>NC_134107.1:113130476-114332396 GCF_040939455.1 Microcebus murinus
GGATTGCTTGAACCCAGGAGTTTGAGGTTGCTGTGAGCTAGGCTGATGCCACGGCACTCACTGTAGCCTGTGCAACAAAGTGAGACTCTGTCTCAAAAAAAAAAAAAAAAAAAGAAAAAAGAAAACTCTAAATCAATATTACCAATATTACATCACCTGATATTATCAAGTGTTAAGGAGATCTTAGAGTTCAAATGACTTCCTCTAATCTTGCTTTAAAACTGAGTAAAATCATCAAAAGTCATAGAAGTGAACATTTTTAAGATCTATGCATTTTACTATATATTGATTTATCTTCAAAACAAAACCCCAAAAATTTCATCAGGGAAAAGAAATCTTTCTTTCTAGCCCTATATAAATATCAATATACCAACTAGAAAACTGCTTTTCTTTTCTTTCTTTGTTTTTTGAGAGAGTCCCGGTCTGTTGCCCGGGCTAGAGTGCCATGGCATCAGCCTAGCTCACAGCTACTTCAAACTCCTGGGCTCAAGCGATCCTTCTGCCTCAGCCTCCTGAGTAGCGGGGACTACAGGCATATGCCACCATGCCTGGCTTATTTTTTCTATATATTTTTAGTTGGCCAATTAATTTCTTTCTATTTATTAGTAGAGACGGGGTCTCGCTTTTGCTCAGGCTGGTTTTGAACTCCTGACCTTGAGCGATCCTCCCGCCTCGGCCTCCCAGAGTGGTAGGATTACAGGCGTGAGCCACCAGGCCCAGCCAGAAAACAGCTTTTCTGATGAAGATATAAACCATTAGCCTGAAGAAGAGACTGATGCTTTCCTTTTTACCTTTTTCTCATCTGTAAGATCAAGGGATTCAAGTTGTTTTCCCTGATCTGCTGCATACAGTTCCAGGAGATTATCAAAATTTGTAGTTAATACAAGGGCTCCATTTTCCATCAGGTGGAGAACTGACTGAAGTAGCTGTTTTCCAGAATCTTCCATCTTTGACTCCAAGTCATCGAATACTTCATATAAACAGTCCTTGAAAAATGTGGATCGAACATTACTGGTACGCTGGGAAGGGATTTGAAAAAGGAAAATTAATCCAAGGTGCTTGGTAGGTCAGTACCTTTGTTTAAAGGACAGTAATAACAAATTTTTTAAAGAATATTTTTATTCAAAATAGGGATAAAATATCTATCCATAGGTATGTAATAAGGAAAATGGGGTGGTACATGCAAAGTGCTTAGCACAATGTATAACACAAAGCAAGTGAACAATACTATTACATCTTATGCAATCAAGCATAAACTCTCTCAATATGCATTTTATAGAATGAAGAAAAACAGGCATGGCCAAGAGATGTGACTTTACTATCAGGATTAAAGGAGAGCTGGATTTAGAAAGCATGGCACCACTACCCTCTAATTAGGCCTCAAGTAACAAAGCAACACTTTCTGCTAAACTTTCCTTATCTGGGAATAACCACTGAAATACAGCTTTAAATGTGGCTTACCATCTTTTTCTTTTTTTTTTTTTTTTTTTTGAGACAGAGTCTCACTTTGTTGCGCAGGCTAGAGTGAGTGCCGTGGCATCAGCCTAGCTCACAGCAACCTCAAACTCCTGGGCTCAAGCAATCCTGCTGCCTCAGCCTCCCGAGTAGCTGGGACTACAGGCATGTGCCACCATGCCGGGCTAATTTTTTCTGTATATATTAGCTGGCCAATTAATTTATTTCTATTTATAGAAGAGACAGGGTCTCACTCTTGCTCAGGCTGGTTTCGAACTCCTGACCTCAAGTAATCTGCCTGCCTCGGCCTCCCAGAGTGCTAGGATTACAGGCTTGCGCCACCACGCTTGGCCACCATCTTTTTCTAATCCTAGGTGTTTTGTACAGCTATTTACAGATTTAGGAAAAACCTTTTAACACCAATCAGCTTTAAACAGACTCCCTGTTTCTTAACACATGGTTTACTTAAATAACTGCTTTCCCAGATTCATTCTGCATACATGTAAATATCTCTGAGGCTTAATGAGGAAATAGAATAGCTACCTCAGGTGGGAAGTTGACTTTATAACTGAAAAGACCAAAGGAATTTGAAATGGGAAAGTGACTATGTAATGTGCTGCAACAAATATCTGATCCCTAGCCTATCCCTGAAATACTACTTGCTATGGTTTAAGAATGGGACCCCTCAAAGCTCATGTGTTGGAAATTTTTTTTTTTTTTTTTTTTTTTTTTGAGACAGAGTCTCGCTTTGTTGCCTAGGCTAGAGTGAGTGCCATGGCGTCAGCCTAGCTCACAGCAACCTCAAACTCCTGGGCTCAAGCGATCCTACTGCCTCAGCCTCCCAAGTAGCTGGGACTACAGGCATTCGCCACCATGCCCGGCTAATTTTTTTTATATATATTAGTTGGCCAATTAGTTTCTTTCTATTTATAGTAGAGACGGGGTCTCGCTCTTGCTCAGGCTGGTTTCGAACTCCCGACCTCGAGCAATCCACCCGCCTCAGCCTCCCAGAGAGCTAGGATTACAGGCGTGAGCCACCGCGCCCGGCTATCATGTGTTGGAAATTTAATCCCCAAAGCACACTGTTGGGAGGTGGGGCCTACTGAGAAGTGATTAAGTCATGAGGGCTCTCTGTTAAAGAGGGTCAGTTATAAAAGTGTTTGGTCCTCTCTTGCTGTCTCTCTCTCACCATGTGATATCTTCCACTATGACCTAGCAAGAAGGCCCTCAACAGATGTGGCCCCTCAATCTTGGACTTCTCACCTTCCACTTCTCACCTTCTCACAACCACCAGCCAAATAAACCTCTATTGTTTATAAATTACCCAATCTGTGGTATTCTGCTATAGCAACACAAAACAAAGACACCATTCCATTAGATAGTCCCAGGGCAAGAATTAGTTGCCAAAGGCCCATATTTCCCATTCAAAACTATAAGTAATTGTACTTGGCTGCTAGGGAGTAGATAGTTTTAGCTCCTTCTGCTTTTCCTCACAGTAGTTCCCCTATCTTCCTGGTTTCCTTTTGTGTACCTTTCTAATAGTGAAATGATCAGATAAAGACCTGTTTCCGGGCGCGGTGGCTCACGCCTGTAATCCTAGCTCTCTGGGAGGCCGAGGCGGGCGGATTGCTCAAGGTCAGGAGTTCGAAACCAGCCTGAGCAAGAGCGAGACCCCGTCTCTACTATAAATAGAAAGAAACTAATTGGCCAACTGATATATATATAAAAAATTAGCCGGGCATGGTGGCGCATGCCTGTAGTTCCAGCTACTCGGGAGGCTGAGACAAGAAGGATCGCTCGAGCCCAGGAGTTTGAGGTTGCTGTGAGCTAGGCTGACGCCACGGCACTCACACTAGCCTGGGCAACAAAGCGAGACTCTGTCTCAAAAAAAAAAAAAAAAAAAAAAAAAAAAGACCTGTTTCCATGGAGCCATCTAAGCAGATTCATAAAACACATTTCAATTTGCCAAATTCTTCCCCTAATTTGTCAGAGTATTTTATAAAACTGTCCGTTCTTTAATTAAACCTGGCAAACAAGTAAATAAGCGGTAAATGCTTTCACAATGGAAACAGAGCACAGAGGTGAAACAGTGCTTCTGACTGATGGGGACTCACTCATGTTCATCTGGGCTCTATCGCTCTTCCACGCTGCATCCACCACTAGATAGGCTTCTCACTGTACCCTATTGTCAGCAAGTTCAAAGATTCTTTCCTAGTGCTAAATAGATGGAATGACCTGTAACTTGTGTAGCTAAGAATGTGGGCCATGGTTTTTAACTTCCACCCATTCTCATGACATAATGGCATCATAAATAATTATATCACATATTAACCACATACAGGCAACCAACTAGGGACTCTAAACACAATTTAATCAGATGAATAATCTGATCAGAAACAAATAGTGATGAATTTGTAACTCTATTGCATTTCACTATATATGTGAGTCAACTACTATTGAATGTCAGGTATCTGTTATAAAAAAATATGATGCCCCTTTAACTCTATAAAAATCACAAACCCATTTACCCTATTATCTAGTGATCCCGTTTCTGGGACTGTATCCACAAATATAATGCAAACAAATGAAATGACACATACAAGGTTTTCACAGCTACATTATTTGTAATAGCAAAAGACTGGAAAAAAGCCAAGTATCCATATATAGGCAATTGGTGTGGCCAAGTACTCACGTATAGAAGAATAGTATGGAAAGTTTTCCAGGATAGACTGTTAAGTGAAACAAATAAGTTATAGAACAGTATATCTAGAATGCTAACTTCTGAGTTGGGGGTGGAGGTAGTGAGATAAGAATAAATATAGGCCTCCTTTCTTGTATTGGCTAAAGAAACACTGAAACGAGATACACAAAAAACTTCTAAGAGTAGTGACCTATGGGAGGTGGGTTTGGGGAGAGGAGAAAGATGAAGACACAGGTAGAAGTGAGATGTCTTGATCTATTAAAACATTTTTATATCACCTTGAGTTCTGCAGTGTGTACACAATACCCATACAAAAAAGCAAAATTATGTTTTCAATTAAATAAAGAATATGTGACTTCCTTGTTCTTCCTATTAAGAACTCCTTGTGTCTCACAACTTCATTTGTACTCTGACACACACATACACACAATCATACATATGTTCCAACACAGATGAACAGGTCTAAATATGTGATAAGGTAATTGTGGGTGTGGAATATATTTTCTTGCTTCTAAGAAAAGAAATACAAAAGGGTTAAACCTGGAAATAATTCCCCGAGTCACTTATTTTTTGCTAAATATCTTTTACTCCTATTTCTTTTTTATTATTTTTTTTTTGAGACAGAGTCTCACTTTGTTGTCCAGGCTAGAGTGAGTGCCGTGGCGTCAGCCTAGCTCACAGCAACCTCAAACTCCTGGGCTTGAGTGATCCTTCTGCCTCAGCCTCCCGAGTAGTTGGGACTACAGGCATGCGCCACCATGCCCGGCTAATTTTTTTTTATATATATATATATCAGTTGGCCAATTAATTTCTTTCTATTTATAGTAGAGACGGGGTCTCGCTCTTGCTCAGGCTGGTTTTGAACTCCTGACCTTGAGCAATCTGCTCGCCTCGGCCTCCCAAGAGCTAGGATTACAGGCGTGAGCCACAGCGCCCGGCCTACTCCTATTTCTTTAAGTTATTAAATCCTGCATATCAACATAGGAAGGAAAGAAGCTTTTATAACTGTATCGATTTCCTCAGATTTATGAAAGTTTTTCTCTCTTAAAGCGGATGACCCTAGTGCTAAATTTCCCACCGCTGGACTCTATCAGTAAAGGCAATGGAATGAAAACATAAACAGAGAGGTTCAGGAGTCAAAAGGAAATGCTGAACTCCCACACAACTTCTAAGGGCCTTTTCCCATTTGTTTAAACAGTGAACTGAATCCAATGCTACTTCATTTCCTTCTACTCTGTAATTAATTATTCTCTTTCTAGTCCCAGATACAGTAAAAACAAAAAACCATAAAAACCTAACTTCTCCTGCAATGTTAACATTTCTAGTGCATTTACTATGTGCCAGATACTTTGTATACATTATTTCATATATTCTTCACAAAACCCCATGAAGTACATAGTATCCTTGTTTTATAGGTACAAAAACAGATGCTGAGAACTTAAGGTATTTGCCCAGGGTCCCAGTGCATTTAAATGGTAGAGTCTGATTCTGAAACCCACACTCTTTGCACTGGATACACAGCCTATTTAACTGGCTCACTAGATGGGCCTATTAACCCCGCCATATTCTTGTTCATTGTTAGACTCGATTCTTTTCTTTTTTTAATACAGACATTTCCAAACAAACACAAAAGTGTAACACATAAAACAAAACATAACTGCAATATCTCTAACAAACCTAAAAATCTACTATAGTAATTCCTTAATATCAAATACTTAGTGTTCAAATTTCCCCTAATTAGATCATTAAATATGAAATGTCCAATTTCAAATCAAAAGTATAGTTTATGATATCTCAAACAAGAAGCAGTACAATAATCAAAGTATGTGCCTAAACTATCGGCACAGTTTTGCCATCTTAATGGTAGGTTGTTTATGCCAGCAATGAAGAAGCCTGGAGAATGGCAATGAAATCACAAATTGAATATTTTTCCTTATAAGAAGTGTTCCAAAGCCTACCACTTCCAAAGTGGTAGTCAGTTGGTACAAGGTCTGGTGAATACCCTGGATGACAGAGAGTTTCCAAGCCCAGCTGCTTTAGTTTGCAAAGCATTATTTGTGCGACATGTGGTTAAGTGTTGTCTTGTGAGGAGATTGGCCTGCCTCTGTTGACCAATCTTCGCTGCTTAATCACAAGCATCCTCATTATTTTGTCCAATTGGTTGCAGGAGACATTCAGTGTAATCAATTGACCAGGTTTCATAAAGCTGTAGTGGATAATACCAGCCCTGGACCACCAGACATCGATAGCTTTTTGTGATAAATACTTGGTTTTGGACTGTGTTTTGGCACTTCATCTTTATCCAATCATTGTGCCAAATGCTTGTAATTGTCATTAGCCAGGCATGGTGGCGCATACCTGTAGTCCCAGCTACTTGGGAAGCTGAGGCAGTAGGATCACTTGACACCAGGAGTTTGAGGTTGCTATGAGCTAGGCTGATGTCATGGCACTCTAGCTCTGGCAACAGAGTGAGACTTTGTCTCAAAAAAAAAAAAAAAAATAACATGAACTTTTGACTTATCCATGGTTTCACAAGCCAAAATGTGCATTTGAAAGACTGAGGACATCCCTTTGCAATGAAAATAAAACAAAAAGTGTCAAAGTGAAATGTCAGAGACATCAACTCTCAAACTGAGTACTTAAGGAAATCGAACATTTCATACTTAATAACCTAATATCTCATTTTTATTACTGAGGTATAAATAATTCTTTATATATTCCAGATACTAGATCCTTGTCAGATATATCACCTGCAAATATTTTTTTCCATTCTGTGGGTTGTCTTATTTTTTTTTTGAGACAGAGTCTCACTTTGTTGCCCAGGCTAGAGTGAGTGCCGTGGCATCAGCCTAGCTCACAGCAACCTCAAACTCCTGGGCTCGAGCAATCCATACTGCCTTAGCCTCCCGAGTAGCTGGGACTACAGGCATGCGCCACCATGCCTGGCTAATTTTTTCTCTATATATATTAGCTGGGCAATTAATTTATTTCTATTTATAGTAGAGACGGGGTCTCGCTCTTGCTCAGGCTGGTTTCGAACTCCTGACCTCGAGCAATCCGCCTGCCTCGGCCTCTCAGAGTGCTAGGATTACAGGCATGAGCCACCGCACCCGGCCTGTCTTCTCATTTCTTAATGGCAACCATTAAAGCACATAGTTTCAAATTCTGATCATGTCTAATTTATCTGTTTTTCTTTTGTTACTTGTGCTTTTGGTGTCTGATCTAAGAATTCTTTGCCATGTTGTCTTGACTACTATAGGTTTGTATTAAGTTTTGAAATCAGGAAGTATGAGTCCTCCTACTTTGTTCTTTTTTTAAGATTGTTTCAGCTATTCTTATAATTCTGTATGAATTTTAGAATCAGTTTGTTGATTTCTACAAACACACCAGCTGGGATTCTAACAGGCATTGTGCTTACTTGTAGATAAACTTGGGGAGTATTCCATCTTAATGATATTAAGTTTTCTAATTCATGAACATGGGATGTTTTTCCATTTAGATTTCTCATTTCTTTCCATGCTTTGTAGTTTTCATAATATAAGCTTTGCACTTCTTTTGTTAAATTTGTTCTTACTTCTTTTATTCTTTTGATGCTGTTGTAGAAGAATTATAAAATTTCATTTTAGGCTGGGCGCAGTGGCTCACGCCTGTAATCCTAGCACACTGGGAGGCCGAGGTGGGTGGATCATTTGAGCTCAGGAGTTCGAGACCAGCCTGAGCAAGAACGAGACTCCCGTCTCTACTAAAAAAATAGAAAGAAATTAGCTGGACAACTAAAAGGATATAGAAAAAATCAGCTGGGTATGGTGACGCATGCCTGTAGTCCCAGCTACCCAGGAGGCTGAGGCAGGACTGCTTGAGCCCAGGAGTTTGAGGTTGCTGTGAGCTAGGCTGACCCCAGGGCACTCTAGCCCAGGCGACAGAGCAGGACTTTGTCTCCAAAAAGAAACAAAACAAAAAAAACCTTCATTTTAATATTGGTTTGTTGCAAAAGTAGAGAAATACTACTGATTTTTACACATTGATCCTATATCCTCCTCTCTTGCTGAACTCTTTTGTTAGTTTTAATAGTGTATTCCTTAGGATTTTCTATAGACAAGATCATGTCTGCAAACAGAGTTTACTTCTTTCATTCCAATAAAGATGTCTTTTCTTTCTTTTTCTTGCCTAACTGCCCTGGCTAGAACCTCCAAGACAGTGTTGGATAGAATCTGAAGAAGCAGACAGCCTTGTCTTGTTCCTGATCTTAGGGGAAAGCATTTAGAGCTAGTCTTTCATCATAAATATGCTGAGTTCTTCCTATATGGTCTTTATCATGTTGAGGCAGTTTCCTTCTATTTACTAGTCTGTAGACACTAGTTTCATTCTTTCAATTAGTCTATAGAGTGGGTTTTTCTAATCACGAAAGAGTGTTGGATTTTGTTAAAATGCTTTTTCTGCATCTATTGAGAAAATCATGTGGTCTTGTCCTTTATTCTTTTCATATGATATACTGATATTCAGATGTTAAACCAACCTTACAGTCCCTGGAAAATTCTCACTTGCTCATGGTGTATAATTCTTTTTATATTTGCACTGCAATCAGTTTAGTTGTATTTTGATGAGGATTTTTGAGTTCATATTCTTAAGAGATAATTGGTTAGTATATAATTTTCTTTTCATGATGCCTTTTGCCTGGTTTTTGATATCAGGATAATACTGGCCTCATAAAATGAGTTGGCCCTCTTGTATTTGTTGGAGCAGTTTGGGAAGAATTTTTTAATTTAAAAAGAAATTTAAAATTTTATTGGCTCCTTCAATTAAAATGTTTGTATATATTCTGACTTTTTAAAATTGAGATATAGTTCATATTACCATAAAACTCGCTCTTTTAAAGTGTACAATTCTTTAGACATGAGGGTCTTGTGTAAGAAAATAAAAAAAAAAAAAAATGTACAATTCAGTGGTTTTTAGTATATTCACAAGGTGCAACCACCACCATTATCTAATTCCGGAACATTTTCATCACTCAAAATACAAATCTGTGTACATTAGCAGTTATTCTCCATTCTCTTCTCCACCCAGCCCTGGCAAATATTAGTCTATTTCCTATCTGTATGGATTTGTCTGTTCTGGACATTTCGTATGAATGGAATCATACAAAATATGTCCTTTTGTGACTGGCTTCTTTTACTTGACATGATTTTTATTTTTTTTTATTTTTTGAGACAGAGTCTCACACTTTGTTGCCCAGGCTAGAGTGAGTGCCGTGGCATCAGCCTAGCTCACAGCAACCTCACTCTCCTGGGCTCAAGCGATCCTACTGCCTCAGCCTCCCAAGTTGCTGGGACTACAGGCATGCGCCACCATGCCCAGCTAATTTTTTGTATATATATTTTTAGTTGGTCAATTCATTTCTTTCTATTTTTTTTTAGTAGAGACGGGGTCTCGCTCAGGCTGGTTTTGAACTCCTGACCTCGAGAAATCCGCCCGCCTCGGCCTCCCAGAGTGCTAGGATTACAAGCATGAGTCACCACGCCTGGCCTTCATGATTTTTTTTTTTTTAAGAGACAAGGTCTCGCTCTGTCACCCAGGCTGGAGTACAATAGCATGATCACAGCTTCCCTATAGCCTCAAATTCCTGGGCTCAAGTGATCCTCCACCCACCTCACCCTGAGTAGCCAGGACTACATGTGCTACTGCACCAGCTAAATATTTTATAGAGGTGGGTTCTCGCTATATTGCCTAAGCTGGTCTTGAACTTGGACTCTCAAGTGACTCTCCCACCTCAGCCTCCCAAAATGCTGGGATTAGAAATGTGAGCCATCACACCCAGCCTATCTATACTTAGCATAATGTTTTCAAGGTTCATCCAGGTTGCAGCATAGATCAGTACTTCATTTCTTTTTATATCCATAACATTATATGGATAGACTACACTTTATTTATCCATTCATGAATTGGACATCTGGGTTGTTTCTACTTTTTTGGCTATTATGAATAATGTTGCTATAAAAATTCATGTACAGTTCTTACATGAATATGCTTTCAATTCTCTTGGATATATACCTACGAGTGGAATTGCTGGGGCATATAATAACTGTTTAACTTTTTGAAGAACTGCCAGACTATTTTATAAAGCAGATATATTTTACATTCCCACCAAATATAAGGGTTCCAATTTCTCCATATCCTCAACAACTGTTATTGTGTTCTTGACTCTAGCCATCTTAGTGGATGTGAAATGGTCCCTTGTGGTTTTGATTTGCATTTTCCTAATGACTAATGATGTTTAACATTCTTTTCATGTGCTCATTGGCCACTTGTATATCTTCCTTGAAGAAATGTTTATTCAAATCTGTTGTTATTTTAAAAGTTGGATTATTTGCTTTTTTATTAAGTTATAACAGTTCTTTATATATCCTGGATATTATAACCTGAACAGATATGTGATTTGCTAGTATTTTCTCTCATTCTAGGGGCTGTCTTTTCGCTTTTTTTTTTTTGAGACACAGTCTTACTCTGTTGCCTGGGCTAGAGTGAGATGGTGTCAGCCTAGCTCACAGCAACCTCAAACTCATGGGCTCAAGCAATCCTTCTGCCTCAGCCTCCCAAGTAGCTGGGACTACAGGCATGCACCACCATGCCCGGATAATTTTTTCTATATATATTTTTAGTTGTCCAGCTAATTTCTTTCTACTTTTTTTAGGAGAGACAGGATCTCGCTCTTGCTCAGGCTGGTCTTGAGCTCCTGAGCTCAAACGATCCCACCCACCTCAGCCTCCAAGAGTGCTAGGTTTACATGTCTTTTCACTTTCTTGATTTAGTACTTTGAAGCTAACAGTTTTTAATAGTTTGTCTACTTTTTCTTTTGTTTTTTGTGATTTTGGTGTTTCATCTAAGAAACCACTGTCAGATCCAAGGTCATGACATTTTAAATCTATATTTTCTTCTAAGAATTTTATAGTTTTAGCTCTGATATATAGGTCTTTGATCCATTTTGAGTTAATTTTTGTATCTGATGTGGAGATCCTATGAGCTCTTTAAAACCCATCAATAATATACATGATTCTAGGTTAGTAAGAATTTATCCCAATTAAGGATAAGGAAATGCAAAGAGGAAATAAAAAGCTCTAAAGTTCTACAGTGAGTACTGAACCAATAGGAATTTACTTTTAAGTGCCTGTCTTTTATTAAATAGGTTAACTCTGTTGCCCGTAGCTCATTACAACCTCAAATCCCTGGGCTTAAGCAATCCTCTGCCCCAGCCTCCTGCAAAGCTGGGACTATAGACATGCGCCACCATGCTCAACTAATTTAAAAAAATTTTTTGTAGAGATGGGGTCTCAGTATGTTGCTCAGGCTGGTTTTGAACTCCTGGCTTTAAGCGATCCTCCAGCCTCTACCTCCCAAAATGCTAAGATTACAGGCATGAGCCACCATGCCTGGCCTAGACTAACTCTTTAATGACACTTCTTTCTATAGCTTTAGGGTCTAAGGGGAAAATCATCACTGATAGCTGACTTTTTAAGTAGTAAGAGTTACATTTTTTTTTCAAGGTACACTTGACATTAAAATTTAGAACATGTTTTGGCCACTCTATTTTATTTCTACATATAGCTCAAGTGAATCCTGATTGTTTTAAGGTCAATCAAGTGAAGCAATGGGAGCAGAAACAAAGAAATCTGTAATTGGTTGGTGATCAATTAGAATCCTGATTTTTAAGAAATTTTTATGACAAAGCAAGACAAGATAGCTTTTTATCCAACTCAGTTTGATAGAACAACGCAAAATCCCTTATAAATATTTTGAGTTGTTGCCTGCAACAATATTATAAAACTAATATTAAAAACTGCTTTTGGCCAGGTGTGGTGGCTCACACCTATAATTCTAGTACTCTGTGAGGATGAGGCAGGCGGATTGCTCAAGGTCAGGAGTTCGAGACTAGCCTGAACAAGAGTGAAACCCCATCTCTACTAAAAATAGAAAGAAATTAGCTGGACAACTAAAAATATATAGAAAAAATTATCCAGGCATGGTGGCGCATGCCTGTAGTCCCAGCTACTCGGAAGGCTGAGGCAGGATTGCTTGAGCCCAGGAGTTTGAGGTTGCTGTGAGCTAGGCTGATGCCACGGCACTCTAACCCAGGCAACAGAGTGAGACTGTCTCAAAAAAATAAAATAAAATAAAAACTGCTTTTGCTTCATCCATAAAACGATAAAGATTATATCCAATCTGAGGCTCCCTAAAAGCACAGATGCCACAGAACATAGCTTTTCTAGTAGTGAGTGCAGGAAAAGTAAATTCAAAACAGTGATGAGACAGTAGTCTCATTTTTGTACATATAAAGGACCTAACATCAACTCTCTCTCACACAGTAAAATGGGGTTAAGATAATAGGGTTCATAAATAGGCATTCTACAGAAGAGCCAAATGTTATGCAAATCTATGAGCTACAAATGAATATCCCTGTTATATTCAGCATGCTAGTCATGGTTTTAGAAACTTTCAAATGTATGGCACACGGTAGGATACTCACAGGAGACAGTTTCTGGATAAGGTCGTGGGCAACGTGGACAAGGTTCTTGTCTTCATGGAGACATTTCTGAAATTTTTTGCTCTCCTCATCCTCTAGAAGATCAAAATCAATGGCAGCATCCAGTAAGGCCTGAATTAACCCCTTCCAGGATTTCAGGGCTGGAACCTGTGGTGCAACTGCAGCGCTAATGCCTGTTCCAATCACCAGCACGAGTTCCCGAGGCTTCTTAGTTTTTAAGCTTGGAAGCAGCTTCCTGAAAAAGGGAAAAAAATGAGAATATTGGAATATCCAATAGATATGAGGCACAATAGATATGAGGCACATGAAAAGACTGACTAAACTCATAGTTTTCAACCATAATTTTATAGTTGCAAAGATGACAAATAACAGTTTTTGATACTTTTCCCAAAGTAGTTTAAACAAAAAGACCAGAATATTGTAGTGCTTGCTGAAAAACAAAGTAATAAATGTACTTCAGGAATCCTAAAGACCAATCTTAAAATCAATTTTCTCCTTCTTAGTCCTCTCAACCTAAGAAATCCCACTAATATTAGGAAAGGTTCCAAATGTTTTATAGCTCAGCTGAGTTCTGCCACCTAAATTATATTTTAAACCAATATTAAGTTTCAAAAGGACATGTTTGACTTGTATTCTAGAAAGAGAGAAAAGAACCCCATATAAATTAAGTTCCTATTGCTGAGAAATGTAAAACAGGAGATGAAATAAAGTCAATAAAAAATTTAACTCCAAATTTGTAAACCTTATTAAGCTAAAATTGAGGAGGAGGTAGTGAAATACGAGAACTAATCTATCCTCAGTTTTGTTCTAGATATCTTCAGGCTAAAAAAAAAAGAGTAGCACTAGAATTCTAAAAACACAGGAGTCTCCAATACCTACAATAAAGAAACAAGTAACTATTCAATGGCGTGACAAACAGTGAAAAACATTCCTTTCTTAGGATAAGCACAGATTACTGTTCTGGAATCCATTATGTGAGATAGTATGGGTATAAGTTTTTGTTTTTGTCTCCTCTCCTTCATTCTAAAAGACTATATTAAAAACCCCTGCTTAAAATGTTCTTTCACTTTAATTTTTGCCGATGGCTTGATTTTTTTCCCCCAAGAAATCGCCTTTCCCAACCTTTTGTCCAAATAATAAAATAAGAGAAAGAAGATCCACATTTTGGCAAAACTTAGGAATAATATTTTTAAGCCTTGGGAGATCTGGTTTTGGGAAAACAACCTCTAGAATTGCCTTCCCTATCCAGCTCCTGTATTCAGTCATTCAACAAATAATGAAAAAACTTTTAAGTACCAGATACTATCGCAGGCACTAGTGATGTATCTGTGAACAAAATGGAGTCCCTGATCGTGAAAGTTTAGTCTACTGGAAAAGACTGGTAATAGATATCAGAAACAAATGATGAAAAATGAGTTTCAGTTCAGAGGGATTAAGACAGTGAAACATACATATACAAAAATACACATACACACAAAATTTCTAGAAGGGTTCACAAGAACTGTAAATAGCGGTTAACTGGGGATTGGTGAGAATAAGGACTTTTACTTTTTATTGTTGTACTAGATTAATTTTTTATGACACACATAAAGATTTGAGCTATAATTTTTCCTAATTAATACTTCCAGTTAAAAACAAAAACTTTTTTTTTTTTTTTGAGACGGAGTCTCGCTTTCTTGCCCAGGCTAGAGTGAGTGCTGTGGCGTCAGCCTAGCTCACAGCAACCTCAAACTCCTGGGCTCAAGCAATCCTACTGCTTCAGCCTCCCAAGTAGCTGGGACTATAGGCATGCGCCACCATGCCCGGCTAATATATATATATATATATATATATTAGTTGGCCAATTAATTTCTTTCTATTTTTTTATAGTAGAGACAGGGTCTCGCTCAGGCTGGTTTTGAACTCCTGACTTTGAGCAATCCGCCTGACTCGGCCTCCCAGAGTGCCAGGATTACAAGCGTGAGCCACCGCGCTCGGCCTAAAAACAAAAACTTTAACAGTTTTGTTTTCTTTCTGGTCCTTCCTAATAATCTTTTTTTTTTTTTTAAGAAGGCATACATGCATTAAAAAGTAGGGTAGGAAAGCTGACAGCAAACAACAGAGGCCAGAGGGCAATAAAATTTTAAAAGTTGTAACATAAAAGCCAATTCCCTTTGTAGATCCTTGGGAATGTTCTGGTATATCTGAAGGTGGAAGGGCAGGTGGGGCTAAGATAGGAGAATCAGTTGCAACTCTGCATTAGAAGCAGTTGAGAGTGCCAAGGCTAGAGGCTTGCCTTTTAGAGAGGTTGAAGCAGAAGACTCTGTATTTGAGAACACTGTGTACCACTGAGGGATGGGGATTTAGGAAGAAGTCTGTATATGAAATATAAGAATTCTCCCAACTCTCTTTCCTTAGGGGAAGCTACCCAGACACTAGGAGTCAACCTTATATCTGCACCTCTATTCCACATCCTGTCGGAAGACGGGAGGATTCCTCTTTGGGGAAAATGGCCAGTATAAGAGAAAAGACCCACAGATCCTGATAGGTGGGAGTGGCTCAACTGTAGAGTCTGGTCATGCTTGATACCTGCAGGGAAACCCATCAATGACCAAACCCCTTATAGACACATTGATTCTCCAACTGGCTTTTTGGTGTTTTCTCCTAGATATGAGCAAGCAAGCAAAGGTCAGCTTACATTTGAGGAAAGCCCCCAACACGACAGTTATACCAAAACAAACTAGTGGTGGAAAAGAATTTGGAGGAAACAAGAGATAATACAGGAAAAGAAAAGAAAAAGTTAAAAGAAAACAATAATATCCTTGCATAGGTTAAAAAATGCATCTATGAAACACGAACAGAGTACTATAAAAATGGAACAGGCAAACAAAAAGACTTTTTGGAAATCAATAATAAAAGATGTAATGGAAAGTATCAAATAACACAAGATAATTTCTCCAAAGTGAAGTTACTAGCAGCTAGCTTGAAAGAGCTACCCAGTGTCTAGATTCATAGATACATCATTATGAAATTTCATGTTACTAAGAATAAAACAATGATCCTTGCAAGCTTCTAGTGAGAAAAGAAAAAGAGGTCACATAATACAAATGACTGGGAATCAGAATAAAGTGGCTATTAGCAGAGAATAAGTGATACCTTCAAAAATTCTAAGAAAAATTTTCTACCCAAAATTCTACACTCAGCCAAACTATCAAATAAATGTACATGTATGATAAAAATATTTTCAAATATCTCCAAAAATTTTTCTCCTATGGACCCTTACTAAGGAAGCTACACAAGGATATGCTTCAGCAAAACAAAGAAGTATGCCAAAAAAAGACATGAGATCCAGGAAACAGATGATCCAATATAGGAGAGATGTAAAGGGAATTCTCAGACCATGGCAAAGGAATATCGCAAATATCAGCAATGCAACAGGCCTGAGAACAACTGTCCAGCAGGGATGAGAGGCCAGAGGCAGGAATCCATGAAACAAAGTAAACTAGCAAGTTACTAATGTGTGTTTCAGTATATCTAAGAGAAATTTATTCTTCTGTCAGAATATTTAAGAATAAATTGAAAGGTACATAGAAAACAAAGCAAACAAAAACATGAGACAATATTTAACAACAGAGAAAAAATGGGAAAGAAAGGAAATAAAAGCACAACACACTAGGCTCATCTATAAATACTATTATACAGTCATAATAATGTAAATATTAAAAATCGACTGAACCAAACACTGTAATATAAACAAACAGGGAGAACATGGGAAAGCAGAGCAGCAACATGGGGGGAGGAGCCACCAGAGCAAACCTAATCCTTATCTTCCACATTGGAAAATAAGCGAAACCATAAAAGTACAAAGTAGCAGTACACATACAGTATTTAAAAATATTGATGTCAATATTAGAAGAAACATTAAAAAGTTGAAAGTGATTATCTCTGAAAAAGGGTGGGCCTTCAAGTACTGACTTTTAAAACTATGTACATGGATTTACCTTGATAAAAGATAAAAATTAAATCTAAAATAAAAATAATGTAATCTCTTTTATGAAGGTCAACACTGATTAGTGAAAACAACTGAATTATAGGTAAGTTTGTTATTTTTCTTTATTTCCCACTAATGGTAATTTAATCTGTTCCTCTGATTCCCTTCTCTTGTTTACCTGGGTTTTTTGGTGGGGGGTGCGCCATCACTGAAGAATCCAAAAATCTCATCTATATCAGAGGCCTGGCTCCCTGTAGAAGCCATCCAGTTTCTAAAATAGATTAAACACCATGGACCACAATTAGATATGTGAAGTATACCATTCAAAATAGCACATACATTAAACAGTTTTAATAATCTGTATACCCTTCAAGGTATTTTGGAGTTATCCCTTGCTTAACAGAAATTAATTAATAAGCATTACAAACTTAATGAATTAAATTAGTCTACTGCCATCATGCTTCTGTTCCTGAAGGCCTCCTCTGCAAAACAACAATTTCAACTCATGTTAATCATTGGCCATCACTTGGTGGAGCTTAAGAATACCTGTTATTCTCCACATGAGATGGGTCTAGAAAAGACTTAGGGGATAAAAATAACCCATGGATAATTGTATTAATAGCCCCCAATTATCCATTTACTCTTAACTGAAGAAGAGTAAGAGTAAGTAACGGGTCAAGATAAAATAACCAATACTAATTTGCTGGCTGACAGGCATTCTTTGTTGCTTGATAACTGTGTGCTCACAGTAGTGGGGCGTGTCTCTCTAAATATGCACTGGACTTTTAAATCAAGCCACTGTGATAAACAGTAAAGATATTGTCAAGCAAAAATGTATGAAAAATGGCCAATTATGTTCAGGTACTTGGATAACTAGCAAAAGTAAAAGAATTACCATGATTATAATGAGAACTATAAAGAAGTTTTAACTGCTCAAAACTTTAGTAAATTCGCTACATCAAAGAACTGATAATTTAAAAATAGCAGTAATATTGTAAACATACAGCATAGAAGACAATACATACTACCAGTTTTGGGTGTTTTATTACATTCCACTGTAACTATTTACAACTGAACTACTAAGAATTACTGAAAGTTTACTGTTTTATTAGAAAGCTTTTTTATTAAACTTTTTTAGGTTTTCTAAATTAATTTTTATGTTATCAGAAAAATTCTGATAACAGAAGGCTCAGTTCTTAACCTCGTATGCCACCACACATAGTGGAATTCTTCTTTAACATCATAATCATTAGGAAAATAGAAATCATCAAAATCACAGAAGTGATTTAGGAAGTAGATCACCTTTCTAGTCAAATCTTTCATTTTGTTGGTTAAGAAAGTTGGGGCTTGGGAGAAGACAGATGAAACACTTAACTCAGTAAATCCTGTCTTGACTCAATCATCTGGGATGCTTATTAAAAGTATATATTCTTAAAAATAAAGTCAATTAATTTTTTTTTTTAAAAAGTATGTTTCCAGGCTCTAATCCAAAATTACGAAACCAGAATTCCCAAAGGATTCTTACAACATGTCAAATAGGAAACACCTAAATAAAATGCAAGCTTTATTTTTCTAGAACCCAACTGTTCTGTCAGAGTGTAGGGTGCACAGGAGGCACACCATTACGCCACCATCCTCTCCTTTAAATGTACGCGTTTCAGTCTAACAGCTTCCCAGCTGGCTAATCCCAATAGCCAGGTTTTAGCCATCCTTAAAATATTTTCATGAAGTTTTAATTTATGTGAAGTCATTTCCTATTCTCAAGTTTATGCTCTACATTGTAGAACTAGTGATATTAATAGAAGAGTGGTAACTTCCACCACATACAGGACAGCCCATAAGTATGGGGATATTTTTTCAAAGTACACAAAGAAAAGCTTATGTGTTTATGCTCTTTCCTTAAATATGGTTCCATAAACCCATCATCTATGCAAATAACTCCCAAGTATAAACACTGTGTACTGAGAGAAATGAAAGTAAAATGTAGAGGAAAGTTAATGTTTATTGAATTTTGAAGACTGACATCTTCAGAATTCAATGCTGAATCTGGCTACTAAGCCAGAGTTTTATTTAACAAATTCTCTTATGGTGCTTATTATATGCCAGGCACTATTTATAAATATTAACTCATTTAATGCCTATAACCTTAAGAGGCACTATTATTACCCTGTTTTACAGGTGAGAAAACTGAGGCACAAAAATAGCAAGTATTTGGTAGTACTAGAACTCAAACCATGGCAACTCTGCCTCCCAAGTCCATTCTCTTAACTACACTATCACTAAGTAAAAATATTCTCCAAGTACAGGTTGAACAACCCAAATCCAAAATCTGAAACTTTATGAGCACAGACATGACACTCAAGAGAAATGCGCATTGGAATATTTCAAATTTTGGATTTTTGGGTTAGGGATGTTCAAATGGTAAATATAATGCAAATATTCCAAAATAAAAAAACATCTGAAATCCAAATCGTTTTAGATAAGGAATTTTCAAACTTTTCTAGCTTTTCAGCATTTTTTTAAACTTGAAGTCTAAACTATAGACAAAGGAAGAACCTACATTCTATTTAATAGAAAGCAGATTTACCTGAAATAATCTTGTGTAACCCTTAATAGCTGCTTCATAACCAGGTGCTCCACAGATACAATCTTGGCAGTCAACTAAATTCAGAAGCTGGATAAAACTACTTTCTCTGGTGACAAGTACTGTCTGTTGTGTACTTCTCATCACCACTAATCTACCAGAACCCTGGCTCAGTCCTATCATTTTCTCCTGGAAAATATATAAGATCATTTTTGCTAGATTCTATTTCTGACAGATGGTCAATTTTTGCTATCTACACCTGAACACTAAGCTTTCTGGCTTCTATTTCTTTACAGAGTCAACAGTTCTGAAGGTCCATTCCATCTGCTATAATTTTAAAAAATTAAACATAGCCAGTAGCTTCTGACTAGAACGTCTAGGATCCTCTTATTTAGGAAATAAATGAGAAGTACATTATGTCCACATTACATGTGATCACATACTCATCTTGTTTTCTAACAGAATAACACCTTTTCTTTGGTCTAAAGGATGCACATGATAAAATCTCACATGGACACCCCAATGGCACATAAGCATAAACCATATTTTATTTCTTCTAGAGTACTGTTTTCAGAAAAAAATAATCCACTTTAATATTTACTTGAAACAATGTGCAGTCATTACTAAATAGCTTCAAAGCTAACCATGAAAATCTAAAACAGAATTCCTAACATGCATCAACATGCGTCAACTAGTTCACACATTAATTTCTTTACATGATCACTATTTGAGTTTTCATTTTAGCAGGACTTGCTATGTATAGCAAAAGTGGAAAATGTTTTCCTGCCACAAGAAAACAAAGGCAATTACCTGTGGCAGTGTCTTCATTACTCCAATTACTGCTAAGCCACTGAGAAATCCTTCAAGGCCAACAGAGTACAGCAAAACAAATTCAGATACTTGGTAAAAGCTGAGAAAAGTAACAGTAACCTCATTAACAAAATTTTTAAGGCTGGAATCTTCATATGAGATAGGACACTTACACTTTGAAATTTGTCAGCTTTGTAGGAAACAGAATGCTTATATCTGGTGAGTGAAAAATGGCAAAATCAAAGCATTCTAGAAAATAACCCAGTAAAAAACATGGAAAAGGGACAAGAGAAATGGGACTGGTTATCTGAATGAAATTATGTTTGTACACAGCAGGGTACCCGTGCATTTGAAAATATCAAAGAATCCCAGCAGCTCTTGCTCTAATAGTATCTTGGTACTAGCAATAACAGCAAACTCTGGCCCTTCTATTTAAGAATCAGAGTGACGTCTCCCTCTGGCTTTCCTCATTCCAAGCTGTGTCTCTCCTGTGCTTTCAGTGCATAGTCTGCAGCTTAAACAAGGTGCAAGCCAGATAGAACTCACAATAATACACCTAAGGGGTATAATAGCAGAAAAGAAAAATTCTGATTTTTAAAGCATTTTTGCTTGGAAATAAAAGATCTACCAATTAACTACTTCAGAAAGTAGTATATCTCTTGTTTTAAAAGGATCAGTTGTATTTATAGCTGGCCTTCCAACCCTCTCTGTTTAAAAAAAAATTAAGCAGTGACTAGAATAAAGTAATGGTTTATTTCTCTAGCATAAACATAGAAAAGGGTTAACTTCATGCCATTTTTTAAGGGAAAGAGATAGTCATCATCTGACTTGAGAAGAAACCAAATCCCTCTAATTGTGGCTTTTGGACTAATTCCAACACATCTGGTTCTCAGCAACTGTGGGAGGAGGGAGGAAGGAAAGGGCACCCAGGATAAGGTATACAAAAGAGCACTCAACAAGCTTGTCGACAATGAACAAATTAAATATCCTGCTTGGGCAGCTGATGAATTCAGTTTCATAATGTAGACTGTAGCCTTTCCTAACAGTGTATATAGCAAAATTGCCATTTTCCAATGCACAGAGAAATTCCAATGCACAGAAATTACTGTCTACCTGTGCCTGGATGAGTTCTCTGTGTGCCCCAGTCTCCGAGTATTTCCTCTGCCTATGGCTTAGTCTGTTCCTACTTTTATGCCTAAGTGTGCCTGACACCCTCTACCTTCTGTCAGATAAGATCTGTATCATACTCATTTCCTGAAAATTTGCTTTAACATGGTCACTGATAAAATGCCAGACTGATGCCATTTATCCTTGCCATTTTACCAGCAAACAGTGAGCCATATCTGAACAATGTGAGAATGCCCTCATCAGAGATAGAGTTTCTGAAAGACCTTAAGGATTAAGAGACATAACTCCAAATTCTAGAATGACCTTTAACTTAAGTCCCCAAATAAACCATACTGGTATTACAGGCTCAAGAGCTCAGATGTTTTTATCAGTTATTTTTAATTATAAAGTCAAAGTAACACACTATGTATAGGGAACAAAACTGTTTCAAGAAGAAATAATGGAACACTCAAATTAAAATCTGATTTGATTTGAATTAGAAGTTGGTGACTAGAGGTGATGATTTTACTGTGCAAAGAATGACAACTTCTTTGTCACCTCTTTTCTTCCTGTGAAGCTTCTGAGAAGGTATATCCTAAAAACAATGACACATGTTGCTAAGGAAGGAGACTTTAAAAATATTAAATATAATGAAAATATCTTCCACATATCAAGTATTATGCTCACATAAACAATTCTATTACAGATGGCATTTCATTAAAAAGGAAATTAAATAAATCTTTAAGGGTAAAATTTTATGTTCCAGTGAGTCTTTAAAAATTAAATTCCTACTACTAAAATAACATGAGTTATGTATGGGGATACTCTCATTGCTTACCTTTCATGCCAACAAAGTATACATGATATGCTAAGTACAAATGCAACTCCTCCAAGTCTGGGGGATCCCAGAAGATGCCATCATTATAGAGGATATCTCTATGAGTTAAAGTTTCCCAAGTCTTAATGAAGGGAAGACTTTTCTGTAATAATAAAAATGAAAATATAAGGGCCAGGCATGGTGGCTGATGCCTGTAATCCCAGTACTTTGGGAGGCTAAGGCAGGAAGATCACTTGAGCTCAGGAGTTCAAGAACAGCCTGAGTAAGAGTGAGACCTCGTCTCTACTAAAAATAGAAAAAATTAGCAGGGCATGGTAGTGCTCACCTGTAGTCCCAGCTACTCAGGAGGCGGAGGTAGGAGGATCCCTTGAGCCCAGGAATTCCAGGTTGCAGTGAGCTATGATCACACCACTGCACTCCAGCCTGGGTGACAGAGTGAGTAAATCCCTGACTCAATAAAAAAAAAATTGAGTAAGTGTATATCTCACCTAATTTTCACTTCTTTTCACTTCCCTGGGGATTTCTCACTTATATAGTACTGAAAATACAAAAAATAAAAAATAATAATAATGATAGTAAAAAGTAATAAAAAGTGTTGAAAATAAAAAATAAATACTATTTTGACAAAATGAAGCTGAGAAAAGTTTATGATTAAAACCCCTCAATTGTAGCTGAATGTCCACAGTGATTAAGTAAATTCACTGGCTATACCAGGTGAAACATCTGTGAGCATAGAACTCAAAACCTAGTAATAGTAAAACCAAGGACTTAAGTATAAGAAAAATACAGAATCTGTTTCACAATTATTCTTAGAATTAACTAAAAGGAAAATAAGTCAAATGTTCTACAATGTTGAGATAAAGAAAAAAATTACTCAAGTCCAATTTATTCATCATTACAAAATTACTTTTGAGTTCATGTTTAAGTACACAATATTTTAAACAGATACGATGGATAAAAAATAATCAAACACTTATCATAGGTTCTTCGTTATTTTAAAACCCAGTTATCAGAACACTCAATGAAGAAGTATTTAAGAATAAGCTTGTTTTGAGTGCATTCAATTTCTCTTTTAATTTTATCATTCAATAGCTATTAAATTTAGGTCTACTAAATGTTAGGCTCTTGACCTTCCCACTGAGAATGGCAACAGAACTGGAGGCCCAAAAGGAGGGCAGACTACTAGATTTTTGGGGTGATTTATATGTAGTCTCTCCTTAAGGAAGAGGAGAGAAAAGGCCTGTTGAATTTCTCATGGTACTTTCTAACTTGCACTTACATGAACTTGTACCATTTTCCTTTTTTTACTGGGAGAAGAAAGTGGAATATTACACCTTAGAAAGACAAAGACCCGTGCTTCTGGACATTTTCTTTAGTAATCTTACTCCAGCTTCAACTTCGTGGGAAACTAAGCCTGAAACAATGAACAGCAACTCAAAGAATAGGATTCAAATATAAAACAACCATGACAAATTGGAAAGGGAATCAATCAGAAGTTTAAGGAGGATACTCTACTTATAAAAAAAGAAAATAAAATTCAGAAACAACATGGGAAAAGAGAAAAGACTAGCAGTGGGCAGTATGGCTAGAACAGCTTTAGCAAACTCACGGGACAAACTGAGCTTGGCTCTTTAAGGAGTACTGTGCCATGTGAAACAAAGATGATGCTGACTACCTATATCCATAGAATACATATGATATGCACACAATTCTAGTGACATTCTATTTATTGGTCATTGGTTAGGATCTTATGAAAGCATGTCTAATTTAAGGAACACATAAAAAATGTCACTGAGTCAAGGAACAGAAAAAGTGGCTCGCCAAATAAAAATTTTAAAAGGATTTGGCGCTGACCTTGAAAGAAACAAGGGACCTGATAAAAACCTCTCTTAAAGAGCAGTTTCCTCCACCTAACCCTCATCTTTACCCCACCACTGCCTCTCTTAGAGACAAGTGCACTTGGCACCTTTACCATCTTCTGCTGCAAAGTAGAGTCTTTTCGCTTCTGATCTGGAGATCTATAAACTGGAATGGTAGTTTTTAAAAACCTTAGTTTTTACTAAATGCTAGGCCTATAAGCATGTGCTACAACTTCACTTTCTTATTTATAGAAAAAGAGATCTTTGTTCAGCTGCCCTATGAACTGATTTTAAGAAGCTTTTGCATTATTTTGGAATTACCTAACACAACACATGAGTCTGGGTGTTTATAGATTACTATCTACAGAACATTTGTGGGATGGAAGTTCTCTGCCTAAGTATTCATTTGTTTTGGCTTATGAACTTTTTGAAATTAACTGAGGAGAAATTCATTCCTAGAAAGCCAAGGCATTCTTTCAGTCCCTCCTTTCAGCCACATTGGTCTCTAGACTGTTTCTCAAACAGGGCAGGTACACTCCTATCCTTGGGGGCTTTCTTTGTAGCAATTGTTCCTTCTGCGTGGAACACTCTCTGCCAATGTATCTGCACAGGTTTTTGTGCCTTTGCTCAAATCATACCTTCTCAATGATACTACCTTGATCATCCTATTTAAAATTGCATTCCCTCATGTAACTATTCTACTTTTTATTTCATAGTACATATCACCCTCTAACATACCAATTATACTCATTAATAGTATAATGACTATATTAATTACATTTGTCATCTACCTCTTCCACTAGAATGTGAGTTCCCCAAAGACAGGGATCTTTTGTCTATTTAGGTCATAGATGTATCCCAAGATTGCAGAACAGTGCCTGGCACATAGTAGGTATTCAGGTATTTATTTAATACTGCAAGGACCACAAAAAGCCATTTCAGTTTTTAAATGGGACAAATAGGAAAATTGTGTACACGAGTAAATCGATATTCAGACTATCTTTTCAGATATGCCGATAGTCATAACAGTGAGTGAAGGTAATCTGATTCTAGCAGGCAAAGGAAGGATTTCAGACTTAAGGTTTCAACACCATTGTCTCACACTGGAATGTTTTATATATAAATCACTTTATTTTCACATTATAACTCAAGTTTCTGATATCTATGATAAAAACTAATTTTTAAGGGTAGATTCTTAAGGGAAGAACTCTTTTTGGCAAATGACTCAAAGACATCAATATCTAGAGTTAAGGAATCAGTTTCTCTTATTTTTTATTATTATTAATATATATTTTAGAGACAAAGTTTTACTCTGTTGCCCAGGCTGGAGTGCAGTGGTGTGATCACAGCTTACTGCAGCCTAAAACTCCTGGGCTCAAGCAATCCTCCCACCTCAGCCTCCCGAGTAGCTGGGACTATAGGTGTGCACCACCATGCCTAGCTAATCTTTCTATTTTTTTGTAGAGACAGGGTCTCATTATGTTGCCCAGGCTGGTCTTGAACTCCTGGCCTCAAGTGATTCTCCTGCCCTCGCCTCCCAATGTGGTGGGATTATAGGCATGAGCCACTGTGCTCAGCCAGTTTCTCTTATTTTATGTATTAAATCTATCCAATGTACTTTACAATTAGAGAAAAAGAAATGCCTATGTAGCAGCAAAAGAGATTTTTTTTTTTTTTTTTTTTTTTTGAGACAGAGTCTCACTTTGTTGCCCAGGCTAGAGTGAGTGCCGTGGCATTAGCCTGGCTCACAGCAACCTCAATCTCCGGGGCTCAGCGATCCTACTGCCTCAGCCTCCCGAGTAGCTGGGACTACAGGCATGCGCCACCATGCCCGGCTAATTTTTTGTATATATATTTTTAGTTGGTCAATTAATTTCTTTCTATTTTTGGTAGAGACGGGGTCTCGCTCAGGCTGGTTTCGAACTCCTGACCTTGAGCAATCCGCCCGCCTCGGCCTCCCAAAGTGCTAGGATTACAGGCGTGAGCCACTGCGCCCGGCCAGCAAAAGAGATTTTAAAACGCAAATTGGTTAAGTCAGGGTTTAAAACCATTCCATGGCTTCTCACTGTGTTTAATAAAATCAAACTCCTCATCATAGCTACAAGACCTGGCATCTGCCATCCACACAACATCCTCCTGGCCTTCTCCCTCCCTCACTGGGCTCCAGGGCCATGTGGGACTCTTTCAGTTGCTTCAACACACCCTACATATTCCTGGCTCACTGCCTTCACCCAGAGTGATATTTTGCAAGTATAATACCTCCCCCACACTCCCATCTTGAAGTCTCAGTTTAAATGTGACCCTCTGCAGTCTGGTTTTCCATCCCCCTCACCCCAAGTGCCTCAATTTATCCTTCAGCTGCTTATATGCATCTCTTAACACTTGTAATCATTATCCTCTCCCACAAGAATGAAAGCTCTTCCAGGACAGGTACAGTGTCTCTCTTATTTATCATCCTATCCCCAGAAACAGCACAGTTCCTGTTATATATTATGGTACGTGTTTATATGGTGTAATAAATGTTCAAATAGTTGATCAAATGAGTGTTACCTACCATGAGTTAATTTAAAGCCTAAGAGATCAACTGATACTTCTAATTTTCTGAGCTAGAAAAACCAGGCTGCATGGGTAAAGTTGTATAATAGTATTTTCTTTTATGCCAAACACATACTGTCTGTGGCCGACAACCATCACTCACACCTGTTTAAGGCTAACGCTCATCTCTACACATAAAAATTCTCACCTGCGTTGGGGGAGTCTTCTTTATCTTTCAGTTTTTTTCCTTCCCAATGACATGAAAAGAAATTAAGACCACATAATACTTTTGTTGAAAGTCTATGGATTTCTTTTATAAAGCAAAGCTACATGTACTTAACTCTCAGTCCACTTCCATTTTGTGATTTTCCTATGGCCTGGCCATTATTATATTCCATATATGCTTGCAGAGTTTAAAATGGTAGGAAGTGTATTAGTAACAAGTTGTTGAATGTTCATATTCAAATGTCTGTTAAATGCCAGGCACTGTGTTAAGAATATCACTATTTAATACTATCACATCCAACTCACCTCCACCAAACACTATACTGCATTTACAGTAAGCCAGGCACTGTTTTCTACACCCCACAAATGTTCACTCTTCTGTGAGGTAGATACTAATATCATCCTGTATCACAAATATCTTAGATAATGAAACTGAAGCATACAGATGTTAAGCAGCTTGCTAAAAAAGCACAGGGCTACTACACAATAGACACAGAGTCAGTGTTCCTATTGTTAAGACACATCCCAATACGGTCTCCCCAAAGAGGATTAAGACATGAGCCATACCCTTAAGAAGTCTATACTTTTAAGAGAAACATAACAGTAAATCTAACATTTGTGCCAAGTTGAATGTGCATGTATGAGGTACCAAGGAGAATAACACTGGTGCTTGAGGAAGCTCAAGGAAAGCTTTACTGGAGATAAATGCCCTTATGGAAAATTCAACGAAATTGTTAGTATTTCTCTTCCTTTACCACCTAAAAGCATCTAATTCCATTCTGGCCTTTTCTTGGTTTCCCTCCCACCCCTTTGGTGAAAGATTCTTCTTTGTCCATTTCCTAGAAGTTGGAGGTTCTCAGGGCACCCCTGTGTCTTCACTGTACATACTCCCTCCCCTCTCCACCCCATTCACTCCTATGGCTGCAGTTCAGATCTCAGCTATGCCTCAGGCCCCTGTGATTCCTGCTTAAAAGTTTCAGTTACAGGTACTTTAACATTTTACTTCAAACTTAGGCTTCTTACGGTAAGTTACACAGATCTCTGAATGGGAGACCCACTCTATGGGTGATAAGGTTACAGGCCATTATGTCTTTCTTTCTGTTTTAAGCAACAGCATAAGCATTTACGGACTTTGAAAAGACTGCCATTGCCATATATGTGTTTTGAGCAAGAGAATGATGAACCAAGGGTACCTAGGAAAGTGGCTAAATTTGTAACCTTAAATTAGCATGACATTCTTTTTTTCCTAATACAAATTAACTGAAAAATTAATATTCTCTTTGATATGTAAATAAGCTGAGCACTGAAAACACTGTTCAGACCTAAAAAAGATCTGAAAGCTCCAGATCTTTTTTAGACAATATGCCTCAGAGGCCATCAGAGCAACTAGAAAGACTAGGCTAACTTAGAAGAAATAGCTCTCAAAGTCTTTAGAAAGTGGCCAGTGAAAATGATGGAAAAAAGAAAGATGAGAGAAAAGGGGTTAGGGGGGACTAAAAACATACTCTCATAAGCAGCAAAGGTGGCTGGTGAAAGACTCAGGGAGGACTCCCAGAGAGCAGACAGAGAGGGCTGTGTGGCCTGGGCCCAAGGAGGGGTGGACACTTCATCCAGAAAAAGAATGCACCTTTCCTCCCAGATTTGAAGAGTAAGAGATCACACTTAGGCATGGCAGGAAATATGTAAAGTAAAGTAGAAAGGACAAAATGAAAACCATCCTGTCATCCTACGTGGAGATAAGCACTGTCGACATTTTGGTTCATGTGAAGAGAAGCAGGTTGTGAGAGGAATTCCCAGAAGAAGTGAGAGCATGTTTACATACCAATTCCCAAAGCATCATTTATTAGCGTTTGTTCCTGCTTTACACCATAAACCTTCTTACATATCAGTCCCCTTTCTTTTTTTTTAAATTCTTCTTCCTTCTTTTGCCTTAGTGTCTTAGTGAAATTCAACAAAAATGCAATAGTGCATGTTTCTACAGTAGAAAGAAGAAAGAAGCAGTCGGTCTGCAGTGGCTGAGAGCAGGGAGAGACCCAGCAGGAGTGGAAAGCGAGAGGGGAGTCAGAGGAGAGCTAGGTGCCCTCACCCCTTCCCCATGGACACGACTCCCTGGAATCTGTGCAACTGCACGGAAGCACTGCTCTGGCAACACACCTCAAACCTGCTCCTTAGCCAGACTAAAAAGTGGAATCTCTTAAGGTGACTTCGAAGGCATGCGAAGATAAATGAACAAGAGCTGAGGATAAGCTTCTGAAAGTAATTGAGGAAATTTGAGTAATTTGTGTTTTCCTTGTTTGATGTCTAGCTATTAATTGTGCTGCATTCATGATACCTAGAATATAAAATTTGGTAACTTTCTGTCCTTAAGTGTTTATCTCTTACTCTCTTTCCAAGTACTTTACTAAAATGACAATAGAGGAATTTTTTTAAAGGTACAAAACCAATAAAGAGAGAAGACTTCAGCAGATGAGGGATTTTTTTCAATGAAATTTTGCAGATGGAATCCTTTAGATGCAGACCTGAAACTGTGGACTGGCATAAAGTCTATTTCACTATCGTACAAATTCTCTTCCTCACCCTCTGCTAAGCCAGAGAGCTATCTCATTTTCTCCACCTCCAAAGCCAGAGATTTAGAAAAAAATGAACTGAAATCTGAATTGGCTCTAGAGTCAAATACATTAACAGGGGCAAAGAGGAATTGGAAACAGAGATGTCAAAAGGTGCACACTGAAAGGTGTGCAAGCTCCCATTCTTGTCTCAGCAACCCAAATAACTGTCTGAAGAAATGCAAGCAAACACAAACATTTGTTCAAACATATACACAAAATCCATACATACCAACCACCCTACAGTAATGGCCATCAACCAATAAGACCCATCCTGAAATCTTAAAACAAAATACAAGAAAAAAAATCCAGCCAGGACCATTAGACATTTAACAAAATCCCAAGATATAGAGTTCATTCATTTCTTAAAGAAATCTACTAAGTGCCAGGCACAGTTTTAAAGGCTGGAGTTATAAACGTGAACAAAACAAAGCAAAAATCCTGGCCCCCTTGGAAGGTAGACAAGTCAATAAAATACGTGGTATGCTAGACAGTGACAAATGTTTTTAGGAAAACAAAGCAGAGAAATAAGATGGGGGTCTGCATTTTTAAATAAAGAGGTTTCCTCACTGAAGTGACATTTAAGCAATGACTTAAAGGAGGTGAGGGAGCAAGTAATTGGATACCTGAGGGAAAATACATCCAGGCAGAAGAAAAGTATAGGAGCAAAGGCCCAAATCATCTGGAGGGAATAGAACCAATGCAGAAAGCAGAAGAAAACTAAAAAGATTGACTCTTTGGGCCTGCCATATCTATATAACAAGAATGGATATTATAAAAAAGAATCAAAGAAAAAGAAAAATCAGAGAAATAGTACAAAAAAAGTCTCAGAACTGAAGGACATGAATTTCCAGAATGAAAGGGCCATGGGAGCCCAGCACAATAGATGAGAAAATACCCACACCCTGGCACACCCTTATGAAACTGCAGAATACCAGGATAGAGAATATCCTCAAAGATTCCAGAGAGAGAGAAAAGAAAACAAAATAAGGTCCCATAAAAAGGATTTGGAGCACTATGCCTCTATAGCAATTACAGATACCAGAAGACAGTACAGCAATGTCTTCACAATTCTCAAAGAAAATTATTTCCAACCTAGAATTTTAGAACCGCCAAACTACCAAACCAGTGTGTGGGCAAAACAAAGTCATTCAAATACTTCTTAGGAAATGATTATAGTATGTGATTCAAGAAAACAGATGTACTCCCAGAAAGAAGGCATGGTTCTGGCATTGGAAGGAGATGAATGAACTCCAGGACAACACCTGGGCAGCAGTTCTTGAGAGGCAGGAGGAGGAAGAGGCAGAGCTCCAATAAACAGAAGTGATACACTGAAGCTTGTAGAAAATGTTACAGATAAGAACGTGACCAATATGTTGGAGCACTTGGGAAAAAATTAACAGAGGTATATGAAAACAAAGGTGAAAGCCAACCTAAACACCAGGAGGCTCACAACTGTAATAGACGACCTAGATCAACAGTGAACAATATTTGGCAGAGGTGCAAATACATAAAAGCTAACTGTCTTAGCTAAAAATTACAGCGTAACTATGCTAGGAGAGTAGGGGGTGTGGAAACGTAGGGAAGTGGTGGGGTACAAAAGCTAAATCCTAACTTGTCACGGCAGGAAATCAACAGGCCCAACATGAGGGGAGAAAAGAAAGAATAATTTATCAAATGATTTACTAATATGAAGACATAGTAGGTCCTCGAATAAGGACTTTTTGTTACAAAGTTGATAAGAAAAAAATCAATCCCCTGTGTCCTGTGTGGACCTGGCACATTCCCCCCACGTCTAAGTGGGTTTTCTCTGTGTCCGCTGGTTTTCCCCATATCCCAAAGATGTGCACATTTGGTACAAGGGTGTATCTACATGGTCCCAGTGTGAGTGTTGGTGTGCCTTGTGATGAGATGGCGTCCTGTCCAGGGCTGGCTCCTACCTTGCACCCACAATTGCCAGAACAGGCTAACCGTGACCCCTGAACTGGAATAAGCAGGTGGGAAAATGAATGAATACAAATGATTGTCAAATAAAAATTTGTAGTGTACTATAACCATCCAAATGAACGACAATAAATGATGCTTGCGGTACAAACGCATTCAGTAACCAACCCTATTATTGGTGACTGTTTTTGAACTGGGTATTAGTGGTAGGAGGTGCTCCTGACACTTTTCACTTTGTAAATAAACATTTACTCCTTGGCTTAACCCACCACCCCTACAGCTGCCATCATTCACTGATTCACCAAAAAGCGGGTAAATAATTATCTTGTTTGTATTAATCTTTCTTAAAAGTATGCACAGTCCCACTGGTTTTAATGTTTAATATTAGAAGTATTTTGGTCTTTATTTAGAAATTTGGTGATGTTCCTTTAACCAGAATTATGCTGTAAGAACTCTTGTTCCTGTCAATTCAGCCTACTGACTTTGTTATATGGCATTTCACTTAAAGTTGCAATTTCCAAGAACCACTTGATGATGTTAAGTGAGAATTTTACAGGATAAAAAACTACAATGAGAGAGGCTAAGTAACCTGCACAAGGTTACACAGCTAGCAAGTGGCAAAGCCAGTATTTGAAACCCAGTCTGACTCCAAAGTGAAAGCTCTTAGCCACTGTGCTCCGCCATCCTCAAGGTTCACAGTCCACATGTCTCTTCAGTATTACTCTTCTAGTTAAAAGTGTATGCATGATGTGTGGATACTTCTTATATCCTGATTCATACTCATCAACTTGCTTTAAAAAATTTAAATACACCAGACAGGAAAATCTGTGCACTGACTGGTTGCTTGGTGATATTAAGGAATACTTTTTTTTTTTAGGTGTGATAATGGTATTGTGGTTACGTTGAAAACAAGTCCTTATCTTTTATAGATATTAAAGTGTTTACAGATGAAACAGTAGGTCTAGGATTTAATTCAAAACCATCCAGGAGGTTAAGGGAGGGGTGTGCAATGTAGAGCAAGATTGGCCCTGTGTTAGTTAATTGTAGAAGCTAGCTGATGGGTGCATGGGGGGTCATTAGAGTATTTTCTCTGCTTTTGTACATCTTTCAAATTTTCCACAATGAGAAAAATGTACAATAAAAAATAGGGGAAAACCATGATATTAACATATTTGGGAAACAGAACTTTGAGTTATTTTTCCCATTCTACTTTCTGTATTGTTCACATTTTCTGCATTACTTTTATCATATAAACCATAAAATAAATATTTAAAGAAATGCACATACTCCTTGCACATTGCTCCTGGACTCTGGGTATTCTTCAGCTTTAATAAGCAGACCAAGACTGCCCACAATCTAATGGGGTCAAAAAATGATGACAAAAGCATTTGCTATCTTTGTTTTATCAGTTCTCTACCGTTCACACACTTAGAAAAGCCACTTTGTAAGAACAAATATGGTCTTTACATATAAACTAGCCAAGAGCAAAAAGGCACATAAGTGCGAAAGTGCTTTAACAAAAATAACCAATGATACAGTTACTCTTCATAGTTGGCAGAGTCTGGGTCAAGGAACTTCAATGTGCAAAGCAGACCTTGCCAATGGTCAGACAGGCTCCAATATCCTATCTCCTTAGGCTTTGATGCTGCCAGCCAGTGTTGGGAGTGGTGGTGTTGCAGACCACCTGAGCTCCTAGGCCAAGAGCTCAGTGACTACCTCCAGTTCTTCCCAGTGATACAATTATTGCCACATGTGCCATGATATGAAAAAAGTTTGGGGAGTTTAACACACTGACTGCCACACACACACACACACACACACACACACACACACAAAAAAAAAAAAAAAAAACAGAAAATTTTCCTTGGGGCCACAGTGTTTTATTATGAAAATATAATAAAAACTTCAAGTGTAATTTAAAGGTAAACATAAATAGAAAAACAAAATTTACTGACTCTATTCACTGAATCCATGTTTTGAGAATTGTCAATATTAATTATAACAAAAAGAACATCAATAAGACTTTACATATGCTTCACACAGTCCTGGGGTCAAAACTAGAGTGAGTTAAATACAACTCTCATGGCAGTTAATGTGTTAAGCTAGACCTGCCTTGATCATTACTCAAAAGCTAAATAAAAGTATAGTAATAGTACAATGGAATCTCTTTAAAATGCTGGTACAGAAAAAAGAAACCCAATCATGCTATAGGTCCTACACTACTGTTTTCTAATTTTTTTAATCTGCTCTCCCACATCCACTTAGGAAAGCTTAAAAAACACTCCAACATCATTCAATGAAATAATCTCCTAGTATAAATGTTAGCTCGGTGGCATAAAGTTAAATTTGGGGGACAAGAGTACAATCTGGATAATCAGTGCTAATGCTAAATGTATTCAAGGTAAATCTGAAATAATCCCACTTATTAAGGTTGAAATAAAAGTACTTAAGTATCAGTGGCAAATCTTCCTGGAAGCTTAGAGCTATAAAGATCTCCTTTTAAATGACAAGAAACTGAAGCCCAAGTTATTTGTTCAAGTTCACAGTGGCTGAACAGGGACTAGCCCCAGATCTCCTGGCTCCCAGTGACTGTACTTCCCAGGACACCTCCACAGAGTTCCTGCTAACTGCTTCCTTTAATCTCTCTAGAACTATAAAACAACATCCAAGTACTTCCTGCTCTACCAGGGAATCTCTAGTTAATCTGCAACTAGTAAATCATAGTTTGAGAAGAAGCAATTTAACTTGATGCCACTAATTAACCTTAAATTTGTGATATTTAAACACAAGTTTATCAGTCAGTTCTTGTTTATATTTATGAAGTACTAAGGCAGCCTTTTCTTGTATAGATTAGGAAATATATTTTAAAAAAACACCAAGTTGTTCTTTATATGGTTATTTTAGGGGGATGTATTGACATATATCGAAATCTATGTAAACAAGCCATGCATGAACACAGCAGTCCTCTGTGAGAATGAAGACACCACTAATAGAATTTCCTTCGTGGTACTGAAAAATAGTTCAGGCAAGAGGAGTTTCCAACAAAAATAGAATGTGAGATTGGTATATTAGTGGAAAAATGAACTGCCTTAAAAAAAAAAAAACCAATCAGTTGAATGAGGAAGAGAGAGATGACAATATAGAGATTTAAAAAAAACATGTGACATTTGCATAAGTTCTTTATATTTAGAGAGCAACTCTACTTTAAATTACCAAATGCCCATTCTCAGAAGAAACATGGAAGTTGTAACTTCAATACTCATATTGGCTAAACTGTACTGTCATACCAAACAAATACTTTGAATTATTTTAAATTTCTCTACAAAGTTTCAACAGGAAAAACCTAAAAGTTCCTTTTCCAGAAAAAAGTGATTAATGTTTTTATTCTTAGGCACTATAGCATGTGTCTTGGGTTAACCTGAAACCCAAGAACACAAGCTCTGTGTCACTAGAAGCAAGGACATCTGAGATGGCTGTTCATTTTGTTTCCTGCCACAGAATGCCAATTCTGCAAGAACAGATGGAGTTTCTTCAAGGAAAGGTTAAGGTAAAAACAGGATCTCCCAGACTCCACACAAAACCATGAAAGTCCTGTACACAAAAGACTTTTATAATTAAAGTAATGATATGAATTTAAGTCCTGATGTCCAAATTTCAGGGTCCTTGGAAAAGGGGGTTCCATGTACATAACGTGATGTGCAACATCAGTGAAATTAGAACCTAAGTCTGGAGCATAAAAGGTAATAATTCTTTTAGGGTAAAATTTCTCACCTTTTATAGAGCTATGCCCTACTGGTTAATTTGCAGGAAAAAACAACGGAGAGAAACAGAGGTTGTTTCCTAATCTCCCTTGGAATTTTCTGCATTTAAATCTGGAATATCTGCCTTATAACAGAAATACACACAAGTCTCTTCCCACTTTATAAATATATTTGCCTACCTTCATTCTTCAGGTCAAAAACTGACAGAAAGACGACAATTCACTTTTTTTTTTTTTTTTTTTTTTTTTTTTTTGAGACAGAGTCTCACTTTGTTGTCCAGGCTAGAGTGAGTGCCGTGGCGTCAGCCTAGCTCACAGCAACCTCAAACTCCTGGGCTCAAGCAATCCTCCTGCCTCAGCCTCCCGAGTAGCTGGGACTACAGGCATGCGCCACCATGCCCGGCTAATTTTCTATATATATATCAGTTGGCCAATTAATTTCTTTCTATTTATAGTAGAGACGGGGTCTCGCTCTTGCTCAGGCTGGTTTTGAACTCCTGATCTTGAGCAATCCGCCCGCCTTGGCCTCCCAAGAGCTAGGATTACAGGCGTGAGCCACAGCGCCCGGCCTACTTTTTTTTTTTTGAGACAGAGTCTCACTTTGTTGCCCAGGCTAGAGTGAGTGCGGTGACCTCAGCCTAGCTCATAGCAACCTCAAACTCCTGGGCTCAGGCGATCCTTCTGCCTCAGCCTCCCGAGTAGCTGGGACTACAGGCATGCGCCACCATGCCCAGCTAATTATTTATATATATATTAGTTGGCCAATTAATTTCTTTCTATTTATAGTAGAGACGGGGATCTCGCTCTTGCTCAGGTTGATTTTGAACCCCATGAGCTCAAACGATCCACCCGCCTCGGCCTCCCAGAGGGCTGGGATTACAGGTGTGAGCCACCGCACCCCGCCAAGACGACAATTCAAAATGCTCAGACACACATCTATGATGCACTTCAGCCATCTAACAGATACTTCTGAGTTTACCATGTGCCAGTTGTGTGGATTTAAAAAAAAAAAAGTGTCCTCCTGGGTATCACAGATCAATAGCAGCTGCCAGTAGTACACCTTAAGGTGCATAACTCACAATCAAAGGACAGTACAGGGCAGCAGAAAAACGACCACTGAATAGGGTGTGCCCTCATCACTGAGCACCCAGACTGCAGCATCCCAGCTGGTTTCCCTGGTTGGCAGCCTTTTCAATCTGTCCTGCATTCAACTGCCAGATTCATTTCTAGAATTCCACTTTCAGGGAGTGTCTGCTCTACTCAAGAAGCTTCGAAAAACTCCCTGCTACTTAACTACATCTAGTTCAAACTCTTCAATTTAAAAGTTTCCATAGGCTAGTTCCACCTGTTTAACTTTGAATGGTGCTCAATATGGCTCCCTTCTGCCAATTCTTTTTGGAGTAGGAAGGACCCAAACCTAATTCAACTTCCTGCTAACTCCTCTGGCAGCCTTCATTCTAAGCAGTCTTAAAACACTGTTCCCTCGGTCGTCAGTACAGACCATTCGTTTTCAGGACATTCTTTCGGAAGTCGGCATAAGCTTTCTCAACAAATGGTGTGTACATTCCAAGGCATTTTTAACACTATCATCCCAAACAGATGTTCATACTCCCAGCCACCCCTCTGCGAAATCAGAGTCAGTCCCAGCATCGCACCTTGTAAGAGGGAGACAGGGCTTCGGGCGGCTGCAAACCACTGAGAGGGAAAAAACGAAAAAGGAAAGGGAAAGTCTGTGCTCCGTATTCTCAGTCCTTTCTTCGGGAAGGGAAGGGAGGGAGGGGAGGAGACCCCAAGAAACGGATTCTGAGGAAGGACAGAAAACACCCGTGTCCCCGTAGGCGGAGACGGCCGGCTGCAGCGCCAAACTAAGAGGCTGGGCCTCGGAAGGCGAGGGGCGAGGGCACGGCGCGCCCTCGGAGCACCGGCCGAGCGCCGGACGCGGAGGCCGGGGGACGAGGCAGTGAGGAAGGCGCCGGGGCGGGCGTCTGCGGGCATCAAGCAAGGGACGCGGGGGCGGGGAGGAGATTTGAGGGGATCGCGTGCCAGAGGGAGGGACGTTGCCCAAGGCATGCTCTCCGAGAAGGAACCCCGGGGACGCGGAAAACGTGAGAGTGTTGGGGCACCGCATTTCCCACCGCAGACCGGCGTCCCGGCACACTCACCGCGTCGCTTCCAAACGCCACCACTCCGGTTGCAGCTACCGGTCGGCGCAGCCGCATTGAGCGCACCCGCCCACGTGACTCGCCGGGCCACGGCCTCCCCCACGTGACCCGCGGGCACATTAGTGCCCTCCCGCTCGCCGCTCTTCTCCAAGAGGTTCCGGCGCCCCGCCCTTCCTGGCAAGATGGCGGCGCCCGGCTGCGGTGCACGGGGCCTCCGGGTCCGGGGTGCTGGCCAGTCTTTGGGGAGTCTCATCACTCTTGTTTCAAAGCTATTTTGTTCCACGGCTGCTTCCTCTAAGTCTCTGGACGCCCAGCGATTAGCTGAAAGGCTTCGAGCCCAAAAACAGAATCAGAAGAGGAAAAAGGAGCCGGTGAGTCCGGGCAGGGGTCCTCAAACTTTTTAAATAGGGGGCCAGTTCACCGTTCCTCAGACCATTGGAGGGCCATTGGAGAGTGCGGTTGCACTGTGGGCCCGGGACAGGCGGGCTGCTAAGCAGGACAGGCAGCAGCCACAAAAACTCCCAGCGGTGGGACGAATAAATGTCCTGGGCGGCCGCATGTGGCCAGAGGCCCTAGTTTGAGGACCCCTGGTCCAGAGGGACCACAACTCCCAAGAGGCAATGCGCTCACTGGTTTCCCAGGCGGGGAGTGAGGTGGGAGAGTCCTCTGACTGACAGCAAGTAAATAAAGGTCTAGGACGTAGGGGAGAATGGAGAGAAAGCGGAGGAGAGCCGTCAGTAGGAGTACGGTATTATCCTGTGGGGTGAGTCTTTGCTCCTGCCGAGCTCAGTCGTAACTGCTGCGTGCCTGAGTCTGATACAAAAATACAGTCATTCCCTACCCACAGTGTCGCCTAGACCTTACCGAAGACCTTCGCCATCGGGCATTCCCCACTATTCTTTCTCCCTAGGTGCTCACAAACCCTGTTCAGCGGAGGGTTGGAGAATTAGTGCGCTTCACACAGCAGCTGCAGCGAGTCCACCCCAATGTGCTTGCTAAGGCACTGAGCCGAGGGATTCTCCACCAGGACAAGGACCTTGTGGTCATCAATAAGCCCTATGGCCTACCTGTGCATGGTAAGGACCATGTGGGAAAGGGCCCTGCTGCTGCTTTCTGCTAAAACTAGGGGAAACTGACACATTACTGGTGGGGCACTCTGAAGGCTTGCATTCAAATTGATTAAACCATTGTATATAATGCACTACTGAGTACACAGAGATAGGTAAGACAATCCCTACCTTCCAAACATCTGCCAGTCAGCAGCAATTCATGGAACGTGCTGTGTGCACGCTCCCACAGGGATTGCTATAGAGAAATACAAGGCTGTATGGTTCTAGTCTCCAGGTTATTATTATGTTTTAATCAAAACTGAAAATTAGGAAAAATACATAAGAAAAAAAGGGGTGCGCATCTATGTGTGTTTTGGTGTGTACCTAAAATAAAACCCCAGAGTGCCTGGAACTTAGTGGAATATAGTTGTCAGAGACAGCTGAGGGGTACATCAGGAAAGATTGATAGAAAAAATGCATTGTGAAAGAGTTTTGCAGAGAGAAAAGGCACTTGGGAAGCTTGTTAAAATGCACATTCTGATTTAGTAGTCTGGATTGGGGGCGTGAGATTCATTTCTAATAAGCTGTCTGGGCATACCTGTGTTGCTAGTCCCTGGACCACACTTCATTAGTTAAGCTCTAGAAAACATTGACAGTTTATCCAATAAGAGATTTTCTCCTAAGAAGAGTTTCTGGTGAGATCTTTTCCTGGCCACTCAAACCTCTGGCTTTTCCTTTCTTAGGTGGCCCTGGGGTCCAGCTGTGCATCAGTGATGTACTGCCTATCCTGGCAAAGATACTTCGTGGCCACAAGGCAGAGCCCTTGCATCTGTGCCACCGGCTGGACAAGGAAACCACAGGCGTGATGGTGTTGGCTTGGGAGAAGGAAGTGGCACATCAAATTCAAGAGATGTTTAGAACCCGTCAGGTGACAAAGAAGTACTGGTATGAGGCCCAGTGATGGTAGTAGAGGTGGTATAAGTAGAAGCATCCCTTTCATCTATTTATCTATCATAGAGCAGGAACTCCTATTAATAGAAAGCGCTGTAATAGGACCTGTGATATAAAAAAAAGTATATGAAACAGCTTAGGTGCTTAGAATATTAAGAGCCTGATGGTTCTTAATTCTGGCTATATATCAAAATTATCAAAAATTAATTATATAAGTAATATATGAGTTTATTCCTTTGCTAAAATAGTCAAACAGCAAAGATAAAGCTGGAAAACCCCTGGTGAATCCACCCACTCTGCTATTGTAGTCTCTTCCCTTGAGGTAGCAACCACTGTAATCAATTTGGTTTTTAATTCTCTGGTCCTTTCTTAATGCATTTACATACACATCTAGAATTTTAGTATGTCTGTGTACCTACACACACTTATGCATATATATCACATTGTACAATTTACATTGCACTTCCCGCCCCCCCCCCCCCGACTTAACTCTCTATCTTGGAGACCTTTCTATGTTTGTTAGTACATATAGATTTATCTCATTTTTTTTTTTAGTAGAAAAAAGGTATATGAGCAAAAAAAGGAACACTCGGCACCTGTGCAGTGTCCTTCCCCAGAGACAATCACTGTTACCAGTGTAAACTTCCAGATTTATACTGGACATATATATCATGTGGCAGTATATTTTACACACTGCTTTATACCCTGCTGTTTTCACTTGGATACTATATCTTGGAGAGAATTTTGTGCTGTACCTTTAAAATTGGATCTCTTTTAATGGTTCTGTGGTATTTCACTGTATAGATGGACTTTTTAGGTAATTTCTCATTTTTCAGAGCCTATTGCAAGGAATATGTGAATATATCTTTTGGATAAATTTCTAGAAATGGAATTGCTACGTTGAAGGGTATGCACATTTAAAATTTTAACAGTGCCCACATTGCTTTCCACAAAGGTTATGGCAGTTTATACTCCAACCTGCAGTGGTGAGTTCCAACCTCCCCTTATGCCAACCATAGCACTTTTAAAGGGTTTGACACTCTGGTAGGTAAAATAAATGGTATCTTCTATTTTTTTGTGTACTAGTGATATTGGCTATTTTTTTATGTGTTTATTGGCTGTTTGAGTTTCCCTTTCTCAAGATAGACTTTATTTCCTTTGCCTATTTTTTTAGTGGGTTTATTAATTTCTATTTGATGTGTAAGTATTCATTTTATATTTTGGATGTTAGTCTTTTTGGTATTACAGATTTTGCAGATACTTTATGATCTGGGGAGCCCTTTAAAAATCTATATGCTTGTGGGCCAGGCGTGGTGGCTCATGCCTATAATCCTAGCACTCTGGGAGGCCGAGGCGGGCGGATTGCTCGAGGTCAGAGTTCGAAACCAGCAAGAGCGAGGCCCCATCTCTACCACAAATAGAAAGAAATTAATTGGCCAACTAATATATATAGAAAAAAAAATTAGCTGGGCATGGTGGCACATGCCTGTAGTCCCAGCTACTTGGGAGGCTGAGGCAGGAGGATTGCTTGAGTCCAGGAGATTGAGGTTGCTGTGAGCTAGGCTGATGCCACGGCACTCACTCTAGCCTGGGCAACAAAGTGAGACTCTGTCTCAAAAAAAAAACAAAACTATATGCTTGAGACCCATCTACAACGTAACCAAAATGTAAGACTATAAAGTATGTGTTATATTATTTGTCAAAATTATCCATGAAGGTTCAAAATTAGTAACCGTTCTCAGTATCAGGCTTTATGGAGGAGTTAAAGCCAATTAATTGGGTCTTGATGAATGAATAGGATTTGATAGGGGAGATGGAGAAATGTGTTCTAGATTGTGAGGGTGATGTGCACAAAGGTGTAGGACTAGCAGTCCAGTTTGGATAGTGGGAGATAATGCTGGAAAGGTAGGCCGGAACCCAGATAATGAGGGTCTTTAGTACTGGGTGTAGCAAGTAGAAGTTGGAAGTACAACATAGTAGGCAACTGATTAGCATTTGCAGACTTACTATGATAGCAGGCTTATTTCATTAAAGCTATTTGTTTGAACTTCTTACTACACTTTGAATTCCTTGAGAGTAGGTATTTTTGTCTTGTTCATCTTTATGGAGCTAATACTTACCTAAATCATTGCCTTAGCCATCCAGTGAAAATTTACTGATTAAACTTTTTCGAGTGTTAGTGTTATATCATTAGGACAGGTAATTTAGTAACAACTCAGGTTAAATATGATAAAATGTATCAGCCCAAACTGCCACCAACCTGAAGCTGTGTGATCAGGGTGTGAAATAGTGTGTCTGAGTGGGCTTTTGACCCCTGAGTCAGTGGTTCTACAGTAGGCCACCAGGTACCCAGGAGGACTCCCTCCATGACTGACCTAAAAGAGGCATAAATTTAAGGACACATTAAACACAGTCTTCTACCTGTCTGTGATGTGACGAGAGGGAGAGCACCAAAAGAGTGATTCAGAATGAGTTGCTGAGTTGTGGTCATGGTGACTTCTTTGGGCACAGTGCCTTCCTGTTTTACCTACTTGGCAAATAGGGCAGGAGCAGTCCGGTAAATTTTTCAGTAGGTTCATTCATTTTTTCATTTGATTGTTCATTTAGTATGTGGTTAGAACCTGCTATCTTTTATTGTTTAAAAAAGAAAAACAGGGATCAAAACCATGTTATCCTAATTTTATATTAACTGTACATACCCATTTTTAAAGGCTGGAATAAAAGACTATGTTATTAATGTCATTTTCCCCCTCTTTTCTCCCAAATATTCTACAATTAGCATGTATGACTTTAGTAGTAAAAAAGATATGCTTGTAAGAAGTATCCACCTCTCAGCCTAAGTAAGTACTATACCAAGAGAATCACATGGGACCCTCCAATCATTAGAAATGGCCATGTTAGTGCAGAAGGTCCAGTGTGAAATCCTCTTAAGCGGATGAAGCCAAGGCTCTCCTCCCTTGCTAATGTGGCTAAAGCAGTGATCTGTATGTCACCCCCAGGGCCATCACTGTACGTGTCCCAGTGCCCTCAGCAGGAGTTGTGGATATCCCAATCATAGAGAAGGAGGTGCAAGGCCAGCAGCAACACCACAAGGTGGGTGAGCTGTCTCCCTAAGGCATGGGTTTCTGCTCTTTCAAGAAAATCATATCTTGATTTCTTTGGCTTCAGATGACGCTGTCCCCAAACTACCGCATGGACAAGGGGAAGATGGTGAAAGTGCGGAGCAGCCGGATCGCACATGTTGCTGTGACTCAGTACCAGGTGCTAAGCAGCACTCTCTCCTCTGCCTTCATGGAGCTCCAGCCCATTACTGGTGAGAGTGCCACCTTCTGTAGTGGGTTGCAAAACCCCATATTGCCAACCTTTGTGCAGGGCCTCGTGCTGCATCTTGCCTTTGTTCAGCAGCTGGTAACTGTGGGTGGGCTGAGGTTGTGGCAGATTTGTGTGAGAGTGTGCTTCTGGTGCTAATCTGAGGCGGGGGGCCTCCCATTGGGATTATTGGAGGTTTATTTTAAAATTTGTAGAGTGGCTCCTCAAAAAATTAAACATAGAATTATCATAAGATCCAGAAATTCTACTTCTGGGTGTATACCCAAGAGAATTGAAAGAGGGACTCAAATAGATATCTGCACACCCATATTCATAGCAGTGTTGTTCACAATACCCCAAAGTGAAGACAATCCAAATGACCATTGATGGATGGAGAAACAAAATGTGAAATAAACATACAATAAAATATTATTGTCGGCCTTAAAAGAATCAAAAGAAAGGAAATCTTGACACATGCTGCAATAGGGATGAACCTGAGGATGTTATGCTAAATAAAATAAACCAGACAAAAGGGCAAAATACTGTGTGATCCCACTTATCTGAGATACCTGGAGTAGTCAGATTCATACAGACAGACAGTAGAAGTGGTTGCCAAAAGCTTGGGTGAGAGAGTGGGGAGGAATGAGGAGTTAGTTTTTAATGGAGACATAGTTTTAAGTTTGGGAAGATGAGAAAGTTCTAGAGATGGATGGTGGTGATGATTGCAAAACAATTTGAATGTACTTAATGCCACTGAATTGTATACTTAAAAATAGTTAAAATGGGAACTCTTATGTATATTTTACTATAATTAAATTTAAATATTATAATTAAATAATTATATATAAATTTAAATATTAAATAATTAAATAAATAATGTATAAAGCAATACTAATTATATAGTAAAATTTTTTTAAAAGTTAGGGTAATGGAAAACACTAAGTTCATGATAATGGTTTTCTATGGTGGAAAGAGGGAACTGTGATGAGAAAGGGTAAGTGTTATATTAATACTTAGAATATTTACAGTGTTTATTTCCTAAGCTGGCTGATGCTATATAGATTATAGTTTGTTATATTATTCTTTTAATTTTTTGAGACAGAGTCTTGCTTTGTTGCCGGGGCTAGAGTGCCGTGGTGTCAGCCTAGCTCACAGCAACCTCAAGCTCCTGGGCTCAAGCAATCCCCCTGCCTCAGTCTCCCAAGTAACTGAGACTGCAGGAGTTCATCACCACGCTCCGCTAATTTTCCTATTTTTAGAAGAGACAGGGTCTTACTCTTGCTCAGGCTGGTCTCAAACTCCCAAGTAGCTGGGACTACAGGAGTTCATCACCATGCCCCGCTAATTTTTCTATTTTTAGAAGAGACAGGGTCTCACTCTTGCTCAGGCTGGTCTCAAACTCCTGAGCTCAAGTGATCCTCCTGCCTCAGCCTCCAACAGTGCTAAGATTATAGGCTTGAGCCACTATACTGAGCCTTGTTATATTATTCTTTATACCTTATTGGTTGGGACTTGGCCAGTTTACTGTGCTCTGATTTAATATAAATTGAAGCAGATACCAGTACTGGTATTATTTCTGTAGCTCCTCATAAGTTTTCTCTCTCTCTTTCTTAAGGAATAAAACATCAGCTTCGAGTTCACTTGTCTTTTGGATTGGATTGTCCAATCCTTGGTGATCACAAGTACTCAGATTGGAATAAGTTGGCCCCCCAGGTAATACTGGTTTGACCCAATGTGCAACAGAATAAGGGAGGGAACTTAGGCTTTTCCTTTGTTAATCCCTGAAGTGAGTCATAACAAAGATGTACTGATTGTCTTTAGATGTGGTACCATACTAATTATTTAGCTTTTAGAGAAATTTAGAAGCAGTTAGTTACTGTCATCATGGAGCTACAAGATCTTTTAGCAAAACCTTACTCTTTCATTTGTTTAGTCTCTGATTTTGTTGGGAGGTTGTGGGCAAGGAGGAGTATTTCTAAAAGAAGGCTTTCTTGCTACTGCTAAAGAACCATGGGAGAATCCTTTTCAGCTTTGATGCTACAGCCCATTCTCTTGGTAGGCCACAGTATAGGCCAATAAGAACTTTTTTGGTATATTCATTTTTCTCTTACCTGGGTTCTGAGCCCTTCCTAGACATGCCCCAAAATACTCTCCATTACTATGTCTTCCAGGGAGGTTAGTGTTGGTTCCCTTTAAGTGGAAGTCTCTGGCCCTGCACACATGTTGGCCTTGATCTAAAGGGTCTTTTTTTTTGTGTGTAGAAACTATCTGTTGGCACCCTGAAGAAGCTGGGGCTGGAACAGTCAAAGGCTCGCCATATCCCGCTTCATCTGCATGCTCGGCAGCTGATCATGCCTGCTCTGGGGTCCAGGAAGGAGGAACTCAACTTAGTCTGCAAGCTCCCTCGCTTCTTTGTTCGTTCCCTGCACCGTCTGGGTTTAGAGATGCCAAATCAGGATGAAAATGGGGACAAAGAAGCCAGGCATCTGGGAACACAGTGAAAACTCTGGGAGCTCCCTGACATCCAGGAGCACAGGTTGGCCACTGAACTCTTTGCTTTGTTTACTGGACTGTGCCAACTTCTCACTGGGAACAGACTCCATAAGAGCCAGGTAGGATAAGTTGAAGCAACACAGTTGCTTCAGTGCTTTTCATGGAGAATAAAGTCTATTGCTGTGGAAAAGTCTGCTGGAAGTCTCCCTGCCACAGGGTCTCATTGCCATGGTGGAAGAGAGCCCAGGGCCAGCCATGTTGGAGCAATGAGCGAAAAAAGAGAACTAAAGGACAGAGTCTAGGGTCAGGAACTGTTTTTATCCAACAGTAAGGCTCTGGAGCTATCAGGAAGGTTCCCGTGGTTGGAAAGGACATGATGGTTAAACACATATCATGGAATTGGAGGGTGCTATTTAGCTGTAGCATGAGTGCCTTACTGCACTTTTTTTTTTTAATCTAATTTTTTTTCTTTTTTTTTAGTTGTTTGGCTAATTTCTTTCTATTTTTAGTAGAGACGGAGTCTCACTCTTGCTCTGGCTGGTCTTGAACTCCTGAGCTCAAGCAATCCTCCTGTCTCATCCTCCCAGAGTGCTAGGATTGCTGGCGTGAGCCACTGCACCCAGCCGACTGCACTCTGATTATGGCGTCTGTGAGGGGTGTGTAGGGTGAGATTGAGGTGGGGTATCTGATAGACAAAGAAAGCAAATGTGAATGGTGGGCAGATACCATAAATGAGTGAAGCTGGCAGAGTGTAAGGCAGTGGTGGAGACAACAAACCAGGGAGTACACACAGTGTCCAACAATTGTCAGCCCTAGCTGGTTGTTGTCATGTGGGAACAGATTTTCTAATGTTTTTCAGATAATCAGGAAACCCAGATATTTATGTGAAATCTCACTCACCTCAGTGTATTGCCAACTAAGTCAAATTTTAAAGAGATACTTGGGCAGCCAAGCAAATAATATTTGCAGGTTGAATTTGGTCTTCAGGCTATCAGTTTGCAATCTATATTTAAAGAATGATAGAGACATTTGAGGAAAGGTGCCATCTTGAAAGTTCTGGACCAATGGTTGGCATTCTTGGCTTTTTCTAAGTCCTCAGGAAGTATATGGGCTTGCTTTTTGATGAGTCTATGCCCGGTAGCAAGGCTTGGGCCTGGGCCTTCAGAGTTTTTTTCTTAGCAGCCTGCTTAGCAGCTTGGTCAGCTTTGTTGTTTCCTCTGGCTATTATCCCATCAGTGCTCCGATGTCTAGGGCAATGTACTGTGGCCAATTCCTTGGGTCTTAATACTGCCCTAGCAGGCTCAGAATTCCTTTAGCATGTTCAATTTCTTTCTTCCTGGCAGTCAAGAGCCCTCTTTCCTTCCAAGTAGCTCCATATGCATGTACTACAGAGAAGGCATATTTGGGTTAGTATATATCATTATCTTTTTGTCCTTACATGCTGCAGAGCCTATGTAAGGGCAGTTCATTCCCTTTTGAGCTGACATACCTGGTGGGACAGCTTCTGCTTCCAAGGTCTCCAGATGAGTTACTGCAGCATGTCTAGCCCATGAAACACCTTAATACATTGGTGAGCATCTTTGGGTCCAGATCCTCCAGGGGTTGACCCACCAAGTTGGGCTAACTAGAATCAACTTGGTCAATAATTTGAATATAATCATGTGTAGATGCCTCCATGTTACTGAGGAGCAAGATAGCGGGATTCAAGGTAGAAACTGTTTTTAGGTTCATAACTGTTTGGGTTATTCCTTGGTGTTTTCCCAGTCTCCTGGATGTAAGCCCATGTCATCCTTTTTGCCCTCACTCAATGGAAGGGGCAAGCACTCAAGCATCAGTTTTTTGTAGAGAGAAAGGTTTATTGCAGGTGGCTAAGGAAGGAGATGGGCTCAAATTTGTCTTCTCTCATCAGCCTTAAAGCACCATATTTAAGGAGAGATTTTGGGGAAGGGTTTCAGGGTTGGTGGGTGACAAAAGAGGAAGTTTGAAAAGTTCTTGGGCATGTGCAATTGTTTCTTCATGCCTCTTCATGGGTTACATGTGCAAATTTGGGGAAGTTAGTATGAAACATGGGGTGGAAATTTGGGCTGTGACATGAGCGAGTTCATTCTGCATAGACTCCAGTCAGCTATGTTGGTTCCAGCCTGTTTTTACCCAGTTTTGTTATCTTATAAAGGGGAGAGAATTTCAACAGACTGTTTCCTTATCTGCCATCCTATAAGACAAGTTCAAGAATTCATGTTAATTACTGGTCTCTTTAATCTTCTGGGGCATGGTTTTACAGATGGGGATAGTCCCAGAACAGCCTTTATGTGTTTCCTCTGTGTTGATGATGCAGCTTTCTAAACTCCCTTCCCTGTTTCCATGGTACTGATTACCATGCATAGTGAATTTAACTTAATAAAAGCACAGATGAGATGACTGTATTTGTTTATTATTTGTTTATTATTTAAACTCCCTTCCCTGTTTCCATGGTACTGATTACCATGCATAGTGAATTTAACTTTAATAAAAGCACAGATGAGATGACTGTATTTGTTTATATCAGGCCTAAATATTTTGCCTGTTGTTTCTATTTCTAGTAAACTATGCTTCTCAAGATAAAAAGACAAGAATACACCACTTAGGAAATACTGATAATTTGATTTTGATTCAGGGAGACAGATGAATAGGAATGCCCACAAGAATGGAGAACTGCCTTAGAAGAGCCAATGATGGAAATAAAAGTTAGAATTGAAAATTGTAAAAAGAGGAAGCTAGTCAGGGTACATTTGAAAGTTAAAAATATGATTTGTATTCTCATGTATCCTGTTTGGTCTCCTCTCTGATATGAATCTACAGTCTTTAATTTGGCAAACAGTGAATATTTACTAGATTGAAATGATCTAGGGGTGTTCATTTGTGTCAAGGAGCTTCTCATTAGCTGGGAAAATTTGATCAGCTAAGTGTGAGGCGGGACTATTGTCCCCTCCACCAGCACACTGGAGCTGGACTGAGAACTAGCTGTCTGTTAATTCTGCTTGGCTTCACCATGCATGGTGCTCTGCTATTCTTTGTAATCTTCACTGCTGGGTTTCGTGTTGGTTACTAAGCTGGGAGCTACCAAGCTAGTGACAGTTGGCTTTTGGGGAATTCCTAAACTGCCCTGGAATATAGGGATTCCACGTTGGAGAATGGGGCAGATGTCTACTCTGCCAAGCTTCTCCAGACCTCTCTGAAGCCGATGTCAGCATCTCCACGCCTCCTAATAGGGCTTGTTCTTCAGTGTTGAGTGAATCATGGGGGTGCCTGACAACTGGGACAGCAACTCTAAACAGCCTAGTTGGAGATCTGCAACTTTGGGGTGGGGGAAGTAGGGCAAGCCACATGATTTTAGTTAGAATAAGCTGAAATATTTTGGTGTGTTGTTTTGCCAGCCCTAAAAATTATGATTTTTAAAAATAAGTGTGTTTAAAATAAGTTTTATTTATAAATACAAAATGTCCTTTTAAAAATTAGTAAAACATTTAAGCACCACCATAAAGAACACAAAATTTTGGATGATATAATCTACTTGTATTTAGCTGCTGTCTGAGTGCTGAGAGGGTCCGTGTTAAGAAACATGGCAGGTGCTGTCTGGGGAGGAGGTGGCACGGCCCAGGAAACCTCAGCACATGCCACGTTGCTGCCGTGGTTGGGCAGCAGGCACGAGGGGTGATGAGGTTCTTCTTTTTCTGTGTTTTCTTAGGCCTAAAAAAGAATTAAACATTTCTCTGATCCTTAATGGACTCTGGACTACCTGAGCAGTGGGTCTTGCTAGGTACAGTTGTTATCTTTAATCGTTGAGAACAGGAGGAATTTTATCCCACCTTAGTGTGGCTGGGAAGCAGAGGTTATACAGTAAAGCAGGGTGGAACATGCCTAAAGTGAACTTCACCTATTTTGAAATATTGATTTGAGCCAGTTAAAAGATTTGATTATTAAGTCATATACAGTAATTAGTATAAGCAAATGGTTTTTCTTTCTTTTTATCAAAGTTATACATGCAAATGATTAAAAATTAAACTAAAGGTTTATGATGAAAAATACTAGTTCATTGTCCATGTGGGGCTTTTGTTTTTAGCTCTCCCTGAAACATCTACCAGTACCTTTGGGAAGCGCCTCTTGGCACAGGAGGCTGGAGGCTGCTCACCCAGCACTCCCCTCCTGTGGCAGTGCCTGGTTCTTATGCTCCAGAAGCAGCTCCAGGCTGGGTACACCCAACCCAAGCCCACAAAACACGCTCTCAACCCTCCTGCTGCACGTGTCTTTGCATTGGGTAACAGATCTCTCCCACTCTGGACCCCTCACTCGCTTTGATTCCATGGACTCTTCCTGTGTCTTCTCATTTGGTCTCCTTCCAGGCTCCTTGAGTGGCTACCACACAGTGCCCCCAGAGCTCTCTCTTTGCACTGTGCCCCTTACCCAGAGGGAGCTGGGTTAACCTTAGAAACCTCTTGCCTGTGTGCTGAAAACATGTAAGTCTGACCTTGGGCTCTCCCTGTCGGCTCCCTTGCATCATGCCAGACTGCTCACTGCCTTCTCTCTCCAGGCTGCTGCTCCTCTCCTCTTACCTGCCTCAGTTAAATGGTATCAGCAGAGTCCTAGGAATTACCCTTGACTCTTCCCCTGCATGAGTCCTCAAATCCAGTTAGTCACTAAGTCCTTGCCATTTCACTCTAAACCCTTCTCTAAAATGGACTTCCCTCTTTAATTCTGCAACCTCTCCTGAGCACCGGTGTCACTGTCCCCACCCTTCAACCATGATGGGATAGATCTGGAAGGTGGAGGGGCATAGTGGGTTAGGAATAGGACCATAAGCCTGGGCAACAGCAAGACCCCATCTCTATAAAATATAGAAAAATCAGCCCGGTGTGGTGGCACCTGTAGTCCCACTTACTCGGGAGGTTAAGGCTGAGGCTGGAGGATCACTTGAGCCCAGGAGTTTGAGGCTGCAGTGAGCAATAATGATGGCGCTGCATGCTGCACTCTAGCCTGGGAGACAGAATGAGACTTTGTCTTGAAAAGGGAGAGAGAGGGGAGGAGGAGGAAGAGGAGGAAGGGAAGGAGATGGAGAAGGAAGAAGAAGAGGAAGAGAAGAGTGATGAAAGGAAAGGAGAGAGAGAGAAGAAAAGGGGGGGGAGAGGAGAAAGAGTACCATAGGCAACTTCTAGTTCCCACCAGAAACTAAACTCAGAAAGGAGTATTGAGAATGTTCCTAGTTCCCATGTTCCTGGGGTCAGAGCGATGGAGGGCTGTTTTAACCAGGACAAGCAGATGGAACAACCTCCCCTCATGTTTTCTAAACCTGCTGCCCTTGGCTCTCTGGGTTGCTTTTAGCCACAGTGCCTAGTAGGATATACAAAAACATGGTTTTCTACTTGTGCTTGTGTAAGCAGATGTGGATGCAGACAGCTTTTCCTCAGTAGGGTGCAAAGTCTACTAGCTTGGTGCAATGTAATTCTGGCACCCACTACCCAGAGTTAGGCCAGATGTCACAAGTTAATGGCACAGTCCACAGGATTCCCCTCACTTCAGATACCAGCTTCAAGCTTGGAGGCTTCCTGGCCACTTGTGCTTCTGAACAACTAGCTACAAATTCAGGAGTTCCCACAAACGCCTTAGGTTTGATCATTCACTAGAGTACTCCCAGACTCAGAAAAGTTCTGTACTTATTATTACAGTTGTATTATAGCAATAGAAGGATATAAATCAGGACCAGTTAAAAGAAATTTACTGGACAAGTCTAGGAGGGTCCCATACATGAAGCTACCATGTTCTCTCCCTGTGGAACCAAGACATGTCACCTTCCCTGTGGGGGAGTAGTTGAGGCAGGCCCACCAGGAGATTAGCTACTTCTCCCCACGGAGCCAAGTTCCTAAGATAGGGGTCGCCACAGAGGATAAGGAAATTGATAGGCAACAGAGATAAATAAAAGAATACACAGAGACTAAGGTATAGTTTATAGTTTTATATATATAAAAAGATCAGATATAACACAGCGGGGGTACCTAGGAGACTGGTGTATCACCATAAACGCCAGCCATATGGTTAGATTCTTACAGGTTTTTATAATCACAGACATCAATTACCAGTTGTCAGGGTAACATATTTGCATATCAGGGAATGCAGTTGCTAGGGGATACAGGTAGTGGGTTAGGATCACATGTCCTCTCAAGGGGCTTCTAATCTATCTAGGTGAACAAACAGGTACAAAGTCTTTCAGTGGTTAACTTCTAAATCCTAAGAGGTAGTTGTCAATTAACAAAGGCACAACAAAAGAGGTATAGTGACTCTATGTTTCTTTGATTAGTTATGGTGGACTTAAAGGTAGACAGACAGGAGAGAGCAGGAAGCCCATCTCTAATAAATAGGTTGTTTATAACCACTGGGGCGCATCTCTGGGCAAAGTGCACTCATTGTCTCCGGCTCCCATCCTGTGGGCCATGTTTGCCTTGCCTTGTCTCTCAAGACACAGGGAAGCTCACAGATTTTGAGATACTGGGTAGCCTTCCTGGAAAACATCCCTACCAGAGATTTAAGAGCTCTCCCATGATAGCAGCCTCTAATAAGTGAACCATTGAGTCCACACATTCCTTCAGGGTAAAACCCTGCAAACTCCTGTTTCTGTCTTTAATATAGCAGTATTGGATTATACAATAAAATAATGATCTTATGAGCCACATTTCACTAATTCCCCAATCATATTTCTCAACACTGCCCAATGCATGGATGTGCGTCACCAACCAGGAAGGCCACCCAAGCTTTGGTGTCCAGAGTTTTTCTTGGGGCTTCATTATGTAGTCTTTGTTGAATCATTCGCTACATTATTGAATTCAGTCTCCATCCCCCTCACCCCTATGTGGCTCAAAGCCCCAACCCCTCTACTCACATAATTGGTCTTTTGGTATGGCTAGCCCACATCCTAAAACTATATAGAGCCCCACCATGAGTCCCCTCATTAGCATAAACTGTATGTCCATTGTGAATAACAAGGATGTTATTGGTAAATTCCAAGGATTCAGAATCTCCCTCCCAGGAACCAAGGACAAAAGCTAGACAGATTATTATACAACACTCAGTTTTCCCTGTCCATCCCTATTTCCCTTAGTCATCTTTTGATGTCTTATTAGGGATCCCTTCTTGCTGTCCTCCAGTGAGTGACCAGCCTTGGGAGCTGTCTGCCTAGACACCACATATAAGCTGGGGCCTTAGGGTCCTTTCAGGAAAGAAGCCTTGAAATATTTCTGTTCCCTTCCTTCTTGGCACCTGCCTTAGCACACTCTCTTGTGCTACTGTCATCAGCAGTGGTAAGGTGATTTTGATGAGGCGTGGTTACACAATAGGGTAAAAAGCTCTTTTTTATTTTCACATGGTACGAAGACACGATCACTGTGACTGGTACTCAGACACATCATAAATGCACAACTGGCCTGCTCCTTCTAGCCCACATTAGTCTGTCCATACACATGCACCTGTATCCTAGATGTGTCTACACAAACCAGAAGCCCCAATTCCATGCTCCACACTTGTTGAGCTGTTTGCCTGCTCACAGCTCACTCTGTGGGACTCTTCAGTAGAGGCATGCAGAATACTTTGGCAGGTAAACGTGGGAGTGGGGAGACCAATGAGGAATCTGATGCAGTCCTCCATGTGACATGTGACAATGGCTTGCACTAGGGTGTCACTCCCCACTCCCTCTCCCAGCTGTAGAGAACCACTAATCTATTTTCTGGCTCTATAGATTTGCCTCTTTTGGATATTTCATATAATAGAATGATATAATATGTGGTCAATTGTGACTGGCTTATTTTGCTTATATAATGTTTTCAAGGTTCCTTCATGTTGTAACATATTAATATATCAGTATTTCATTTTATTGCTGAATAATATTTCATTATATTGATATGCCAAATTTTATTTATCCATTCATCAGTTGATGGCTGTTTCTACTTTTTGGTTATTATAAGTCATGTTGCAGTGAACATTCATATATAAGCTTTTATATGGATGTATGTTTAATTTCTCTTGGGTACATACCTAGAGGTGGAATTGCTGGATATGGTGCTGTAGTTTTGATGTTTGACCCTCTCTAAACTTCATGTTGAAATTGGGAGGTGTTTGGGTAATGAGAACTGATCCCTCATGAATAGATTAATGTCCTCCCCGGGGGAGGGAGGGAGTGAGTTCTCACTCTGCTAGTTCCCCTAGAGCTCTTTTGTTAAAAAGAACCTGACACCTCCCTTCCTTCTCTTTTTTTTTTTTTTTTGAGACAGAGTCTCACTTTGTTGTCCAGGCTAGAGTGAGTGCCATGGCGTCAGCCTGGCTCACAGCAACCTCAATCTCCTGGGCTCAGCGATCCTACTGCCTCAGCCTCCCGAGTAGCTGGGACTACAGGCATGCGCCACCATGCCCGGCTAATTTTTTGTATATATATTTTTAGTTGGTCAATTAATTTATTTCTATTTTTGGTAGAGACGGGGTCTCGCTCAGGCTGGTTTCGAACTCCTGACCTTGAGCAATCCGCCCGCCTCGGCCTCCCAGAGTGCTAGGATTACAGGCGTGAGCCACCACACCCGCCCCCTTCCTTCTCTTTTGCTTCCTCTTAACCATGAGGCCCCTGCATAAGCTCTCTCCCCTTCCGCATCCCCCAAGAGTGGAGGCTTCCTGATCCCCTCACTGAAAGCAGATGCTGGTGTGTGATGCTGCTTATGTGGCCTACAGAATTGTGAGCCAAATAAACCTCTTTTCTTTATAAATTACTCAGTCTCAGATATTCCTGTATAGCATCGCAAACAGACTACGACATATGACAACTCTGTTTAACACTTCCTGGAACTGCCAGACTGTTTTCCAAAGTGGTTGCAGCATTTCACATTCCAAGCAGCAGTGTGTGAGGGTTATAGTTTCTCACCAAACCTGTTATTCCATGTCTTTCTGTTTACAGCCATCCTAGTGGATATAAGTGGTTTCTCATTGTGGTTTTGATTTTCATTTCACTAATGGCTAGTGATACTGAGCCTATTTTCATGTGTTTATTAATTGCTTATATTTCTTATTTTTAAGAAGTGTCTACTCAAATCTTTTGCCCATTTTTAAATTTAGTTACTTGTACTTTTGTTTCTATTTTTTTTTTTTTAAGACAGAGTCTTACTCTGTCACCCCAACTAGAGTGCAGTGATATCAGCCTAGCTTACAGCAACCTCAAACTCTTGGGTTTAAGAGATCCTCCTGGCCTGGCGAGGTGGCTCAGGCCTGTAATCCTAGCTCTCTGGGAGGCCGAGGTGGGCGGATCGCTCGAGGTCAGGAGTTCGAAACCAGCCTGAGCAAGAGCGAGACCCCGTCTCTACTATAAATAGAAAGAAATTAATTGGCCAACTAATATGTATAGAAAAAACTAGCTGGGCATGGTGGCGCATGCCTATAGTCCCAGCTACTGAGGCAGAAGGATTGCTTGAGCCCAGGAGTTTGAGGTTGCTGTGAGCTAGGCTGACGCCACAGCACTCACTCTAGCCTGGGCAACAAAGCGAGACTCTGTCTCAAAAAAAAAAAAAAGAGATATCCTCCTGCCTCAGCCTCCTGAGTAGCTGTGACTACAGGCATGAGCCACTATGCCCGGCTAATTTTTTCTATATATTTTTAGTTGGCCAATTAATTTCTTTCTCTTTTTAGTAGAGACGGGGTCTCGCTCTTGCTCAGGCTGGTTTCGAACTCCTGACGTGGAGCGATCCTCCTGCCTCAGCCTCCTGGAGGGCTAGGATTACAGGCATGAGCCACTGCACCCAGCCACGTGTACTTTTATTATTGTAGGAATTCTTTATACATTCTAGATACCAGTCTCTTATCAGATATATCATTTGCAAATATTTTCTCCCTTTCTTTGGGTTGTATTTTCACTTTCTTGGTTATATCATTTACACTACAAAAGTTTTTAATTTTGATGTAGTCCAATTTCTTTTTCCTTTATTTCTTGTCCTTTTGGTGTCATATCTAAGAAACTATTGACTAATACAAAGTCCTGGAGATTTCTTCCTATATTTTCTTCTAAGAGTTTTCCAGTTTCAGCTCTTAAATTTAGGTCTATAATCCATTTTGAGTTTATTTCTTTGTGTGGTGTAAGGAATGTGTCCAACTTCAGCTGTAGCCAGTTGTCCCAGTGCCATTTGTTGAAAAGACTATTCTTTCCTCCATGGATTTTTTTTTGTAAAATTTTCAATTTTTGATGGTCACACTGGGTCAAATGTAGACAATTTCATAGGTGCAATTTAGTTTTATTACAGTATTAATGTGAGTGAAGTAAGATGCGTTTTCTGATTTTGCCACCAGATAGCAGCAGTACCCCAGATTTTTATCCCACTCCAGGCTAAGCTGCTCCTAGAAGTGGGACCAGGTTTTAATCACCTGTCAAGTATCCTCCACAAGAGTCTTTCGCTGTCTTTCTCTGACCAGGTCCTGATAACCCCACCTGTTACCCCAGCGTTGTAAGTCTCCATCCTCTAGTTTTGTAGCTAGCTTGAGCCTGGATTTTTCTGTTGTTCGTAGAGGGGGAGGTCATGTTTTGGGTTCCTCTAGTGCATTTGAAATAGAAGTTAATTTATACATGCTTAGTTATAAAAGTACTACATGTTCATTATAAAAATGTGGAAAGTACAACGGTGTTCTCTACTATCAAAAAGCCTATCAATGGCCGGGCGCGGTGGCTCACGCCTGTAATCCTAGCTCTCTGGGAGGCCGAGGCGGGCGGATTGCTCGAGGTCAGGAGTTCGAAACCAGACTGAGCAAGAGCGAGACCCCGTCTCTACTATAAATAGAAAGAAATTAATTGGCCAACTAATATATATAGAAAAATGAGCCAGGCATGGTGGCGCATGCCTGTAGTCCCAGCTACTTGGGAGGCTGAGGCAGAAGGATTGCTTGAGCCCAGGAGTTTGAGGTTGCTGTGAGCTAGGCTACTGCCACGGCACTCACTCTAGCCTAGGCAACAAAGCGAGACTCTGTCTCAAAAAAAAAAAAAAAAAAAAAAAGCCTATCAAAAAGGAATATGGAGACTCAGACTTGTGGGGGTAGGGGGAGAAATGGGCATTTATTGAAACCTTAAAATCTGTACCCCCATAATATGCCGAAATAAAAAAAAAAAAGGAAAAGAAAAAAGAAAACGAATATGCATGATTGCATAGCATTCTTTGCTCTTTGCTGATTTAATTTTTGGCTTAATGTAGTAAAAAGTTGCCATCTCTTTGTTAATCAGGCACACTGATAGTTATGTGTGATTTTTGACTAAATAAAAAGAAACTTATTATTTACTAAACAATGGAGGGGAAGTAAGGGTGATGGGTTGGGCACCTCTGCTACAAAGCCGCGTCTTACAATGTAAAGTATGGACGTGCCTGCTGAGGCTAATCCCTTCCTCCTCCATTGCTCTCGGTGAGAAGCTCTTCCAGGCCTCATTCCTTTTCTCCCTGTAGGATCCTCTGTGGCTCCATGGCCTGTCTGACATGTGCTGAGGGGTCCACAGGCCCCTCAGGTCTCTGACTCCTCCCCTGCCCCTGTACCTATAGGCCTCTGAACCCCTGCATCAGAGCTGCCTGTGCACTCCCTTCCCCAAGGCAAGCTGTCCAGACTGTGCTGGGAGGCTGGGGTGAGCCTGGGAAAGGGGGCAGCCAAGACAGCAGCCTTCCTGTGCAGAGAGCCGGGCAAGGGCCAGCTCTGACCGGGAGCTGTTCCCATCTGTCCCTCAGCAGCTTCAAGGGGCCAGCCAAGGGGAGGGGTCCCTACTTTGATGTGCACAAGAAGATCAGGGAGGAAGCAGGAGGTGAGGTCGGGGGAAAGCTGTGGACACCGGTGGTCTCCTCTCCCATCACAGGCCAGTCTTTGTCACCCCTTTCTTCTCTGTTCTCCAGGGCCCGGTCTTGCCTGGCCCAGCCTCTGGGCTGCGCCAGGTGGACGGCCTGGGGTTCCTCATCCCAAACCTCCAGCTTGTGTCCTTAGTGGTTCATGGTGGCCAGACACCACCTGCTTCATTTGTAGTTGGGGTTTGTTTTGTTTTGTTTTTGAGATGGGTTCTTGCTCTGTCTCCCAGGCTGGAATGTAGTGGCACAACATAGCTCACTGCAGTCTCAGAGCTCCTGTGCTCAAGTGATCCTCCTGCTTCAGCCTCCCGAGTAGCTGGGACTACAGGTGTGCACCATTATGTGTGGCTAATTTTAAAATTTTTTGTAGAGATAGGGTTTTGCTGTGTTACTCAGGCTGTCTCAAACTAGTTTCAAGTGATCCTCATACCTCAGCCTCCCAAAGTGCTGGGATTACAGGCGTGAGCCACTGCACCCAACCTGTAGTTGGTTTTAAGGGGCATGTGTTAATCACTTCATGCATGAAACATCCAATTTGGAGAGTCAGAGACAAAAATTTCCCTCTTGGGATCAGATGATCCCAATACTGAGAGGGACCTCAGAGGTCATGGAGTGCCACCCACCTAGATGCCAGGGTCCTTCAGCTCTGCTCTGACAGGCAGCTGCCAAGCCTGGTCTTATAGACTCACAGCTGCAAAAAACTGGCCAACTACTGAGGGTTCCTACCTTCACTGTAGGGAAGAGATGAGAGGAGCAGACAGGGAAGACAGAAGGAGGCCATGGCTCTCCTGAGCTCCTTGTAGTCCTCCAAGTCTCTCACGTGCACACACAGGGGCCTCTCCAATGCCAGGCCTGAAAGGCTGCCAGCTCATCCAGGCCCAGCTGGGGAATCTGGCCTTTTTCCGGTCTAAAGTTACAGAATTTTCCAAAAGTTTCCCTGGGTTTTTTTCTGGACTTATAAACCAGATTTCCCATGTCCCCCACAAGAGAAAGAAAGCAGGAAGGGCCTGTGATCCCAGCCAAGACTTGCTTCTGCCTTTCCTTCCTGCTTTTCCTTCCCACACAAGACCCAGGAACCAATAGTAACAGTAATTTCAATATTCAGCCTTTGTTGCCCATGCAGAGCCTCTTAAATGGATTAGCTTAGCTTATGTGAAGCTCCTAGTGATAGCTTTGTGGGCAATATACCATTCTTTCTAATTTTCATTTCCATTTTACAGTCCAGAGGGGTCAATTGATTTCTTGAGGTCACAGCAGAAGTAGGTTTTGACCCAAGTTTTTCTAACTTTGGAGCCCTTGCTCTTAACCTGTGTTTCCCCAAGAGGTCCCAGTTTTCCTCTCCTCATTCTTCCCAGGTCCAAACTGTAGGTGGGCAGCCTGAAAAGAGGGGTGTGTTGTGTGCTTGGAACAGGAAGGAGCATCTTGTCATGGCAGGACGAGTCAAGTAGCTTCTGTTTTTATTCTGCCGCTGGGCAGCTGTGTTGCAATCTCTCTGGATCTCCGTGTCCTTGCCTGTAATCTGAGTGGATGAGACAAGTCTATGTTCTCAGTCTCTAGGTAAGATAATCTCTGAGACCCTTTCTAGTTCCAGGACCCTGGGTCTGAGTAGGCTGAGATTACTTATTTGGGAGAGATAACATATTCAGCCCCTTGCTTGGAACCCACAAATTCAGCATCTCAGAGAAGGGCAGTGTCGTGACTCAATATTTGGATTCAACTTAGGAATCCTGACTGCCCTTGGAGGTGAAGCCTCTACAAGGGACCTGGCTGTGGGGCCCTGACCCTTCTGCCCAGCGCCTGTGAATGGCCGCAGTGTGCAGTGATGGTGTTGGCAGGGTTGGTTTCTCCTGACGCCTCCCTCCTTGGCTTGTAGATGAGTTTAGGGAGACAGCTCAGTACACAGCACAGCAGCCATTGCTGAGGGGGATACTTTAGTGCCACAAAGAGCAGCTTACATTGAGCACTTCCAGTGAGCCAGGCATGGCGCTGTGCGCTCTACCTCTGCAACCTCAGGAAGCCCCTGCACTGGTTCCATGAAGGAGCTATTTTAGAGATGAGGAAGTCAAGCTGTGCCAGTTGCCTGCGGACATGCGGCTGGAAAGTGAGGAGCAGATGTGCATACAGCCTTACCCACCGTGCCGTGGTGCCGCCTAAGGAGAGAGGAGGCAGGGCTCAGGGCCCGTTAGTCTGTTTTTCCGGAGTCCTGACAGGCATGAGGAACAGCCCTTTCTATGCTATTGGGACTACAGTTTGGGAGAGACACAGGAAAGGAAAAGCAAAGAAACAGGATCCACATGTCCCCATTACATGTGAAGACTGGAGTTCCAAGCTGGACACGTAGTGGCCTTGACTTGGGAGTTGCCAGTGGCCAGTGCCTGAATGTGGGGAGCCTCCCAGGCTGGCTTAGGAGTTGCCCTGAGGATGGGGGAAGGTGGACACAGGCGTTCCCCGAGCTGGGCTGTCCACCAAAGATGGAGCTAAAGACCAAGGACTCGGGGAGTGAATGACCTGGCAAACACCCCCAGCCAAGGCCCCTGGAAGGTGCCAGGGAAGGCACAGCATCGTCAGTGGCTTCTCAGGACCCTGTGACAGCTCCTGAAGGGCCATCAATTCTTGAGGAGTGTGGGGTAGTTTGAAGGTACTGGCATGCAGCCAGGGCTCTTCAGTTCTTTGTTTGGGGGCCAGAAGCCCAGGATCCTGGGGCTAAGGGAACCCCCCCAGATCCCTAAAATGGGGGTCTGGGGTAGGGAAGGGTGGGGTCGTCATGTCAAAAGTTCTTTTCTACTCATCCTCCTAAGCACCAGCGTCACTCATCCTGGGCGATTTAGCTGCCATTAGCAGCTGCTGTTTGGTGCGGAGCAAAGGGAAGGGAAGGTCAGGGTAGGAAGGAGAGCAGAGGGGACACCATGGGCTTTGTTCCCCAATGCCCACTCCTGGGGGGGGCAGGGATGGCAGGGGCCCCACACCCTGTCTGGCAGGCAGCCCTGTGTCCGAGGCAGGGGATCAAGTTGTCCTCACCTCCCCTAGCATGAGCGAGGCCTGGGGAGCTGTGACAAGAGCTGTCAGTGCTGGTGTCCTCTCGCAGCAATTGCTGCAAAGGCCAGCAGCTCCAGAGTTCTGGGAAAGACTGGACAAGAGAGCAGGGTCTAGGGCCGCTGTGGGGAGGGGGGCAGATGGGAATGGGACACCTTGGCGTGCACCTGATCAGTGGTGGTCACACACTGCCTCCTGTTGGAGGGGCTCTGTCCCCGTGCTGTTTCCCTGGCCCAGATGCTGTGCAACTCGGGGGCCAGGGCCACACTGAGCAGCACACCGTGTGTTGGCCTCCAGCACCTGCTCAGGGCCAGGTACTAGGTGCCCCAGAAAGCTCATCCTGGAGGGGGTGGAACTTCAAGGTGAAGCACGTGACACACATATCTTGGCATTGGTCTGCTGCCTGCTCTCCTGTCTTCTATAGCTGGGCCCCAGAGAAACAGAAAGCACCTTAGACCTGGCCTTCCCTGGCCCCCAAGTCCTCCTGGACCATATGGCCTGGAAACCCTATCCAAGCGGGGCCCTTACTGGGGCTGAGTTTCTGTCTGGCAAGGAAGTTCTGGAGACCAGGATTCTAGACTCTGGATGCCTGCTCAGCTCACTCTAAAACCCTTAGGTCAGGTAACTGCAGTGGCATGGTGGGGCCCGGTGACAGCTGTGGCACCTGCGAACAGCCGTCTCTCCCAGGCGTGCTGACTTGTTAGCTGTATGTGGGCACTATCTATCTCAGCAGTAAAACACCACTTCTGGAACTGTTCTCTGCTTCCTCTAATTGCCTCATTATTTTCTAAAGAAAAGCCCCCATCACCAGTTCACCACTCCTGCCCCTTCCCTCAGGCCTGTCCTGAAATCAGTCAACTGGGCTCCAGGCCAGGCTTGGGATGCTGTGGAAGGGGCATCCCTTGAAAAGGGTGAAGCTCCATGTGCACCTGGCTGCTGGAGCTCAGGGTCCTGTAAGTGCCTCGGAGAACTCAGGGTGTCCCTTGGGATTCAGCGAAACTTGGACATCTCCTCCTGTCAGTGCCCAACATGGTCTGAAACTAGGGGGACATAAAAGGAGCAGAAAATACAGTTCCTGCACCCAACGGCCTACAGACTAGTTGGAAAGACAAAAAAGGGAGAACCGATCAGGTGGGTGTGGCCTACAATGCTGGCTGCATCCCATGTGTCACCCACTGTCCTGTCAGCCTACCCCTGTGAGCTCCGGCACAGTGCTGGGCAGGATGGGTGCCAAGATGGAGCCACAGCCCTTCCTGTAGCACCTGACAAGCGAGTCCGTGCTTCAGCCACGTCATAGGAGAGGCACGAGGGCTAGGAGACCACTAAGGAAGTGCAGACACAGGCTGGGGGTGAGGGACTTAAGGGAGGTGTAAAAGTGTCCAGGTGGAGAGAAGGGCAAGGTGCCCCAGAAGAAAGGGCAGCATGGTCTACAGATGGGTCTGCAAGTAGATTGGTGTTCCTGCAGTGTGGAGTCAGGGCAGGGACACAGCAGGAGAGGCAGGAAGGACCTGGCAGGCCAGGCTGGGGAGCTTAGACTCTGACCTGCAGGGGAGGGAGTGCGAGAGGGCAAAGGTCAGGGAGGGGAGGGGCCAGAGCAGGCGGATGGGGGTCAGAGCTGTGGGACACTGGAGGCCTTAGTCCCCTTGATAAAGCTCTCAGCTGGTGGCTAAAGAACCAGTCTTCAAGCAGCAGGCACGTTACCTCTGTCAGAACACCCAGATCTTCCCATCTTCTGTCTTCTTGACTCCAAGGCCTCCACTGAGCCCAGCCGTGTCCCATGCAGGCCTGGAAGGAGCCTGGGAGGGCCTGTTTGGCTGGTAAGTCTTAGGGTCCTTCTTGTTTTCTCAAGGGCTCCTTGTTCCTGGCATCCACAGACAGCTTCCCCACTTGCCCAAGTCCAGTGTGGGTGGACCGCTCCCAGGCCCAGGGCCTTCTGGTCTGGCAGAGTGGAGGGGAGGGCTATGAGCTGCTTCCAGGGTTCCAGCTGGAAAGATGGGAGGGGAAGACACACTCCTCAGTCCCCACCCAGTATCGACTGAGGTCAAGAATTCTAACAGAGCCCAGCTCCAAATATGACAGTCTGCCCGGCATCCCTGTCGTCTGCCTCTGTTGTGTTTCCGCCCTGGGCTCTCTACCTGTCTTGGTCTCTGTCTTGCAGCATTCCTAGGTGTTCGACCTGTCACCCCACTACAGTTCCCTAGTTAGTGCCTTTGCTTTCTGTTTAGATTTTTCTCTTGTCCCCTTTCTTGAGGTTGTTCTTGTCCTGCCCTCCTCCTTGCTCTCTCCCACGCCCTGGCAGCCATCTCCAGTCTCCTTCCTGTTCATCTCGCTTCTCTTCTCCAGGTGTCAGCTCCACCCCAGCCTGTCTCCAGCCTTCCTGTATAGGAGAGCCCATCTCAAGTGAGGCACAGTGGCCTTGCCATGCAGGGGTATCCCTGAGCTCCCACAAGACCTGTGTAGGAGGAGAGGAGAGATGGCAGATGAGGAGTGGGTGGCCAGGGCCACCAGGGAACTGGGGGGGCTTTCCCAGCCCACCTAGTCCAGGCCCAGAGACACCCTTCTCGGAACCTGCGGCAGGGATGGTGGTCTTTCCTCAGGCATCCCACAGCTGGGGTTCTGGGGGACACCCTGTGCTGTAGCCACTGATGGTCTCCACCCACTCCCCCACCACTTAAACAAGCCAAGCCAGCTCTGCAAATGGTTTACGACTGGTCCCCCAACCTCCCTTCGACCAGCTTTGCCTCCCGCAGAGAAACTCTAAGCCCCAGTGCTTATATTGGCACAGGCCCTCTCCTGAGCCCCAAAGCGACCAGGCAGTGCCCTTCTGTCATGGGGGCGTGGGGTGAGCAATGGAGGGATGGGGTGAGACATTTCTGTACCTGGGGCCCTGGGGAATGAGCCTAAGGCATGATGTTAAGGTTGAGACCCTGTGGTGGCTCTTAGATTGGCAGAAAGAGTGAAAAAAGGAAGGGGTGAATGCAGACATGGTCACCCACGTAAACACTCGGCACTCCTGCTCCCCGGTGAGGGCCTGGCAGTCTGCCCTGGAAGGCTGGTGAGTCCCTTCACTCTCTTGTCCCTCAGCCAGGTCCCCACTTTGCTTTCTCTCTTGTCCCCTAGGGGAGCAGCCTTCTTCCCCAGGCAAGGCCTCCACTGTGGCTTCTCTGCACCGCCACCTCTTCGTGTGGTCCACTTCACTTAAGCATCTTGGCAACCTTCCTTTACAGAGGACGAAACAGGAATCAGAGAGGTGAAAAGCCAGCCCAGAACACAGCAAATTGCTGCCTTCCTTCCTCCCCAGGACTGCCTGAAGTGGTCAGTGCTGATTTCCAAGTACAAGTTGTGCTACAGCATTGTAACAAAATGCCAAGTTTAGCAAACATCTCAGGGTAGGACTTGCCAGGGGGAGTGTGGGTGGGTGTGTCCAGGAGCTCACCTGTCTGCCGTGGGACCACTTGTTCTCCCTCCCAGACTCCAAGCTGAGGGCAGGCTGTGGGTGAGGTGGGGTGGGGTGGAGGGAGACTGGGTTTAGCCACTCCGGTGCGGCGCTCACCGGCCGCTAAGCCTTGCCCACGGCGGCACTCGCAGTCGCATGGTGGCGTGTGCTGCGCATTGACGGCGCGTCCGTTCTGCTCTTGTGTGATGAGGAAAGCTTTCAAGCACTGGAAGCTTGTTTTCCTTTACAGGCAGCTTTACTTGTCATGTAAATCAGAATAGGTAACATATACATATATGTTTTTATGATGTTATTTTTAAATGTTCACAATTTTATTTTGATAAATGAAAAATTAGAAAAGTCATATCATGGCTGTCGGCTAACGTCGCTGTGCTCTGCTTGTTCATCTGGCTGTCGGCTATCGTTGACGCTCCTACCAAAGTGGCTAATGAGATGACTGCCAGTTGTAAATGAAACAGAAGGGGGAGCAGCTTGTGTGAACTTTGACCCCTGCTGTCCAACTTGTCTTTCATCAGGAGCTTTATGAACAGCCCCCTGGCTCCTAAGGCACCCACTGCAGCCAGGGGGAGGCTCGGCCTGGGTGCTCGGGCCCAGAGTGGGAAGGAGGAGGCCCAGAGACGGAAGCCAGCTAGGGTTCCTCAGAGCCCTCATCTCCGTTGTCCCTCACAGGAGTTCTGGAAAGCAAATGGGTGGCGCTGCACCTGAGAGGCATTGCTTACTGCTGCGGAGTGCAGACCTGGAGGCTCTAGGAAGGCACATTCCCAGCCCCATTCCTGGCATTTCTGGTTCAATAGGTCTGGGTTGAGGCTTAAATATTTGGAATATTAAAAAGCTCCCAAGGTGATTCTTAAAATCGGTCAAGTTTAGGAAATGCTGTCTTGGAGCACAAGGTGATGCCACTGGCAGCAGAATCATCCGTTAGCTAGGGGTGCAAACTCGAGTTCTCAGGGGTAACCATTGTTCCGTCACTGAGCGCCCTGCGTGCTGGGCGTCTCGCTGAGACATTACCCCGCTGGCCCTCCCCATGATCCGCAAGATGGGTGCCTTATATACATCTCACAAGCGAGCTGAGGTTAAATAACTCCCCTAGGGGAGGCAGAACTCAGACTTGACAGTGGTTCCATCTATCTCCAAAAGTTCTATTGTCAAGCAGATATTAATGCATTGGCTTTATGAACCTTATGTAAAGGTATCCAGTTTGTAGGAACCAAGAAATCATTGTGTCATTTCATTCTAGTCTAGGGCCAGTTTTGGACATCATGATTAAAGACAGCCCTACAGGGCCAGAGACACCTGACTGTGTGGTTCAAGATTGCATCCCCAGCACAGGCCTGGTATACCATATAGGAAGTGCTTGATAAATGCTTGTCAAATGGGTAGTAAATACTGTTGGAAAGAACTAAATAAGGCCAGCAAACATGTAAAAAAAATGCTCAACATCCCTAATCATTAGAGAAATGCAAATCAGAACCACAATGAGATACCACCTAACCCCAGTGAGATTGGCCTCTATCAAAAAATCCCAAAACAACAAATGTTGGGAGGTTGCGGAGAGACAGGAACACTCTCACACTGCTGGTGGGTCTGCAAATTAGTGCAACCTTTGTGGAAAAGAATCTAGAGATACCTCAAAGAGCAAAAAATAGAAATATCATTCTATCCAGCAGTTGGAAAAGAATCTAGAGATACCTCAAAGAGCTAAAAATAGAAATACCATTCGATCCAGCAATAGCACTATTAGGCATCTACCCCAAAGAGCAAAAAACATTCTGTAATAAAGACATCTGCACCCGAATGTTTATGGCTGCACAATTCACTATTGCAAGGATGTGGAAACAACCTAAGTGCCTGTCAAGTCATGAGTGGATTATTAAAATTTGGTATATGTATACAATGGAATATTACTCAATTATAAGAAGTGACAGTGATCTAGCACCTCTTATATTTTCCTGGATTGAGCTTGAGCCCATTATCCAAAGTGAGGTATCACAAGATCGGAAGAATAGGCTCCACTTGTACTCGCCATCAAATTGGTGCTGACTGATTAACACTGTGGTGCTCACGTGGTAGTAATATTCTCCAGGGATGGGAGGGGGTCGGGTGGGATAAACACAAAACTAAAGGACACAGGGGAAGGGCATGCCTCTAACCCCCTAACCAAAATGTCTGTACCCTCATAATACCCTGAAATAATAATAAAGGAACAAAATAAAAAGGACCCCAGATACAAAGTCTAAGGTGACCCCATCTTCGTTGTACAGCTCTGCATGTGACAAAAGAGTTTTTCCTTTCTCTGTTGAGCAGAAGTGGATTTGGCTGCAAGTGGGTATGGTTCTGGGCACACAAGCCATGAGAGGCACAGCTCTGGGAATAGAGGGAGATGGCCCTTCCCCCTGCCCTGCCAACCTCCCGTTGCATCCACAGGGGTGGGTTTCGGTGGGGTCTGCCCCTTGAGCCCACTCTTCTGGTCTCAGGAGCTGCCCATGTCCAGAGGCCTGGGCAATGTGTTAGCAGCTTTAGCTTAACTATGCTGGTGCTTCATTCATTTAAAAAATTACTTATTGAAAAGAATGATTCATCAAGCACCTGCTCTGGCAGGCACTAGCAGTATAAAGTGGAAAAGACACAGTGTGTGGCACTGTGGGACAGGAGGCCTGAGTGCTGAAGGAAGGCTAGAGGAGTATACTGTGGAGAGATCAGACTTTTCAGCCTGGGAGGAGAAAGCTGAGGGTGGCAGGGGCTACAGAGGAATGTCACCTTTGCCTCTAAGTCAATCATATTGTGTAGGGGAGAGGCCAGGGCATCCCTCCGCTGAGGATGGATGGGATAGGAGATGAGGCCAGGCACTTCCAGGGAAGCTGCCTGAGATACTTCCTGCTGAGATACCAGCAGAACAGAAGGAAGGCTGTGGCCGAGGAGGTGGAGGTGAAGCTTTCCTATAGGCAGGATGGTGGCCACAGGGATCGCCGGAGAGCTCTTCACCCCCAGCTAGCTGTGACCATTCGCTCTTTTGGAAAGGGGTTAAGTAAATGTACAGTATTGGATGCTTTTGAGAATGAAAGGTGACACTCAGTAATCACACAGGACAACAGTCTTAAACCAAGGCTGTCTGTCCACTGGCAACCAGGACTGTGTCCCCCTAATTTTTTTGGTCCCTTTAACATTGGGGTTGAGGCCCAGAGAGGCCAAGGGTCCCCACTCCTAGTTAACTCCTTGAGCAAGCAGCAACAGCAGGAAGTGGAGCAGCTGCCGTCCTCTGGGGAAGCCTGGCAGGGACTTGTCTGGGAGGGGGCAATTAGGGGAAGGGGCTGGGAAAAGCTTGAGCCTGGAAGCTCCAGGCTGGGCTCAGAGCTGCTGCCTGGGTGAGCTGCAGCTAACCCAACTCCACATAGCTTAGTGAACACACAGGGGCCAGGTGCAATGGCTCACACCTATAATCCCATCACTTTGCAGGCCATGGCAGGAGGATCGCCTAAGGGCAGGAGTTAGAGGCTGCAGTTAGCTATGATGATGTCACTGCACTCTAGCCCAGGGGAATAGAGCAAGACCCTGTCTCTTAAAAATAAATAAATAAGCAAAGAAATACACACAGAGGAAATGGAATCTAGCCTGAAGGTGAGGTAGATGGAGTCCAAGGGGATGTTCTCTGACCTTCCAGTCCCAGCCCCAGGTCAGTCTGAGGGCAGGGATTCTTTTCTGTGGTTTGGGTCTTTTGGAGACTCTTAGGAAAGCTACAGGCCTCCCTATTAGAAAATGTACACGTGTTCTTACAGTATTATTTTGCAATTTCAGATGTTCAATGGGCCCCAAGTTGGGAATCTCTAGCCTGGGAAATGAAGTTATCCTTTTCTCTCAATCTCTCTTTTTAATAGCTTTATTGAGAACTCAAAATAACATATAATTCACCATTTTAAAGTGTGCAGTTCAGTGGTTTTTAGTATATTCACAGAATTTTGCAACAATTACCACAATCAATTTTAGAACATTTTTAACACCTCCAAAAGAAACCCCTTAGCTATCATCCCCAATTCCCCATTCTCTCCAGCCCTAGGAAACCACTAATCTACTTTTTATCTGGTCTATTCTGGATATTTCATATAAATGGAATCACACAGTATATGGCCCTTTTCGACTGGCTTCTTTCACTTAGCGTAATGTTTTCAAGGTTCATCTGTGTTATGGCATTGTCAGTACTTCGTTTTTCTTTAATGCTGAATAATATTCCATTGAATGGACATGCAAAATTTTGTTCATTCATTAGTTGGTGGACATTTGGGTTGTTCCTACTTTTTGGCTTTTTACAAATAATGCTGCTTTGAACATTCATGTACAAGTTTTTGTGTGAATATATGTTTTCGTTTCTCTTTGATGTATGTCTAGGAGTAGAATTGCTGGGTCATGCAGTAACTCCATGTTTTGCTTTTGAAAAATTGCCACATTGTTTTCCATAGGGCTGCACCGTTTGTAGTCTCACCAGCAGCATGCGAGGGTTTCAATTTCTCTCCGCATCCTTGCCAACACCTGTTATTATTTGTCTTTTTAAGATTCTAGACATCCTATTGGGTGTGAAATAGTATCTCATTGTGGTTTTGATTGGAATTTTCATGATTGCCAATGATGTTGAGAATCTTTTCATGTGTTTATTGGTCATTTGTATGTCCTCTTTGAAGAAATGTCTATTCAGATCCTTTGCTCATTTTAAAATTTGATTATTTGTCTTTTTATTATTGAGTTGTGAGATCTTTAGATGCAAGTTCTTTATCAGATATATGATTTGCAAAAATTTCTCCTCATTCTGTGGGTTGTATTTTCACTTTCCTGATGGCATTCTTTGAAGCCCAAAAGATTGTTAATTTTGATGATGTTCAGTTTATCTATTTTTGCTTTCATTGCTTGTGCTTTCAGTGTCATGTCTTAAAATATACTGTTTAACCCAATATCACAAAGATTTGTGTTTATGTTCTAAGAGTTTTATAGTTTTAGTTGTTATATTTAGGCCTTTGAGTTAATTTCTGTATATTGTGTGAGATAGGGATCTGACTTTATTTGTTTGCATGTGAATATCCAGTTCTGGCACCGTTTGTTGAAAAGTTCTTTTTGTCTTTATACCTTCTTTCTTCTCTTGTCTTGCCCATATCCCCACCTCAATGCATGAAATGTGGATTTATTGATTAGCCACATGACTTGGCCAAGTCATCCTGGTCTCAAAGTCCTAGTTTTCTCATCTCTAAAAATCTGTAAAATTAGCATTTCCACAACTCCTGTCCCAATAGATAGGCTGTGAGGAATGAACCAGATGACTGAGTGGCTAAAATTTTGTGAGCACATATTGTTAGGCACAACACCCTTTGCTTGATGAAATTGCAGGACCTGTGCTTTCTCTGTCATTTCTGCTCCTTAGAATTTGGTGTGTATACCCTTTAAATATGACCTCTTCCACTTCCAACTCCTTTGTACCCTTCCTCAACAATAGAACTTTCTTTGCCTTGAGTCATTCAGTGTTGGAGACTAAGACCCTCCACATTCCAACGACTTGTCCTGACTTGTCCTGACTTGTCCTACGCATAGGCCTCGCCCCAGAAAATAGCCTAAGACGAAAATAGCACCCAGCCCCCCAGCTATAGTTCCGAGAAGAATGCATTCCATGACATACTTGCTCCAGGGCATGCTACCTGCAATTGTTCCCAACTCCCTGCCAGGTTGGGGTTGAGTGATCCGTCACAAACAGCTTATGGTGCCATTGAGATGCTGATTGGGGCTGATTAGCCCACACCCAAGCCTCATCATCCCCCCACTCTATTTTTCTGTTTCTACTTTCTTGTTTTCTGTATATAAAACCTACTAAAAATCCAAGTAAAGTAGACCTTGACAACCCTTTGCTTGGTCTCGTTCCTTTCTCTTGCCCATCTCTTTCAGGCAAGGTCCCCCTTGATCCCTGAGAGTAACAGAAGGTCCCGCGGGCCAGGACAATTCAGGAATGGGGGCAGGCAGCTTTTTGCTTTTGTTTCTTTAATATCTCCAATGTGTTTGAACTGCTCTAGGTTCAGGGACACGTTCAGTGAATTGAAACATCTTTTCTATGATTTAGAAGACCTTCTATAAGTAAGAGGATTGTACTTTATTCAGAGGCGAGGAGATGTAAGTAGTACAGGCAGAGGCACCTACTCTGTGTAGTCTGGAGGTGAGTCTCAGAGATTCCTTGTGCTAGGATCCCTCAGTTCACCTTGGAGTACCTGGAGGACTTGTAGGAGGAAGGAAGACTCGTCCTTTGGAAAGGATCTCCTTTCAAAGTGTTAGGGACCGGCTTCCTGCACCCCGCCAGGCAGACGAACAAAGACACCAAGGATGCAATCACTCAAGAGGAGCTTTATTTTCTGGCTAGCCAGGGTCCAGGCCCTAGAGTGCCAGCGCAGTGGCCGCTCTTACAGGCAAGGACCCTGACCAAAGCTGGGGCTCCCCTTTTATCCCCCCTCCTTCTTGAACACCCGCGCTGCACAAGCTGATTGTGCGTGTTAGTCTTTAAAATGATTGGTGGACTGGTAGCCCGCTGGGGCAAAGGGGCCTTTCTCCCTTATCTGGCACCATACCTGTGCGTCTAGCTGCAAGCAAGCGATTCTCAGAAGCAGAAATATGCGTTTAGCCGATAGCTCTACCTTTGGGCCCCAAGCTAGCAGTTTCCAGGAGCCGATTACTCCTCCCCTGGGCCCATTTTCTGTTATCCGGGCTCGCACAAGTGAGCCAGCAGCTTTGGGCTGCAATCAGGCCCTTACAAAAGTAGAGAGCTGACCCTTATCTCCTGGCTTGCTTTGTCCCTTAGTTATCTATCAAAAGTGGAAATGATACCCCTTCAAGATCCTTCCCAAGGTGAAAGGCTGGTGGTTGTAGCTGAACTTGGCCTCTGTAGTGGTCTCCAGGTCATGGTGAAACTTGGGAGCAGAGCTACAGATAGCCCATGTGGTGTCTCCCTGTGAATTCCCCAAGGGTAACCCTCCCTGGTCACGTGTGGCCCTGCGCTGCATTCACCCCTCAAGCAGGGCCTTTGTGCAGGGCACAGCCTGCACAGCGTTAGTGGTTGCCCTACTTAGTGGACATGCTAGCCTTAAAACTTCCTGAGGTGTTTGAAAGCTCCCAGACTTATTAATTTCAGTCACAGCATCCGCTGCAGCAGACGCTGATAAGAGGGTAGAGAGAGTGTTTTATAGCTTGTGATCAATGAAGCTGCTTGAGGAGGAGGAACTCAAAAAAGGCCAAGAATAAGGATGTCTCTGAAGGACACACTGAACTCAGAGGAAAAGGTCGATTATGCCTAGAGTTTCCTGCCCTGCCCCACAGGGCAGTTGCATATCTCAACACTACAGTAGATGCAGGTGGGGCTGAGTCCCAGCTCAGGAATGGCAGGGTGGGTCTTGCCTGAAAAGGGCACTGAATGACCTGGCGAGGAGTGGACTGCATCATCCTTTCCTCATTTTTGTGTCATAGCCTCCTTATATGATTTGCCCCAAATGGTGACTAAATCCTGCCACTTTTGAGAAAGCACTCCATCAGCACACAATCACCTGCCACACTCCTAGCAGCTGGTTATGTCTCTTCCTACACTGATTCTCCCTCGCTGTCAATGTGTACAAGGTGATTCACCTCATCCAGAGATGCCACCCTCTGGTTCTCACCTCTGGCACACACCTTTTGGATGCAAGCTGCTCCATCAGCTTACTTGTTCCCACACTGCTTGCCAGGGCAGATTCTGTACCAGGCTCAGTGGGTGGCCTCTTTCTGGTCCTCTCTGTGGCAGACAGCCTCTAAGATGACTCTCCCAGCCCCCACCTCCTGTTATCCACAGCCTGTGTAGTCCCCCCTCAAGTGTGAACAGGACTTGTGGCCTAACAAATAGAATATGACAAAGATGATGAGGATGTCACTCTTTGCTTCCATTATATCCGGAGGATTGTGACTTTCCACATACTAGCAGGCTCTCTGCTGCCTTCATGGTTTGCACACTTTGGCAAAGCAAATGGCCATGTAGGGAGGTCCACATGGAAAGGAACTGAGGCCACCTCAGTCTGACAGCCCTCAGAATGGGGTTCCTTGTTCCTGCCAACGATTACTTTGTGGAAGAAAATCCTTCCCCATTTGAGCCTCAGATGAGACCCCAACTTTGCCAGCAACTGATTGGAGCCTTGTGAGAAACCCTGAACCAGAGGACCCAATGAGGGCATGCCTAAATTCCTGACCCAGAGAAACCATGAGATAATAATAGTAATTTGTTGTGTAGCAGTGGATAGCTAGCACCTCATCACGTTGTTCCTTTCTGATGCTGGCTCGCTCTGTCAGAAAGGATGTCCTTCCCAGATAATGAGCATGTGCCCTCGTGCTAGCAGCTGTGATGATAGCTGTCAGCCACCATGTACAGATGCAGACAGCATGGCCTGGGAGCATCTTTCTGTCCCAGCTGAGCCACCCAGCCATTCTGGACAGTGTGGCCACCTGGGCAATCCTCACAACGGGGCAACACTTAGGAACTGACAGTTTGGCAGTGGGGATACAGTAAAGGGCAAGAGTAAAACCACAGCCCTTCGCTCCCCGCGTCCCTATGCACAGCAGGGACGTTTCATTCTTTGCTGGCCCTGCAGTCACTGGCAGGTAGATTTGCAGTTAGTAGTCACTTAATAAATGCTTGCTGATTCGGTTGATTTAATGATTCCTGAAGCTCAGATCGGGCTTGATGAAGGTGTTCCAGGCTCCATCAAGTCATCGATTATCTAAATTTCAGGATAGTTTATGTGGCATAAAGTATGGAGGTGACATTTTACATTTAAAGAGAGCTTATGGTGCTGAGGATGTAAAGGAAGGCATCTAAGCCTGAGAAGCCAGGTGGGCAATGGCCTGACTTGACTTAAGAACTTGCAAGGAAGAAACCTACCTTCTCTGTCTAAACTCTAATCAACCTGCACCTTGACCCTGAGCCCGAGGGAAACACCAGAACAGCTTTGAAGAGGAGACATCTTGCTGATGTTCCTGGGTTCCCAACTCTCCTGGAGGAAGAGATGCTGTTGGATTAGAGATCTCAGTTGTTGGGCTATACAAATCTAGTAAACTTTTACATTTCCTTTTTCAGAAACTAGAATTAGATGGAAGAAACTCCAGAAGCCCCAAAGCCCAACAATTCCATTGCACAGATAAAGAAACCAAGACCCACCCCAGGTCACACGGACAGTGGGTTGCACTGTCTAGAATCCAGTGTCCTTGCCATGTCACTCCCACGCCTCTCTGCCCCTCGAATGGGTGATTTATAAGCCTGGGAGCCAGGGTGTTTTGTGGCTGTGTGCTCCACAGCAGCCAGGGGCTTCCCACATGCTGGGGTAAAGCACAGCTGAGAACAGACATGGGAGTGCCTGGGCAGTGGCCCATCTTTCTGCCTTCCCTTGAGGCTCTGAGAGTGGGGAGTTCATCAGCAGCACGAGGCATCTTGTTCACATTTTCTCAGCTGGGAGGTCCTGGCAACAGCTCTTCATTTCCTGTAAGGGAATGAGTTTTTAATCTCTGAGCTCACCCTCCCTCTGGATTGGGTGGGGATTGGGGGAAGGAAAACTGAATCCCCAAAAACAGATCCCCTTTTCCCTGTCCTGGGTCCCTCCAAAGGGCTAGCAGTGTCCAGCAGTTGAGAGCAAGGGTCCTATCCATGCAGGCTCTGGGTAGAGAGCCAGGAGGCCAGCAGAGTGGGGCAGAGCAGGACCACCCCTCTGAGGCCCCACCAGCACAGTCCTAGGCACATAATAAAGAGCGTGTGTCTGTCTTCTTCTATTTAGAGCCAGCTGGAGGTGAAAAATAACGTCTGTCCTCCCCATGCCTCACGCTGCCTCTTCTGGACGCCCCCTTGAGCCCCAAGTCTGGATCCGGTGCCTTCCTGAGAGCGCCTGCAGCACCCCATGCTGCCCTGTCCCTGACCCTGTTGACGGGTACCTGCTGCCTCGTGTACATCTCCCACCAGGCAAATTCTGACAAGAGACCCCCCTGTGAGAAAGGAGAATGGTGGGGTTGGGCAGAGGGAGAAGCCGACCCCCCTGTGGTTGCAGCCGAGGCTTCATCTGGTCCCGTGAGGTGCCCAGGAGCTGGGATGGCCTTTTGGAACCATCCCACATTGTGGCAAGGAGGCCAGGCCGTTTCTTGTACCAGGCCACACCCTGGGAGAAAGCAGGACCTCGGGCAAGGCTGTTCCAGGGAGGGGCTGGTGCCAGCACCAGCAGCTGGCATCCGGTCCGGTAGCTGGGAGGTGGGTCTGTCTCCTGAAGAGGGAACCTGGGCAGAGTACTGCAGTGTCTGCCACAGACACCCTGAAGACAGAGACATTTTTGATTTCCATGGTAACACGTAGCATGTTACCTTACACTTAATAGGTATCCCTTAAATATTTGCATGTGTAAATGAAAGCATTTTGAGAGCCTTTTCTTCTCTGGCTAAAAATGACATATTCTTCAGTCATTCTTCAGGCAACATGGTTTTCTGTGTGTGCCTCATCCTGGCTTCTGTCTACTTTGAGCACAGTCACGTGCCACAGAATGACGTTTTGGTCAAAGATGGACTGCATATACGACAGCGGTCATAGAGCTGAAAAGTTCCCATTGCCTAGTGACGTTGCAGCCCTCATAATGGTGTGCTGCCATGCGTCAGCAGTGCTCATGTGCTGGTGTGGCGCTGTGCAGACAAACCTGCTGCAGTGCCAGTCACATGAAAGTCTAGCACATACGATTCTGTACAGTACACAATACTTGAAAATAAATAATTATGTTATTGGTTTATGTATTATCACACTATGCTTTTTGTCGTTATTTTAGAGTTTGTACTCCTTCTACTTGTTTTAAAAAAGTTAACTGTAAAATAGCCTCAGGCAGGTGCTTCAGGAGGAATCCAGAAGAAGGAACTGTTATCACAGGAGATGACCCCTGAAGACTTTTCCAGTGGGACAAGATGTGGAGGTGGAAGACAGTGATATTGATGATCCTGACCTTGTGTAGGCCCAGGCTATTGTGTGTGCATCTTAGCTTCTAGCAGAAAAGTTTAAAAAGTAAAAAAATAGTAAAAATTTTTAAAAATGGAAAAACTTATAGCATAAAGATATAAAAGAAAATATTTTTGCATAGCCATGCAATGTGTTTATGTTTTAAGCTAAGTATTATTACAAAAGAGTCAAAGTTTAAAAAATTTTTAAATTGCTAAAGTAAAAGGTTACAATAAGCTAAGATTATTATTGAAGAAAATTTTTAATGAGTTTAGGGTAGCCTAGGTGTACAATGATTATAAAGTCTACAGTAGTGCACAGTAATGTCCGGGGCCCTCATACTCACTTACCTCTCACTCACTGACTAACAGAGCAACTTCCAGTCCTGCTGTCAGGTTTGTCTGAAATGTTGGCTCTTGGCGTACCCATGGCTGAAGAATGACCAGACACGTCAAAGTTAAGTAAACACAAAAGTGAGGTTCATTGAGGAGAGAAAGATGGGATTATAGGGCAAGACCAAGATACAGGTTTACAGAGCATGATACATACGCCGCAGACGACTGGGCCCATTGTCAAGCAAAGGGAGAGCAAAAGAAAGGGTGCAAAAAAAGGGACTTGGTTATGGTCTGCATCTTATTTTATAGTGCCCAGAGAGGGACCTCTATGGTGGCTCAGACATCACCATGGAACCACTTTGATTGAACAGTTGGGAGTCCCATGACCTGAGTCTTAACTACGCGGGCAGGTTGTTCTAGGTCAATTTCTGGACTCTATGGCACGTATGGCACTTGGTCCATGGACTAGAGAGTCCTCTGCATTCTTTTGCAGCTGGCGCACTGAGTGTTGATCAGCAGATTCGTAGAGTATTCCCTCCTCCCCCAGTGGCTCAGGAGATTAGGGTGGGGCAGGACCAAGATGGGAGCCACAGCACCCACTTTTGTCCTTGGAAGACCTGGAATCCCTTGCTATCTACCTAACACTGCAAATTACATTCGTGGTAAGTGCCCTACCCAAGTGTACCTTTTATACCATATTTTTACTGTACCTTTTCTGTGTTTAGATACCTAATACTTGTCATTTTGTTACAGTTGCCTGCAATATTCAGCACTGTAACATGCCGTCCTGTCCAGGTTTGCAGCCTAAGAGCCATAGGCTACACTGTGTAGCCCAGGTGTGCAGTCGGCTATACCATCTAGGTTTGTGTAAGGACACTGTGCTGTCCACACAATGACGAAATAGCCCCGCAGTGCATTTCTCAGAACGTAGCTCTATCTTTACAGATGCACGACCATTTATTCCCCTTAAAGTGTGACACCAGAACTTATTGTAATATTCCTGTGTGGTCTTATGCACAGAACAGAGCTGTGCTATCACTCAGTATCATTCCTTAGTCTAGATACTGCTTTTCTGTAAAGTAACCTGAGATTTTTAGCAGCTGCAGAAAACCTGGACTCCTACTTTACCTATGGCTTAAATCCAGAGGTTTTTCCCCTAGATGTGTTCTACTGGCTTGCCCATCCCACTTTCATAAAGCTATGTGAGTGTGAGAGTGTGTGTGTGTGTGTGTGTGTGTGTGTGTGTGTGTGTGAGACAGAGAGGAGGGGGAGAGTGATATGTAAGTGCAGGACCTTGCATTTATTCTTACTAAGTCTTATTTAGACCTATCTGGCCTATAGGTCCAACCCACTGAGACCTGCATTTTCTTAACCGAGGAACTGTGAGCTCTGAGCCTCACACTGTCTCTGTTTCTCTCTCACTGAAATAGTTGATGTGTACTGTGCACCCAGCACGTGTCGGTCTTAATCTAATCACTGCATGGATTTTCCCCCTTTAATCCTCACAACAATCTGAGGTAGGCATTCTTATCAGCCCCATTTTACAGATGAAGACGCTGAAGATTAGAGAGATTAATTAATTTTCCCAAGGTTACAGGAGTTAAGTTGTGGCACAGGGATTTGAATCCAAGTCTTTCTGATGCCAGCACATGCTAACTACTGCAATATATAATATAATCTCTATGATTTTGTCCAAATGACTCATTAGAATGATGGAAAGGAGAGACCCAGGGACAATACTATTAGGGAGATAAACATGAAAAAGCATGTCAGAGTGAAAATCTCAATATGTGAGCATGTAAAGTGAGGTTACATCATCTATCCCAACTCTATCTTGCCACATACTCCAATTTGCAAGGGGCCCAGAAACCCCATGGAAAAGAACACATGTAATTTACATATGTGTGTGTATCCATCTGTAGATGAAGAAAGGCAAAATGGAACGTCTGAAAAAAAATTGCTCAAAGCAAAAATGTATCAGCCAGGGCCTATGCAATGTGCTTCCCTTTACCTGACAGCTCTTAACACTCCTCCCAGGCCCTATCCTCATATCCCTTTGCCTAGCAAATTCCTATCCATCCTTCAGTTTTAGCTTAAATACCACTCTCTCCAGGAAGCCTTCTCTGATTACCCAGTTAGGCCTAGTCACTGTATGTTCCTGGAGCACCTGTCACCTCCTTCTAAGTGCTTGGCATGCTTGTAGTGACTCAGTTTCTTGTCTGGCATCTGTTAGACTGTAAGTTCCATGAAGGCAAGGGGGGACCTTGTCTGTCCTGTTCTCCACCCTGACCTAACCTAGCCCCTGGCCTGGCCCAGAGGGCTCTTAAAAGATAATCAATGGATAGATTTTGAAAATAGAAGGTGGAGGCAGGAGGAAGGTAGCTCCCACATCTTTTCTAAGAAAGACAAGGAGAGGCTGGGTGCAGTGGCTCACACCTGTAATCCTAGCACTCTGGGAGGCCGAGGCAGGCAGATTGCTCGAGGTCAGGAGTTTGAAACCAGCCTGAGCAAGAGTGAGACCCCGTCTCTACTATAAAAATAGAAAGAAATTAATTAGCCAACTAATATATATAGAAAAAATTAGCCGGGCATGGTGGCGCATGCCTGTAGTCCCAGCTACTCGGGAGGCTGAGGCAGAAGGATTGCTTGACCCCAGGAGTTTGAGGTTGCTGTGAGCTAGGCTGATGCCACAGCACTCACTCTAGCCTGGGCAACAGAGTGAGACTCTGTCTCAAAAAAAAAAAAAAAAGAAAGACAAGGAGCTGCCAGCTGCCCTTTCTATGCCATCTGCCCCCCTCTCCCCCATCCCATGCCTGGGCTTTGCCTGGTATCTGTACGGACTGGTTTTCACATAAACAGATGCTGACGGGAAGGTGAACCCCTAGTGCTCAGGTCAGCACCGGCCTGGGCATGGCCCTGCCTGTGGAAATGCCGTGGGCCTTCCTTCTGCTTGGGGGTAATGGGTTCTTTGTGCCTCAGGCCTTGCTAGCTTGGTCCTGTGGTGACTCTGAGATCTTTTTTGTCTGTCACAGCAAGTTGATGTTGGAAGGATTTTTTTAATGTCACCTGAATCGTGGCCATTTGAGCCAAAGACTTTGAAAACAAGAATGGGCTTTGGGGAAATGAAGGTTCTGGAAGTGACCAGCTGGACTAGCCTCGCCATGGGGGCTCCTCCCATAGGGTTGCAGCACCCAAGCCAAGGGCCACATCTCCTGGGTTCTCCTTCATCCCCCTTGAAGCATTTGAATTCTCCCAAGAGGAGGAAGCAAGAAGCTAGTTCCTGATTTATGCCCTCACAGGGCTCCTGGTGGCGACTTGTCTTTGCATTGCTCTTAGAGCCAGTGCCAGACATACGCCATCTCGTTTATCATTACAGCTCCATCTGAGATAGGACAAAGATTGCGGTTCCCATCCTAGCAATGAGAATACGAGGCCTAGGGAGGGTGTATGTCTTTGCTGGTGGCAAATCCTAGACTAGCATCTTGGCCTTTGATTTTGGTCTGTGCTGTTTCTGCCACACTGCTGCCAGCTCCAGGACGGCAGTGCCTGCTGCCCCAGGCCACAGGCTCCTGGGTGTGGATTTCCTTTGTGACCCAGATGAACTATGGAAGGAGGCAGAAGGGCCACTGGGCACATACCTGGTTTGAGGAACTGGCAGTTTCCTTCCTCTGCCATGTGAAAATTCTCCAAACATGGGGAGCCATCTGCTGATGATGTGAGAGTCAGGCAGCCTCCACCCTCATCATTAGCTTGGCAGCAGTGGGGAGCGAGTCCAGAAAGAGCTCTGTGTGTCATAAAGAAAATTTAAGCCGTATGTGTCTCATTCATTTACTCTTAAGTCATCAAAATTCTGGTTTTACAGAGGCTTTTGATGTCCAACTTGCTTTCTCCTTTTTTATGGGAGGGGGGAAAAGAGAGGAAGTCAGGATTCTCTAGCTATAAATTACCCAGTTTTAGGAAAGCTGTAGACAGATACAGTACCCCAATACTGCAAGACTGGAGGAAGTTCCAGGTAGGGGTCTGCTTTAGCAACACATACTGGGACATTTGTTCTCATTCAATAAAATGTACATTGAGCACTGAGTGACAGGCAGAGAACAGATACCAGGTAAGGGACTCATGATCCTCTTCTGTGAGTACCATCAGAAGGTCGGGGAGACATACATCTAAATAAATTACTGGGCCATTCATCTGTAGGTGACTCCAGTGCCCACAGTCACTTTCTAAAGCTGTAACCCTAAGCAGCAACACTGTGATTAAGAAACTTTGGCTTAGGGAGGTAAATGTGCTTGAGGTCACCTATGCAGCAGGTACAGTCCTGCAGCTGAGATTCGAATCTAGGCTGTCTTGCTCTAGATTTCATGCTCTTGTCTTTTACTGCCACTAGGAGGAGGTGGAGGTGGCCTGGGAGGAAGAGGAAGAACCTTCCAGGCAGAAGAAATGACTCCTGAGAAGGCCCCAAGAAGGAAGGGGCATGGTACATGTAAGAGGGACAGAAAAGTCAGTGTGGTGGAGGACAGGGGCTGGGCCAAGGGGAGGCTGGGGAGGCTGGCAAGGACTGTGGTACCAAGGTAAGGATGTGATCTGTAACCTGAGTGGAGGGAAAATACAGGAAGACTTTCAAAACTCCAGGGGATTCTAATATGGATTCAGGGTTAAGAACCAGTGGGACAATGGTGGTGGCAGTTCAGCAGGAAAGTGGATGACTTGAGAAGTACCTAGACTTCAGTTTATAGGATTTGGCGTGATTGATTGTGTGGTAGGGAGGGAAAGGGGAGGCATTGAGAATGAAAGAGGACATAGCAAGTGACATTAATGGAGAGTCTCAGAGGAGGGATCCAGGGACCTCTGGTTTTTAGCAGATAACAGCTAAGCCGACACTCTTCTTAAGCACCCAAGCTTCTGTCTGAGTGTGCAAGTTCAGGTGTGCCCTGAAGCTTTTACAGGCTTTGAAGTCCAGATCACTTTTGTCTTGGTAACCAAAATGGCCAAATTAATATGTTCACAGCCCAACAAGACAAGTGTCACAGTACAGATATAAATACAACGTTAGAGTTGCTGAGACAGCTGAGTGACAAATTCTGCTGGGGAACGTCAGGGAGCACTCTACTGAGGAGGTGCCGTTTGAGTTGGCACTTAAAGGATAAGTAGAAGTTCTTGGATGAAAATAGAAGGGTGTCCTAAGCATGTGCCAGGGTGTTGGGTAGTGAAGGGCCTGTCAGGTCTGGGAAACAGTGGGAAGTTCAGAGTGGCACAACTAGGCATGTCAGGGAGGACGGTGGGGACTAGGCTGGCCAGAGCGCCGGGACCCGCTGGGAAGAGTGGTGGAAGCCAAGTGCAGACTTGCAGCTTCTCCTTGGTAACTTCACCCTCTAACGTACACTTCCCTCCTCACAGGACTTGGTCTCTTGCCTTTTGTTGGGGACCTCTGAACATAAAACAATCCTTGGAACCAACAGGCCCTTGGTAGTTCCTCTCATCCACTGCCTTGTCCTTAGGGAGTACTTGGTCTACATTGTTCTTGTCATAAGAGAAACTTTCCTGTGTTTGAAGCATATTAAAGAAGAAAATCCTACAACTTCACTGGGTCTGCCTTGCTTGGTCCAGGAGTCCTCATCCTAATTATTTTCCTCTACAGTTTCAGCTTATTTTTGTAGATTCTCAAAGGAATGGAAAGAGTCTCCCTTTGTTGCAATGAAAGATCCCCACATTCTTAGACAATTGCCAAAGAAAAACATTTATTGGACTTCTACTGTATGATAGGGTCTCTAAAGGTTGGTATATAAAAAATTAGAAGATCCATTCTTTGGCTGCAAGTTGATTATATATGGGCATAAGGAAATAAGAAAGAAAAGTACTAACACAAGACAATATATTCATATATATAGTAAGTATCAAATGGAATCTGCCTTGATTTTTCTGTGGCCGTGCTCCCATTGTTCCTGGTAGCTACATCACCTCTTAGAGAGCAGTCATTGCATGGTGTTGCAGTTGTCTGTATCATGTACTCCTTAAAGTCTGTACTCCTTAAGTAGCACTGTATCTTTTCCCTCTTTTTGTGAAGCCTTGATCTCTGCCTCAGTTTCTAGTTTGTAACAGGTGCTCAATAAATATGCAGTGGATTAATAAATGAATTGTAAAGATAATACATTTCTCTTAGAAGTTCAGAGGATATAGCACTTGGCCAGTGTGGTCAGGAAAAGTTTGACAAAGGCAGTGGAGCCTCTACTATATGCTTAACTTTTAGTGGTGGGAAATGAGAAGCAAAATAATGAGGTTAGAAAGTGGGAAGTTGGGTAGGAGAAAGGCCTCTCATAATCAAACTCCAGCTAATGTTTTCCAGGTGGTAGCCCATGGCCTCTGTTCTCTAACTTGAAACACAATGGATTCTGGAACAAATGGCCAATGAATTGCTTTAATTTGTGAGCAAGTGCTGAGCCACAGGGACCCCGGGTCCATACTGGGCATTCTCTTCGGTGCAGGAGCAGCAGGTATTGCTGTGGTCTTTCTGGAGGCTCCTGGGATCCTACTGTCTCCACTAGAGGCTGTGCTCCCCACTTTCCCTCTTGCTCAAATTAAAACAGCTAATTTTAGACACTTCCTGATTACTCTTAGCTGGGTCTCATTAGCACATTTAAAACGTTTGGAACCTCAGCTGGAGAAGGACCAATTTTCATTGGTTCTGGTCTGTTTTCCATCTCCACATTGCTGTTGACGTTGGATGCCTTAAAGAAAAGCAAAATGAACTCCCTCCTAAGAGATTGGACCACAGGCTATTGGCCAAGTGCCTGAACCAGTGGGTGAGGGGTAAAGGAACACATGTCCAAAGGATTATGACCACCTCTGGTGGCAGGCACACGTTTTGCTCATAACACATCTCAAAAGTGCATAGGCATTCATTTATATATTCATTCAACATTTAATGACCACTTAGCATATACCAGGCTCTGAACCATCTCATGTCCTACTTACTATATTCCGGGTTATAGGGACACGAAGCATTTTATGAATGGTTCCTGCTGGCCAAGAACTCACAGTCAGTTGGGTGTGATAGACAAGCACACGTGATCCATGTGCATGTATGCGAAGGGCACTGTGGTAGGACAGCAACAACAACAACGAATCTTTTTTTTTTTAATTTTTATTTAATTTATTTATTTATTTTAGACAGAGTGTCACTTGGTTGCCCAGGCTAGACTGAGTGCCATGGCATCAGCCTAGCTCACAGCAACCTCAATCTTCTGGGCTCAAGCAATCCTCCAGCCTCAGCCTCCCAAGTGGCTGGGACTACAGGCATGCGCCACCATGCCTGGCTGGTTTTTTCTATATATATTAGTTGGCCAATTCATTTCTTTCTATTTATAGTAGAGATGGGGTCTTGCTCTTTCTCAGGCTGGTTTCAAACTCCTGACCTCGAGCAATCGCCCACCTCAGCCTCCCAGAGTGCTAGGATTACAGGCGTGAGCCACCGCACCTGGCCAACAACCAGTCTTTATTGATGTTTTAAGTCCTAGGCTCTAAGGATTTTATGCAAGTTAATTCTCACAATAACCCTATGAGCATAGAGAAGAACCACCTAATTTAATGGGAAGAAGCAAAAAACAGACACATCAGGGAAGGGAGGGCATTCTAGGCAGACAGAATGGCGTATGTCAAGGTGTGGCAGCATCGTGTGCAAGTGGAGTTGCACACTTCTTTCTGCAGTTGTTTTTCTCTGTCCAGGAGGAAAAGAATCCTATAAGTATCTTGTACTTGGTAATGCCTGCTGACGGGAAGGTGGATTTCACACATCTCCAGGGCATTTTTATTTCATTGAAAACAATCTCCAGCTACAGTTCTGGTCTCCTGGTGGACTTGTACCTAGGACCATGGCTGGGAACCTGTTAACCCCAACCCTCATTGTCACCATTTTCCTCTTCCTTGCTCCTTTCTCTGCTCCCATAGATGACCCCAGTAGTGCTCTTACCGTTCGTCTAGAGCAGGCGTCCTCAAACTACAGCCCGTGGGCCATATGTGGGCATTTAAACCATAGTCCGGCCCTCCAGCGGTCTGAGGGACAGTGAACTGGCCCCCTGTTTAAAAAGTTTGAGGACCCCTGGTCTAGAGCATCCTAGGATGCTCTTTTGGCTTCACTAACATAGCTCACTTTCTATTGGAATGGATCGCTGGGGCTTCTCTCATCTCTCTTTTATGGTCCCAGGCATCTTGGGATTATTCTATATGGGATCCGTAGCTGAAAGATTTCTCCAACAAACGCAAGATGAAAGAAGCAGCACCAGCAGCAGCAGCAGCCAACAGTGTCCATCTACACATGGCCTGTGGTGGGCACACACAGAGTTCAATGCCCCCTTTTGTCTTACAATCTAATGCCAAAAATCAGGATTTATATGGGATCTAAACCAAAAACTTACATGATACTCAAATTTTAACATAGGACGTGTAGAAAATGGGGAATTGCCAACATGATTTGGACCACAGTGGAAATACTTCTGGAACAACTGAGAAAAGCATTCTTGGAAAGACATTAGGTTGCACTAGTGGCTTTGCCAATCCTGAGCATGAGAATCACATTGCTCTGTTCTTCACGGCCACTTTTCAAGGACTTGAAACTCCTTCTTGGGCTTAAGACCAAGGAAACATGGCCTTTTCCCTCTGTTCTACATGACCTTTATCTTAAATCATAGAAAGAGGTGTTTAAGCCCTGGCCTACAACAAGGGAGTCGGGGAGCCCTGAATCTGGCCTCAGAGAGGAAAGGACGGTGCCTCTTGAGGAAGCCAGCTTCTCTCCCACCTATGTCTTGGCCCCATAGGACAATCCCTTCCAGAGCACTCGAGGCCTAGAGTCTTTTTTAATGGGAACAAGAGACTCATAAATCCCAAAGCCAGACTCCCTTGGAAGCTCCTGGCTCAGCTCTTGGCTCCTGGGCTCCCTGCCATGAGGAGTGTCTCCCATACTGCTCTCCCTGTCTCTTAGCAGACTTCGCACGCTGACTTTTGGCTCTAGTGGAACAGCCTGTGCCCTGCTTGGCCCGAGGCCTGAGGCCTGCTTGGATCACTATGAACGAGCATCTCACAGCCCTCGATTTTTTCTGAAATTTGAAGTTGCTAGGTCCAGAGATGCTGACCTTTCATTTTGGGTACAGTCTGATAGGCTAGGTTTTGGAGAGGTCCCAGACAGCTATAAGTCTGATCAGTGGGGGTTCCTAGAGGGGCAAACCAGCCCCAACAGCAGGTACATCCATCCCTCCTGCAGCCCCATCCCAGGATGCTGAACCCTATCAACTCCAGCCCACTGTGCAGGAGTCTCTTGCTCTTCTACCCTGATGAGGGGCCTCCCAGCCCCTCCTCTCAGGCCTTCCTTTTCCAATCAGCATCGTCCTTCGTCTAGAGGTCTTGAGCAGAGATCTCCAGGTGCAGCCTGTTCTGGGCAAAAGAAGTCAAACCACACTGCCAGGCAGATCTGTCAGGAGAGCGTTAGGGTTCTAATTAGGAGGGCCAGCTGGGCTCCTTCTTTAGTCCCCACTCCACCCCCCAGGCTGGCTTATAATTTGATTTCTTAAGATGGAACCAAGGGAAAGAAGGAAGGGGTGTGAGTGAACCACTAACTCCCATCTCCTCCCTGTGTCCTAAAAATCACCTTGCATCAAATCTTCTTTCTCCTTGAGTCCTGTGTTTGGATCCTTAACCACTCCGGTGCAGCACTCATGGCCGCAAAGCTGGGCCCACGGCGGCACTCATAGTCACACGGTGGCGTGGGCTGCGCATTGACAGCGCGTCCGTTCTGCTCTTGTGTGATGAGGAAAGCTTGAAAGCACTGAAAGCTTGTTTTCCTTTACAGGCAGCTTTGCTTGTAACGTAAACCAGAATGGCTAACATATACATATATGTTTTCATTACGTTATTTTTAAATGTTCACAATTTTACTTTGATAAATGAAAAATTAGAAAAGTCACATCACGGCTGTCGGCTAAAGTCGCTGTGCGCGTCGTTCATCTGTGGCTGTTGGCTATAGTCGACGCTGGTGCCGAACTGGTTAAAGATCCTCAAGATCTGCAAGAAAAAGCTTCTGATGGAGCAAACTGATCCCTGGAACTTGTTAGAGGAAGGGAATTTCTTTCCTTTGTGTTAGAGCAGGGTCAGGCATCAGGCTGGGGCTGGAACTCAGACATCCCCTCTCCAGCCTCAGTTGGAAGTGACCAGGTAGAAATAACCTGGAGGGCGCCAGGAGTCGTGGTGCCTGGTCATGTTTGGGCCCTAACCTGCAGGGTGACCTTGGAATAGGAGAACACTTCTGCTTTCAAGGCCATTCCAGATAAGCACTGCAGGAAAAGGAGTGATTATTACTAGCAGCCATTCACATCAGGGGTGGAGAGGTCTGATTTGGTGCCACTATAGTGTTTTGATTTAAACTCGGCAAATCCTGGGAAAGTATGTTGGCCCTGGGAGGCTACTGGCCGATGGGACAAGAACTGTCTGCTGGGGTGGCTGTGACATGGTCTGTCTTTGGAGATTCATTTCCTTTCTCAGGCTGATTCTGAGAGTTTGTGGGCACAGCACTCTAGGAAAGTGCCATCTCCCTGCCTGCCTGCTGCTCCCTGGGCAAGGTATGTCTGCACCCCACACACAGGCCTTACTGTCTTGGGTATCAAGCTCTCTGTGGGAACCTCCAGGGAAGTTTAATTGAATATTAGTGTTGAAAACAGGAGCCAAGGCCCACGGCCCCGGTGAGAAGAAGCAGGGGAACGAGAATCGGGTCTGCTTTTCATTCCAGATTAGAGACCTTTAATTGTGCTGGGGATGATGAGTCTGAATTTGTTTTCTTCTTCAAACTGCCCCTCCCTGTGCCCACTCTCCCCACAGGGAAGGGTTTAGGGCAGGTGGGCCGGAGGCCATCCCGGCTTCAGTGCACTGGGCATTCCTCACCCTGGGCCCAGCCTGGGCTCCGAAAGCTGGAAAGGGCCTGTGCAGCCAGCCCGCCAGTGTCGTGGGGTGCAGGTCTGTGTAAGTTCACACCAAGCCATGGGGCTTGGCCATGAGTGCCTCTGTGGAAGGCCCGTGGCCAAAGCGAGGCTCTGGATGAGAGAGAGATGCTGTCATTCAGGACGCCAGCGATCTCTGAGCCGCCTGCTGCTAGTGCCCATGTAGGTGCGTGATTTATTGAGGCCTGAAAAGTGCCTTCAACCTCTCTGTCTCTGGAAGACATAAGATGCCATTCCCAGGAGCCACTCTGCACCACCACCCTCCTCGTGGCAGGGGCCTGCAGTTTCTCAGCATAGCCCACCGGTGGCAGAGCTGCCTGCGAGCAGGGAATTGCTGGGCTCCAGCTTCCTCTCGAGAGAAAGCTGTGACAGTGCTGCCACCCCATGCCCTGAGGCCCTGTGAACATGATCAAGTTCATGTGTGAGGCTGGGTGACCTGTCCTGGGTCCTGTGTCACCCAGTGTGGGGGAGGGCACTCCCATTGCCCCAAGGGCCTGCTGGCACACTAGATGCTACTAGTCATGATTTTATAGTGGAGGATGATGTGGTCATGTGAGTCACGTGCTCAGAGCCACACAGAGCTGGGCAGAACTGGGATTTCTACCCAGGTTTGTCGGCCTCCAAAGCCCATGCTTTCTCCTTGGGAGCTGGGGAGCAGAACCAAGGTGGTGAGGGGCAGGGGATGGAGGACTGGACTGGGATTTAGTTTTTAGGCCGGACTGAGTGCTGTGGCCAGGGTGGTCTGGTGCGGGTCCCTTTCTTTCAGTCGTCGGGGCACAGCTCCTGTCGTGGGATCCCCTCTTCTCCACACATCCCTCCCTTGCGTGGGCTGCTCTTCCTTGTAGGGTCTGTCCTTTTCCAACCTAGCCACCCTGGGAGAGGCTCCCTGGGAGCAGAGCTTTGGTGGTGGCCTTGCAGGGTGTGGAGGAGGAAGGGACACGTGCAGTTCCTGACTGTGCCCTCACACAGGAGTGACGAGCGGCATGTGGAGGCACAGAGGACATCACGTGTGGGTCCTTTGCCTGGTGAATGACCCAAATGAATCTGAAGCACCCGGCATCCATTCTTAAACTCTTTCTCCCTCTGTGTGTTTATAATTGGAAGAGATGAGGGTACTTGGAGAGTATACAACCTGAAGTCTAGAGAGATGGGGAAACTGAGGAGGAGATTAAATAACAGACGCAGATGCAGGAATTCAGGGCCCGCCTGTGATGCGGCCTGTCCTCAGGCTATGCGGTCCTGGCTCTCCCAGGCCGGCCAGCCAAGCAGAGCTGGGAGGATGCTGGGCTGGCTGCCTTTGCAGTAAACAGTAGTAGGAAAACGCAGCTGTTTGTGTATAAACTAAAGCTTGTTTATAGTCCTGGAAGCTTCCGACTTGAGGGCCCACAGGCTTGGAACAGAGCACATCATGGGGAGAAAAATCACGTGTGAGCTGTTACTGCTGGGCCCGCCTCACCCCTTCCATGCTCCGGACCTGCCTGCAGCCTTCCCCTCACCCCTGCCAGAGCCCAGACACAGCCCAGCTGCAGGAGCATCAGAAACTCCTGCACAACATACAGGGCTGGGAGGCGGGCAGGGGTGAAGACCCGCAACTGGGACTTGGCCTTTATCAGGGTGCTGCGGAGCCCAGGACACCAGGCAGGGGTGCTCTCTGGGCTGCCCCCACGTGCTGCAGCTGGGCCTGGGGGAAAGGTTGGGGCTCAGGGCCAGGAGGCTGCTGCAGTGGGATGGGGCCTATTCCATTTTGGCAACAACTGCTTATGTAAATAATATGCAAATCGGCCCTTTATGGTATCTTAGTCAATCTCCAGGCATTTTTTTATCTTTACCCCAAGCTTAGCTCTCAGCAGATTCCAGGAAGTCACCAGGTAGGAGGGAGAGAGATCATCACTTTCCTCTGCCTAGCAGCTATCTTGGGGAGGCCACTGAGGGGAGTGGTGGCAGACAGACCCTGGGGTCCCTCCTGTGGCCTCTGACATGGACAGGGCTGCTGTGGCGGGCAGCGAGCTCCTGGTGGCTCAGGAAGGCCTGGGCTGGGAGGGGGGTGTCAGGCTTTCCGGCCAGGAGTTGGGGGAGCAAGAGTCCTCAGTGGAGGACACATGGCCCTCTCCTGAGCTGCTTGTCTCCACGCGGCTCCCTTGCCTGCGCTGCGGGCTAGGACCAGGTGTGCACCCACCGCAGACGCTGATGTCCCCTCGCCGCCCGCTGCCTGTGCCCCCACACCCTGCCACACCCTCACACTGCACACCACACCGTCACACACACACTAGACACCACACACTCCCACTGCCACACACCCTCACACTGCACACCACACCGTCAGACACACACTAGACACCACAAACTACCACTGCCACACACCCTCACGCTGCACACCACACCGTCACAAACACACTAGACACCACACAATCCCACTGCCACACACCCTCACACTGGACACCACACCATCAGACACACACTAGACACCACACACTCCGACTGGTACACACCCTCACGCTGCACACCAGACTGTCACACACACACTAGACACCACACACTCCCACTGCCACACACCCTCACACTGGACACCACACACTCCCACTGCCACACACCCTCACACTGCAACCACACCGTCACACACACACAAGACACCACACACTCCGACTGGTACACACCCTCACACTGGACACCACACCGTCACACACACACTAGACACCACACACTCCCACTGCCACACACCCTCACACTGGACACCACACCGTCACACACACACTAGACACCACACACTCCCACTGCCACACACCCTCACACTGGACACCACACACTCCCACTGCCACACACCCTCACACTGCAACCACACCGACACACACACACAAGACACCACACACTCCAACTGCCACACACCCTCACACTACACACCACACTGTAACAAACTCACTAGACACCACACACTCCCACTGCCACACACCCTCACACTGCACACCACACCGTCACACACACACTACACACCACACACTCCCACTGCCACACACCCTGACACTGCACACCACACCGTCACACACACATTGGACACCACACACTCCCACTGCCACACACCCTCACACTGGACACCACACCGTCACACACACACTAGACACCACACACTCCCACTGCCACACACCCTCACACTGAACACCACACCGTCACACACACACTAGACACCACACACTCCCACTGCCACACACCCTCACACTGCACACCACACCGTAACACACACATTGGACACCACACACTCCCACTGCCACACACCCTCACACTGCACACCACACCGTCACACACACTAGACACCACACACTCCCACTGCCACACACCCTCACACTGCACACCACACCGTAACACACACATTGGACACCACACACTCCCACAGCCACACACCCTCACGCTGGACACCACACCGTCACACACACACTAGACACGACACACTCCCACTGCCACACACCCTCACGCTGGACACCACACACTCCCACAGCCACACTCCCTCACGCTGAACACCACCACACCATCACACACACACTAGACACCACACACTCCCACTGCCACACACCCTCACGCTGGACACCACACACTCCCACTGCCACACTCCCTCACGCTGGACACCACCACACCGTCACACACACACTAGACACCACACACTCCCACTGCCACACACCCTGACGCTGGATACCACCACACCGTCACACACACACTACACGCCACACACTCCCACTGCCACACATCCTCACGCTGGACACCACACCGTCAGACACACACTAGACACGACACACTCCCACTGCCACACACCCTCACGCTGAACACCAGACTGTCACACACACACTAGACACCACACACTCCCACTGCCACACACCCTCACACTGGACACCACACTGTCACAGACACACTAGACACCACACACTCCCACTGCCACACACCCTCACACTGGACACCACACTGTCACAGACAACTAGACACCACACCCTCACACTAGACACCACACCGTCACACACACTAGACACCACACACTCCCACTGCCACACACCCTGACGCTGGACACCACACACTCCCACTGCCACACTCCCTCACACTGGACACCACCACACCGTCACACACACACTACACACCACACACTCCCACTGCCACACACCCTCACGCTGGACACCACACCGTCAGACACACACTAGACACCACAAACTACCACTGCCACACACCCTCACGCTGAACACCAGACTGTCACACACACACTAGACACCACACACTCCCACTGCCACACACCCTCACACTGCACACCACACTGTAACAAACTCACTAGACACCACACACTCCCACTGCCACACACCCTCACACTGCACACCACACCGTCACACACACACTAGACACCACACACTCTCACTGCCACAAACCCTAGACTGCACACCACACTGTAACAAACTCACTAGACACCACACACTCCCACTGCCACACACCCTCACACTGCACACCACACCGTCACACACACACTAGACACCACACACTCTCACTGCCACAAACCCTAGACTGCACACCACACTGTAACAAACTCACTAGACACCACACACTCCCACTGCCACACACCCTCACACTGCACACCACACCGTCACACACACACTAGACACCACACACTCCCACTGCCACACACCCTCACACTGCAAACGACACCGTCACACACACACTAGACACCACACACTCCCACTGCCACACACCCTCACGCTGGACACCACACCGTCACACACAACTAGACACCACAAACTCCCACTGCCACACACCCTCACGCTGGACACCACACCGTCACACACACACTAGACACCACATACTCCCACTTCCACAAACCCTAGACTGCACACCACACCGTCACACACACAATAGACACCACACACTCCCACTGCCACACACCCTGACACTGCACACCACACCGTCACACACACACTAGACACCACACACTCCCACTGCCACACACCCTCACGCTGGACACCACACCGTCACACACAACTAGACACCACAAACTCCCACTGCCACACACCCTCACGCTGGACACCACACCGTCACACACACACTAGACACCACATACTCCCACTTCCACACACCCTCACACTGGACACCACACACTCCCACTGCCTCACACCCTCACACTAGACACCACACACTCCCACTGCCACACACCCTCACACTGCACACCACACCGTCACACACACAGTAGACACCACACACTCCCACTGCCACACACCTTCACGCTGGACACCACACCGTCACACACACACTAGACACCACACACTCCCACTGCCACACACCCTCACACTGCACACCACACCGTAACACACACATTGGACACCACACACTCCCACTGCCACAAACCCTACACTGCACACCACACCGTCACACACACACTAGACACCACACACTCCCACTGCCACACACCCTCACACTGGACACCACACTGTCACAGACACACTAGACACCACACACTCCCACTGCCACACACCCTCACACTGGTCACCACACTGGCACAGACAACTAGACACCACACCCTCACACTAGACACCACACCGTGACACACACACTAGACACCACACACTCCCACTGCCAAACACCCTGACACTGGACACCAAACACTCCCACTGCCACACACCCTCACACTGCACACTACACCGTCACACACACACTATACACCACACACTCCCAATGCCACACACCCTCACATTGCAAACTACACCGTCACACACACACTAGACACCACACACTCCCACTGCCATAAAGCCTCACACTGCACACCACACCGTAACACACACATTGGACACCACACACTCCCACTCCCACAAACCCTAGACTGCACACCACACCGTCACACACACAATAGACACCACACACTCCCACTGCCACACACCCTCACACTGCACACCACACCGTCACACACACACTAGACACCACAGACTCCCACTGCCACACACCCTCACACTGCACACCACACCGTCACACACACACTAGACACCACACACTCCCACTGCCACACACCCTCACACTGCACACCACACTGTCACACACACACTAGACACCACACACTCCCACTGCCACACACCCTCACGCTGGACACCACACCGTCACACACAACTAGACACCACGTACTCCCACTGCCACACACCCTCACGCTGGATACCACACCGTCACACACAACTAGACACCACAAACTCCCACTGCCACACACCCTCATACTGGACACCACACCGTCACACACCCACTAGACACCACACACTCCCACTGCCACATACCCTCTCGCTGACACCAAACCGTCACACACACACTAGACACCACACACTCCCACTGCCACACACCCTCACACTGCACACCACACCGTCACACACACACTAGACACCATACACTCCCACTGCCACACACCCTCACGCTGGACACCACACCGTCACACACACACTAGACACGACACACTCCCACTGTCACACACCCTCACACTGGACACCACACTGTCACAGACACACTAGACACCACACACTCCCACTGCCACACACCCTCACACTGGACACCACACTGTCACAGACAACTAGACACCACACCCTCACACTAGACACCACACCGTCACACACACACTAGACACCACACACTCCCACTGCCACACACCCTGACGCTGCACACCACACACTCCCACTGCCACACACCCTCACGCTGGACACCACACCGTCAGACACACACTAGACACCACAAACTACCACTGCCACACACCGTCACGCTGCACACCAGACTGTCACACACACACTAGACACCACACATTCCCACTGCCACACACCCTCACACTGCACACCACACCATCACAAACACAATAGACACCACACACTCCAATTGCCACACACCATCACACTGGACAGCACACCGTCACACACACACTACACACCACACACTCCCACTGCCACACACCCTCACACTGGACACCACACCGTCACACACACACTAGACACCACACACTCCCACTGCCACACACCCTCACGCTGGACACCACGCACTACCACTGCCACACACCATCACGCTGGACACCACACCCTCACACACACACTAGACACCACACACTCCCACTGCCACATACCCTGACACTGGACACCACACCGTCACACACACACTAGACACCACAAACACCTACTGCCACATACCCTCACACTGCACACCACACTGTCACACACATACTAGACACGACATACTCCCACTGCCAAACACCCTCACACTGGACACCACACCGTCACACACACACTGGACACCACAAACACCCACTGCCACACACCCTCACACTGCACACCACAGTGTCACACACATACTAGACACGACATACTCCCACTGCCAAACTCCCTCAGGCTAGACACCACACCATCACACACACAAACTAGACACCACTCACTCCCACTGCCACACACCCTCTCACTGGACACCACACTGTCACAGACAACTAGACACCACACGCTCACACTAGACACCACACCGTCACACACACACTAGACACCACACACTCCCACTGCCAAACACCCTCAGGCTAGACATCACACCGTCACACACACACACTAGACACCACTCACTCCCACTGCCACACACCCTCTCACTGGACACCACACTGTCACAGACAACTAGACACCACACCCTCACACTAGACACCACACGTCACACACAAACTACACACCACACACTCCCACTGCCACACACCCTCACACTGGACAGCACACCGTCACACACACAGTAGACACTACACACTCCCACTGCCACACACCCTCACACTGGACACCACACACTCCCACTGCCTCACACCCTCACACTGCACACCACACCGTCACACACACACTAGACACCACACACTCCCACTGCCACACACCCTCACACTGCACACCACACCGTCATACACACACTAGACACAACACACTCCCACTGCCACACACCCTCACACTGCACACCACACCGTCACACACACACTAGACACCACACACTCCCACTGCCACACACCATCACACTGGACAGCACACCGTCACACACACACTAGACACCACACACTCCCACTGCCACATACCCTCACACTGACACCACACACTCCCACTGCCACACACCCTTACACTGGACAGCACAACATCACACACACACTAGACACCACACACTCCCACTGCCACACACTCTCACACTGGACACCATACACTCCCACTGCCTCACACCCTCATACTGCACACCACACCGTCACACACACACTAGACACCACACACTCCCACTGCCACACACCCTCAAGCTGGACACCACACCGTCACACACACACTAGACACCACAGACTCCCACTGCCACACACCCTCACACTGCACACCACACCGTCACACACACACTAGACACCACACACTCCCACTGCCACACACCCTCACACTGCACACCACACTGTCACACACACACTAGACACCACACACTCCCACTGCCACACACCCTCACGCTGGACACCACACCGTCACACACAACTAGACACCACGTACTCCCACTGCCACACACCCTCACGCTGGATACCACACCGTCACACACAACTAGACACCACAAACTCCCACTGCCACACACCCTCATACTGGACACCACACCGTCACACACCCACTAGACACCACACACTCCCACTGCCACATACCCTCTCGCTGACACCAAACCGTCACACACACACTAGACACCACACACTCCCACTGCCACACACCCTCACACTGCACACCACACCGTCACACACACACTAGACACCACACACTCCCACTGCCACACACCCTCACGCTGGACACCACACCGTCACACACACACTAGACACGACACACTCCCACTGCCACACACCCTCACACTGGACACCACACTGTCACAGACACACTAGACACCACACACTCCCACTGCCACACACCCTCACACTGGACACCACACTGTCACAGACAACTAGACACCACACCCTCACACTAGACACCACACCGTCACACACACACTAGACACCACACACTCCCACTGCCACTCACCCTGACGCTAGACACCACACACTCCCACTGCCACACACCCTCACGCTGGACACCACACCGTCAGACACACACTAGATACCACAAACTACCACTGCCACACACCGTCACGCTGCACACCAGACTGTCACACACACACTAGACACCACACATTCCCACTGCCACACACCCTAACACTGCACACCACACCATCACAAACACAATAGACACCACACACTCCAATTGCCACACACCATCACACTGGACAGCACACCGTCACACACACACTACACACCACACACTCCCACTGCCACACACCCTCACACTGGACACCACACCGTCACACACACACTAGACACCACACACTCCCACTGCCACACACCCTCATGCTGGACACCACGCACTACCACTGCCACACACCCTCATGCTGGACACCACGCACTACCACTGCCACACACCCTCACGCTGGACACCACACCGTCACACACACACTAGACACCACACACTCCCACTGCCACACACCCTCACACTGGACACCACACTGTCACACACACACTAGACACCACAAACACCTACTGCCACATACCCTCACACTGTACACCACACTGTCACACACATACTAGACACGACATACTCCCACTGCCAAACACCCTCACACTGGACCCACACCGTCACACACACACTAGACACCACAAACACCCACTGCCACACACCCTCACACTGCACACCACAGTGTCACACACATACTAGACACCACATACTCCCACTGCCAAACTCCCTCAGGCTAGACACCACACCGTCACACACACACACTAGACACCACTCACTCCCACTGCCACACACCCTCTCACTGGACACCACACTGTCACAGACAACTAGACACCACACCCTCACACTAGACACCACACCGTCACACACACACTAGACACCACACACTCCCACTGCCACACACCCTCACACTGGACAGCACACCGTCACACACACAGTAGACACCACACACTCCCACTGCCACACACCCTCACACTGGACACCACACACTCCCACTGCCTCACACCCTCACACTGCACACCACACCGTCACACACACACTAGACACCACACACTCCCACTGCCACACACCCTCACACTGCACACCACACCGTCACACACACACTAGACACCACACACTCCCACTGCCACACACCCTCACACTGCACACCACACCGTCACACACACACTAGACACCACACACTCCCACTGCCACACACCATCACACTGGACAGCACACCGTCACACACACACTAGACACCACACACTCCCACATACCCTCACACTGACACCACACACTCCCACTGCCACACACCCTTACACTGGACAGCACACCATCACACACACACTAGACACCACACACTCCCACTGCCACACACTCTCACACAGGACACCACACACTCCCACTGCCTCACACCCTCACACTGCACACCACACCGTCACACACACACTAGACACCACACACTCCCACTGCCACACACCCTCACACTGCACACCACACCGTGACACACACACTAGACACCACACACTCCCACTGGGACACACCCTCACACTGCACACCACACCGTCACACACACACTAGACACCACACACTCCCACTGCCACACACCCTCACACTGCACACCACACAGTAACACACACATTGGACACCACACACTCCCACTGCCACAAACCCTACACTGCACACCACACCGTCACACACACACTAGACACCACACACTCCCACTGCCACACACCCTCACGCTGGACACCACACCGTCACACACACACTAGACACCACATACTCCCACTGCCACACACCCTCACGCTGACACCACACCGTCACACACACACTAGACACCACACACTCCCACTGCCACACACCCTCACACTGCATACCACACCGTCACACACACACTAGACACCACACACTCCCACTGCCACACACCCTCACGCTGGACACCACAGCGTCACAGACAACTAGACACCACAAACTCCCACTGCCACACACCCTCACGCTGGACACCACACCGTCACACACACACTAGACACCACATACTCCCACTGCCACACACCCTCACACTGGACCCACACCGTCACACACACACTAGACACCACAAACACCCACTGCCACACATCCTCACACTGCACACCACAGTGTCACACACATACTAGACACCACATACTCCCACTGCCAAACTCCCTCAGGCTAGACACCACACCGTCACACACACACACTAGACACCACTCACTCCCACTGCCACACACCCTCTCACTGGACACCACACTGTCACAGACAACTAGACACCACACCCTCACACTAGACACCACACCGTCACACACACACTAGACACCACACACTCCCACTGCCACACACCCTCACACTGGACAGCACACCGTCACACACACAGTAGACACCACACACTCCCACTGCCACACACCCTAACACTGCACACCACACACTCCCACTGCCTCACACCCTCACACTGCACACCACACCGTCACACACACACTAGACACCACACACTCCCACTGCCACACACCCTCACACTGCACACCACACCGTCACACACACACTAGACACCACACACTCCCACTGCCACACACCCTCACACTGCACACCACACCGTCACACACACACTAGACACCACACACTCCCACTGCCACACACCATCACACTGGACGGCACACCGTCACACACACACTAGACACCACACACTCCCACATACCCTCACACTGACACCACACACTCCCACTGCCACACACCCTTACACTGGACAGCACACCATCACACACACACTAGACACCACACACTCCCACTGCCACACACTCTCACACAGGACACCACACACTCCCACTGCCTCACACCCTCACACTGCACACCACACCGTCACACACACACTAGACACCACACACTCCCACTGCCACACACCCTCACACTGCACACCACACCGTCACACACACACTAGACACCACACACTCCCACTGCGACACACCCTCACACTGCACACCACACCGTCACACACACACTAGACACCACACACTCCCACTGCCACACACCCTCACACTGCACACCATACAGTAACACACACATTGGACACCACACACTCCCACTGCCACAAACCCTACACTGCACACCACACCGTCACACACACACTAGACACCACACACTCCCACTGCCACACACCCTCACGCTGGATACCACACCGTCACACACACACTAGACACCACATACTCCCACTGCCACACACCCTCACGCTGACACCACACCGTCACACACACACTAGACACCACACACTCCCACTGCCACACACCCTCACACTGCATACCACACCGTCACACACACACTAGACACCACACACTCCCACTGCCACACACCCTGACACTGGACACCACACACTCCCACTGCCACACACCCTCACACTGCACACTACACCGTCACACACACACTATACACCACACACTCCCACTGCCACACACCCTCACATTGCAAACTACACCGTCACACACACACTAGACACCACACACTCCCACTGCCATAAACCCTCACACTGCACTCCACACCGTAACACACACATTGGACACCACACACTCCCACTCCCACAAACCCTAGACTGCACACCACACTGTCACACACACAATAGACACCACACACTCCCACTGCCACACACCCTCACACTGCACACCACACCGTCACACACACACTAGACACCACACACTCCCACTGTCACACACCCTCACACTGCACACCACACCGTCACACACACACTAGACACCACACACTCCCACTGCCACACACCCTCACGCTGGACACCACACCGTCACACACACACTAGACACCACAGACTGCCACTGCCACACACCCTCACACTGCACACCACACCATCACACACACACTAGACACCACACACTCACACTGCCACACACCCTCACACTGCACACCACACTGTCATACACACACTAGACACCACACACTCCCACTGCCACACACCCTCACGCTGGACACCACACCGTCACACACAAATAGACACCACGTACTCCCACTGCCACACACCCTCACGCTGGATACCACACCGTCACACACACAGTAGACACCACACACTCCCACTGCCACACACCCTCATACTGGACACCACACCGTCACACACACACTAGACACCACACACTCCCACTGCCACATACCCTCTCGCTGACACCAAACCGTCACACACACACTAGACACCACACACTCCCACTGCCACACACCCTCACACTGCACACCACACCGTCACACACACACTAGACACCATACACTCCCACTGCCACACACCCTCACGCTGGACACCACACCGTCACACACACACTAGACACGACACACTCCCACTGCCACACACCCTCACACTGGACACCACACTGTCACAGACACACTAGACGCCACACACTCCCACTGCCACACACCTTCACACTGGACACCACACTGTCACAGACAACTAGACACCACACCCTCACACTAGACACCACACCGTCACACACACACTAGACACCACACACTCCCACTGCCACACACCCTGACGCTGGACACCACACACTCCCACTGCCACACACCCTCACGCTGGATACCACACCGTCAGACACACACTAGACACCACAAATACCACTGCCACACACCGTCACGCTGCACACCAGACTGTCACACACACACTAGACACCACACATTCCCACTGCCACACACCCTCACACTGCACACCACACCATCACAAACACAATAGACACCACACACTCCCATTGCCACACACCATCACACTGGACAGCACACCGTCACACACACACTACACACCACACACTCCCACTGCCACACACCCTCACACTGGACACCACACCGTCACACACACAGTAGACACCACACAGTCTCACTGCCACACACCCTCATGCTGGACACCACGCACTACCACTGCCACACACCCTCATGCTGGACACCACGCACTACCACTGCCACACACCCTCACGCTGGACACCACACCGTCACACACACACTAGACACCATACACTCCCACTGCCACACACCCTCACACTGGACACCACATCGTCACACACACACTAGACACCACAAACACCTACTGCCACATACCCTCACACTGCACACCACACTGTCACACACATACTAGACACGACATACTCCCACTGCCAAACACCCTCACACTGGACACCACACCGTCACACACACACTAGACACCACAAACACCCACTGCCACACACCCTCACACTGCACACCACAGTGTCACACACATACTAGACACCACATACTCCCACTGCCAAACACCCTCAGGCTAGACACCACACCGTCACACACACACACTAGACACCACTCACTCCCACTGCCACACACCCTCTCACTGGACACCACACTGTCACAGACAACTAGACACCACACCCTCACACTAGTCACCACACCGTCACACACACACTAGACACCACACACTCCCACTGCCACACACCCTCACACTGGACAGCACACCGTCACACACACACTAGACACCACACACTCCCACTGCCACACACCCTCACACTGGACACCACACTGTCACACACACACTAGACACCACAAACACCTACTGCCACATACCCTCACACTGTACACCACACTGTCACACACATACTAGACACGACATACTCCCACTGCCAAACACCCTCACACTGGACCCACACCGTCACACACACACTAGACACCACAAACACCCACTGCCACACACCCTCACACTGCACACCACAGTGTCACACACATACTAGACACCACATACTCCCACTGCCAAACTCCCTCAGGCTAGACACCACACCGTCACACACACACACTAGACACCACTCACTCCCACTGCCACACACCCTCTCACTGGACACCACACTGTCACAGACAACTAGACACCACACCCTCACACTAGACACCACACCGTCACACACACACTAGACACCACACACTCCCACTGCCACACACCCTCACACTGGACAGCACACCGTCACACACACAGTAGACACCACACACTCCCACTGCCACACACCCTCACACTGGACACCACACACTCCCACTGCCTCACACCCTCACACTGCACACCACACCGTCACACACACACTAGACACCACACACTCCCACTGCCACACACCCTCACACTGCACACCACACCGTCACACACACACTAGACACCACACACTCCCACTGCCACACACCCTCACACTGCACACCACACCGTCACACACACACTAGACACCACACACTCCCACTGCCACACACCATCACACTGGACAGCACACCGTCACACACACACTAGACACCACACACTCCCACATACCCTCACACTGACACCACACACTCCCACTGCCACACACCCTTACACTGGACAGCACACCATCACACACACACTAGACACCACACACTCCCACTGCCACACACTCTCACACAGGACACCACACACTCCCACTGCCTCACACCCTCACACTGCACACCACACCGTCACACACACACTAGACACCACACACTCCCACTGCCACACACCCTCACACTGCACACCACACCGTGACACACACACTAGACACCACACACTCCCACTGGGACACACCCTCACACTGCACACCACACCGTCACACACACACTAGACACCACACACTCCCACTGCCACACACCCTCACACTGCACACCACACAGTAACACACACATTGGACACCACACACTCCCACTGCCACAAACCCTACACTGCACACCACACCGTCACACACACACTAGACACCACACACTCCCACTGCCACACACCCTCACGCTGGACACCACACCGTCACACACACACTAGACACCACATACTCCCACTGCCACACACCCTCACGCTGACACCACACCGTCACACACACACACTAGACACCACACACTCCCACTGCCACACACCCTCACACTGCATACCACACCGTCACACACACACTAGACACCACACACTCCCACTGCCACACACCCTCACGCTGGACACCACAGCGTCACAGACAACTAGACACCACAAACTCCCACTGCCACACACCCTCACGCTGGACACCACACCGTCACACACACACTAGACACCACATACTCCCACTGCCACACACCCTCACACTGGACCCACACCGTCACACACACACTAGACACCACAAACACCCACTGCCACACATCCTCACACTGCACACCACAGTGTCACACACATACTAGACACCACATACTCCCACTGCCAAACTCCCTCAGGCTAGACACCACACCGTCACACACACACACTAGACACCACTCACTCCCACTGCCACACACCCTCTCACTGGACACCACACTGTCACAGACAACTAGACACCACACCCTCACACTAGACACCACACCGTCACACACACACTAGACACCACACACTCCCACTGCCACACACCCTCACACTGGACAGCACACCGTCACACACACAGTAGACACCACACACTCCCACTGCCACACACCCTCACACTGGACACCACACACTCCCACTGCCTCATACCCTCACACTGCACACCACACCGTCACACACACACTAGACACCACACACTCCCACTGCCACACACCCTCACACTGCACACCACACCGTCACACACACACTAGACACCACACACTCCCACTGCCACACACCCTCACACTGCACACCACACCGTCACACACACACTAGACACCACACACTCCCACTGCCACACACCATCACACTGGACAGCACACCGTCACACACACACTAGACACCACACACTCCCACATACCCTCACACTGACACCACACACTCCCACTGCCACACACCCTTACACTGGACAGCACACCATCACACACACACTAGACACCACACACTCCCACTGCCACACACCCTCACACTGCACACCACACCGTCACACACACACTAGACACCACAGACTGCCACTGCCACACACCCTCACACTGCACACCACACCATCACACACACACTAGACACCACACACTCCCACTGCCACACACCCTCACACTGCACACCACACCGTCACACACACACTAGACACCATACACTCCCACTGCCACACACCCTCACGCTGGACACCACACCGTCACACACACACTAGACACGACACACTCCCACTGCCACACACCCTCACACTGGACACCACACTGTCACAGACACACTAGACACCACACACTCCCACTGCCACACACCCTCACACTGGACACCACACTGTCACAGACAACTAGACACCACACCCTCACACTAGACATCACACCGTCACACACACACTAGACACCACACACTCCCACTGCCACACACCCTGACGCTGGACACCACACACTCCCACTGCCACACACCCTCACGCTGGATACCACACCGTCAGACACACACTAGACACCACAAATACCACTGCCACACACCGTCACGCTGCACACCAGACTGTCACACACACACTAGACACCACACATTCCCACTGCCACACACCCTCACACTGCACACCACACCATCACAAACACAATAGACACCACACACTCCCATTGCCACACACCATCACACTGGACAGCACACCGTCACACACACACTACACACCACACACTCCCACTGCCACACACCCTCACACTGGACACCACACCGTCACACACACAGTAGACACCACACAGTCTCACTGCCACACACCCTCATGCTGGACACCACGCACTACCACTGCCACACACCCTCATGCTGGACACCACGCACTACCACTGCCACACACCCTCACGCTGGACACCACACCGTCACACACACACTAGACACCATACACTCCCACTGCCACACACCCTCACACTGGACACCACATCGTCACACACACACTAGACACCACAAACACCTACTGCCACATACCCTCACACTGCACACCACACTGTCACACACATACTAGACACGACATACTCCCACTGCCAAACACCCTCACACTGGACACCACACCGTCACACACACACTAGACACCACAAACACCCACTGCCACACACCCTCACACTGCACACCACAGTGTCACACACATACTAGACACCACATACTCCCACTGCCAAACACCCTCAGGCTAGACACCACACCGTCACACACACACACTAGACACCACTCACTCCCACTGCCACACACCCTCTCACTGGACACCACACTGTCACAGACAACTAGACACCACACCCTCACACTAGTCACCACACCGTCACACACACACTAGACACCACACACTCCCACTGCCACACACCCTCATGCTGGACACCACGTACTACCACTGCCACACACCCTCATGCTGGACACCACGCACTACCACTGCCACACACCCTCACGCTGGACACCACACCGTCACACACACACTAGACACCACTCACTCCCACTGCCACACACCCTCTCACTGGACACCACACTGTCACAGACAACTAGACACCACACCCTCACACTAGACACCACACCGTCACACACACAGTAGACACCACACATTCCCACTGCCAAACACCCTCAGGCTAGACACCACACCGTCACACACACACACTAGACACCACTCACTCCCACTGCCACACACCCTCTCACTGGACATCACACTGTCACAGACAACTAGACACCACACCCTCACACTAGACACCACACGTCACACACACACTAGACACCACACACTCCCACTGCCACACACCCTCACACTGGACAGCACACCGTCACACACACAGTAGACACCACACACTCCCACTGCCACACACCCTCACACTGGACACCACACACTCCCACTGCCTCACACCCTCACACTGCACACCACACCGTCACACACACACTAGACACCACACACTCCCACTGCCACACACCCTCACACTGCACACCACACCGTCACACACACACTAGACACCACACACTCCCACTGCCACACACCATCACACTGGACAGCACACCGTCACACACACACTAGACACCACACACTCCCACTGCCACACACCCTCACACTGGGCACCACACACTCACACTGCCTCACACCCTCACACTTCACACCACACCGTCACACACACACTAGACACCACACACTCCCACTGCCACACACCCTCACACTGCACACCACACCGTCACACACACAGTAGACACCACACACTCCCACTGCCACACACCCTCACACTGCACACCACACCGTCACACACACAATAGACACCACACACTCCCACTGCCACACACCCTCACACTGCACACCACACCGTCACACACACACTAGACACCACACACTCACACTGCCACACACCCTCACACTGGACACCACACACTTGCTTCAAACACACACACTAGACACCACACACTCACACTGTCACCCTCACACTGGACACCACACACTTACAGTTACACACACACTAGACACCACACACTCACACCGTCACACACACACTAGACACCACACACCCTGTCACACACAGGTTCTTTCTCTCACACATATATCCACACACCCCCCTCCTCTTTTTACAAAAAACAGGAACCTAATTTCCATGGAAACCTGGTGGTGTATGTGACTGAAGTGCTGAATTTACATTCTGTAAAGAACGTGAGTGTAAACAGTGTCTCTCCTCCCAGCTTGTCTCCAGTGTCCCAACATGCAAATCTTGAGTTCCCTCCTGCTGAGAGTCCCAGAAAGTCCACTTTGTCTTATAAAAGCTCCACACCTTTCCCTTCTTAGACGTCTAGGAATTTCGGGGTGGGGGTGGTGTTGGGGGCATCCTGCTGATTCAAAACTGGGGCCGGACTGGCCTCAGAGGCCGAGACTTCCACCATCACCACCAGAGGTGTCCACTTACCTGGGGGGTATCCCAGCTGGGTGGAATCTGCACAGGTCTGAGCCGGTGGGGAGTCGGGAAGTGCAAGGCAGGTGGTTTGGGACTTCATGAGAGCACAGGAAGGAGCTGCCATTGTCTTCTCCCTTTGTAACCAGTTCTGGGACCTGCATGTGGTCATGTGTGCATCATCTGCCTCCCGAAAGCCCCTCGACTGGCCTGGAGTCCAGGGACTTGTGCCCCTTCCTGGCAAGAATCTTGCCCCACCAAGGTGAAAACGTTCCAGGACTTTAGGGGGCGGTGTTGGCCACAGTGTTGAGGGGCCAGCCAACAGGTTGTCAAACCAGCTGCCTCCTCACTTTATAAATTCCCCTGCTATTTCCCTGGAATACGGAGAGTTTGACCTCAGTGCAGGGAGCAAAGTTCTTACTTTGTCTCCTAATAGGCAGCCTCAGCAGTTGCCGGCCTCCGGCTGTTCTACAACCCCACTCCCTCAACCAGAGAGGCCTTTCTCCCTGTGAAGTGTCATTAACTGGAGGCTTGGGGCCTAGTCAGGACTCTGGCTGGCCACCTCTGTCCTTGTTAGCACAATCACCGCAGTCTGTCATGATGTCCAAGCCCCTCCTGGAATCCTGTCTGCACAGAGGCTGCTAGAAGACCCAGCCCTGGGGCCTCAGAGTGACCAGGGCATTTCTCCCCTGAGGTCATTATGACAAAGTGGCTGTGGGTATGGGGGCTCTGCAGGTTTTTCCAGGGCCCACTGGAAGGCAGCTACTGATGGCTCAGATCCAGTAATGGTGGTTCTCAGGACCTCCACCCTGAAAGCCAGCACTGGTGTTCTTTGTGAAGAGATACCTTCCCTTGTGGCATTTTCCCACAGGAGTCCTGTCAACTCAGGTTCCCCAGAAGGTATTTCTCTGTGTGCAGCAGTTCTGTTCCCTGCCACAGCTCTCTCCTTCCCTTACATGCAGAGCAAACCCTGAGCTTGGTGAGAATAATCTCATGAGGGCACTTGGGATGCTCTTGACGGGTGAATTTCTCCTTGGACACCTGAGTGGGAGACTGGATTGTAGGCCCTGCTCTGTGTAGGTCCCCTCCTGTGCAGACTTCAGTCTGCAAAATCCAAAGTGCTTTTCTCCTTCTAGAAGGACAGACATCCTCCTTCTGGAAATAGTTGTATAGTGGTTAAGAGTCAAAGATGTGCAGTCAGACAGGTTCAAATCCCAGTGCTGCTGCCCACTAGCTGGGCAACTGGGCAAAGTTTCTGAACCTCTCTGAGCCTCAGTTTCCATACCTGGGAAGTGGGAGTGACGAGAATAATACTGCCATAAGGTTCCTGTGAACATAACAAGGGAGGATTCATGTGACACACAGTATTAGCTATTATTATCCCGCAGAGAGACGTGCCTCTGTAGGCAGCATCTTAAGGAGGGTTTGGACCAGGGGATACATAGGCTAGGAATTATGTTCTTCCTCTTTTGCCCCCAGGCAGGGAAGTTCTGAGACAGCCCAGAACATTTGTTTCAGTAGATTAAGGCATTTCTCTTTTTAAAGAAGACGTGGAGGTTGAAAGTCTCGGAGCGGGTCCCTGAGGCAGTGTTGAGATATTGGGAACGGGAAGAGGAACTGAGGGCCAGTTGCAAGGGGTAGGAGGAATACTTTTCTTTATATGTCCTTTTGACTCTTTTGTTCTATGTCTACATCATATAAAACCAATTTTAAAAATTAAATCAACAATTTAAATGTTAGAGAAATAGCGAAGTAGGCATACTGGGGGAGAAAATTCCCAGGTTTCTTAAGACTTGAGACCTCAAGGTGTTTGACTGCCAGCATTAGTCAAGCCGCTAACTGAGGGGACTCCTGGGGAGAGAAAAGGGCATGGAGGTCTGGGGGGCCTGCGGGCCTAAGGCCACACGGAGGTCATGTGTCTGTCTGGAGGAGCTTCCTCAGCTGAGCACTGTTTGCCCCAGCTGCCTTCCCTCAGCTACTCTTCCGTGAGCAGGACACAGCCCTCAACATCCACATGTGGGGAGTGCGGCTCTCTGGAGGCCACCTCAGCTAGGGAGCCTGCTCCGCCTTTCCCCGCTGCCCTTCCTCGCTGTTAGGTCTCTTTTCTTCAAGGCTAAACTCAGACCCCGCCCTCCATGAAGTCCTCCCTGCTCCCACCAAATCGGAATTCACCCCACCAGCTTCTCACATGCTTCTTGCTCATTCTTCTACTCTAATTCTTTCCGCCATCATGTTTTACGTTATCCTTACTTGTTCAGGTGCCCTCTGACCCTTGGGGCACAGGCCACAGCTCACTCACATTGGTTAAGTTCTGGAGTTCTTATTCCAGGGCCTAGAACATAGTAAATCTCTACCAATGCTTGTGTAGCTTTTAGGCCTTGGAACTGCCTAGACAGGCTCTGACATGTTCTGATTCTTTGAACCTCAGTTTTCCATCTGTAAAATAGAGACTACAGTGATGGAACCCACCTGTGAGAGACAGGCTAGGTTGTGCTAGGAGTTCTCTGCTGCATCGTTGGCCCTGATGGTGCCCTCTAAATTTGGGCAGTGCTTGCTCTCCTTTAGAGTCTCCATATGTGCCTGGACTTCATGTCGGGTCTACTGCATACAGAGCTTTCCTTCTTACTGTTCCCACCTGGCTCCTTGATGTCGTGTGCCTCTGCTCAGCCTGCAGTGCGCAGGGCCTCACCGCAGAGCCCTCAGCCCTAGACACAGAGCAGCCAGCCCAGCCATCAGCCCTCGGCCCTCTCCCCCATCACTGTACTCTCCACAGAGCTGCAGAGCCCTCAGTCCTAGACACAGAGCAGCCAGCCCAGCCATCAGCCCTCGGCCCTCTCCCCCATCACTGTAGTCTCCACAGAGCCACAGAGCCCTCAGTCCTAGACACAGAGCAGCCAGCCCAGCCATCAGCCCTCGGCCCTCTCCCCCATCACTGTAGTCTCCACAGAGCCGCAGAGCCCTCAGCCCTAGACACAGAGCAGCCAGCCCAGCCATCAGCCCTCGGCCCTCTCCCCCGTCACTGTACTCTCCACAGAGCTGCAGAGCCCTCAGTCCTAGACACAGAGCAGCCAGCCCAGCCATCAGCCCTCGGCCCTCTCCCCCATCACTGTACTCTCCACAGAGCCGCAGAGCCCTCAGTCCTAGACACAGAGCAGCCAGCCCAGCCATCAGCCCTCGGCCCTCTCCCCCATCACTGTACTCTCCACAGAGCTGCAGAGCCCTCAGTCCTAGACACAGAGCAGCCAGCCCAGCCATCAGCCCTCGGCCCTCTCCCCCATCACTGTACTCTCCACAGAGCCGCAGAGCCCTCAGTCCTAGACACAGAGCAGCCAGCCCAGCCATCAGCCCTCGGCCCTCTCCCCCATCACTGTACTCTCCACAGAGCTGCAGAGCCCTCAGTCCTAGACACAGAGCAGCCAGCCCAGCCATCAGCCCTTGGCCCTCTCCCCCATCACTGTACTCTCCACAGAGCTGCAGAGCCCTCAGTCCTAGACACAGAGCAGCCAACCCAGCCATCAGCCCTCGGCCCTCTCCCCCATCACTGTACTCTCCACAGAGCCGCAGAGCCCTCAGTCCTAGACACAGAGCAGTCAGCCCAGCCATGAGCCCTCGGCCCTCTCCCCCATCACTGTACTCTCCACAGAGCCGCAGAGCCCTCAGTCCTAGACACAGAGCAGCCAGCCCAGCCATCAGCCCTCGGCCCTCTCCCCCATCACTGTACTCTCCACAGAGCCGCAGAGCCCTCAGTCCTAGACACAGAGCAGTCAGCCCAGCCATCAGCCCTCGGCCCTCTCCCCCATCACTGTACTCTCCACAGAGCCGCAGAGCCCTCAGTCCTAGACACAGAGCAGTCAGCCCAGCCATGAGCCCTCGGCCCTCTCCCCCATCACTGTACTCTCCACAGAGCCGCAGAGCCCTCAGTCCTAGACACAGAGCAGCCAGCCCAGCCATCAGCCCTCGGCCCTCTCCCCCATCACTGTACTCTCCACAGAGCCGCAGAGCCCTCAGTCCTAGACACAGAGCAGTCAGCCCAGCCATCAGCCCTCGGCCCTCTCCCCCATCACTGTACTCTCCACAGAGCCGCAGAGCCCTCAGTCCTAGACACAGAGCAGTCAGCCCAGCCATCAGCCCTCGGCCCTCTCCCCCATCACTGTACTCTCCACAGAGCCGCAGAGCCCTCAGTCCTAGACACAGAGCAGTCAGCCCAGCCATCAGCCCTCGGCCCTCTCCCCCATCACTGTACTCTCCACAGAGCTGCAGAGCCCTCAGTCCTAGACACAGAGCAGCCAGCCCAGCCATCAGCCCTCGGCCCTCTCCCCCGTCACTGTACTCTACACAGAGCCCCAGAGTCCTCAGTCCTAGACACAGAGCAGCAAACCCAGCCATGAGCCCTCGGCCCTCTCCCCCATCACTGTACTCTCCACAGAGCCGCAGAGCCCTCAGTCCTAGACACAGAGCAGCCAGCCCAGCCATCAGCCCTCGGCCCTCTCCCCCATCACTGTACTCTCCACAGAGCCGCAGAGTCCTCAGACCTAGACACAGAGCAGCCAGCCCAGCCATCAGCCCTCGGCCCTCTCCCCCATCACTGTACTCTCCACAGAGCCGCAGAGCCCTCAGTCCTAGACACAGAGCAGCCAGCCCAGCCATCAGCCCTCGGCCCTCTCCCCCATCACTGTACTCTCCACAGAGCAGTCAGCCCAGCCATCAGCCCTCGGCCCTCTCCCCCATCACTGTACTCTCCACAGAGCCGCAGAGCCCTCAGTCCTAGACACAGAGCAGTCAGCCCAGCCATCAGCCCTCGGCCCTCTCCCCCATCACTGTACTCTACACAGAGCCGCAGAGTCCTCAGTCCTAGACACAGAGCAGCCAGCCCAGCCATCAGCCCTCGGCCCTCTCCCCCATCACTGTACTCTCCACAGAGCCGCAGAGTCCTCAGTCCTAGACACAGAGCAGCCAACCTAGCCATCAGCCCTCGGCCCTCTCCCCCATCACTGTACTCTACACAGAGCCGCAGAGTCCTCAGTCCTAGACACAGAGCAGCCAACCCAGCCATCAGCCCTCGGCCCTCTCCCCCATCACTGTACTCTCCACAGAGCTGCAGAGCCCTCAGTCCTAGACACAGAGCAGTCAGCCCAGCCATCAGCCCTCGGCCCTCTCCCCCATCACTGTACTCTCCACAGAGCCGCAGAGCCCTCAGTCCTAGACACAGAGCAGCCAGCCCAGCCATCAGCCCTCGGCCCTCTCCCCCATCACTGTACTCTACACAGAGCTGCAGAGCCCTCAGTCCTAGACACAGAGCAGCCAGCCCAGCCATCAGCCCTCGGCCCTCTCCCCCATCACCGTACTCTCCACAGAGCTGCAGAGCCCTCAGTCCTAGACACAGAGCAGCCAGCCCAGCCATCAGCCCTCGGCCCTCTCCCCCGTCACTGTACTCTCCACAGAGCCGCAGAGCCCTCAGTCCTAGACACAGAGCAGCCAACCCAGCCATCAGCCCTCGGCCCTCTCCCCCGTCAGTGTACTCTACACAGAGCCGCAGAGTCCTCAGTCCTAGACACAGAGCAGCCAGCCCAGCCATCAGCCCTCGGCCCTCTCCCCCATCACTGTACTCTCCACAGAGCTGCAGAGCCCTCAGTCCTAGACACAGAGCAGCCAACCCAGCCATCAGCCCTCGGCCCTCTCCCCCATCACTGTACTCTCCACAGAGCCGCAGAGCCCTCAGTCCTAGACACAGAGCAGCCAGCCCAGCCATCAGCCCTCGGCCCTCTCCCCCATCACTGTACTCTCCACAGAGCCGCAGAGCCCTCAGTCCTAGACACAGAGCAGTCAGCCCAGCCATGAGCCCTCGGCCCTCTCCCCCATCACTGTACTCTCCACAGAGCCGCAGAGCCCTCAGTCCTAGACACAGAGCAGCCAGCCCAGCCATCAGCCCTCGGCCCTCTCCCCCATCACTGTACTCTCCACAGAGCCGCAGAGCCCTCAGTCCTAGACACAGAGCAGTCAGCCCAGCCATCAGCCCTCGGCCCTCTCCCCCATCACTGTACTCTCCACAGAGCCGCAGAGCCCTCAGTCCTAGACACAGAGCAGTCAGCCCAGCCATGAGCCCTCGGCCCTCTCCCCCATCACTGTACTCTCCACAGAGCCGCAGAGCCCTCAGTCCTAGACACAGAGCAGCCAGCCCAGCCATCAGCCCTCGGCCCTCTCCCCCATCACTGTACTCTCCACAGAGCCGCAGAGCCCTCAGTCCTAGACACAGAGCAGTCAGCCCAGCCATCAGCCCTCGGCCCTCTCCCCCATCACTGTACTCTCCACAGAGCCGCAGAGCCCTCAGTCCTAGACACAGAGCAGTCAGCCCAGCCATCAGCCCTCGGCCCTCTCCCCCATCACTGTACTCTCCACAGAGCCGCAGAGCCCTCAGTCCTAGACACAGAGCAGTCAGCCCAGCCATCAGCCCTCGGCCCTCTCCCCCATCACTGTACTCTCCACAGAGCTGCAGAGCCCTCAGTCCTAGACACAGAGCAGCCAGCCCAGCCATCAGCCCTCGGCCCTCTCCCCCGTCACTGTACTCTACACAGAGCCCCAGAGTCCTCAGTCCTAGACACAGAGCAGCAAACCCAGCCATGAGCCCTCGGCCCTCTCCCCCATCACTGTACTCTCCACAGAGCCGCAGAGCCCTCAGTCCTAGACACAGAGCAGCCAGCCCAGCCATCAGCCCTCGGCCCTCTCCCCCATCACTGTACTCTCCACAGAGCCGCAGAGTCCTCAGACCTAGACACAGAGCAGCCAGCCCAGCCATCAGCCCTCGGCCCTCTCCCCCATCACTGTACTCTCCACAGAGCCGCAGAGCCCTCAGCCCTAGACACAGAGCAGCCAGCCCAGCCATCAGCCCTCGGCCCTCTCCCCCATCACTGTACTCTCCACAGAGCTGCAGAGTCGAAAGACCCCCTTCCAGGAGGGCCTCGAGGCAAAAGCTTCCTGTGCCTGCTGCTACCTGCCAGGCATCCAGGGACAGGTGCTGGGAGGAGTGGCATGGCAGGGATGGTTTGGAGGCTTCTCGGGAGTGTTCATTTTTGAGCTGGTTGATGCCTCTTGAAATGCTGACCTCACGTCCTCCCACCACGCCGTCCTTCATTATCCACTTTAGGCTTTTCCTCCTTTCTTATTCATATTTGCTTTCCTCCTTCCAAATTATCTGTTGGTTTGAAACTGTAGACAGGTGAGGGCAGGCAGCAAGACTGTATGTATGGGAGAAGTTGCAGTGGGCGAGGAGGGAATATCCGCTTGTTTCACTGGTCCCGCATTGCTGGCCTGCCTTATGGTCCTCCTCCCGTAGGGGCTCATGCTGGGACAGAAGGGGCTCCTTTTAGCCTATGTCACTCCTTCCTGGTCCTTCCAGCTCTGTCCCTAAGTGGCCCACTGTTGTAAGGTTCTCACCAAAGTTCTGTAAGCAAAACATTTCCGTGTAATGCGTACAAAGGACTTTATGTCTACAGAATCCATTAATCCTATTCAAATGGGATCCCAAGTTCTTTCCTTGGAAAGAGGACACCTTCTCCCATAATACAGTGCCATAGGTCACTTCTCTCACAGTACAGTAGGACATGAGCACCTTGGATTGGAAGTGTGCAGTGCAGTGTCACCAGGGTGGGACTGGGGCCTTGTGGGGCTCTGCCTTCCTTCCCCAGCCACACAGCAAATGGTCCAATCTCCATGGGCTAGAGGAGATTCAGGGCAAAGGCGGCAGCAGCTGGAAAAGGTGCTGCTCTCTGCACCCACCGCCACGCCCTGGCAATGCCCTCTTCCCCTTGCCTCGCTACGTCTTCCACAATCCTCAGCCCTAGTGGGAATGCCTTCAGATTTACATGGTGCTATTTACTGGCCCTCTGCCAATTAGTGACACTTTGAAATTCCCTTATATGATGCACTGCTGCTCTAACAATAAACAAGTCATTAGCTGGGTCGGAGGGTAGCTTCCAGCTGGTTTTGATTCATTGTTTCTGAACTGGCTCAAGAGGCTCATTAAGATACAGGGTCTCCAGTATAAGGCTCAGGAAAGCCCTAAAGCTGGAGGCATATGGGCTTCTGCACACCCAGGTGCTGGGTCACTGGGTCATTTACTTTTCCTTCCGACCCCCGTGAGGCTCATCACCCCACTGCTGGAGGGGGTACTAACTGCCACCACAGCCTCTGTCCCCCTTTCTAAGGCACAGACATAGGACCAAGGCCTCAGCAGGGGCCAATGTGGAAGAATAGCGGGAACGGAGAAAGCAAGCTGGGTGGCAAGGAGGGCTTTGGTGCTAGGGGAAGGCGGGGCAGGGGAGGGCTGGAAGCTCCCATGTGCGTCTTGGGCGGGAAAAGATGGCAGACCCCTGCGTGAGAGCCTGACCTGTCATGTCCAGTTTGGGTTCTGAACTTGCAACTCCAAATGCTGTCAGACCTGGAAGGGATCCTGGACATCTTCCAGGCCACTTCCCCATCTCCATCTTACAGATGGAGAATCTGATGCCCAAGAAAGGTGAAGTGACTTCTAGGTTCACCTAGCTCATGTGTGCCTGAGATCAGACTAGAAGGAGGTCCAGCTCTGGGTCCAAATCTTTCCTTATGACCTGCACTCCAAGAAAAGGTGCTTGGAAGAGAGCAGGGAAGCCTCCTGCTCTAGCGCATGCTCACCTGTGCCATTCCTGCTTTGCCCCCACGCCCCTGTACCCTCTCATGCCCTGCTGGCTGATGGGTTCTACACATGTGAAGGGCTCACATGTGTATCTGAAGATGCTGAGTGTTTGGGGAAATAAGCAGGCTTATGACAGAGCACCATGCTAGACACTGTAGGAGAAACAGATGAATTAAGCTTTTCAAGAAGTACTTGATCTATTTGCAAAAACGCGTGAACTAGAATGCAAAGCACAGTGAAAAAGTTACCAGTAGGTAACTTAAAGTCTGAGTGGTAAGCCCCTCCAGCTAAAGCCATGGTGCTGTTTCCAGGGGGAATACCAGATTTGATATAGCCCTAGGTGCTAGGGACTATGATTTTGATGCTACTGTGGGGGCAGGTGACATGATCTCTAGTCCATAAGAGGCAAACAGCTAAAATTGAGACCTTTGCAAAAACTAAGACCCTGGAAGGAATACACTCTCAGAGAAACCAGGACTAGAAAAATATCACTCATAGGCTTAAGGAAATGACAGTTAAGCTTGTTCCTAGTAGGGCTCTGAATAGGAAAAAAAGTCTTCTCTGAGAAATAGAAGCTCCAGGCCTGAACCTTATGTGACTATAGTGTCTAAATTTCCACTGTTGGAATTCCCAAGCTGAGAAATTAAAAATAGGTCCCAGACTAGTAAAACTCATGGGGTATCAAGAGAAGGAAATGTAAAACTATTCTGGAGGAATGCACTCCAGAGCAGCAGCATTCTCACAGCAAAATATAATCCCCTTTGATGTTGCCCTAACAATAAAAGAATTACAAACCACATGAGGAAATGATATGCCATTAGGGAAAGTCGGGAAACATATCAAACTAGTTTAGCATTCCAATAACATAAAGCAATATAACAATCTGAAATAGAATTTAAAGTAACTATGTTTAAAAAAATTAAAAAGATGAAAAAAAGAATAAAAACCATAAAGAAAATGTACGATATTTTGAAAGAACACAGGAAAATTAGTAAAAAGAACAAAATAGAACTTTCTAGAAATGAAAAGAATATTCATTGACATAAAAGCTCAATGAGGCTGGGCATGGTGGCTCATGCCTATAATCCTAGCACTCTGGGAGGTCAAGGCAGGAGGATTGCTTGAGCTCAGGAGTTCAAGACCAGCCTGAGCAAGAGCAAGGCCCCGTCTCTACTAAAAATAGAAAAGATTAGCTGGGCATGGTGGTGTGTGCCTGTAGTCCCAGCTACTCAGAAGGCTGAGGCAGGAGGATCACTTGAGCCCGGGAATTTGAGGTTGCTATGAGCTAGACTGATGCCACAGCACACTAGCCGGAACAAGAGAGTGAGACTCTGAAAAAAAACAAAAAAAGTTCGATGAATGTGTCAGACAACAGATTAAACAAAGCTGAGCAGAAAATTAGTGAACCGAAAGATAGCCGAAAGATAGACTAGAGGAAATTACCCCAACACAGTACAGAAAGAGGAGGCAAGAGGAAGTAGCCAAGAGTAATAGAGGATAAAACAAGGGGGGCTAAAGTGCCTCTGTATAGGGTTGCAGGAGAAGAATATGGAGGATCTGGGATGGTAATGCTGAATTTTCCAGAATCGATAGAAGACAAATATCTTAATCCTCAGATTAAGGAAATATCAGGAGTTCTAAGGAGGATACATAAGAATAAATCCACAATGAAATATGTTATAATGAAACTGGATTCAATGAAATACAACCAGTGTATTGAGGGATTAAAGAGAAAGGAGAGATTAATTTTGTCCAGGAATATCTGGAAAAGTTCATGAAAAACTGAGATTGGAAGGTCAACCAAAATTTTAAGGAGAAAATATAAGGCTGATGGGGAGATCTAAGAAGTAGGAGGAAAATATGAGGTTTCAGCCTATTTGATTAGTTTCTGAGCAGGTTTTTTTGTTGTTGTTTTTTTGTTTATTTGTTTGTTTTGAGACAGAGTCTCACTTTGTTGCCCAGGCTAGAGTGAGTGCCATGGCATCAGTCTAGCTCACAGCAACCTCAATCTCCTGGGCTCAAGTAATCTTTCTGCCTCAGTCTCCAGAGTCGCTGGGACTACAGGCATGTGCCACCATGCCCGGCTATTTTTTTTTTTTCTTCTATATATATCAGTTGGCCAATTAATTTCTTTCCCTTTATAGTAGAGACGGGGTCTCACTCTTGCTCAGGCTGGTTTCGAACTCCTGACCTCGAGCAATCCGCCTGCCTCGGCCTCCCAGAGTGCTAGGATTACAGGCGTGAGCCACCGCGCCCGGCCTCTGATCAGGTTTTTAACACAATTTGTTTTAAATTAAATTACCTAGACTTTGAATATCTGCCTGTAAACTAAAAATTCGGAAGGAAACTCTCTTGGCCTGTGCCTTCCCTTCAAACCTAGTCTTCATTCATCCTCTTTGGGTCCCCTGCCCTGTCCATGACTCTTCAGCCCTGGCAAGGTACAAGCTGCCCAGCTGACCCCACTGAGACCACTTATAAATCCACTCAGAATCACCATATTGTCCTTGGAGGCCTCCCCATCTTTTGGGGGGCTGAGTTGAAATTGGGCCATCCAACCTTCCTCCCTCTACCTATGGTCCTTCGGGGCAAAGAAAGCCCCAGCTCCAAGGCGGACAGCAGGGGCATGCCCTGCCACATCTGTGCCTTGTTAGCAGTGTCAGTGGCTTCGGAGGAACAGAAAGACCTGAGCATGGTAATTGGCTCATGAAAGCTACATGTTGCTGGAGGGCGGGAGGGTCTAGGAAGGAAGGGAAGAGGGCTTAATGGGAAGCAAATGCTATGGAAAGGCCTGTGCACCCCTCCCTAATTCATAGCTATTAGCATTCCTGAGACACCTGCGGGCACTCTGCCCTGGCTGGGCGTGGGATGTGCTAGCTCTTTCCTGCTGGTGCCCAGAACAGAGAGATGAAGTTTGGTTCCAATTACGGGGGCAGAGAACAGGGTGGATGTGAGACAGGAGAGCTCTTTCTTGTATCTTTTAAGGGCATGTGGTTTTCTCTGGCAGTCAAATTCTGCTTTACCTTCTGGTTGTTTATGGTGTTGGGGAAAGAGCACCAGGTTTGGGATTGGATGGACCTGGGGTTGAACACCAGGTCATCCTTTTCCTAGCATGTAGATAGCACGGACTCTCTCTGGTCCTCAGCCTCATCCATAAAGATAGTGAGGGAATAATTCCTACCAAACAGAGGTGCTGTGAAGAATAAATACGGTAAATAAATAAATTTGAAGGCACCTGGTAAAGTGCTTATTATGGAATGTACACTCAAAACACATGAATTTCCTTTATCCTGGATTGTAATACTTTTAGGGAATGAATGGAGTCTTACTCAGCTTTGTAACCCAAGGTGCCTGGTGTGTGCTAGGAACACAGAGTAGACCGTGGAGCCCTTGAGGGAGCAGCACTCTACGCAGTGAGCTCCCCCACCCTCCCACTGGGACAGGACGAACATCAGCTAAGGAGCCCAGATGCCAAGAAGGAAAAAGACAAAGTCCTCGAACAGTCAATGAAATGAGCATGGTGGAGACCAGTAAGGAGGCAGTATTTGTGTGCCCCTTGGAGAACTTACTCCATCTGAGTACTGAGAGCTTCCAGGTCCCTCTTGCAGGAGACTAAGAAGACCGTACAGACAGAGGGCCAGCCTTATCCAGGGAGGGCTGTATTCTCTCGCTACTCCTCCCATTCCGTTCATGCAGTTGCTAGCATCAGGAGGTGATCTCTTGGGTTGGCTCCCCTTCAGCTGCGAAGGCCTCTCTGGCTGGGGCTCCTGTCCACCTGCTCTCCAGCTGCTGCTGGTGGGGCCTTGGTCGACTTCGGCATCGTCTGTGCATCTTTAATCTGTCTTTACTCAGTGCCAAACATCTGTAGAGTGATCTACTGGCCATTTATTTTCTGTTTGTCTTGGGTGTGACACACTCTCCATTCTTCACTTTAATGATTCTCCTCTTTATTATTATCATCTCAATCCCTCTGTTTATTTGCCTTCCCCAAACGCCAGTCACTTTCCCTCTGCTCTCCTGGACCAGCCAGGGCCTCCTACTTCCTCTGCCCCCAGCTCAGGGCCCTGCTCTCCCTGCTGGACGCTTCACTCAAACCAGATGTGGCTTCCTCCTCTCCTCCTCCTCCCCCTTCTGAGTTGCCCAGGGCTTCAGGGGGTCAGGAGAGGAAAGGCTCTCCACCCACATCCTGTTCTCATCTCTCTGCTCAGCTCTGCTGCCCACACACTGGAGGGGAGAGAGAGTGGCATGTGCCAGGGCTTTGTTCAGTGCCAACAGTGAAGGGTAGTGGGTGATGCTGGACAGGAGTCCTCCCCCTGGGAGCTTGGTCAGCCGGGGCCTTCACCCCTCTCTGCAGCAGAGCTACACTGGAGGAGTTTGGGGACCATTCAGGATGTTAGGGTCCTGAACTCTGTGGCCCCAGGGCCCACATATTGCCCTATCAGCAGTGTCTTACAATTGCGTCTTTATGTCCACTGTCTCAGACACCTTCCCCACAGCCCTGGGATGCAGAGTTACTGCCTCCTTGAGACAGAGGAGTCTAGGCTCCAGCCTCACAGAGCCGATAAAAGGCTAAGTAAGATCTGAACCCAGATTTGGTTCTATGTGAAGAATGGCCGAGTAGCTTAAAAACTCGGCCCAACTATCTGGACCCGGCCCAGTCTGACCTGTTCCAACACCTGGGAATGAACCTCTTTTGAAGAATAGAGGCTGGGTCTAGGATCATCAGCCAGCCTGGGGCACATCTCTCTGTTTCTGGAATTATTTCTACCTCTGGCCACAATGGCTCATTGAAACTCAACCTCTGGGATTACCGTCATGATTGTTAGAGGTGATGTTTTAGCTCTCACAGTTACAAAGAATATTGACCTCGAAGGGATGGGGAATGGAAGAGAAACTGGAGAGGAGCTTATGTTTAAAGGAGTTGGGGGTGGGGGGGCTGGCTTGTGACAATACCTCAGACCCAATAAAAAATTTCCAATCAACTGTTCACTAGGGGCTAGACCAGGTTTTGCAGGGCCTGGGCTGTTACGATGTGGTGGTTGTGGGAATTGTGGGAACTCTTTAGGTAAAAGGATTCATAAGTATGAACACAGTTACTTAGAGCCTTGCAAGAAGCCTGTCCAAAGGCTATTAGCTTCCTGGAAAATCCACCCCTGAAGAGGGCTAAAGCAACCTCAGACTGAGCACATGGCAAAGTCTCAGTTAAAACTGTAGTTTGGGACAGACTAGGACAGTGATTCTCAATCCTAGTGAGCCTAAGACCTACCTGGGGCACATGTCAAAGTGCAGGTTGTTGCTGGGCGCGGTGGCTCACACCTGAATTCCAGCACTCTGGGAGGCCGAGGCGGGAGGATCGCTTGAGGCCAGGAGTTGAAGACCAACCTGAGCAAGAGTAAGACCTCATCTCTACAAAAAATAGAAAAATTAGCTGGGCATCGTGGAGTGCACCTGTAATCCCGGCTACTTGGGAGGCTGAGGCAGGAGGCTTGCTTGAGCCTCCTCAAGCAAGTGTGAGGCTGCTATGAGCTGCGATGATGCCACTGCATTCCAGCTCGGAAGACAGAGCAAGACCCTGTCTCAAAAAAAAACAAACAAACCATAAAACAAAAAAATGCAGGTTGTGCCATACACTCAGAAATTCTGCTGAAGTGGGCTTGGGGAAGGGACTTGGAACCTGCATCTCCACTGGATCTTCCAGAGGATTCTGACAGCTGGGGATGAAACCCTTAGGGAACACTGATCAGTGCAGCACTGTCACAAGGAAGTGACGCCAGAGAACAGGAGTGCTTCGCCAAGGGCAGTGAGCAAATGGCATCTGAGGCAGAGCTGGGGTCTGGGTCCTGTCCCTAGTTTCCTCCTCTTTCATCTTCCCATGCTGTCTCTGACCAAGAGAAGGTGGGCTATTAACACGGTGGTGGTGGGGTCCGTGAGGGGGTGTAAAACTGGGCTTTCTTGCAGCTACTTCCACTCCTGGAAAGTGGGAAACCCCATGGCCACAGGCGCAGGGCCCAGGTCGCTAAAGGCGGGGAGAGGCCTTAACTGCCGGCAGGTGCTTTAGCGGCGGGGCTGGAGCCCCTCCTGGAGTGCGATGTCCATGGAACGGCAGCTCAGGTTGTGTAGCGCCTTAGCTCAGATGTCACCATTACAGAAGCCAACTATCACTAAGTTGAAATATTGACTTGTCTCAACATGAATTTTCTTTGTTTGTTTTGGCTGGAGGTCTAGTCTAAACCTGTAAGTGACTCTCATCTGCTGATTAATTAACCTCCTCTTACCAGAGTCTCTTCCCAAGACCCGTTAGTGTAGGTGCTAGTGAGAAGGCCAGAGGTAGGGAGGGAGGACTGGAAGTTGTCCCCTCACTGCCCTGAGGGACAGGGGACAATGGAGAAACAGAAGTGGGAATGGAGAAGACAGAGTGCCCCTGCCTGGTGAGCATGGTGGCCCCTCTGGCGTCTGGGCAGCTGTGTTCAGGGCACTCCATGCGGGGCTTGCTCCCCTCTCCTGGAAGGCCTGGGTCCCGGGGGCAGGCCAGCGGCCACCTGTCTGGAGGAAGCCAGTCCCCTCAGATTAAAGGGAGGAGGATATTGCTCAAAGTTGCGAGGGGCCTGGGGGGCCTACTGGGGTTAGAGCATCAGGCTGCACTGCTCTTGGTGGGGCCTCTTCACTGCACAGCCCCAGGAGTGCCGTTGGTGCAGTGTTCCAGAGTTGTGTGACAGTGTGGCTTGCTCTTGGCAGCAGGGTTACTCACTCTGCCTGCTTAGGGAAGAAAGGGCAAGGAGAGTGGAGAAGTGGAGAGGGAGGAAGGGAGGAAGGAAGGGAGCAGCGAGAAGATCTTCCCTGAGCACCTCTATGGTCACTCCAGGCTGGGACGTTCAGTGGGCGAGTGGGGAGAGAGAGGCTGGCTTGGCAGAGGGGAGCCGCCAGAGGAGGGCTGAGCCCCTTGAAAGCTGCTATTGTTTGAAGTCTCTACTAAGAGAAGCCTAGAGTAAAAAGAGCTTGTTAGGGAGGCCCAGGCTGGAGACAAGCTGCTCTCAGAGAGCCAGTGAACCGTGCAAAATGACTTAAACTAACATCCCTGACTGCGCTGGGCTGGGACCCAGGAGTCAGGGCCGTGTGCTCATCAGAAATTCATAGAAGGTGCCCTGCAGCTTGGCTTTTCCCTGGCTACCTTATTCATTGAATGGTTTTTTCTTTCCAGTCCCACAGCTCTGAAAGGGAGACAGGGGCTGCATGATGGGGAAGATCAAGTGCCCTTTGAAAACCTCTCTCAGAGTTTATTAAACGCAGGGGCCAGAGCAGGCCAAGTTGGAGGCCCAGCCAGGCCTGGCTTCACCCCCCTGGGCTCCCCAGAGGGACCTGGCCTATTCTCATGTCCCAGACTTGGCAGGCCTGTGCAGAGTGACGGTGGGGTCCCGAGGACCTGGGTGGATCTGCTCCTCTTTCTCTGGAGGATGGTGGAGAATGTGTGTGAGGGCCTGGAGGTAGAGATCTGACACCCTCACACGACAGGGGCCTTCTCTCCCTGGACCCCACGGGACACCCTCTGCTTCCCGCTGGAACTCATCTCTCCCCAGTGTTTGTGCTCAAGGTACACAGAGAGGAGAGCAGGAGGAGGGAAGGACCAGAGGGTCTCTGGGCTGGATCACAGCCATGTGACCAAGTAAAGGCAGGAATGACACTGCTCAGAGGAGGCCTCAAGTTCCCTTGAGGTCTGGAAGCCCTCAGAGAAGGAGAGGTAGATGATCACACCTGCTGATGGCCATTTGCCACTCCACTCCCCTACCCTCCCCAGGCCCCAACACACATCCCCGAGGGACTGGTGTGCACAGAGACAGCACCCTGCTGGAGGTAGATGTCCAGCACAGGACACTTCCACACCAGTGCTCTGTGAGTGGTGAGGCTCCAAGTCCATGTGAAGGTTTGTTAGGGAGACCCAGTCTTCCACAGCATTCAGGGTGTGGCCGTTCTAAACACTGGGCACTTGCAAGCACAGCAGTGGCTGCACCTTGTTAGTGAGAGCAACCGCTCTGTCATCAACACATGTGAGTTCTAAAGCCGTGAGCCACTTGCTAGCAGGTGACCCAGGCAGTAACTGCACTTCTTCAAAGATCCAAGGAGGGAAGGAGCAGAGCGTGGGGAGGCCAGTTCTCCATGTTTAGCCAGGCCAGCTCCTTTTGCCAGTCTGTGTCCTGGGCACCTGGGTAAGATTGCTTTTGAAAAGATAATTCTGCTTGTTTAAAAAGTTGGAAACCATCTCATGTACTGTGTCTACCTCACCACCACTCCAGGCTGCCTGCCTCCCACCCTCTGCACCCCACACTGGGCACCTCCGGAAGGAGGCCCCTCTTTCCTGATCCGGCTTTGGGTTTGGCGTCCTAGCCTCTCAGTTCTGTCTCAGCCTCTTTTTATACTCTCGCTTTAAACAAGTTCAAGTCCTTTCAAGTTTTTCCTAAGAGTCTTCTCAGCAACTACAGAGAATAAATAGATGGGGCAGTCTGAAGATGCAAAGCTGGAGCTCAAAGTTGTATGAGGTGACAGTCCCTGAACCTTGACTGCCTGGCATGAACCATGACCCCTTCCGTAGGTTGCAGGCCTCTTTTTCTGGGGCCCAGGCAGCTAACAAGAAGTTTGAAGGCCTCATCCCCCAAGTTAGGCCAGGCCTAGTCCCCTGTTGAAAATATGGCCGCACCTGTCCTGCAGAGCCAGGAGCCAGGAAGGATATTGGGATGGGTAGTGATGGTGGTGATCCTTTAGCTCAGCATTCTTGGAGTCAGACAGCCATCCACATCTGGGCTGGCAAAAGGTCCTAGCTCATGTACCAATTCTTCCCAACTGAGCATGGCTGCCTGAGGCTAGTCTAGGGAGGCCCCGAGGCTGTGTTTTTGTTATTGTTATTTGAGACTGTTATTATTATTATTATTATTTTGAGACAGAGTCTCACTTTGTTGTCCAGGCTAGAGTGAGTGCCGTGGCATCAGCCTAGCTCACAGCAACCTCAAACTCCTGGGCTCAAGCGATCCTTCTGCCTCAGCCTCCCGAGTAGCTGGGACTACAGGCATGCGCCACCATGCCCGGCTAATTATTTCTATATATATTAGTTGGCCAATTAATTTCTTTTTATTTATAGTAGAGACGGGGATCTCGCTCTTGCTCAGGTTGATTTTGAACCCCTGAGCTCAAACGATCCACCCGCCTCAGCCTCCCAGAGGGCTGGGATTACAGGCATGAGCCACCGCGCCCGGCCGAGACTGTTATTATTGACTCTCAGTGCCTGCTGTGGACACAAGCTAGAGGAATGGTGAAATCTGTGCTATGTTTCTCCCATTCCTGAACCAAATGAAAAGAGTGGAGAGTTACAAATACTCACGTTGATCATATTTTTTTCTTTGAACAACAACAAAAAAATGAGAACAAATGATCCAACCATAGGCCAGATTATCTGAATTTGGGAACTGTGTCCAAAAGTTGTTCCATGTGTTCACTGCAGGTTCCTTTTTAGAATGGTTGTTCCCAAAGCTGGTGGGGACTTCCAAGAGAAATTATACCTTAGTGCAGGCGTCCCCAGACTACGGCCCGTGGGCCACATGCGGGTGTTTTTGCCTGTTCGTTTTTTTTACTTCAAAATAAGATATGTGCAGTGTGCACAGGAATTTGTTCATAGTTTTTTTTAAACTATAGTCCAGCCCTCCAACAGTCTGAGGGACAGTGAACTGGCCCCCTGTTTAAAAAGTTTGAGGACCCCTGCCTTAGTGGTTTTCAAAGTCACAATGGCAAGCCTTTCTTTCAAGGAAACCTTACACAAGTACAACTTGAGCTTATTCAAGTTGAGCTGCTCCAGTTGACACAGGGCCTGGGCACAAGGGGCCCACCTGCTGTGAGCTTTCTCCCTCCCCCTCCCTACTTGCTGTCTCTCCCTGCCCTGTGCTGGCCTTGGGGGGGGCGGGGGGGGGCTTCCTAATGTTCCTTGGAGTCCATTTGAAAGCTACTGGTCTATTCTACTTCCATGCTTTTAGGGGCCTATTTTTAAATACTTTTGTAGGAATGAATGAATTGAGACCTAGGAAAATTAGTTGCACAGATAGCAGCAGTGTCACCTTTGCACACCTACACACACCCCAGCATCACCCTGACCAGTGTCCTCTCTGGTTCCCTCACTCCCAAGCAGTAAACGACCTCTGCTTATTTATCTATTTTAAAAGCTGTCCTCATCCTGCTACTCCAGACCGTGCTGAGCCACCCAAATAATATCACCACTTTTCCCTTCCCCTTTCATGCCTACGGCTTAATGGGGACCCCACAGCCTGGGCCGCTCCTTGGTGTCACTGTGGCCCCTCCCCCACCACTTGGCCACTTCTCCTTGCTCTGTAGGTCCAGAGTGTGGCTCCAATTCTCTGCGAGTGGGATGGGGAGGGCACGATGGCCGCCCAGGGCTCTCTGCTCCGTTCCCAGACAGCTCTGGCTCTATGCCCAAAGCCCACTCAGTCCTTCCCCACCTCCTCCTCTTGAGCCGTTCTTGCCTCGTGTAAACTCACGTCTGGACACACTGTCACCTGGCTCTCTACCCTCCCTGCACTAGGTCCATGGCACTCCCGAGATGCCCTCTGTCCAGACTTTCTCCCCCATCCCACCTGAGCGCTTTGGACACACCAGTTTCTTCCCAATGTCAGGGCATTCCACCAAAACCTGCCTGTTTCACTCATCCCGCTCCCAAATTGAGCAGCTACTAATACAGCTGATGAGGTGATTTGAGGTCATACTTCTGTTGGTTGACTACCATGTAAATGAAGTAACTTTTGGGACTTACTTCTGATTGGCTGACTACTATGTAAATGAGGTGATTGTTGCAAAAACTTGCCATTGGCTAACTGTAACCCCCCAAAAGGTATAAAACTAAAAGAAACGAAAACGGGGTGCTCAGAGTCTGGTGGCAGATGTGCCTCCCTGAGCCCGCTGGCGAATAAAGCTGAGTGTCCAGCTCTCTGTGTGCCGCTCGGGTTTTTCTTCAGCCAAGAGCTGTTCACACCTGCCGGAACATCAGGAGTCTCCCGGATTGAAGGAAGGGAAGTTACTTTTCCCCATCTCTCGCCCATTCATCCTCACTAGGCACAAAACCCGCGGGCACATCGCCTGGGCGTCCTCCCAGCCTTAGTGGGTCTTGCCGCTGGGCACTGAGCTCTGATGTCTTCCTGATTTGTTTTGTGGTCTGTGTGTCTGTCCTCTGCATCCACCTGCATCAGCACGGCTGTTTGGGACTGCAGCCCTGTGGGCAGGCATTTAAGAAAGCTGAGCACAATGAGAAGAATAAACGGCGGTGTTCTGCGAGGGCAGGTGTGCCAGGCTGGGACAGATGGGATGGGGAGGGGACTCGATTTCAGGGCTTCCTCCTTGATGAGAACTTTGGGCCTATATGAGGGGAACTTCCCAATTCCCGTCCAAATCGCCACATCCTGGATCGGGGTCAGGATGCCAGCTTTCCTGACAGCCCTACACTTACCTCCCCACACCCCACTCCCCCCAACACAGTGAGGGGCTGGCTGTGGCTCAGTGCCTGTCAACCAGTTCAGTGAGAAGGTAACATTAAACACTCCAAACACTGCGTATTGGAGCTGGGTAAACTCAGTCCACCGCAGTTTACTTTTCTGTCAGAGATCCCTTAGCTTGCCATAGAGCAGAGCCCCACGGAGGACCGGACTCCCCAACTCCCCACCACCCCACTCCCCACCCACCAGGAGAGACCCTGCTCTCCCTTCTCCCAGCCCACACCCTCCTGCAGGCCCTTTCTGCGCTCCGGCCCCACCTTGCCTCCAGCTCCTGTTCCTTCACAGTTCTCCCTTGTACGCCTGACTTCTCATCTCCTTCCATCTGACTCCACCCTGTCCTTCCTAAATCATTCTCCAGACTCCATGTCTTTCGGCAGCCAAAGGCCGGAGGAGCCCCTCAGAGCAGGGAGATAGGAGCAGCCACAGATGAAGTGCAGGCGTTCTTTAAGAGGCAAAGAGAGATCCAGAGTCACCCCTTTTCTTCCCTGCAAGGACCCCATGCAGCCCTGGGCTATGATCCATTTATCAAGAGCTGCTGTGAGTGTGGGCAGAGACGCAGAACTGGCGCCAGGGCCTCAGAAACACTCGGGCAGCATGAGAAGCCTCAGGATGAGAGCAAGAGGAAGCTGCTCCATCACTCGGTCTTCCAGGTGGGTGCTTTGAGGAGTTGTGAATTAGAACTGAAGGTGTCACAGAGTTTGGACAGTTTAGCTTTGCAGAGCTCAGATGTTCTTCAGCATAACAGCTTCGGCCTCCCTGAGGGCCTCCCCTGACCCCACCTTTCCTAAGAAATTTGCAGCCTAGGCCAAGGTTTTCTTTTGGCTCCACTTCGAAACTGCAAACCTTGTAGGCTTGAGATGAAACATATGCTGTTCTGGAATGTGGCTGTTAGCCAAAGGAATGCTCAGAGACCCTTGCAGAATTTGCAGCCATCTGCCTGGGGGTGAGCTTGGGGGGGGGTGGCAGAGCACTTGGGGCCAGGAAGGAGCATGAAGGCTGAGGGCGCACTGTCCCTTTCTCCACCTGACTTAGGACCAGTGCCTCTTTCAACACTTGAGTGGCTTTCAGTGTGCTGTACTTTCTCCCCTAGGGACATCCACAGTCAGAGTCAACCTCAGATGCCATGGCCCAAGTGGCTGGCTCCAAAGGGAACAGGTGGCGATTAGTATAGCATTTTGCATATTCTTTGAATGTTATTCATTTCTTGCTAAAAGACACAAGCTGTTTACCCTGCCCTTGCCACCCTCCCCAGGGAACCCACAACATTTTCGACTCTTCCTCTCCAGATCTGTTTGACATGTTGTCCTTGCCTTTCTGAGGTTAGGCTAGCTCCTGTCCTAGAGCTTCTCATATCCTCACAGGCCCTAATAGCCCACCTGAAAGCCCCCTAGCTGGCTGCATCCTCGCAGCCCAGCCTGCCCTCTGTGGTGTGGCCAGACAGCAAGTGTAGAGACCCTGTCTTCAGCTTCTAAGAAGCTCAGAAATAAAATTTTCCCTTGAAATCAGGATTCCTGCCCCTACCCACTAAGAAGACCCTGCCTGGACTTTCTTGGGTGGCTGCAGAGCTAGGCTGGAAAGCTCCTGGCAGGACTGGGCACCAGGGCTGGGTGGATTGTCACAGGACAGAGGCAGCTGGCAGGGACTCCACCAAAATCATGGGTCAAAGGGCTCCGTTTGAATGCATTCCTGGGAAATTGCTGAGCAGGGGCTGGGAGGGAGGGACAGAGGCTTAGGGAAATCTTAGGAGTTAAAAAGAATCTTAGAGATTATTTAATTTAACACTGTTTATTATTTATTTATTTATCTAATTTATTTTTTAACTTCTGGAGAATCTGTGACCCAGAGGAGGAAGATGGCTTCCCTGAGGGCATGTGGGTTGATGGCTGAGCTGGATCAAAAGGCAGGAGCCCTGACTCCTGTCCGGTGCTGTTTTCACAGGACTCTGCATTCTTTTTTTTTTTTTTTTTTTTTTTTTTGAGACAGAGTCTCACTCTGTTGCCCTGGCTAGAGTGAGTGCCATGGCGTCAGCCTAGCTCACAGCAACCTCAAACTCCTGGGGTCAAGCAATCCTCCTGCCTCAGCCTCCCGAGTAGCTGGGACTACAGGCATGTGCCACCATGCCCAGCTAATTTTTTCTGTATGTATTACTTGGCCAATTAATTTCTTCCTATTTATAGTAGAGACGGGGTCTCGCTCTTGCTCAGGCTGGTTTCGAACTCCTGACCTCGAGCAATCCGCCCGCCTCGGCCTCCCAGAGTGCTAGGATTACAGGTGTGAGCCACCTCACCCGGCCAGGACTCTGCATTCTTAAGCATTCTTTGGAGAAATATTACCATGTCCCCAGAGTGCCATGGAGGTGTCAGCTGCTTCAGTAGAGCTGCTGTCTCCCGTCTCTGCCAAGAGGGATGATTCACTGAGGGGGAATGTTACCTGTCCCTCAGGTGAACCCCAAGACTACAGGGGGTGCATATTAGACATGCTTTGGGGGCATGCCACCTTGGGATACTTCTCAGAGAATTTGTTTCCTCACCTTCAGCCCCTGCTGCCTTAAACGTATTTTGTGTCACTTGCTCTGGTCCCCAGCCATGGCTAATTTGACTGGAAATAGGAACCAAGGCCAGCTAGTGTATTGGCTAGAAATAGCCATTCTGTTTTTCTCTCTTAAGAGTTTGAAATAAAAAAGCCTAGACTCTCTGCACAAACCTTTGTAAACAGGTCAGATAAAATGCTTCTTGAGTTATGCTAAAAACAAAAAAAAAGCATACACTCTGTAGCCATTTACTTGTAGGGAGCTCAACTAAAATTTCATGGTCAATGAGGACTTGAGTCAGGGCCATTTTACGAAACCATAGGCAAACCAAAATCATACACAGGGAAAAGTTGAGCAAGAGACTCTGTAGCCCAAGTGAAGCAAGAACTGTGAGGCCTGGTACTTCATTTAGTCGAAATCTCTTTATCCTTCCATACCCGTCTCTGTGTCCACTTTTTTGTGTGCTGACTGATGTGAACAGGGTTCAACCAAAAGCACCTGGATACAAAGTGATGAGGTAGGGAGCATTTTAGTCCCCAAATAAGCCTAACTCATAAAATGTTGGACAACAGCTGCTAGTGGGCCAGGCACATTCCCACTCTATCAAGGCAGAGATGAGACTTCTGGGGTGGAGAATTAGGGGTTGGTGCCATCCAGCGTGATGTGCTATGGGAGGAGAATTCAGCCATTGGCCACTGCGATCTCCCTCCACCCTCCTTTAGAGGGGATGCTCAAATGTTTTGGGGGTAATCCTAACTTGAAAAGCCCTCTGTATCTTGTTTTACCACCTCTAGAGTGTTGGAACAAATGAAACTCTTACCTGGTGGGGAAACGTCCAGGGCAAGGGTCCTCAAACTTTTTAAACAGGGAGCCAGTTCACTGTCCCTCAGACTGTTGTAGGGCTGTTGGGGAGTGCGGTGCACATTCCACACACGCGCAGTGTGGGCCTGGGATGAGTCGGCTGCTAAGCAGGACAGGCAGCGGTGGCAAAAACACCTGGCGGGCCGGATAAATGTCCTCAGCAGCCCGCATGTGGCCCGTGGGCCATAGTTTGAGGACGCCTGGTCCAGAGTGTCCACTGCTGGTAGCCAGTGTTAATTAACCCCAGTGTCATTCTCCTCTTTCCCAGAGATACCTCTGTGTGGGTGTGTGTTGGGGGAGGGCAGAGTGGGGGATGGGAAGGCAGTGGAGATGATAGAGGGGCAGTCAGCTGATTGTGAGGATGTGTATGCCAGAGGCCAAAGACACTCCAACTAACTTGGCTTAAGGATCCCAGGGTTTTGGAAGGAGGAGATAAACCCACATGTATGACCACACTGCCTCCAAGCAGAGAGAAACTAGTCCCACCTCAGAACTCCCAGGCACCCTCCCATCGGGAAGACAGAGCTATGTCTCGTAGCAAAGCTACATCCACCTGCCAGAGGAACAGTACCTGTAGAAACTTCCCGCATCAAGCCTTGTGGAGTTGATGCCTCTTCCAGAGCCTTCCAACAACGGGAAAATGATCCCAGAACTGCACTTCCCAAAGGGCTCAGAGATTCTTGCCCTGGAACAGGGAGTGGGGAGTCTAATGTTGCCTGCAGCCATTCCAGAAAGGATGGGCTGTTGTGGGATAAGGCCAGGACAAACAAGGGGAGGGACCAGAAAATGAAAGCTGATTCTCAAAGAGGTCAATAAACATTGACTAATTGCTTAATATTAATGTTAATAGTAATGTTAATAGTAACAAACATCCCTACTGTTTACCGAAGGCCTTTAGTATCAGGTCTCTTACAAAAGTTACTTTATTTAATTCTCACAGACCTGCAGAGTATGTATTACTTCCCTCATTTTGCAGAAACACAGCTCCCAGAGGATATGTTTTCAAAGATCACAGGGCCATCACCAAGCCTGCCACTTCATAGCCGAGTGGCTGGAGCCGTCTCCCAGATAACAGGAGACAAGGTGGAAACATCTGTGAGACGGCCCCAAGAGAGCAAGGGAGCTTCCAGCCTGGGTCCTGGCCCTCTCGGGACTGAGCTAAAGAGGAAAGAAGAGCTAAGAGCACAGAGGCCCTGAAAGCAGCACAAGCATCTTTTAATAAACACGCCAAGCCTGGCTCCACACACTCACGGTGTGCCTTCGAAAGTGGCCAGGAAAGCCGCGGCCGTCGCTCACAGCGCTCTCAGAGCTCCTCTTGGGCAGCGGCCTTCAGGGCTGGCGGCAGATTCCTTTGAAAATCTTCAGTTGTGGCAAATCTTCCTCTTCATCCTCTGGGGCAGATTTGATTTGGGGGCAAGTGCCAGAAATCAGTTCAGATTTGGGTTAGTAATCCAACTGGATTGTCTTACTTATTTGGGGTCCAAACGAGGTGCAACCCTAATGCAGAAAAGTGCCTGGTGTGGTGGACAGTGCAGTGGAGCCTTGGGGATGGGCCGAAAGGTGAGCCAGGGGTCCCAGTGTGCCTGAGTCAGCGGCACCCTTGGCAGGGGTAGGGCTGGGAGAGGCCTTGAGCAAGATCTGAGAGTTCTGCATAGGGGAGACATGATGAAGCCCAATGAGGCCATAAATGAAAACACACGGTCCCATAAAGTGGCCTGGGAAAGATGCCACATTAATAAAAGGGAAAAATGCAGAGGAATGTGTGAGGGAGCCGTTAAAAAAACACAAGTGCCTATAAACTCTGCTCAGCAGCCCCCACCCCCACCCTGCCATCGTGGCTCCAACTTGTTTTCCATTAGGACTCAAGGAAAAAATCATAAAGAAATCAACGTGCTCATGGAGACAGCAGAGGATGGAGCTGGCCACCTGGCTCATGTCTCACCTCTGCCTAGTGTCTGTGTCCTGCCCAGTCACTGCCCTTGAATAATGTCCTTCACTGCACGGTAGGTCTTATCAGTGCTGCAATCTTGGCAGGCCAGGATGCTGGATGCCAGAGAAGAGGATAAGGGTGGATCTGGGTACAGCAAGGACCATTGTCCCCACTCTGGGGCATTCTGAAATGTGATTTATGTAGTGACAGTCATTCTCCCCTTTATATCCCCAAATTGGCCTTGGGGACTAGCCAGTATGGCCAAAGGCTTTGGCATCTGGCCAAAGCCTTATCACATTTCCAGGCTTCAACCCAACAGGAAATGGGCTCCAACTGTAGACAGAGGGTTAGTTCTCAGGTGGGACTTCCTGACAGTCAGTAATCAAAAGGCAGGCACCAAAAGCAGTTAAGAGGGAGGGAGGGGACTTGGTTTGTTCACTGAAAGAGCTCCTAGTTTATGAAGTAAATAGGGCAAAGAAACTCTAATATGAGCAGGGGGGAAAAAAGCGAGAGAAAGGTCTCTCAAAATGTCTACAAAGGTAAATACATTGGCAAAAATTGTCAAATAAGCACTTAGTATTTAGAAATCTGGGGCTGAGTACAGTAACTCATGCCTATAATCCCAGCAGTTTGGGAGGCCAAGGCAGGAGGATCACTTGAGGCCAGAAATTCACAACCAGAAATCTGAGATAAAAGACAAATGAGAATAAATAGACTAGCTGGAGTCTCATGGTATCACTCACAGCAATTTTAGGGAGCTAATAAATCTTATAGCAGAGATTTGAAGCCAAGAAAAGGACTGGGGTTTCTGTGGAAACGAGGGAGGACATTTGCGCTTGGATGACAGCATTTGCCAAGCCTGGTAGTGGAGGGACAGCGGGACTCGGAAGACAGCAGGTGTGCCTTGCTGAAGCGGAGAGTTCTAGTACAAGTAGTACCAGGAGTTTGTACAAGTGGTTTGACTATGGAGAGGAGAGTTTTAGAAGATTCCAGTAGGAGCCATTAAATACTGAAAGAGGTGACCTAGGAAGCCACGAAATCACCTTCCCAAAGATCAAAAACTGAGCTACACTCCAGTCTGTGTTCCTGGTCGGCATGTCTGGGGCACTTGGTGCTTAGGGTCCCTTCCTTGCTCGGACACGATGGTGAAGTTCTTCCATGCCCCACACCTGACTGCTGGGGCCTCTGGTCAGATGAGAGCTGGGCTGATTTTCTTTACTTAGAAATCTGTGCCGAGACTCCAGGAACAGCAGCTGAGATGCCTCTAGTTAATACTGCAACCTGAACACCCCCTGAAAGAAGGCTTGGCTGGAGCCCTGACAGAATCTGCGTTGTTCACCCAGACAGCTGGGAACAGCTGCATTGGGGATCGTGAATAGCCTTCAGCCAAGGCTCACGGACATCCTGATGAGATCGGTGAAGTGCCAGACAGCCTGGTGTGGTCCCGGGCTGGGCAGAAGGACATAGGCCACAACAATATGTTGTAGAAGGCTGGGTAAAAGGAGCCAGGAGAACAAAGTTGGAGGGCAAGGTCCTTCTTCATCTTTGGAGCAGCTAGCTAAGTGCTCCCCTTTCCGGCCCAAGCTCCAGGTGGCATTGATAGTGCAGCCTGATCATTTCCCACTGACTTACTCGGGAATCGTCTCCCTAAGATGGAGCCCAACTAGGAACTGAATCAAATAATCACAGATTTAAAATTAGAAGTGACTCCAAAGATCATCCGATTTACCTTCACATTGTAGTGCCTAGAAAAGTGAGGTAGCCTCCTCAAAGTCACATCCCTCTCGTTATTGGCAGAGCCAGAACTTAAAACCCAGGTCTCCATATTGAAGTCCAGCGGTCAATCCACTGCTAATGCGCATCAGGCACTCAGCCAGCTCTCCACACGCTGGCGCGGGGGAAGGGTAAGGCAAAAGGAGCAGGAATTGGACAATACAGTGGTACATTTCAGCATAAAATGATCAACATACAATGAAATGTATGAGGCGCATGAGCCTTGCAGACCTGGGGGAGACAGCAGTGGTGGAAAGCTGACGGGCGAGGAGTCAGCGGGCCTTGTTCCGGTTCCTGTTCCATCACTTGCTCACTGTGCAACTGGGAAAACGTGACCCGGTACCCCTAGCCACAGTGTATTCATCTGTCAAGTGGGCCTAAAACGCTGTGGGAGTCTTGTGAGAAATGGCATGTGTAAAAGTATTTTGCATACAAAGCGGTGCTAGGCAAATGTTAACTGTTGTTAAAATTATTGGGAATATCAGGATAGGTTGCTGAGGTTGGAGGCTGGAATAGATTATAGTTGGGATTCTCCTAGTTCTCTGAGCTTCCTAGTAGAAGAGGGAAACCCAATAATTGCCAAGAGTTTCTACTTCATCTTAGACATGTTCAGCTTCAACAACAGGAGCTGAATTAAGTCGGTCAAAGTCTGAGGCCAGATGGAAGGTCAGCTGCACAGTGGGGAGCCTTCACAAAGAGGATCCCCAGTGTCTGGTTCTGCCCCAAGAGTCCTGGCCTTCCCTAGGGATTGGGGGTGCCCTTTGCAGAAGAAATGAAGCCTGATGCCTGGCAACCTGAACAGGATCCCTCAGAGCTGTCTGGGGGGTGGAGGTGCAGTCAGAGAAGAGAAGAGGAAAGGAAGACTGTCAGCCATGAGGCCCACATTAGGGACCCACAGCCTTCTCTCACAGGCCCCGTGGCATGGCCCCCTTGACTTTTGGTACCAGGCTTGGGTGGTAGGTGCGACTCAGCCATTAAACCAGGGGTGCAGCATGAGGGACCTGGAAGGGGAGATTTGGAGAAGGGAGAGCCCTGCTGTGACCCAGCTCCTCACAACTCTCCTGGGTAAAAGCCCTGTTGTGCAGGCTGAGATCATTGCTGGCACGAGCTTCCCACTCACTGCAGACGCCTGCAGGTCTGTTTTAATATTTGCAGCAACCACATTCCTGAGCAGGGTGGGTAAGAGCCTTTCTGGACAAGACTGCTCTCCATCAAAAATTATTCCAATTCACCAGGGTCAGATTTTTTTTTTTTTTTAATGAGGAAGATAAAAATTCAGAAGAAGGCCGGGCGCGGTGGCTCACGCCTGTAATCCTAGCACTCTGGGAGGCCAAGGCGGGAGGATTGCTCAAGGTCAGGAGTTCAGAACCAGCCTGAGCATGAGCAAGACCCCGTCTTTACTATAAATAGAAAGAAATTAATTGGCTAACTAATATATATAGAAAAAATTAGCCGGGCATGGTGGCATGCCTGTAGTCCCAGCTACTCGGAAGGCTGAGGCAGCAGGATTGCTTGAGCCCAGGAGTTTGAGGTTGCTGTGAGCGAGGCTGACGCCATGGCACTCACTCTAGCCTGGGCAACAAAGCGAGACTCTGTCTCAAAAAAAAAAAAATTTTTAGAAGAAAGACTAAATGCAGGAACCAGGAACAGAGCAAGGTCCTGAGAGTTGGGGAAGGGAGGAGGGACCTGGGGTCTTAAGTGAGGGAAAAAGGGGCAAAAGATTCAGGCAGTGGGTGCTGGGAAAGAGCCTCTCTGGGGATCTAGCCCGTCCAGGCCTTTATAGGTCCTGATGAGTTTACTTGTTACCATCATTCATTCATTTATCCACTCAACCCACACTTGACTTCTACTCCACACATCCAGTGCTGTGCTGAGAAAACAAGTTGCATTAGCCATCTATATCTATGTAACAAGCTACATAACGTGCAGTGGCTTAAAACAATACACTTTTATTATCTCACAGTTTCTGTGGCCCAGGAGTCTGGGTACAACGTAGGCGGGTTCTCTGCTTTTAGAATCTCTTACAAGGCTGTAATCGAAGTTTTTGCCAGGGTTGGGGTCTTATCTGAAGGCTCACGTGGGGGAGGATCACTTCCAGCTTCATGTGGTTGCTGGAAGGATTCAGTCACTCAGCAGTCGTTGGGCTGAGGGTGGCAGTTCTGAGCATGCTGGTGGCCAGAGCGGCTCTCAATTCCTTGCCTCATGGGCCTCTCCCAACTTGCTTCATCATGACATTTACTCAGAGAAGGCCAGGGAGAGGGGCAGCCCTCAGACGAAGTCACAGTCTTCTGTACCCTGATGATGGAAGTGACATCCCATGGCCTTGGCCATATTCTGCTGATTAGAAGCAAGTCACAGGTTCCATCCACACTCAAGGGGAGAGGGTTACACAGGGGTGTGGTTACCAGGAGCTGGGGATTACCAGGGACCAAGCTGGAGTCCACCTGCCCCCGAAGTCAAAGCTGTTTCCTGCCCTCAGGTAACTCAGAGTCAGAAATAATGACAGTTGTAATAGCAGTAGTAGTACAACAGTAGTAACATACTGATAGAAATGCCAAACCCGCTGTGTTGAATGCTTATAGTGTGCCAGGAACTGTACTGGTTATATATATATATATATATATATATATATATATATATATATATATATATATTCTACATATATAATGTCTATATTTGCTTTTTTCCTATTAAGTAGGTACAATTATTATCTTCTTTTTAGATGAAGAAACAGTTTCGGGTAGATCATAGTAGTAAAAGATCTAGGAGTTTTTAATTCTAATTTGTCAGACTTCAAAGCCTCTGCTCTAACCTTATTTGCCTCCCAGATCAATGGCAGCAAAACACAGGAAGTGCCATAGCATTCCCTCTGTTTGGGGTGCCAGGAAGGCTCTCAGAGGCAGTGACATGGCAGGGACATTGCACGTTACAGAAGCAGGACCCAAGGGAGTTCAGGCAACAGCAGCAGCGCAGTCCTGAGCTCGGATCAACCCAAGGATACGTCTCTGGGCACTTGTTGGGAGCAGTGGCAAGTGCAGACTTACCAGCTGCTGGAGAGAGCATGGAGATGTACAAGCAGTGGCTGTTTATATTAGTTTTCTAATTGGCTGAGTGTCAGCAAATCTCTTGTGTATACAGTGAGAATAGTTAATCTTGTCTGTTTGTATATCCACTCATGTTCTGTCACTCCCTGAACTTCCAGCCGTCTGCCTCTTCCTGTGGGTTTTAGGTCAAAAGCCGGTTTAAGTCTGTGACTCTCTCTGCACAGCCGCAGCACCAGCGAGCCACGGGAGGAAAGTGACACAGCCCCAGTCCCCACCCACCTTTCTTGCCATAACAGTCCCCTCAGCCCCAGGTGTCCCATGCCTGCTGGCCCATCTCCCTAGCACACCTGTCCCAGTCACCAGAACCCACACATGTGCACAGAGTGGCCCTACCTCATAGCTTCGTGAGACACCTGCAACCTGGGCTTTACTATTCCCTGTGAGAAACCCAAGACAGAGGTTCAGAACTTGCCCAGTGTCACGTACACCGCTAGTAAGTGGCTGAGCCAGGACCTGGACTTGGGTCCAGCACTCCCTCACTCTCTTGCATCATGTGTGTTGGTCTGGCTCACCCACCTCACACACCACGTTCATCATCATGCAATTTCCTTGCTCAAGAAGCCACAGGGCTCCCTTCCCTGGCTGGGCCAGTCTGTCCACATGTTTCTGTCTCCTCCAGGTACCTGCTCCCTGCCATAGCCGCATCTCAGCGCTCTTGTGGGTTCTGTGGAAATGAGGCCAGGCTCCCTGAATCCCTGAGACATCCAGGTTCGTTGATTCCCTCTCTAATCAGACTGTAGATATTTAGAACAGGGACCAAAGTATAAGCTTCTCCCATCACACCCCAAGCCCAGGCACACAGGAGATATGTGTGGCTTGATTGACAATGAAGAGGGGGACAGATAAAAGTAAGGCAGGGAGGTCCCCTTTCAGATGCAGAAGAGAGTCCTGCCTGCATCTGAGAAACCTCCTGCCCAACTGTTATTCACTTGCCTTCTCTCTGCCAGTCCTCCCTGGAAGCCTACCTTTGGCCTCCAGGTATCTGCTAATAATTCTCTTCCCTTCACCACCTGAGTGTGGTCAAAATGCCTCTTTGTAATTGCTCTCTGCAGCCAGTTAGATATGCACTCAAACATATCCATTTTGGGAGGTGTAGGGGTGTGAAAGGCATTCTTGGCAGTGGTCATAGCCAAATAGGGACGGGGAAGCCACAGCAAGGAAAGGTCCACTATTCAATAACATTCAACAAATGGGACTGACATGACCAGGTTTGTTTTTAAGGAATATCATTCAGAGACTTATAAAGAATGACAATACAAATGGAATAGAAAGGAAGTTAAAGAGGTGATAGCTTCCCCAATCTCTACTGATCTTATGAATAATTATAGCACTATTGATTAAGCACTTTCTATGTGCCAGACACTTTACTAAATACTCTTTAAAAATTACCATATTTCATCTTCAAAACAATTCTATAAAGCAGTGTTAATAGTATCCCTGTGGAAACTGAGGTTCATAGAGATTAAGTAGATTGTTCAAGATTACACATGAAATGTAAGAGCCAGAATTTGAACCCAGACAGCCCTAAAACCTCTGTCCTTGCTCTTTGGCTGGTGGGTGGCCTCATACTTACTATTTGTTTGTTTTGCCAGGAGGATCCTTAAAAACACCTTTTGCTCTCTCAGGCTAGGCATGTGGTAAGAGGCAGAAAGAATCTTGGAGTGGAAATTCCTCCCACTTTTCAAAGAGGGGGCCTGAAGTCTGGGTTCCTCTCCCCCACCCCCGCCCCCACCCCCCCCTCCCCAGTGCAGCCTTCTGCTTTGCAACTCTGCAGAAGTAGGCAGCTGGCAGGAGAGTAGCATTTTTTAGGCCCCAGGCTGTGTCTTTTTATCTCTGGGAGCATTGATTTACTTTCCTCTATCTTATCTCAGCCCAGGGCCCATGATGGATTTCACCTTCAGCATTTGCATTTGGAGCTGCTGCTTGCCAAGAGCACTCCCCCTGGACAGATTAGGAAGGAGACAGCACTGTGCTTCCTGCTTTTGGGTCAGCCCTTCACCTCTTGCCTCCCCCAGCTCAAGTGGCGAGAGGAGGACCCTGTTCTTAGGGATTGGAGAGAATGAGATGGGACACTGCTGCTTAGCAAGGATAACAGTGTCCTTCCCCAGATTTGGCACAGGCCTGCCTTTACTTGAGATGTGTCAGGGGGTAAAAGAAAAAATAATAGTACTATAGTATCAATTCAAATGCCTTTTCAAATTTCATCTTCACAACAGCTACGTGAAACAGCTTTTGTGTTCCCTTCTTACAGACAACGAAATGGGCTAGTAGGGCTTGAGTCACACAGATGATTAGTGAAGAGTTGGGTGTCCAATAAATAATCCTGTGCATCTCTCATGACACGTTAAGTCTCCCTGATGACTTCCCAGCACTTTTCTTTCTTCAAAACAGATAGTGTGGTTTAGATTAGGGCAGCCCACCCTTTTGCAAGGGTGGACACAAATAGAGGGTCCTTTAGCTCACAGGGAGGTGTATTGCATTGAGCCAAGGTCTGAGGGTCTACACTCAGCAGGCTTGAGGCGGGGGCTCATGCCTAGAAGAGAGGAGGTGGCAAGTCGGCCGCCTTCCCTGTGTCTGGGAGGAATCGGTGGTGAAATGGTCTCTCTGCAAACACGCATTGGAATCCTTCAGCGTGTGTCATGCTGGGGGTGACTGGGTCACACCGACCAGAACTCAAGAGAGAGGAAGACCAGTAGCATTCATCGAGGGCTCCTGTGTGCCAGCATGGACCTGGGGAGTTTACTTACTTTATCTGATTTTCATAACAGTCTTACAAGGTGGTTTCACTATCTTTATTTCAGAAGTTGAGGCACAGAAAGATGAGATAATTTGCCTCTGGTCTTATTGCTGGTAAATTGTAGAACTATAGTTCAATTCCAGGTTAGCTGACCCTAAATCTGTCAGCAAACTAGAGACCTCTCTTCCATATGTGCCCTGCAGGGTGAGGAGGGGTGGCGTCTCTGCCATATCCCAAAATGGCACCTTCTAGACTGTAGTTGACTTTGGTAGCTTCTGCTTCCTCACCACCGTGCGGACGTCCTGAAGGCTCAGTGGGGGAAGTTGGTATTAGCAAGGGGTCCAGGTTATTTGTCAAGATGAGCCCTAGAAGTTCCCTTGTGGCAGAATGCCAGTCTTTAAGGACAGGCACTCCACCTCATTCTCCTTTGAGTTCCTGGTGCTGAATTCTGCCTGACAAATATTATATTAAGGGCTCAGTAAATGTGATCTACTGACTGTGACTGAGGAGACCTTAAGATTAAGGTATGGGAACTTCAAAATTATAAAAGCTATAGTTACAGGCTGGCCAAAAGTAAACACATTTTTTGAGCACTACCCAGTGAAAGATAACGAGGAAAGGGGAATTGAGCAGTTGGGCAGGAGGCCTGGAGAGAACCGTCACAGAAGGTGCATTCTGGTGCCATTCTGTCACGTGCCTGCTGGGGGTCTGGGGCAGGTGACTTCCTCTCTGTGAGCCTCAGTCCGTCCTGTAAGGGAGAGGTCGGGTCTGCACTCTGGGATCCTTTTCACCCCTGACATCCTGTGAGTTCACTAACACCCTTCCTAACTGGTTCTGGGTAGGGGAAATAAAGAAGGTTATAGCCTTTTAAAAAATTTATATTTTTAAGGAACAAGTAAAAATTGTACATATTTATGGTATGTGACATGATGTCTTAATATATGCATACATTGTGGAATGGCTAAATCAAGCTATCTAACACATGCATTAGCTCATGTACTTATTTTAGGGTGGTGAGAACATTTAAAATCTACTCTCAGAGCAGGTCTCCTGAACTTAACCCTCTCACCTAACTGAAATTTTGTGTCCTCTGACTGACATCTCCCCCAACGTCAACCCCTTAGCCTCTGGTAACCGCCATTTTATTCCGTTTCTGTGGGGGGGGGGACGTTTTCACACTCCACATGCAAGTGAGATCGCCCAGCATTTGTCTTTCTGTGCTTGGCTTGCTTCACTTAACATACTGTCCTCCAGGTTCATGCAGGAAGGTTGTCTCTAGAAACAGAAGAGTTTTGCCTCTAGCCAGAGTGAGCAGGGGCAGTCACACCTGACAGCCAGGGAGGGGCTGTGTGGCATGAGCCAGGTCTTTTCAAGCCTGGGACGTGGGGGTTATGGATTGGAAAGTGGATATAGCCCCTATTCCTCAACCTCAGTCTCTCTAGGCAATGCCCTCAGCCTTCAGGGCCCCCTGGAGAGGCTGCAGCAGGAACTGGGAAGCCACTGCCTTGTGGGTCCTTCTCGCCTCCCCAGTGCTGGCCACCTCCCATCTAGACTCAGTTTGCACGGCTAATCTGTTATGTCTTTCTTGGTAAGTTAGCACTTTCAGACAGTTATGGTTAGATTCTGTTTATTTTTCTAAACCTCACAAAAACCTCATAAGACAGCAAGGGAGAGGGCCAGGGAGAGTTATACTAGAAACATAAACTCAACATTCAAATGCTCTTCCCCATCTGCAGGACAGCTGTCGTGGCATGCTGTCCATCCCAAATGCTACAGCATTCCATCTCAGGGGTCTCTTGCTGGCTGCCCTCCCATCATTATTCTTTTGAGAGAATATGGCCTGAGATCAAGGCAGCTGCCAGCTACTGCCACCTGACACAAGCCTCATCACCCCTGCCTAGCCCTCTCTTTTCTCCATCCTCACTGTGGGGTCATGTTCTGAGTTTTCCCTTCTTTTTATCCAAGGACAGGCAGGAGAAGAGAGGGCTGGAAAAAGAAACTTCTCCTGTAACTGGATGATTAGGAAGACATTTGGGGTCTGAGTGGGCCACCCCCTAACCTAATCCTTGGCCAATTCTTTGGCTCCGGGGGCTCCTGGTATACTCCTTGTCTCCTTCTGCAGGAAGTTGCCATGTGTCTAATTACCCAGCTCTAGCAAGAGTGGTGGAGGGAAATTGGTGTCAAAGAACAAGTGAATGGGAGGGGAATCAAGATGGTGGACGAGAAACACCGCCAGACAGAGTGTCTCTGCAAATAGTTTGTCTGCAAATAGCTTGCAGACAAGCTATCTGCAAGCTATTTGAAGATATAATAGAAGAAAATTTCCCAGGCTTTGCTAAAAATCTCAATATACACGTTCAAGAACCTCAGAGGACACCTGGGAGATTCAATGCAAACAGGAAGACGTCACAACATGCAGTCATCAGACTGACCAAAATATCAACTAAAGAGGCCCTTCTAAGAGCTGTAAGACAAAAGAAGCAAGTAATATACAAGGGAAAGCCAATTTGAATAACACCAGACTTATCTACTGAGACTTTATAAGCAAGGAGAGACTGGGGCCCCATTCTCACTCTTCTGAAACAAAACAATGCCTCGAATCTTATTCTCTCCAAAACTAAGCTTCGTATATGAAGGAGAAATAAAGATATTCTCATATAAGCAAAGCCTCAGAGAATTCACCAAGACAAGACCAGCCCTACAAGAAGTACTAAAAACAGTGTTACTCACGGAACACCATAATAAAAACTCATGAATACGGCTGGGCGAGGTGGCTCACGCCTGTAATCCTAGCACTCTGGGAGGTCAATGCGGGGGGATTGCTCGAGGTCAGGAGTTCGAAACCAGCCTGAGCAAGAGCGAGACCCCATCTCTACTATATAAATAGAAAGAAATTAATTGGCCAACTAATATATATAGAAAAAATTAGCTGGGCATGGTGGTGCATGCCTGTAGTCCCAGCTACTCAGGAGGCTGAGGCAGGAGGATTGCCTGAGCCCAGGAGTTTGAGGTTGCTGTGAGCTAGGCTGATGCCACGGCACTCACTCTAGCCTGGGCAACAAAGCGAGACTCTGTCTCAAAAAAAAAAACCTCATGAATATAAAAACAACCAAAACCCAAGATTAAAGGCCAGATATTACAATGGCCCAAGAGAGAAATCAAAACAATAACATCCAACCCAACAGAATGAACAGTAATCTACCTTACCTATCAGTTCTCTCAATAAATGTGAATGGCTTTAACTCTCTACTCAAGAGACATAGGCTGGCTGAATGGATAAGAAAATATAGGCCAAGTATATGCTGTCTTCAGGAAACACATCTAACCTGCCAGGATGCATATAGACTAAAAGTAAAAGGGTGGAGATAAGTATTCCAAGCAAGTGGAAGCCAAAAGAAGGCTGGCATGGCAGTTCTAATTTCAGACGATTTAGTTTTTAAACCAACAAAAGTAGTGAAAGACAAAGAGGGTCATTATATAATGGTGCAGGGTACAGTTCAACAAGAAGAGATAACAATTTTAAATATATATGCACCCAACATAGGTGCACCCAGTTTCATAAAGCAAACCTTACTGGATCTAAGCAAATGGATTAATAGCAACTCCATAATCACCGGAGATTTCAACACCCCACTGACAGCACAAGACAGATCCTCCAAACAAAAAATTAATAAAGAAATGATGGACTTAAACAAAACTCTGGAACAATTGGGTCTGACTGACATTTACAGGACATTCTACCCCAAATCCACAGAATATACGTTCTTCTCATCAGCTCACGGGACATTCTCTAAGATTGACCATATTCTAGGACACAAAGTAAATCTCAAGAAATTTAAAAAAATAGAAATCATACCATGTACCTTCTCAGATCACAGTGGAATAAAACTAGAAATCAACCCTAACAGAAACTCACATTTCTACACAAAAACGTGGAAATTAAACAACCTCCTACTAAATGATTACTTCATAAATGAAGAAATCAAGATGGAAATAAAAACATTCTATGAACAAAATGACAATGGAGAGACAAGTTATCAAATCCTCTGGGACACAGGTAAAGCAGTTCTGAGAGGAAAGTTTATCTCCATAAATGCCTATAACCAGAAGTCAAAAAGATCACAAATAGACAATCTAACGAAACAACTCAAAGAGCTGGAAAAAGAAGAACAGACCAACCCCAAACCCAGCAGAAGAAGTGAAATCAACAAGATCAAATCAGAACTAAATGAAATTGAAAATAGGGAAGCTATTCAGGAGATTAATAAAACAAAAAGTTGGTTCTTTGAAAAAATAAACAAAATTGACACGCCATTGGCTAAGCTAATGAAAAGCAGAAAAGAGAAATCTCTAATAAGCTCCATCAGGAACAAAAAAGGAGATATCACAACTGATCCCAAAGAGATACAAGATAGAATCTATGAATACTACAAAAATCTTTATGCACACAAACTGGAAAATGTGGAGGAAATGGACAAATTTCTAGAAACACACAGCCTCCCTAGCCTCGACCAGGAAGAATTAGATTTCCTGAACAGACCAATCTCAAGAGCTGAAATGGAAACAGCAATTAAAAATCTCCCTAAAAAGAAAAGTCCCGGTCCAGATGGTTTCACACCTGAATTTTACCACACTTACAAAGAAGAAAGAAAAAAAAACAAAACAAAAAAAACAAAGAAGAACTAGTACCTGTCTTGCAGAAATTATTCCACAACATGGAGAAGAACAGAAACCTCCCCAACACCTTTTATGAAGCGAATATTACTCTGATACTAAAACCAGGAAAGGATGCAACAAAAAAAGAAGACTACAGACCAATATCCCTAATGAATATAGATGCAAAAATTTTCAACAAAATCTTAGCTAACCAAATTCAGACGCTTATCAAAAAAATAATCCATCACGACCAAGTGGGCTTCATCCCAGGAATGCAGGGATGGTTCAACATGCGTAAATCTATAAATGCAATTCACCACATAAACAGAAGCAAAAACAAAGACCACATGATTCTCTCAATAGATGCAGAAAAAGCTTTTGACAAAATTCAACACCCTTTCATGATATGAACACTTAACAAAATAGGCATAGAAGGAACATACCTAAAAATGACACAAGCCATATATGACAGACCCATAGCCAACATCATACTGAATGAGGAAAAATTGAAAGCATTCCCACTTAGAACTGGAACCAGACAAGGCTTCCCACTATCTTCACTTCTATTCAACACAGTGCTAGAAGTCTTGGCTACAGCAATCAGACAGAAAAGTGGAATTAAAGGTATCCAAATAGGAGCAGAAGAGATCAAACTTTCACTGTTTGCTGATGATATGATATTATATTTAGAAAACCCCAAAGATTCAACCAAGAAACTCCTGGAACTGATAAATAAAAATTAGTAAAGTCTCAGGATACAAAATCAATACACAGAAATCATAGGCATTCATATACGCCAACAACAATCTAATTGAGAACCAAATCAAAGACTCAATTCTCTTCACAATAGCAACAAAGAAATTAAAGTACCTAGGAATATACTTAACCAAGGAGGTAAAAGACCTCTGCAGGGAGAACTATGGAACCCTGAGGAAGGAAATAGCAGAGGATGTAAATAGATAGAAATCCATACCATGCTTGTGGATTGGCAGACTCAACATCATTAAAATGTCTATACTACCTAAACTGATCTACAGATTCAATGCAATACCTATTAAAATCCCAACAGCATGGGAGGCCGAGGCGGGCGGATTGCTCGAGGTCAGGAGTTCAAAAACAGCCTGAGCAAGAGCGAGACCCCGTCTCTACTATAAATAGAAAGAAATTAATTGGCCAACTGATATGTATATAAAAAATTAGCCGGGCATGGTGGCACATGCCTGTAGTCCCAGCTACTCGGGAGGCTGAGGCAGAAGGATCGCTCGAGCCCAGGAGTGTGAGGTTGCCGTGAGCTAGGCTGATGCCACGGCACTCACTCTAGCCTGGACAACAAAGCGAGACTCTGTCTCAAAAAAAAAAAAAAATCCCAACAGCATTCTTCACAGATATAGAAAAAATAATTTTACACTTCGTATGGAACCAAAGAAGACCCCAAATATCAAAAGCAATTCTAGGCAACAAAACCAAAATGAGAGGTATTAATATACCAGATATCAAACTATACTACAAAGCTGTAGTAATTAAATCAATATGGTATTGGCACAAACATAGGAATATTGACCAGTGGAACAGATCTGAGAATCCTGATATAAAACCATCCTCATATAGCCATGTAATCTTTGACAAAGCAGACAAAAACACACGCTGGGGAAAAGAATCCCTTTTCAATAAATGGTGCTGGGAAAACTGGATAGCCACTTGTAGAAGGCTAAAGCAGGACTCATACCTTTCACCTCTCACAGAAATCAACTCACGCTGGATAACAGACTTAAACCTAAGGTATGAAACTATTAGAATTCTAGAGGAAAATGTTGGAAACACTCCTAGACATCGGCCTAGGCAAAGAGTTTATGGAGAAGTCCCCAAAGGCAATCACAGCAGCAACAAAAATAAATAAATGGGACATGATCAAACTAAAAAGCTTCTGCACAGCCAAAGAAACAGTCATGAAAGTAAACAGACAACCTACAGAATGGGAGAAAATTTTTGCATCCTATACATCTGATAAGGGGCAGATAACTAGAATATACTTACAACTCACGAAAATCAGCAAGAAAAAATCAAATAACCCTATTAAAAAGTGGGCAAAGGACTTGAGCAGAAACTTTTCTAAAGAAGACAGAAGAATGGCCAACAAACATATGGAAAAATGCTCAACATCTCTAATCATCAGGGAAATGCAAATCAAAACCACAATAAGATATCACTTAACTCCAGTGAGAATGGCCTTTATCAAAAAGTCTCCAGACAATAAATGGTGGCGTGGATGCGGAGAGAGAGGAACACTCCTACACTGCTGGTGGGACTTCAAACTAGTTCAACCTCTGTGGAAAGCAATATGGAGATACCTTAAAGTGATACAAGTGAATCTACCATTTGATCCAGCAATCCCATTACTGGGCATCTACCCAAAGGATCCAATGACACTACAAAACAGACACCTGCACTCGAATGTTTATAGCAGCACAATTCATAATTGCAGGGCTGTGGAAACAGCCCAAGTGCCCATCAATCCAAGAATGGATTAATAAAATGTGGTATATGTATACCATGGAGTACTATTCAGCTCTAAGAAACAATGGTGATATAGCACATCTTATATTTTCCTGGTTAGAGCTGGAACCCATACTACTAAGTGAAGTATCCCAAGAATGGAAAAATAAGTACCACATATACTCACCAGCAAACTGGTATTAACTGAGCAGCACCTAAGTGGACACATAGGTGCTACAATAATAGGGTATTGGGCAGGTGGGAGGGGGAGGGGCGGGTTTATACATACATAATGAGTGAGATGTGCACCATCTGGGGGATGGTCATGATGGAGACTCAGACTTGTGGGAGGAGGGGAGGAAAAGGCATTTATTGAAACCTTAAAATCTGTACCCCCATAATATGCCAAAATAAAAAAAAAAAAGACCAAGTGAATTGATGGATGGATGACTGACAGGTTAGAGAACCAGCTGAAGTTTGAGCAAGAAACAGGAAGAGAAGACCAACACCTTTTAGCTCACCAAGTCCCTTTATGCCCCCTGGGAAGAAGAAAGATGAATATGGAAGGAGTTTAAATTGAGGCACAAAGGACAGAGCACTCGATAAGCAAGGTTGGTTGGAAAATATAAGATTAGTCATCATCTAATCCAAACTTTTAGTTTTTCAGTGGAGGTTGCCAACATGTTGAGTGGATATTGATTTCCTTAAGATCACAAAGCCAGAGTGATTGTGTCTCTTGACTCTTTATTTTGTCTCTGGCAAAATGTTGGTCTCCGCTTCTCCACATTCACCCCAAACTCACTTGTTCCAGAAAAGCACCTGTCATCCACCCTGGGGTTCCTCCCTTTTGGGATTCTTCACACTAAATAAGTGATCTGAACTTGCTTTGAGCTTACTGTCCTTGAGGCCATTTTAGTTTTTGCCTTGTGGCCTCCAGGCGCCCACACTTAAACAGAAAGCATGCACGAGGCAGCGGAGCCCAGCCACACAGGGCTAGTTTTGCCCAAGCCTGGCCCTAGTAGGTCGGCTTGGGTTATCACCAGGGTGCACAATCCTGCCTCCTAGAAGTTTGGTCAACTTGGGAATTTATGCGGTCTTGAACAACAGAGGTTTTCAGGCCTTGCTCAGTAATCCAGGGACTAGGACCTGAGCACACATTTACCCCTTTCTGTCAACGTGGGTGCCCAAGCAGGACCATCACTCCCAAATCCCGGTCAAGCATTCTCTAACCAAGTATGTAGTTAGAGGAAAATTCAATCCACATGTATCTGACTCACTGATCTCTAAATCATCCTAAAGTTTGATTCTGGGAATGGTTTGATATGTACTCTGCTTTTTCCCCAACTTTTGGATTGGTAAATTGGCCAAGACATAATAAATAGCAAACTTGAGAGACAGAAGGAAACTTCCAGTAGAGGCCTGACCCGCAGGCTCCTCTCCTAAGCCCAGCCCAGGACAGACAGCACAGCAGGCAGGGAGTGTTCCAGAGCCCAGCAGCCCCTCGGCCCGCCTGACTCCCTGCCTCCTCTTCTGCTTGTGCCTCTGGAATGGGGAGCCCTCCTGAAGAAAACCACTTGGCTCAGAAGACGGTGACTGCAGACTGACGCATCTGATTTTTGCTGCGCCCTGGGGGTAGACAGGGAGGGAATCACCCTCATGTGATTCCCCTGTCATCCAAGGTCATTCCAGGCCTTCACCTCTCTTTTCTTCTCAAGATCAAATGAAGAGAAAAAGGAGTCCATCAGAAAAGAATCTCTTCAGCTGCCTGTCACTCCCTGCAAGCCTCTCTGTCTCAGCAGTCCTCCTCCTCAGTCGGCCTGCTCGGAAGCCAGCCCAGCCTCAGATCCGCCGGCCATTCTGTTCCCTTCCCTTCCGGCGGCACCGTCTTCTGCTGCCTGCGCTCACGCTGGTGTTGCTCCCCAGATCACCCCCAGAACTCTCCTGTGTCAAAGCCTCAGTCTGTTTCCTAGGGAACCTGACCTGGGATAAGAAATTGCTTCAGGCAGAGGGACAGTCATCAGGATATCATTTCTTCCAGTGAGCTCTGGGACCTCACTCCCTTTTCCCTAAATTTCTCCTCAGTCTTCCAGCTCCACCTCTTCTTAGCATGTGTACTTATTCCAGTCTTCCCCATGCTAAAAAACAAACGTTAAACTTTCTTTCCACCTGAAGTCTCCACTACCCCACACGTCTTCCCTTTTGGTCAAACTTCTCAGACCCTTTATTTCCCTCCTTTTATTTTGCATTCATTCCTCAGCCCACCAAGGTCTGGCAGGCACTGTCAACAGGGTCTTATCACTCTGTGAAGTCACCAGGGGCCACCTGCAGCCACTCTTTAGTCCTTTCCCTGCTTGACTTGTCAGCAGTATTTGATCACATTGACCTTCTCCTCAGGTGTGACATGCTTTGCTCCTTGGCTCTGTGTGACCCTGCTCTTTCCGAGATCTCTTTCTACTGCTTTGCAAGAGTCCCTCAGTCTCTTTCATGGGCCCTTCCTTCTCCACTAGATGCATGCAGGGCAGTCGAGGTTGCCCGGGGCCGCCTGTGGCTGCCGAGCTCCGTTTTCCCCTCTTACGGGACACACTGTCCACTCTGGGTAAGCTGCACCGCATGCCCACGGCCCCACAGCTGCCCTTCCAGCCAAGGCCTTTGTTCTGACTCCACCGTGAGTTCTCTGAGGCCAAAGCTGGACCCACGTGCAAGACGCCTGCTACCCTCTGAATGTGCTCACGTTCTGAAGACCCCATCTCAAGAAGGGTGCTGGCGTTTCCCCAGGCCCTCTGCCCTGTTCTGGACGTCCCATCAGTCGCCACGTCCTGCCAGCTCTGCCCTTGCGCAGCCCTTGCACCCGGGTCCACACTGCAGGAGCAGCAAGAGTGCGATTTTTATGAAACAAAATTTGCCCGTCATTCCCTTACTTAAACTTCTTCAGTGGCTTCTCATCACTCTCAGGATAAAATCGAAATTCTTTAACATAGCATAAAAAACCCTTTAGGATCCGGCCCCTGTCTGTCAATCCAGCTGTCTCTCTCCTCCCCACTCCGCCTCTTTGTGCTGCGGCCGCGCTGCAGTTCCCTGTTCCAGCTCCCGGAACACGCAGGTCTTCTCCTGACCTCCTGTCTTTTTACTTGCCCTTCCTCGGCCGTGGCTGCCCTTCCTTGACACCACCAGAAACACTCTACTCACCTTTCCAGGCTCAGCTCATGCCTTCCCTCCACTGCGCCTCGCACCTCTCTCTGCCGCAGTGATGATCAGGTGGCTCTATAACTGCTCATTTAAATAGAAGCCTCTGCACAACCCTTGAAATCTAACTTTTTTTTTATAAAGGAACCAAGTATTTCTTCATAAATCTAAACCACTTGAAAGCAGTGTCTGTATCTTTTCATCTTTGTATCTCCTATACAAAGTACAGGGCCTGGCACATAGTAAGCACTCAATAAATGTTTAATTAGCAATGAAGCCTAGCGTTCATTGAGCATTTTCAATATAAGGCCAGGCCAAGTGATAAGTACTTGAACACTCACTGTGTCACTGAGTTCACATAATTGCAACTACCGTGTGTGGTAGGTGTCCTGATCACTATTTGTTTGTTTGTTTGTTTTTTTTTGAGACAGGGTCTCACTCCATTGCTCCAGGAGTGCAGTGGCATCATCATAACTCACTGCAACCTCAAATTCAAGTAAGCCTCCTGCCTCAGCCTCCCCAGTAACTGGGAGTACAGGGTGCATGTCACTGTGCCCAGCTAATTTTTCTATTGTTAGTAGAGATGGGGTCTCGCTCTTGCTCAGGCTGGTCTTCAACTCCTAAACTCAAGTGATCCTTCCGCCTCAGCCTCCCAGAGTGCTGGGATTACAGGCGTGAGCCATCACCCATGATCCCAATTTTAAAGATGAGGAAACAGAGCGGTTAGGTAAGTCTCCCAAGCTAGCAAGTGGCACAGAAGAGCCACCAACCATGCTCCTAACGGCGAGTGCAGGCCGCTGTGTGCAGCGCTGTGCCAGTGGAGAGGCTGTGCAGGGAGGTCTGAGTGTGCACACTGTCACATCCCGACGCACTCAGGGCTCCCACGGGCCTCTACCCACTAACTCAGGCCTCGAAGTCTGCACTTGGCAAACAAAATTTAGGCATCCCCAATTCAGCCAGTCTTAGATCTCATTTTAAAACCTTTTTTTTTTTCTTTTCTTTTTTTTTTTGCTGCTAGGGTCCTACAGTTGCTGCCTAGACCAGATGCCTGTGAGTTCTGCATCCTGACCATGCAGACTTATAATCAGCAGCACTCCGCAGTGCTTGACTTCTTAGACTTCCTGGCCCTATCATTGGTCTGGGGCCCACAGCCCTGGGGAGCAAGCCTGGTCCATGCCTTCAGCTCCGAACCGAACCGACCACTTCTGCAAACACTCAGCACTCTCAGCACACCAGCCCCCCACTGCAGCACCTTCCTTGCTGTGCCCAAGTCTGTCTCCTAAGTTCAGATCCTGCCGTCTGCTCCTGCTGGCAGCAGCTCAGAGACCAGGCAGACAGAGAGGACAGAGAACATGTAGAAAAGGGTCTATCCAGGAGGGAGGTACTGCAGCTGAGTGTACTGGCTGGTCTACCTCCTCATGTCCGCATCCCCCGCACCTGTGTTTACGAGCGCACACCTGAGTCCCCTGGAATCACAGGCCTGCTTTGCCTGCTCTCTTTTTGGTCATTATTAGTTTCTCACTGTGGCAAAGTCATAATGCAAGTAAAAAAATATGTGTGTGACTAACTAGATGAATATTTTGTATTCAGCTTTTACTGCTATGTTAATGATGTCTTGTACCTGACTACAATTATTATATGAACAATACACAGTCATTGATGAATTAGACTTTCATGTTAGAAATATACGAAGGCCAGATTAGTCTGAACAGTGAAACTATTTTAAACAATAATGCCTCAATTTTGTAGGCCAGTCATTTTTATTATAATGCACCTTTGCACATATCATCTTTCAGCTCAGTTAATATGGGTTTTCCCCAACAACCAAGGGAAGCGCAGGGCTGGAATTTTAAATTGCACCATCTCCATCAGCCGCTGCTGAAGGCAACAGTGCTAATGCTAGAGCCTCGGTATGTAGCATTGTATTAATCTTTACAACAACCACAAAAGGTGGGAATTTCCCTATTTTAGAGACAGAAGAGATCAGGTAAATTGTCCAGTGCCCCACAGCTGATGAGAGAAGAGCTAAGATCTTGAGCCAGACATGCCTGAAGCCAAGGCTCATGTACTTCTGCTGTGCACCCTGCTGATGCCAAGCCTGTCCTGGTCTATGGCTGTCTCCAGTTGTCTCCCATGGTGGCCTGGGTGGTGGAACGAATGCCACCACCACCCCTGCCTCGGTAGTTCTGCATTTTCCTATGTATTAAACACAACTTCCCGGTGTTAACCTCCAGCCTCTTTGGCCTGAGATGATTTTGCCTTTACCTTTCCCCCAGTTCTAATGCAGACTCTAGGTAGCTGATGTTCTCATCTGACTTCTTGATGGGATGGCATCTGACACTTAGTGGTAGGGTTGGAAGTCTCAGGAAGCCACCCTTCCCAAGGAGAGGCCACGCATGGTGGCTCCTAGGGTGCTCCCAGGTAAGGGCAAAGGCCAATGGGTCCTTGTCAGTTAGTTCTGGAGCTAAGCAGGAGACTTTACTATCTGGTTGTCATCTCTTGAGAATCTGCCATGTGGATGGTACCTATCCCCTTTAAATTATCCTGACCATAAAGGAACACAACTAGTGAAAAAAATCCAAAGTGCTGGCAGGGGACAGGCCACTGTGGGGAAGTGGTAGAGTTCTGGTCAGGGGATTTCGGGCAAGTCCCTTTCTCTCCTGGGGCTTCTGTTGCTTGACCTTCATGTTGAAGGTCCCCTTGTTTCTCTAATGTTCCCAGTGTGGAATATTGTTTCAGTGGGCCCCCACAGGGCAAGTGTGCTTAGAAGAGCACTTGCCCTGGGGCTCGTGGGCTGCCAGAGCAAGCCTGGAGCCTGGGTCCAGGTCTGCACACCGGAGGCCCAGGTTGCCGCGGCACCCTGGCAGAAGGTGGCAGTCTCAGTCAGGACTTTGAATGTAGCCTGTTCGACTGAGGCTGGGCCCACTGGGGGCTGCATGGGGTCAGGGAGCAGACCCTGATTCTGGGAAGGAGCACAGTGGATGTGCTTGAATGTGTGTGTAAGTGTGCAGTGTGCAAGTGTTTATTTATTCTAGCAGCAGTTGCTGAGTCTGAGGTGTTGCCAGCAGAGAGCTGCCTGAATGCTGTGTTTGTTTACCTAGCAGAGTGCAGGGAAGGATGAGGGGAGAGACAAGTGCAGGCTTCCGTGTCTTGGGGCAATTTTGGATGTCTCGTTCTATGGGTGCTGCTAGTTCTAGAGAGCTCCTTTTGGGGACACAGGCTCTGGTTGTCTGATGCACCAGCCGCTCCATCCCTGGCCCTCCTCCCAAGCAGGATGGGATTACTAATCCCCACCAGGGCAGCTGGCCCATCTTCCCTTCATGCTGGGGGCTTTCCTGGCTGCTGAGTCTCTGGGCCCCGAGAGAAAGTAGAGGAGAGGAGGGCAGCGGTGTGAGTACAAGTGGGTTCCAATCTGGGTTCCACTGACCAATAAGGGCATGGCCTTTGACAAGTCACTTAACCTCCCTGGGCCTCACATTCCTCCTCTGGAGAATGAGATTGACCTGCAGCTATACAAACCCTTCTTTGGAGAAGACTTGAAGATGTGTGTCTTCCCACCCCAGTGGGTCTCCTACCAAGAGCATGTCCACCCCTTAGCTCAGGCTTGGCCTTTCCAATGGGCAATTGCATAGCACTAAGACTGAAGTTTACTGCCTCTTAGACCCCTGTCCTCTGTCTTCCCTTATAGATTGGTTATATATTCCCTGTCTTCTGGAAAGAAAGAGAGAGAAGACAAACCAACAAGAGATCCTCCTGACTCCATCCACCCTCAACCACAGGCCAGAGGTGGGGACTAGCTGAATTTCAGGGTCAGTACTTCCCAGCTGGGTGGCCCAGGGACTCCCCAGAGGCTTCTACCTCCCTCCTCCTGCCCTGAGGCCCCAGCGACACGTCTATAAGTCTCTGAGAGAGCAGAGACATGGGCTGGCTGGCAGCCAGGGGTGGTGTTCTGGCTTCTGTGCCAGCCAGATGGGGTGGCAGGAAGGCCCTGTTAATCACCAGGGTGAAAGCTCCTTGGCAAATAGAAAAAAGTGGCTGCCGGCACTATGCTCCTACCCTGAGGCCATAGAACACTGTACCCAAAGTCTTTGGGACAGATTTTGTACCTTTGTATTCTGCCCACACTCCTCAGGGTGCCTGGGCTGGGGTCCCAGAGAGGCCTATGGGGTAGAAAAGGGAGGCTGGGTTCCTCCTAAGCCCTGGGGAATTATGAAGAAAGAGAATAGGCAGGCACTTTGACTTTCTCTGGGCTGCAGCCTCCTCTAGCTCTTATTAGCTCTTGAGCTCTCCTGACAATGTTTGGAGAAGCAACCAGGATCACCTGGGTCCTACCCCCACCCCTTACCCTACCACTCACCTCTGTCCCTACCACACACTCACATACACACTCACATACGGCAGCCTTCTGCCACTGAGGCTGCTGTTCTGCTGGTGCCCCATAGAACCAGATGAAGCATTGGAAAAATCACCCCAGGGCCAAAAAGAATCAGTATGGAAAAATCAGGGGTAGAGAGTGAAAGCAGATCTAGAGAAGGCAGCCAGCTGGGGAGGTGGTGGGTGGTGTTCTGCCCAGAGACCTCCTGTGGTCTTCCCTTGGAACCAGGCCTGGCTGGGGGCCTGGGCACCGCCTCGGTCTGCCTTTTCCCTGCATGCCCAGCTGGCCTGCCACCTGCCAGGGGCTCACAGCTCCCTGCTCCTCCAGTGGTCCTGCACAGTCCCAGGTCCAGGAAACAGATTCCCCAAGCTAGCCCCTCCCCGTGCTTGGCTGTACAGGCGAGTTAGGCACTAAGGGCTGAGCCATTTCCTACTCTCCCCTGCTTGTCCTTGCCTCACCTCCACCCGCATCCCTTGCAGCATGCTACCAAAATGTGGCTTTGAACTTGAGATGAGTAGGATGAATTTCACTCTTCCCAACAGAAAAAGATGAAGTAAATCTGGTCTCAGTTTGTGAGATCTCTGCATTCTCAAGAGAGCTTGGAACCATGAACCTCTCTTGGCCTGGAAGGTCACCTAAGGGCCACTTCCAGGCCTGGCTCATGCTCCTGATGCAGGAAGGGTTGAATGTTACAGCCACTGAAGAGGGTCAGGTATGAGGGTCAGCAGGTGGAATGGGTCCCGTGGTCCCCCCAGGCCACAAACCGAGCAAGATTCTCTGTGTCTAGGTGGACCATTTCCAAACCCATTTCTGTCATTGATGCTTTTCCAGAAACTTTCCAAGATGGGAAATCACAGCTGAAGCCGGTTGTGTCGATCAGAAAATCTGGGTGTAATGTCATTAGAAAAACCAGAGTCTCCTCGCATGAACCTTTGCCTGGAACCTCTCCCTGCCCCTTGGCCCATGCGCTCCTCTCTGCCCAAGTCACAACAGCAGTCGACAGCTTGGATGGAGCTGTACAGCGTGCTAAGCTAAGTACTCCTACGCCCAGCCCTGAGGATGAGTTATTGTCAGCTCCACCCAGCAGAGGCCAGACAGAGGCCCTGGGAGGCCGTGGGGGCTGACCACAGTTGTGCAACCAGTAGGTGTCAGGACCTCTGACTTGGAATTTTGTGTTTTTTCCATGGAATCTTTTCTGCCAGCAACCCGGAGACTTGCAGTGGGAATCCAAGCACCCCCATAGCCTGGTGGGCCCGAAGGGACTGACTTGACTGGCTTCCAGCTGAGTCTCTTGTGATGGCCTTGGTCCTCCCAGACCCTTAGAGGCTGAGAGTGCTGGTGGAGGCTTTCTGGGGGACTCTGCTCCCTCCTGAGACCCCCCTTCCTTCCTTCCTCTCCCCAGGTGTAGGAGTCACCTTCCTGTGCAAATGCCAGGCCAAAACTTGTCCTTTTCTTCTTTCTCTCAGGGTTACTGGCCCCAAAGAGCCCCTGTTCCTCCCTCCCTTCTCTACCTCTGCCTCTGGATACTCCTGCCTTTGCTCTGGAGCTGGGGCAGGGGTCACCCAACAGGGATGCCAGCACTCCCCAGGCCCTGGGCTCATGTGCTCTCTCTCTCAGCTTTGGCTTCACTGTGGATCCTGAATACACCTGGGATAATTTGTGAGCTCCCAGAGAGCCTCCCAACACCTTCCCTTGCCCCAGCCCTGCCTTGTGGTCGTGAATAGGAACTCAGACTCTTGCCAGCCCTTGTGTTCTGAAACAGAAGGATGCAGTACCTGAATTCAGACTCAGGGTGGGGTGGCAGGCAGCAGGGAAGTGAGAGGCATGAAATGTACCTTTTTCTTCTGAACAAAAATCTGCCCCAGCTTTCCATCCAGCTTTCAAGAGCAGCTGTGTCTTTTACCTGAGCTGACACACTGGAACCCCAGCCCTCCCCTCCCAGGGAAGGCAGCTGTGCAGAAGCCAAGTGTATCCCAAGTCATGCATTGGGGCGTGGCGTGGAGGAAGGTTTTATCCAAAACACATGTTATTGCCACTATTCTAGTTATCTTGGATAGTTCCTGCATGTTTGTCACCATGGCAACTGACTCAGCACGCAGCCTGTTTGCTGGGCCCTGGGATCTGGCACAGCAGCCGTGTGGTGTCAATTTGGGCCTCGCTGTCTCCCTGAGCCTGCATCTCTCTGCATACTGCTTTTGGTCTTTGTCTCCATCTCTCCCCAGTCTGCTTCTCTGGGCCTCTGTTTTCTTCTTCCAGGAAACAGTGGCTCTTGCATCCCTGGGTGACGTAGGTGTACACAGTGCCCTGCGTGGCCCATCCCAAGGCTTCCCTCAGCCCATTTTGGTGTCCCTCCCTAAAGATGGTCCAGAATGGATGGGAGAGCTGCATGGCAAAGAAAATGCAAGAGTTTGGCCTTTGGTGGAGTTTGGCTCATCTTGGCTCTGGGCTCATTGTTTGAAATAGGCCTATGCTACCTACCTGCTAGGTTGAGTGCTAAAGACCCCTCAGGAAAGGTGGGATTCTCATCCCGACCTTCTCTGTGTGTGGGAGGGAGGGCTCTCCACCTCTCAGAGCCTTCCCTTCCTGGATTTGGAGAAGACATAGGTAGAATGGCAGAGAGGGGCTCAGACTCACAGGAGAGAAGCTGAGGAGGGAGAGGTTGGCAGCGAATGGGCTGTGAGTTCTGCAGATACCTGCCGGGGCTGCACCGTTCTCAGTCTTTTCTCAAAGATATGGCAAAGACATGGTGGACAGCAGTGTCCCTCCATGGGGACAGCAGGCAATGGCAGGAGGGTGTTGACAATTACAGCGTGGGAGAAGATGGGCCAGTAGGCTAGAGAAGGCGTCGTGGGCGGAGGGAATGTAAACGGCAGCTCCAAAGTAGGGGGCGGTGTCTCCTGGCCATCTCTACCCCAGCTCTGCTTCCCTTCATGCCCGGGGAGCCCAACACAGGACAGCTCTTGCCAACTGCTTCCTACCAAGTTTCCTGCATCCACACCCTTTCAGAAAGGCCTTTCCAGACTACAGTCCCAACCTCCACACTCATCCTCAGCTGTTTCTTTTCATGCCTGACTCCCTCTCCCCAAGCAAGGCAGGCCTGGAAACTGTGGTGGCTCCAGGCCCCCAGGCAGCCCCCCAGGCAGCCCCCCAGGCAGCCCCCCAGGCAGGCCCCCAGGCAGGCCCCCAGGCAGGCCCCCAGGCAGGCCTGGCACAGCCAAGGAGGAGAGGGGAGGAGCTAGAAAAGCAGAACAGGGCCAGGAGCTGGGAGGAGTCAGAAACTGCCCTCTCCGTAGCTCCTGTAGGCTCAGCTCCAAGGCACCACAGAGCCTGGGGCGAGGGGAGAGTGGCCAGAGCCAGGTCACCATGGGTGGGCGGGCCCTGGAGCCTTGTTCTATGGCCCCGTGGTGGCACCCAAAGGGTGCAACAAATCAGCCTTCTTTGGGGCCAGTCCCAGTAGGTCCAAGCCCATGGATGGGACAGAACAGCAGGAAGCAGTCAGAAAGGGCCACAGCAGTACGGTTCTGGGGGCCAGTCCAGTGCATGCAGGGCTCCTGTGGGCTCTGGGTGGGCTGGGGGCAGCCCAGCCATATTGGAAGTCCTATAGTCTGAATGTTTGTGTCCACCCAAATTCATGTATTAGAAACCTCATCCTCGACACAAGATCAGGAAAATGGGCTCCACATGTCCTCGCCATCAAATTGGTACTGACTGATTAAAACTATGGTGCTCAAATGGTGGTGTTCACCAGGGATTTGGTAGGAGGGTAGACCCACATCTTAGGGATGTGATGAGCGTTGCGGAGGGGAAGGGCATACGTCTAACCGTTCCTAGGGAGAGGCAAAGATATAAAATGTAACCAAAATGTCAAAAAACCAAAACATAACATTTATTGGGTGTCGAGCTGGTGGGAGGGGGAGGAGGGGATGGGTGTACACTTACGTAATGAGTGTGACGCACCACCTGGAGGATGGGCACGCTAGAAGCTCTGACTTGGCAGGGGTGTGGGTGGCAAGGGCAATATATGTAACCTTAACAATATTTGTACCCCCATAATATGATGAAAAAACATTTGTACAAGAAAGATAATGTACTTTGAATGCATATTAAATTGCCCTGAATAATAATAATAGCAATTTACAGGTGTGGGGTTTGGGCATTTTCTTCATTATGCTATATTAAAATGTATAATAAATACACTGAAAGGAAGAATGTGTGTGTGTGTGTATATATATATATATATATATATATATATATATATATTAACCCTCATCCCCAGTGTGGTGTTATTAGGAGGTTAAGGTGGAACCCTCATGAATGGGATGAGTGCCCTTATGAAAGGGGCCTCAGGGAGCTCCCTCGCCATTCACCCTGTGAAGATGGCAAGAAGGTGCTGTCTAGGAACCAGGAAGTGGGCCTCACCAGACACTGAATCTGCCAGTCCTTGATCTTGGACGTCCACAGCCTCTAGAACAGTGAGATTAAGTTTCTGTTGTTCATAAGCCACTTATGTTATAGTGTTTTGTTATAGCAGCCCGAATGAACTAATACAGAAGAGGTTCAGGAAGAAGAACTCCAGTTTCTGTGCAGAACTGAAAGGCCAAGTGGGAAACAGGTGGGACCAAGGACACAGACTCAGGGCAGACAGTGTGTTGGCCAGACAGTGTGAGAGCCAGATAGACATGGCTCTAATTCCAGCTCCACTGCTTAGCCTTGAAGAAGCTAGAAAACTCTCTGAACATTGTGTACTTACTTGCAAAATGGAGACAGTCCTGATTTTTCAGGGTTCTTGTAAGGAGTAAATAAGATATTCTATGGGAAGTTTCCAGAACAGTATTCAAGATCACAGGTCTCCTTTCCTGGGGAAGGAGGGTACCCAGACCTTTCCCTAAGACTAATATGCTTCTTGTTTTGCTCAGGATTGGTCCACATCCATTGTGAGGCTGCAGTGGGAGGGGGTGGTGCTGAGGATTATGAGCCCTGAAAGTCAGTGAAGTAGCAGGAGAGCTGGCCCTGCGTGGCCACACAGGAGGGCAGCTGTCAACAGAAGTAGTTCAGTGGGGTCCTGCCTGGGCTGGAAACCAGCCCTTCCTGGGGGTTACACAAGCCCAACTTGGGCTGGCAACAGAAAGGGAGCTCCCTCTGCTGAAGCTCTGGCAGACTGAAATCCAGGCAAAGAGACAACCTGAGACTATTGTGTTAGAGAAAGAGAGTCCTGAAGGATCACGGGGCTCAGCATGTGGAGGGGTAAACACAAGAGGCTGGTAGTGAGAGCCGGGTGTGAAGCCCAGGGTGGTGTGACAGTGCCCTGCACATGGGACAGAAAGCTGAGAGAGGCAGCAGGAGTTTGGGGCAGCTCCAGGCAGCCCTTGCCGAGGGAGTTTCGCTTTTCCTCCTTGCACCTCCAGATCTGGGTGTGGAGCATGCCAGGGGCCAGGCTGGGCAGGCTCAGGCCAGGTCATCCCAGCCCCAGAGACAGGCCCTCTCTCCAGTGCAAAGGGTGCAGCCAGAGTCACCAGCTCAACTCAAAGCAAGGCAGTAGACTTTAGTCCTCATGCTGCTCTGCTCCCTGGGGCGAATCCGTGGCCTCCATGGGCCTCTGCTTTCCTGTGTGACGACGGAGGCCGGGGCAGGAGAGGAGAGAGCCGCACAGGGAGGGCAGTGGTGCCACGGCAGGGCCATATGCGGTTCTGGAAGGCAGGGGCCTTTCCAGCCCTCCCCGTCCTCCCAGTCCTCCCCGCAGAGACCACAACGCAAGCCGCAACTGCCCCTCCCGGTGACTCAGGCTCTGGCCGTCCTCCTACCCACACCAGGCCAGTCCAGTGCCCCTAACAGGAAGGGCTGTGGTGGGTGCGGAGGGCCTCTGTGTCGAGGACTGGTTTAGGCGGAGCATCCTCTGAGCCTGCCTGGCCGTGCCGCCCTGTGCCGCCTCAGGAATGTAGGTTTGGGCTGTGGTGAGGATCTGTCCTCCTCCCTCTGCACTGAGCAAGGCCGATTGTTTCTCATTAGCAAACTGTGGGACGTCCCCATCACAGGGTGGATATGCATTTTTGGTGGAACAGTGGGCAGACAGTGGTGGGGCATGTGGGCTGAGCCAGGAACAGGGTAGAGGAGGTCAGAAGAGACAGCCAGAGACTTGTGGGACCTGGGGCAGGGCTATATGGCCATAGGGGACAAAGCCATTTGGAAGCTATAGGACACCACTGTCCCTGCTAGAGCCCAAGGGTGGCTATATTAAGATTTGGGGGAAAGGGGATGGAGGAACCAATGACATTGTGGCTGTGATTATTGGTGATAATTGTGGTTATTAATAACAGTAACTAGCATCCATCTATTGAGGACCAGCCTGTGCTAAGTAGTTTGTATATATAATTTCTTTAATTTTCCCAATAACTCTGTATTACAGATAAGGAAACTGAGGCTCAGAAAGGGTAAATAAATGACCTCACTTCACATCAATTAAGCATTCAACCCAAGACATCTGTGCCTTCTTCTCCGTCATGCCGCTAGCCTGCTCTGCGTCTGCTTGTGCCACGGACATACCTGGTGAAGCCGATGGGCCTCTTGTCAGACTGAAAAATTATGTGTTGTTTCTCCAAAATGAAATTGCCTGGGAGTCCCTTATGCTACCTGGCACCCCTCCTGGAGGAGACCAGCTATGGACCTGGCCTCGTGACCAGAGCCAGCTCTTTCTTTTCTCAACCTCAGTTTCCACCTGCAAGAAGTCAATTTAATTCTTTAAAATCCACGTGTGTGAACTGGGCACCACCCACCATGGGGCACAGCTGCCTGTAGGGTCTCGTAGTCTAAAGGTGGAGGCTGAAATATACGTAAGTAAGAGGCTGGGAAAGGGCAAAAATGGCAGAGGAGGGTGGGAGTTGGGGACAGGTAATTGGCAGGCTGCTGCTAGGGGAGCGGGGGCAGAGGGAGATAGGAGGGCACATGCAAGTGAGACTACAGCAGGATCTCAAGGACGTGGAGAGGCAAACGCTGGGAGGACCTCCTGGGTGCAGGGGATGGCATGAGCAAGGCCCCCTGGGGAGGGTCCTGGTTCAACCTGGGAGTGGCATGTGCAGCTGGAGGGCAGGGCACCTGGGGCTTGGGGTCTACCGAGACAGGGAGAAAGGGACGTGGCATGAGAGAGAGGCAGAGGTCAGCTTGAAGGCCTTGATGGCTCCATTAGCAGGAGCGTGGCAGACTCCACTGGCCACCTGGGGCGCAGGTGGAAATAGAGCCGCCATGGCAAGGACACTGCTGCCTCAGCTTTGGGAGGAAATGAGGCTGCGACTGGGCAGTTGGAAGGCAGCCTCCGAGGTGGACAGAGCTCTAGCTGGAGACAGGAGCCCTGGGTGGCTTTGCCAGTTACTCAGGGCAGGACTCTGGGCCACACTTGGCACATACGAGGAACAGCCAGGAGCCAATGTGGCTGGAGCAGAGTGCGTGTGCAGAGCAGGTCACACAGGGCCTTGTGGGCCCTTGGCAGGACTCTGGCTTGTATCCTGAAGGTTCGTCATCTGAGCAGAGCCTTGACATGCTCTGATTCAAGCACTAAATGGATAACTGCTCGGTGAGAAAAACAGACTTCGGGGGCAGAGCTTGTGCCCAACGCTGCCAGGCAGCACATGTGGAATACCAGGGAGCTGCACTGGCAGGGCCTCACCCTCAAAGCACTTGCAGTGTGTTGGGAAAAAAGACAAGGCAGCGTGGAGTAGCAGTTAGGAGCCAGGGCTTTCAAGACAGGCGAACCTGGGCTCGAGTTTCCCACTACTGCTTCCCAGCCTAGAAAGTTCTTTAAGTTCTCAGTGACCTCAACAGACACACAGTAATGGCAGCACTCACCTGGGGGGATCATGGTGGGGTGCCCGCCACATGTTCACTCTGCCCCTGCCCAAAGTGTGCTGAAAAAAAACAAAACAGTAGCTGCAGCCGTGGTTCAGATCATAATGAGAGTAGCATGCAGTGGGTCGTAGGGACGCAGGTGAGGAGTTGGCAATGGTGGAGGGAGGCTAAGCCGGACCCAGGAGCTGGAGGAGGTCGCAGACTCAGGGAGATGGGAAGGGAAGCAGGAGGAAACACAGTGTGTTCTCCACAAAGACACGAGGTCGAGGTCAGCATGGAATCTCAGACAGAGGCCCCCAGGAGCTGGGGGGAGGGGAGGGAATGGCAGGTGCTGGACCTGGCTGGTGGGAAAGCCAGATTCTGAAAAGCATGGATGTGAATTGTTTAACTGGAAGTGACAGGGAGTGGGGAGGGACTGTGGGTGGGAAGAGCAGGACAGACCCAGAACCCACAGCCTGGCTCAGGCCTTGGCAGGTGTCCAGGCACCCAGGAGCGCAGGATTGCTGTGCCAGGAGATAGGCCTGTTTTTCCTGAAACCTGATCTTTCAGGCAGCTGTCTCCCTCAGCCTCAAGGACCTGGCACATTCCTCCCTGGGCATGATTCTCACCAGCCTCCTGCCAGGCTGGCCCTGGGGGAGGACAGGAGAGGGCCTGGGGCTGGGGGTGGAAATGGCAAGGCCTTCACTCATGTCCCTGGAGAGCCCTTGAGGGGAAATGACAGGGTACCGCCTCCAGTGGGGGCAGCCCCTGACTTTCTCTCTTCTCCCTTAGAGTGTGGCTGAGAGGAGAGAGCCTAGGACCCTGCATTTGGGTCTGTGTAGCCCCTTCAGGATCTAGGTTAGTGATTCCCAGCCCCTAAGTGTCCCTGGAGGTGGTGAGAGGTTAGGGATCTATTTTAGTGTTTATTAAAAAATCTTGGCTGGGCATGGTGGCTCATGCCTGTAATCCTAGCACTTTGGGAGGCCAAGCTCAGGAGTTCAGGACCAGCCTGAGCAAGAGCAAGACCCTGTCTCGACTAAAAATAGAAAGAAACTAGCTAAACAACTAAAAATATATAGAAAAACTTATCCGGGCATGGTAGTGCATGCCTGTAGTCCCTGCTACCCAGAAGGCTGAGGCAGGAGGATCACTTGATCTCAGGAGTTTGAGGTTGCTGTGAGCTAGGCTGACGCCACAACACTCTAGCCCAGACAACAGAGCAAGACTCTGTCTCAAAAAAAAAAAAAACAAAACCTCATAGAAAATATCTTTTCTGCAATAGGGCTAACTACTACTCATCTCTCAGATATCAACTTCAAGGTCAGCCCTCTGCTTGACTCTTGTATAGGTCAGGTTCCCAGCAGGAACGATTGTGCATTCAGCAAGGTCATTGAGGAGGGTTTAGGAAGGGACTATTGACTTGGCCATTGGCAGAATTAATGGAACAGCAACCACAGCTCAAGTCCACATCCACCTTCTTCTGCCTAGAGGGGCAAGTGAAGGGGGGAATTACTAGAAACCCACGAGCCCGATTGTGGTGTGCAGGGGCTGCCTCGTGGCCCTGCGGCCTTTAGTGCGGGATCCCAGCTGTAGCAGACCCAGACCAGGGAGGGGCTCACTGCACCCCTCCTGCCCACAGATCGTGCTGGCAGAAACCCACCTGGAAGCCAGAGGGCAGAGGTAGGCCTGGGGTGCAGAGCAGGGTGGAGGCAGGGGCTGGGGTGCATCAGAAAGGAAGGAAGGAAGGAAGGAAGGAAGGAAGGAAGGAAGGAAGGAAGGAAGGAAGGAAGGAAGGGAGGGAGGGAGGGAGGAAGAAAGGGAGGGAGGGAGGAAGGAAGGAAGGAAGGAAGGAAGGAAGGAAGGAAGGAAGGAAGGAAGGGAGGGAGGGAGGGAGGGAGGGAGGGAGGGAGAGAGGGAGGAAGGGAGGGAGGGAGGGAGGGAGGAAGGAAGAAAGGGAGGGAGGGAGGGAGGGAGGGAGGAAGGAAGGGAGGGAGGGAGGGAGGGAGGGAGGAAGGAAGAAAGGGAGGGAGGAAGGAAGGAAGAAAGGAAGGAAGGGAGGGAGGGAGGGAGGAAGGAAGAAAGGGAGGGAGGGAAGGAAGGAAGGAAGGAAGGAAGGAAGGAAGGAAGGAAGGAAGGAAGGAAGGAAGGAAGGGAGGGAGGAAGGAAGAAAGGTAGGGAGGGAGGGAGGAAGGAAGGAAGGAAGGGAGGGAGGAAGGAAGAGAGGGAGGGAGGAAGGAAGGAAGGAAGGAAGGAAGGAAGGAAGGAAGGAAGGAAGGAAGGAAGGAAGGAAGGAAGGAAGGAAATCCAGCACCCTCCCAAGGCTGTGACTGGCCAAGCCTGTGCTTGCCTAGAACCTGATACTGCCATACAGGACTTTGAATGGCGTTTCTGGTCTGTTTCTCCCACAAGACCCAAATCTCCTCGTGGGTAGGGGCCGTGGTTTGTTCATACCTGCTCAATAAACTCCACTGGGGAAAACGAACACCAAATCCACCCAGATTAACTGCGATGTCATATTTGTTTGCTTGGGCTGTAGTTAAATGATCTCCATGTGGAAATAGCTGGTATCTCCTATAGTCAGCAGCTCCGATTACCAGTTCTGTAGGCCTGACTAGTAAAACACGACTCAACAAAGATAATCAGCAATTTAATGAATTCAATTTGTTTACTAGATAAAAATTCTTCAACACAACTCATGGGGTGAGAGAACAGTAGAATGAGTCCTCCATGCTGGGAATCTCTGAAAACACCCTCTCAGGGGTGCAGGGCGGACCGTTCCAAGAGTGTTCCCATGTCCTGCATGACCCAGAGCAGGCCAGTGCATGGACTTTCTGGGCCAGCCGAGCCCCCAGCTATTTGTGGAATAGCCCCATGGCCTGCCGACCTCTCTCCATCTCTGCTGCCCCACAAAGCCCAAGCTACCAGCTGATACTTCCAGCCCGGACTCTGCCCAAGAAGCATGACAAGCCTCACCACCATTTCTTACTGACCACCTCCGCCACCTATTACCCAGTAATACTAGTTCATACCATGCGTCTGCTCACAACCTCACGGTTCCTTGCAACCTCATGGAAGATACAGCCCTGGCTTCTTGTCAGGCTATGCAGCCCCTGCCCTCACAGCTGCACTTAGGCTCTCAGCCACGCCTGTTTCCCTCCCACTTGCTCCCCTCTGGTACTTAGGGTCTCAGCCTAAATGTCATTTACTCAGGGGAGCCTTCCCAGAGCCCCTGCTATGTTCTCATGATGGTCTTATGTCACAGCACTCATCGCAACTGGGCAAAACTCATCACAACTGTGCGATTAAATAGGGCCCATCTGTGCACTCCACTGGGAGCTTTGTGAGAGCAGGTCCCCTGACCTACTTCCCTGGTGGCCTGCACAGCTCCCTTCAGTATGTATTTGCTGAATGGAAAACAAAGTAAAAGGTCTTTCCTGGAATGCCAACAAGATTATTGGAGAGGCAAAGACTGACACACGGAACTATTCAGAACAACACAGGATGGTTTGTGTATAGCTGTCCCCAGATATCATGGGCCTCTTCTTAGAACTTAGGAAATCAGAGAAAGAAAGAGAGGGCATTAACAATCTAATGCAGATCTGCTTGGGGCCCTCCTTCCTGCGGGAACGGTAGGGGCAGGAAAGGTCACCTTCGTCATGTACCTATAACAGGCCAGAAACCTAAGATACAATATCTTATTTTATCTTCATGGTTATTGTAGTTTTACAAGTGAGGAATCTGGGGCCCAGAGAAGTAAAGGGAGTCAGCCAAGGTCACACAGTAAGTCAGTGGCAGAGCCAAAAGTCCACCCAGGCAGGTCAGATGTCCAGCTTGCATTCCCATCACCGAGCATAGGAAAGGAAGGGGAGTGAAAAGATGTCTCTCCCAGGCTAAGTGGGCCATGGTTTAAATGGGGCTCAGGGCAGAAAAGCATCTTACCTCTGGTAACGCTGAAAGCCAGCCTTGTTCTGATACTGAACTCAGATCTGAGATGCCATGTTATATGTTATGTGTTATGTGTATATGTTATATGTTATGTGTTATGTATATATGTTATATGTTATATGTATATGTTATACGTTATGTTATGTGTATATGTTATATGTTATGTGTTATGTGTATATGTTATATGTTATGTGTATATGTTATATGTTATGTGTTATGTGTATATGTTATATGTTATGTGTATATGTTATGTGTTATGTGTATATGTTATATGTTATGTGTTATGTGTATATGTTATATGTTATGTGTATATGTTATATGTTATGTGTTATGTGTATATGTTATATGTTATGTGTTATGTGTTATGTGTATATGTTATATGTTATGTGTTTTGTGTATATGTATATGTTATGTGGGTTCTGAGGGGGTCCAGCAGCAAGCAGGGCAGTCGGGCCCATTCCAGAGCAGCTGCAAGGCCTTGGAGATGGCCCATATTGGACAAGCTCTGGAATGAGAGTCTGGGCGCTGCTCCTAGCACCTGACTTTGGAAGGAGGCAGCAGAGCCGTGGTTGGGAGACTGTCCTTCCTTGGGGAGGACTCGCTGCAGCCTGTTATGAAGGACCCCGCACAGGTAAGGAGAGCAAGGGGTGGCGTGGTGGCTCTGTCTTGGTGAGATGGGGAAGAGAGGAGGGAGCTTCTCCTGCCACGCTGACCTCAGCTGAGTAATATGATCGGCCTGTCATGGTTCTGAGCCCTGATTTGGGAAGAACAAAGAAGCCAGGCCTCTCTGCCTCCTCTAGCCCAGGAATGCAGCTGGGGGCCAGGCCGTGACCAATTGGGAATGCAGGTTGGGGGCGCAGCGAATGCAGTTTGTAGAGCAAGGCTTTCATGCATTGATGGGCTCTGAGCTCACAAAGCCAGGCTGACATGCCCCCGTACTTCCAACTTTGATATCCTGGCCCCACCATGGGGGAGCACGCACATCCCCAAGCTGTCTGGCCCCGAGGGCCCTGCTGTGGCCCTTGAGGTGGTGGTGGGAGGAGAGCTCAAGTCCATACTCCCCTAACCTTACCAAAGTTCCTAGGTGCCAGCATCTCCTTGTCCATCTCTCTGTATCTTGGGAAGTCTGAGAAACAGGCAAGAAGAAGGAGGAGGGCTGCTGCTGCTCCTCCCTGCTTTCAGGGCTGGAGACAGATGGATGGACAGACAGACAGCTGTGCCATGGGAGAGGCAGCCAGGCTGCAGGCAGCCACTGCTTTGAGCAGGTCACAGAAACTTCTTGGGGCCACCCCCTCCAGGGAGATGAATAATGTTGAGGATGGGGGCTCTGACCTCTGGCTGGGACGTCTGAATGCTTTCTTCATTCCAGAGCTCTTGACTCCCCCTGCCCAGCCCCATCCTCTCTTCCCACTGGCCAGTTCACTCAGTGTGGGGTGCCTCAGGCCTGCCCTCGGCTGCCTTCCCAATTATCCACCTCCTCCTCCATACTGCTCCTCGTGCTCGCTGCACTTCGTCTCCTCTTGGGTGTTAATAATGATAGTGCTTTACAGTTTACAGAGCACAATTATATACATCAACTCATTCGACCCTTTCAGGAGCTGTATGCAGGAAGGGAAGGGAGGGTGTGGGTGGCATACTCGCATGGGTGCTGACAGGAGTGGGGGTGGGGAGGACGTCAGTGATCCAGGGTCTGGAGCCATCCGTGGTGTGGGGGCCAGGAGCTTGGAGGATGCTTTGCTCTTCTTCTGTCCTTAGACTCCCAGGCACACGTGGTGCCTGGAAAAGCAGAGGCATTTCACAGACGCTTGCTGTCGACATGACTGTGTCCTGTGTTTGTCTGCTTTATGCCCCACTCTTAGGAAAGTTTGCTCTCGAGAAAAGACCTGAAAACCACACTGAAATGTAAATGAGCAGGAAGAGCTTTCAAATGACACCCCGCAAGGAAGTCAGTTCTTGTGGTACAGATGCAATCCCAGTGAGCAGATGCTGGAGAATCTCTACCTTTGGAAGAGCCAAGTCAGCAGGAGAGGAAAGGGCTTCCCAGAAAGGTCCCTGGTCCCAGCCAGGATTCACAGGGAGGGGATCTGGTGCGCAGAAAGCCCTGGGGTCCCTTGCTGGTCTCCTTTCCCATAGTCTTAGAATATTAGCAACAGAGGCACCTTAGAAATGATCTAGGCTGTTGATTCAAAAAAGAGATTCTCCTTTGTCTCTGCGGCTCTGGAAGCTCCAGGGTCTTTGTTATCCCTGCTTCCTAACCAGAAAGAGAATAGGGCCTCTCTCCTGGATCCAGCAGGACAGCTCCTGGGAAAGGGTCTGTACTGGTCCAGCTTGAGGGGTACCCACCAACACAGGACCAATCATGGTAGCCCTGGAAACAGGATGACCCAGTGGACATTTGAACCACAGGTTAAAGGGTCCTGAAGAAGGAAAGAGTTCCCCAAGAGAAGGGAATATCACAGGCATTGCAAGTTCATTTCAGCATTGTTTGTAATAATGAAATTTTATCCCATAGTCCTAGCACTTTTGGAAGGCCAAGTCATAAGGATCACTTGAGTCCAGGAGTTTGACACTAGCCTGAGCAACATAGTGAGGCCTTATCTCTATAAAAAATAGAAAAATTATTAAATAGCTGGGCATGGTGGCATGCACCTGCAGTTCCAACTACTGGACAGGCTGAGGCAGGAGGATCACTTGAGCCCAGGAGTTGGAAGTTGCAGTGAGCTATGATGAGGTCACTGCACTCTAGCCCAGGCAACACAGCAAAACCTTGTCTCAAAAAGAAAAAAACAAGAAATTTTAGAAACGACCCACAGGTGTTTATCAATAGGGAGAGTAAGTTAGGGTACTTCTTAGGGAATCCTATTCAGCTCAATCAAAAAGATTAAGTTAATTCTTCTGTCTCTTGCTGATGCCATGTACTCTTCCCACCACTCTCCTCTCAGCAAGCAAAGACAGGCCAGAGGACATAGACATGTGACATCTGAGGCCAGGACTAGGGTAAGTCAGAGCCTCTGCTGGAAAGGGAGTGGCCTGGTCTCTCCTGGCGGTAATGAGGATGTGAAGAGGCTCAGGTCTGAACCAGTTAGAGTCCAACTGAAATGTAAAGCAGGTTCCTAATCAAATGCCCCCTTGCCCTCATCCCGGTCTTGGAGTCTCAGAGGAAGAAAGAGAGAGCGATTCTACCTTTGGAGCTCTTGCCTCATGGAGGCCACAGCCATTGGCTCTGTGGGGCCCTGAGTCCCGGGGAAATGCTGGCAGCTCAGCCAGGCCCCTTCCTCATTCTTGGGTTCCGCTTACATAACCCCTTGGCAGCCTGATGGCTACACTCACTCCTGGGGCTAGGCAGAGAGAGCTTGGAGCTCTGGTGGGGCCATTATGGCAGAAGCCACCAGCAGCAATCCCAGGTGCCTAAGATGCCTCACCCTGGCTATGCTTCCATGGTTCAGGGTACTCAGATTGACAGTGTCCATCCAGCTTCATATGGTTTTGATTCTTCTGCCTTCTCCATGATTCCACTTTTTCGGGGTACTCTCTGGGTCTCCTTGCCATCAGCTTGCCTTCTGATTAGTCCCTGGGCTCCCAGCTCCCTTTCCAGTCTCCCTCGCTCTGAAATGTAAAGTGGAAGCAATTCCACTCCCGGCATGTTCTGGCTCGGTGACCTTATAGCATTTATGGCAAGTTAATTTTTAATTTTGTGTTTAATTGATAAATAACAATTGTATATATTCATTAATAATCCTTTATGGTGTCAGTTTCTCACAAAATGGGGTTAGAGTGAGGGTGACTAACACAGCTAGTGTAAAGCTCTGCCCATCCAGCTGCCAAGTGCCAGGCTCCTTCCCTGACCCCCTCCCTGCCTGGGATGGAAACCGTTGAAGGGCGAGGGAGGGGCTGCGGGGAGGAGCCCACAGGCGAGCTGAAACCGGGAGGAGGCATTTCGGAGAAAGAAGGCAGCAGTTCTGGCTTACAATGCCCCAGACTGGTTATCAGAAGAAGACGGGGGAGGTCGGGGCAAGCACTCTCCTGCAGATGTGTGTGATGGTGGGACACAAGGTCACAAGGAGAAACGGCACCTGTGAGTTCCCTAAGATAGGAGCAAGGCTTGATGAACCTTATTGTAGCTGATGTGGCTGAGTCATGAGCTCTGTGGTTAGGACATCTTAGGCCGAAATGTGAAGTTCTTAGGCTTTGGCTCATGGTGGACCCAGGCTGGGGGAGCAGCAGGAGACCAGGGCCCTACCAGCACCTACTGTGTGGCCTGGGGCAAGAACAGTCCAGTTTTCTCCTCTGGAAGGTGGCAGGCGATGGGTGCTCCAGGGCAACGGTTTGGAACTGTGCTCCACGGAAAACGTCCTGAAACCTAGTCAGGGTTTCGTTTCTACATGTTAGGCTTCTGAGCCCAAAATGTGCTTGAAAACCCCATTGGGAGCAAGGAACAAGGCCAAGTGATGTGACATGAGGTTTGTGTGTGAGAAGGGCTCAAGGAGAAGAAAAAACATCTAGCGAGAACGAAAACAAAATGGTCATTTGCATTGGAGTTGGAAGAAAGAATGACCCAAAAGACAGATGAGCAAGACGCTGGAGGAAAACCAGGCCCAGTTGGGCAAAGAGCACAGGCTCTGGGTCAGATCTGACTTGAGTCCTGGTTGCCAACTATGTGACTTCGGGATGGTTCCACTTTATGCCTCAGTTTCCTCATTTGCCCAAAAAGATAAAATGCTATGCTTATTGGGCTCCATATGGGTTAAATTAACAAATGCTCATAGAGACAGAGATCCAAAGAGGTTAACAGAGGGGTTGGGACACAGAAAAGTACAGTCAGGAGGAAAGGCAGATCAGAGAGAAACATGGAGAAATGCTAAGTCCCGGGGCGAGGGGGCACATGTGCAGGTGGCCATCTCTGGGTCTTCCCCTCAATCCAGCTCTGTCTCCAGGACAGTATTGCCAAAGTCACACTTACCCCAGGACACACATATGACTTCTTGTGGGGAAGGTCCTTCTCTTCTCTCTATCGTAGTGCATTTTCTTGTTTTTCTGAATGCTTACTATTTGCTAAACACTGTACTGAGAACTTTACACACATTATATTACATAATCTGCATAATAGCCTTGAAAGGCAGATAGGTATGATTTAATAACTACATTTTACAGATGCAGACACTGCGACAGAGAAAAATAAGTTATGCAGCTTGTGAAAGTGAAGCCAAAAATTGAACCCAAGTCCCTTCAGCACCCAGACCAAACAGGTCTACAGGTCCTCATTCAGGCTTCCAGGGGACCACCAGGTTTTCACAGTGACCCCACCAGTGTATGTAGCTTTCACTCTACAGTGAAATCTGTACTTGACAAGCCCTGCCCACGATCTGACAAGTAACAACACACAGCTCTTTGGTGCTCTGTTCATACACAATCAGCTAAGAAGCACCAGGCCTTTGAAAAAAGCTTCTAATATAAAAAGCATGTTCAAACAAACAAACAGAAGACAAAAAAAAACTTGGAGGAAACAGAGACTATGTATGGAGAAGAAAACTCTTACATACTTAGAAAGATACAGTATTGCATCTAAAAATCAAGAATGAGATAGTATTGAAAAGGAATTTTGGGGGAAAAAGAGCTCTTAGAAATTAAATGTGACAGAATTTGTAAAAATAGATGATTTCAATAGATGATTGAAAAATAAGTGGGGGAAATTATTCAGAAAGCAGTGGGAAGAGTTAGGAGAGAAGGGAAAAAAGAACAAGAAAATTAAAATATGCATTCAAAAAAGCATTCACATTACAGGAATTCCAAAAACAGAGAATAGAGAAAACAGAGGTTGAAAACAATAGATCAAAGGTATAATAATTTAAGAAAATTTCCCCAGTCTTAAAAACAGAGTTTCCACACTGAAAGAGCCCACTGAATGTCCAGATTAGTCAATGAAGAAAAACAAACCCAAAGAAAGTAAATCATCATGACATTTCAGCATATTAGCAACAGAGAAGATCCTACAAGTTTCCAGAGAAAACAAACAAGTTCTATACAAAGGAGTCAGAATAGCAGTAGACTTTCCAACAATGCTGGAAGCTGGAAGACAATGAGAAAGGCCAACTGCTTCCACTGTAGAATTTTCTACTGACCCAAACTCGCAATCAGGTGTGAGGGTGGAATGGAGACATTTTCAGACATGCAAAGTCTCCAAATTTTGTTTCTCGTGCATGCTGTCTTAGGAAGCTACCGTGAAGGACATGCACCCAGGAAACAGAGGACCAACTGCGGGAGAGACAGGAAGCTCCAATAAGGCAGTAAAGGGAGATCCAAGCCAACCCTTTGCAGCCTGGGGAACAACCAGTGCAGCCTGGCCCAGCCAAAAGATCCAGAAAGAAGAGATGGATGGAATACCTGACACATCTCAGCACATGAGAGGATTGAGGAGATTATTAAGTTTGGGGAGAATTAGGGAATAAATTCGTGACAAATACATAGAAAACTAACAAAACCAAAATAGTTTTTAACTCTAGAGGGAAAATTTAGCAGAAAAAGGAAAATAATCATCGTATACCCATGGCTTGGCTGTGAGTAGTGTTTGTATATTCAGGAGAAGGTAAATATTGAAAGTTGATCTAATGAAATTGCAATCTAATTATACTGGGAAAATGGCTGGTAGAGTTAGGGTGGGATATGTGAATAGGTGTGTGGCAAGGGCCAGAGTTTTGGTGGGAGAGAAATAAATCCTTTTCTTCCATAATGGAAAATAGGCCTAAATTAAGAAAATCTAAGAAATGGCTAGCATTGGAAAATTAGGGAGCAGTAATGTAAGCTTGCTATTTAGCAAGGAAGGCAAATAATCTGTTAAAAGGAGTTGAGAATGTTGCTCCTGAGAATTAGGAATTGGCAGGGGTGTGGTGGAGGGGTAGGGGGCTGCTGTGTTTCTTATCAAGCCTGCAGAACTCTTGATGTTTTTAAACTGTGTGCACAAAAGTTTCTGGTTTAAAAAAAATATGATAAAGAACAGAAGGAAGAATGGGGCGAGAGGTGGGGAGGAAAAGAGGAAGGGGAAGAACTTAGAAGAGTCCAGTAGATTCTGCTGTATGTTGGGCAAATTATTTAAATTACTTAATGTCTCTGATTTACTTCTGCAAAAATTTGGATAATCGTATATAACTCATAGAGTTCTTTTTATCTCTGATACACAGTAACCATGTATCACTATTGGTTATTGAACTACAGACCAATCTATTGAAGGATCTATTTCCTCATTTCCACCTGCCTCATGAAACAGTTGCTCCCAACTGGAGATTCAGTGAAGTAACTAAGTTAAACCTCAAATTCAGGGCCGGGCGCGGTGGCTCACGCCTGTAATCCTAGCTCTCTGGGAGGCCGAGGCGGGCGGATTGCTCGAGGTCAGGAGTTCGAAACCAGCCTGAGCAAGAGCGAGACCCCGTCTCTACTATAAAATAGAAAGAAATTAATTGGCCAACTAATATACATACAAAAAAAAAAATTAGCCGGGCATGGTGGCGAATGCCTGTAGTCCCAGCTACTCGGGAGGCTGAGGCAGGAGGATTGCTTGAGCCAGGAGTTTGAGGTTGCTATGAGCTAGGCTGACGCCATGGCACTCACTCTAGCCTGGGCAACAAAGCGAGACTCTGTCTCAAAAAAAAAAAAAAAAAAAAACCTCAAATTCATGTAGAACTAGGCAAAATATTGACTTCAGTAACATGCCCAGCAGAGTGCCCAGTGATGCTGTTTATATGTATGGGGAGTTTACTCGATGCAGGTCTCTGTGCTAAATGCATGGGCTTATCCTCCATCAACCTGGCGCACTGTTCTCACCACCAGGACAGCTCCGTGTACTGAGGAAAGCAACAAAGAAAGCCAACCAACACAATGCATGTGAATAATCAGGTCTGGGCAAGGTGCAAAAGACCATAACAGAGGAACACTTTCTCTCTTATACTATGCAAAGCATTCATTATTTATATCTCGTCTACTTTCAAAAAAGAATACTGTTGGTGTAGCAAGAGTAACCCAGGATTTAGAGACAGAAAATCTGGCTTCAGATCCTTTCTTCACCTATTGGGCAAGTAATTTCTTGAAACTGTTTCCTTACTGGTAAGTTGAAGCTGAAAAAAGAATATTGACTTTATTATATTGTTATAATGAATCTTAACTCACTTTATACACACACACATAAAATTTACCATATAAAGAGTAGCTTAACATTGAAATATTTATACATATAATATATATAACTACTACATAAAAGTGTAGTTTTAGATGTATTTTATATATAAAACTACCCTTTTTATGGTAAATTACTGTAGTCAAAAAATAATTCCAGACTTGGTAAGGACAAACTTTTATTCAAAGAGGATTGTTGCAAGGTTGGGAGAGGGGAAGGCACTATTGCAACAGGGAGAGGCTCTGACCATAAGATCTGCAAGCATCTCAAGAGTTAGGCAAAAAGGAGTTTTCCTTTATTGAGAGAACACAAGGCAAAAAGAAGCAGGTGTGGGGAAGCGAATGGATGGAAGGGTGGCAGCGTCAGGCAGTAGGTCAGAGACTGTCTTACCCAGGGGCCAGCCTGTTCTCAGAAGGGCTCAGGCTGATGGTGGCCAAGTTTAGGGGCCTTGAAAAAGAAACTCTTAACCAAAGTTTGGTTAGCAAATGTTTTGTCCCAATTGATCAGTGACAAGAAGCTCAGCTAATCATTTATGAGACAAAGCATTATGTAAAGGCAAAGCAAGGGGCTTTGGAGGGTCCACAACTGGCAAATTAAACCTCCAAAATATGTAAAAAAGTTACTTAGTGCAAGAAACACTCTTTCCAAATGATTTAAATAAGACTCATGGATGCCCTTGTTAAATCATTTGGAAAGAGTGTTTCTTGCACTAAGTAACTTATTTTACATATTTTGGAGGTTTAATTTGCAATATAAAATTAATCCACACTCCCCCCCAACTATTTACTATGACATATTTGGTCCCCATTTTGAGTGGATTCACTTTAAATGACCATTCTCCAAGATCAATTATCTTCCAATAATGAGAACCTTTGGGTGTCCTGAGGAGTCTGAGACTCATGCCTAATGTAGCTTGCCATTAGCATGGAATTCCTTCAAAGTCTCACTTTATCTCAAAATTTCATGATAATATACTCTATAACATACCTCTGATAAGTTGCATATCTGTTAAGTTACTCACACTTTTCCCTAAAATTTTTTAGTAAAAAGGATCCTCTTAGACAATGAGCCATTTTTATATACCTGTGTGGCATGTTGCATGTTTCCTTCAGGATATATGAACGCCATTTGGAAATCTTGGCCATAAACATGATGAAAATTATTTGGGCCCTGACAGGGTCTAGAGGAGAATGTTGCCAATCAACTACTCTACACAGCCATAGAAAGATCTCAAAAATGTTCTCTTTAGAATATCTAGCTTAGAGCAATGCTCTGATGACTCCACAAGGACAATTAATTGTAAATGTACTCTTCAATTGATAGATTAATTAATAACTTTAAGTCTTTCTGAGCATGGTTAGACACCAGGACCAAAGGGCTCTGAGTATACTTCTGTAGGCCACATCAAACAGAAGATGTAGCCCATCTTCATGTAAAGAATTCCTCATTTGGTAATGAAACTCATGTCCAGCATTTTTGCATGCATTATCTCTAACCCTCACAACAGCCTGCAAGGTAGGTGCTATTATCTTCTTTTTACAAAAGAAAGAACAGAAAGTTTCAATGATTTTGCTGCAGCCAGAAGGTGATGGGTCCATCATAAAGCTCATATCCTTTCCATTAAACTAGACTAGCTTAGAGTTCATGCCTGGGTGAGGTTTACAACACAAGTGACCAGCATGCCCCTTGGCCCATCTTCTTCACATACCAGTGGCCCCAGCCAGGCTTTGGAAAGGAACTGGACAGCAGGTAGGTCAAGGTTCAGCTCCCACATGAGTGCCTGGGGGTTGGAAACCCTCCTTTAACTGAAGAAAGACCCTATGACTTTTAAGCTTTCATCTGACTTTTGGAGGGGAAGCATTTGATGATACAGAATATCATTTCCATTAAAGAAATAAAATGAAGTAAATCATATTTAATAAAATTGTGCACACTTTCTCCTGACACACTGTAGTCTTGTGCTTTCCTAGGCCAGTATTATCACATGGAAGCCATTGGGGTTTTTACTCACAGTCACTCTACTGTTGACTCCCAATTTCCTCTCTGTGGTTGTGAAGGAAACTGCCCAAGCAATATAAGACTACTGGAGGTTTTTACTAGCCTTTCATTGTCCTTGACTCGGTGGACAGGAAACGGACCATATGAAAAGAGTATAGATCCGTAGTTGCTGATGTTCACATAAAACCTGCATTTTGATACCACCAGGAGAATCAAAGTCCTCGGGGACCATTTCCTAACAGAGGTGTCATTATAATCCCTAAAAAATCTTTTTATCATAAATGTATTATGAAAATGACAATTTAGAACATTCTAAACCAGAATGACATTCTGGTAACTTTTCTTTTTTCTCATGTGTTCTGCTCTTGCTCTTTTAAATTAAAAAAAAGGAAACCCTAATAATCTGCTCTAGGGTTATCTATAGATGGACACTCTTACTTTAGAATATACAAAAAAAATCGATTTCATAGGAAAAATTCTGTCTTTACATGTGAGTATCCACCCAGTCTTCTCTGTGCTGATGTGGTATGACCCTGCACACAAGTGAGAAGTCCTGGTTAGTCCTTAAAAACAATATTAGAATTACCGCCTGCTTAACTGGTTTCCAAACATAAGGATCTATTCTCTTTTTTTTTTTTTTTTTTGGATTCCAAACATATTCCATTTTCTTTTTTTTTTTTCTTTTTTTTAAATTTCAGCATATTATGGGGGTACAGATTTTAAGGTTTCAATAAATGCCCATTTCCCCCTTCCCCCCACAAGTCTGAGTCTCCAGCATGACCATCCCCCAGATGGTGCACAGCTCACTCATTATATATGTATATACCCGCCCCCCTCCCCCCTGCCCAATACCCTATTACTGCAGTACCTATGTGACCACTTAGGTGCTGTTCAGTTAATACCTATTTGCTGGTGAGTATATGTGGTGCTTGTTTTTCCATTCTTAGGAAACTTCACTTAATAGTACGGGTTCCAGCTCTAACCAGGAAAATATAAGATGTGCTATATCACCATTGTTTCTTAGAGCTGAATAGTACTCCATGGTATACATATACCACATTTTATTAATCCATTCTTGGATTGATGGGCACTTGGGCTGTTTCCACAGCCTTGCAATTATGAATTGTGCTGCTATAAACATTCGAGTGGAGGTGTCTTTTTTATAGAGTGTCATTGGATCCTTTGGGTAGATGCCCAGCAATGGGATTGCTGGATCAAATGGTAGATTCACCTGTATCGCTTTAAGGTATCTCCATATTGCTTTCCACAGAGGTTGAACTAATTTGCAGTCCCACAAGCAGTGTAGGAGTATATAATTTTTTAATTTCCATCTTGATTTCTTCCTTTATGAAGTAAACATTTAGTAGGAGGTTGTTTAATTTCCACGTTTTTGTGTAGAAATGTGTGTTTCTGTTAGGGTTGATTTCTACTTTTATTCCACTGTGATCTGAGAAGGTACATGGTATGATTTCTATTTTTTTAAATTTCTTGAGATTTACTTTGTGTCCTAGAATATGGTCAATCTTAGAGAATGTCCCATGAGCTGATGAGAAGAAGGTATATTCAGTGGGTTGTGGGTAGAATGTCCTGTAGATGTCAGTCAGACCCAGTTGTTCCAAGGTTTTGTTTAAGTCCATTATTTCTTTATTAATTTTCTGTTTGGAGGATCTGTCTTGTGCCGACAGTGGGGTGTTGACATCTCCGGTGATTATGGAGTTGCTATTAATCCATTTGCTTAGATCCAGTAAGGTTTGCTTTATGAAACTGGGTGCACCTAATTTGGGTGCATATATATTTAAAATTGTTATCTCTTCTTGTTGAAGTGTGCCCTGCACCATTATATAATGACCCTCTTTGTCTTTCACTACTTTTGTTGGTTTAAAAACTAAATCGTCTGAAATTAGAACTGCCACGCCAGCCTGCTTTTGGCTTCCACTTGCCTGGAATACTGATCTCCACCCTTTTACTTTTAGTCTATATGCATCCTTGCAGGTTAGATGTGTTTCCTAAAGACAGCATATACTTGGCCTGTATTTTCTTATCCATTCAGCCAGCCTATGTCTCTTGAGTGGAGAGTTTAAGCCATTCACATTTATTGAGAGAACTGATAGGTAAGGTAGATTACTGTTCATTCTGTTGGGTTGGATGTTGTTGCTTTGATTTCTCTCTTGAGCCATTGTATTATCTGGCCTTTAATCTTTGGGTTTTGGTTGTTTTTATATTCGTGAGTTTTTATTATGGTGTTCTGTGCATAACACTGTTTTGAGTACTTCTTGTAGGGCTGGTCTTGTCTTGGTGAATTCTCTGAGACTTTGCTTGTCTGAGAATGTCTTTATTTCTCCTTCATATATGAAGCTTAGTTTTGCAGGGAATAAGATTCTAGGGTGGGCATTGTTTTGTTTCAGAAGAGTGAGAATGGGGCCCCAGTCTCTCCTTGCTTGTAAAGTCTCATTAGAGAAGTCTGGTGTTATTCGAATTGGCTTTCTCTTGTATGTCACTTGCTTCTTTTTCTTACAGCTCTTAGAAGGGCCTCTTTAGTTGATATTTTGGTCAGTCTGATGACTGCTTGTCGTGACGTCTTCCTGTTTGCATTGAATCTCCCAGGGGTCCTCTGAGCTTCTTGAACTTGTATATCAAGATTTTGAGCAAGGCCTGGGAAATTTTCCTCTATTATATCTTCAAATAGCTTGTCCAACCCTTGGGTGTTGTCCTCTTCCCCTTCTGGTAACCCTATGACCCTCACATTAGGTTTCTTCACATAATCCCACATCTCTTGTAGGCTTTGCTCTTTTCTCTTGTTTCTCTGCTCTATCTCTGTGATGGTTTTATTTAGTTGGAGGGTGTTATCTTCAAGCTCTGAGATTCTTTCTTCTGTTTGATCTACCCTGTTCTTGAGACTTACTACTGTATTTTGTAGTTCCCTGAATTGATTCTTCATTTCCAGGAGTTCGGTTAAACTTTTCTTCATTGTGTCTATTTCTTTTTCCAGGTCCTGGAGGCTTTTTGTGGTTTCTTTGTGTTGGTTATTGAGTTGTTGTTGCAGCTCGGTGAGTGTTCTTATGATCCACAGACGAAATTCCTCTTCTGTCATTTTGGTTGCCTGATTTTGGTTGGTGCCTGTTTCCAGGGGGCTGGGGCTCCTCTTTGGGGGAGAGTTTTCCATTTGGTTCTTCATATTTCCTGAGTTCCTTCACTGATTTCTTCCCATATCGATCAGTTGTTGTTTCTTTCCTTTAGGTTTTTGTTTGGGTATTCACACACCTTGTTTAGTTTCTGAGCCGTTAGGTGGTGTCTGTGGGTGAGATTCGACCACTGCCTGTATAATGAGTCAGTGGGTGCCATGAAAAGGCTGTGCAGGATGCCGTCCCTGTCAGTAGGTGGCGCTTGCTTGGAGGAATAGGCTATGCTGTTGATTTTGTGTCCTGTTATCAGCTCTTGTTCTGGGCGGAGCTGGGTTGGGTAAGCCTGCCCTCAGGCAGTTAGCAGGGGTCAAAGTTCTGTTCTCTGCTACCAGGAAAAGCTGTCAGGGTGGGGCTGGAATGGTCCCGCTCAGCCAGAAAGTCTGCTTGTGGGGGTGGGGCTGTCTGAGACCCGCAGTCTGGAGCGGGCCTCGCTTCTTTCCACCCTCCCCAACTCCGCAGCTATTCCTGGGCTTCTGCCAGCAGGCCAGACCACAAGCCACCAGGCCTCCCCAGACTGTGATGCTGTCGGGGAGGTTCCCTGAGCAGGAATGCCACTTGGGCTGGGCGCACAGCCTCCCTTTGGGGGGAGGGTTACCCTCTAGGACGCCGATCCGCCCCTGGAGGCACACACACCTCATCAGGCTGTTCACAAATATCCCTTCTGTGCCCCAGGCAATGCTAGACCTCGGTGCATGGGATCTGGTCTGCAGGTCCAACCTTTGGGTCCCAGAGTTCAAACTGTATCCCCACCAGGGAGAGGAGTTCTGGTCCCAATTTGCCCACAGGGAGCCCAAGCTGTGTCTGTGTCTCTCAGCCTCTGAGTCGGCACCGTTCTCCTGGGAACACCGTGCCAGCAGCACCTGGGAGGGCTGGTGGGTAGGGAGCTCACAGTCTGAGTTCCCCTGAGTCAGCTGTAGGGTCCCAAAAGGGAAGGTCCTGTTCCCTGGAGGTGCCTCTGGCTGGTGGCTGTATTGTCTCTCTGGGCAGCCGCGGGTAGGGTCGGCGGAGGGGAGCAGGAGGCAATATGGCGCCTGCCGCGCGGCTCGGGAATGTGCACACGGAGGTGCCCCTAGGGATTTGGGAGTCTGGTGCCGTGTCTGCTACAGGCTCACCGCTAGCTGGCGGCGGCCATCTCTGGGCTGGTGTCCGCAGGTCTCTCCACCTGCTGGGGAGCCCACCAGCAGTCCCAAATGCAGGGGAGGGGAAAGGTGATTTATCCACCTACCCTTCCCGCTGGTCTCCGGGTTGCTCCGGCGGTCTCAGCTTCCAGTTCTCCTCCGCAACCTCCTCCCGTGGAGTCTCCTGGGGTCTCAGGTAACCCTCCTTCTGGCCCTCGTCTGCTGTATGCTCGCCTTCTTGCTTCTTTTTTCTAATTTCTGCTAGAATCTGTCTTTTCTGCGGAGACACTATTTCTGGCGGTGTTTCTCGTCCGCCATCTTGATCCTCCTCCTATTCTCTTTCATTAGCAAAGAACATTAGTATTCCAGAGTCTTCTTCTAGAGACCTGCAGTATTGATCTGTCTGTCATACAGAACTTATCAAAAAATGACATTTATGAAAAATTATCTGAAGAATGTAGATTTTATCCACTTCTCTAAATTTAAAAATTTCAATCTTTTTGCAGCAGGACTCCGAGTTCTGATCCAAGCTGCATCTGCCATTGCAATCTGAGACATGTCAAAGCAAATTTGGCACACTGGTGCGCCAAGCACTCTAGACGTCTATTTGCATGAAGGACCAAGTATCCTCCCACGAAATAATCCCAAGAGAAGAGGGGGAGACAAGTTTGATCCAGTAACAAAGCCTGGTGTTGAGGGGAGGAGAGAGTGTTTCTGAATGTAGCTTGTTGGAGGGAAGAAAAGTCTGTGTATAGCATCCTTTGAATCTGTCCCCAGCCTTGGCTGGGACTAAAGAAGGAAGAGTGGAATTTCATGTAGAAATCAAAAGAGCTGTTTTCACTAAAATCTGGATCACTGTTAGGACATAGGACTGTCTTGCTTTGGTGAACCTCTATTAGAACACAATGTAAGTGGAGAGGGCGGCATTTTCTCTTTCTCAGTTGAGAACACAGTGTGAGGTTCTGAGGGCTTCTGAGCACCCCATCTCACTCTGGACCCTGAGGGAAAGAGTGTCAATGATGCTGAGGAGACCTGGTGCTCACCTTCCCAGCAGAAGTGGGATGCCCAGTGGATGCCACAGGAGAGCTGACTGGACTGGTTTGTGGGTGCAGGTACTGCGCAGTCTCCTAGGTATAATGATGGGGAGACTTTGTGGAGAACTAGTAGTCCTGTATCAGCAGGTCTGGGCAAGAACCAGGAGAGTGTGGACTGTTCTCCAGACTGATGTGGCCAGAGCAGGCTGGTGTAGCAGGTGCTGTCAGCATACGGCCTGTACCTTCCTTGCCTGTACCCTTCCAGGGCTTGTTGAGTGACACTGCAACTGCCAGCACCTATGTCTCATTGCCTGAGGGCTGTCTCTGCCTGCTGGAGCCTGCTCTGCCCATACACATGGCAGGATAGAAGTGCCAGGGAGTTAACACTTCCCAGAAGCAGCCCTCAACCAATGACTGATGGGAGTTGGTGTATAAATACCTCAGCTCCCTCCCCGCCTCAGGTGGGATGGCTCTGAGAGAGTGTTCACACTCACAGGATCTCCCAGCAGGGGTGAGCTCCAACTTCCCTTAGTAGCAACTAGCTTAATAACGCACCTTTATGGGAGCTTCTCTTCCTGTTATGTCTCACTTGCCCACTCTCCTATCAGTGTTTACTGGAATGAACCAAATGGCTCGCATCTGGATCCTTTCCCCAAGGTCTGCTTCTCGCAGAACCCAAACTGAGACAGGTGGGTTTGCTTGGATCAAACTAAAGCAACACAAGACCACTCTTGGGCCATTTTACCTTGTACCCTCATCAACCTGTTTTTAGTGCTAATGCCTTTAGTTTTTTTTTTTTTTTTTTTTTTTGAGACAGAGTCTCGCTTTGTTGTCCAGGCTAGAGTGAGTGCCGTGGCGTCAGCCTAGCTCACAGCAACCTCAAACTCCTGGGCTCCAGTGATCCTTCTGCCTCAGCCTCCCGAGTAGCTGGGACTACAGGCATGCGCCACTATGCCCGGCTAATTTTATATATATATATCAGTTGGCCAATTAATTTCTTTCTATTTATAGTAGAGACGGGGTCTCGCTCTTGCTCAGGCTGGTTTTGAACTCCTGACCTTGAGCAATCCGCCCGCCTCGGCCTCCCAAGAGCTAGGATTACAGGCGTGAGCCACAGCGCCCGGCCGCCTTTAGTTTTTTTAACCAACCCTAGAATCAGCCACAGGAGTCTAAAGACCCCATCCATCCTGTTACTCAGCACTTCCTACGTGAAGTTCATTCATTGTGAGAAATTTTTTCTAAAATTTACAGTTGGAAAAAATTTTGCTTAGCCCAAGAATCTGGTATAGTTCCTCCATTCTGTGAAGAGAATTAGGTACCATCTCTCTGCCTATCTTTCTGTCTGTCTGTCTCTCTCTCTCTCTTTCCTTCCCATATTTGCCTTCAGGGAAACTCAGAAGCCAATTTGGAGTCCAGTAACAGTAAATCTATAGAGAACTTTATCCTCTGCACATGTGTGCTTCTCTTCCCTAGCCATAACTTTGTTGGGACTCAGAAAACAATACCCCAATATGAAGGCCTCAGAAGGTTGAGGTCTTCTCTCTCAGCCTGAGAAACCAAAGTTTTTCTCTGAACTTCTCCTGTCCCCCTGTGCCTCAACCCCATCCTCCCCTGAAGCTACCCATAGAAACTGGACTCCCTCTACCCCAAGGTGGGTCATAGAAACCAGAACCCCTTTTTTTCAAAGCCAGCCACAAAACTTAAAGATACTACTCTAACTTCTCCTCCACCTTTCTTTGTAAAAATTAGCCATAAATAAATTATGTGACCTACTTTGTTTCACTGTACATCTTGAGATACTCATTCTAGAAAGGGTCCTGTGCCACCCAGAGGGAAGGATGCTGCTCAGAGAGGCCAAGAAGAACCCAGACAGACTTTGCCAGTGTGGACACTCAGCCCATTAGCGTAGATGGTGCTCTTGTCCAGCAGTATTTCCGCACAGCTGCCCGTGCTGTGCTGAACCTGAGCACCGACAGGGACAGTTTCCCCGTGTCTCAGGGTCTTCATTCTGAAAGTCCCCGTGTCATGTAAAACTTGATCAAATACATTTCTATGCCTTTTCTCCTACTAATCTGCCTCTTGACAGTGATTTTCAGCTAAACATCAGAGTGCGAGGAGAAAGTTTTCCCTTGGCCCCAACAATTTCGTTTCATGTATGTTTTCTGTTTATCCTTCTTTCTTGTGTGCATCTTTGCAAGCCGTCTCAATTCTTCTGTGGAGATCTTGGGCACATGAACACGGCTGTAGTGAGCATGCGCTCCATGACGCACCGGCGCTGTGCAGCTAGACACGAGCAAGTCGCTCGGAGGTCTTCTCTTCGTGCAGGGCGGTGCCTTCAGAACGCTCTGAGTTCTGCAATTGCTTTCTCAAATGAAATCTGACATAGAAGATACAGCAAATAAATAGAAAAGGAGCTGCTCTCATAATGTGTGGGTGAGGGGACAGGGGCCCCTTCTTTCGCTGATCAGAAGGTATGAGTCATCTCAGTTGATTGTTCACAGTCAGCTATAGCTCAAACTCCCTGTTGTACTCTGTCCCTCATTCTCACTGCTGTATTTGACTAGTCTTTTAAAAAAGAAATTTAGAAAAAGAAAAAAGGGAGGCTCCCTCACTCAACTTGGGCATCCCCGTCCCCCTCTCCTTGGCCCCCAGGAACTAGCTTTTAAACCTGAGGTCTCTGCGGAGCACAGGTTGACAAAACAGCATTAGGGACAGCCAGCAGGGTGGGCCTTAGCCACCAGGGCACTGCCGGGCCATGGCAGCTGCACACAGAACCATTCTGCCCCGACTCAGGAAAGAGTGCTGCTCACTGCTACAGCCTGTCTGCCCTCCTTGAGTCCACCCTGTCCCAGGTGCCAACCTGCAGGTCAAGAGGCAGCCTTGGGGCAGGCTCCTCCAAGCCAGCTGTTTGTCACTTGGTGTCTGTCTGGACCTCTTCTGGCCCACTTGACACTTTCCCAAGTCCCCCTCCAAGCTGTCCTAAGGATAGGCAGGTGCAGGTTGGGACAGAGGAGAAGGGCTCAGGGGCTGGGCCGTGGTGGCTGAGTGTGTAAGGAGACACAGACCTTTGGCTCTGCCTCTTTTCTGGAAGCTCCCAGCTCCAAGCTTAGACGCAAATGCACCCCCACGCCAGCCCACACTGTTTGTCTAATGAGGAAACCTTTTGCCCTAGCTAGTTAAAAGTCCTGGCCCTTTGCCTCATTACTGCCAAGCCCAGAACTAAAGAAGTGAAAGCTGGCAGGCCCGGTCTGCCTTCAATTTGGCAACTGTCCCTCCGGGTCTGTGTCTCAAAGTCCCAGACTCCCAATAGGACTGTGTTTTCAACCCTGGTCAAACAAAGCCCAGGGGTCTCCCTTGTTTGGGTGTCACTCTGCCTTTGAACTGCTGTGGCTTCATCTGGTTTCAGGCTCAGCTTCCTGCCAGGAAGTGGATTTACCTCTGATTTGTTGTTATTCTCTCTGCAGGACGGTGCAGAAGGGGGAGTAGCCCCTTCTCCCCAGACACCACCTCGGGCTCCCCTGCCCTCCCTGCCATTTCTCTCCAGCCTCAAAGTAGCTCCCAGCTACTTCCTCCCCGGCAGAACTCTTCTCCCACACAGACAGAAGCAGGGACTCCCAAGATAGGGAGCCCCATGCTGGCTCACTCTGGGTGAGCTGCAGACACCTCGAGACTGGATGTGCACCTGCTGGGACACTGGGGGAAGGGGTCCCGTAGGGAGTATGGGGCTACTGAGCCTCTTGGGGAGTGGGGAGCCCTGGAGCTGCTCACACTCTCTTCCGGAAAACTCCAGAAAATGGGTGAAGAGCTATTTCCGCCCCAGATGCTAAGCTTAGACTGGAAGCCAGATCTCTTGAGTACAGATCTAGGGCCATTTCTACCCTGCCACTTTTCAAATATGTGCTTTTACCTTTATCTGTAACAGAATTATAGATAGAGGCCTGGGTTGTAAGTGCACATGTATATGTTTGTCTGCGTGTGTGAATGTGATGCAGGAAGGAGGATGAGGGTCAGGTGATTTTAGGGCCATGGACATCCAGGCAGAACAGAGAAGATTCCTCTGGAGGGGAGGCTGTGGCCCTACTCTAGGAGATATCAAGAGAAGTGTCAAAGCATGACGTTATATGTGGTGTACAGAGAGTGGCTGCTCAGTGACCTGCAAAACAGCTGATGTTTTATTAACAACCAGGGGAGGTGAGTGTGGCGGTGAGAGTCCACAGCAACCCATATTTCTAGAAATCTTTCTCAGTGGCCTATAGGCATAGAATAGTTCCTGGACACTTTCTAGGTCTCAGGGAAGAGAAGCTAAAGAGAGGTGGTCATCTTGCCCTGGGAGAGAGACACCATCTCTGGGTCAGGACAGGTGTTTTTTCTTGTTTGTTTGTTTGTTTGTTTTGGTTTTGCTTGTTTTATGTGCCATGCTCACACACTACCAGTTAGAAAATTGTACCCCCTAACTGAGAGTGAAGAGTCTAAGGTGCACTGAGATGAAACCAGACTCAGGTGTGGTGGGGAGGGAGTTGAGATGACAGAAAGAAGCTCCCAACGTTTTAGGGGAGGAGGCTGATGGTGTAAGGTGGCTAAATGCTAGCTCAAGTGGATAGATAGAAGCAAAGGGAAAGTACCTGGCTGGTGCCTGCAGGCACACCCTGCAGGGCCTGACCCTCCTGGTGGGCCAGGTTGTGGGCCCCAAAGGGCACTGGCCCAGGCCCTGTCAGCCATTCCCCTCACAAAGCCTGGGTTGTGCTCTTGGCAGGGCTGGGCCTCCTGGCCACTGAGGTCCCAGCTGGGCTGCCTGCCCTGGGAGCCTCCTTTCCTAGCCAGAGGCCCCAGGTTTGTCCAAGTGCCAATACCTAATGAGGAGCTCATTTGAATCCATGCAAAGTACCAGGGAGCAAGGAGACATGCTAATTAAAGTGATTGCTGTTCTTTAATTAAGCAATAATTCCCCCAAAGAGGGCATTATCATGCAAATAAGGCCCTCTTGGTTGAGGTAAGGGCCGTGGGCAACAGCTGAGGTCTGTTAATAAGGCCCCTGAGCATTGGAGGGCAGGGATCCAGAACGCCCCATTGAGCTGGGTGATGGAGCAAGGGAAATAATCACTGTGCACAGGGCTGCCTTTTGTCTCTCCAGGCTTTGGCTGCAGAGCTGTGGGAGGCGGGCACCCTGCACCTCCTGCCGCTCCTTTCCCCTCCTCTCCTCCCTTTCCCTTCTCTCCAAGAGATGTTTTCAGAGCCATGCGGGGTGGAGAGGTTTGTAGGACAATGTCTAGTTTGGCCCTTCATATAATCAATGTCCTAATTATCAGAGCATCAGCACAGAAATGTTGGAACAGGGCCTCCTGAATGTTCATAAACATGGAAAATATGGCAAGTGGCTGAGCTCCAATGGGCCTATGTAATATCGGAAAGAGCACTGAAATTAGTCATCCACCTAGGTGACGTTGGCAGGACCCAGTGTCCTCATCACCAGAATGGGCTGCTCCTCCCTGGCACAGTCACCATGTGAGTAATGTCTGTGAATGTATCAGGCCCTTAAACCAGTGGTTCTCAATCTGGGGTGATTTTGCCCCCAAAGAAAAGCTAACAGATAAAATATATTTGCTAAATCTCACAACCTTATCCTAGGGACATTAGCAATTTCTAGAGAGATATTTTGTCACAACTGGGGCAATGGGTGCTATTGGCATCCAGCAGGTAGAGGCCAGGGATGCTGCTAACATCCTATGGTGCACAAGACAGCCCCTCACAACACAGAATCATCTGGCCCAAGATACCAATACTGCAGAGTTGAAAACTCTGATGTAAACATTGCACAACGAACCTGAGTTAGATGAAAAAATACATAAAGAGATAGTACATTTTTTGTTGCAGGACCATAGTGATGTGGTTCTAAATCCTCTTTGGGACCAGCTCTTTAAGGTACTACTCTTTTCCCAAAGGAAAGAGTTTGGACAGTAATTGTGTTTTAAAAAACTGAACAAACAGACAGTGGTTCAGGCGGGTACTGGGAGCCCCCTGCAAGAAGTAGGACCAGAGAACAAACACACTGGGAAGGTCTAAATTGGTTACAAGTCCAAGGAGCTTCAGAGACAACACAAAGCCAGCCCTGATATAACAGGAGGGCCACAATCCATGGGAGGAGAACCCTGGCAGAGGCACCAGGGCCCAGCCTGCGGACAAGGCGAGGCAGTTGGGAGTGGGTGTCAGTGGCTCTAGGACTGTGAAACTGAGAGTCTAAGAAGAAGCAGTACCCTACCTTACCTTCCTCAATGACAGTATCCACATAGCTAACACATTGAGCATACTCTTCTAATTGTTCCAACAGTCTAGGAGGAAGGTGTTATTATTATCCCCATTTTGCACATAAGGAAATTGAGGCATAGGAAAATTAGAAAATTTGCCCACAGCCACACACCTAGTAAGAGCCACGATTTCAACTGAGATAGTATCTGCAGGTGGTCTGGCTGGAAAGCAAGTTTGGGCAACTGACTTTCTTACTGGTCACACGTTGATATACAGTTGTCTTGCGGCATGGGAGCTAGGCCCTCAGCAAAGTACCCTGTGCCTGCTTAGCTGCTGTGTGCAGAGCCACATCTGTACTTTGTACGCCCATCACTGAGCTTTGGGTCACTGGACAGAGAGCTAAAGGGCAAAGGCAACACGTGAGAAAGGGAGTCACCAAGCCTGGTTTTGCCATTCGGAGCTGATCTCATTTTCTGGGTGTGGCTCATCCTCCCCACTGCCTCGACAGTTTTCTTAATTTCCAGAGCCAAGGTGGGGAGTGTTTGGTTCTTCTAGAATTGCCTTCATAATGGCACATGTCTCAGGTGAGGCTGGTGTGCTGCTCACAGGGTGGCAAAGGCAGAAAGCCAACAAACCAGGCAATCCAACTAGGAGGAAAACCAAGCCTCTTGCTCCCAGAAATCTTGGACCCATTTCAATTTTTTGTTCACTCACTGCAAAATAAACGTTTTGTGTTACAAGGAGATGGAGATAGTATCTCATCAGCCCTACTAGTTTAGCACTGCCTTTGCCAACCTCTCACTCTACATTTGGTGGGGGAAGGAGTGTGGAGAAAAACAGGACTAGGTTCTGTTTGCGAAACATTTTCATCAGTCAAGAAACTGCTGGAGTTGTGGATACTAAATAAACCCTGACTCGTGAAGACATATGCCTTACTTTTACTTTGCCTTGCTGATTGGTGGGGTAACAGACAGAGTCGCATTACTTTGGAAGTGACAGCTCTAACATTCTGCAGACTTCTCAGAAGTGCTCTGGCTTTTTCTGAACAAAGAACAATCCACAAAAACGCCCATAGTTTGCAGTGCATAGGAGTCTGTTTACAGGATCACAGACTCAGGCCCTCTCGAAAGGGACTGGGTGAGATCATCCATTTAATCGCCTTCCTCTCCAGGTGGGGCTGGGTGGCCCGAAGGTCTCCTGCCAGAGGGTTTAGTGAGAGTGTGGCCCAAGTCTCAGGCCCTTATAGCGAGATCCCTAAGGGCCAGCCCATGTTTTCCATCGCAGAATTTATAAGTGGGATTGAAATGAGAGCATAGTGTTGCTTTGCCAGGAACAAAGATTGTCAGTGTGTTCCAGTCACTGACCTAAGACACCATGACACAAGCGAGACTCCCTTCTCCCAACTCTAGCCAGTTCTGAAGTAAAATAGTTCATCTAAGAACAAAGAGTAATAGCATTGCCAACGCCGACACAGCTTACTACATGCAAGACGTGTTCTAATCGCAACTGTGAGGTGGGCATCACTGTTCCTGTCATTTTGCAGAGAGGAAATTTCCTAGTTTCTGTATTCTTCAGTCAGGCCGAGCTCCCACCCCATCCCTGGGCTTTGCTTTGGATCTGCAGGCTGCCCATTGTCCTTCCCACTGTGCACGTCAACAGTGTCTTCTCTTAGCATCGAAGCAGCCTAAATCAGCTCTTTCCGTAGTTCCTTTTATTCCCCAAGAACCATTTCCTTCTTGCTCTTTAAATGTATAGTCCCAGTCTATACCATAACAAATCAGTGTTTATTTCCATGGCTTTCTAGTTGTTTTGGAGATACATTCGAAAGGCTGCATAGCACAGTGGTCTCAAGGGCAGGGTGCCTTGTGTCCCTCCACAGGTGTAAAGCTAGTAATGCGCAATAGAAGCAGCCCAGTAAGCACTGGTTGACATGCCTGGGTCTTTGGCTGCTCAAAAAACCGTGGGGGATAATATACTGCCCCTCCCAGGAAACAGCAAAACATGAGGCAAACACAAAGAACTGTAGAAACACTACATTTTGTTTGATGATATTTTGCACATGGTAGGTGCTTGATAAATGCCATTGAATAATTTTATTATACTTAAAAATTAGTAAGTAGCAAGTTTACTAGAATTAAGAACTATGGCAATTTCAGGACTCTAAAGGCAGAGAGAAGTAGAGAAGAGAGGGAAGAGGGAATGTGGTATGTTTGGCCTGTTTCCAAGTGCTTATTAGTTCAGCACCTTCTGAGCCACCTTTAGGGACGCCTTAGAGGGGAAGTCTGCGCAGACCCAGGCACCAGAGAGAAACACAGGCTAAACTTCTAACCTGGCTGCGGCTGCGGCTAGGAGAAGCCAGGAAGGGCTTCCTTGCTGGTGGCTTCCTACTGAGGCCAGGTGGCAGGGCTCAAGGATAGGAATCTAGATGGGTTGAACATCCCAGAAAGGTCCTGAAATGTTTCCTGTGTTAGAGGATGACAAAGCCAGGCTGAGTCTGGAGGGGGCTCAAGCTTACATGCCTCATGATCAGGGGCACCAGACACTGACGTGTGAGAGAAAAGAGTGGAATAAGGGCCTGTTGAGAGGAACCGGCCTTCCCCAAGCCATGCTCATGCATGGAGGCCAGGGAGCCTGATGAGCTCAAGAGGGTACACACAGTCCCCAAGGTCATGGCTTCTGACGGTTGGCAAAAAAGAAAATTAACTCACTGGGGAAAAAAGTCCCAGAGTCCCAACATTTTGTATTGGTTGAGTTTCTTCTGGGCCGAGTTCTCAAGGCCTCCACCTCCATTCACCCACTGCCTTCCTTCCCTGAATGTCCAGCACAGCCCACTCCTCAGGCAGGTCCTTTGATCAAGGTGGAGGCCCTGTGTGAAAGGGTGGAGGCTGCGGGAGGCAGGGCTGCAGGAGGCGCTCGCTCGCTGGCCCAGTGTGGAGCTTTTCACAAATCCATGAAAGGACTACAGCAGCGGAGTGGGAAAAGGGTGTTCCTGAGTGCAGGTGGGGGTCTGAGAAGGACAGGAGGGGCATGTGAGTGGCTCTTCTGCAGGTATTCTCATGACACCTCCCAATCTGGGCCCCTTCACCCAGGTGTGGGCTGCTAATCTCATCCTCAGAGTTTTTGCTGGTCACCAGGGAGATGCTGGCTTTGGGGGGCACGCTGTTAACAGGGGCTAGGCCTTAAATGTAGGCAGCACAGAGTCAAAGGCATGCTGTGAGCTAAAAGGTGGAACAATAGAAGGTTCCCCAAATCCAGGGATATGTTACAGTATCTGAAAGTCTGCTGTTACCCAGGGATCTCCTTAGTGCCTGGGAGAACTAATTATAAAGCTGCTATCAGCTACTGGCACCTTAGATTGAATTCCTTCAGCCAAGCCTTTGCAGTCTGAAAACATACTGAAAGGCTATGGCTGGTTTACAATTCTGACCATGAGAAACCTTGAGAAAATCTCTGTCTTTCTTCATTGCGCTTCCTGGTTAAAGACGACAGCCTGTGACACAGGGGTAGGGAACAATGAGTAACGACTTTAACAGTGTGGCTCAGCCCAGCTCATCCTGGCCCATCCCTGAGGAAGGAATTGGAAGGAGAAGGGGATAACCCCAAGTGTAAATGGTTGTCATCCCCGCACCCCCGCAACTCCCCTTGTTCAGGGCTCTAGCTCCTGGGGATGTGCCTCTTCTGACCTGCTGCCCTCCTTCTCTGGCATACATGGGAATGGGAAGGCTATAGCCAAGCTGCTGGGAGAAGATGTCTTAGTCTGTTCAGTCTAAGTACCTTAGACTGCATCATTTACAAACAATAGAAATCTATTTCTCATACAGAGTTCTGGAGTCTGGGAAGTGTGAGATCAAGGCATCAGCAGATGGGGGGTGGGGGGGCTGCTTAGGGCTTCCTCTTTGCTTGAAAGATGTGCCTCTCGCCATGTCCTCACATGGCAGCAGGGCAAGAGCAGCTAACTCGGCCTCTCTCACAAGGGCACTGAGCCCATTCATGAGGGTAGATCCAGACTCTCTCTAGCCCCCAGGGAAGTAACATCTCTGAGATGGAAGCACAGAGTCAGTAATGCAGTTCCTGTTTCTCCCAGCAAATTTGTTTCCAAGAACCCCCAGAACTGGACGGACAGAAACTGGGGAATAGGCAGGTAGTAAGTAACTTGGTCAAGGATCTGGCCAAGGGGGGATGATGAGACACAGAAGAGGAAAGGTGGGAGGCATGGGGCTCGCATGTGGACACGATGTTGGGGAAGGTAATAGGAACTTGCCTTCTAGAGTGCTCAGTTCAGAACCATTGTCTTTTAAGGATGGTCAGCACTGATGTCATTTATAGGTACTTTTAACTAACCCAGGGAAGAGGAAATATTTGATTAGGTAATGTAAAAGCGAAACTTATGCTGGAAGTTCATGTGATGGCCTTGTCTTTTCATGTATGTATACATGTGTTTATTTTGCTGATCACCACTTGTATAATGCTTACCGTGTGCCAAGCTTATCTAATCCTTACAACAGTCTTCTAAATGCATGTCATTTATGGATAAATATTAATATGTAGAGAAACTATCCATATTACTGACATGGAAAACTATAAACTAATAACTCACATTTGCTCGAACTTTCATTGCTCATGTAGTATAATAGTTGCTCACAAATGAAAAAATAAGAGAAAACTTTGGTCTTTAGGAAGAGAATCTACATGAGTTTTACCACAATGATGATGATGGTGATGCTAAAAATAATAATACTAGTTAATTTTTATTGTTGATTATGTTCTTGTTTTATATATAATAAATAATGAAAATTAATTATTTTATTGTTGAGTATGTCTGGGTCAACTACTTCATATATATTATTTCACTTAATCCTCACAACAGTTATAGAAAATAGGTACTATTACTGTTGCTTAGATGAGGAAATGATGCACAAAGCATGTTTGATAATTTGTCTAAGATGCAAATTGGTTTTAATAGCATTCTTTGCTTTTGGTATAAGAAGTTTCCACAATTGATAAGGAACTGTGGTTGTCCAGGCCAAGCTGACGGGTAACAGGCGCAGCCATGGATGGAGTGCCTGCTATGTGTCAGATGCTGTATAAGGCATGATACACACCTTAAATCCTCAAAACAACCTGGCAGCTCACAGTGTATTTATACATGTTTTGCTGATGAGGAAACTTTCCCAGGTTCGTACAGTATTTCTGGACAATGGGAAGACAGCGTTTCTGGACAATGGGAAGACAGCGTTTCTGGACAAACAGACCTCTGGTGCCACCAGGGACTAGTCTAGTCAGAGCTCCCTCAGGTGTCAGATGTCCTCAGGGGACTTAAAATCAAGTCCTTCAAGCAGTAGCTAAGGCATTATTTCAAAATCTTGTTGGTCCAACCTGTCCTAGAGCTGTCAAAGTTGCCAAAAATTTAATAATGCCAGCCCCTTAGAGACCTTCACATACTGTGGTTAGTTCATTTATTCTCCTGGAGAGGAAGAAGGGAAATCCTACCACAGAGACCGACTGGCCAAAGTCCACGCAGCAGACAAGAGGACACTGAGGCACTGAACAGGTTTCCCAGTGCTCAGCTCAGTGCTTTTTCTGTGAGATCCAGCCTCAAATAGCGCAGTTGTCAGCTGCCTACCCTGCGCAAATATCCCCAACTTCTCGCCACTCTCTTTCAGGCCCTTCCCTTTCTTCCATGTCCTGGACAGGGCTCCTTTGCTGCATGCATGTAGCTGCATGACAGGGAAGTTGGCATGTGTGTCTGGTCAGTACTGGGCCTTATTGCAGGCCTTTCTCTTTCCTTTATTACAGGCCTTCTTCTTTCTCTTTCCACATTCTTTGATAGTGCAAAGAAGATGTGGAAAGTCATTTTATCCTGGCCTGGCGTATGGGTAAACTAATCTAGAATCACAAACCCAGTAACAGAGTTAGGTGATCTGTGTGTAATAGGTTCAGGCAGTGAGTCTCTGGAGCTTAGCCTGTTCAGCATAAAAAAGGCCATAGAAATCCCTCTCTCCGTGAAATCCTCTTGCACACAATTCAGGAAATTTACATGACAGCAATAATACAGTCAACCTATTGGAATTTCTTTTTGAAGAAAAAAATAGATTGCAGAGGAAAACTATTGATTGCCAACCTTCTAGCTTTGCTATGATAGTTATCCTGCAGTCAGTCATCAGATGTAAAATTCTGAAGGCTTGAGGAAGGGCCAGGTCATTTAATAACATGTCAATATTAAATTACATCATAAATAATGAGAACTTCCTGCATATTTAATGGGAACTTTGTTGTATAAATTTGGAAATCATCCAAATGGAGACAAGTGGCTTCTGTTATTGTTTAGTCCTCTGGGTCCAACTAATTTTTGGGGGTTAGTTATTATTTTGAACTTTGGTACTTTAGCAGAGAGTAAGAAAGGCTGTAAACCAATTGACTTTTTTTTTTTTTTTTGAGACAGAGTCTCGCTTTGTTGCCTAGGCTAGAGTGAGTGCCATGGCGTCAGCCTAGCTCACAGCAACCTCAAACTCCTGGGCTCAAGCGATCCTTCTGTCTCAGCCTCCCAAGTAGCTGGGACTACAGGCATGAGCCACCATGCCTGGCTAATTTTTTCTATATATATTAGTTGGCCAATTAGTTTCTTTCTATTTATAGTAGAGACGGGGTCTCGCTGGTTTCGAACTCCCGACCTCGAGCAATCCACCCGCCTCGGCCTCCCAGAGAGCTAGGATTACAGGCGTGAGCCACCGCGCCCGGCCCCAATTGACTTTTTTTTTTTTTTTTTTTTTTGAGACAGAGTCTCACTTTGTTGCCCAGGCTAGAGTGAGTGCCATGGCGTCAGCCTAGCTCACAGCAACCTCAAACTCCTGGACTCCAGTGATCCTACTGCCTCAGCCTCCCAAGTAGCTGGGACTACAGGCATGTGCCACCATGCCCGGCTAATTTTTTGTATATATATTTTTAGTTGGTCAATTAATTTCTTTCTATTTTTGGTAGAGACGGGGTCTCGCTCAGGCTGGTTTTGAACTCCTGACCTTGAGCAATCCGCCCGCCTCGGCCTCCCAAAGTGCTAGGATTACAGGCGTGAGCCACCACGCCCGGCCCCCAATTGACTTTTAAATGGTCATTTTTCTTTCCCTTTTTTAGTTTTAAATTGATTAATGCTTTTCTTCTTAGGTAAATAAGATCAAATAAAATCCAAAGCCATGACCAAGAGCAAAACATGTGAAATCACTGTTTCATTTGCAAACCTTTAGCAGACTGAGTCAGCCTGGTGCTGATCAACTGTGACCATTCTTTCCATTGCTAAATGGGACACTTTCTGACATTTGCCACATCTATCAGATTAATTGATTCTAAGCCCACAAATATTCTAGGGTCACATAATGTTAATTTGGGTCACTATCAAATGCCAGACAATAAGATTTGAGTTTCTACTTGATATGGGAATCTATGATTAAAGTTCCATGAACCATAAGATACAATATAAATTTAAAGATTAGTTATGATTATTGTGACACAAAGAATAAAGTCTGAAGTTCTTGTCTGCCATTAAAAGCCTCCCCTGTGATCCCTAACCTATCTTACCAACACTGTGTCCCACCGCTCCTGTGCACTGAAAGCTTTGCTCCAATTGCATGGGCCACTAGCCGCCCAAGCCTTCTGCCTGCAACCTGCCTTCACACCTGGGCTCTCACTGTCCCCCCTTTCTCCTCCCCCCACCCCCCCGCCCCTGGGAGCGGTCCCCACTTCTCTGCTTCATTTTGAGTCTCCCCCAGCCTCTGGACTTGGGCTAAGTTCATTTGTCTTCCTTCATGAAGCCTTCCTTCCTCCGCTTCATCTGGAAGTTATTTTTGAAACTACCATTTACTGAGACCCTCCTCTGTGTCAGATACTGTGCTGGAAATTTGATACGTAATCTCCCTTAAACCTTGAAAGGCAGGTATTATTTTTATATTACATTTTTTGTTTGTTTTGGATAAGTAAGTAATTTCCATAGTTCAGGAATCAAAATATTATAAAAAGCTATAACGTAAAAAGTATCAGTCTTATCCCTGTTCCTATCAATGCTATTATCTACCTTTCACCATAGGTAATCATTTTTAGAGACATACTTCATATCCTTCTAATGGTTCTTTATGCAAAAAGATCAACAAATACAAATATATATTCTTAGTTTCTACCTCTTAGAAAATAGAGCACAATACTATGTACACTCTCCTGCATTCACACCTATCTCTGTCTTTTTCTTTTATTTGTCATTTAAGAATGTATTCCTAGAGTTCTCTCCATAGCAGTTTCTGAGAGCTTCCTTTTTCTTTTTTCAGCTGCACAGTACTCCACTCTGTGGATGTAGCTCTTAATGGTGGACACTTGGATTGTTTCTAATCTGTTATAAACAATGTTGTTGTGGGCCTGGCGCTGTGTCTCCCGCCTGTAATCCCAACACTCTGGGAGTCCGAGGTGGAAGGATCGTTTGAGCTCAGGAGTTTGAGACCAGCCTGAGCAAGAGTGAGACCCCCATCTCTACTAAAAAGAGAAAGAAATTAGCCGGACAACTAAAAATATATAGAAAACATTAGCCAGGTGTGGTGGCGCATGCCTGTAGTCCCAGCTACTCGGGAGGCTGAGGCAGGAGGATGGCTTGAGCCCAGGAGTTTGAGGTTGCTGGGAGCGAGGCTGATGCCACAGCACTCTAGCCTGGGCAACAGAGTGAGACTCTGTTTTTAAAAAAAAAAAGGTGCTGTGAATGAGCTTTTCATATGATTGTAAGACTTTTCTATAGAATACATTTCCAAACTGGAACTGTGGGATTTAAGGGTAAAAACATGATAAATTTTGACAAATATTGTCAAATTTTCTTACCTGGAGGTTGTACCATTTTTATTCTTATCAACAATGTATGAAGGAGCAACATATGTATTGCAATCTGCATTTTGTATGTGAGGAACCAAGGCATGGAAAATACGAGATGATCATGTAGTTAATAATATTCAGGCTGGGACTCAAACTTTTGCTCTGCAGTATCTTACTCATTTGCTGTTTATCAAATAGTGATTTATACTATTATTTGTTTATTTCTTTATTTGAGACAAGGTCTCGCTCTGTTCTTTGGGCTAGAGTGCAGTGGCATCATCATAGCTCACTGCAACCTCAAACTTCTGGGCTCAAGTGATCCTCCTGCCTCAGCCTCCTGAGTAGCTGGAACTGCAGGCACGTGCCACCATGCCCAGCTAATTTTTCTATTTTTTGTGGAGATGGGGTCTCACTCTTGCCCAGACTGGTATCAAACTTCTGGCCTTAGCAATCCTCCTTCTTCGGCCTCCCCAAATGCTAAGATTACAAGTGTGAGCCTCCACACCTGGCCCTGTTACTTATTTTATATATACATAGGCCTAAACTTTCTAAAGCTTTATTATAAACTTCTTATGTTTAGAGATTTTGCAATAACCAGAGGCTGAAGCAAGACTTACATCAATCCCAGGTGAGAATGAGGGAAAGGGCAATGAGATAGAGAAAGTTGGGAAACAAATGCAAAGTAATATGTTGCCGTGCTGGTCAATGTTCCTTGAAAGTCACAAGAGACATAGCTGACCACTCAGCCCGTACTCCTGCCTGTCTCCAGACAGGCTGTATACACAAACCATGTCTTGGAACAGTCCAGGGGTAGAGGAAGGAAGAAGGAATTGTTGCCCTCCTTTTCATATTCCATGAGGGAGAGAACACAACTGTACTTTTGAGTTGTGTCAATTGGCCATCTTAGCAGATGCTGGGAAGGCCAGATTTCAAGCTCTGCAACATCTAGAAATGGTGTGAGGAACACAGTGCAAGGTCTCAGAGACAGGTGAGGCCAAGAGAGTCTGAGGAGGCCCATAAAATGTATTTGCTACAGGTGTTTCCCTCTATTTCTTCAATTTGGTACTTTATACCTAAAAGATGCTCAATAAAAGTCTTTAAACTGATCGATTTATTTGAAGTGATATTAATAAGAATGAATATTTTTATTGTGGGAAGACATTAATGTATAGTAATCAAGAGTCCAGCCTCTAGATTACCTGTGTGACCCTAGTCAGGGCACTTCGTGTTTCTGTGCCTCAGTTGCCTCATTTGTAATATGGGACTAGTACTTAAAATAATACTTAGCACATAGCAAGAATTACATAAGCATTAAATATTATTATTATTATATATTTAGCTTTTATTCAGTGTTTGCTACGTGCCAAGTGCTGTATTGAGTGCTTTGTGTGTATCATTTCAATTAATCCTTCTAGCAACCCACTGAAGTAGGAGTTATTATCATTGTCTCTACTGTACAAGTGATGAAATCAAGACTCCAGGAGTTTAGGTAATTTGACCAAGGTCAAATAAGGTACAGTCAGGAATTTAATACTGTACAGTTGACTCCAGTCATTCTATCATGTTACTCTTGAGGAGCCAGCTTTAACATTTATTATTAAAAGATAGCACAATTCAGGCCTAAAATTCATTGAATGTACATCCCTGTCACTTATTATCATCTAACAACCTTCTCACCTGAGGACTTGGTACTTGGCTCAGGCTGTTTCTCTTACCAGCCTTTCAGTCTCTTCAATGTCTGTCCACCTCTCAAGCCCCAGTGTCTCCTGGTAGCATAAACTCTGATGACTTTAAACGTTGACACCACTTCACCCAGCAGCATCCATGAGTATACTAGACCTAATCATTACCAGCAAAGTGTTCTAACTGTGAAATGATAAACTCTGATCATCACCAAATACTTCTTGGTTTTTTTACACTCGATGCAGTAACAATTGCTCTTTAACCTCATAGAAATCTTTTCTTTAATCTGTCATTTCTTCCTATCATTCTTCTTGAATCTTTTCTGGCTCTTTGCCTAGATTCTATGTTTGATGATTTAATTACTTTCTTCCAATACCATGTATTAGTTTCATTTTTGCACAATTCCCAGCAAAACTCCAAATTTGAATCCGCATTTCACTTTTCCCCCATACCTGAGTGGTTAAATTTTGATAGAAGAAATCACATAATCACACAAACTCCACCACTATAAATTCATGGTCTCCAACCTCAGCCAGGCCCTCAACATCACTCATCAATCTGTGAGTGATTTTCAACTTTCATTTTTCAACTCTTGTTTTTCCTAATGACCATTCCAAACTTTCAACATCTTCTTCAAGCATCCTTTAAAAATGAACAACCTTCCCTCCCAATTCATCAGGATAATTGGAGGCTTTAGTTATTGAAGTTTTAGAGATCCATACTTGGCTACAACATACTAGTGTTTCATATTCTTCCTGAGAGATCACTTTCACTTTCCTGGTATAAATACTACTCTATGCTGATGACTTTTCAGTTTATAGCTCCAGCTTGGAGTTATTTACCTCGTGGTTACCTGTGCTTGGTGGTTCCACAATGTCTTAGTCTGTTTCTGCTGCTATAACAAAATACCTTAGACTGGGTAATTTATAAACAACAGAAATTTATTCCTCACAGTTCTAGAGGTTGGGAAGTCCAAGATCAAGGTGCCAGCAGATTCAGTGTCTGGTGAGGGCCAGTTGCTCACAGATCGTGCCTCTCTGTGTCCTTATGTAGTAGAAGGGATAGAAGGGGCTAGCTAGTTCCCTGAAACCCTTATATAAGGTCATTAATCCTATTCATAAGGGCTCCATCCTCAAGATTGAGTCACTTCCTAAATGCCCCACCTCTTTGGGGAAATACATTCAGACCATAGCACACAGGCACCTCGAATTCAAAAGGTTCAAAACTGAACACATTGTTTTTCTAAAACCTGTATCTTTTGCAGGGCATTACTCTCTTCTGAGGTATCATAGGGGTAGGGAGAGTGGCCACCTCCACCCCAGCTAGGAGGCTGGTATTAGCTTTGTGCCCTCTCTTTCCCATACCTTCCACATGCAATTGGTTTTCAAGTCCTGCCAAAATTTCCTCTTGTTTCTGCAATATATCCCCCTTTCTCTGTCCTTATTACTATTTTCCTAATTCAGTCTCTTGACTGAATTAAACTACTGGGACTGCTTCAGAAGCTTCTAATTTTTTTTTTTTTTCTTGAAATAGGATTTCACTTTGTTGCCTGGACTGGAGTGCAGTGGTATCATCATAGCTCACTGCAGATTCCAATTCCGGGGCTCAAGTGATCCTCCAGCCTCAGCCTCTGGAATAGCTGGCACTATAAGCATGCACCACCATGTCCAGCTAATTTTTCTCATTTTTTTGTAGACTGGGTCTTTCTAAGTTGTCCAGGCTGGTTTTGAACTCCTGGCTGCAAGTGATCCTCCCACATTGGCCTCCCAAAGTGCTGGGATTATAGACATGGGCCACTGTGTCTAGCTCCCAATTTTTTGACTTTAGGCTTCGCTCTCTCAAATATATCCTTATCACTCCTGCTAGGTGATCCTTTGAAACACAGATCTGACTATATTACATTCCCACTTAAAACCCTGCACTGGCTCCCCATTGCCTATAGGATGAAGTCCCAGCTTCTTGGCATGGTATACATGGCCATCTGTGTGTGACCTGGCTTTGGCTTCTTTCTGCAGTGCCTTCACTTACCAATCCCTGGCTGTCCCTTATACTTTATTGTTTTTTTGTTTTTTGTTTTTTTTGAGACAGAGTCTCACTTTGTTGCCCAGGCTAGAGTGAGTGCCGTGGCCTCAGCCTAGCTCACAGCAACCTCAAACTCCTGGGCTCAAGAGATCCTACTGCCTCAGCCTCCCGAGTAGCTGGGACTACAGGCATGCGCCACCATGCCCGGCTAATTTTTTGTATAAATATTTTTAGTTGGTCAATTAGTTTCTTTCTATTTTTAGTAAAGGTGGGGTCTTGCTCAGGCTGACCTTGAGGGATCAACCCACCTCAGCCTCCCAGAGTGCTAGGATTACAGGCGTGAGCCACCGTGCCCGCCTGTCCCTTATACTTTAGATACACAGAAAAGCTTACAGTCCCTTTGAGCTGCCTTGTTGCTTCTCACCTTATGGATTTATTAATAATAAATGGGCCCCTCTGCCCAGGCCACTTTCCACTCCTTCACCTTCACCTGGCCAACTCCTACTATCCTTTAAGACTTAGTTCATGGCTCATATCTTTTGGTAAGACTTTCCTAGCAAGCCCCACTCTCAAACTCCGCCCTTGCTTGGGCTCCCCCAGGTCCCTGTTCATTGCACTGAAGAAGTCTCAGTGTACTTCTCCATTTATATGTCTGTACTGCAATTAAATTGTGAGCTCTTTGACGCTTGGGACTGTGCATTGTTTCTCCATGTACCCTTGTGCCTAGCAATGGCATAGAGCTCAATAAATACTTTAAAAGTAAACATTGAACAGATGAATAATTCATTAGTGAAAAATTATTTTGCACCTGAAGTGATTTCTCCACTTTATGAACAAGGCAGAAGAAGAGAATCAGTATCAACAAACATTGTGACTATTTCTCAGTCTGATTATGAGTAACAGTAGGCATAGTGACAATCAAATGGCTCTGTGAGATGCAGGGTATCTCACACGAGAAAAACCTGGAATTGTCGGTAGCCACAATAAACCTGCAAGACTTTTAATTTCATTCATATAAAACTCTCATTTAAATCTATGTTTATAGGAGGTCTTATTTACTAAATGAAAAATTATTTACTACACATTAAGTTAATGACATATAGATTCTTGTTCTGAATAAGTAAAAAATGGAACAATGGAAGACAAACTAGAGTTCTTTTTCCCGCTCTACACTGACTTCCCAGGGCTTTCAGAAAGCAGAGGCTAGCCTGCTCCAACAACACCGCACCGTCTAAGCATTTCTTTTTCTAATTCAAGTAATAAGTTGAAGGGGAATAGCATATTTCTCCTGAAATTCAGCACTATTTATGAACTTCAAGTATCATTAGGGCTCCTTTTGTAGTTAAACTAATATTAATAAGTAATGATTATGGTTAAAAAAATGAAATGCTAATAATTATTATTATTTATATAGAAGTTACGGTCCTCGAATGCTCACTGAATGACAGGTGCTTTTCACAAAGTATCATATTTATGCTTCACAACACCCTTTTAAATAGAAGCTATTTCCCCTTTTTCTGTTTGAAATGAAGTTCAGCGAGATCAGATAACTCGGGCAGGTCCAAGCGACAGGCGGGAAGACTCTGAGCCAAAGGCCACGCGGTCTCCGCGGGCAGCACCGCGCCCTGCGGGCTGGGCTGTCCCGGCCCGTGCACGCGGGGCGGGCGCGGGTGGCCGCCGAGGCCGCAGAGGCGCGGGCGCCGCCCGCAGGGAGCCGCGGCCCGCGGGGCGTGGAGGCGGCGGGCACGTGGCGGCCTCGGCGGCCAGCAGCGCCGGCCCTGCGGGGACGCGACGGCGCGGGGGCGCGCAGCCTCACGGCGCCCGCCCGCCCGCCCCGCCGCCGGGCCACGCCGAGAGGCGCCCCCCGCGCCGCGGCTTGGTACGGCCCGACCCGGCCGCCGGCGGACGAGCGCGCCCGCGGGCACGCGCCCGGTGGCTCCGCCCGCAGCTCCCTCCGCGCCCGGCGCCCGGCCCGCCCCGGCGTGCGAGGCGCCGCGCTCCTCCGCCCGGGCCCGCCAGGGAGGGCCCGTCCGGGTGGCAGCGGCCGCCGCGCGGGACGCCCAGGGCGGCCCTCGGAGCCGGCTGCGGCGCAGGAGGTCTGGAGCCTGGAGGCCTGGCCCGCGCTGCGGAGAGGTGCGAGGGGCGGGAGCCGCGGGCCTGGCGGCGCGGGCGGGGCGGGCGCGGGCCCTGGGCGCGTGGGGCGCGGGCCGCATGCCGACCGTGCCGGCCGCAGCTCCGACGTTCGCGTCCTCGGGACTCGGAGCCGGCTGGCGGGCGGCGGGAGGTGTCGCTGCGCGCGGCGGCCGGGCAGGTGGGGCGGGCGTGCGGGGCGCCCGCGCCTGCTCCCGCGAGCCGTGGCCCCCGCCTCGCAGCCCCGGGCCCCGCAGAGCGCCCGCGAGAGAGAGTGATTTACATGTAGGGAGTAGCGAGCGAAATTTCCTGCACAATGTATCTTTTTCTGCCCTCTCAGCGTCCGTGACTTCCCAGCCCCAGGGAGTGTGTTTTTCCTTCTCTGAGAAGCTGTCTGCGGATTGCATTATCATTTGCTAACTACATTGGAGCTCGCTCTTTTCTTCAGTCTTAGCTTCCAGACCTTTCTTGCTCCTCCACATCTAGGAATTTCGGTAATAAATCACCGAGGGGAATAGACAGACTGTCTTGCCCTTCCCTTTATTGTCCTCCCTGGCCCCACCGAATCAGGTGGAAGGCTCTGCAGAGCGGCTCCTCTCCGGAATGCCTGCCCTTCCTGGTCAGGAGGGCGGCAGGTGATTTTAAGGGCAGGCTGCTTTCCAGTTGAGATCTAGAATTTAGGGAATCTCATTAACAGAAAGTCAGCCTGTGTGTCTCCAATCAGACACCTTGAAAAACAGGAGTTTGTACTAAAAGGTAACATGAGATTTATTCAGAGGCCTATGCTAGTAAAGATGAAAGAGGGCAAATCAGTTAATTCTGATTCCAGGCCTCTCTGATACCTTAAGCCTCAGTTCCCAACTGACACTTGCCATGCTTAAAGGAGACTGTCTCCAAGGAGAAGGTGGGGAGGGGATTGGAGAAGGAAATAAGCTTGTTCTCAGTATAATTCTAAACATTCTATTACATTTGATAGTTTTTTTTTCTTCTTCTGGTAGTCTATTTTTAGCTGGAAATGTGGGGATAGTTCAACATTTAGGATAAGAGGAAAGAAAAACTTCAGAAAATTTCTGGAAATTTTAAATTAGCGTTTAACTAGAAAGCATTCTTAGGAACCCAGGGAGGAACCAAATCCTGTAGTCTCTGTTATGCACATGTTGGAATAAACTGTCCCATACTTGAAGTTATACGAGAAGGATGGAGAAAACCTGTTTCATTTTGTAAAGACGTGCCCTGGGTGTGTGTTTGGCAGTGTATAGAACAGAAACATTTATATTTCTATTAAAAAACACACAAATGTATATTGTTTAACTTTCATGCAAAAACTCGGATATGGTGTTTGGGAAATCTGTCTTTGTTTGAATAGTTTAGTCAATCAGGAAAATCAGTTACTAGAGGTACTGTGCTATTGTTTGTGTAGCAACCCACTGGGGATGCTTTGATTGATTGCTGTGGTTCTCATCAGCCTCCTCTTCTGTGCAAAGCACTTAAACAGCTCTGATTCTCAACCCTTCAAGTACAAAGAGCCCTTAGGACTTGGAGTGCACTGATCTAGCTTGTGTGCCTTGGTTTCTAAATTGATATTCTTGCCTTCTTTGCAGGTAGTTTAGGTAGTTTGACTTTGCATGAAAGGAATTAAGTTCACTTTAAGATAGCACCCCCAGCCATCAGGGTATGTGTATGTGTAGATGAAGGCTGTATGTAGGAATAGGAACTTCTGTCATAGGGCTTTGCTCTAAAGAGGTTAGGTAAAATGTATCAATTGGTTCTTGTGCTTTCCTCTTAATTTTCCACTTTGCATGTATGCTTTCATGACTTTGTAGATGATTTTCATCTATGATTTTATCAAAATATAAGTTGAAGTAAAATTTTTGTTCTCTAGAAATGTTTCTTTTGCAAACATTTAGACTAAAAATTAGCGATTGTTTCTAAGCATAATGCTAAAGAAATGATTTCAGGAATTAAACATTGTCTTAGTGAAATCAGAGAGGAGATAGGAAATAAAAAGTAATGAATTGAAAAATTTGTTGTTTTAACATATAATCACATTAGCTAAAACCTTGTACTGTTACTCTGTAGAAGCATAGATGACACATTAGAAATGTAGCTGAGTTGCCCACCTGGTAGTCTTTCTTTACATAGATGAATTTACCACTTAATACAAACTAATTAGATTAGGAACAATGTGGAGTCTGGTTGCTAAATATATTGCTTTGAAGGACTTGTTTTTATTTTGTTTTTTGATTGATAATATTTTCAATAAATTTTGTTAACTTGAATTAGACTATGTTTTGTTTTTATTTAAATTTTTATATTGTATGTAAATATTCCATGTGATAATTTTTGTTGTGTATTTGGCACTAATTCACTTTCAGAAGCATGGGAGGAGGGCTTTATTTGAGACTTTACTGTTAAAATTAAGGGATGGTGGCATATGGAATATAATTAATGTCATTTAAAAAATATTGGATTACAATTAAATGAAAAACTGGTTTGTTGTTGTTTTTTAATCCTTCAAGTTTTCCCTCATTGTTTGTGTTCTTTCCCCCATTGTCAGGCTTAAAACATACAGTATCATTGTCATCTGTCCCCTGAATAATGGTCCTGAGGTGATATTATTAATGTGGCTTTTTAAAATCAAACTAATTATACTTATTTAAAAGAGCCACATGTATGTGATTCTAGCTGCCTGGTGCCTTTTGAGAGCCCTGGAGACAAGCTAGTGAATAGAGCTGAAAATTCATTCTGTATTTGATTAAATGGAACAGACTCGCCGCTCCTTACCCCAGCAGGGGCTGTGAGATCTCTTGATCCCCGAAGCGGCTCCAAGACCCTGGGAATTCCATTAGCGAGCACCTGAGGAATTTCTGCCCTGCAGTGCCTTTTGTGTGTGTGTGTGCGCGTGCGCGGGCACAGAGGGAGTGGGGCGGAGAGGAGTTGGGGGTTATGGGGTGGAGAGAAGGCTACATTAGAAGACTCCATATGTTAGCAGATCTGAAATCAAGGCCTGACTTAACAGCTTATCTTGGAAGAGAAAAGCCCAACCCAAAGGCACATTGCTAGTGCAGACTTTATTACAAGCAGGACTGTGCTGATGTGTTTTTAACACTGAAGTGAACTCCAGTGTAAGTACAGAAAATCGCTTCTTTGCTTTCCCTCCGAAGCACAAGCATATACACGTTGCAGACTTGGTGAGTTTTCTTTGAATGATCTTTTGATAAATATGTAAAATTGTCTTACAGTTTGGTCTTGCCTGTAAGAGCTGATGTGTAATTTTAATAACTTTTAAAACAGAGTAAAATTAGACTTTTATGTGAAGCAAATTGTTTACGGAGATGAAATGCTTGTTTGAGTAGGCATATTCTACTTTTGATATGATTTTATTGGGTTTTTGTTACACTATTATTATTATTATTATAGAATTTAAATTCATTTAGGGTAGGTCTATCTGTTGTCTTTTTAAGAATTCTGATTTCTAGTATTTTTGAGATATTACTTTGCAGACTTGCTATTAGCCCCCAATAAATGAAAATATATCTACCAAAAACATTCTGTAAAATCTTTGGAGAAAAATTTTTGAGAAACATTTCTGTGTCTTCTTTCCCTGTCTCTGCCCCAAATGATTTTGGGGCACAACCTTTTTCAGAATATTAGTCTAGTTTTTTTTTTTTTTTTTTTTTTTGCATACTTTTCAAGGAAGACCAGTTCTGAATTGTGGATGGTGTAATCAGTTTTCATCTTCTGAGAATGTGAATTTCATAGTTTTCCACTAATGCCTAATGCAGTAGCATGTTTGATGGGTTATTTGATGTATTTTGTCCCTGATTAAAATTATGTTGTGTATAGAGCACAGCTTTTCCCATCCTACTCCCATGTAGTCCTTTACCAAATTCTCCTCACAATACAGTGTGTTTAGAAAATAAAGAAGCCTTTTTGAGAGTATGTTTAATTTTTTCCCACCTTTATCCTGGGCATGCTTCCTACTAGTATTTCCAAATTGAAAAGACTCCTGAATGAATTGGAGCAAACACTGAAGTTAGCATTGTGCTCATCTTGGTTTACAGCTATTTAGTAGCTTTACTGTGTGATATATTTTGATGGCCAGAGATAATGAAAAAACTACCCCAAAGAATATTTTCTTCTGTTATGTATCAGTTGGAATGTGAGTAGGGACTTCAGTTCTTGATAGCCAGTGACGTGCCTTTTAATCTTAATTGAGAGAAAAATATGTATTAGTTATGTTATTGAACTTAGGTTACATCTTCTGCTTATGTTTTGCTGCTTAGCACTGTGTGCTTAATTTTATTTTTATATCACCTTGATACAGAGCACTGAGAAGTTGACACAGAGCTTGCTTTTCAGCTATTCTTGTTATAGACCAACTCACCTCTTATTATTTATGTGGGCTTGGGTGATGATCTGAACCTAAGCCTTGGATTTTTTATCTGTAAAATGGGGATTAAAAACAGTAGTATCTCTTACTACTTTTGTGGGGATTAAATGAGATAATGAAAATAAAGTGCTTGGCATATAGTAAAATCTCTATAAATGTCCGCTGCCGTTATTTTTATTAACTCCTTTTGTACTTGTTAGTGTATTACTTTGATCTCAAAGTGATTTCTTTGAAGTACTCAATAATGAGGAATTCTTGGAAGTTAGTAATAGTGTGGGCACATGTAACTGCTGTAGTTTTTAGTATGCTAGTTTTCTTAAATTTACAACTGAAACTAAGGAGGCACTTGGAGACAATGTGTTACATTGTTTTCCAGTTGAGGTATAATATAATGTACACAAGTGTACAGCTGATGTACACTAATAGAACAGCTGGCTGAGTTATTACATGTGCACATACCTGTGGTAACCACTACCCAGATCAAAATACAGAAGATTTCCTTTACCTTGGAAGGCCCCTCGTGCCCTTTCCAGGCAGCTGTCCCTCTTTCTTGCAGGCAGTGACTTTTCTGACCAGTCTCACCATGGATCAGTTTTGCCTGTCCTTGAACTTTATAAAGGTGGACTCACACAGTATATACTCATGTATCTAGTGTCTTGCACTGCTCATTGGGTCTGTGAGACTTATTTATGTTGTATACAGTACTAATTCATACTTTTTAAATTGTAGAGTCTTTTGTGCATTTTAAAATTCACAGTAGTTCATTTTATTGGCACATTGGGGACATGGGCATTGGAGAGAAAAAGAAAATAACAACACTTCTTCCTAAATTATTAGAAAATCAGATCCCAGTGGCTATGTTAGAAAAATAATCATGACCTCATTTTTATACATAAAACTAGGTTGAAGGTAATATGATTACCTTCAATCACAATTCCATAAACCAAACCCTTTGATAACTGTATTCTTGGGATATGTTTTTAGGAGAGAAAGAAGGGCCTCAAAATAGGGGGAAATAACCATCTAAGGCAGTTCATACCCTTCATGCTTATGCTTAAATGCCATAATCAATATTTAGAATTGTGTAGAAGTAACAACCACCAGCCCAGAATTTGTGTAATATTCTTTGAGTTCAAAGTGAAACAATTACAATGTTTTTTTAAAAAAATCCACCCAAAAAAAGTAATAAAATGTAGCTAGGCTGTTATACTGCAGGAAGGTTTTGAAGAAAGTGACCAAACACATGAGGAAGAATTTTGGCTACTGACTGACCTTAATTACCAATTGTGGTTAGGCTGTGCTTATATGTTTAGCATCTCTGTTTGTATTGTTGGAATCCCCTGCTATGCTACATAAAATTTATTTCACAAACAATGATACAAGATGATTCAGTGAATGAATCAGAATTTTTTTTGCTTTGCTTTGTTTTAAACTTTGGAGGGGACACTGACTAACGTTAACAGCTCGTATTTCTGTTGTTGGAAATGTTAAGGATTTTCTAGGTGTGTTCCTTGATCACACTAGCCACTTTTCTCTCAGGAGACAGTGTGTTTTTCAGCATTTGTAATTTTATTAAATTTTACTATTCATAGCCCTTTGGCACAAGGTCATTCTTCACATACAGCCGTATGCAGGGTTGGTTTCCCCGGACTCCAAATTGTACCCTTTTCTTCTTAAATCAGACCACTGGAGGCCGGGATTTCCTTGGGGGTGGGGAGAGTTGAAATAGTGATACACGATTCATCTTTTGTTCTATAGGGGCTCGCAGAGATGCAGATTATGTTTCAAAAGAAAGAACTATCTGACAAATAGAGCTGCCTCATGAGAGAAAATGCTGCTTTGAAGGGACACAAGCTCCTTGTTACTGGATGAGTTCTGTTATTGTTTGCAAAGGATAGCATGGAAAGAATCTCTTCCTTGGGTGAGAGATTGGACCAAATGACATCTACGGGCCTTTGCAGTTCCAAGGCTCTGTGAAATAGGCTTTGTGGTGTGGGGAGGCTACACAGTCACCATGTAAACGATTTTGGAGGAAAAAACATGTTAAAGCTCCAAATAGCCACTGGGTAAATACATTTTCCCAGATCAACCCCACTTTAAAGTTGAGAATTGCCTTTCCTTGTTGTCTCATTTTAAATGTAACCCTAAATTTATCACTAACAAGTAAATGTCAAATATTCTTTCTTTCTTACGTGAAATAGGGACTTTTCCAGTCTCTTAAGTGTATCAGTATCAGAAATGATATTACTTTACATGTATAGTATATGATACCACTTTATGTATTAATAAGTATACATCTTAGAATTTACCTGAATCCATCTGTTGGCCCAGTTATTTCTTCACTCGTACAACAAATTAGATACAAAGTGAAAATTATCAAATGTTCTTCTTATCTCACTCTCACCCAAACTTTTCTACATTTGAATTTTAAGAACAAAATAACTCATATAGGCAGAGAAAGAGTGCTATCAGTGACTTATTCAAGCAGCAAAACCACGTTTAGGGTATTTTCTAGGATCCATAGCTATTTAACTGTGTACATATCATGTGTAGTACTTTATGTTAATAATTGATATTTATAATTTATTTTTATTTAAAAATTTTTTAAATTTATTTTTATTTTTTTATTCAAGCATGATTGAAGGGATGGTAATATCTTGAATTTCCAAAATAGTGTTTTCTCCATTTTATAAAGTAAAAAATTACATTGAGTTTTTACAGTTTTATATTTATATATGTGCATCAGTACCATTTCTATCCTCCCTGTAACTTACAAACAGGCTTCTTTTATCTCTTCTCTGTTACCATTCCTTACTCCTCCATCCTCCTTTTCAAACTTTGGAAGACAGACAAGAGGAGATTCAGAATGTGAGAAGAAAAAATGCCTTTGCAACTTCTGCTTTATTAAACTGTCACTAACTCATCCTCCTGTCTCCAGTCTTGGTTTCCCCCCTTTTATATCATCCGTTTTTCCACATTTCGCCAGAGTAATGATCTTCCTAAAACATAAATCTGGTCATGTGATTGCTCTCCTTAAAATCCTTCCAAGTCCTTGAATTGTTCCCTTCTTAAAGCTCAAGTCTTTAATAGGGTTATTTATTTACCTGGTACAGGGTTATTTATCTACCTGGTGCTTCTGCCATCCCCAGCTACTTTGCATTCCATGAAGTTACCATACCTTCTTGCAGGCTGGGATTGTGTCTGTCAGGGCAAAACTGGTATGGTGTCATAATGCATACATGTCTGTCTTAGTCCTTAAGGACAGACAATGTGATTTTCCCCTATATGTGGTCAGCCCACCCACCCCTTTCTTTATACTCTGCCACATAAGTGCTAAACACTCAGATGTCCTGAATGGCATTCGTGTGCATTTGAATTTCTTGTATGTGGGTGGTGGTGGTGGTGGTGGGTATGTTAAAATTCACATTCTGATTCAGTAGGTCTCTGGTGGAACCCAAGATTCTTCCCTTCTAACAAGTTTCCAAATGATGTGATGAGGTGAGTGGAGCACCCTGAGTAGAAAGATGCTAAAGTATCTTCTTTAGGTCCACGAATGATTTCAACACACAGTTTTGCTCTTGAAAATCCAATGAAATCAGTGACTCTCCATGTCCAATTTAGGGAGCAATATCACAGCTTCAAACAAGATTAAAGAAAGCTTTATATGAAGGAAGAAATAGTAAAATGTTGGATATACTAAGACATCTATTATCATATTATTATATTACTAGAATACTTGCCAAATATTTTGACTATTTTAACACTTTTACTATTTGAAGTGTATATATTCTGTGCAATATCATTCAGTGCCTAGAGAGCTAATGTTGTGTTTTGTCTGTTTGTGTTTTAAATATTCAGTATTATAGGGCTTCTCCCGGGTATATAGGGACTATAAAGTATGTTCTGGCTTCTGTTGCCAGGGAAATTTCTGACAGTTACTCGCTTTTTATGGTATCAGAATAAAAATAGTATTCTTTATTTTACTGTAATTTGATATCTGTTCAGTGATTAATTATACACACTGCCTGCTTGAAGGTAAAGTTGGGAAGAGGGATGAATGTTTAATGGATAAAATACTACTTTTATCAGGCCATGAAACTACTGTAATGACATCAGAATTTGTCAGTCTCTTTTATTCCAATAAAAAGAAAAATTGCATCACAAGCTGGAGCTGAGACATTTTTCTTGCCTGTTTAACTTGGCCTTTTCATGGTTTTGGCCTCAGGGTGGGTGCGTAACAAAATAACACATTGAATAACATAATAAGAATTAGGGAGTGAACATAGTTTCAGCAGGAGTGGACATACATGTATATTTCAGTAATTCAAATTGTTCCTCTCATTCTGGTGACTATGAGAGTGAGTATGAGGAATCCTTGTTTATGAAATGGGGTTAAACCTCATAATTTGGCTTGGTATTACGTAGCTTGCAATATATTGAAAACATTTGATGATTGGCTTATAAGATGATCTTGTAAGGGTGAATGTCAATGTAATTTGGTAGGAAAGGTGTTATTTATCCTCTATATAAAAGCATCAGCAAAATAACATCAGATCAGCAATCAATCAAAGCAGTTTGATTGGACATAGTATTTCCTCTTTCCCACTTCATTTTGTATACCCTTGTTGTGAAATTACATTTTTAGATGTTACCATGATTTAATGGCAACTCACATCAGGATTTCAACTTGGTGTCCTAGAATCTCAGCTGTGGTGCCAGTAGACCTTGAGACTGCTAAATCCTGAGGAGATATTTTTATAGTTCTTGATAGATTATTAAACTCTTGAATAGAACCACACTGGAATCTTCCCGCCATGTTGTACCCATGATTTACCTTGTGGGTGCATTTTACTGGATGATCACCTTTTTAAATGAGGTTATTTTATTGTTTCTTCCATTAAATCTTGGATATTAATCCAAAATGACATGGCAAGTTTTCTCCTACAGTAATAAGAATTATAGCAAGGTTCTGCTGAGTTGGTTCTGGTGGTCAAAGTGTATTTTAAACCTAATTCTAAATACAGTTGTCCTTTGGTATCCATGGGGCATTGGTTCCAGGACACCCTTCCTGCCCCCCATGTGGATGCCCAAACCCCTGGATGCTCATGTCCTATATAAAATTTTGTAGTATTTGCATGTAAACTGTGCATATCCTCCTGTACCCTTTAAAACATCTCTAGATTACTTGTAATACCTAATACAGTGTAAGTGCTATGCCAATCATCATTATACTGTATTTTAAAATTTTAATTTTTTATTGCTGTTTTGTAATTTTTTTATTGCTTTTTCCCCTGAATATTTTTGATTTGCATTTGGTTCAATTTGCAGATGGACATGGAGTGCTGGCTGTATATACCATGACTTAACATAGTTTCAAGTCCTGTTATAGTCTGATTAGAATTGTTCTGATCTCTAAATTAGTAGTTTGATTTCTATTTATTGAAAATTAAGCATACTTTCTTTTTTATAGCATGAATTCTTTTTGAGGTTATAGCAAAAATAAACAGATCAAACTTTTAAACTGCGTTCCTAATTCCAAGCTCTAGTCATCATGTTTTGAATGGTATTGTATTTTAATTGGATTTCTCTATTAATTGCAATAGTCATGTTTTGACTGTAGACTTATATAGGTCTTTTATATAATTTTGCTCATACATTTTAGAGCTAAAGTGTTTTTTTTAATCCCATGGCTAATGAAAGTTAATTTTGAGTCATTGTAAGTTAAGACTGGTTGCTAACTCTGGTCTTCTATTAGGCTAGCAAACACAATTGTCATTATTTGTTATTTCTTTTGTGTTTGAGGATGCATTTTAAAAGAGCTATTGTCATAGTGCTTAGGTCTTACAATAATTTTACATTTGTTACTATGACAGCAGCCACAGTGGGGTTTTTAATTATATAATGCAGCTTGTGCAGAGATTTGATATTAATATTTTATGGCATCAGATAAATTTTAGCTCAGGGATTTGACTTTATGCATCTTACCAATGTTAATAGGAGCCTTGTAAGCTAACTGCCTAAGTAGGTTTCTAAATATGAACCTTGGTAAATCCAGGCTAATACATCCCCTACCAAAATAATATGAAAAATCGTTTTAAAGAAAGAAACACTGTCAGTGTTTTACTTGTTATTTCGGGGTTTCTCTCCCAGATAGGTAGATTATTAGGGGAGAGATAATTTCCCCAGATAACCTGCCCTGTACAGCAGAAACTATAATACTTGGTCAAATTCATGTTTTCTTAGCTAGCTGTATGTATATATATATATACAGGGCACTGAATTATTTATGATTAAAGATGTCACTTGGCCATGTAATCAAATCAACAGGCACATCTCAGATGCTTCAGGCCTTCTACAACCAAGAATCAAAAGCTGAGTTTTGAGCTTTTCATTCTTGCAATTAACAATTCTTTTTTCTTTGTGTTGACATGTGAGTTTTCTGGAAAAACTTCTTTGACATTTAGTAGGCAAACAAAATCCCCATTTGCTTGTTAGTGTTGTTCTCTCTCATTCACTGAGAAATACTAGCCTCTTTTGTTTCTGATTCACCTAGAGTGAATGTATGCTGTATGTGTACTTGGGCAATTTAACAATAAATCATATGGTGACAAAGGAGTGAAGTATTGCTTTGCCTACCCAGGCCCTTGTCTGTTTGGGTGCCCTGCAGACTTATAAGAATGGTGCCTCCAGGGGATTGGGAAAGAAAAGTCCTGACCTAGTCTGGGCATAGCATACACAGGCAGGCATGGAAGGAGCCACAACACACCCTGCCCATAGTGCTCCTGCTGAGGGGTTCTGTTTCAACAATTACAATTCTTATTTTGTGGTTCTTTTTATTCCGTATACAGAATTTCTCCTTCCCTCTGGTTCTAATAGTGATCATTTCTCAAATAACTTTTATAGAACCCTTTGTACTTTGCAGAGTATTTTACAGGGGTTTTTTTTTTTTTTGCTACTTATAAGAAATGTATGAGATTGTAAAATTTTCATCATAGTGGAAACCATGAAGACAATAAATGATTGAACATTGGTATCAGATATAAAAGTTTCAGTCATATTCAAAGTTGGGTGTCCTTTAAAATCTCTCTGTCAAATGTTGGAAAAGGGTGTTGTTTGAAACTTTAGTCTTTCTTTTTAGGTTTATTTTAGGTTATAATTACACAGTTGTATGTGCTTAAATAGTTAAATAGATTACATAGATTAAATAGTTAAATAGATTAAAATAGTTAAATTCTAAGGGTTTTGTTTTGTTTTTGTCTCTGACATTTCTAAACCACAAAATCTGCATTCTAGATTCTATTGACCTAATGGAAAATATTGAAGTGTATTTTGCCTAAGATAAAATTGACTGCCTGGTATCTTATATTTTTAAACTCTTTCCTCTAAGGAAGTCATTTCACTTTTCCCTAGTCACTGGGATTCTTGCTTTTTAATACCTTTCTTTGATAGCAGTTAGAATATTGTATACTTAGAACTTCCTTAACAGTATATCCCAGCTAATTATGAAGCTTTAAAGTTCTTTCCAATTATATGTAAAGAAATTAGCAAAGAGAACATTTTAGAAATAAAGCTCATTTTACATTTGTGCCTTTGGTTGTGAAATGAATATAAAATCTAAATTGATAGGCTCTTCCTCTTATTTTAACAGTTGTTCCAAGATGCTGCTATATCTAAAACATGGCAGATGGTGTTGAAACAAAATTAGGTTTTTCATTTCTTGAATATGTTAGAATATGAATTAAAGCTTTGCAGTTTTAAGGGATTCTTTTAGCATTGTTTTTGTGAATTGTTAGCTATTTCTGCTTTGTTTTATATCACTGTATAATGCTAGCTAAAACTAATATTAATGCTGAAGCATTTACTGATAACTAGTTTGTGTTATTTTGGTGTAGATTAAAACAGTTATTAACTGTTTAATGGAATAGTTTAAAAATGATTTTAATGACCATATTGAGAAGGAAAGAAAAATAGATACTCTTAAAGCTGACGTGTGCCCTCCTATTTTGGAGTGAAGACTGAGCTGTAATGGCAGCAGAGTGCAGCTCCCAGTGAGAGGTGTGAGGCTGTTTATTTTCACTCTGGAGATGTATATACTATAGAAGGAAAACTCTGGCCTTGCTTAACTAAGCAAGTCATTACTTATCTACGATCTGGCAGGCAATTTGATTAAGGTTGACAGAACTCATATAATATCAGAACCAGACCCTCTTAATGATTGATTAGGCTTGTCTGTAAGTTTTTTTAAAAATTTTTTTAGTTTCTTTTTGAGACAGAGTCTCACTCTGTTGCCCAGGCTAGAGTGAGTGCCATGGCGTCAGCATAGCTCACAGCAACCTCAAACTCCTGGGCTCAAGTGATCCTCCTGCCTCAGCCTCCCAAGTAGCTGGGACTACAGGCATGCGCCTCCATGCCTGGCTAAATTTTTCGATATATTTTTAGTTTTCCAGCTAATTTCTTTTTATTTTTAGTAGAGACAGAGTCTCGCTCTTGCTCAGGGTGGTCTTGAACTCCTGAGCTCTAATGATCCACCAGCCTGGGCCTCCCAGAGTGCTAGGATTACAGGCATGAGCCACCGTGCCCAGCCTTTTTTTTTTTTTTTTTTAATTTGAAAGAGAAAGACTGAACAAGAGTTAATACTTGTTCAGGTCTCTAATTGCCAAGTAGACTATACTACCAAGTCTGTAGTATAATTTTATCTTTAGTAAGTAATACGCATTAATTAGTATGTTATATTTAGATTGTTGAAAATTTGGAGATCCTGCTTCCCATCTTAACATGGATTTCTTTGCTACTATACATTCTTTATAGTCTCATAGAATTTTTAACCTGTAAGAAAATTTTCTTTTTATTCTCTAATGTAATTGAATTATTTGGGGTATCTTTGGCTTTAATTTAAGGTATTTTCAACCACTTACTTTCTAACTAACAGAAAATGATTGGACAATTGTAATAGCATATCTGGGCCATTGAGTGTTGCTAGATTATTTGTTCCTTATCTCATTCTCATTACCAACAGATTGACACAGTGTGTGATAGGAATGTGCCAGTGTTCTTGGCAATACTGTAAATCATTAGTCTACATAGTGCTGAGTCAAACTAAAGAATGTTTCTTATGTTTTATGCTTACAGGAAATGACTATAGTACTGGAAGGCATCCACACCCTTATTTTAAGTAAATTTAGTATGTAGTATTTCTAGATTAATTAAGTGATCGAATGTTGAATGAATTAGTGTTATATAAATGAAAGCTTTACCCTGGGAATTTTCGGGCAGTCTATCATAGTGGTTTAGACTCGGATGGGCTCTGAAGCCAAAGCCAGTCTCCCCTGTATTCTAGCAATGGATGCACCTCACTGAGCTTTCCTTTCCTCACCTTTGTAATTGAACAGTGGCTCCTAGGCTGTCCCAGCATTGTGTTTAGTACCCACAGGCAAAGAGGACTAAATCCTTGGGCTGGTGATGGCACTTGCTGGGTACTTACTGACTATGGGCAGTTGCTGTTGCCATTCCTATCATTGTTATTGTGTTTGAGATGGGGTGCTTATTGACAAAATGTGGTGTTGATATTATTGTCCTATGGCTTAATTAGAGGCTATCAGAACAAAATGAGTAGGATTATAATTTGGGTAGCTATTAATGTGGGAAAAACTAGAATAAATGATATGTTTTTGTTCTTGGGTTGGTTAGGACATGGCTCCTACCAAAGAGAGCGGTTAGGTGAGTGCTGTAATATCTAGTGGTGCAGTTTTGGATAAATCCTCATATCCTCAAACAGTTGAACATCATCTTGACTTTCTTGCCCCAAATTTTCAGTTTTGCTACCCTTCTTAACCCTTCTCCATCTCTACAAACTAAATATAAACATACTTCAATTTAATACCAGGAAAGTAAAATTTATTTTATAAGAGATGAATACCTAACCTTATTGACATGTGCTTAAAAGCAAGTGATAGCTATTGTTGGAATCATTTGCTAACCTTTCTGTTAATGACTTCCCCCCAAAAGTACAAGTGTTGTCCTCTATGGGAAATCCCACGGCTTTCTAGAGTTTGTGTATGTATACTTAAATAATGAGCATGATTGTATGTCTGTTCTTTCAAATTTCCTACTTTTCTTTTGAACTTACATATGGTCAGAGCAAAAAAAAAACACCTAAACAGGATTGGTAGCATTAAAGACCACCAATAATGGGCTGTCCCCAGGGTGTTTCAAAAAGACAAATAGAGTAATGCAAGGTGTCAGAGGCAGGTATTTGATTGAGAAAGACCAGTATGCATGCTGTCAGCCCCATGCAGCCAGCCACTCCCTATCTGGTTTCTAGCTGGCTAGGAGAAGTACAGTATGAGTCATCCTCAGTTGATTACTGGAGATGGGGATTTAGTAATACAGGGCATCCAAACACTGGAGCCAAAAGGAGATGTGGAATCAGAACTTGCCCAGTGGGGGCTATCATCCCTTTCTTCAGCTGGGCATTGTCTTTTTGTTCAGCAGTGACAGTAATAATGCCTCAAGAAGGAGATGCTTGTCTTAAAATATTTTTAAAAAATATTTTTTAGGTAAGTGTTGATAATTTCATGCTTTTCTTCTACCCCACAGATTGGCCTAATTATGAAATTTTTATCACTGGCTTCCAGGTTTGCAGAGTAATTTTGGCAGCTGTATGGAACATGCATGCAAGTAAAAACATTATGCAAGAAAAAACACTGTATCACAATTCTGCAAATGCATAGACTTTTAAGATATTCCATCTGGGGCTTATTAAATACAGGATAAAGCTTGGTTGTATTGCATTTATAGAGTTTTCTTGGGGTAGTGGCCTTGGTTGTTATGGATTAGGGTAGCATTTATAAGATTCTTTTAACTTTTTTGATTTTAGAGAATGTGGGAATCTTATATTTGAAACTATACTTCTTGTCCTACAATCCCAACCCCATTCTTAGCCCAGGTTTGTGAAGATGTGTATGACTAAGGAAATAGTTATAATGCCATATTAGTGAACTTAATGTCTTAACTGAGATGATAATGCCCTGTATTTTGCTTAAAATTGGAACTTGAATAATATGTGACTTTTTCAAAAAGAAAAACTCTTATAAAATCCTAATGTTGATTAAATAATTCTTAGTGATTTTATTTAATTATGTACAAAATAAAGTAGATGCAAACTTATAAAAAAACTAAAACAAATTTATAAAGTACTGGTAAAACTCTAAAACCAAAACAATTAAAAAATTTAAAATAATATTTTAAAAAAAGTTTAGATTGCCAATGTTGATTTTAATGGTTGAAAGTTATTTTCACTTACTTTATATTTCATTTGTTTATTCGATTTGATTGATTATTTATTTATTTATTTATTTTGAGACAGAGTCTCACTCTGTTGCCCGGGCTAGAGTGAGTGCCGTGGCATCAGCCTAGCTCACAGCAACCTCAAACTCCTGGGCTCAAGCAATCCTTCTGCCTCAGCCTCCTGAGTAGCTGGGACTACAGGCATGTGCCACCGTGCCTGGCTAATTTTTTCTATATATTTTTAGTTGGCCAATTATCTTTTGCTTTTAGGAGAGGTGAAGTCTTGCTCTTGCTCAGGCTGGTTTTGAACTCCTGACCTTGAGGGATCCACCTGCCGCAGACTCCGAGAGTGCTAGGATTATAGGCGTGAGCCACAGCGCCCGGCTGATTTGATTTTTTAAAAAATTTGAAGCATGATTACCATTAATTTCCTTTTTAACAATGAATTTGTCTTTACCAATCCATTTTGTTGTGGGCCAATCACTTTATAAGTGTATCCCAATATATAATACCAAAAAATAAATCCAATGACAATGTTTTGTTATGTATTAATATTTACTTATTGTCTATGAACCATATGCATATGAGACCTGTGCAATACGTGTGTTCCTGATGTTGTGTAAGGCCATCTGCTATGTCATGTGCTTTTCAAGTTTGGCATGCCAGTGCTGCCTCAAACTAGGAGATAATTCACATCTCCCATTTTTACTTTAACTGTTTCAGGGTTTCTTTGTACAGTATTATGTGATGTCATTTGACCTTCATATATCATCGATATGATCCAAAAATATAAATGCAAATTGGACACTGAAATCTTGTGGCATGTCTTTGATGCGCCAGACCAGGGGTCCTCAAACTTTTTAAACAAGGGCCAGTTCACTGTCCCTCAGACCGTTGGAGAGTGCGCACTGTGGGCCCTGGATGAGTCGGCTGCTAAGCCAGACCGGCAGCAGCGGCAAAAACACCCGGAGGGCCAGATAAATGTGTTAGGGGTGGGCTGTAGTTTGAGGATGCTTGCCTCAGCCTTTGCCAGATCAAATTCTCACAGAATTTATCAGCAGTGAAGAAACAATATTTTTTCAGTGCATTTCATATCTCCAGAAATCCGTGTGCAAATTAGAATAGAGAAAAAGAACTAAAACCTGGTAGGTTTGAGAATCCTTCCAGAGTGAGCAGTGGCTATGGATTCACACTGAAGTAAGTAGATATAAGAGCAGAAGTGTTCTCAAGGCCTTTTATTTAGGAAGCTGCCTGTAGAACAGGGAAAGCTTAGCCCTGGAGGGCTGCCCTGGGTTCAAATCTCACCGCTGCCATTTATTAGATGTGTGTGGACTCTTGGGAAGGACATTTGAGTTTTCTGCATTTCAGTTTCTTCATTTGTAAAATGAGAATAATACCCATCCTTTAGGTTGTTTGAGGATTGGTAATAATATATGTAAAATCTTTGACCAATAAACTTAATAAGTTGTAGCTATTTTTGGAATAGCTAATCTTATAAGACAGATGTTTAGTAAGATGCATGTGTGTGTGTGCATATATATATATATATATATATGCACACACATATATATATGTATGTGTGTGTGTGCACATACATATATATATATTCTTTTCCTCACAAACCAATTATTCTCTACCTCATGGAAGAAAGAGGCAAGGGTGGAGTAGATAATTAGAATTTCTGGCAAGATTTTTCATACTGCATATCTAGCCCCGTCGTCTTAAGTCATTTATAAGTGACCACTGGGAATGTATCGTAACTCCTGTGCTGAGGCAGAAAAATGAGAACTTTTGACTAAAACTATTGAGTCTTTCTCTGTTAGCTCTGATTTGAATACTTGTACAATGTTTTAAAAGTTTAATTATATGATTATTTATTTAGATGAATTTATTACAGATAAATCTGCAGATTGATATTGCCTGATATTGATAGGGAATGACTAATCCACGTCATGTGTATGTATAAATTAAATTAGCATTGTGGCAGATTATTTAAAAACCGTGCTTGATTTTCCTTAGATATTTACCAGATTCAAGACTTTTAAAAAAAGTATTGGCAAGAGGTGGAAACTATTGACTTGACGGTTTTAAGAAAATTCATAAGATTATTTGTGGTTTGACCCAGTTAATGTGTGCAATGCTGTTAAAGTATACTTAAAACTCTTCCTAGGGGGTTATCTTCCTATTTAGTACTAAGCATTATGTGGTAGAATTTTGTTTTAACATAGTTTGCTATTATATGAGTTTGTACAGAAGTTCATATCATATTGCAGGAAACATAAGTATGTACTATAAAAACTTAGTATTTTAGCCTGCACTGCTGATCTCTGTCATAAATGTCTGAAGAGAGTCTATTATATTTGTTTTGGCTGCAAATGCTAGAGCAATCCTAAGTGTACGGGTTTTCATTTGTGCACTGTTGGTCAAGAATACATTTTAGAGCTTTAAGATCGTGACTGTATTGCAGACTATTCAGTCATTTCTATTTGTGAACAAACAGTGCCTGTGGTGATATCTATGGTGTCTTTTTTCTCTCAGGTTTAAAGGGACCTTTGATAACATCCATTATTTAAACTTTCACTTTTGCCTTTGGTTTTTCTGTAATGCTGCCTCATGCTCTTTGTTAGTTGTTTTGATGTTAATACCTATCTTAAATTATATATCATGTAATCATTGATTTTTAAAAATTGGCATAATAAAAATTAAGTAAATGTAGGTGTTGACTTCCAAAGACATAAGGAAACTCAGTGAACAGGTCATAAAGTATTAATGCTGATTCTCTTAAATAGCTATTTAATAATATTAGACCATTTTTCTCATTTCTCCGTTGGCTTACTAGAATATTTTTAAGTGTGTGAAAACTAGTAGTTTATTAAATAACTTAATAATTCCCAGAAAACATTGCTGGGTTTCTCACTGTATAATTTTATTCATTTACCAAAATTTCTAAAGTACTCATTTTGGCAAGATATTTCCCAGGTATTGGATGTACAGTGATGAGGAAAATAGACATTGTCCCTTCCGTCATGGAGCTGACAAACTTGTGGTTAATCTATTTGCTCTAGATTTTTTTTAAAGAAACTTTATGTTTTAGAGTTTTAGGTTCCCATATAACCCCCGCTCCCAAAGACATTGTTTACATTTATGTGACTGATAAATAATCTAGCCTCGTTCTTTTTTTTTGTAGTAGAGTGAGTCAGGTAAAATCAAATTCTGCTCTGTCCCTTCATGAGTCTTCCTCAGGTATGATTTTTATTTAGGGGAAATCAGATTAAAATGGAAATGAAGGCCATCACTGAAGAAGGAAAGCAGTATTAAAATACGAAGTTGTAGAGCGGTGCAGAGAAAGAGAGGGGCAGTGGGAACTCTTGAGTTGAATGCAGGGCTCAGTGTGGCAAGTTTCCTGTCTCGGAGACACCAGCTTCCCAGCAAGCTCTCAAAGTTTGGCCTATTTTGGAGGGAAATTAATAAGGAAGATTAGGGATGGGACTTTTGGACAAGTTGGGTCTTTTTAAGTGACAGAGACCTGTCACTATTGAGAAGAGTGACAATGTTGCTTTAGGGAGATTACAGTGGCTGACAGAGGATGAACTACAGAATTTCCTGCATTTAAGGCTCCATTTGAAGACACATTCATAAAATTTAGCCTATTTTATAACCAAATGTGTGGTATTGGACTGTTATAATCCTACTGATTTAAGACAGTGAAAACCTCTAGATTAGTTGTTTAATATTGATCTTTGAACTAGCATGATTTTTAATGAACATTTTATACTTGTCTGGAGTAATATGAGAAACAGCCAGCCAAAAGACATGTAGCAATTGCTTCCTAAAGCTAAATTAATTCTGAAATTATTTCTCGTTTACCATTTTGTTTTGTTCTAATGAAACAATGACAGTAGATGGAGGTTCTTAATTTTTTTTTTTAATGTTCTTACTTGGCAAAATTTTGGCAATCTTACATAGGGCATAGAGGTGTCTTGTTTTAAATTTTCTGTTTATTAGAATCCCAAAGTCTGGGAACCATTGCTGTAGATTAAATGTAGTAAATTCTCAACATATAATTATGTGTATTGGTATATGGCTTTGCTGTTTCTCATATTGGATTGTCCATTGGTAAGATTTATGCTCAAGTACTTATGATGCCTCAGTATCAAGTAGGGTTCTCTGTATAGCCAGAAACTTAAGATGACTTCTTATTCTTCTCCAACAGAAATGGGAATACCTCATTTAGTTTTAAGGGCACATGCATTGTTCCATATACTGTGGTTAGGAGTCAAGTACCTAAAAAAGCCTCTATCTATATAAAAGCTACTTTTTAGATGTTTTATTAGTACTGCCGTTGGTTATTTTAATTAGTAGTTTGTTTTATTTGCACCCAAGGCTGTTCAATCAAAGAATGTAATTCAAATAAACAAAATAATATCTGTTATTTTGGAATACCTGCACTTGCCATCTGGTCCTTTATTCTTAAGGTACTTAGGTTGACATGGAAGCTAGGAAGAGAAAAAGATGATGATTTTATAGAGTTCAGAAACATTTTAAATGTAAATTCATGGAGAGGTCTGTAAGTCTATGAGGTGTATAGTAAGTAGTTTTCAAATTGGTAATGTTCTGTTGTTCATATACAGTGATTCTTTTTTTATGATAAAGCTGAGCCTTCATGTGAAGACCTATCCTTTTCATTGTGTACATGTTTCTGACAGTGTTTCCAGAATTCTGTGAATACCTCCCTGATAGTTTAACTGTGAATTGGTGGATGTTGCTTTCACAAAACAAGAAAGTTTGCATGGGTGATTTCTGCATTTCTTCACCTGAATACAAAGTGTAGGGACCACCTCTACCGGTCCTTACAACAAAACTATGAACTTTATGTCTTCTACTTTTTTTTCTTTTCAACTTAGCTTTTTAAATTTTTTTTTATTTTTATTTTTTTGAGCGAACACTCTTTTTTTGCTTGCAAACTGATGTTCTGAACTTAATTTTTAGAGCTGAAGTTTTGTTGATTTGATTTTGGAAGGCCCACTGTTGTACCACGAATGCCACCCATGATTTTGGATACCTTTGCTGTCCCCTCACCCCTCTCCTCTTAGTGCAGTCATTTTTGAAGTCTGCCAAAGGTGAGGCAAAACTATAGAGTAAGACATGCTTTTAAGTGTTTCTTTCATTTAACACAGCAGTTGTAAAATGCTTGTCGTAGAATTCTAAAGCTGGAAAAAAATTGTGGGTTTTTTTTCTCCTTGCAGATAAAACCTAAGCCACACTAAGTAGTAAGTTAATATTCTGATGTCTTCTAGGAAAAGGAAAATACATCAGACTGCCAACTAATAATTTTGTTTAAAATACATTGTTTTAAAAAATTAGGATTCCTGTCACTTTCCAAAACTTTTATTTGTTGCTTATATGTAAGTTAAAGATGTCAGAGACAGAGTGTTTTAGGAAATGAGATCCAAGTCTTTCTATTGTCTTATTCTACTTTAAACCCTTCCCTCACCCATCTTTTTTTCCCTACTCCCTTGAATATACAATACATTTTTGTTGCATAAATGAGTGAAACTTTGTGGTCTTAGACTGCAGAGTCCAACCTCCCTCATAATCTGTCCTTAGAAAATGAATTGAATAAAGAGAGTTTAGAAATTAAGGAAAAGATTCAGCCCCCCAGAGTTCCTGTAATTCTCAGACCCAGATTAGTCTCATGATGTTATATAAAGAATAAAGTTGTCTTTTTCTAAAAAAATCCCACTTAAAACAAAACAAAGCAAAAAAGTCTTATGGTTTATACAGAAGTCAACAATGACAAGTCCTTTAAAGAGTCAGGCCTAGAAGGTTATTATATACATGTGAAAGTATCTTATACAAATGTAGGGTATGGCTATCATTGTAAAATTATGAAATGAGTATAGTGTAATATAAAAAGTTTAGGAAATATACGAGAACTTATATATATGAGAATTATAGCTTTAAAGAAGTCATTTATCTTGGGAAACTGTATATTTTAATATCATATTGCTGTTATTGTGCCAAGAAATTTGGAGTTCTTTTGGAATTATCTTACGGGATATGGAACATTTAAAAAAATTGATGTTCTTGATTTTTGGGGAAATAGCTATTAATGAATAAATTGTCAGTAATGTTGGGGTTAAGAATATATGGGGTTAAAATCAGATATAATTATAATAAGAATGATTTTCATGTTTGGTTTACACATTGACACTGAAAATAATCAACAAGAATTTTCAGAACAGTTTTGCATAGGGAAGCATCATTGGAATAAGTTTATCTGTCTTCCAGGTTGAGTCTGTCTGCTGCTGTGGTCTTTTCAGTAGTATATGTATGGGTGTATGTGTTTGTATATGTACACATATTTATTAGTGTCTCTGCATGATATCTTTTGACCATCCTGGTTACTGTTGCCCAGTTTACTGTGTAGCCCAGCAGCTACTGCTGCTTACACGCTCAGCCTTAGCAGAATTGTTCCAGCAAACTTTGCTTCATTTTTGATAGACAGGCTGGACCTAATGCCAAGTATGACTTCTTGGGCTCTTCTGATTGAAACTTCATGGTGTGTATTATGCTGTGTTTATGAAGATATCTTGATCTTAACTGATTTATTTTTGTATTATCTCACTCATCATGGCATTGTATTCTGATCATTGCTTTGGTGTTAACTTCCTATCACTGATTTAAAGTTTTCTAGGTTGCACATTTTCTTAGTATAGGCCAATGTGTGTTTTACTTATATTAAGACTTATCAGTCAATTTGTGCCAATTATGTGCTGACTACATGGTAATCTGATTGACTTGTACGTCAGCTTATGAATGTGCTTGAAGAGTCCCATTATCAATGCACAAACACTCTGCCATGGTGGAGTGACAGCTTTGATGAAGTTGTGTCTGACCTTATTCCCATCATCAGTTTGAACAAATCAGGGGCTCATAAGCAATCTAGACTTCTTCAATTTATTTTTTATTTTTTTGAGACAGAGTCTCACTTTGTTGCCCAGGCTAGAGTGTGGCATCAGCCTAGCTCACAGCAACCTCAAACTCCTGGGCTCAAGCAATCCTCCTGCCTCAGCCTCCTGAGTAGCTGGGACTACAGGCATGTGCCACCATGCCCAGCTAATTTTTTCTATATATTTTTAGTTGTCCAATTAATTTCTTTCTATTTTTAGTAGAGATGAGGGTCTTACTCTTGCTCGGGCTGGTTTCAAACTCCTGACTTTGAGCCATCCGCCTGCCTCGGCCTCCCAGAGTGCTAGGATTGCAGGCATGAGCCACCGCCGCGCCCAGCCATAGACTTCTTCAATTTATTTTATGTAGCCAAGTTTAAAGATGGAATAAGATACTTAGAAACTAGTATCAGTATGTCCAGTGTCTCTAGGAAGCTCATAACTCCACAGGTAATATTATGTAAAAGTAAAAGACAGAGGTCCAGTATTCAACCAGTTCAGGTTTATTTGCAGCAAAGATACTTTTCCAAGATTTCTGTTTTTTCTTATTTGCTTTTTCCTCAATGCTTGACTGTACATATCAGAATATATTTCATGAAAATGAGTTTTTCCTTGAGGTTTCTTTCTCATTATTAAAATGAAATCTAAACCAACTCCCATGAAGGCGAGTCTTCTGTAACTCAGAGCAAGTCCGGTACTTACATTAGTCAGGTGCATTATGTATGAAGTCTAAGCAAAGCACTGGGCTTATTAACAACTATATTAATTGTATTACCTAACACTTGTAACAGAGTGCTTTTTCAAATGTTTACATATTCCTCCTTCTCATCCCTTATCAAAGGAGGTTAGTCAAATGTCTTTCTGCATCTTTTACAATATTAGTATGTTCAAGTTCAGCTAGCTCTTAGTAAACTTAAAAATTTTGCTTTTAGCATTTGTTTTGCAGTTATAATAACTCTGTTATTTTTTCCATGAAGCCAATTTCAATGACAAACTTGAAAATCTACCAAGTGTTGGATTTGTGTCATGGTACTTGTAATCCCCTTGAAATTTTTGCTGTATTTTGTCTTTTTAATAATCTTTCCCAAGTTGCTTTTTAAAATTTCACCATTTGTATGCAGCTACACTTTTAAATATTTATATTGCTCCTTTACAACTCACAGTGGATGTCGGAATTATCTTATCTCCACAATTCTTGGTTTCCTGTGCTCTAGAGGCAGGAAGAAATAGTCTTTTAGAAAGAGAGTGGAACAGGAACGCTTGACTGTTTTTGAAACACACAAATATTGTGAGTAGAAGCTAACTCAGCTCTCAGGCCCCTTCCTTTGGATGGGTGATTAGGACCACATGGCTCCCTATTGTAGCTGGCTGCCCCTCACTGTTGCCTGTTTCTACTTGTGACCCTTGACCTCGGTGACCTTTCCTGGGGTTCGTCCTAGGCTCTTTTCATTGTGGTGGAGCTGAAGAGGCTTATGTAGAGTTGATTATTTCTTTGTCCATTTGGCCTTTTTGGTGTCACAACTCCAAGTCACTTCCATTTTCTTCCTCTACTTTTGGCGATCCACAGGGAAAGGAAATGCTTTTGCAAGCAGCAGGAGGGTTTGTATGGTTGGCTGACTCGGTTGAGACTCAGGAGAAGTGGGGGAAGAGTTGTGAAGTCTGTAGGTGTCAACATTTTTTAAAAAGTTGATCTGAATGATTGCACAATCGTTAGTAAGCGCTCAGGGAGTGGGTACTGTGCAGAGCTGTAGTTCAGACTGAGGGGGCTTCATTCTGGTGAGAAGAGAGCACTGCAAGTTTTGGACGGAGTGTTTGATATCCTGCAGCTCTGCTTTTATAAGATTTACATGTTCCTCCAACAGACTCAGAGTGTGGCCGGGCAGGGGATGTGTCATCAGTTGCACATGACTGCTGCAGGGGATTCTGTAGTTTCTAAAAGAACCTACATGACCCCCAAGAGTAACATGCTAACTATTAGGTAGCACACTTGTTGCAACTAGACTTATGATATAGCACTTTATTTGCTGTCACTGAAGATGTATGCCAGCTGTTACTCTTATTTTGGGAGACCCCCTGTGGATGGCATGATGAAAGCTGTCACTGATGAAAGCCTTTAGTAATCAGGAAGAAGTCAACAGTTAAGGAATGTGTCTGATTATTCTGGACTGTAGTATCTTTCAAAGGTACAACAGTGTGAAATTTAATGATATCTCTAAACTCATTTTTAGAAAGTCTGAGTGTTTGATCACATCCATGTAATATCATTTCTGTCTTTTCCCTTTTTGTTTTATTTTTAAAAATTTTCATTACTGTAGTATGAGTTATTTTGAATAAGGAGTTGTATCTCTTCAAATGTGGTGTTTTTTTTAGGATTCAGCCTTAGGCCCCTTCTTCCATTAAGGTTGCAGTTCTGTCTGTCTGCTGTTGCCCCACATCTCCATCTATGACCCATATCTCTCTTAAGAACTTTAGGCTTCCTCCTGCTTGCCTGCTAGATCTCTTTCTCACAATCTTACTTATGTCCAACTCAACTCATTATCTCCACACCTTCAGATATACTCCATTCCCTCCGCCGCCCTCCAAACAGCAACACCAATCCACAGACGACCCTGCTGCTTCTCATGTGTTTCCTGTCTTGGTAAACTCACCTCATCCACTCACTCACTTGCTCAAGTCAGAAATCTGGACAGCAGCCTTTATAGTCAAAGCAGTGAGGTGACAGATGGGATGGATTCCAAAGATATCTAAGTGGTCTATTCTCTTCTAGTCTAAATCACTGAAGTCCTGTCAATTCTGCCTCTCATAGCTATTAAATATGTCTATGTCTTAAATTTAAAAAAAAATCTTTTAATTTCGTCCTCTGCTTTTTCTCCAGTATGAGTCCCATCCTCTTTCACAGCAGCCTTCTCATTTCTCTTATCTTCAGCCATTCTCCATGTTGCAGTTAAATGGTTTTTCAGAGGTATAGGCCTGGTCATGTCCTTGCCTGCTTAAAAGCTTTTAATACCCTCCTCTCAGGATAAAAGCCAAACACCTTAACATGATTTATAAGTTCTCTCTGCTCTTATGTGGACTCACCTGTGTAGCCTACCTTTCACCACCTGTTGCCCCTGTCTCAGTGCACTCTCCAGGCCATGCTTCCTACCTTTCTCCACCTCTCATTCTGCAGACACAGGGTCCCTTCTGCTTGGAACACCTCCCTTCCCTTTCTCTTCCTCCCTCCCTTCACCCCCACCCCCAAACTTATCCTTGAGGCTGATTACACCTGGTCTTCATTTCCTCTGAAATGTCTTCACCACTAAGTCCAAGTCTAAGGTTAAGTGAGCTTTCTCTTTTCCCCATAGCGCCTGTGCTTGCTTTATTCTGTTGCTCACCTATTCCTCCCTCACATATCTGCTTTAATCCCTGAAAACCTTTATTTCCTAAAACCTCTACCTCTTAGTGAAAACCATGTCCACCAATTTTGATGGAAAATATTATGTTTCATCCCAATCTGAGATAGCCAGTTTTCACAGATAGAAAAATATGTCAATGGAGCAGTGAAAGCAGATTTGTAGAGGTGTTAAACAATATTTTGAAATTAAATACAGTTCTTAAATAAACAGCTTGGAGATCATTATGTTTGTCAAAGGAGGAAGAGATGCCTTGAGGCCAGTGGAGGAGGGATCCTGAGGAAGTCCTTGGAAGGTGGGAGAGAATCAGGAAACTGGCTTTTGACAGGAAGTCTTTTTAAGGTTTGTAGTTATTTTGCATCCAGACTACACTTAAAAACAAAGTTACAGCACAGAAAAACATCTTACAGCAAAATAAAAGCTAAACATGAGAGTGCTTCACAACTTGTGGAAACGGTGCACGTACCTAGAGACAGATTAGAAGAAAAGGCTCACTTGGCACCTGTATACAATGCACAGTGCTTTGTGTCAGCCAAACATAGCATGCAGTTCAGTGTTTTCTATATGATATTTTCTGACTAAAAACTGTGGTGTCATAATTGCCATAATCACCATAACTCATAATTGGTGAGTATATCTTTGCTTGAAGCTGTGATATCAAAGTGTACTCCTCTTCAGAATGTTTTTCTTTAGTTTCTGATTGAACAGAGTTGTCATAGTGAATAACAGGAAGCTGTCCAAAGAGTGGAATAACTTTTCAAGAGCCATTATGGCGAAAAGTTGCTATGTGAACAGTTGCTATGTTGGGTAAGTCTGTATTTTAACTGCTTCCTTAGTCATTCACCTTCCTTCTCCTCATGTGGGTAGATGCTGTGGTTCTTTCATTCATGATTGGGGTCCCAAGATAGCACAGTGCCTGACACATAGTAGGCACAAACCAAATATTTGTTGAGTAATAGATGAATTACTTTGCTTTGAACTCTTTCAGTACTTTTTACTCTCTCACTGAGGAATTTTCTTTATTCTGGAGTTAATTATGTCTGTGCTCTCTTTTCTCAGGTGAGCTGCAGTTTTGTTTAGTTCAGGAATTATTATGTCTTCCTCATCTTTATACTCCTCACAAGATCTTGCTCAAAATAGATGTCCTATGTATTGAATGGATTGACTGAATGAATACTTTTAACAGTACAGTTCTTTGAAAAGTTTCTATAGGAAATAATGTTAGCTTCTTAGTTAAATTATTTAAATATTTAGAACGAGGAAAACATTGACAGGAGATTTAAGGTTGCTTGTGGTTAGGTTGAGGTAGTTTGATGGGTTAAAAAAAAAAGTATATATATTACATTTGACTTCCCTAATGGAGAGTGTACTGAATCAATCTTGATAGTACTTAATCAAGAATTTTTAAGTTGATATGTTTTAGTTTTTCTTTTTAGTTACTGCAGAGAATGATTTTTTATAAATAAGTGATAAATAGCATGTTTTGAAATAGATTATTTGAAAATAGGAATCAGTTTTTATTAGGAGGAAACTACCATGTTTCATGTAGAATAAAATTCTTTTAAAAAGGAATCTAACTTAAAGAATTTCCTGTTTTGAAGAACTATACTGATCCCAAAGCCAAGTTTTTGTTCACAAATTAATCACAGTTATTCCCTAAGCTTCAAAGAAAACCATGGAAAATACAAAATAGGAGTTGAGGGAGGGGGATGACTCAGAAAGACAGCCTTGATTGTCCTTATGAAAGCAAAGGTGTTGCTTTAAAAACAAAGTAATAAAATCTAGAAATTCAGGAAAGAGTTTTCCCAAAGGATTGTTCTGGCAGTATGTTGAAAGGGTTTATAAAATCAGTAAGTTCATAACCTGAACAATAAGTTAAATAAACGTTAGGGAAGTATTTCCCTTTTTATTCTAAGATGGGGCATACCTTTAACTTTGTCAGAAGAAATGGTCTCCTAAGTCTGGAATGGCATATAAAGTACAGTTTGTTACACTTGACAAATTGCCTTCTGTGTGAATTTGAGCCCTACAGTTTAGGAAAGACCAGCTATTCTGTAGTGACGTCAGGACTCTAGGAGTAGCACTGGTGGGACATGATTGGAAAGCTCTTCAAAGATTTCTGTAGCATGGAGAGAGAGTTGTACACTTAACTGCTTTTTTTTTTTTTTTTTTTTTTTTTGTACCCTATTGTCTTTTTCCTGGAGAGACTATCCTACCAGGTGCTTTCCTGGGAGAAAAATGACTACTAAGCATCTTCTCAGATTAAATCAGCCACTCAGCTGCAGTGAAAAGAATGGAATTATATTGGTCATTAACTTTATCTGAAAGTATGAAGGAGGTAGAACAACTTTCTCATGTTCATGTTAATTCCTTCTGAGACCAGCGAGTTAGATAAGCCTAACATTTCTGTTTTTCACATAGGGAATTAAACCCAATTTAAAATACAAACTCTCGAATTATTTTACCACCTGTAGTAGTTTAGGGGAATAGAGATGTATATATTTACATGGACAAGAAAAGAAAAGGAAAAAAAAAAGCAATAGGGATTATCTAAATGAAAATCCAAAGGTAAGAAGCAACAGCTGCTCCAGAGGAGAAAGAATCAGTGAAAGACCTCTGGAAGTATGAAGAATCAAACTGAAAGGACACCCCCAAAAGGGAACAGCAGCTCTCTCACAATGATACAAACCAAAATCAGAACACTGAAATGACAGGTGATGACTTTTCAACATGGATTGTAAGAAAACTCAATGAAATGCAAGATAAAGTGGATACTCAGCACAAGGAAACCACACACACACAAAAAGCCCAGGAAATAAATGAAAAACTAACCAAAGAAATTGAAATATTAAACAAAAATCAAACAGAACTTATGGAAATGAAGAATTTATTTAAGGAATTACAAAACACAGTGGAAAGCCTCAAGAATAGGCTAGATCAAGGAGAAGAAAGAATCTCAGGGATTGAAGATAACACCTTTCAATTAAACAAGTCAGTCACAGAGATGGAGCAGAGAAATAAGAGAAAAGAACAAGGCCTACAAGAAATGTTGGATTATATGAAGAGGCCTAACATAAGAATCATAGGCATCTCTGAGGGGGAAGAAGAAAATACGCAAGGGTTGGATAAATTATTGGAGGATATAATGGAGAAATATTTCCCTGGCCTTGCTCTTGCTAGAAATGTGTATATCCAGGTACAAGAAGCTTAAAGGACTCCTGAGAGATTCATTGCAAATAGAAAGACACCATGATACATAGTCAGCAGACTGGCCAAAACAAGCTTGAAAGAGGTCTTCCTATGAGCCATAAGGTGAAAGTGGCATGTAACCTACAAAGAAAAACCCATTAAACTAACTGCAGACTTTTCAACTGAGACCTTACAAGCCAGAAGGGACTGGGGCCCCCTTCTCAGTCTTCTAAAACAGAATAATGACCAGCCTAGAATTTTGTATCCTGCAAAACTAATTTTCTTATATGAAGGAGAAATAAAGACCTTCTCAGACAAGCAAAGACTGAGGGAATTTATCAAGACAAGACCTGCCCTCCAGGAAGTACTCAGAACAGCATTACACACGGATCAGCACAACAGACATTCACCAGTGTAAAATCATCAAAAAGCTAAATGTCAAAGGCCACATACCACAATGGCTCAAGAGAGAAAACAAAGCAGCAAAGTTCAACTCAACAGGATAAACAGAAATCCGCCCCACTTATCAAATCTTTCAATAAACGTGAATGGCTTAAACTGCCCACTAAACAGACATAGGCTGGCCTAATGGGTAAATATACACTAGCCATGTATCTCGTGTCTTCAGGACACACGTCTACCCACAAGGATACATTCAGACTCAAGGTGAAGGGATAGGAAACAATATTCCATTGAAATGGAAACCAAAAGAAAGTTGGTGTGGTGGTTCTGATTTCAGATAACTTAGTCTTCAGATCAACAAAAGTAATGAAAGACAAAGATGGTCACTATATAAAGGTAAAGGGTACAATTGAAGAAGAAGACAACAATTCTAAATATTTATGCACCTCAGGTGCACCCATATTTATAGTGCAAATCTTACTTGATTTAAACAAAATGATAAACAGCAGCACCATAATAACCGGGGACTTTAACAGCCCTCTGACAGAACAGGAAAGATCTTCCAAACAGAAAATAAACAAAGAGACAATGGAATTAAACGGAACTCTAGAACAAATGGGGCTGACAGACATTCACAAAGCATTCTACCTCAAAACTACTAAAAATACATTTTTCTCATTAGCTCATGGGACAGTTCTCTAAGATTGACCATATCCTAAGACACAAAATATGTCTAAAGAAATTAAGAACAAAATAGAAATTATATCATGCATTTTCTCAGACCATAGTGGAATCAAATTAGAAATCAACTCAAACAGAAACACTCATCTCTACACAAAGTCATGGAAACCAAACGACCTTATGATGAACAATTATTCGGCTAAGCAGGATATTAAGATGGAAATCAAAAGATTTTTGAACTAAATGACAAAGGAGACACACGTTATCAAAAGTGTGGGACACAACTAAAGTAGTTCTGAGAGGAAAATTTATATCCATAAATGCCTACGTCCAAAAGACAGAAAGATCACACATCAAGAATCTAATGGATTGTCTCAAAGAACTGGAAAAGGGTGAGCAAACCAATCCCAAACCCAGCAGCAGAAGAGAAATAACCAAGATCAGAACAGAACTAAATAAAATTAATAACAAATAAACTATACCAAAGATTAATGAAACAAAAAGTTTGTTCTTTGAAAAAATAAACAGAATTGGCACACCTCTTGCTAGATTAACCAGAATCAGAAAAGAAAGGACTCTAATAAACTCAGTCAGGAATAAAAAAAGGAGAAATTACAACTGATACCACAGAAATACAAAATATCACCTATGAATACTATAAAAATCTCTATGCACATACACTTGAAAATGTAGAGGAAATGGACAAATTCTTGGAAACACATAGTCTTCCTAGGCTCAATTGAGAAGAAATAGAATTCCTGAACAGACCAATATCAAGTACTGAAAGTGAAGCAGCAATAAAAAAACCTTCCTAAAAAAAAAAGTCCCAGACCACATGGTTTCACACCTGAATTTTACCAGACCTACAAAGAAGAATTGGTGCCTATCCTGCAGAAATTATTCCACAACATCAAGAAGGAAGGAATCTTCCCCTACACATTTTATGAAACCAACATCAGCCTGATACCCAAACCAGGAAAGCACTCAATAAAAAAAGAAAACTACAGATCAATATCCCTTATGAATGTAGATGCAAAAATTCAACAAAATCCTAGCAAACCAAATTCAGATGCTTATCAAAAAAATAATCCATCATGACCAAGTAGGCTTCATCCCAGAGTTGCAGGGATGGTTCAACATACACAAATCTAAAATGTAATTCACCACATAAATAGAAGTAAAAGCAAAGACCATGTGATCCTCTCAATAGGTGCAGAAAAAACATTTAACAAAATTCAGCACCCTTTTATGATAAGAACACTTAAGAAAATAGGCATAGACGGAACTTACCTGAAAATGATAAAAGCCATATGGGACAAACCCACAGCCAACATCAGGGTGACTGGGGAAAAATTGAAAGCATTCCTGCTTAGAACTGGAACCAGACAAGGTTGCTCTCTCTCATTGCTTCTATTTAAAATAGTGCTGGAAGTCCTAGCTAGAGTAATCAGACAAAAGGAAATCAAGGGCATCCAAATGGGGGCAGAAAGAGGTCAAACTATCACTGTTTGCTGATGATATTATCTCATGTCTAGAAAACCCCAAAGATTCTACCATGAGACTACTGCAATTGATAAACAAATTCAGCAAAGTCTTAGGTTACAAAATCAGTGTACACAAATCAGTGGCATTCTTATACATCAGCAATAATCAAACTGAGAACCAAATCAAAGACTCAATACTCTTCACAATAGCAACAAAGAAAAGAAAATACCTAGGAAAATATTTAACTAAGGAGCTGAAAAGCCTCTACAGAGAGAACTATGAAACACTGAGGAAGGAAATAGCAGAGGACTTAAACAGGTGGCAAAACATACCACGCTCATGCATCGGCAGAATCAACATTGTTAAAATGTCTATACCCAAAGTGATCTACAGAGTCATATGTAATCTGTATTAAAATACCAACATCATTTTTCACAGGCCTAGAAAAAATAATTCTATGCTTCATATGGAACCAGAGAAGACCCTGTATAGCAAAAGCATTCTTAAGCAAAGAGAACAAATTGGGAGACATCAATTTATCAGACTTCAAGCTATACTACAAGCCTATAGTAACCAGAACAGCATGGTACTGGCACAAGAACAGAGACATAAACCAATGGAACAGAACTGAGAACCCAGATATAAAACCATCCTCATATAGCCATCTAAACTTGGACAAAGAAGACAAAAACATACACTGGGGAAAAGAAACCTCATTCAATAAATGGTGCTGGGAAAACTGGATAGCCACACATAGAAGACTGAAACAGGATCCGCACCTCTCACCTCTCACAAAAATCAACTCATGGTAGATAACAGACTTAAATCTAAGGCATGAAACTATTAGAATTCTAGAAGAAAATGTTAGAAAAACTCTTATAGACACTGGCCTAGGGAAAGAATTTATGAAGAAGACCCCAAAGGCAATCACAATAATAACAAAAATAAATAAATAGGACCTGATCAAATTAGAGAGCTTCTGCATAGCCAAGGAAACTATCACAAGAGCAAACAGACAACCTACAGAATGGGAGAAATTTTTTTGCATGCTACACATCCGTTAAAGGGCTGATAACTAGAATCTCTATAAAACTCAGGAAAATCAGCAAGAAAATATCAAACAACTCTTATCAAAAAGTGGGCAAAGGACATGAACAGAAACTTTTCAAAAGAAGATAGACTAATGGCTAACAAACATATGAAAAAATGTTCAACATCTCTAATCATCAGGGAAATGCAAATCAAAGCCACAATGAGATATCACTTAACTCCAGTGAGAAAGGCCTTTATCAAAAAGTCCCAAGACAATAAATGTTGGCGTGGTTGCAGAGAGATAGGAACACTCATACACTGCTGGTTTTACTGCAAACTAGTACAACCTTGATGGAAGGTAATATGGAGATACCTCTAAGAGCTAAAAGTAGAACTACCATATGATCCAGCAGTCCCATTACTGGGCATCTACCCAAAAGAAAAAAGACATCTGCACTTGAATGTTTATAGTAGCAGAATTCATAATTGTAAAGATGTGGAATCAACCCAAGTACCCATGAATACATGAGTACATTAATAAAATGTGGTATATGTATACCATGGAGATCTACTCAGCTACAAAAAACAATGGTGATACAGCACCTCTTGTGTTGTCCTGGATAGAGCTGGAGCCCATTCTACTAAGTGAAGTATCACAAGAATGGAAAAACAAGCACCACATGTACTAACCATCAAATCGGTATTAACTGAACAACACTTATGTGCACATTTAGTAGTAACATTCATCGGGTATCAGGCAAATGGAGGGGGAGGACAGGATGGGTATATTCACACCTAATGGGTGTGATACACACTTTCTGGAGCATAGACATGCTTGTAGCTCTGACTTTGGTGGAGCAAAGGCAAAATATATAACCTAAATATTACTTACTTGATTTAAACAAAATGATAAACAGCAGCACCATAATAACCAGGGACTTCAACAGCCCTCTGACAGAACAGGACAGGACATATCTTCCAAACAGAAAATAAACAAAGAAACAATGGACTTGTATACCCGTAATATTCTGAAATTATGAAAAAAAAGAAAAGCAGTAGGGAAGAGAGAGCACAGTTTTTAAAGAATGATAATTTGCTGTTTCTATTGCCAGCAAATAGTCACATAAAGTGTCAGCAGTTTTTGCATACACATTTTTAGAGAAATACATATTATAAATTAAAACCACACTGTGTAACAACTGTGACTCCTTATCCTTTCTCATAATAGATTTTGGGTAAAAAGAGATTTTCAGTCCATGTTGTTTTATGTGATTGGCAGCTCATAAATTGACAAGGTTTCATAAATGTGGCCTGCAATATCCATGTCTTTTATTCTGTTTTTGCAGTTACTATTATGTAAAATTAGAATATTATTAGAAAACTCCCTAGTAGATTAGTAAGTAAAAAGTTGCTTTATGCCCTATTAAGCATTTTAATTAATTGCTCAAAGGCATGTTTTATATCTACACTATGCTTGCCACAGTGTTAGGATCTAAATAAATCATATACTAGTGACGGGGAGTTACCTGCATGTGTGCTTGTGGTTGTTGGGGATATGGTCGTACAGTGGTGGCATCTTTTTGGAAAACAACTTGACGATATATATTAAGAATCTTAAAAATATTTGTATTCTTTGATCTTTTATAATTCCACTTCTAAAAGTCTATCCTAAGGACATAATTAAAAGAGTGGTTAAAAATTTATGGACAAAGATATTCATAGTCGCATTATCTCTAATAGCAAAAAATAAAATTACACATATACACATGCATATAAAAAGGACCCTAACTAACCAAAAGAGAATGGTTAAATAGATTAAAATACTGTATTTTCATTCAGTAGGGTATCTGTAGGTATTATAAATTATGTTTATGAAGAATTTTAATAAGGAAAAATGACAATTAGATAATAAATGAATAAAGATGTTAAACTATCATGTTTGTGATGTCAATTATATAAATACAATATGCATATAAATGAAAAGGATTAGAAAGAAGTGCATCACAATGTTGACATATTGTCTGTAGGTGCTGGGGTTGTTGTATTCCCTTCTCTTGGGTTAATAGCTCTGTAGAGGAAACTAGGGCTGTCATCTCCCTTGCCAAAGTAAATTTTTGTGGGTGAGAAAAATGATATACATGTTAAGGCCACTGACCTCTGTGTAAGAGATGGGGGGAGCCTTGTTTAGTTTTGGTAAACTTTGCCAAACAAAATTGTGATCATTTGTCAGAGCAATTCAGGGAAAATTTTTATATACATGTATACATATTATATATTTTTGACTATATTATAATTATATATAGATTATGTATATATTGGGTTTTCTAATAACTTAGTGGTCAAATAGCAATAACACTAGTATCATTGAGGGTTTCTTTTTTTAAGAAAGTACTTTTGCGGCCGGGCGCTGTGGCTCACGCCTGTAATCCTAGCTCTTGGGAGGCCGAGGCGGGCGGATTGCTCAAGGTCAGGAGTTCAAAACCAGCCTGAGCAAGAGCGAGACCCCGTCTCTACTATAAATAGAAAGAAATTAATTGGCCAACTGATATATATATAAAAAATTAGCCGGGCATGGTGGCGCATGCCTGTAGTCCCAGCTACTCGGGAGGCTGAGGCAGGAGGATCGCTTGAGCCCAGGAGTTTGAGGTTGCTGTGAGCTAGGCTGACGCCACGGCACTCACTCTAGCCTGGACAAAAAAGTGAGACTCTGTCTCAAAAAAAAAAAAAAAAAAAAAAAAAGAAAGTACTTTTGAAAATGATATAGCAGTGAATGATTTTCCAGTAGGGCTAATGAGAATACTCTGATTTCTACACATCTAGCTCTGTGTGTGTTCAGTGGTGTTTACTTGTGAGGTTGGACCTGGGTGTTGTTGGCAGTGATTACTATAATGTCATGCTGACTGACCAATATATCAATGGAATACAACTCCTTGTTCTCATTATCACAGTTCTCTGGCAAACTAAGCAAGGTTGCCATGGATAAATATAAATCATGCCAACAAATATTTGGTAAATACCTTTTATGGTCATAGGTTCTTTCGAGAATCAACTAGGAGTATGTCAGGAGTAACCTAATGGAAAGGTAGACTTAATATAGGAGCTTGCTGTATGATAGTATCTAGAGAGCAGTCATGAGCTACGGAACTTTAAAGGTCAGCTGTGAAGTAATTCAGTTGGTCGTGTATTAGGGTTAAAGTAGACTCTAAAAGTTGTTTCATTGCTTTTTAATAAATAAATAAAGAAAGATTTGGCAAGAGGAAGAAACAATCCATCTTCTCCTTGCTCTCTCAGGGAAATGTCTCCTGTTATCAGGTTTGGGGGATGTTTACTTGGCCTTGACTGCTCACCAGTGCTGTGTCAGCTCCTAGCCCTGAACCAAGTGAGAGTTCAAATAAACCAAAAAGTTTTCACATAGTTGGATTCTTCTGCAGTGAGTGGTGCCAGTATGGCCTCTTTCAATTTTTAAAAGAGATCGGCAAGAAAAAATCTGAAAGGCAGTCTATGATCTGCTAACCATGACTTGGATAAAGTTGAGTTTGCAACTTTGAGACTTTGGGTAACCTGGCATAAGATGAGCGGGTTCTGGGAGATACTGTTTGATTTATTAAAAGCCATACTTAGGGTGCCTTGCTTTGTATTACTATCTAATTTTATTAATGGTTAGGAAAAACCTTTCTTTGCATAAATAAAAATGCTCATAAAATGCAAACCTTTCTTTGCATAAATAAAATGCTCATTTCTAAGATATCATTAATATAGCACTGTCATTAAATTTTGTTGTATTTCAGAGTCATGGGTCTATCATCCAGCTCTGACTAAGCAGGAATGTTGGGCAGAATTTGCAGACACAGTAATCTAGTCTAGCATAATGCCTGGTTTATAGTAGGCACTTACTGTATTTTTGTTGATTTTTAACATTATACATATGAATGAATAAATGAGTGAAGGAACAAATAATATAGCTAGAATATGCGGAATTCAGATAAGATGGCAGTTCTTATTGAATACTACTTTTAAAGGTACTTCTGGGAACTGCATTATATTAAGGTATTTTACTCATTTTAAGAAACATTTATGAAATGCCCACTTTCTGCTAGGCATTAGAATTTTACGAGGTTAAAATGATGTTCTTGCCTTCAAAGAAGTCACAGCTATGTAACCAGATAAGTTACACAACAGAGTAATGAGTGCAACAATAGATACATGTCCAAGGTATAGAGGTAGCATAGAATAGAAATAATTAACCATATCTGAAGGATGGCATGGATGTTGTTAATTTTACTAATTTTGTTTATCTTGTTTATTAACCATCTGTCCTACTTGAATACAGGTATAAATTTTTGTCTGAGTTACTTATTTTTTTTTTTTGTTTTTTGTTTTTTTTTTTTTTTTGAGACAGAGTCTCGCTTTGTTGCCCAGGCTAGAGTGAGTGCCATGGCATCAGCCTAGCTCACAGCAACCTCAAACTCCTGGCTCAAGCAATCCTCCTGCCTCAGCCTCCCAAGTAGCTGGGACTACAGGCATTCGCCACCATGCCCGGCTAATTTTTTGTATATATATTAGTTGGCCGATTAATTTCTTTCTATCCATAGCAGAGACGGGGTCTCGCTCTTGCTCAGGATGGTTTCGAACTCCTGACCTCGAGCAATCCGCCCGCCTCGGCCTCCCAGAGAGCTAGGATTACAGGCGTGAGCCACCACGCCCGGCCTGAGTTACTTATTTTTATTTATATATTTTTAATTGCTGAATCTCCAGCTTCTAAAATAGTACCTATGATAAGCATTCAATAAATATTTGTTGCATGAATGAATGATTTTTGATAGTTATTGCCAAATTACCTTCAAAAAGAACTTACTGATTGTATTTCCATCAACAGTATAATAGTGATTTTGACCCACGTCTTTGCCAGTGCTAAGTTTTGTCTGAAATTTAAAAAATTTTGCTAAATGTGTCATACTATCTCCATATTAAAAATATCATGCCCCTCCCACTACCATTGGTGTTCAGCAATTCTGTTTTCTGCTGCCCTTGTATAGAAAACCCTTGAAGGAGTGGTCTTCACCTGCCTCCTATGTCTCCTCCTCCCTTCTCATTCTACCCTGATCCCACCACCACATTCTTGTTTTCTCTCTGCTGAAACCACTGTTGTCACTACCCACCTGTGATCTCCACTGGGCCTTCCTGATGATGCCTCATCAGTGTTTGAGACCGTCGATCACTCTTCTAGAAATATTTTTCATTTTCTCCCACACAGCATTCTCCTGGATTCCATCCCATTTCATTGACTGCATTTTCTGCATCTCCATTGCTGCTTTCTTCTCCTCTATTCAGTCTCTAAGGCTGGACTATCCCAAGGCTCTTCCCTGGTCTCTCTTCTCTCCTCCTTTCCTCAATCCTCTAAACATACTTTCCTTAGAGAGGGCTCAGCTAGTGGCGAGGCTTTTGTACGTCTAAAATCGACATTTCCAGCGCAACTCTCCCCTCGGCTGCAGACTCACACGTGCCACTGTGAACTGGGCAGCAATACTTGGATAGCTAATAGATATCCCAGTCTCAGCTTCGCCAGAACAGAACTGCTGGCCACTCCCTCCTGCATCTATCTCTCCTGTCCAGTTAGCCACATTTCAGTGAACAGAGATATTACTTATTTTGTTTCATCAAAAACCAAGAGTTATCCTTGACTCCTCTTTATCCCACACTCCATATCCAAGCCTTCAGCACATCCAGTTGGTTCTACCTTTAGACCATATTGTGAATCCAACTATTTTCACCACTTCCACGGTTGACGTGCTGCTCTGACCCACTGTGTCCTCGTCTGTCCCCTGGATCGTTACAGTACCTCCTGCCTGGTCTCCTTCTTCCATTCCTGCCCCATGCCAGTCTCCACCAGCCAATCATCTCTTTAAAGCATAAATGAGATTATATCACACCCCTTCTCCAAGTCTTCCAAGGGCTTGCTATTGCATTTGGAATAAATCCCTGCAGTCTTTAGCTTGGCCTTGAAAGCTGGGTATAGCCTGGCCTAGCCTTCCTCTCTGACCTGACTTCATCCTTTCCTGCTCTCTTTCTGGCTCATTCCACTCTCATCAAAGTGTCTGGCTCAACCCTATCACAGGCTTGCCCTTGGTATTCTTTCTGTTTGAACAGTCCGTGAGCCTGAGTGCCTTATCTGAAAAAAGAGAAGAAAACCAGTAGTGCCTATCTCATCATGTTGTTGTGAATTGGGAAGATGTGGATCAGTAAGTGCTTTGTATTTGTCATAATCTATGAAGAACTTTCGAAATAGATGGCAGTGCCATATTTACAATTCCAACTGTTCAAGTGAAAGATGCAGTGATTTTTGTGGTTTAGATTTTTTTTTCTTTTTTCTTTTTAAATGTTTCTCAGTGAGCCAAGGCCTGAGTTTCGCTCTAGAAATTTGTCCTGCCTGCTTCTGTAGTTTGACGCTATGCCTCCAGATCTTGGACCCTTATGGATACCGCTGTATGTTACTCTTACAATACTGTGCTCTTCTGTGAGTTCAGGTAAGAATAGAAGAATGGGGGGGGAGTTGGTTGAAGCCTTTCATCATCTTAATGATGAAATGTAATATAAGGAATGAGTTTTACCTTTAGTGCATTACTGATAATAGTGGTTTCTTTCTTTCTTTCTTTTTCTTTTTTTTTTTTTTTTTTTTTGTTGAGACAGGGTCTCCCTCTTTTGTCTGGGATAGAGCCATCACAGTTTACATTAACCTCAAACTCCTGGGCTCAAGTGATCTTCCCATCCTAGCCTCCTGACTAGCTGGGACTACAGAGGCAGGCCACCACAGTCAGCTAAATTTTCTATCTTTTTTTATAGAGACAGGGTCTCGCCGTGTTGCTCAGGCTGCTCTTGAACTCCTGACCTCAAGCCATCCTCCTGTCTTGGCCTCCCAAAGTGCTAGGATTATAGGCATTAGCCACCATGCCCAGCTGATAATAGTGGTTTCTAAAGATGTTTCTAAGGTTTGTTTGATCAGCTATATGATTTTAAAGATTGATTAATTAAGCAATTTAAGGATCTCTTTGGGTTGGGCACAGTTGCTCTCACCTGTAATCCTAGCACTCTGGGAAGCTGAGGCAGGAGATCACGTGAGGGCAGGAGTTCAAGACCAGCCTGAGCAAGAGCGAGACCCCATCTTTACTAAAAATAGAAAAAATTAGCTGTGCGTAGTGGCATGCGCCTGTAGTCCCAGCTACTCAGGAGGCTGAGGCAGGAGGATTGCTTGAGCCTAGGAATTGGAGGTTGTAGTGAGCTAAGATGATGCCGCTACAGTCTAGCCAGGGTGAAAAAGTATGACTGTCTCTACAAAAAAAAGGATCTCTTAGTAGTCCTTGAGCATTAGGAGGCCATCTCATTCTTCTTGTAATTTATTCATTTTGTTCCCTTAAAAATAAATATTTTCTGATCACACTTTTTTCAATAAGGGGATATGTTGTAAATTTTTGAGTTGGAAATGATAACAGGAATAAAATGCTAAATATATACCACTAAAGAGAAGTTTTAGAATCAGCATGGTACAATATTCAATTTGGAGTGAGAGAACTTGTTTCAAATCCCAAGTGTGCCACTTTCTTTCATGGCCTTGCCTAATTTATTGTGTGGCTCTTTGGGTTACTGAAAAGCTTAAATGTGTTTATTGTTAAATGTATATATAAACTTCAAGCCTAATACATAGGCCACATGTACTTCTTTTTATTTTAGAGTTACATAAAAATGGATATGTAAGTGTATACAAATACAGTGATGTATATTCATTGAGTAATATTTATATATATATAAAATCCATTAAAATATTATATAACTACATTAGATTTGGTAAGGCAAAAATTGATTTAGTAGGTTTATTTGTTTGAGTTTTGCTAAACAGCTCCCCCGATTCAGCCAAGAGAGGCATGTCCCTTAATCTTCATTTCTGATTAAATATCCTATAAAAGTAGATTCAGTAATTTATTGATTTTTTTCCTTATAAGTATTTTTTTCTACAAGATGAATAATATTCTTGCTCCCCTCTTTCCTTTGGATGAGAGGAGAATCTGTATTGATACATTAGTGCAAGAACACCCCCGGTCCAAGTTCCTGGAAGAACAGAGATAACAAATGAATTTCAAACACCAAATAAAAACAATAAGCCTTATATTGAAGGTGGAATAGAGTTTGTATTTCAGTTGTAGCTTCCTAACTTTTTGTTTCTGTTTTCTTAAAAGTTGAACATGATTTTTTACGGTAGGGATTTTCAGGTTCTTAATTTCCATTTTTGCTAGTCACTTTGTTAAAAAAGTGATTTGTTATTTCTCATTAATAGAATTTATATTATATCTGATTTATGCCATAAGCATTTTATCTCTTCTACCCTAATTGTTAAGTCCTAAGTTAACATGTTGCCCTTCTTCCTTCCCCAAAATAGGCTTATAAGAATTTTGCTAGAACTTTTACAAGTATCAAAAGCCATAACATATACAGATGAAATAAGAGCTTACCTTTAGTTATAAAGATGCAGATGAAATGTGTTTAATGTACTCTTCTTTCTCTCTCCCTTTCTCTTTCCCACTGTCACCCTCTCCCCATTTCTTTGCACATGGGGAATGTTCCCTTGTAGACTTGGCACCTTATTTTATTTCTGGGCCACTCTCTGCTATCCAGAAACTTGGTGGACCTGTAGTACTACATTGTACTGCTAAACCTGTGACTGCTCATATCTCATGGTTGCATAATGGAAAAAGATTCGATGGAAACATGGAACATATTCAGATTCATGAGGGGACTTTGACGATTTCTTCTCTTAGCCCCTCCCTTTCGGGTTCCTACCAGTGCATCGTTAACAACAGCGTTGGTGCAATTGTGAGTGGCCCTGCAACAGTATCCACTGCAAGTGAGTTTGATTTTGTCTTTGTTATACACGAAATTACTGTTAGAACTCACATTTTTGCATAGTGGGAAGAGTACAGGCTTTGGTGTGAGACATGTAGTGCTCTTGTCCCAGCCTTGACTCTGTATAATTTGGGGGAAATGTACTTGAATCTCTGTTAGTCAGACCTACTGTCTTCTTCTGTAACAATGGTATCAAAAGGGTTTTTCTCTCTCTTTTTTTTCCCCCAAGTTACACAGGACAGTTTTCTAATGTGAATTCTGGACAATTTCCTTTTAAGTATTTAAAAGTCCTCACCATCAATAACAGCAAAAGAGCTGCTGTCTACTTTGACACTCAGTTATTTTGTGCAGTCCTTTGTCTTTCTTTCACATCTAATTGTTGTACTTGCCTTGATTATTGAGCGATTTTAATTTATTTAATTGAAACAAGGCTAAAGAAGCAGGAACATAATAACTGACTGTAAAGAAAGGAATGTTGATATTGAACTTATGGAAAATCTGGAATGCGTGGTTTTTCTTAGTAAATTTGAGCTAATCTGCCTTTCAAACGGTGATGGCTTCCAGTATAGTCTTTGTAAGGTAAACCCTATTTACAGAACAGAACTGTATTCCCCGGGAGTAGTGAGTTTGTCATAACTGAGAAGAGTGAATGTTTTTGTAGAGCTGTGACCCATGGGCAGCTCCGACACACCCTCGAGAGCTGAGTCCGTAGTGGCAGGCCGCCGAGTGCTGTGGGCACTGGCCACGGTAAGGACCCTTCCTGAAGGGAGATGTGGAGACCGAGTTAGGGTGTCCAGATAACCTAAATGATTTATTGCTTTGTTTTTTGATGTCCTGGATTCATTCCCAGCAACCATTTTACTGCGATGTGAGCAGCTACAATTATGCTTTGTAGTTCTCCTAGACATTTTAGGAGCAGTTAGTATTTTTATGGTCTCCTGGAAGCACTGACTTACGAAAAAGGGTGCCATGACTTAGATTCTCAACCCTCAGCCGTGAATCTCTGCCCCAGCTGCTTTCTGAGATGAAAAGATCATGTTGTCTTATGGACTGGGATTAGAGGCCACAAAAGGCCATTCTGCAGATGTTGTTTCTAATTTTTAAATTTCTTTTGGGAAATATAATTCGAATTTGCATCTGTCTATCTACTTATTTATTGTAGTTCTTGGTGATTTTGGTTCATCCACAAAGCATGTTATTACAGCAGAAGAAAAAAATACTGGTTTCATCGGCTGCAGGGTACCAGAGAGTAACCCCAAAGCTGAGGTGCGCTATAAAATCCGGGGAAAATGGCTGAAACATTCCACAGGTAAGACCTTTTATGAAAGCCAATGGTGCACACAGAACTAATGCTCATTAAATATTAAGCTCTGTGTGCTAGAGACTGTGGATACAAGAACGTATAAGATATTAATATATTGTCTCTGCTCTCAGCCATCAAGTGGAGAAGGCTAAAAGGAAGGGTTACAATATATAAGTGATTACAACCCCTCCCCTGAGGGCTTGCTCCCTCAATTCATTCAGGTCCTACTAAGATATCTCTTCCTTAGAGAAGACTGCCTTCATGGCCCTATCTAAAATAAATGCCCTGCCACTCTGTCGTCTTTATTCAGCTTCATTTTTCTTCATAGAATTGATCACACCTGCCACTGTATTTCACATATTTTAGTTTGCTTGTTTATTATGTACCACTCTCTTTGCCACTCCCTGGCCCCCACTAGAATGCTGGCTGCATGAATACAGGGGCTTTTGTCTGCTTTTTTCCGTGCTGTATCACTTGTGCCTGGGCCATTGTTAGCAGAAAATAGCACTTGATATATATTAGCTGAAAAAAGAAAATGAGCGAGTATACAATGAATGAGTGCAATGCGACTAGTGCTCTAGGTAGAGGTCGCCCAGGCACTAGCTGTGGTCATTGTGTCTTTGAGCATTTCTTGTACTTTCGGGTTCTTCCTCTGTTAATGCAATGTTTCTGCTAGGCTTAATTTTGTTCTGCTAGTACTGTTGACTTTTTTTTTCTTTTCTGCTTCTACTTTCCCTTTCTTTCATTTAATGAAATTTCCTTGACTGCTTCTCTGTTGCTAGTCTCATGGCTAAATTTAAAGCATGACTGTTAAGCTTTGTTAGTTTAGTTGTGGTGTTCATCATAGAGGGAGAGGCCTAACTGAACTTGCTTCCTTCCTCAGAGAATTACTTAATCCTTCCGTCAGGGAATCTTCAGATTTTGAATGTATCCTTAGAGGACAAGGGATCATACAAATGTGCAGTTTATAATCCTGTCACACATGAATTAAAAGTCGAACCCATTGGCCGAAAGCTCCTTGTCAGTCGTAAGTATTTGGGAGAATAATGGTAACTAGAAAAAGGAAGAGTCCTCAAAAGTATTCCCCATAAAAAGTTGGGAAATGAGAGTTGGTTGTTTTTCCATATCCTGTTTATTTATCAAAAGAAAGCCTTACCAAAAAAAAAAAAAAGTAAATATGTCAATGCATTATAGACTAACACTGTACATGTTTTAAAATGATAACAATTTATAGTAGGGAATTTTGATCAAGGTGACAGAGTGAATACATATGGGGAATTTTGCCCTTCATTCAAACAAGAAGAAATTATAGAGGAAATGCAACTTTACCATAGTGGTAATTAAATTGGTGGTTAACTATACATTATGGGGAAAAAAAATCTGTCCTCTTTCTTTCAGATATAGTAAAAATCATTGCTGATTTTTAGATTACAGTGTTTGAGTTGAAGAAGCACCAGCAATCAGGGTACAATAGAGGAGTGGCTCCTGAATTTGAGAACTCTACATTTCCAAACTGCTAAGGGCTATAGAATCTTTTAATTTTAATCCTCAACTAAGAAGGATTTAGCTCCCAAATAGGGCCTTATACTATAAAGAGGATTAAATGGGAATGTAGGGACACGCAGCTTTGCTAAGGAAGGATTGGACACAGACACTTCCTAATCATCTGGTGTCTTTTCCTTTCCTAGGCCCTTCTTCAAACGATGTTCACATTCTTCACCCCGCCCGTTCGCAGGCATTAGCTGTGCCTTCCCGTAGCCCTGTAACCCTGGAGTGTGTGGTGAGTGGGGTCCCTGCTTCTCAAGTGCACTGGTTGAAGGATGGGCAGGATGTCATGCTAGGAAGCACCTGGAGAAGGCTGTATTCTCATCTTGCCACAGATCGCATTGGCCCAGTGGACTCCGGAAACTATTCCTGCGTGGCGAGGAGTAGGTCTGGAGACGTGAGGCACGTGACGTACACGGTTACTGTGCTTGGTAAGACGTTGCTTAGCAAATGTTTTCTTGAAATGAAACTTTTTTCTGATCTAAAGGATGTTTGAAGGAAAGATCTATTTATGAACAAAAATGAAATTGGAATTATCTAGAAATGTCTACATACGTAGCCAGAACACCTTCATTTTTCTAAAGGAGTGCTGAATTAGGCTGCATTTCCGGGTCTCACAGAACATCTCACATGGAATGTTCTTGGGAACCTAAACCCCAACCTAGTTATATAATACAGAGCTTATTCTCCCTTCTTCATGACCTAGAAAAAAGAAAATGGAAATCAGTAGAATGTAAGATTCTGGGCTATCGCTGTGTATAGTGTCCAGTAGTTGTCACTAAGACGGAGTGCAGACTAGAAAATGTCATCTCAAAGAGAAATCGATGTTTCATTTTATTTTCCCTTTTGGGATGGTTTCACCTATGTTTGGCTCATAAAATTTGCATTATTTCCACTCACATTTCTATAAATACTCTTTATTTCAAAGCTATCCTTTTCAACCAGCTACCTATCTCACAGTCGTGTAGCAGTAGAGAATGTTTTCCTTTATCAAAACATATTTTTATGAAAACCAGAAAAAATGGGTAGGAAGTGGTTTCATAGTAAACATAATTTTTGTAAGCCCTATGCATGTGTTTGTTTACAACCATGGCCTGATGTATGTTAGAAACACTAGAATTAATGTAAGTATATGGTAGATGGGCTTTAAAATTCAATGATAATCAGGCCTGGATTAATATGCATAATCATTTAATTTAGGCATATGCTACAGATGTCAATAAGTGACTTACTTTTTTGGGTAAAAATAGATTTCATAGATCCTAAAAGAAGGTGTGTTTTCCTCCTTTTTATTTACACTGTACATTAAAGCAAAGTTAACAATAAAAATAATTTAACCTCTAAAGAAACTTTTCTGTTTTGGCTCTTATTTAGTGTGAAATCCAGGCAAACTGTTTATTTCATAACTAATCACCTGAAATAAGTGCTAGGAGAAACCCCCAGGATTAGAAACTATTTGTGTATGTGTGTGTGTCTGTGGGTTTTTGGGGAGTTAAGTGGGTGGAGCCAGCTATGAAAGGCTTATTAGTAACATATGGTTCATCCTATTAGTGGAAAGTTAAAATGCATTCCTAATTTTTTCTTGGTGATCACAGCAGACAGAAGAATGTGAACAAACAACTTGATTTCAACTAAGTTATTGGTAGAGAGAAGATTTTATATGACTTGTGTGATAATTTTAAAAGTACATCTTGAGGGCTAGAGTTTAATTTATATGTTTTATTTTCAGAACATGCTTCAATTTCTAAAGGACTGCAGGATCATATAGTGTCTCTGGGTGCCACGGTGTACTTTACCTGTGATGTTCATGGGAACCCATCCCCCAACCGCACCTGGTTTCATAATGCTCAGCCCATTCGTCCTTCCCCACGACATCTAACTGCGGGAAACGGACTGAAAATCAGTGGAGTTACTATGGAAGATACTGGCCTGTATCAGTGTGTGGCAGATAATGGGATTGGATTTATGCAGTCTACTGGAAGACTTGAAATTGAAAAAGGTATGCTTTTAGTTCATGTAATCATAGGAAATTTTACTTTACTGATGAGGGGCTTTTGTTGTGGTTAAAAATGAAATTGTTGCTGAAAGAAAGTTACTCTATCATCATGTAAGTCAAAAGGCTACACTTAAGGACCTATAAGGCCACATGTGGCCTTAAGATCGCAGGTTTCACACCCCTGGACTAGTATCTTATTGATGGCTGTTTCTTGTCTTTTGCCATTACGAATAGCTCTATAGTGAATGCCCTTCTACAAAGAGTATTTTGCACATGTGTGAGTACTTATAAAAGAAATTTGTAGGAAGGAATATGTAGAATAAAACCATATATGTGTTGCTAATTTTGGTAGATATTACTGAATTAATCTTTGTAATTATTACCACTTTATACTCCCACCAACAAGGTATAACACTGCCTGTATCCTCATACCCTCACAACATAAGGTATTGTCAATGTTTTTTATCTTTGCCAGTCTGATAAGTAAAAAAAAAAAGTACCTCTTAATCTATATTTCTTTTATTATAAGTGATATTGGGCATCTTTTCATGTGTTTTTGAGCCATTTGAATTTGCATTCCTGTGTATTGACTGTTTATTATCTTTTGCCCTTTTAAAAATTAGGTTATTGGTCTTTTTTCTTATTGATTTATGAGAATTTCTTATATAATAGGGAAATTGATTATTGGTCTATGTATGAGTTATAAATATTTCAAATTTCAGAGAATCTGCATGATACAGATCACTGTACTTTTCTGAACTTAGTGTGATTTATTTAAAGGTTAATAATAAAAACATAATTTTTTAAAAAAAACTGACATGTACTTGGAAATTTAAAATTATTCTCAATAGTTGGGCCAGAAAAGAAAATTATAATGCAAATTTAAGATTCTTTGAACTGACTGATGATGAAAATACTGCAGATCAAGTTTTGTGAGAGAGACAGCCAAAACAGGATTTAGAGGGAAATTTATAGCCTTAACTAGTAACACTGAAAATTAGTGAGTGAAGTAAAAGAATATCAGAATAGATTCACAGAAAGCAGAAGAAAGAAGATAATAAAAATAAGGGCAGAAAGCAATTGAATAGAAAATAAAGATGAAACATAGAGGATCAATAAAGATAGAAATTTATTCTTTTGTGAAGTCTAATAAAATGGACAAATCTTTGGCAAAATTGATCATGAGAAAAGAAAGCAGGTACAAATAAACAATATTAGCAATAAATGGGGTGATAAGTACAAGTCTTACAGAAATTAAAAATAACAAGATTATGATAAACTTTATGATCATAATTTACAAATATAGACAGAAATAGACAAATTCTGAGGAAAAATTTAACTTAGCAATACTGACTTAAAAGAAATAAAAAGCCTGAATAGTCCTACACCTATCAGAGAAATTGAATTAGGAATTAAAAATCTTCCCACAAAGAAAACATCAGGCCAGATGGTTTTATGGAGGTTCTACTAACCTTGCAAGTAACAGACCATTCCAAATATCATACAGACTCTTCCAGAGAAGAGGAAAACATGGAAACTCTCCAGTCTTGATTCTTTTTAGAATTTGATTTTTATCAAAAAAGGGTGGTATAAGAAAGGAAAATCAAAGGCCAATCTGGTTTATGAACATGGATGTAAAAATCCTAAATAAAATATTAGTAAGCTAGGAATGAATAAAAATAAATAATATATCTTTTTGTTGTTGTTGTTTTTTGTGAGACAGAGTCTCACTCTGTTGCCTGGGCTAGAGTGCAGTGGCATCAGCCTAGCTCACAGTAACTTCAAATTACTGGGCTCAAGCAATCCTCCTGCCTCAGCCTCCTGGGTAGCTGGGACTACAGGCATGCGCCACCATGCCCAAGCTAATTTTTTCTATATATTTTTAGTTTTCCAGCTAATTTCTTTCTATTTTTAGTAGAGACGGGGTCTCACTCTTGCTCAGGCTGGTTTCGAACTCCTGACCTTGAGTGATCCTCCTGCCTTGGCCTCCCAGAGCACTAGGATTATAGGTGTGAGCCACCGCACCCGGCCAAGATAATATATGTTGACCAAGAAGTTATCCTGGGAGTCCAACAGAAAATTTAAAGTGTTATTCACCCTACTTAATGAATAAAGGAGAAAAGAAATATGATTATCTCACTAGAGGCAGAAATACATTGGTCATTCAGTATCCATGTTAGACAATCTTAGAAAAGTAGAAATAGAAGGGAACTTTCTTAACTTGATAGAGTATCTAACAAGAACTTATAGGAAACATCATTTTTAATGGTAAATGTGAGAAGTACTCCCTTTAACATCTCTTGCAGTCATCATTGCATGGGAGGTCCTAACCAGCACAAGATGATGTAGAAAGAAATAAGAAAGAAAGAACCCAAATTGTTATTAATTTACAACTGATATGATTTTTAACATAGAATATCCCAAATAGTTTGCTGGCTATTATTATTATATATCTTATTATTAGAAGTAATAAGAACATTTAACAAGGTAGCTGGGTAAAGACCAATGAATAAAAATCAGTTGCCTTTCTATATACCAGCAACAAACAGAAAATATAATTTAAAAATCACCTTTTTACTTTAGCAACCATAAAGCAGACCCAGTTACATAGGAAGATATACCATTTCATGGATACCAAAATTCAGTATTATGCAGTTATCTGGCCTTTCAAAAAATTTTCTGTAGATTCATGAAATTCCAATTAAAATCCCATCATACTATTTTGAGGATCTCAACAAATTTATATGGACGATTTATGGAGGCCCAAGAATAGCTAGGCACTCTAGAAGAAGAAGAAAAGAACATTGGAGACTTGATTTAAATATATGAAAAATCTGTAGTAATTAAGAAAGTCTTGTATTGGTGCAAGAACAAGTAGACTCTTGGAACATGATAGGGACTGCCAAAAAGACGTTTGCATGTGGGGACCTGACTGAGCTGGTGTTGTGCATCATTGGTGGGGATATCCGCTTTAAGTTTTGATGTGGGATAGTAGATTATCAGAACAGAGAAAGCAGTGAAGTTAAATTTCGAACTCACATTGCATCTAAAGATAAATTCCCAGTGGACTAAAGACCTAAATGTGAAAGAAAGAAAAACTGCAAAAATTGTAATAGAATATTGAAGAATATATGATCTGTGGGTAAAATTTTTAATAAGACATTTTAAAAGGTGCTAATTAAGAAAGATGTGACTACATTGAAATGAAAACATCTTCATTATTAAAAGATACCATTAAAAACTGAAAAAAAAGCAATGAACTAGGAGGAGATACTAGTAGCATACATAACTAAACAAAAGAACAGTATACAAAGAACTCTTAATGATTACAAAAAAGATAAATGACCCAGTAGAAAAACTGACAAAAGGCATTTCACAGAGGAGGAAAAATATAAATAGCACATCATCGCATGAAAAAGATGTGCAACCTCATTAGTGCTCAGGAAAATGCAGGTTCTGACCAGTTAAATAGCATTTTACATGCAGTAGCTTGGCAGAAACCCAGAAATCTGATATCAGTGGTTGGTTTTGTCAGACATGGGATGCAGGACTGGAGGAAAAGAAAGACATCCAGAGGAAATGTCATGTGTGTTGATCAATATGCCATTGTAGGCGCACTTAAAAATACCTCAGATAATGCCAGTACCAAAAGGAAAGACTTGCTGCCACTTTAATTTAGCAACAAAAATATTGTTTCTAAACAATAAGAAATTGGTAAGAAATATATGCATCAACTTGTATTTAGAGTAGGTTTTTTCTCCCAGGCTTTTTATAATCAGATTCCTGGCCCCCACTCCTATCCGAACTGACCATTTTCTTGAAGGAAATAGTTTTATATTTTATACTTTTTTCATGTTAGAGTCTGAGGTTTTAGCTTTATATGTTCTGTATTTACAGTGGTCAAATATCATAGTATACTTATTGGAAAGCTCTCAAAAGATTTCTTTATGTACATTCCTCTCTTTCTGAAGGACAGGAAATCTATGTGGGAAATACCTAGGAATCCACAGCCATGAAAAATTCTACTTTTTGTTGACAGTTTTGCTCGGTGAAAGTTGAGAGGGGAACTAACAAGGAGGGAGATATCTTTGTTTTTGTCATTACTATCATGTCTATGCAATCGGATGAAATTATTTGCCTTATAGATACTATAACGTTCTTAATTTTTTGTATGTGAATTACTTTTTGATAGACGGTGGATTCAAGCCAGCTATAATCACAGCACCAGCTAGTGCAAAGGTGGTCGATGGAGCCTTTGTCACTTTGTCCTGCAATGCCACGGGGGTGCCAGTGCCAGCCATTCGCTGGTATGACAGCCATGGGTTGATAGCCAGCCATCCGTCTCAAGTCCTTAGATCTAAATCCCAGAAACCACACTTACTTAGACCGGGGGGCCCAGACCCGGAGCCCGTCCTCTTTGTCACGTCCTGGGCTGGCTCAAGCGTGCTTCATCTTCAGGCTGCTGCTCAAGAACGTGCTGGGAGGTACGTCTGTGAGGCTGTGAATGAGCACGGCTCCGCGCAGGCAGAAGCGTTTCTCACAGTTGGTGAGTGGCCATTACTATGTTTTCTCAGTTGAATAATTTCTTTTTATAATAGAGGAAAAAGTGATTAGAAATGTTATTTTAATGAATATAACAATCTCTAAATGTATTTTTTTCCTGATGACAGTGAAATATAGAAATGTATTTGTTGGTGTTTGGCCTCATGTAAATCAGACGAAACTTGGTCTGCATTTCTGGTATGTTTGTTAAACTCGTCATATAGAAAGCTCTCCTTTCAGAGCAAGCTCAAAATATAATCTGTCTTTTGGGAGTAATGCTTTTGGTTTTCTAAGCTACTGAAAATGGCATTACAGACATTTTTAAGGTGAGCACTTGGTAACTACAATATTCAAAGTCTAAAAGTTGACTTTCATTGAGAAGGTAGAGTCGTAGCACTGTCCCGTATAACCTGTATGTATATATTCCCCCATTTTATCCAAAGTTGTTTTTCTAACGGGATGTATAATATTAATTCTTTATATTTTACTGATTTTTGTTGCTGATGACTTAAACATTTTATATGGTTTTTGAAGTACTGTTATGTAGAATATCAATATTAATGAAAATGACCTCAAATTTGACTTAATGCAAATTTAGACCTTACATCAGTAGGTTTTGAGAGCAGTGTTCCCCAACAGCTAGTCAGCTTGCAAGGCAGATATCAAAGGCAGTACTGCGTTTAGTCTTGGTGCTCTGGTCCTCTGCCTTAAAGGGCCTCCTGTAGCCCTCTTCTGCCTGGGTCCTCAGAGCCCCTTACCCAGAGCCTGGAGCCCACCTTTCTCCTTCTAGATGGCAGGTCTAGTGCTCCAGAATTTCCTGCTTTAATTAGTTTGTAGTCTGGTTCCACACAGGTCTTTTTTCCTGGCCCATCCTCCACAGTGTGGGCCACACCACTGGTGTGTGGGCACCTGTAGCCAGAGCAGTGGCACAGGAGGGATGGTTGAGATAGAAAGGGTTTGGATGTGTACACTGCTGTTTCCCTTTGCCTGCAAACAAAGACTTTCTCACTCTGGATGAAGCTGGAGGCTGGGAGGCCAGTGGGAAAGGCCAAAGACTTCCATTCATGCCCTTGTGCTACTCCCAGAGTATTAGAGGTAGGATGATGTGGAGGTTAAGCATGCAGGCTGCAGCAGAGTCCTGGCTATGCCATGAGGGGATCTGCAGCCAGGACAAATTACTGAACTTCTCTATGCTTATTTCCTCATTTGTGTAACAGGTATTATGAAGATGCCCTACTCATAGGGTTGATGTGAGAATCAAGTTAATACCTTTAAAGTATCTAGCACTTGAAAGCTTTCCATTAAATATGAAATATTAGGCTATGATTATTGCTATCTAGTTATTATTAAATTGTAATGATCCCTTGTGGTGGTGTTTAGGGAAAGAAGAAGTAGTTACTGATTTCTAGTAACCTTAAAAATCCTCAAATTAAGAAAGGAGTTGAATGTTGCATAAATTTATACATATATATGAATATGCATGTATGTATGTGTGTTTATGTATCTATTCTTCTAGGCAAAAATAAGAATGGCTTTGCTCAAAATTGGTAGCTGCACAGCAGGTGTAATGCAGGAGCTCCTTGGGTAGAATTTAGGTGAACTGATTGTTTTATGTAAATTTGCGGTATAGGGAGACATAGATGTCATAGTCATAGATGATGGAACTAGATATTTGTCTAACTTTCTTACTTTAAATATGAGAAATCTGAAGCTCTTAGAAGTTACATAAACTAACTTGTTTAGATCTTTAGGATTGCCCTCCACTCTAGGATTTTATGTCTTGATAAATACCACTTTTATGTGTAGTAACATCATCAGCTGTATTCCACCTGAGTGGTCCTGCATTGCCTCTTTTATATACTCTATAATAATTATGAAAAACCAACTGAATTCATTAAAACTCAAAAGAGCACCTAACAGCCCACTTCTTTGCCTGGGAATTTAAGCCTTATTAAATTCTAACATACTGACAGCCATTTGCCTTGTTCATTGCGAAGGGGAGAGTAAGCATGGTCAGAGAGAGAGGACTTCCTCCTACCCTTGTGTTCTTTCTAGAGACCTGGGGTTTTTGAGGTCCTGAATGTACAAATATTTGCAGAGTGAGTTGTAACTCTTCAAAACTGTAATGGGAGTTGGTCTGGGTTTCCTAAATAGTTTGGGGTGTGGATGGCTGGCAGGAGAGGTCATAGCGGGAGCATCTTTGACAGATCTGGTTGTACTCCCTGTTTAATTAGTTTCCACTCAGAGTTGCAAAATTCATTTTCATTGCCGTAGTTTTATCAGTCTCTTCTCCAATTGAAAAACATTCTATCTTAAAAAATGCTAGATGTCTATTCTACCCATTTCAGAGTTGTTTTGAAGATACATTGAGATAATATACCTGATAACACTTTTGAAAGTATCGTTATAGTCTTTTTTGTTTGTTTGTTTTTAGATACATCTATAATTTTATTATAAAACCAAACTTTTGGCATTAGTTGGTTACAGTGATAGCAAGATGTCAGTGTGGCATAGCAGTTCTGGCGTAACAATTGTATTCCCTGCTTACGGAACCAAACCTCCAGTTACCTCATATCCATGACACATAAGTGAACTGCAATCATTACTGCTACAAATCCTGATGCAGATATCATTTAGGGAGGGTTGATGCTATGGGATTAGAGTAAATATTGATAAGACGACAAAAGTTCCTTTATAGGAATTTTCTGCCCCTCCCTTCCAATTACTTTGCTTTAAAAGAATCAAGTTACTCAGAGCCAGTCTTAATAGCAGCAGCACCCACGGAGCACCCCACTTAGTTCTTGTTAAAAAGCAATACCTGCACAATGTGTGTTTTACACACCACAGGCAAAGGGAATAGACCACTCTAGTTTTAAGCTCCTGCATTGAAGTCTCTTAAAAAAATAAAAGCATTCCATCAAGTTCTTCTGGACGGTGTTATTGCTGTATGTTTGTTGGTGGGTCACTTTCTGTGCTGTGTTTGCTTTGAAGGGATCTTCCGACATATCTCCAATACTCCTTTCTTTTTTTTTTTTTTTTTTTGGAGACAGAGTCTCGCTTTCTTGCCTAGGCTAGAGTGAGTGCCGTGGCGTCAGCCTAGCTCACAGCAACCTCAGACTCCTGGGCTCAAGCGATCCTCCTGCCTCAGCCTCCCGAGTAGCTGGGACTACAGGCACGAGCCACCATGCCCGGCTGATTTTTTTTTTTTATATTATACATATTAGTTGGCCAATTAATTTCTTTCTATTTTTATGGTATAGACGGGGTCTCGCTCAGGCTGGTTTTGAACTCCTGACCTTGAGCAATCCGCCCGCCTCGGCCTCCCAGAGTGCTAGGATTACAGGCGTGAGCCACCGCGCCCGGCTCAATACTCCTTTCTTATACTGTCCTTTTCTTTAGCTAAGATTTCACATAACTCTAGTGCTTTATTAAGAATGTCTTCCTTGTTGTCACATTGGTTTTCTAGCATGTCTTCATAGATATCCACAAGAAAGACAATTAGGTAGGGGGAACTGTGACTTGGTTGTAAATCAAGTAATTGACTTAATAGATTAGGATATTTGGAAAGACCCGGGTCCTGCAAAATCCCTTAAAGACCCCTATCCTGCAAAATCAAATAGTTCCATGCACTTTCATTATGTGGTACTAGTTTGATCATTTCCAGGGTATACTGGACTTCTCTCTCCAATATAGCACGATCTTTGAAGCCAGTGGTGTTTGAAATGACGAAGTATCTTTGGTTCCAGACAGAGTTATTTCTCACATCCTCTTTGAGAAGCTGGTCTACATACTGCAGCTCATTATCCCAAAGTTTAAATTCCTGAATAACCCACTGTCGGTGATGCCAGGCGTGGTAATTCCTTGCATCCTGATTAAGAATATCAGCAATAAACTCAAGCTCCTGAGATGGATCTTTTAGCCATTCCACTAACACTCGCCTATGATGCCAAACTTGATAGTTTTTGGGCTGTTCCTCAATTATTGCAGTGATATAGTTCATTTCCTCATGTAGATCCTTGTGTAGTGACTTTAAGAGAACTCTCCGAAAATGCCACACTGTATAATTGGCTGCATTTAACTCAATAGCATCTTGGGTTAGTTTAAAAGCTCGTTCACTTCTTTCATCACGCTACAGAACAGCTCGGAAGTAATCATACACATCTCTAAATTTTTCACTATAGATGATCTGGACCACTGGATTGGGACCATCATTCTGTGGCACCGGATCTGTATCAGCCCACTGTGCTCTGTCCCGTGACTCCCAAGCAGCCTGAGAGTGCCGCCCGGCGCTCCGCGTCTCCACCCGGCCCGCGGCCTCGGGAGCGCACGGGGGCGGCGGGCCGCGGAACTTCGGCCGCGACCGCGGAACTTCGGCCGCGAGCGCGGCCCGGGGCGCAGCGCCAAGCCTAGCCAAGGGCTGTCCCTAGTCTTTTAAATTGTATCTAGTATCTTGAAAGTGCCCAGATTATATTACTGGGAACAGAAGAGGAAAGTTAATTGAATCCCTTTTTTAATAACAGTTGTGGAAAGATCTCATTGCATCTTAAATATTATAGAAATGGAATTTTGATACTCATTCAGTGGACAGGCTTCAACATAAACTTTCTCTCAAGCCTCTGTATAAACTGAGGCATGTGGTGTTTAAACTCTTCTACAGCCAAATACCACTTGCCAGGGGTAAACTGTGCAGAAGATGCATGAAACTCCTCATGATAAAAGGTCCTTTACCACCACCCCAAGCTGCAGCTAATTGCTTTCACTTGCTGAATCCATTTCTCTGCATTAGCAGATACCAGCTCACACCCTGAGTGTCAGGGTGTGACACAGTCTGACTCAGACAAACATAGCTGTTCCAGGAGCAATATTGTGAAGTTGTCTCAGTGACCTTAATTAGTTTTTTTCTACATTATTTCCTCATTAGCTTCTTGTTTTCTTTGATGGAAGATGCTTCTGAGACACCCTTTCTGTCTTTTAAACTAACAGAAAACTTACCTTACACTGTTAGTCCCATTTTTTTGTTGGTTCTCTACTAAAGTGCAGTACTTCTCCCCAAAACATGGCCACCTTTTACCAGGACTCTGACTTCATAGTGGAAAAGAAACTATAACGTTGTTTCCTCTGCTCACTTCCTCCACTAAAGGAGTGAAAAATAGGGAGATTTTTTTTTGGTTGCAAATATTAATAACACTTTAGAGAAACCAAGTTGTCAATCCTTAGGTTTTATGGTACTGGCAGTATGTTTGTTTTCATAAATTGCTCTCTCATTTTTTTTCACAACAGCACCACTAATGTTCTTTTGACAGCTGTTGACACTTAGTCTCTCAGAACTCTGATTTCCTCATCTGTAAAGTGGGAGTATTACCATCTACCCAAGAGTGTTGTTTTGAGAATTAAATAGGATCATGTTTATTAAATATACAGTATAATGCTTGGTACCTAATATGTGCTCAGTGATTTTCTTTGGATCTATGCAATCTATTTTTTCAGTATAATTAAACTATTTTTACCTTCTTCTGTATATTTGTATGCTGTTAGTAAGTATTAAGCTGTCTGCTTATTTTATCTGTCTTTAGATTTGCGATTTCTTAAGCCAACCTTCAGTTCTATCCAGAAATAGGACTTGGAAATAAGTTAATTCTTCCTCTATCTATGCTGGTCTTGTTGGTTTCATTTCTTCCCTCCGCCTTGAAGCAGACCATTTGCTGTGTTAGGGGTGTGTGTGTTGGGTGGGGCATCTGTTGCTGCATAGCTGATTACCCAAGAGATCACTCCCAGAGCTGCTGGTTTTGAGGCCCCCTGGATTCAGTGTGGGTGGAGACTGCACGTGCATGAAGACTGGGTGGTATTTTTGGAGACTAGCCTCCCAGTGAGTGAGAGCCTAACGCTTGGCCATTTCCTTGCTCTATGTATCACCTTGTTCTCAACAGAATGGGTTATTCCTTGTGTTTCATTTATTAACTGGAGTTGAAGCCAAATGTTCCTCAACTTAAAATCTTCTGAGATTAAACTAGCAAATTGTTCTTGCAGAAGAGGGAATAGTAGAGAACAAGGAAATAGTAGAGAACAAGGAAAAAATAAAGAAGAAGAAATAGGGAAATAGTAGAGAACAAGGAAAAAATAAAAACTTTTAAACCATTGAACTATTGCATCATATAATTGGTTTTTCAAACAACTCATTTGTTCCCCCATGAGCAAACTGCTGCTAGAGGTTAAATGTTTCCATGAATTGTAAAGTGAAATGTTATCTGTTTTGACTTTAAGGGCTCAGATTGTGCCAACAATCAGTGTGGGCAAGAATATCACTAACTAGATAGAAGACACTGAAATGATGAGTTTCTTCAAGCTATCTCTTCTCTCTCTCTTTCCTTCTAGTACCATTTGAAACAAATACAAAAGCAGAAACAGTCACACTTTCCGATGCTACTCACAATGACGAAAGACGTAAAAGAGATGGCTTAGCAACTGGATTGTGGAGCTCATTTCCAGGGAAGACACGTTCGGAATCATCCTCAGAGAAGAGCTCTGGTGGTGGCTCTGTCCCCGATGCTCCCATCATACTGAGCCCCCCGCAGACCCACACACCAGACACCTACCACCTGGTGTGGAGGGCGGGGAAGGATGGCGAACTGCCCATCAGCGCCTACTTTGTGAAGTATCGAAAGGTAATGTCTTCTCATTTATCATCGTTCTCTTCTCACACCTTGACACTGTCTGTATAGCATATACTTATTATCTTTTATGTTTGTGGAATGGTAGAAAACAGAACAAAAGTGTTTCAGAATGGTACATTTGTCAGAGATACCCCACCGATCATGCTGGATTTACCAGCCCTGTGAAAGGAATAAGAATGAAGTATAAATAATTTCCACCCAAATTGGGATTCTAAGAACCCAGTAATGTCTTGACGTTTTTTATAAACCACTTTTAAAACAGTAATGTCTTACCTCCCTAAGATAGTAGAATACAGTTTATTTAGGAAATAAAGCAATTTCTTATTAGAAACGACTGTTTGAACAAAGTCCTCTGGCATAACCTGTGACAATTGTTTGCATTTCAAGTTGTCTTCTTAATTGTATTAGACTCTTACATTGTTCAGTCATTTATTTTGGTAAACCTTGGGCGTCTGTCAGTTGGTTCTTTAGATAATATTTTCCCCCCATGGCTTGTATTAAGGCAGAAGGGAAAACCTCCTCTCTGTTTAATGAGACCAGTAGATAAATGAAATGGGGGATTACTCATATTTAAAATCATTTTCTTTGCCCAAGACCAATTTAGGTATCCATTGTTGAATGGTGATGTTTTTAATTACTGGAAAAACTAACATGGTGATATTTTAAAGTTTACCTGCTCTTTCTAACCTGATGATTCTAGATGAAGAAAGTAAGTTTTGCTGGTAATCTTATCTACCCTAAAGCCTCCATGCAAAATTGTCTCTTTGTTCCATTAACTGAGAAACAACTGATTAGATCTCTTTTTATTTCTTCTAACACATACTGAACAGTGTCAAGACATGAAGCAAGAATTCTGGAAATATATAATACATAATCATATAATGCAAATACATACAACCATATAATGTCTATCTTAATGTACATTCATCATGTATATTATATATTCCCAATAATACACATTATTATATACTTATTTTATTCTTCCATTAGCCCAGGAAGAAAGGAGGTATTGTCTCCATGACATGTAAAGGGAACAGACTCTGGAAGGGCAACAGCTTGTTTGAGGCCACACTCTAGTGGTCAGTGACAGAGCCAGGAATCTTTTTTTTTTTTTTTTTTTCCGAGACAAGAGTCTTGCTTTGTTGCCCAGGCTAGAGTGAGTGCCGTGGCGTCAGCCTAGCTCACAGCAACCTCAAACTCCTGGGCTCAAGCAATCCTACTACCTCAGCCTTCTGAGTAGCTGGGACTACAGGCATGCGCCACCATGCCCGGCTAATTTTTTCTATATATATTAGTTGGCCAATTAATTTCTTTCTATTTATAATAAAGACGGGGTCTTGCTCCGGCTGGTTTCGAACTCCTGACCTCAAGCAATCTGCCCTCCTCGGCCTCCCAGAGTGCTAGGATTATAGGCGAGAGCCACCACCTCACCTGTATTCCGGCCAGAGCCAGGAATTTTTACAGTGAGGACTCCCAAGTGCTTGTTATAGGGTTCTGTAGATTTCTTAATGGGAAGAAGTACTGTCTTTTCTTACTTACATGGTATGTCACTCTCCAAGACTCCTCTAGAATTAAGTGAATTCTAATTGTTATCAAAGTTGGTCTACTGTTTTTATGGCATACTTTCCCTTGGGCAGCTGGATGATGGGGTTGGCGTGGTGGGAAGCTGGCACACGGTTCGAGTCCCAGGAAGCGAAAATGAGCTCCGTCTGACTGAACTAGAGCCATCTAGTCTTTACGAAGTCCTGATGGTGGCAAGAAATGCAGTGGGGGAAGGACAGCCTGCCATGCTCACCTTCCGAACCAGCAAAGGTGAGCACTGTCTCTTTAGAGGTATGAGCTGGCTGCCTGGTGTTAATTTACGAGTGAGAATTCTTTTGGATAGTAAAGATTCTTATATATAAATCACTAAATAATCGTATTGTAGCCCCCTGCCTTTTTGGCCACTTTGGGTAGTTGTATTATTCCATTCTATCTAGTATGCCACAAATATTTTTGAGAGCTTATGATGTACAGAGCATTAGGATAAGTGGTACAGGGAAAACAAGATGGTCAAGATACAGTCCATCCCAGTGGAGCTTGTACTTTGACAAGAAAGGTAAGTCATACACTAAAATACCAACAAGACAAAATTTAATTCAGTTCAGCTAATATTTTATTGAATGCCTTTTATGTGTCAGGCAATAAATAAAATAGACAAAACTCCATGGCCTCATAGAGCTTACATTCTAGTTGAGAGAGACTCATCCCTAAGAAGGTGATGGTGTCAACAAGAGAAACAAATTAGGGAATGATATGGAAAGTATATGGGCTAGGAGTTGTTCACAGCTTAAGCAGGTAGCCCTGGAGGTCCTCAGTGAGCAGCTAGTGTCAAAGCAGAGACCTGAAGCAGGCAAAGTAGAAAGCCATGTGGCTATCTAGGGAAAGGACATTCCTAGCAGGGGGAATTGCTAAGGCCACAAGGAGGGGTGTGTATGGTATGTCTGAGGAGCATCAAGAAAGTCACTGTGATGGGGGCTAAGGAGGCTGTAGGGAGGTGCTAAGGTACAACAGGGCATCTAGACCACATAGTGCCCTGTCAACCTTGTCAGGACTTTGGCTTTGCCTCTGAGTGAGCTGGGAAGAGCTGGACTGGTTGCATAGAGAAGTGATAAGATGTGCAGTCTGTTCTAGGAGAATGATTCCAAGGACTTTGTGCTGGAGGAGCACAAAGAAAGGGTATTCCTTCTGTGGGGCAGCTTGTGAGGGAAGGCTTGACTGAAAAGATGCCATCATTCATCACATTACCATACTTCAAACTATACTACAAGGCTATAGTAACCAAAACAGCATTGTATTGCTACAAAAATAGAGACATAGACCATTGAACAGAACAGAGAAACCGGATATAAAACCATCTACCTACAACCATCTGATCTTTGACAAAGCAGACAACATACACTGGGGAAAAGAAGCCCCATTCAATAAATGGTGCTGAGAAATCGGTTAGCTACATGCAGAAGAATGAAGCAGGATGCCTACCTCTACCACTCACAAAAATTTATTCAAGATAGATAAAAGACTTAAATCTAAGGCATGAAACCATAAGAATTCTAAAGGAAAATGTAGAAAAAACTCTTCTAGATATCAGCCTAGGCAAAGAATTTATGACTACAACTTCAGTGGCAATCATAGCAGCAACAAAAATAAATAAATGGGACTTGATTAAATTAAAAAGCTTCTGCACAGCTAAGGAAATAATTAACAGAGCAAATAGAGGACCTACAGAATGGGAGAAAATATTTTCAATCTATACATCTGATAAAGGGCTAATAACTAGAATCTACAAAGAGCTCAAACAAATCAACAAGAAAAAAAATAACCCCATTAAAAAGGGGGCAAAAGACATGAACAGAAGCTTCTCAAAAGAAGAAAGACAAATGGCCAATAAACATGAAAAAATGCTCAACGTCACTAATCATTAGGGCAATGCAAATCAAAACCATAATGAGATATCATCTTATGCCAGATAGAATGGCTTTTATTAAAAAGTCCCAAAACAGCAGATGCTGGTGTGGTTGCAGAGAGAAAGGAATGCTTATACACTGTTGGTGGTACTACAAATTAGTACAACTTATATGGAAAACAGTAAGGAGATTTCTCAGAGAACTAAAAGTATACCTACCATTCGATCTAGCAATCCCACTATTTGGTATCTACCCAAAGGAAAAGAAGACTTTTCGTCAAAAAGATATCTGCACTCGAATGTTTATAGCAGCACAGTTCACAATTGCAAAGACATGGAATCAACCCAAGTGCCCATCAATTCATGAGTGGATTAATAAACTGTGGTATATGTGTACCATGGAATACTACTCAGCCATGAAGAAGGAGGAATTAATGCCTTCTGCAGCAACTTGGGTGGAACTGGAGACCATGCTCCTAAGTAAAGTATCTTGAGAATGGAAAAACAAACACCACGTGTACTCACCACTAAATTGGAACTAACTGATGGGCACACATATGCACAGAAGGAAGTAAAACTCGGTAGACATCAACTAGGGGGGAGAATGGGGGAGGGGAGGGGCAAAAACCTACCTAACAGGTACTGTGAACAGTATTTGGGTGATGAGCACACCTATAGCTGGAACTCAAGCATTACAGAAGCAATGGATCTAAAACATTTGTACCTCCATAATATTTTCAAATAAAAAAATAAAAAGAAAGAAAAGAAAAGATGCCATCATGGCTTAGCCATAAATGAACAGAGACTTCAGTGCGTGGAGATGGGAACTGGGCAGAATAGTGTTTTGGTATGGTGCAATAATAAAAATGAGGTATGAAGATCGAAAAGAAACTATCTAGTGGCTTTTGAAAAAGACCTTTTCATCTAATTATTGAATCTGGGCTGGAAAATAATGAATATTTCCTATTTTAAATGCATTTTCACAATTGGTCCTTAGATGTTCACAGAGTCTGACTTATAAATACTAAATAATAAGCATACATTTCTGTTTTTAAAAAATCACTCAGTTTCACTTTCTACCTCTTGGAATATTAAAGCAATGTGATAATTTTCCTATGAAAAAAACTTAGCAGAAGCTCTTTAATGATGAATTTTACATTTTAGAATTGAGAAATATGTACAGTAAAAAGTGGACCAATAATTTGGAAAGCTTCACTCTAATCATTTGACTTTGTTACTTGTGTTGTTTTTTTTCATGTGTAAATTAAAGTTAGAATGTTGAAGAAAGACACACTTCAGCTTTCCCTTAAAGATACTAGAAAAAGACAAAGTGATTTTTTGTCAGTTCCTCAGACCAGCCAAGCATTTATGATGTAGTATTAATATAGATGCTGTGGCAGATAAGTTCATGTATTTATACCTATATATTTATACCAGTAAAGTTTCACAGGTACTTTTTTTGTTGTTTTTTACTTTACATATATATAAGCTTATGTTACAGTATGTGTTTTTTGACCTCTCTAGAGAAAACAGCATCGTCAAAAAACACACTGGTATCTTCTCCACCCTTGGGAATGCCTAAGCATCCTGCTGTTTCCGAGGCTGCAAACAACAATTTTGGAGTGGTACTTACAGATTCTTCTAGGCATAGTGGAGGTAAAGAAAAGAATCTTCATTTTATTCATTTTGTTTGTTTACAAATATAACTAACCAGTTTCAGATTTGGGGAGGTGGGGTGGAATGGAGTGTTTATATATCCTACCAGATAGCTCCTTTAGGTCCTATTTCAACCATTTCTAATGTCCTGTATTTAAACTTTGGCAACTCAGTGTCACCATTGGCATTTAACTTAATAAATTCAGATTCAAAATGTTCTGGTACTAAGTTTTTATAACTCAAGAAAATGGTTTTTCTGTTTCCTTTCTGGTAAGAAAACTAAATTTATATTTTGAACTCCGAAAGTCTTGACTTTTTTGTGTGTGACTTATCAAAATGTATGGTGGTGCCCATGGTAAGTTATTTTACCAAAAGATTACATGCCATATTCACTTTTATTGCTCTCTAGTTAATCTTATGCTTTTTAAATGTCTTAGCAGTAAAATTTTCAAAAGACTTTTTAATATTTAAATCTCATACTTCTAAGTTCTGCAATTACAGCCTACTGTGCTTTTTGTGATTGTGCCAGTATGTCAGGACATCTAGGAAAGACTTAAAATTTCATTGTGGAGCCCTAAGAATTTCTAGGCTTTCTGTTCCATATTTTTGTGGTTTTCCATGAATTGGCCTTAGACAAAAGCAGGTCCTAATGCTTTGAACTGCCCCTGGAGCACCTGTGCTGCTGCCCTGTCAGGAGCCTGTCTTATGGGAGTACTTACTCCTCCAAGACACATTTTATCTATCTTAAGCAAATTTCTTATATGAGTAGCAACTTCATGTGAATAAAACCAACACCTGAAAAGCAAAATCCTTACTATTTATTTCACACACCCTCTGGTAGACACTGTACTAAATGCTGGAACTGCCAAGATAAAATAATTGTTGTCTTCAAGGAGTTTACAGTATAGTGGATGGTATTACACCTAAACCCATAACGACATAGTGGGTGATACAGACAGATACACTGTTTGAGTCATTATGCTTGAGGTTGTGCCCTTGGTGTTGGGATCATAAGAGCAATATATAGCCACACATTTGAGGGAGAGGGCTGAGAGTGGTAAGAGAGGCTCCCCAGCATCTTGAGCCAAGTCTCAAAGGGCAAGAATGATACAGCTAGATGAGAAACAAGAAAAGACATCTTTTGGTGCAAGAAACAGATTGACTGATGTGTTCTATTTTGTTTAGAGATTTTATTTAGTGTGACTGGGTGCTGTGGGGGATGATGCAAGGGTGGGTGGCAGGTAGGTGCCTTGTATGCTGCACTTAAAAGTTCAGTCTTTCCCTGAAAGCTGCAATAACCCTGAAGGGTTTTATAGAGAGATGGGAAGAAAGGCAAAAGATTAGGCTAGAGAAATACTAAGGAGACCGATGGCATGAATGGAGGAGGGAGGACCTATGTGAATGATGGGGATGGGATCCACATCGAATGAAAGGGAGAAAGATGGTGATTTGGGCTTCAGCAACTAGGGGCCATTTACAAAGATAACTAATAAGAGTTTTTAGATGAATATTATGGATTCAGTTCTGGAAATCATGAATTTGGAGTTATCCAAGCAGAGATAACCATGAGAAGTGATTTATTTAATGTTCATAACAGACTTAGGAGGAAAGTAGCATATCTGTTTCACAAATTAGGAAACTGAGGCTCAAGGAGGTTATGTAGCATGCCTGAGACCATGCAGAGAGCAGTGGGACAGTGTTCTTTTTCACCTTGTAAATAGTCACGTGCTGTTTCTTTTAGAGGTTGAAGATATCTTTCTCTGTAGAGATGTTTTCCTTAATAACTTTCTTTTCCTATATGATCAATGATGTTTGATGAGTTTTAACCTTAGACCAGGGGTCCTCAAACGTTTTAAACAGGGGGCCAGTTCACTGTCCCTCAGACCTTTGGAGGGCCGGACTATAGTTTAAAAAAAACTATGAACAAATTCCTATGCACACTGCACATGTCTTATTTTGAAGTAAAAAGCAAACGGGCAAAAACACCCTCATGTGGCCTGCCGGCTGTAGTTTGAGGACGCATGCTAGATAAATCAACATAAGAAGTTGTTTGGTTTTCTCATATTAAAAGAGAGATTCACTAACAGTTCTATTCATTCTGTTTCCATTGCTTTCTATCTTGAAAGGAATACAGTAAGTATCACTCAGAGTTGCCTGCTTTGTCTGTATTTCTCTTCATCCCTTAAGCAATTTGTTTTTAAAATGCCACAGTTTTCTCCATACAAGTGGAGCATGATATAGGCTAGGTAGGGATGGGGCTAAGGAGAAGGTACTGTCACCATGGCCAGGTGTTGGCCCTCCACCTTCCAGCTATAGCAACTTCATTATCAGCATGCCAAAAGGCCCTTGGTCTCTTGAGAACCAGCTCACTTCTACAAAATTCACAGGTTGGTTGATTAATGTAAACCAGAATGGCAGTTTACTAGTGTGCTGTGTTACTGTCCTACCGACTGGATTGTTTCTGTCAGCATTCTTTCCTTGTAGGCACCTAGTGGGATGCCAGTTACAACCACAAGATTGTTCGGCCACCAAGAGAGCTTAGGTGTATGCTGCACATGGCTGAGGAGCTTCGTCCTGATGCTTCCACCTGCTGCAGGGTCTAGACTCCAGGCTGTCTACTTTGTGGGTTAGGGCATCACCTCTCCTTGGCAGTGCTAACTGAAAATTGCTAGATATTAGCTCCCTGACTACCTTTTTCTACATGTTCGTGTGGATCATCTTTTCTGGATAGCACCTTTCTTTATTTAAGTACGTAGCCAGTCTTCCTGCTTTCATCCTAAGCAGCACTTCCTTTCCCCACTATTATCGGTATTGATTTTATCAGTCAGATTTTATCTGCATTTGCTGTTTGCAGTCTGTATTTTAGAATAGCATTCCTGTTGCCTTAAGGTATATGAAGGCAGGATATAATGTTAATGGTTAATATAATAATCAGTGGATTGCTGGATGCATTTTAGTAACTTGGATGGATAAAGAAAAACATTTAAATAAGAAAACATATGATTGTAAAAATTTATTATAAATTATAACCATAATCAGACTTGAAACATCAAATAATAATTACTTATTGTTTTAGTTATTAATTTAAAGTAGCATGGTCAAAATTATCATACTCATTAACTTTCAGTTTTTTAGAGCTAATTACCATGTTTATAGATTATTCTATTCTCTTTTATTTCCTGTGTTTGGCCATCCCAATCCTCCCACCCTTTTTTTTTTGAGATAGGCCTTTTTTTTTTTCCCCAGGCTGGAGTACAATGGCCTGATTGTATCTCACTGCAGCAGCCTCAAACTCCTGGGCTCAAGTGATCCTCCTGCCTCAGCTCAGCCTCCTGAGTAGCTGGGACTACAGGTGCATGCCATTAGGCCTGGCTAATTTTTCTATTTTTTGTAGAGACAGGATCTCGCTATGTTGCTCAGGCTGGTCTTACACTTCTTGGCTCAAGTGATCCTCCTGCCCTGGACTCCCAAAGTGCTGGGATTACTTACAGGTGTGAGCTGCTGTGCCTGGGCCCCATTTGCTTTTAACAGAGGACAGGAAGATAGCCATAATTTTATTAATTCTGGAAAAAAGTTTGGTTAAGAACCTTTAGGAACATGAGGTTTGGGATTTATCCCTTTAGTTCATTTAAATTATTCTATCTCTGACACCATGAGTTATTGAAATGAATGTTCCATTTTTAGTTCCAGAGGCACCAGATCGGCCTACTATTTCCACTGCCTCAGAGACGTCTGTCTATGTCACTTGGATTCCGAGGGCAAATGGGGGTTCTCCAATCACTGCCTTCAAGGTTGAATATAAACGAATGAGGACTAGTGATTGGCTGGTGGCAGCTGAAGATATCCCTCCTTCTAAACTTTCTGTGGAAGTTCGTAGTTTAGAACCAGGTAGTAAAATTCAAACATTTCCTTTTTTTTTTTTTTTACCATCAGCACTAATATTAGATGAATATTTCTAATGATCTTATATTTTTTCCAATTGTTAAAGTAATGCATGCTTATTGTATAAAAATTTGAAAATAAAGAAAATATAAAGAAGGGAATAAGTCACCTGAAATCCACCTATCCAGAGATAGTCACTGTTTATGTTTTGGTGTATTTATTTTCTAGCGTTTTTTTTTTTTCTTCTTAATACCAACCAAGATCATGCCATTTAAGTATTGTTTTGTCACCCCATTTCCCTCTTATTATATCATATGCATTTTCCATTATCATTAAGATTCTTCACAAGCTCAACTTTTGATAGTTGTTTGTCTTCTGTATAGGTAAATACACCATAGTTGACTTTTTGATTCTTTATTTCTGGATTTTAGTTTGTTTCTACTTTTTAAAGTTAGCAATAATGCAGTGAACATCTGTGTGTGTGTGTGTGTGTGTGTGTTTGTGTGTGTGTTGCAATGGCAGAGTATGTTAAGAGGAAGGTTGCTTGTTTTTCGGTTAAAATTGTTTGATCTGATGCTGAATCTCAGCACAATGATACTCAGTGCTTAGTCTTAGGAAAATAAGACAACGATTAACACTTGTTCTATCAGTTTTGTTTCCACAGAGGAACCACCTCCCCCCATCAAAATCTTGAGGCTATATGAAAGAATTTAAATTGTAAAAGAGAAAAAAGATAAACTTTGCTTACTTTTATTTGTTTAGGTTTCATGACTATTTTTGTTTCTGGACTTTTAAACGTACGTTAGTAGCAAATGCCTATTTGTCCAAACAAGTAATATGAGGAGCATAGAAATATATAGGTATACTTGGGAGAAGATGGCAGTTTTCAATGTAGGCAAAGCAAAGTAATATTTTATATACTGAAAACAATGTCTTCAGAAGCTCAGTGATTATTTTTGAGTTATTCGGAAACTTGCTTTAGGATTCTAATTTATTCTTTAGATTCAAATTTTCAGACATTCACAATCCTTAGCATTTTTAAAAGTTCTTAATATCTAATCCAAATAAATTCCTTCTGTTGTATTTTAAATCTTCTCCCTTTTACCCATTAGCCATGAAACCAAAGTGGCATCTGCTGTTACCCTCACAGTGCCTCTTGATAAATGTATTCACCATATTAAGCTTCACTTCAGTTGTTTCTTTTTAAGTTAAAAGAACCTAGTTTTGGGGACAGACACTTCAACTAATACTGTGTTTGATGGGTATGACTTAGAATGATGTGTAAAGAAGTCAGTGTCCTCCTTCTCCCTCTCCACCTGCTCCCTCCATGAGACGACATTGATCTCTCAGTGTTCTTCCCTGGGTCCTGAGAAGGTCTTGGGGTCTCGAACACAGTGCATTGAACAGCCACTCCCAGTTGATTGAAATAGGCCCATGCGGTGAAATCTGTTTACCAGACAGGCTTCAGAGTACATTATTTTTATTGTAGATGGGTACTTATGCACAATTGTCATATTTTAACTATGCTACCTTCAGTTGTCTCCTTATTGCTTTTTTTTTTAGTTATGGGTTTTTTGTTTTGTTTTTGTTTTTGCCTAAAGGTTCAACATACAAATTTAGGGTCATTGCTATCAACCATTATGGTGAGAGTTTTCGAAGTTCAGCGTCTCGTCCTTATCAGGTGGCTGGGTTCCCCAACCGGTTTTCCAACCGTCCAATAGCTGGACCTCACATTGCTTACACAGAGGCTGTCAGTGATACTCAGATCATGCTAAAGTGGACGGTAAGTAATGTCTTTTTGAATGGGAAGATTTTCTGATTTGGTCATGTTAACAATCAATTTAATATTCTCCTAATGCGATACTGTGGACAACAAATTTTTAAACTTTTAATTGAGGGGAAGTGAAAGGGTACCAATATTTGTCTAAAAGCACACATTATAAGGGGGGTAGGGTTAAAAATAAAATTATTGTTTCTTTGGCTCTCATCCAAGTGTTATTAACTGTCATCTTGTGATTAATTCATTTTGAACCAATATACTTTTTATGCTTTGGGGCCTATTATGCTGCTTTATTTTTGTTCAACCCTGCAATAAGCTACATGCTGTTAAAACCTTTGAATACCCTTGAATTAAGTTGAAAATGGCCATTAAGTATATTTGCAAAATGAAGCTATTTACCACAAAGACAAATATATGTTAGTGGATGTGTAAGTTAAATTTATTTTTGTCTTTGACAAGTCTTTGCTCTTATTTTTTAGTACATTCCATCAAGTAACAATAACACTCCTATTCAAGGATTTTATATCTATTACCGGCCAACAGATAGTGACAATGACAGTGATTATAAGAAGGATGTTGTAGAAGGTAAGCTTTGGAAGGAGAGGGTTTTTAAATGTTATGAAATGCATCATCCCAGGTTAAGATAGAGTAAAAAATGGAATGGCATATGCTCTATTACTGTTGAATTTGTCCCAAAGAAAGCCAGTTTTTCCAATTTTATATATATATTACCTTACCTTTTGGTTGCAGAAACCGTTATAAAAGTATGGAGAAGATTTGATTTGTCAGTAGTTCATCCGGAAAAAAATGTATTTCTGTTTTGTTTAAGTGAACAGTGACCTGAATATAAAAATCAAATGTGACCTTTAGCCACATTTAAAAAACAAATGTCTCACTCAAACAGTTTCATTAAAGTCTGTACTAGAAAGATTTCATCTTAAGTATATTACCCACTTTCAGAGAAATTGGAATGCATATAGAGAAAAAGAAAACAGCCGAAGCGGTGAAATGTATTGAGACTGCTTTTCTGCTGCATTTGAGACAGAGCTCAGAGTTTTGGGTGTGGCTGGAGGCCCCAGGACCAGGCTGGTTCCTGCCTCAGCCAGGTCTCCTGCACCTGTCCCTTTCTGGCCGCCTTTTGGTTTCCTTGTACGCAGCGAGAGGTATTTTTGCTTTGGGACCTTGGCACAGGTAGTTACCACTGCCTACTGTGCTCTGCCCCTAGCACTTTATCTAGGTGCTCCCACTGTTCTCTGCTCTGTGCTTAAATGCCACTTCATCAGGTAAACCCTCCCTGCTAACTTCCTCTCATTTGCATGAGATACCCTTGCAATAATTTCTAACCGTACCCTTTATCTTCATTTCATAGAAGTTATCAAAGTTTAAATACATGGTGTGTGTGTCTGTGTGTGTGTTTGGAATTATTTGCCTAAAGTTTGTCTCCTCTACTAAATGTTAACTTCTTTGTGGGCATGGGACTTTTTCCCTACAGCTGTATTGCCAGCCCCTACAATGATGAGGTGTTTAGTATTGAATTAATGTATCAATGAAGTCCAGAAAGAACAATGGAACGTCTAGTGGTGTTCAGGCTGGAAAAAAAGACTAACAGAAGCAACATGATAACTGTCTTCAGATATTTAAGGAGTATTATGTGGAAGAGGAGCTGAGTCAGTTGGGGGAGGGGAAGTTACAAGAAAGTAGTATAAGAAAGAACTTTCTAACATAGTATTTGAACATAGATTCCCTCACAAAGTAATAGACACTGTAATTTTGGAAATGATCAATAGGACATAGGTGACTATTTCTCAGTAATGTCTTGGAAGGGATTCTTGCTTTGGGAGGAAGGCTTCTTCCAAAACCTATTTTCACTCCAAGATTCTGATTCTTTGAAATACTCAACATCGTAATGAATCATATCAGAAAATTGCCCTCAGCCAAGATTATTTTTCATAATCAAATACTGCATATAGCTTTTGTTATAATAAATTACTTTAAGTATGCTATATTACATTTCTTTAAATATTGTAGCCGTTCTTTTAATGTTTAACCAATGGAATGACTTTTGTAATGTAATGAAAACTTTATGATCTGAGGTTTTTTTTGAGACAGAGTCTCACTATGTTGCCCAAGCTAGAGTGAATGCCATGGCGTCCGCCTAGCTCACAGCACCTCAAACTCCTGGGCTCAAGCAATCCTACTGCCTGAGCCTCCCAAGCTGAGACTACAGGCATGCCTGGCTAATTTTTTTTTCTATATATATTAGTTGGCCAATTAATTTATTTCTGTTTATAGTAGAGATGGGGTCTCACTCTTGCTTAGGTTGGTTTCGAACTCCTGACCTCGAGCAATCCACCCGCCTCGGCCTCCTAGAGTGCTAGGATTAAAGGTGTGAGCCACCGCGCCCGGCCTATGGTCTGAGTTTTAATACTCAGCACATAGTAGGTGCTCAATAAATATTTATTTTTGAATGAGGAACGATTGTTTTTCTTCTGCCATACCTATTTGTGGCAAAAGTATTCTGGTCTTAGCAGTCACCATAGTAGCTGTCTTGAGGGGTGAGGCCAGCAGTGTTCTCTTTCTAGACCCATGTGCTGGTGCCGTAGCTGTGTGCCGTTTGTGAGCCTTCACTATTCTGTACAGTTATGTGGACTTTTCTGTGTACAGATCAGATTTTACATCAATAAAAAGGCTATTTTAAAAAAAGAATTAGAAAAATAATTGTTATCACTATTCTGTATTTTGGTCCTGTGTAGTTCTTCATTTTAGTTCAGCTGGTTTAGAGTAGTGAGGATGCCACTTTCATTTTTAAAACCTTTTGACAGAGGTTAAATGTTTAAGTTCTGAACCAAACAAATGTAAATAAAATGTGTTTTATTTACATCTGTATTTCTCTGCCTTCCTCGCTCTCCTGCCTTCACCCTTTCTAGTTCTGCCCTCTAGAAATATCCACTAGTAAACAGTTTTTAAAGTATATTCTGTGGTCAAATCTTCAAACTTTTATAAATTTCTGTGATGTGAATAAAGAAGCTTTTCAATCTAGTACTAGTGCCTACAAGTGGGAGTTCTGCCTTAGGGCTCACAGAGAACTTGTTTATAAATGTAGCATACTGAGCCGTTAGATGTTTAAATGGACTTCACTGTGCTATGTAATTTGCTTATTCCTTATTTTCAAGTTTGTGCATATGAAATTCTTTTTGTGGCAATTGGAAACTATTGATCTATTCTCCCAAACCCAGGAATAAACGTGTTCATCCTTTGTATTTAAATTTTCTTTAAAAGTTTTACATTACTTATATGCATTGACCCCAAATTTAAGCTTTTGAAAAAAATCTGAAACTCAAATTGTAAAAGAATATATTAAGAACACTTTGGGAGGCTGAGGTAGGATTGCTTACGTCAGGAATTCGAGACCAGCCTAAGCAAGAGTGAGACCCCATCTCCACAAAAAATACAAAAATTAGCCAGGCATGGTGGCATGCACCTATAGTCCCAGCTACCCAGGAGGCTGAGGCAGGAGGATCGCTTGAGCCCAGGAGTTAGAGGTTGCTGTGAGCTAGGTAGGCTGACCACTGCATTCTACCCAGGGCAACAGAGTGAGACTCTTGTTGGAGGGAAGGGAAGGGGAAGGGATGTAGGGAGGGGAAGGGGAAGGGAAGCGGGGAGGGGAAGGGAAGGGAAGCGGGGAAGGGGAAGGGAAACGGGGAGGGGAAGGGGAAGGGAAGCGGGGAGGGGAAGGGAAGCGGGGAGGGGAAGGGAAGGGAGGATATAGTAAGAGAAGGACAATTAAGTTCTCTTATTTTCTGAATTAAGTTCTACATTTTGATGAACTATAAATGATTCCAGCATAGAATTGCTTTTGTGTTGAATATTTTTATCTTGTAAAGTTAAATCAAGTTCCAAATAAATCAAAGTATCAGTCATTCTGATCTTTAAGTCTGTGCTTCGGTTTCTGTCTACTATAAAGTATTCTTCTCTAAAGTATTCTTTGGGAAAATAACTGCCTGTTAAGCAAAATAACTGCCCGTTAATGTGTGGTGGTTGGTTGATTTTAAATCTAATAATGCAGTTAGTTGTCTTATTCATCAATGATCAGTAAAAATTTTTTCTCTTTGCTGATTTTTCTGTAATTTTTGCCATTGGAAGAATTATCATAGCAATGGAATATTAATCTCATAAGGTATGTATCATTTTAAGTGTTTTCTTTTATTAGCAACACATTAGAAGCCAAGTTTAATTCTATTTTTACTAGTGCTATGAAAGGAAAACTTCAAATCTAGTGTAGTAATTATTCAAGACAATGTTTATAGTTAGGTGAGTAGAGGGCCAGGTCAGGAAAGACCTAAGGCTAGAGAAAAAATAGAACTCTTTGGAAAGTTTTTGGATTTTAGAAGTAGGTCTGTCTATTCCAGTTTCAACCAGTTATAAAATTAAGATATTTTGGGGTTCTCTTTACATTTAAAATGGGGTACAGAATTCCTCCCTTCTTGAGGTTTCAGAGATGCCTGATCCTAAAACAAGCAGGTTTTCTTCCGTATAAAATGTGGGTCTGTGTGAGTGTGGGGTTTTGTATTGGCAACCTGGAAAGGGGTTTGTACTTCCAGAATGAAATATTTTTGTCTTTGTTGAATTAGACAGGAACCTGGTGGTGTTGGTCCTGTAACTCATGTGTGGGGTTTTGTTTTGGCTTTTTTCCTCCTTTAATTTGTTCTTAAATCAGTTGGTAGTATACTTGAGTTTCTAAGAAACAGTGGAAACAGTCTGAAGAGATATTTCCTAAGAGGGTTAAGAAAATTGAAGAGTTAATTAAATCTGGCAAAAGTGACCATGTTTATGAAAGTTTGTCATAGGTCCATGGAAGTATAAATGAGAGTGATTTGTATTGGAGTGTTCAGTTGAGGAGTGTTTCTAAATGAAATGTTGGCTGAGTGCCAGAGATAGCAGAATCATTTGATTAGAGATGCTTGTGTGCTTTGGAGACCCTGACTTAAAAGAAAAGTAGTAGTGGGAGTGGCAGCTAGAGTTTCCTGTAGTAGGTTTTGCTTTTTGATGATTCTCAGAAGCCTGTTCAGGCATTTGTTTACATGGCAGTTCATGCTGTGGCCATTACAATTGAATTGAGAGGTTCAATAAGGCCTTTCTTGTCACTGGTCACTTGCTTTGGGAAATGTACCATTTGCTGATCTCATATATAGTATTGCTTTTGGGTGGGTGGCATAGTGATTTGACTTGGTGAGTTGAAATAAGGATCAAAGGACTTGAGGTTTTTCTTTTACCTATGTATAAGAGTAACATATATTTTATGAAAAGCTCATCACTAATTATTTTTAATGAAACAAGTATTACAACCAACACACAGATGTAGCTTTAATTCAGTTTATTTTTTCTCTCCACCTTTTTTCACGCCACGTAATAGAAATGCTGTTTATCTGTGGCACATTATTAAATTATATTACATTAAGTGCATTTTTATTGCACAAACTACACTAGATGGTGATGGATGCTGTTCTGGCCTCATTCCAAATATATTAAGTAATTATGTTGACGTCAGCATGTAGGTTGTACTAAATGTAAAGCTGTCTTTCATTTTTCCTTTCTAGGTTCAAAGCAGTGGCACATGATTGGCCACCTGCAGCCAGAGACCTCCTATGACATTAAAATGCAGTGCTTCAATGAAGGAGGAGAAAGCGAATTTAGCAACGTGATGATCTGCGAGACTAAAGGTAGGAGAAGGAGAAAATTTGTGCTTTATTGATGTATTTACCTGAGGGAATTTCTGCTTCAGACCATTTTCTAGGTGCATACATTATACTTTCCCAACAAAAGTATACTATGTTGGCTAGAGCATTTGTCTAAAATATAGTTTACATAAGCATTCTGTTCATTAAAACAGAAGACACCACTGGTGAATAATAGAAACAGCTAATGTGGGTATTTGCAAGCAAAAGCACTCCTGTCCACTGTCTCACTTAATCTTCACGACAACCTTGAGGATACTGTCAACTGCAAAGAACACAGAAATCCCCACTAAGTAGGCTTCAGCAGTGAGGAAATGTATTGTCCCCAGAATAAGAAGTCTAGAAGTAGGTAAGTCACTCCATAATTGTTTAATCCAGAGGTTCATGGCTTTCTGTTTCTCCTCTGCCATCTTCTGGTTGTCAGCTTTGCCCTAAGCCTGGCACTGTTGTCCATAGCTCACCACAGTTCTGGCTTCACATCTAGGTGCTGTGAAATCTGACAGTGTCTATTTTTATTTTTATTTTTAATTTTTTTTATTTCAGCATATTATGGGGTTACAAATGTTAAGGTTACATATATTGCCTATCCCCCCTACTCCTTTGAGTCAGAGCTTCAAGCGTGACCATCCCCCAGATGTTGCATATCCCACTTATTAATTCACTCATGTATTAATGAGCACCTGGGTTATTTCCACACCTTTGCGATTGTGAACTGTGCTGCTATAAACATTCGAGTGCAGGTTTCTCATTTGTAGAGTGTCATTTGATCTTTTGGGTAGATGCTCAGTAGTGGAATTGCTGGATCAAATGGTAGATCTACTTGTATCGCTTTAAAGTATCTCCATATTGCTTTCCACAGAGGCTGAACCAGTTTGCAGTCCCACCAGCAGTGTAGGAGTGTTCCTCTCTCTCTGCATCCACGCCAACATCTATTGTTTGGGGACTTTTTGATAAAGGCCATTCTTACTGGAGATAAGTGATATCTCATTGCGGTTTTGATTTGCATTTCCCTGATGATTAGAGATGTTGAGCATTTTATCATATGTTTGTTGGCCATTATTCTGTCTTCTTTTGTGAAATTTCTATTCATGTACTTTGCCCACTTTTTGATAGGGTTGTTTGATTTTTCCTTGCTGATTTTCCTGAGTTCTAAATAAATTCTAGTTATCAGCTCTTTATTGGATGTGTAGCTTGCAAAAATTTTCTCCCATTCTGTGGGTTGTCTGTTTGCTCTCTTGATAGTTTCTTTGGCTGTGCAGAAGCTTTTTAATTTGATAAGGTCCCATTTATTTATTTTTCTTGCTGCTGTGATTGCTTTTGGGGACTTCTTCATAAATTCTTTGCCTAGGCCAATGTCTAGAAGAGTATTTCCAACGTTTTTCTCCAGAATTCTAATAGTTTCACACCTAGTGTTCAAGTCTGTTACCCAGCGTGAGTTGATTTTTGTGATAGGTGAAAGGTACGGGTCCTGTTTCAGTTCTCTTCATGTGGCTATCAAGTTTTCCCAGCACCATTTATTGAATAAGGATTCTTTTCCCCAGTATATGTTTTTGTCTGCTTTGTCAAAGATTAGTTGGCTATATGAGGATGGTTTTATATCTGGGTTCTCTGTTCTGTTCCACTGGTCAATTTCCCGTTTCTTGTGCCAGTCCCAAGCTGTTTTAATTACTATAGCCTTGTAGTATAGTTTGAAATTTGATATTTTGATACCTCCTATTTAGTTTTTATTGCCTAGGATTGATTTTGCTATACGGGGTCTTCTCTGGTTCCATATGAAGTGTAAAACTATTTTTTCTATATCTGTGAAAAATGATGATGGTATTTTAATAGGGTTTGCATTGACTCTGTAGGCCACTTTAGGTGGTATAGACATTTTAACAATGTTAATTCTGTCGACCGATGAGCATGGTATATTCTTCCACCTGTTTACGTCCTCTGCTGTTTCTTTCTTCAGGGTTTCATAGTTCTCCCTGTAGAGGTCTTTTACCTCCTTAGTTAAATATATTTCTAGGTGCTTTATTTTCTTTGTTGCTATTTTGAAGGGAAGTGAGTCTTTGATTTGGTTCTCACTTGTACTGTTGTTGGTGTATATGAATGTCTCTGATTTCTGTGTATTGATTTTGTATCCTGAGACTTTACCAAATTCATTTATCAATTCAAGGAGTCTCTTGGTTGAATCCTTGGGGTTTTCTAGGTATAATATCATGTCTTCAGTAAAGAGTAAGAGTTTGATCTCTTCTGCTTCTATTTGGATGCCCTTAATTCTGCTTTCTTGTCTGATTGCTGTAGCAAGGACTTCCAGCACTATGTTGAATAGAAGTGGAGATATCAGGCAACCCTGTCTTGTTCCAGTTCTAAGTGGGAATGCTTTCAGTTTTTCCCCATTCAGGAGGATATTGGCTGTGGGTTTGTCATATATGGCTTGTATCATTTTAAGGTAAGCCCCATCTATGCCTATTTTGTTGAGCATTCTTATCATAAAAGGCTGTTGAATTTTGTTGAATGCTTTTTCTGAGTGTAATGAGAGGATCATATGGTCTTTGTTTTTGCTTCTGTTTATATAGTGAATTACATTTATAGGTTTGTGTATGTTGAACCATCCCTGCATCCCTGGCATGAAGCCCACTTGGTTGTGATGGATTATTTTCTTGATAAGCACCTGGATTCTATTAGCTAGGATTTTGTTGAGAATTTTTGCATCTATATTCATAAGGGATATTGGTCTGTAGTTTTCTTTTTTTGTTGTATCCTTTCATGGTTTTGGTATCAGGGTTATGTTCACTTCATAAAATGTGTTGGGGAGGATTCCATCCTTCTCGATGTTGTGGAATAATTTCTGCAGGATAGGCACTAGTTCTTCTTTGTAGGTGTGGTAAAATTCGGGTGTGAAATCATCTGGTCGAGGACTTTTCTTTTTAGGAAGGTTTTTTATTGCTGTTTCAATTTCAGTACTTGATATTGGTCTGTTCAGGAACTCTTTTTCTTCCTGGTTGAGCCTAGGGAGGCTGTGTGTTTCTAAGAAATTGTCCATTTCCTCCCCATTTTCCAGTTGGTGTGCATAAAGGTTTTTGTAGTATTTGTAAATTATATCTTGTATCTCCGTGGCATCAGTTGTAATTTCTCCTTTATTGTTCCTAATGGAGCTTATTAGAGATTTTTCTTTTCTTCTTTTCATTAGTCTAGCCAATGGTGTGTCAATTTTGTTTATTTTTTCAAAGAACCAACTTTTTGTTTTATTAATCTTCCGTATAGTTTCCCTGTTGTCAATTCGTTTAGATATTTATGATTTCACTTCTTCTGCTGGGTTGGGGGTCAGTCTGGTCTTTCTTTTTCAAGCTCTTTGAGACGATTCATTAGGTTGTCTATTTGTGATCTTTTTGACTTTTGGATATAGGCATTTATGGAAATATACTTTCCATATAGGACTTAGGACTGCTTAGCTGTGTCCCATAGGATTTGGTAACTTGTGTCTCCTTTGTCATTTAGTTCAAAGAATCTTTTCATTTCCATCTTGATTTCCTCATTTATGAAGTGATCATTCAGCAGAAGGTTGTTTAGTTTCCATGACTTTGTGTAGAAATGAGAACTCCTGTTAGGATTGATTTCTACATTTATTCCATTGTGGTCTGAAAAGATACATGGCATAATTTCTATTTTTTAAAATTGTTTGAGACGTGCTTTGTGTCCTAGGATATGGTCAATCTTAGAGAATGACCCATGAGCTGATGAGAAGAATGTATATTCAGTGGTTTTGGGGTAGAATGTCCTGTAAATGTCAGTCAGGACCATTTGTTCTAGGGTTCTGTTTAAGTCCATTATTTCTTTGTTGATTTTCTGTTTGGAGGATCTGTCCTGTGCTGTCAGTGGGGTGTAAAGTCTCCAACTATTATGGTGGTGGTGTTTATCCATTTGTTTAGATCAAGTAGAGTTTGTTTTATGAATCTGGGCGCACCAAGGTTGGGTGCATATATGTTTAGAATTGTTATGTCTTCTTGTTCACCATTATATAGTGACCTTCTTTGTCTTTTATTACTTTTGTTGATTTAAAAACTAAGTTATCTGTAATCAGCACTGCCATGCCAGCTTTCTTTTGGCTTCCATTTGCTTGAAATATTGTTCTCCACCCCTTTACCTTTAGTCTAACTGCATCCTTGCAGGTTAGATGTGTTTCCTGAAGGCAGCAGATACTTGGCTTGTATTTTTTTATCCATTCGGCCAGCCTGTGTCTCTTGAGTGGGCAGTTCAAGCCATTTACATTTATTGAGAGAACTGATAGGTGGGGCAGATTTCTGTTCATTATGTTGAGTTGAACTTTGTTGCTTTGTTTTCTCTCTTGAGCCATTGTGGTATCTGGGCTTTGATCTTTAGCTTTGAGTAGATTTACATTCGTGAGTGTTTATTGTGCTGATTCATGAGTAACACTGTTTTGAGTACTTCTTGTAGGGCTGGTCTTGTCTTAGTGAATTCCCTCAGTCTTTGCTTATGTGAGAATGTCTTGATTTCTCTGTCATATACAAAACTTAGTTTTGCAAGGAATAAGATTCTAGGCTGGGCATTATTCTGTTTCAGTAAAGTGAGAATAGGGCCCCAGTCTCTCCTTGCTTGTAAAGTCTCAGCAGAGAAGTCTGGTGTTATTCGAATTGGCTTTCCCTTGTATGTTACTTGCTTTTTTCGTCTTACAGCTCTTAGAAGGGCCTCTTTAGTTGATATTTTGGTCAGTCTGATGACTGCTTGTCGTGAAGTCTTTCTGTTTGTATTGAATCTCCCAGGGGTCCTCTGAGCTTCTTGAACTTGTATATCGAGATTTTGAGCATGGCCTGGGAAATTTTCCTCTATTATATCTTCAAATAGCTTGTCCAACCCTTGAGTGTTTTCTTCTTCCCCTTCTGGTAATTGTATGACCCTCACATTAGGTTTCTTCACATAATCCTACATCTCTTGTAGGCTTTGCTCTGTTCTCTTGTTTCTCTGCTCTATCTCTGTGACTGATTTATTTAATTGGAAGGTGTTATCTTTAATCTCTGAGATTCTTTTTTCTGTTTGATCTACCCTGTTCTTGGGGCTTTCCACTGTGTTTTGTAGTTCCCTGAATTGATTCCTCATTTCCAGGAGTTTGGTGAAGCTTTTCTTCATTGTTTCAATTTTTAGTGAATTTTGTTTCAGGTCCTGGAATCTTTTTGTGTTTTCTTTTTGTTAGTTATGCAGTTGTTCTTTCAAGTTGTTGAATTTTCTTACGATCCTCTTTCAAAATTCTTCTTCTGTCATTTTAGTCGCCTGATTTTGGTTGGTGTCCATTTCTAAGGGGCTGGTGCTCCTCTTTGTGGGTGTGCTTTCTGTTTGGTTCTTCATATTTCCAGAGTTCCTTCCCTGATTTCTTCCCATCTGGATCAGTTGTTGCTTCTTGCCTTAGGTTTTTGTTTGGGTATTGACATGCCCTGTTTAGTCTCTTAGCCAGTAGGTGGTGTTTGTGGGTGAGATTTGACCACACCCTGTATGATGAGTCAGTAGGTGCCGTGAAAAGGGTGTGCAGAATGTCCTCCCTGTCAGTAGGTAGTACTTGCTCAGAGGAGCAGGCTACACTGTTTTTTTGGGTCTTGTATCCAGTTCTTGTTACCCTGGAGGGGCACTCTAGTGCCTCAGGTGGTGGGTGGCGCCCTGGAACTTCCAGGTGTATCCTTTTCTCCCCCTCCATGAGGGCTGGTCTGGGAGTGAGTCTGGACAGTGCTGGGTTGGGTAAGCCTGCCCTCAGGCACCACCAATGCTGTTAGCAGGTGTCAAAGTTCTGTTCTCTGCTTCCAGGAAAAGCTTTCAGGGAGGGGCTGGAATGGCCCCACTGTCAGAAAGTTTGTGTGTGGGGGTGGGGCCGTCTGCGATCTGCAGTCTGGAGCGGGCCTTGCTTCTTTCCACCCTCCCCAATTCTGCAACTACTTCTGGGCCTCTGCCAGCAGGCCAGACCTCACGCCACTGGGCCTTCACTGGCTATGATGCTGGTCTGGACGTTCCCTGTGCAGGGTCTCCGCCTGGGATGGGCACACAGCCCCCCTTTGGGAGGAGGGTTTCCCTCAAGGACGCTGATATGCCCCTGAAGGCACACTCACCTCAGTAGGCTGTTCACCTATATCCCTTCTGTGTCCTGGGCAATGCGAGACCTGGTTGCATGGGATCTGGTCTGCAGGTCTGACCTCTGGGCCCTGGAGTTCAATCCCTAACCCCACCAGGGAGAGGAGACTGCTGTGATTTTTCCTTGAGTTCTTTGGCTTCTCTTTATGGTTTTCATCTTACCTTTCTCATTTCAGGCTTTTACCTGTCTCTCCTTATTGACATTGATAGGTTTGTCCTCAGTTTTTAACTTTAGCAAGAGGTTGGAAACCAGATCATGAAGCTTGGTAGAATTGCAAATAAATTAAGAATAAAAAAAGAGTGATTAAGCCTGAAGGACTTCCCCATGAGTCATCATGATCTTTAATGTATGATATGGAACATCCATGGTGCTCAAAAACTTTTGTCTTTCTTTTAGAGTTGGCAGGGACCATAGAATTGTCAAATCCAACTTACCACCTGAAGAAGAAATTCCCTTTGAAGTCTCTGCCAAATATCCATCCAATGCTCAATACTGGAGAGCTCCTCCTTCCTTTAAAAGATGGCCTCCTTTTTCCTTATTCTCAGCCCTGTTCGGTGTAGTTGTTATTGCTAGAAAATTGAGTCCCAATTTAATGTCATTTGTAAAGTAAATTTTTAAGAGGCTACTTTGCTCTCATGGCTTGTTAGGCTCCATGGAATATATTATATATAGGAAATATATAGTATAGTATTAATAGTATAATAGCTAATAATAACAGCAAAATTGATTAAACACCACTGTGTGCTAGGCTCTAAGTGCTTGTGTGGCTGAACTCATTTACTCTTTTTCATGACTGTATGACAAAGCTCTTGTTATCTTCCCTGTTTTCCAAGTGCAGGAGTGGGGTTTGTGGAGGTAAAAGTCATGTAGCTGATGTGAAATGGTGACACTGTGATGTGTGCCCAGACAGTCTGGTTCCAGAGACCAGGCTGTGCACCACTTTACTGCGTTTCTGTGACATTTAGAGCATTAAGAACATATGTCTTAGGGGTGAGAGAATGGGGTTTGAGTCCCACCTGTTATTAGCTTTTGTTATCACTGTTACCCAGAATAGCAATGAATTAGGTAAAAGTAAAACATTTATGTGGACTCCAAAAGTCTTTGTTTTTGGAATGCTTAATATTATATGTGAAGTTTGGGGAATTATATGTAGTTGTTCCAACAGTCCAAAGCCATCCCTTCTCCTATTGGTAGTGATATTTTTATACATGGTAGAAGCATAAAATATGTAATTTTGAGTTTAATTCAGCTCAGAATAGATCAGATATAAAGGAGTTTTTGTTCCATCGAGAAGTTGAAATACTTCATTTTAACTCTTTGGGAATTTTCTGTAAGAACAATTAGTAGATAATGATATAGCAGTTTGGGTTATATGAAGTGTATATGTTTCTCTGCTCTTAGAGTTTCTCTAAAATTTGTGGACTAAAACTTTGGCACATCCAGTACTTAAACTTTGGAGCCCTCTTTGTGACTCACTGGTGGTCAGACCATCTCAGTGACAAGTATAAGCAAACTGGCTTGCATTCCTGACCATTCCTTTTTGCATTCCTTTGGACAGCAAACCATTCCTTAGAGTCTGTGTTCACTCTGACATCATGTTTTCCTTTATATTTCAACTAGTGAAACGTGTTCCTGGAGCTTCTGAGTATCCTGTCAAAGACTTGAGTACCCCTCCAGATTCTTCAGGAGGTGGAGGAAATGTTGGGCCTGCAGCTAGCCCTGCCAGAAGCAGTGATATGTTGTATCTGGTTGTGGGCTGTGTGCTGGGTGTCATGGTCCTCATTCTTATGGCTTTCATTGCCATGTGCTTGTGGAAGAATCGCCAACAGAATACCATACAGAGTGAGTCATTCATAAGTTTTTCCTTTTCTTTTGCTAAAAATGGGTAGAAAAATATTGTCAGAATAAATATTAATTCCTAACACTTTTATGTATTAGTGTCATGGTGTAAAACACATTAGATGCTCTTCATTCAGAGGAGATGACTTTAAAACTATCCTAGCTGTCAGCCAAAGTAAGTGAAGCATCAAATTAAATTGCCCAGTAGACATAAACACCAAAGCTAAAACTGAGAAGGTCTCTGAATAAATAGCTGACTTAGTGCTGGGAAACTCTAGCTTTGTTGGACCACCAAAGAGGAGGCGTACTTGAAGCTGAGCTCTGAAATTGCAGTAGTGACACCTTCATGCTGATGCAAATCTTGTCAACAGGGAATAGAAAAGCTATGATGAAAAGACAGGTAGTAAAGATTTTTCTAAGTTATTGTCTGAACCTGATGGACCAAGACTGCTCCAGAGTGGCATCCTCTCCCCTAGGTGTGTCTGGTAATAGGTGTGCTTGAACAGTCGAAGGCACTGTTTGGAAACAAATGATCTAGAACCACTTTTCCCATTTCTCTTGCTTCAATCCTCCTCACCTCACCTTCTTGCCTTTCCCATTCTCCATGCTATTATAAAATAGGATAATCAAATCCAATAGGGATTTTAGTCTTTGGTGGGAGGAAGTGTTTTGGTTTCCCCTTTAGCCCTAGTATAGAAGCAAAGGAGGACACTGGCAGTGGCTGTCAGTCAGTCCCTACCTGTGGTCCCTTTTTAGTTAGTAGTTTGGGGGGAAATGATCTATTTTTATAGAATGGTGCCTTCTAAGAGATAGACATGGTGTGAGGTGGTTGGTGGTGTTAGGCTGAAAGGGTTGGGTCTTTTTCCCAATGGTTATAATGCCATTGCCTTAAATTGAGTGACTGTGTGCTGAATCATTAAAAGAAAAGTATTAATCTGATTGAGCAAGATTGATCTGATTAAAGTCATCTTCTTTTATGACCTGATAATATGTTTAAGAATGGAAAATTATCATGGTAGTGTTCAGTCATTCATTCAGAAGATATTCATTGCCTGTATTCTGTGTGCCAGGCACTATACTGGACAGTGGAGATATAATGACAAGGAAAATAAGCGTGATCTCTGCCCTCTTAAAGGTTATAGTTCTGTGAAGACAAGCAGGTGTACTGACCACACATACCTATACAAGAAAGTACAGGAATAGGAGCAGCTGTGGAGCAGAGGGACACCTACTCTAGTCTTGGAAAGCTCTAATACTTTTGAAGAATTTATCAAAACTCTGATAACAAATCTTGTACAGTTTAGATACAGACTTTCTGAGGGATATTTTACTTTTTCTAAATATATGTGGTAGGTGTGCCTCTGGAAATCAGAATTTTGAGGCAGTTGTTTAAATGCTTTTAATATATGGAAGTAGAATAGTCTTTTGCCTTTGGTACCCCACAATCTCCAAACTGGCTATTCTAAGAAGCTATATGAACAGTCAGTGAATGTATACACAACTCCATCCTTTTACTTAAAAGTGCTGTTTATTGCTATTTAAAATGCCACCTAAAGCTAGTCTTTTGTTGTTGTTTTATACAATTTTTTTCAGCACTTTTAAGTATATGGGAGTTTAAACAGTTTTTCTTAGTGTTGCCAGTACTTTGATAATTTCAGCTTGTTCGATTTGTTCATTCTCTTTTGAGTAATTTCTCCCTGGTTAATTTCTCTTCCCAGTAACAAAGTCATAATTAACTCAAAGTTCATAGCTACCTCCACATTGTAAAGAAAAAACAGCAGGAGCTCTATTAAAGCATATCTCACAAGTAGGCTTTGAGTGAACATTTTCTAAATGTTTTATTTTAGTCTATTTATAGTTTCTTAGAGTTTCCATTAATAAAACTTCCTAAGCAAGAAGATTGGCCTTTTCAGTATTTTACTTTTTGTGTGTGTGTCTTTGTTTGTTTGTTTGTTTGTTCTCTTTTATCAGAATATGACCCACCGGGATATCTCTGTCAAGGGTCAGATATTAATGGTCAGATGGTGGAATACACCACTCTCTCGGGAGCAAACCGGATAAATGGAAATGGTCATGGAGGCTTCCTGAGCAACAGTGGTCTCAGCAGTGGCTGCTCACACCTGCACCGGAATGTCACGAGTGGAATCAATGGAGTCGTGAACACAAGCTTAACTGTAGGACTTTACTCAGGGCACAGCAGCTCTCTAACCAGGACACATGTGGATTTTGAACATCCTCATCACTTAGTAAATGTAAGAGACCTAATTGTAAGTGAATGCCTCTCTGTGCCTCAGGGTGCCGGTATAGAAGAACAGGCCAGCATACTGGGGTTTTTCATGATAGAAACTTCACTGAGCACCTGAATGCAATAGTACATATCACTCACTTGATGCAGAATAATCTTTGTAAGTTTTCTATTGTCAGGTAATAGTTATATTCACCAATTTAGTTTTTGCTATAAAATTACTAACACTGAAAGTGCAATACCAGTAAAGAACAGACTGGAAGTTGTTCTTGAGATGAAACAGAAACACCATTAGGCATAGACGAGACCAAATACTTTAAATGTGATTTATTTGGAACAGAGTCTGAAAACTCAGCTGCCCAAGAAGAGTCAGTCAGGCAGATCAGGAAATAGAGCGCATCAAGTTGGGAAAGAGATGCAGTAGCAGCCTGGAGAAACACCACTGTCTTCATAAGCAACTGCAATTCAGCACCTACTGTTTTTATCTTGGCAGGGCCAAAGGCCCAGTGTTGCCAGATTTTCTGATTCTTCAAAACATCTGTAAATCTAGATGATGTCTCCATATTTTTACTACCGACACCTAGTTCAAATTTTGAAAGCATTGTATAGGCCATGCAAAACATTTCTGCAGGCGGCCATATTGAGACTTCTGACCTGCCATGGATTGCTTTTGTTCATTTTGCTCAATGTATTTTGTTTGTGTGGCCTGTAAGCTTTTTGTATTTTACAATATTAGTATTCTTTAGCCACTATAAGTGACTTAAGACCCTTAAAATGACCTTATTTCAGAGTTAACTAGCTGATATAGTTTAATTTTTGAAATGGGAATAGAGTGATTAAGCATATTTTGGACATGCTGGTTAAAGGGGAGTTTGATTTATTACATTATTTGGGTGTACATTCACAGTATTTTTGATCAAAGGGATAATTTGGTTGGTTGATCAAATTAAACATTCATTTAGTTTTTATCATTGTTCTGATTATAGATAAATTTGCTATAACCCACAATGTGCTACAATTTGAAGAAGTTTAAGAGTTTTTCTTCATCTTCAATTTTAATAGGGATTTATTAAAATAATTACAACTAGAGAATAAAACTTTAATATATATTTGCATCTTAAAGCTAGAAATCTAATGGTTTTATGTGACTTAGCTTTCGTATGTTGTAGAAAAAACATTTAATTTGCTTTAGTGCATCTCATTACCAAAAGAGAATCATGATTTCATTATTTTGTGTGGAAAGACATGGCTTATATTCAGCCTTTTTTTTTTTTTTTTATATTCAGCCTTTTTAAACTTGTTTTTATTACCATTCCTACTCCAAACTACTAACGTTGTTAAGTAAACCGAAGGAGTGGGCACTGAATAGCACATGCTGTTTCCATAGGAACTAAAAATAAAGCTAATGTTTACTTTAATATTTGAACATGGAACTTTGGTTTGTTGTTGTTTTTTTTTTAACAATTAATTACCATTTAAATTATAGTTGCTCCATTAGGTGTACTGTTTAGAAATTGTCAGTTGTGATTCCAACCCATTTGGTTTTTTTACTCTTCTTTTCTGGGTGGAGGAAATGGAGAAATTTAAAAAAATGTTAGTGATCATAAAAATCATTGATTTAAGTTTAATATGTTTAGTAATTTAAATAAGCATGTTCCCCTACAGGTTGTCAACTTCATTTTCTGAATGTTTAGAGTTTGCCCTCATGGACTGCATGTATTTTTTCTCTCAATGTTTTCTTAGTAATTCCTGTTTCTAGTTGGATCAGGAATGCTGAGGGGAATTTTTGGTACTTTTGGTTTGCTTAGAGTCTGGCTGTTGTCATGAGATGAATAGAAATGGAAAGTATTCTAGGAAAAACAACTGCCTGAACTTTTCCTAACCTTGAAGGCCTGCTTTGGGTTTGGGTACACTGTGACAACCACTCCCACCCTTATCAAATTTGGTTCTGCTGTTTTTCATCTAGAAGCAGAATTCTGGCTCTATTAGGCTAGTTTAATTTTTCACTTCATTTGTTCAGAACTCTTGCCGTTGTATATGTCAAGTGAGCATTTTACAATGAGGTATGTGTTAATCTGGGCATTTTTCGTAATTGCTGGGTAGTTTCCGCCAAAAGCAACATCAAAATATTAGTACACCCCTCCAAGTCATTGCTGGCTGAGGATCTACCCCATCTGGAAAAATATAACATGTTTTAAAACTTAGTGTAGTCCAGTGAACAGACCTGATCGAAATAATTATAGGACAATGAAGATGAGTTTATCATATGGCATCATTCAGACAGATTTTACTCCGTTTCTCCAGCTGGCATCACGTAACATTCTCCGGTGACTGCTAGAAAAGCACAGATGAACAGGAGGTTGCAATGTGTGGTGTATTTGGGGTCCACTAGATTTGAAACTAATTTTGGGCCCACTAGATTAGAAGGGAAGTGACTAAACTTTTCCCTTCATTTATTTGCCTCTGTTCAGTACATAATAGAGAAAAACATGGAAAAACATGGCAGTTAAGTTTTTGGAATACCGTTTAATATTGTGCACAGCTCTGAGGAGACCCGCGTGTGAATATGGGCAAACCGTGTTCGGCATGGCCTTGCTGCGCCGTTTGCGGTGGTTTGGCCGCTGGTCTGTGGCACCCTCAGCACTCTTCCTTGTTTTCTTTTTTCCTGCCCCTCCTTCCCGTGAAGGGTGGCGGAGCGTGCGCCCCAGCACCTCGGATCGACCCCCTGGAGTGTGCTAACTGTCGAAACTGCCGAAACAACAACAGGTAGGTGGATACGTGTTTGCACAAGTTGTTGCAAATGAAGCATGTGCGTCCTTTTACTTTTTTCCTTCAGCAAAGGAAGTTCTTGTAATTTTACCCATGATATAAAGCTCAGAATTTGCAGTCTTAAGTTTAAGGTGTTACTGGTTTTTTTGCCCCTGCTTTATAATATGTATCTTTTTGTGCCTCACTTTCTTTAGCTATATAGTGACGATAGTAAAGATTTTGTTTCTCACTGACTTCAGTGAGAAAGTTGTTAAAAGGTTTGATGTTTTCAAAAATTTTAAATTAGAATCATTCTCTACAGATAGACTTTTATCTCTTTTCACCTGTTATTTTCTACCCTACGTTATGAGAATGAATGAGACCATGTATGAGGGTTAGAGGAAAAAAAAACCCTATGTATCTAGTAATATTTTTTCATAGTATTAATTATTACTGATATTTTTCTACCAAATTATGCATTGATTTTTTTAACTCTTAAAATCTAAGATAATTAAGTAGCCAAATCTTGCTTTCAATTTTGTTTTTTAATTTGAAAAGGATATGTGCTCACAATATTTCAAACGTGATAGAAATATGTAGAATAATATGTACATTTAAATTTTGACAGATAAAATATTCAAAAAGTTTTCATGCTACCAAAGGATTATCAAGCTTTTCATTATGTTAACTTTGTACCAGACATTGTCTTTCTTTTACATAATGATTGCATTGGATTACATGGTCCTTCTCAGTTCTAAAACTCTACAACGAGACTGGGTGTCATGGCTCACACTTGTAATCCCTAGCACTTTGGGAGGCCAAGGCGGGAGGATTGCTTGAGGCCAGGAATTAGAGACCAACCTGAGCAATATAGTGAGACTCTGTTTCTACAAAAAATAGAAAAATCAGCTGGGGTGATGGCACATACTTGTAGTCCCAGCTACTTGGGAGGCTGAGGCAGGAGTATCACTTGAGCCCAGTTTGCAGAGAACTATGATGACACCACTGTACTTCAGCCCATGCAGCAAGGTGAGATCTTGTCCCCCAAAAAAACCTCTACAACTAAAATATTTGTATTACAGTTAGTATTATAAAATAACTAGAGTGTGGATTGGAGTTTGGATTTCATTATTGAAATGGGATTTGATCTATATTTTTTAAAATGACTTAAAAGGTTAAGGGTTGTCTCTGGGATATTGAAATCAGAATGTGGAGGAAGATCTGGTCAATTATAGAATTAAATAAGGTACATTGTTTCGACCTGTGTTTTGAGAGTTGCAGAACAAAAGATAGGGCTTTTTGGTTATCATTTACTTACCCATTTTAGGGTTTCTTCTTTACTAGCAAGAGCCATCTGCCTATTTTATGTACTGAGATTTACTGGTTACATATTTAAATTCTCTATGACTCTAGTTTTGAAAATGTTCATAATTGTTCATAACATTGAAGCCATGTTTTTGTTCTGAGCTTGTTATAGACTTTACCACAATTTGTTAGGAAACATGCTGAAGAACTGGTAAAGATATATTCCTGGTAAAGAGTCAAATGGATTTTTTTTTTTTTTGAGACAGAGTCTCACTCTGTTGCCCTGGCTAGAGTGAGTGCCATGGCGTCAGCCTAGCTCACAGCAACCTCAAACTCCTGGGCTCAAGCAATCCTCCTGCCTCAGCCTCCCGAGTAGCTGGGACTACAGGCATGCGCCACCATGCCCGGCTAATTTTTTCTGTATGTATTACTTGGCCAATTAATTTCTTCCTATTTATAGTAGAGACGGGGTCTCGCTCTTGCTTAGGCTGGTTTCGAACTCCTGACCTCGAGCAATCTGCCCGCCTCGGCCTCCCAGAGTGCTAGGATTACAGGCGTGAGCCACTGCGCCCGGCCTTCAAATGGATTTAATTATGAATAGTTTTGCCTAAATATAAATGTGTTTTCCTTTATGGCCCTTGTGGCCATCAGCAAATTTTGACTCTCCCTAGATATTAGAATGGTATAACATAATAAGAAAGCTTCTGGTCTAAGAATAAGTAGACCTGGACTTTGCCACTGCTTAAACCTGTGATCTTGTGAAAGTTATATAATGTTTCCTTAACTGAAAAATGGAAGATTGTCCTAAGTAATATAAGATTGTTGCCAACATAATCTGATTGTAGACTTTGGTAATTTTCTACCAATCATGTCTTTATGATGAGTACAAAAAATAAATTTCATTTCTTTAAAAAGATTTAAATGACCTCTGCCATTCAAATAACCTTGCATTCTTGGCCATTTGTATGTCTGAGTAAGTTTGTATCAGTGTGTCATATTTAAAGATTTTTATTACACATAGCTTTTTCCTTTAAGGCAATGGACAATTGTATTTCTATGAATTTTCAAGTTCATGACTTCCTGCGTTTCATGTTTGCAAGTTTTACTGTTATCTGAGAATTTAGGTGAACTTTGTTCAGCTTGGGAAAACCAGCTTCTTTTTCTCCTTAGTTTAAATTTTCTTCCTGAGAATCTACCTGTTTAGAGCAGGTCTTTACTTGCCTTCCAAGGTTGTTCAGATGTCTCACCTGGCACCCAGGAGCAGTTGTATGATTTTGACACTTAGTAGTTGGATAGATAAATATGAATAAGTACCTACCTTCAACTGTGGAAATTAGAATCATTAAATTTCAAGTATCTCTTTTAACTTTGACACTGAGAGCCGATATCTCCTCTCAAGGCCCTACAAGGTGGCAAAATGTGTAATAACCTTTGAATGCTGAGAGATAGATGATGTATGATTTACTCTGAGAATATGCAAAAACTGTAGTCAATTTATACTTTTAGAATTTTAACATTATTACTAGGAATAAGTTTGCATTTCCCAATGCATGATTTCGGTGAAGTTACACGAGGGCAGTCAAGTAGGCATTGTAAAGTTTTTGACTATTCAGTCGAAAAACCATATACTGAACACTAGCTAGGCACTGGAATAGGTTCTGAAGTGTTTCCAGGTAGAAGGAATTACAAGAACAGTATGGAAGTAGGAAGGATAATGTTTAAGAATAAATAATCGAATTCAGTGGTTCTCAAACTTTAGCATGCATTAGAATTTGTAAAAACACAAATTGCTAGGCTGTGCTCCCAGAGTTTCTGATTCAGCAGGTCTGGGTTGGGGCCTGAGAACTTGCATTTCTAATGAGTTCCCACATGAAGCTGATGCTGGTCCTGGGACCATGCTGTGAGAACCACTAGAATAATTTGACTAGCTGGTGAAGTGCAGGCGGAGAATAGTAGGATATAAAACTGGAAAACAGGTCTAAGTTTATATTATGGGTAACCCTAAATGTCAGGATTTAGTACTTTATCTAATAAACATTTATTATTGAGCACCTAACACATGCTAGGTACTGGCCCAAGCCCTGTCTTCAGAGATCTTACAGTCTAATAATAGTGATTCCTAGACAGTAAAGTTTGAAGATGCACATTGAATCTTATAATTTTACGTTTATTTAAAGAATAAAAAAAATCTCTTCTGTAATATAAAATACAGAAGGATATGAGTTTTTACATCAATCAAAAGGGTATATGGACTAAATGTTGAGAAATACTGAGCTAGTAGCATCATAATTTTTGTGATGCTTTTTTTTTTTTTGAGACAGAGTCTTGCTCCATTGCCCTGAGTCGAGTGCTGTGGTGTCAGCCTAGCTCACAGCAACCTCTAATTCCTTGGCTCAAGCGATCCTCCTGCCTCAGCCTCCCAAGTAGGTAGGACTAGTAGCACACCATGACACCTGGCTAATTTTTCTATTTTTAGTAGAGACAGGGGTCTCGCTCTTGCTCAGGCCGGTATCAAACTCCTGAGCTCAAGCAAATCCTCCTGTCTCTGCCTCCCAGAGTGCTAGGATTATAGGCATGAGCCACTACACTCAGCCTCTTGTGAAGCTTTTTGAGAAGGGGAGTGATCTGTTCAGTGATATGATTTGGTGTGATGAGTGGCGGTGGTGCACAGGGAGCACTGGAGTGAGATCACTTAGACATTGCTGTGACACACAGGGAATGGGGATGGAGAGGAAGAGATGCTTGGCCATCAACTGAGAGGGATCTAGATAGAAAGGAGATTCCAAACGCATAGAAAGTTTCAAATATGGATGACCAGGGTGGAAATATAAGAAACTTAATAAAATGATACATCGAGAAAAGATAATGACTTTGATTTGGGGCATTTAAAGTTCAAGTACCAGTTGCTATGTGAGTCAAGGAGACAGATGAAAATGCTGGTCTTGGGTTCAGGGGTAGACTGGGACCAGATTTAGGACCATATATCTCTAAGTGATGGCTCTTGAAAGTAGGTGCGATCACCATGGAAGATAATAGTCTTAGCTGATTATCTTTATTAATATATGTTTAATTGTTTGAGGTATTTATTTGCTTTTATTTCTTATATATTTAAAGTGATTAGACATTCTTTTTATAAGATGTCATCTCTGTTATTTTTTGCTTCCTTCCTTGCTGTATCTTCCAAGAATCATATAGATGGGAAGGAGAGTAAAAAAGGAAAGTAAGGATTCATTCACTTTTTCATTCACTGGACACTTGAAGATCCCTAGTGGGCAAGTGCAAGCAAGGTGCTGAGGACGTCGTCAGTAGGGAGCACAGCAGGCATTGCCCTGCCCGCTTGAAGCTTAGAGTCTACTAAGGGAGACATACTATTTTTAAAAATGACATAAATCATAAAAATGAATATGTAATTAAAATTGGATGCTTTAAAGGAAAAGTAAAGGATGTGTTAGGAAAGACCTCCCCAAGTAAGTGACATTTTGCTGAGTTCTGAAGAATTTATAAAGTTAAGTAAAAGGGAAGTGGATAGGCATAAAGCTTTGCAGGTTTATAAGGCAGAGTACTGGAACCCTCCATCTACTTAAAGAAGGCTAATGCAGTGGAGCCCAGGGAGTGAAAGGCGTCGGAGTGAAGTCAGATCCTACACAGCCATGGGGAGTCCAGGAACATGTTGTGATGGAATTCAGGCTTGTAGGAACACTCTGGATGCAGTTTGGAGGACAAACGAGGCGGAGCCTGAGAGGCTACTGGGTGCTGGTTACATGGCAGTTGCAGTAGTCCAGATGAGAACGGTGGACGAGGGCAGTTGTTGGGAGAGAAGTGCATGATTTTGAGAGATTAAAAAAAAAAAGACACAAGCAATTGGCTGAGGAGGCCAGTGGAGGGAGGGGTCAAGGATGGCAGCTAGGTAACTGGGTGCAGTCATTGAATGGGGAAACACTGCATGGGATGAAGAGGAACTGTTTACTCCTTGATGCATGTCTGGGGGTTGTCTTCTGAGATCCAGGGGTGCCTCATCTAACTCAACTTCCTCATGCCACAGGTGCCTGGGAATTGGAGAAGTCTTGTTCAGGGCCTTTTCTGTACACAGTTGTACCTGCACTGTGTCCTGCCACTCCCAGTTATTTTTCTCTGCCTTCTCAGCTTTAAATTTAAATGTATTTCTTAGAGTGGGCTTTTAAGAAACAAGTCATTGCCAACCCTCAACTCCTTTTTTCATCCCTCTTTTTAGTAATAACTATCTTAAGGGAAAACTTTGCCTTTATTATCTAAACTGGAGTAGTGATGTGAAAAATTGAGACCAGTTGAGAGGAAAGTGTGTACTATAGCAATCTGCAGAGAAGTTTTGTTTGACTCTGGGGCTTTTGTGGCATGTTATAAATGATTGCCTGCCTCACTGTGTTCCATTAACTTGAATCCTTTTCAGATTTTAAGAGGAATATACAAAGCTCTCTATGAATAGCTAGAAAGCAGAATGTTTAATGCAGCCTTGCAGGGAGCCAGTCCTCTATACTAAAGCCTTAACTGAGGGATCTTTGTGCAATTTGGGCATCTCAATAGTTAAACAGATTTTAATAAAATGAGTCAAAAGTTTTCCTTTTCTCTTTTTCTTAATTCAGAAGATAGTAGTGCAGTTCTGGACATGTAATCAGATATGTGTCAGTTGCTTGGCTATTATAATTTAATGGGAAGGAATTGACATTAAATCTGGTCTATTAACCATCAGCTTGATCATTTGTGAGAGAGTAGAGAGAACACTGATGAAATTCACAGATGAACAAACTGAGAAGTCCCATCAGAAAGGAATGAGATATTAATTTTAAGGGTCCTAGAGAGACTAGAGATAGACAGGAAAAGCCCAGCAAAAATCAGCTCAGAAAAATGTGTACAGTTCATCTGGGGAGAAAAGCACAAGTTTCATGGCTGACAGTGGAGAGGGTGAGTAGAATAACTGGGAATAGTGCTTCAGAGAGCACAAGTGTTACAGATGACCTCCCAGTTTGGGCAGAATGATAACCTCAAAGGTCTGTGTGCTGTTAGATTTAGAGTGTTTTTTCACCAACTTGAAACCCTCTACTGATGTCAGATATACTCAGATGAAAATAATATATAGAGATGAGTATGAGAACATTTAATTATAGACCTTTTAGACCTAAGATTTGATCTACCCAGTTGGTTTGTTAAGTATGAAAACAACCACTTTTCTAGTACACCTAAACTCTTTCTTGCAGATGGTAAGTTTGTTAGGACTCAGTTCCTCTCCTGGTCTGGCCACTTAACTACTTCAGAGCTAGCCATAAAGCCAAAGGAAGAAAACAGCCAAAACCTGAGATTCAACTTCTGTTCTGTCTATGGAAATCTGCCTATTTCCGTAACAAAAAATGTCTGATTTTTAAAATTGATCAGTACCTTTCTTTTGGTGAAGTTATATATCTCTTCAAATCTATCCCCTACTTCTAATTGGAAGCCAAGGGCCTATTGTCAGGGAGTTGGGGAGTAGTGGTTTTGGTCTTTTATTTATAAGCTTGTGTGTGTGTGTCACCTGTGTGCAATAATACTCTCAGTCATTTATCGTCACTTTTAACATTTTAACATTAACCTTTTATGTGACAGTCACTGATAAATTAATTCCCCAAAGGAAACTCCTACCCTAATGCAGGGGTCATTGCAGTATGCAACAGAGTGGGCAGGAGGATGGAGGACAGCCATGGCCCTGAATGTCATCAAGGTCTGTTTTACAGTAACTGATAAGCTCCCAAAATAAGGCTAGGTCAGCAACACGGCAGACACACAGTGGAGAGAAACAGTCGCAGAGGTGCTGAGTATTGAAACAAGCCACCACCGGGATGTAACTATTTCAGATGTCTCAAGGGCATATGCCTGAGAATAAGCATCACATATCTAAGAGATTCATGGTGCTTAGTGCTTGCCCTCCAGGGATAATCAGAAGAAGAAATTTAATGCAAAATTTATATAATCATCTAATCAGAGTATAATCTGTACATAATCATGCTTAACAAATATTCAACTGTATAATCAGAAATGGAATACTTCTCTAGAAAATATTTCAGAGGTGCTATATAGTTTTACAGGAATATTCAAAACATGTTTAGTCAACTACTAAGACAACTTATTCTTCCAAGCACAGTCCTACACTACTATTCTAGTCTCTTATTTTCTAGTCTGTGCAATTCTGATTGTTGCTTAAAAAGTATATGTTTTTATGATGCTATGATAGCATCATTTCCTATCTTACAGGTTGGCCAGACAGGTCTTTCTGGTTTACTATTAATAAAAGTTATCTTAGTAAACTAATGGGTCCCAGACCACCTGAGTTCTTACAAAACAGCATAGATTTTTGTATGTAGCAAGATGAACAGAGCTCCATTTACTGAATGATTTTAAACTTAAAATTAAGAAAATCTAATTTCATTGAGCTAGAGACAACTCAGTGAAAACTTTCACTTCACCTTAAGCCAATAATAACTATATTGGAAAGATCAGTTGAGAAGCCTAAGATAGTGAAATTACAAACTATTTGTATTGTATAAACTGTAAAACATGTATTGTTAAGAGCATGTCATTGAATGTCATGTGTGCAGACAATTGTCCTGTTTTCTCATTTACTAATGTAGATTTGGGTCTCTTAGGTTTATACATACATACATATATTCAGATATAGATATAGATATTATTTTCATGATCATCTTATTGCTTTAGAAATTTTAATTAAAGCATTATCAGAAAAAGAATTATTTTCATAAGCTACGTCTAATTATATTCAGAACAGAGGTTACATTTTTTAGTAGATTATATCCTCTATGCTTATATCTCAACATGTAACCCCCAGTTAAAGCCATTTTTATGTGGACACATGTAGACATCTGGGATTGAAATAAAAGTAATATAAATTATTTACATTTGGTTAGCTAAGTGTTTATTTACTGATAATTATGAGTTAAGATACAATATACTGGAAAATTTTAAATCAGTGTGGTTTATCATGCTGAAATTCAGATTACAGTCACTTTACAAATCTAACTCAAATGATTATATTGCTATCAACACCACTCTGGTAATTGAGTCACACAGTTCAGAGTAAAAGTAAATACTGCTATGGTTTTCTAGTTCACTTATCTGAAAAACAGATGCTAAACAATAGTTGATAGGAAATTATACTTTTCTCTTGCTAAACATCTGTCCTTTCTTTAAGAACATACTCGTGTTTCATGTGCTTGTTTACTCCTGGCATATAAAACATGGGCTGACACGATGGTCATGCACGCTGCAGTGGGCCCTTGCTCCCCGTCTCGCCCACTCCTTCAGTCCTGCCCCTTCGGTATAACTTCAGCATCATTCTGACAAAAGTCCGTTACAATCACACTGTTAGGCTGCCCTTAGACTTCATTAAAAAATCTTACCCTGCAACTTTAAGTTAAGGAAAAGAGCAGAAAAAAAGAAACTAGAAGGAAAGAAGAGAAGGATTTAAGGCATCTCGTCTGGTGAGTCTTCATTACTCTGTTATATCAATTTTACAAAATTCATTCATGTTAGATTTATATAAACAAATTATTAATTTATAATATTTTGTTTGTAGGGAACTGCCCTGGTTTTCCAAATTCTGGTAAGTAATTTTTTTTCCTATAGCTTAATTTTACATTTTTTAAATGAAAACTTTTCTTTCTCATCTAATACTTCTTTGTCTTTTAAATATAGGTTTCTAGTACCTTTGTATTACCTCTGTATTCTTCCAAAGAAGTGGAACATCAAGCCAGAAGCCCGCTCACCTGGGTTTACCATCACTATTGGGGAATTTCACCAAGTACCCAGTTGTGCTGTTTGTCTCAGTGTCCTAAGAGCTTTACCTGACACTGAGAACAGTCATTGCCTGTCCTCCTGGAAACTGAAGTTTAAGTCAGACAGTTTTAAAGCTGACAAATATTATAAAAACCATACAGACAATAGAATCAATATTGAACTAGGACAGATAACTAATATTGTGATACTATTAATACAAAAAGCTAAAGGGCGTAAGTGTATGAGTTCATTCCCACTTTAATATGCATGTTGTCTCATCTTACTATTAGATGTGGACTGTTATAAAGTACTTTAATGGATTAGTTTAATTGTTGCTCCCTGATAATTAATTTACTTGCTTGAGAAAAAGAGTATAAAAAATTTAAAAAGTAAAAGAAAAGTCTGTAGACGTTTTCTCTTTTATAAAAAAAAAAGAACTAAGAAAAAAATAAAAAGAAAAGTAAAAAGTAAAAGTCTGATTTTCTAATTTTTTAAAAACATTTTCAAGGACCTACCATGTGCCATTTTCTATGTTCTGGGTGTTGGACATTGTGACTTCACAGTTTAATGTAGAGCAGTACTTCTGCCACTTCCCAGGAAACAAATGCTTTAGAACATTTTAACTCCATTTCCTCCTCTAGTGTTTGGTGTTTTTTTTTGTTGTTGTTGTTTTTTCATGTTTTCACTCTAAAATTACTTAAAATCCTCTAAAACATTACAATTATTATTTTTTGCAGTCAATTTTTATTCAGAATCCCCTAATTATCTTTTTTTGTTTCTATTCATTCCCTTCTGTATTACTTTTTTTCCTATTTGTTGCTACTTTTTTTTTAACTTGAAGAATTTCCTTTAATATTTCTTATAGTACAGCTCTGAGGATGACATTTCCCTAGCTTTTTAGTCTAAAAATATCTTCAATATTGTTGTCCTTTTTGAAGGATATTTTTTACTGTTTATTAAATTTTAATAATAGATTGACAATTATTTTCATTTTGCACTTTAAATACACCATTCTACTATTTTATTGTATCCATCATTTCTGTTGAAAAATCATCTGTACAGATATTATTGTTCCTTTTCAAGGTAAAATTTCTTTTTCTTCTGGCTGCATTTATGATTCTTCTCTTTGTATTGTGCTTCCAGCCATTTAATTATTGGCATTCATAGGTGTAATCTTTGTGTTTATTCTGCTTGGGGTTCATAGAGTTTCTTGAATCTGTGGCTTGAGCTTCTATCAGTTTTAGAAAACTCTTAAGATTTTATCTCTTCAAATGCAGTTTCTGTCTCGTTCATTCTTTTGTCTTTTTCAGAGAGACTCGGTGATAAGTATTATTTTTCACTGTACTGTGCCTTGTACATCCTTGAAGCTTCTTTTTGTATTTTCCGTCCTTTTGTCTCTGTGTGTCAGTCTGAATCCTGTGCAGTGACATGCTTTGTAGTCAGCAATCTGTCCGTCTGAGCCCAACTTGCTCTCATGCCCATGTATTGGATTCTTAATTTCAGTTATTCTGCTTCTAGTTTCAAAATTTCTAAATGACTATTATTATTAGATTCTAGTTCTTTATCAAAATTCTTATCTTCTATTTTATTGAATATACTTACCTAGTTTTTTAAGTCTTTGCTAACTCAATATCTGCATCACTTATTTTTATCCTGTTCCTGTGTTTTGATATGCCTAATATTTTTTATTTAATTTTGGAAATTATATATAAAAACTTACAGAGGCTCTGGAAGGTGTTTTCTTCCTCCAGATAGGATTTATGTTTGCCTTTGGCAAACAATTAGGCAAGGAGCAGATCACTTTAAACCAATCTGGGAATGAGCTAATTTGATGCTGAATTTAGTCCTTGTAAAAGCCCTGTCTATTCCTGCCTCGCTCTTTTAGGATGTAGCCCTTCAAGGCTCCCAATTTAAAGCCTAGGGTGTTTACTGGGCCTTTTCTCCTTGGCCAGCTCTGAAGTCTAATTTTTGTCTTTCCAGCCCCATGAAACAGTCAAAAACCCTGCTTAGCTTCTCAGCACCACTTTCTTCTTGGTGTCTCAGTGTTTTAGCCTATGCCAAATTGGGCAAATGCCCCCAGAGGAAAGGTGTTGCTGAAGCTCAGGTTCAAGATTTTCTTCTCTCTAGAATCTCAGCCCACTTGGTGCTTTGGTAGCTCTCCAGTGCCTTCAGCAGATTGAAAATAAAATTTCTCCATCATTTTAGTTGTTCTTAGCAGGAAAGTTGTTCTGATACAAACTAATCAGTCATAATTAGAAGCCAGAAATTTCATTTTTAAGAATTATTTCCAACAAATCACAGTAGCCATACAGATTGCCCTGTCCAGAGATATTTCTGATTTTTCAAAATCAGAATCCTTCTTACTCTCTAATTCCATAATTGCTACTAATGTAATTTCCCTGATTATGAGGCAGTTGGGTCTGATACAATATGGAGAATACACAGTGGTCTCTAGCTAGAAACATGGAGGGGGTGCCCTGTTCTCATCAGCTACACATCTCTATTCATCTCAAAGGTAAGTGCACCAGTGTCTTTTATATATTCTTATATATGTCTTCTATATATTCTTATATACTAATTAATAACACTATATTATGTTGTAACCACTTATTTGCTTATCCATCTCCTCTGCTAGACTAGGAGCTGGAACTCTGCTGTATTTTCCTTTATATTTTCAGTACCTACCATAGGTTCTGACATTTGTAGGGTATTCAGCAAATGCTTTTTGAATGTAGGGTTCTCTTAGATAAGGTTATTTATATAGATGACTAATACACATTAAGTTCACATTAGTGATAGTTTGAATTCAGAAAGGGGTTTTTGTCTTGTTTTTTCTGACTTTTCCCTATATTCTACCCTATTTAAGGTCTGTGGATTCCATACATTGAATATAGTCAAGGGAATTTTTGTGTTCCCCAATTACTGAGAGAGTGGAAAAGACTAACAACAAAATACAGGGAAGAAAGACACTGATGACATGGACATTTTAAAATGGCTTTCAGATTAGTGCTCACCCTTGCCAGCATCCCAGGAAAATTTCTGAAGTTCAGGGTTTAATAAAATATATAAGAAAACAAATAAGGAATGCCATACTCTTTTGGAGTCATGACCTATCTAGCCCCATGCTTCAATTGTGGGTCTAATGAACATCCTTCTACACCAATGCTTCCTTCATTGTTTATTGGCTTAAGACATGCATGGGAACACTTAGGTCATATTTTAATCAGGCATATATTCTTTACTATATTATTAAAAGTTAAAATTGGAGTCATAGTACATATTCCGTACAAATGAATACCTGGCAAACTTTGCTTTCATTCCAGATATCTGGTCTCTGAATTCCATTAACTGTATAGTGAGTATATTTCTCTATTTGAAATTAAAGTTGGACTTATATATATATTAAGGTTTTGGTTTACTGACAGATATCTTATTCTTTCAGGTACATATCTATCTTCATGCTTAGCATTTGATATTTCCAATAATATGAATTAACAGAGTTGCCAGTTACAGTTACATGGACTTCCTTTTACTAGTATTTCAATGCCCTGGAAACATACCCATCCCATGTTTAAAGGATGGAAATCTGAAGAATTCTTATCTTTATTCCCTAACATTATCTAGCTCCAGTGTACTGCTAGTCAGTCCAGAGAGTGTTTCCTACCTAACATGCCCAAACCACAGCCCAGTGCAATGTCATCTCCAAACTTTGCTTACTCCCAATTTTAGAAATAAAAAATGTTTTCCTGAGGCTCTGACTTCCAGTAATGGTGGAATGGTTTGGATAATAATGATAAAATCTGGACAATTTGAAAGTACTGGAGAGTAACCAGAAGCAGGTAGACACTGAATGAGAGTCTACCCTTGAAAGGCAATATGAGAGATTTGTGAGTTTATGGGTCTTTGCCTGAAAGCATTCTCCAATCTTTGGGCAAGGACCCAAGCAGAAGGTGTCAGAGGACTGAGTTTAATGCCAACAGAACAACTAGAAAATTATAGGGAAAATCCAGCAAAAAAAAAGTTACTAGATGTGAAGAAACAGGAAAATATGATACTTAAGAGAAAAAACAGACCCTGAGATGACACAAATGTCACAATTATCAGGCAATGACTTTAAGCAGCTCTTATAAATATGTTCAGGGACTTTAAAGGAAGATATACACACAATAAATATATGTAAATAAATAAATAAATAAATATAAACATATGGGGAATTTCAGCTGAGAAATAGAGACTGTAGAAAAAAGATCAGATGGAAGTTCCAGAGCTGGAAAGTACAATAACTGGAATAGAAAATTTGCTGGATGAGCTTAGCAGCATATTGGAGAAAGCAGAAGAAAGAGTCGATGAACTGGAAGATAGATCAATAGAAATTGTCTAGTCTGAAGAACAGAAAGCAAAATTAAAGAAAACACACATTTAGGTAAAGGCAGGAAATAAAAGTAGAGCAGAATCCTGCCATTTGCAACAACAGGGTTGGAACTGGAGAACTTTTCATTGAGTGAAACAAGCCAAGCACAGAAAGACATATCTTGCATGTTTTCACTCATATGTGGGAGATAAATATTAAAATGCTTGATCTTGTGGAGACAGAGAATAGAATGACAGTTACCAGAGGCTGAGAAGGGTAGAGCAGGGGGGTGGGGGATCAAGTGGGGACAGTTAATGTGTGCAAAATTATAGTTAAAGTGACTGTAGTCAATAGTAAGTAAGGGTATACTTTAGAGTAACTAAATGAGTGGAATTGGAATGTTTCTAACACAAAGAAATGGTAAGTGCTAGAGGTGATGGATACCCCAATTACCCTGTTTGATTACTATGCATTATATTCCTGTATCAAAATGTCACATGTACCCTATAAACATATACAATTATTATGTACCCATAATAATTAAAAATGAAACAATTTTAGAAGTAGAACAGAATAGAAAGTTAAATGTTCCATTCTAGCAATTCTACAATTTAAAAAATTGAAAAAAAAAAAAAAAAAAACTTCTGGATTTTGAATGTCTAATCCTTGTGTTTTCTCCAAAAATGAGAGAGAACATATCATGTGATTTCAAAACAGTATATTTTTGTTAACTTTCAAAAGGTCATTTCTGTCATGTGGCCCTAAGGTTCTTAGCTTTCTGTCCTCTTCGTCCTCTGTTGCCCTCTCATTCCTTCTAGTGGCTAATGCCTTTTTCCTCCTGGGAAGTGTCTTTGGGAGCCAGTTAATGGTGAAATGGGAGACAACTTCTGACAGTGGAACAAGACAAAGGAAACACCTGGGATGGCTGTCCTATAAGGTCCCATTCTTTTTTTTTTTTTTAATAGATTTTATTTTAAGTCTATCAATGAGAGATGTATAGATACAGAGATGTATTTATTGGAAAAAAATTTTTTTATTTCATATAATGGAGGTACAAATATTGTTAGGGTTACAAATATTGCCCCTGCCCCCCTCCCTCCCCCCATATGTCTAATCCCCCGGTGGTGTGCGTCACACACGTTATGGAAGCATACACCCCTTTCCTCCTCCCCCCTCCCCCCTGCCCACCACCCGATAAAAAGTTTAGTTTTGATGTTTTTTTTGACGTTTTGGTTACATTGTATATCTTTTCCTCTCCCTAAGAAGGGATAGAGTTATGCCCTTCCCTTCCAAAATACTTGCCACCTCCCTAAGATTGGGTCCCCCCCCCCCCCGAAACCCTGGTGAGCACTGCCACCATTTGAAAACCATAGCTTTAATCAGTCAGTACCAATTTGATGGCGAGTAAATGTAGGGCCCATTTTCCATGTCTTGTGTCGCCTCACTTTGGATAACGGGCTTAAGCTTAATCCAGGATAGCATAAACAGTGCTAGCTCACCGTCATTTCTTAGGATTGAGTAATATTCCATTGTGAGGATATACCACATTTTAGTTATCCACTCATGAATTGACGAGCACTTGGGTAGTTTCCATGACCGTGCAATAGTGAATTGTGCTGCCATAAACATTCGGGTGCAGATGTCTTTATAATACAATGTCTTGGGCTCTTTTGGGTAGATGCCCAACAATGCTATTGCAGGGTCGAATGGAATTTCTATTTCTAGCTGTTTGAGGTATCTCCAGATTCTTTTCCACAAAGGTTGCACTAATTTGCAGTCCCACCAGCAGTGTAGGAGTGTTCCTGTCTCTCCGCAACCTCCCAGCATTTGTTGTTTTGGGATTTCTTGATATAGGCCATTCTCACTGGGGTTAGGTGGTATCTCATTGTGGTTTTTTTTTTTTTTAATTTTTTTTTATTTCAGCATATTATGGGGGTACAGATTTTAAGGTTTCAATAAATGCCCATTCCCCCCTCTCCCCACAAGTTTGAGTCTCCAGCATGACCATCCCCCAGATGGTGCACATAATGAGTGAGAACTCATTATATATGTATATACCCGCCCCCCTCCCCCCTACCACCTGCCCAATACCCTATTACTGTAGTACCTATGTGTCCATGTAGGTGCTGCTCGGTTAATACCAATTACTGGTGAGTATATGTGGTGCTTGTTTTTCCATTCTTGGGATACTTCACTTAGTAGTATGGGTTCCAGCTCTAACCAGGAAAATATAAGATGTGCTATATCACCGTTGTTTCTTAGAGCCATAGTACTCCATGGTATACATATACCACATTTTATTAATCCATTCTTGGATTGATGGGCACTTGGGCTGTTTCCACAGCCCTGCAATTATGAATTGTGCTGCTATAAACATTCAAGTGCAGGTGTCTTTTTTGTAGAGTGTCATTGGATCCTTTGGGTAGATGCCCAGCAATGGGATTGCTGGATCAAATGGTACATTCACTTGTATCACTTTAAGGTATCTCCATATTGCTTTCCTCAGAGGTTGAACTAGTTTGCAGTCCCACCAGCAGTGTAGGAGTGTTCCTTTCTCTCCGCATCCACGCCAGCATTTGTTGTTTGGGGTCTTTTTGATAAAGGCCATTCTCACTAGAGTTAAGTGATATCTCATTGTGGTTTTGATTTGCATTTCCCTGATGATTAGAGATGTTGAGCATTGTTTCATATGTTTGTTGGCCATTCTTCTGTCTTCTTTAGAAAAGTTTCTGTTCAAGTCCTTTGCCTACTTTTTAATAAGGTTATTTGATTTTTTCTTGCTGATTTTCATGAGTTCTAAGTATATTCTAATTATCAGCCCCTTATCGGATGCGTAGGATGCAAAAATTTTCTCCCATTCTGTAGGTTGTCTGTTTACTTTGATGACTGTTTCTTTGGCTGTGCAGAAGCTTTGTAGTTTGATCATGTCCCATTTATTTATTTTTGTGGCTGCTGTGATTGCCTTTGGGGACTTCTTCATAAACTCTTTACCTAGGCCGAGTCTAGGAGAGTGTTTCCAACATTTTCCTCTAGAATTCTAATAGTTTCATACCTTAGGTTTAAGTCTGTTATCCAGCGTGAGTTGGTTTTTGTGAGAGGTGAAAGGTGTGGGTCCCGTTTTAGCCTTCTACAGGTGGCTATCCAGTTTTCCCAGCACCATTTATTGAAAAGAGATTCTTTTCCCCAGCGTATGTTTTTGTCTGCTTTGTCAAAGATTAGATGACTATATGAGGATGGTTTTATATCAGCATCCTCAGATCTGTTCCACTGGTCAATATTCCTATTTTTGTGCCAATATCATATTGATTTAATTACTACAGATTTGTAGTATAGTGTGATATCTGGCATATTAATACCTCTCATTTTGGTTTTGTTGCCTAGAATTGCTTTTGATATTTGGGGTCTTCTTTGGTTCCATACGAAGCGTAAAATTATTTTGTCTATATCTGTGAAGAATGCTGTTGGGATTTTAATAGGTATTGCAGTGAATCTGTAGATCAGTTTAGGTAATATAGACATTTTAATGATGTTGAGTCTGCAAATCCACGAGCATGGTATGGATTTCCATCTGTTTACATCCTCTGCTATTTCCTTCCTCAGTGTTTCATAGTTCTCCCTGCAGAGGTCTCTTACCTCCTTGGTTAAGTATATTCCTAGGTACTTTAATTTCTTTGTTGCTATTGTGAAGGGAATTGAGTCTTTGATTTGGTTCTCAATTAGATTGTTGTTGGCGTATATGAATGCCTATGATTTCTGTGTATTGATTTTGTATCCTGAGACTTTACTCAATTCATTTATCAGTTCCAGGAGTTTCTTGGTTGAATCTTTGGTGATTTCTAGATATAATATCATATCATCAGCAAACAGTGAAAGTTTGATCTCTTCTGCCCCTATTTGGATACCTTTAGTTCCACTTTCCTGTCTGATTGCTGTAGCCAGGACTGCCAGCACTATGTTGAATAGAAGTGGAGATAATGAGCAGCCTTGTCTGGTTCCAGTTCTAGGTGGGAATGCTTTCAATTTTTCCCCATTCAGTATGATGTTGGCTATGGGTCTGTCATATATGGCATTTTTAGGTATGTCCCTTCTATGCCTATTTTCTTAAGTGTTCGTATCATGAAAGGGTGTTGAATTTTGTCAAAAGCTTTTTCTGCATCTATTGAAAGAATCATGTGGTCTTTGTTTTTGCTTCTGTTTATGTGGTGAATTGCATTTATAGATTTAAGTATATTGAACCATCCCTGCATCCCTGGGATGAAGCCCACTTGGTTGTGATGGATTATTTTTTTTCATAAGTGTCTGGATTTGGTTAGCTATGATTTTGTTGAAAATTTTTGCATCTATATTCATTAGAGATATTGGTCTGTAGTTTTCTTTTTTTGTTGCATCCTTTCCTGGTTTTGGTATCAGAGTAATATTCACTTCATAAAAGGTGTCGGGAGGTTTCCCTTCTTCTCGATGTTGTGGAATAGTTTCTGCAAGATAGGTACTAGTTCTTCTTTGTAAGTGTGGTAAAATTCAGGTGTGAAGCCATCTGGACTGGGACTTCTCTTTTTATGGAGATTTTTAATTGCTATTTCTATTTTAGCTCTTGAGATTGGTCTATTTAGGAAATCTAATTCTTCCTGGTTGAGCCTAGGGAGGCTGTGTGTTTCTAGAAATTTGTCCATTTCCTCCACATTTTCCAGTTTGTGTGCATAAAGATTTTTGTAGTATTCATAGATTATATCTTGTATCTCTTTGGGATCAGTTGTGATATCTCCTTTATTGTTCCTGATGGAGCTTATTAGAGATTTCTCTTTTCTGCTTTTCATTAGCTTAGCCAATGGCGTGTGAATTTTGTTTATATTTTTCAAAGAACCAACTTTTTGTTTTATTAATCTCCTGAATAGCTTCCCTGTTTTCAATTTCGTTTAGTTCTGATTTGATCCTGTTAATTTCACTTCTTCTGTTGGGTTTCGGGTTGGTCCGCTCTTATTTTTCCAGCTCTTTGAGTCGTTTCATTAGATTGTCTATTTGTGATCTTTTTGTCTTTTGGTTATAGGCATTTATGGAGGTAAACTTTCCTCTCAGAACCGTTTTATCTGTGTCCCAGAGGATTTGATAGCTTGTCTCTCCATTGTCATTTTGTTCATAGAATTTTTTTATTTCCATCTTGATTTCTTCATTTATGAAGTAATCATTTAGTAGGAGGTTGTTTAATTTCCACGTTTTTGTGTAGAAATGTGAGTTTCCGTTAGGGTTCATTTCTACTTTTATTCCACTGTGATCACAGAAGGTACATGGTATGATTTCTATTTTTTTAAATTTCTTGAGATTTACTTTGTGTCCTAGAATATGGTCAATCTTAGAGAATGTCCCGTGATCTGATGAGAAGAACGTATATTCCGTGGATTTTGGGTAGAATGTTCTGTAAATGTCAGTCAGACCCAATTGTTCCAGAGTTTTGTTTAACTCCATTATTTATTTATTAATCTTTGTTTGGAGGATCTGTCTTATGCCGTCAGTGGGGTGTTGAAATCTCCGGTGAGTATGGAGTTGCTATTAATCCATTTGCTTAGATCCAGTAATGTTTGCCTTATGAAACTGGGTGCACTAAGTTGGGTGCATATATATTTAAAATTGTTATCTCTTCTTGTTGAAGTGTGCCCTTCACCATTATCTAATGACCCTCTTTGTCTTTCACTACTTTTGTTGGTTTAAAAATTAAATCGCCTGAAATTAGAACTGCCAGGCCAGCTCTCTTTTGGCTTCCATTTGCCTGGAATACTGTTCTCCACCCTTTTACTTTTAATCTGTATGCATCCTGGCAGGTTAGATGTGTTTCCTGAAGACAGCATATACTTGGCCTGTATTTTCTTATCCATTCAGCCAACCTATGTCTCTTGAGTGGAGAGTTTAAGCCATTCACATTTATTGAGAGAACTGATAGGTAACGTAGGTTATTGTTCATTCTGTTGGGTTGGATGTTATTGGTTTGATTTCTCTTTTGAGCCATTATATTATCTGGCCTTTAATCTTTGGGGTTTGGTTGTTTTTATATTCGTGAGTTTTTTTTTATGGTGTTCCGTGCGTAACACTGTTTTGAGTACTTGTAGGGCTGGTCTTGTCTTGGTGAATTCTCTGAGACTTTGCTTGTCTGAGAATGTCTTTATTTCTCTTTCATATATGAAGCTTAGTTTTGCAGAGAATAAGATTCTAGGCTGGGCATTGTTTTGTTCAGAAGAGTGAGAATGGGGCCTCAGTCTCTCCTTGCTTGTAAAATCTCAGTAGAGAAGTCTGGTGTTATTCGAATTGGCTTTCCCTTGTATGTTACTTGCTTCTTTAGTCTTACAGCTCTTAGAAGGGCCTCTTTAGTTGACATTTTGATCAGTCTGATGACTGCATGTCGTGAAGTCTTCCTGTTTGCATTGAATCTCCCAAGGGTCCTCTGAGCTTGTTGAACTTGTATATCGAGATTTTGAGCAAGGCCTGGGAAATTTTCCTCTATTATATCTTCAAATAGCTTGTCCAACCCTTCAGTGTTGTCTTCTTCCCCTTCTGGTAACCCTATGACCCTCACATTAGGTTTCTTCAGATAATCCCACATCTCTTGTAGGCTTTGCTCTTTTCTCTTGTTTCTCTGCTCTATCTCTTTGACTGTTTTATTCATTTGGAGGGTGTTATCCTCAATCTCTGAGATTCTTTCATCTGTGTGATCTACCCTGTTCTTGAGACTTTCCACTGTATTTTGTAGTTTCCTCAACTGATTCTTCATTTCCAGGAGTTCTGTTAAACTTTTCTTCATTGTGTCTATTTCTTTATTGAACTTTTTCCCCAGGTCCTGGAGGCTTTTTGTGGTTTCTTTGTGTTGGTTAATGAGTTGTTCTTGCAGGTCGTTGAATTTTCTGATGATCCACATTCGAAATTCCTCTTCTGTCATTTTTGTTGCCTGATTTGGGTTGCTGTCTGTTTCTAGGGCGCTGGTGCTCCTCTTTCGGGGTGTGTTTTCCGTTTGGTTCTTCATATTTTCTGAGTTCCTTCGCTGATTTCTTCCCATGTCGATCACTTGTTGTTTATTTTTTTAAGGTTTTCGTTTGGGTAGTCACACGCCTTGTTTAGTTTCTGAGTCAGTAGGTGATGTCTGTGGGTGAGATTCGACCACTGCCTGTATAATGAGTCAGTGGGTGCCGTGAAAAGGCTGTGCAGGATGTCCTCCCTGTCAGTAGATGGCTCTTGCTTAGAGGAACAGGCTACGCTGTTGTTTTTGTGTCCTGTTATCAGCTCTTGTTCCTGTAGAGCGGCACTCTAGTGCCTCAGGTGGTCGCAGGGGCCCTGGGACTTCCAGGTGTGTCCTTTTCTCCCCCTCAGTGAGGGCTGGTCTAGGAGAGAGCCTGGGAGGAGCTGGGTTTGGTAAGCCTTCATTGAGGTTTTGATTTGCATTTCTCTAATAATTAGAGAAGTTAAGCATTTCTTTATATGTTTGCATGCCATTATTCTGTCTTCTTTGGAGAAGTTTCTTTTCATTTCTGTCGCCCATTTCTTGATGGGATTGTTTGTCTTTTTCTTGTTAATTCTTTTAAGTTCTAGATAGATTCTTGTTATTAGACCTTTATCAGAGGTGTAGAGAGAAAATATTTTCTCCCACTCTGTGGGTTGTCTATTTGCTCTACTGATGGTGTCCTTGGCTGTGCAGGAACTTTTTAATTTGATCAGATCCCATTTGTTTATTTTTGATGCTACAGTCATTGCCTTGGGGGTCTTCCTCAAAAATTCTTTGCCTAGGCCAATGTCTGATAGGGTTTTCCCAACATCTTCTTCTAGGATTCTTCAGGTTTCATGCTTTAAGTTTAAGTCTGTTATCCATCTTGATTGAATTTTTGTGAGAGGTGAGAGGTAGGGATCCTGATTTGCTCTTCTGCATGTAGCTAGCCAATTTTCCAAGCACCATTTATTTAAGAGAGATTCTTCTCCCCAATGTATATTTTTGTCAGCTTTATCAAAGATTAGATTACCGTATACTGATGGTTTCATCCCTGGTATCTCAGATCTATTCCAGATATCTATGCTTCTGTTCTTGTGCCAGTACCAAGCTGATTTAACTATTATTGCTTTATAGTACAGCTTGAGGTCAGGAAGACTGATGCCTCCTAGTTTGTTCTTTTTATTTAAGATTGCTTTGGCTATACGAGGTTTTTTCTGGTTCCATACGAAGTGAAGAATTATTTTTTCTAGATTTATAAATAATGCTGATGGTATTTTGATGGGGATTGCATTGATTCTGTAGATCACTTTAGGTAATATTGACATTTTAACTATAGTGATTCTACCAATCCATGAACAAGGTAGATTTTTCCATCTGTTTAAATCTTCTGCTATTTCTTTTTTTAGTGTTTCATAGTTCTCCTTGTATAAATCTTTTGTATCTTTCATTAGGTATACTCCTAGATATTTAATTTTCTTTGGGGCTATAGTAAAGGGTATTGCGTTTTTTATTTGAGTTTCTGCTTGATGGTTCTTGGCATATATGAATAGAATTCCTAAACAGACCAATCTCAAGCTCAGAAATTGAAGCAGTAATTAAAAACCTGCCCCCCCCAAAAAAAAACCTGCCCAAAGGGAAAAGTCCTGGGCCAGATGGTTACACTTCAGAGTTCTACCAAACATACAAAGATGAACTCATACCTATACTACAGAAACTATTCCACACCATTGAGAAGGATGGTATCCTTCCTAACTCATTCTACGAAGCCAATATCACCTTGATACCAAAGCCAGGAAAGGACACAACAAAAAAAGAAAAGTACAGACCAATATCCCTCATGAATACAGATGCAAAAATCCTAAATAAAATTTTAGCAAATAGAATTCAGCAGCACATCAAAAAAATAATTCACCATGACCAGGTGGGCTTTATTCCAGAGATGTAAGGATGGTTCAACATACGCAAGTCTATAAATGCAATTCACTTCATAAATAAAATCAAGAACAAAGACCATATGATTCTGTCAATAGGTGCAGAAAAAGCATTTGACAAAGTCCAACACACCTTTATGATAAAAACTCTTAACAAAAAAGGCATAGATGGCTCATACCTTAAACTTATTAAATCCATCTATGACAAACCCACTGCTAATATCATTATAAATGGAGAAAAATTGAAATCTTTCCCCCTTCGATCCGGAACTAGACAAGGGTGCCCGGTATCTCCTCTCCTATTCATCATAGTACTTGAAGTCCTAGCGATAGCAATCAGACAGGAGAGGGGTATTAAGGGCATCCAAGTTGGGGCAGATGAAATCAAACTCTTGCTCTTGGCCGATGATATGATATTATACCTAGACAACCCCATGGGCTCTTCCAAGAGACTCCTAGACTTGATAACCGAATTTGGTAAAGTTTCAGGTTATAAAATCAATATACACAAGTTATAAGGTCCTATTCTTAAGTGGTTTGCCTTTAGGTGCATTCTCCTGTTGTCTTCCACTTTTACTAGAATTTTTAAGTCCTTTGTATTTCACATCATAGTGAATCATTTAGTTATTTTTAAGAATAACTTAAAAAAAATAACTTAAGAATTCTTTCTTAAGAGTCTCTGAATACAAAATACCAAATTAAATTTCCCAAACAAAGCCTATTTTAATTTTTGATTCCTCTAGACACAATTCTGTTTCTTTTGGTTTAAATTCTGCAGGTGTTTCACCAAAACCAACGGCACTTCCAGTGGCAGCCTTCTTCCTGTAGTCCCTGTGGTAGCACCTTATCTTCGGGATGGCTTGGAAATGAAGCCCCTCAGCCACATGCAGATGTCTGTGTGTCTGGCTCCCACTGTCCCTGCTTGTGGCACTTTGCCTGAGGAGAGCATCAGGGACAATGTGCCGTCAATACCTGTTCAGCACACTTGCTGTCAGGACAACATAAATGACATCAACTCTGATTACACAGAAGATACAGCAGAGTTCAGCAGAGGTACGGGGGTGGCATAACAAACCTCAAGTTTCTAGATAGTCTTCAGTTAGCTAAGAAATACATAAGGGAGGGTGATGCTCTCAGAGGGTCCCCTCTGTGATTAGTTTACATATTTCTTAAGAGACTGGAGTGGGGGTGGGGGCAATGTTGGATACTCTAAGAAAAGATGGGACTAGAAAACGGATTCTTTGAAATTCTGTTATTACTCACATCCTTCATCTCAGGCTGTTAATCCCATTACATTTTGAAAAATATATCCAAACAGGCCTTGCTTCAGGCTATACCTGAACAGAAGGCATGCTGGAAGAACACATTTTGTGAGCATGGGCCTCATTTTCTTTTACTTTTGTTCTGGAGTTGTAGCCTTTCTTAGAGGTGGTTATTTTGGGGCTTTTAAGGGGTTTGTCTTAATCCTCAGATGAATTATATAACTATTCGTGAGAGCTCAACTTTATTTTAATCCTTTTACACACCCTCTTCCTTAAATTCAAACCAAACATAACTAGGTTCTACTTTTACTTATTATTCTTTCTTTATTGCTCTAAGTAATATTAAACTGCTTTGTAAAAATCAGCCTTTATCATTTTATAATGTTCTCAAACCTTTCTGTTTTTCAGGAGACAGCTGTATCAGTTTAGAAACGGAGAACAAAGCTCTAGGTTGGAATGCTCTTATTTTGCCCCCTGTCTTAGAGGACTGTACTGAGAAGACAGCACGGCGCCCCCCTGGCATTCCTTTAGACAGCTCGTCAGGGACCCTGCAGTGACGCCAGGAAACCTGACGTGCAAATGACTAGTCATGTTTCCGTGTCCAGCCAGTAACTGCACGAAACAGCTCTGGGAATGAACTATGTGAAGGATCTAATTCAAATCAGAGAAAATCATTATTTATTTTTTTTGTAGTAGTAATGTCATCTGAATGTATCTTAAAATGTGTGTCCTTTTATATTATTTATGCCTTAAAATGTTTCTTCCCTATTTCTCCCCCCCCCCAGTAGGAAACAACCTTGTTTTGTATAGTTTCCAATCATCTGGAGCACAGTGGAATGATTTCATGCTTTCTACAACCCTCGGTGACAGCAGGCGCTCCTCATGCACAGGGTCTCGGCGGCTGGAAGACAAGCCAGGAGGGAGTTGCAGGGGCCATTTGAAGTTTGCCAGCACACAGGTTTTCAGATAGAAAACTGTCTTCCAGTACTGTATTATCAGACTTTCTGAGAACATTTTGAAAGCAACCACAGTTGTGACCTAATGTTCATCGTAGCAGATCTGGCTGGTATTTTATGAGTGCCTTTCACAAAATTGATAGTGATTTTCTATCAGTACATGGGTACAGGAAATGTTCAGTCTTCTAGGCACTAGTTATAAGCAGCATCCTGGACACAGTTGTGTGAAAGATTTAGTGAACTATTGCAGTATGCAGAAAGGGAACCAAGGCCAGAGAGGAAAAATAATGTTTTAATGTCCCATCACTTTCAAATTACATTAACTTATAAAATAGCCACCGTGGGGCTCCTTTAGACCGTTACTAAGGGTAAAAACAAAGTGAGACTTTAAGTGGTGGCTTGAAGAGAAAGATACACATTTTAAGAAAAAGGGGACGGCTCCAGGGAGCCGTCTTGCCAGAAGCTCGCCCACCTGTCCCGCCGAGCACAGCCGCGCTGTGGCACCGCCCTGCTGCGCAGCCACTTCTCACTGCCAGTGTGCCACGGTCAGAAAGATGTGCGTGTCAGAAAAGACTTAATTGGGAAGAAAAGGTGCTTTTTTTAACTTCTTGACTTTTTTTCCAGAATGTCATCATTGTAAACAGACACTGCAACTGTGGTCAGCAGGGCGCAGACGTCATTGCTGCCTCTGTGTACAAGGACCTTTGCAGCTGCCTTCGGAAGGCCGTTCTCCTCCATGTTAAAGACACAAGCGCACACAATAAATGGATTTCACAGCTTGAGTCAAGCTTTGATGGATCACTGCTTCTTTTTGTTTTGTACATCCCTTTGGGGAAAGAAACAAAAACTTAATCTGCTTATGTAGGGTCAGGCAATCCCGGCAGAAATTGCAGTGGCATAGAATACAATACGATGTTAACCAGTTTTCTATATAATTGCATCAGTATTCCCTTACATATGTCTGTGTGTTTTATAATAGAACTGCTAGTGGAAATGTGCTTTTTTAAGCTGGGTCACCATGTAAGAGTTACTTCCAGTAGAATGTAGCAAATACAATTCCACAGTTAGATATTAGGGGTACTATAGAAGCAAGTTCTACATTTCAGATGTCCACACCTGTTGTATACTAGATTTGTTCTTCATGTTGCTTAGATACAATCAGCTTTGGAGCTGATAGTTGCATCCGTCCTTTCTGTGACTAGCGAGGGACAATGTCCTAGTACACAGAATATGAAAACATACTCTGTGTTTTCTAATCAAGTTACAGGAATGCTGTCACAGAGGGAGTTGGGGAAAGAAAACTGGGGAAGTAATGTCCATAGATAGTCATTTTTGATTCAGGAAGCAGGTGTATTAGCATGAGCCTTAGGTCATAAACTGCTTTTAAAGATTGAATTTGAATATGGGGTTTGTCCATGAGGAAGAAAAAATGGCTTTACCTTTAGGACAATCTCATTGTGGACTTCTTTATTTATAAGTAATGCTGTTTTAAGTGTTATCATTTTTATTGTATTTTATTTATAAAAATGCCTTTATATATTGAGATATATAAATATATAAATATATATATATATATATAAAATTTCCTTATGTTTAGGAGTTATGGGTTCTCCCTAAGTGTAAGTTGCTCTGAAATTTTATGCCCTGCACAATCACCAAATCAGTTCTACCTAATGTCTTTTCACCAGGAGATAAGAAGACATAGTATAGAGCATGGGAGATAGCATTAACGTTTGTTGAGTAACTGCTGTGTACCAGGCACTGTGCTGGGTGCTTGTCACTGTTATCTCTTTTAGCCCTCACAACAAATTGTTAAAATCCCCAAGACATGCATTGAGCCATAGAGCTTGATTGGAACTCAGTTTATCTGGAGTCATAATCTGTGCTCCCCACATTTTTCCACACTGCTTTCCAAAAGCACTGTGGTTCACTCTCTTGATGGAACCAGTCCTGTTCCACAAGCCATCGTCTGCCCTGCGATGCGAGTCCTCCCTGCGCAGGCAGAGGTCTGCTCATACTTGTCTCCCAGGAATCCACACTCCTCTCCTTGGTGCCCCCCCACCATACCCAGGAATTTGATCTTCACTTGGCTCAGTGATCATGAAACGAGTCATGGCTCTTCACATCCTTTGTCATTCCTAGGATTCTGTGTGATTCTTTGTTTCAGCATTAAACTTCCCCCACTCCCATTAAACCACCCCACTCTTCCCCTTGTACTTGAGCACTCGCAGTCTGGTGGTGATGGGTGCGGTCCGCGGTGCAGGTTAAATCGCAGTGTTCTAAACCTTTTGAAGTGGTCTTTACAAAAGCATTTCTTTCTGGGTTTTGTTTTTGTTGAATGAGTCTGTGAAGACTAAGGCATCCATCCTGGGCTGATCATGCCACAAATCTCATTCTAGCTACAGAACTGCCAAGAAGTTAACGTTTATAGTTGAATTTCACCTGTGTTGCTCTCTTTTAAAACACTGACTTTGAGATACATGCTGTGTAGCATATTGAAAAGTATATTTTATCTTCCTTAAAGTTGTAATATTATGTTTGAAATTGTACATATTCTAAACGATGTAGCTTTGATAAGTTGTATTTTGTTGATATGATTTTATATTAAAAGAGAATGCTGCTTTCATACAGAGTAGCCTCTGAAGATGGGGTATGCAGATTTCCCCCCGCGTTTGTACAAAGCTGCTTATAGTTTGTGGTTGGGGGGGGTGAATGTCTTACTCTGAAATTCTTTGGAAGCTCTATCTTGTCCTTCCTTGAAAACCCCTGTGTACACCCAGGAGCTCAGCGTGTTAATCCCTTCTGCTCTGGGTGTGGAGATGAAGGCACTGAAGGGGCAGGATCTTGGGCAGGTGTTTATGAGGAGGCTGAGAGGACACTTGGACCAAGGGGCTGTGGGACCAGGCAGACCCCTCAGGGCAACTTGCCACTTCCTCGGACAGAAGGGAGGAGGACAGGACGGGAGAGAAGCTGGGGCGAATGAGGAGAGGTCCTTCTCGGTCTCTCTTTACCGTTAACATCTGTAGGTACTCCAGGGTAGAAATTTAGCCTCTTCAAGAATAAACTTTGTTTTACAGCGCTAAAAAAATTGAAATTGCTAGGCTTCTCTGTTTGGCCTTTTCTGTTTTATTTCCTATATATAAATAAACCTTAGACCCAGTCCTGAGAGCTCTGAGGGAAGCTGAAACCTCTTTTCCAATAGTGTAACTGTGAGAACCGAAGAAGCTACTTCAGTTTCTCTCAGTTTTCTGTCTCCTTTTAGGCGCCACTTTCTGTATTGCAGGCAGGTCGCCCCTGGGCTTGCTTCCTGTCTCTCCTCACCTGAGTCCTGACTCTTCCAGTCAGCTGGACAAGCATGCATTGTGCTTCACTCAGATTTCAGACACACATACACATGAGCCAGTGAGTCATGCTGGCAGCTGACAGTGTGACTTTGGAACAGCCAGTTCTCTGTCAGGCAGCTCCCCGCCTGGTAGCAGGAAGCTGCATCTGCTGTGTCTGGTTGGCTCGGACTCCTGGAGTCTGCCCGCTGCAGCCTCGCATTCCTGTGCTGCAGCCACATGCAGGGAACACACCTCCACGCCTTGCTGGGCCCACTAGCAAAACCTGGACTCAGCCATCAGCCTCTCTGGGAGCTACAGTTGAAATAGTCCTCTATTAGTGCGAACATAGGCGTGGTTTATTTAGGAATTGCTCACTCTACAGACTTTCTTCTGGAAGCAGCTAGCTTGCTCACACTTTTATAGCACCAGAGATGGTTCCCAGTACCACAGCTTTCACTTGCCTTGAGACACCCAGCGACTCTTCTGTCCAGTGTGTGTCTTCCTCATCCTGTCACTTCTGTCTTCCACAGGCTGGGCCAGAGCTTCTTTTCTCACCAAGTCATTAAGGTTTACTGCAGCTGGGACTTGCGCTGATTATAAAGACTGGGTATTAAGTGGGGAAGTGTAGCTGGTGCCTTAGCTACCGTGGTTTTAAGACCAAAATGTGACAAAGGGGCTCTTCTCAAACCTACGTGCCCTCTCTGGGCCTATTTGCATCTTCCTCTTTGGGCCTCACGGTGTTGCCATCACTGCGATGGTGACTTACTGGAACATCAGGGACTCTTGTGCAGGATTAGAACCTGAGTGGTGGCTGGTGTTCAAGGCCTGCAAAGAGCGTGTATGGGGGCAAAGAAGATAACTGCCCTGGGAGTGTCCCAGATGGTTCCCAGAGAATAAGAGAAACCGAATTTCATGCCCGGCACTCAACACAGGTCTCTGTGTTCATGAGCAATCTTTGGGATGACCGATGCTCACCTGCCTGTGCCTCAGTACCTTCCCTCGAGCCCCTCTGTTGGTGTCTTTGCTCTCTGAAGGTGAGGTAGGAGAGTAAAGTCAGTGGCAACTCATTTGTCTAGCCTCCTTTCCAATTGGAGGAAAGCCCTGGGCCCCAGAATGACAGTTCTGTACTTGCATGGGAACAAGCAACTGACCAAGGCCTGTGGAATGGAAAAGAAAATGAATATTATTTGGCCAACCCAGCAACGATACCAGAAAAATGGCCCTTCGTACTGGTAGGCTTCATACTAGTGTCTCAGAAACCCAGAAGGGAATGGCCCCAAATGCCTGAGTTGGGAGTCAGAGCCTAGAAAGACAGCATCTAGCATGGGGAGAGCCTCGGTTCTTCACCCAGGCAGTACCACCTCACTTATTTGGATGGGTCTAGACCCAGCCACTCCATGGGGTCAAGCAGCCCCTCCCTTCAGATGCCCACTCATGGGGGCAAGTCTGCAGGTGCTGGCGGGCAGCATACCACCATTCCTGTGCCCGCCGCACCCAACACTGCTGGATGGGCACTGAAGCAGGGTCTGCTAGCAGGGCAGAGCAGGGGTTGTGTGGTTTAGAGCCACTGCAGAATTTGGGCAACAGTGGCTGCTAGGGTACCTGCTTATCCAGTCCCCTCCAGCTGACATGGGAACCAAGAGCAAGGCTTGCCCCAAAGAAGCTGGAGAAAGGTCTCTCCCAGGGAGCAAGTGCCAAACCCCTGCTGGTTACCCTGGAAGATTGCACTGGAGGGAAGTATGTCACAGGGAGGAGGTTCCCAGGATGGAGCGGGAAGCTGGGAGCCCACCTGCACCCCAGAAGGTGAGACAGGCACAAGTGGGCTCCTGTTCTTATTTAATCACCAGCACCTTCTTAATCCACTTTGGCTATTTCTTCAGATTCACATTGAATTAGGGCTCCTCGAGGCCTGGAGCCTTCTAAGCCCCCAAGGGAGGGATGGGGAAGAGTCATAAAGATGACCCGAGGACCCTGAGGAGAGGGCAGAGAACAGAGGCTGGGGACTCAGTAGGAAGGAAGCAAAGGGACAGAGAGGGATCCCCTGTGGAAAGGAAGAGGAACCAGGTCCAGTTCCTTGGAGAAGGGTGAGACCCCCACAGCGCTGGCCCTAGCACCTGGCGTCGACACTGCAGAGGGATATCCCACTATGTGGTGATTCAGAGCCAGGATGTGGAGGCATAAGTAACCCCTGGGTCCAAGCCTCCCTGCCACCGAACCCTGCTCTCTGGTTCGATGTCACTAGCAGCTGTCTCCCAAGCCCCAGCTCCTGGGCCTGAGGCACTGGCTGTCTGCTGCACCAGTGTTGAAAGGAGCTCACAGTGTCGTTAAGAAAACAGACAGACATTGCAGATTGTCTCAGCAAGGCAAAATCTTCTGATCAGAAGGGCATGTAGTGGTAGCAAAAGCAGCCAACCAGCTGTTGTGCTATGGGGAAGTTCTTCACCTTTTAATCCTTAATGCAGACCTAGGGCTATGTATCATCCCATTGGTGTCGTGGCCCGATTACAGGACGAGGGATGACACACAGAACACATAAGACGCAGACAGACAGAATTGGCTGTAGTCCCGGAAGAAAAAAGGACACAGAGACGAGATGGTTTCAGACTGCAGCACTGAAAATGTGCTCGTCATTTATTTATATACAGTTTAATTGGGCAAGCATCCCGCAGCTATTTTCTCATGCCAGCTACTTTCCCAGCTACTTTTTGGTATGTGACTTCCCATGGCCAACAACACCTGCTTTTCCAGTCAAAGCAAAAAGCATGGCCTTCTACAAGAGGTCTCTTTTGATGTTTGACACTGTTTTCAGATAACAAACAATCTCGGCTCGAGTGCGAGACCACGAGTCCTTGACCATCTTGCAGCACCTAGCACCGCGTGCTGGTTACCAGGCAACCTTGGCTCGCATGCGAGGCCACAGGTTCTTGGCCGTTTGCCTGGAGAAAGAGTTTCTTCAGCCAGTCAACAAGCCACGTCCTGCTAATTGTGGGAACAAGCAATGGGCTCCCGTTCTGCTGACTTGGGGTCTCAGCCAATCTGACCCTGGGACGGCTCGCTGCAGCTCCCTTCACATTGGAGGGACTTTGACCTCACAATCTTGTCCTTACCCTATTGACCAAGGTGTGTTGTTGAGGTATAAGGGAGAACACGAAGTTAAAGTTAGTAAATGTGGGGATTTTTTTGTATTGCAATAAAGGAGATTAAACCAAGGTTATTGTTATTGTACAGTTTGTGCTATGTCTTATGTATAATTATGTACAGTTGGATATCGGATAGAATATTCCTTCGGCAGAAAAGATTAGGCCCAGGTCATCTCCTCCTACACCAGGAAGCCCTGGTCGCCCACTTCCACTGCACTGCACCTTTCTCCGGTGCGTCCTTAGGTGAAGCTGCTGATGGCAACGTTGGGAGGAGCCGAGTATCCTGGGAAGAGGGCGGGACACATCCAGCACATGTGTACCCACAGCCACGTGTGCTTGTGCACCCAGATTTGCTCCTGCTGAGAGATAGCCTGGCAGTGTGGAAAAGGCACAAGATTTCACCTTGTAGACCTGTCTAGTCTCAGTTTCCTTAACCATGAAATGAAGAAAAGGAGATTATTTTGACTGCATCGAGCTCTAGTTGCCTGTATTCAAGAGTGTGCCAGGTTCACACTCACATAGTTCACCAAGGTCCCTGCTCTTGAGGGGCCTGCCTGTGCCGGAGGGAGCTCGAGGGTCCACATGTAGAGCAGGGAATTCCTGTGCCTTTGCACGTAAGGTGCTCTGCGGCTGCTGGTCTCCCACCCCTCGTCACACAGGCACAAACCACCCTCACTCACGCAGGACCTCCAGCAGCACGCTGCGACCGCTGTTGCCCACAGTGCTGTGGGCCACGCATTGGTCGGTGCCCCTGTGGTGGGCTGGGTCAGCATCTCTGATGCCAAGGTGCAGCTGGGCACCCTCAGGGTGCAGCACAAATCCTGGCTCCATGTGCTGTTGCTGGGGTCCCGGCCAGAGAAGCTGGGCAGGTGATATGTGCCCCCCTCCCGGAGGGCACACTCCAGTCAGGCCTCTCCCCCTCCAACACCGACACCTGAGGCTCTCCCACAGCCAGCTGTGGGGCTTCTGAGGGGACAGAGAGGGAGAGGCTGGGACAGGTCCCCCACCCAGCTAGTGGGAAGGGTTGGGGTAAGGCGCTGCATGCAGTAGAAGGGATAGAGAAGAAAGGGGAGAGAAGATGGGGAGGTTGTGGCATTGACAGTGAAGCCTGTCTGGGGCCACCTGCCTCCTCACTTGGGATCCTGTTCTGTGCTGAGTTCCTATTAACGTCAGCTCCAGGCTTGGCCCACAACAACAGTGTTCTCCAGGCTTTTCCCCGCCCTGTCCTCGCCTTGGCTTCTGCAGGTAGGGCTCTGCCTGAACCGCCCCGCATCTGGCATGGGCCTCCCCACTTGAGGGCCTCTAGGCTTAGTGCCAGGCCCACAGCAAGTGCTCAGTTTTTATGGACTGACTCTGATTAGAGACCCAGACTCTTAGGTGTCAGTCTCCTACGATGGAATTTCCCATCCTCAGAATGAGTAATAGGGAAGGAAATCTCTGGGGTTGAGAACCTCCTTAGAGCCCTCAAGAATACGCTAGTCACCAAGCCTTTGGAGACTGAGTGATAAGCCATTGCATGAGAACTGTTTCGTGTGACACCTCCTATGCTTTGCTCACATTTTTTAACTTAGATATTTAATTCTTTTTTCTTGAGTCGGCAATAAATGGACTGACAGGGCCAGATGAAGACAGAGAGGAACAAGATCAAAAACAAACGGAGTGGAAGAAGCAGAGAGACCTTGGTCTCCTGAGACATTAATGCGAGTGAAGAATATTAGCAGGCACTGCCGTATGCAAATCCACACCAATGAAAGTACCATGGCCACAGCTATGACTACTAAGCCCTTGAACATGGCCATCCATGTCAAGATACACGGTAATTGTAAAAACACACATCAGATTTTGAAGACAAGATAAAAAAGGAATGTAAAAGATCTCATGATAATAAACTGAATATATTGGATTAAATAAAATGTTTCACTTTTTTTGTTTTTACTTTTTTTAATATGGCTACTTGAAAATTTAAAATCACATATATGGCTCTCATTCTGTTTCTATTGCACAACTCTGGCTTGGAACGACCCCCTCCTTTTATGGATCAAAAAAAAAAAAAAAAACCACTTGAGTCCCTGGAAGCTGAGGTGACTCTCCTGACTCACTTTCCATCACAGCACAGCCACCCCCCAGAGCCCCTCACCTGGGTTCTAAAGGGCTGCTCCTTCCATCCCAGCCCAGAATGGAGTCACTAGCCCCAACTTACCCAGCTGCAGCTGGCAGTGGTGGTCAAGGGTCCTGAGTGGGCTAGTGCCCTGGCAGATGAACTCTCTACCAACCAGATCTGCCTGGATCTGCAACAGGTGCACACCCAAGGAGGGGCTGCTGCTGCCCATCAAGCCAGCTCAGTGTGGCCAGGGGTCACCCCCCAGTCCACTCACAACTCAGCATGATCAACTGGTGTACCATCATGGCTGTGGTCTCACAGGTGGGGCTCCTGGGAGCTTCCCCTGGAAGGAATGATGGCTTACACAGCCCCGTGGGAGGAGGAAGGGCTTGGCAGTTTTTCCCAAGCCCTTCCTTCGTTTGTTCTTTCGCTCACTTATTGCTCCATTACTCTGTAACTCACGTATTCATTCATCATTTAATGCGGGCTGATCATATGCCGGGGAGATGGTGAGAACAGATACTAAGCAAGCAATTATAATTTGATAAATGCTGGAATATAGGTAGAAAGACAAACTCTCTGGGGCTTTAGGAAGTAGCACTTTGCAGATAGGATGACATCTGGACTCTGTCTTGGCAGATGAATGGGACTTTCCCAGGCAGAGAGGAGGCAGAAGAGCACACTTAGCCTCAAGAAGGCTAGAGGCATGTTTCAAGATCAAGATGCCATGGAGTAGTAGAAGTGGGATGTAAGGTTGATGAGAGCCCGGAGGCGGGAGACAGTGGGGAGGTGTCCTAGGGCCCCAAGCCCAAATGAGGAGGACAGAGCACAGTGTGAATAGGGGAGTGGGGAGGTAAGAGCTGAGAGCTGAGGGTGGCCCACTTCCTTGTCATGTGGCCTCTCTTGGAGCCCCCTCTGTATCTGCTCTGACCCCTACCCACATTTTGCCTAGAATGTCAGAGTCGTGGTGTTTCCTGTGTCTGCTCACAGAGTGTGACCCTACAGAGGGCAGGCAGTGCCACGGCTGAGTGCTGGCCAGTGCAGGTAAAGACGCTGGCGCTGGGGAGCTGGGTGGCTGCATGACTCCAGGTGATGTTGCTGGGGGCAGTAGGGCTGATTCCCAGAGGCCCTTCCCACTGCAGCTGGGCAGCTGGAAACCCAGGTACAGAGCAGAGTCCCAGCCTCAGGCCTGGGGAACACAGCTCAGGAGGGATACCCCCCTGGGGAATCTGGCAGGATGTGGGTGAGTAAATGTGGAGTGCAGCAGGTACCAGCAACAGTGCTCTATAGCCCCCAGGCCCAGTCTGGGGTCTGGAGGCCTGGGGGACCAAAGGTAGGGAAGTAGGGAGAAGTGGGTATGAGGGGAAAGATTGAGGTTCTCTGAGGGCTGGTGGGAGAAAGGTTGAGCTCTCAGGTCAAGGGGCAGGGGGTCCTAGGGTGGGCAGGAGTTCAGAGTTCTTGAGGAATCCAAGGAGCCCCGTGGAAGGGCCCATTCCTGTCCTCCTCCTTGGCCCTGGACACCTAGGAACCAGGACACCTTGCCTCACTGTCACTCTGCTTCTCTGTGCCTCAGTCCCATCCTCAGGGCCATGGGGATAATCGCTGCAGGAGGTGCTATGTTAAGTCAAGGAAGTCCCCACCCCTACCCCTTGCCACAGTTTTCTCAGCCTCTTTCCCTGCCCTGAAACTCCACTGAGTTCTCTAGACACCCCTCCCAACTTCTACACCCCTTCCACAGGGCACTGGGACTGCCAGGCACAGGCCTGCGGGGCTCCAGTTGTGGGTTGCCCCAAGGTCAGGTCTGGGCACCCCCCACCCCTACTCACAGTAGATGGTGAGCTGGACGGGAGTCTGGGTGCAGGTGTCCAGGCAGCTATTTCAGGCCGGGAAGGTGTACAGGCCTGTGTGGACATGGCCAGCACTGCTGATGGGCCCAAGTGTGGACTTGTATGTGATCGTGGAGCCACACATAGTGACTAGGAGGGTTGGGTGCAGCCCAGCAGCGTGGCCTTACCTCTTCCCTCTCACTGGCCCCAAAACTCTCCTCAGTGAATCCCAGTGACTCCACGGTGACCGCAGGCTTGTGCGGACCATCTGGAAGGCAAGGAAGGCCTGTTACACCTCCTTGATCTTTATTCCCTCACTCACCTGCACAGTCATCTCTGAATCTCTCCACCCATCCCACAAACATGTAATATACAGCGGCTCTGCGTCCCCCCACCCCGTGCTAGGTCCTCCAGGATTCTGGAGTCCAGGGTCCCGTGGGCAGCACAATGCAAGGTGGTCAGGGCCCAAGGAGGTAAGCACCCTGGGCGGGGCAGCTCAGGAAGTGAGCTGTGGCTCTGGAGGATTCCCTGAGGGACTGCAGGTCTGGGCTGAGTTAGGGAATGCACAAGAGCTTGTTAGGCAAGAGAGAAGTAGCATTTCCAACCCTCCCAGTGTGCCTGGAATTGAGGGATTCCTTGAGCCTGGAAGGTTGGCTGCTTGGGACTACAGGGAGAAGAAAACACGGCAGGGATGATGCCCTGAGTGTGTTCCCAGTAGCCAGCCCTTCCACTTCCTCAGGCCGCCTTTCCCCTCGCTTCTGCACCCTAAGCTCAGTGTCACTGGGAAGCTGTGCCTGCCTCCCACGGAGGGCTGATTCTCTGCCTGCTTCCCAGCAATGCCTGCTCACCTGCCTCCCAGACCCCACACACCACACCTGGGACACAGACACAGGACGCCATCGTGCCTGCTCCTCACATCTCTAGACCATCCTGTTGTCTTCTTTCACACCGGGCTCCGCTTGGGCTTGCTACCCTCTCTTCCCACGGTGCCCCATCCCTGTTCCCTCAGGATTCGGTTGGTCCCATAAAGCCATTCAGGCTCAACCTAAAGGCAGACCTTCGGGTTGTCCCTGGAATCACGGGGAAAATCGTGAGCGTGAGTACAGGCACATTTTCCTGTGACCGCGGAAGGTTAAAAGCCCTGGAGTAGAGCATGCTTGGTAGCAGTGGACACAGCACCCTGCAGGGAAGGGGTTTGGGAGTTCTGAGGTGTTGCAGGAGGCCGAGTGTGGATGGGTAGGTGGGTGTCAGCCCTGATGCCTCCCCAGTGCCACTCGCAGATGACATCCAGGAGGCTCCGTCACTGCTCAGCATGTAGACATTGTTTTGGGTGCTGCACACGAAGCAGCCCAGGTGCGTCTGGTTGTTGGGTTCCAGACAGAGCAGCGGCTCAGTAACCCCCATCAGGGTCTCCCTGGGGCCTTCTGGTGCCTAATGCTGCCAGGCAAAGGCCACAGGCTCTGTGCCCTCCTGCACTGTACATGTGGCCACCACAGAGGCTCCCTCTACTGGGGACGGGTCACTCAGACACACCTGAGACTTAGACATGGGCATGGCCAGAGGAGAGAGAGGCCCAGGGTTTGTTACTGCAGACCCAGGCTGTGCCCAGCTGTGTCCAGCTGTGTCCAGCTGTGTCCAGCAGCCCCACCCTTTGTGGCTGGGGCTCGCCTGCCTACCCAGCCCTGGACATCCCTCCCTCAAGACATAGGTGTCCTGGCTCTCTGGAGGGTGGGCCCAGGACATGCAGGAGCATGGGAGGTACATGCGAGGGTGCCCAGCAGTGTGCAGACCAATTGCTGTCTGGTTGCGTCCTGGCCAGCGTGAGGAGGGAGCAGGCGCCATGGAGCTGGCCACTGGCTGTGTGTAGGGCCTGGCACGGGAAGTGGCCACGGGCACCATCCTCAAGATCCTGCAGCTCCAAGCTGCTATTCCTCGGACTCACAGCCCCCAGAGCTGAGACCTTCACCCTGGACATGGTTCTGTCAGTGACAGCCACTGGCTGGGGAACCAGGGAGCCCAGGGTGGCGAGGCTCCAGAGGACCACCAGCAGCAGACCAGCCCACGGAGCTGCCCTGCACTCCCTGGGTGGACTTGGCCTGCTCTGTGGGCCTCGGGGGTCAGGTGGGGCTGGCCCGGGGAGAGAAGGGGCAGCACAGGATGTCTGGCTGCTCTGGCTCGTCCCACGCCCCCTGCCTGGAGCCTGTGTTATCACTGTGCAGCCCCGGGCGGCCGGCGGCTCCCTGGAGTTGGTGGGCAGGAGAAGGCTTCTGAGGGGCCCGCAGGGCTTCTGTTGGGACGCATGGGAGGGGAGTTGACTGAGGTCAGAGAATGGACTGGAGCAGAGCCCCCACCCCTCACGGGTCACAAGACCATTTGGAAAGCTTGATAAAAAATAGATTCATGGGCTGCACCCCAGATTACTGAGGCAGAAACCCCTTGGCTGGGTCAGGGCCCAGGAACCTGCATTTTTAACAAATGCCTCAAGGCCAGTCTGATGATCAGCCTAGTGACAATGATGACCTCAGAGACGTAGGAGATCTACACGGCCACTGGCAATTCAGATTCTGGAGGTCTCTGAAGGATTCCAGAAGGGTTCCAGAGCTGGGTCTCATTTGTTCCAGCCCTGTTGCAGCAAGGGGAAGAGAGGACTGTGGCCTGTCTGCACAGCCAGCACCCATTCACTCGCGACTGCTTGGGGAGCACCTGGCACCAAGGGCACAGAGACACGGAGCTCCCAGCCCTGCTCTCGTGCAGCGCTCAGTCCGTCAGGGGCCTGGCATTAGATAGTCCCCAGGCTGTAAGTCACACGGCAGGTGTTCTTCTTTGCTCGGGGCCACCCCTCAACCCAGCCTCAGTCTGAGCACCACGAGCCCCTGTTCCTTGGACATGGCCAACATGGGCCTGAGTGCTATATAGTGCTGAGAGCCTCAATAAATTTGCATGAAATAAGTGCCTGGACGGACGACCGAGCCGGCCAGGAGCAATCCACCTCAGTCCATCGACTGAATGCCTCCTTTGTGCTAGGTCACTTGCCTGGCCTGTTGACCCGAATGCTAAACAACCTTGTGAGACGGTTAATAGTCCCATGAGCCTCTGAGAAACAAGTCATTTTGCTTAAAACCACACAGTAGGTGGTGAGACTGGGATGGGAGCCTCAGTCTTTGATTCTCCCCACCACTATCAGCTTCTCCAGAGAGAGGAGAGGATTTTCTCAGATAGGTATGGAGTTGGGGGGAAGGGATCAAGGGCAAAATTCTGATGTTCCAGAAGAAGAAGAAGAAGAAAAATATTTAACCCAGAAACTGAGTCATTCCAACCCCAGGGACATTGCTTTGGCCCAAGCTGCCAGCACCTCTCCCCTAGACTATTATAAAGATGTCCAACTGCCTTCAGCCCTCTCAAAACCAAGGAACTTTCTGAAACCCAGATCTGGCCAAGACACTCCAAAGCTTACAGTGGCCCTCAGGACAACTCCGGCTTCTAGGGGCAAGCAGAGCGCTGTTACCACATGGCAGCTGCTCAGCGCAGGCTAGGTGAACGTCTACTGTGAACGGAGCCTAGTCGAACGGCTACTCAAGTGCCAAAGGAGGTTCCCCAAGGAAGAAAAGGGAAGAAATAATGGGGATGGTGGTGGGGAAGGGACTACCTGGTGGGTGGGCAGATATGAGGATCACTCACCTGAGGCCCATGGATGCAGAAGGCAGAGATGCATGTACAGTAGGAGGCTGAGCAGCTGGTGCTGGTCCTCTGGCCTACCATGACCCCGTCTCCATGGTGGCACCCACCTGAGACTCTACCTGGCTTGGGCCCCTCTACCCAGAGTACAACCCAGCCCCGGGAGGATGGGAGTCTGGCTCAGGTTGCCAACCTCAGCCCTTCCAGAGCCTCCAGCCTTGCTTTCCTGTTACTCTCACTGTCTTGGTGACGCATGAATTATCCACTAGGAGGCTCACTCCATCCGTCATGCCGAGCCGGGCAGGGCCAGCCCTGCCTGTGGCAGATCCCCGGTGGAGGACCACAAGCCCTCTGCATCTTCATTTCAAGGTTATTGTAAAATTAGAGTCACTGAACACACAGTTGACAAAGGTCCCCAACTTCATCAAGTTCAACCACCTGGCCAACACAAGACTCCTGACCACAGGGTCCTTGAGGGGCCCACACACCTCTCCTTGCCCTCCATCCACTCTGGCGCTGTCCTCACGTTGTGGGGGCCGAAGCTGGAGGAGCTGTGGTGTGGAACATGGCTGGGGGTGGCTTTAGGAAGTTTCTGGGCCTCTGAGTGCTAGTTTCCTTTCAGATAAGTGAGATAATAATACCTTCTTTGTTGTAAAGAGTATTGTGATAATTAAGTGAAAAAACTTACATTAGCATATGGGGGGGCTTTTGGGTGCTGTTAATATTCTATTTCTTGACTTGGGTAGGGGTTATAGTTCAAGCTGTACATTTATTTTTTAACACATTATAAATTATATAATTGACATAATTCTCACATACGTTTGATATAAATTACACACGTGCACATGTACATAGTCGCACACAGGTGAACAGTGCCCGCATGCAGCAAGTGTGCCATTCATGCTTCTGGTTAGATTTGAAATATAAAGTCTAGAGACCCTGGGGCTGGGATAGAGCCCAGCTTTCTGCTGTCCAGAGCTCTCTGAATCTTCTCCCTCTCTCCCATGTCTCAGCATGTCCTGCTGCCCTGGCTGTCTATGAAGGACAGCTTGAGATAGGGTCAGGTTTTCCCACCCTCTGGTGGCAGGGTTGGGGGAGGTGAGATTCCTGGGCCCCAGTGAGAAGGGGATCTGATGTCCCCTTTCAGGTTCCCCAGGGCTCAGTCAGGATGGGAGCTGTCAGGGCTCAGTGCCAGGAAGGCTCCTCTGGTACTCTCTGGACAGACTCTGCCCCACTCTCACCCCAACCATGGCTGAGGCCCCGCCATGCCCTCCTCAGGATCTTGAGACCCCCTGCCCCTAACCTCTGCTGTGGAGCAGGATGGCAGTGGTCCCTGAGAGCTGGGCTACCACAAGTGACAGGTTTGACTGACCCTAGTGACCAGACCATATGGTCCCCTCGCTTTGATCCTCCCACTCGCCGAACTGGGAATGTCTGCAGCACTCCACTGGATGTTCCTGTGGGGACAGATGGGGGTCTGCACTGCCATCACCACAGGGTGCGCAGCAGCACCTGTGTCTGGAGAGGACATGAGAATTCAGGCAGTGTGAATCAGAAAGCTTTAAAGGACCTTCCTGCCCGCAGCCAGAGTTTGTGCTGCACGAAAGTTAGTCTGTGCTGCTTGTGGAATTAGCCCCTCTAGCCCCTCCCCATCCAGGAGCACCAGGGCCACAGAGAGGCAGATGGGGACTCCTCATCCCATAAGGGAGGCCCTAGAGGGGAGAGTCAGGGAGGGAGGACATATTCATCGGGGTCTCCAGGGAAACAGAGCCGATGGGATGATGGGACATGTGTATGTATAGAAAGAGATTTACTGTAAGGATTTACTGTCATTATGGAGGCTGACAAGTCCCCAGCTCTGCAGTATGCAGGCTGAAGACTCAGGAAGAACTGATTTTTCAGTTTGAGTCCAAAGGCAGGAAAAGACTGAAGTTCCAGCCCAGACAGGCAGGGAGGAGTCCCTTTTGGTTCTATTCAGGCCCTTGACTGATCGGATGAGGCCCACCCACACCGGGGAGGGCATCCTGCTTCACTGATTCTACCAATTTAAATGTTAATCTTACCCCAAATCTCCCTCATGGAACATCCAGAGTGGCGCTGGATGAAATATATGGATATCCCATGACCCAATCAGGTCGTGTAAAATTAACCATCACAGAGGTAACACATACTCTTCCTCCTCTGCCCTGGCTCTGCCAGGCCATGGACCCCAGGGAAGAGCCACAGCCCATCTCTGCAAGAGAAGAGATGTGACTGGAGTGAGAAAGCAGGAGCAGGGTTTCTGTCTCTGCCTCAGGAGCTCAGGAACTAGGAGAGACAAGGTGGCTGTTCCCTTGCTCTGAGAGACAAGAAAGCACAGTGTTGAGAACAAGCTTTGCCTGTTTCTTTACTGTGTGATCTTAGCATGCTATTTAACCTCTCTGAGCTTCAGTTTCTTCATTTATACGATAGTTTTCTTGAGAGCAATACATGAGATTATGTATGTATGCCCTAGTAAAATTACTTGTACTCCTTGACCCGAAGAATGTAAATAATGAGTTCGACAAATGTGTCTTGGGCGTCCACTGAGTGCAAGACCCTGTGCTGGGTGTGGTAGGGTTCCTCCCTTTCTTCCTTCCCCTTTTTCCTAAGGAGCTTCGGCCAAGCCGAGGTAATCTGCACTGCTAGGCTCTGCACGGTTTGGGGTCAGCTGCCTCCCTAAGTCTTGGGGTCTCATCTTTAGAGTAAGAATAGTCAAACTACCACATCAAGTTATCAGACAAATAAGATGCAAGCACACATACTGAATCCCTAACAAGCACCTGGTGCAGCATTGCGAGTATGTTCAATAAATGTTAGCTCCTGCCCTCTTTCTATTCAGGCTGGACCGAAATCTGCTTCCCTGACACTTCTATCCTTGGGGAATTCTTCCACTGAAGCTTTGCAAAATTATTCCAACCGTTCTTCTAAATGGAAGTCATTCAATATTTGAAACAGCAAGTGTAGCCCTTCACTTCTCTACCTAAATTACAATAATAGGTACCATTTGTTGAACATTTAAATATACCAGGCAGGTGTTAGGTATTATCAGCAACCCCATGAGAAAGTACTGCTGCTCACATTTCACAAACCGGCTCAAGTTCTCTCTACTGTTCTCCCGATGACTTGATTTCCCATGCCCTGTGTTGCTCCCCAACAACTTTAGGACACTCTCCAGTTTGTCCCCTTCCACTCTGGCCAAGGGCCCATGGAACTGCTATGTTCCTTCTGCTCTGACAAGAATAACGAGACTCTTGCTCAGGGACATACTGTGCTGGAGCTTTGTCTACGCACCTGTGAACGTGTGCGGTGCGTCAGGCTGCATGTGCCATGCGGCCCTGGGGGCTGGGCAGACCTGTATGTTCTGAGAGGAAAAGTGGCTGCACAAGTCTCCCAGTGGCTGGAACAGGCACAGGTTGCCTGCTGCTGCCTCCTTTCCAAGACCCTGTCCCTCACTATGGGCAGCGGCCACCTCAGAGCGTGGGGACATGTCAAACTCAGGGCCAGGTGACTCTTGTCCCTCAGCCTCTTCTTGTCTTGTGCTCCTATCTTGGCTCCCTTGGTGCAGCCTGCAGGCCCCTCCTCTCGTGCTGTGAGTTTCCACTCGGCTCTCCAGCCTGCTGTGGCCATTTGAAACCCGATTCTGGAATCCCAGGATTTGGGAGAAGCAGAGTGTGGAAGCACAGGCCAGCTGGGCTGGGCAGAGGAAGCAGATGCAAGCAAATGGCTTTTCCACGTGTGCCTTGTCGAAGGCCAACCGCAGCCCTCGGGGACGCAGCAGGAGATGAGCTGAGGACTGGAGAGGAAACGTGTTGGAGGCCGCAGGCAACACGTCCCAGGCCAGGGCTGTGCGCCCAGCTGAGAGAAGGGAGGAGGGCAAGAGGGACAGAAGACAGACAAGGGTTACTGCCTTGCCACTTTGTAAACTGCTCCTGGGAGGCCAGATAGGAAATGAAGGAGGCCCTGGAGGGAGGGGCTGGAACAGAAGATGAGCAGATCAGGAGAGGAAGGAAGGGGTAGGGTGTGCAGTGAGCTGGAGCACCTGCTGGGCTGCAGGGAAGGAGGCCTGGGCACTAGCTATCTTTCCATCTGCTTCCCATTCCTGGAGCCTTTTCACAACCAGCCCACCTGGGCATTGTGGGCAAAACACTCTTTCTCTAGGACTGCAATACCCACCCTGACACCACTCAGAGTTGTTATAAGAACTGCCCATCTGGAAAGAAAGTAGGCCCTGGAGTCACACCAAGGCTCAGAGCCTGGTTCTGCTGCCCACAGCTGAGTGACACTGACAAGTGGCTTACCCACTCCAAGTCTTGGTCTGTCCTCTGTAACTGCAGTCCCCAAGTCCCCAGCTGAGGTTGGGTATCTGTCTGTGGCCTGTTAGGGACTGGGCCCTGCCACGCTCCCGCTACCTGCCCATGGAAAAATTGTCTTCCATGAAATTTAGGAGACGGGGTGGTGTGGGGGGTGGCACCCAGAAGGAGGTAAGTGGCGGTGAGCAAGTGAAGCTTCATCTGTATTTATAGCCGCTCCCCATCACTCACGCCACCACAGCAGCACCAGCTCACATGTGGAAAAACTGTCTTCCATGAAATTGGTCCCTGGTGCCAAAAAGGTTGGGGACTGCTGCTCTGTAAAATGGGGCTAGTTGCTTATTGGGCAATATTAGAAAATTATTGTTAATTTTGTTATGTGTGATAATAGTTTTGTGATTCTGTAAGACAGTGATTGTATTGTCTTTAAAATGAATACTCAAATATTCAGGAATGAAATGTCATGATGTCCTTAGTTTACCTTAAACTACTCTGCAAAGATAGAATAAACACCGCTTTAGCCAGGTATCTCGTTCTACACTGTTGCAGGCATTTTTGCAGGGCAGAAGCAGCACCTGCTTGACACTAACATGAACATCTTACTAGTTCCAGGAAGGCTGGAATTCGTTGGGAAGCTGTATGAGGGGTGCTGGGTGGAGGGGTGAGAAGGAGAAAGGAGAGTGCCTTTGGGGCAGTGAGAGTGGAAAGGAAGAGATTTCCCTGAGTTTGGGAATAGGTCAGAGGTCACTAGGGCCCTGGGAGAAGACGAGCCTGGAGAGAACAGATCATGGCCTGAAGGGCAGAAGAGAGGAGAGTGACCAACACCCGCATAGGCCCGTAAGGCGTGGGTGATGCGGAGGCCAGAACCAGTGTTGGACCAGAGGCCAGAGACCACCTCTGCTTTTGGTTCCTTGTGAGTTTTAGTCTGTTTGTGCTGCTATGACGGAATGCCTGAGACTGGGTAATTTATAAATGAACACAAATTTATTTCTCACAGTTGTGGAGGCTGAAAGTCCAAGATCAAGGCATCGGCGGGTTTGAGTATCTAGTGAGGGCTGCTCTCTGCTTCTGAGATGGTGCCTTGTTGCTGCACCCTCACACAGTGGTAGGTAAAAGGGAAACAGGGGTAAACGCCCTCCATCTCGTTCTTTTATAAGGGCACCTACTCCCACTCACAAGGGAGGAGCCCTCATGGCCTAAACATCTCTTAAAACCCACACTTCCTGATACTGTCACAGTGGCAACACCTGAATTTTGAAGGAGACACATTCAAACTATAGCAATAAGCTTGCTGATTCTGGTGGGACCCTGGAAAAAGGCAGAAGCCTCAGAAATGGAGTCGACTATTTGATTTTAATGAAATTAAGGGATATTTTTGCACACCTAAGTGTGTGGAGTAGGCTCCCACCCACTGCATTGTTATTATTAGTGCTGTTGTTATTACCATGGACTTGACTGGAGCAGGTGTGGCACAGGCCTCAGTGCCTGCTGAGTGCTGCTGGGTATAAGTGAGATGCTCAGGGCAGCTGAGGTTCCTTCCCCAGTGAAGGCCTTTCAGCTCCCAGGCTCTTCCCTGGTTTTGCCCCAGCTGGCAATGCAGCTTCTACCAGGCCTGGGGTGACAACATAGGAACAGTTTTCTGTCATTGAGTGTCCGGTAGGAGGGCCTGGAGGGCGTCTGGCTGGATCCAATGGATGTCTTTCTGCAAAGAGCACAGGGCAGCCTGCCAGGCCAGCCCTTGGCCTTCGAAGGTGGGCCAGGCACTTGAGGTCTGTCGGGGAGGCTGGGGCCCATGGAAACCTCCACTCTCTCTCGCCATCTCCAGGCCCATTGCCTCCCCTCCCTGCCAGTGCCCTCCACCCAACCTGGTTAGATTCTCCAAGTTCCCTGGCTGGGGAGCAGGAAGGAGTGGGGAGTGTCCAGAAAGTCTCTGTAGAGCTCCAGAGGAGGCTCCGCAACTAGAAGTTGTCAGCCGTTTCCTTGGTGACCAGCAACCAAATAATTCTGGGAATGGAGGAGGGAGGAGATCTCTCTGCAGGGCAGCCAAGAGCAGCAGTCCTCAGCACCCCGAAAACTTCAATTCCCCATTACCTCTGTCCACTGGGTTCTGGTCAGGAGACAGAAATGATACCAGTTAGTTGAAAAAGAGAATTTAACATGAAGAATTGATAACTAGGTATACAGTTGTTAATTAGATAAGCAGAGGGAAATAACAGAATTTGAAGGTACCATGGAGATTGCAACTGCAGGAGGAGTGACCACTCTTAGGGCTGCGGAAACCAAAAGAAGAGTTTCAAAGGAGGGGCCAGAGCCTGGGACCCAGACCTCTGAGGAGGGGCCTTACTCAGCTGGTGCCAGGGTCTCTGGGAAAGAAGGAAGGACTCCTGACTCCAGACCTCTGCAGAAGGGGAGCCTGCCAGCTGGTGCTGGGGTCTCTGGGCAGGAGTGAAGGGCGGAAGGGGTGCAGGATGAAGTGTTGGAAGAACTGCAAACTGGATTCAGCCGCTGCTTGCTTCAGGATGGACCTGCTGACTGAGGTGGAGACGTGCTGTTGGGGTGCTGCTTACAGGGAATACACAGACGAAACAGGAAGGAGTATGGCCAGCCTTCTTCTCCAGCCTGTAGCCTCCCTCTCATGGCCCCTGTGGGCTGAGTCCAGCAGGGAGAAGCTGGCAAAGTAGAAATGGGATCCACAGAGCCCAAGCCCAGCATTGCAAAGCCAAACATTGAGGATATATTTCTGGAACTGAGAGACAAGAACCTTGAAGTATTTAATCACAACAGTGCTGGATGTCTGGCCTTCCAACTATGTTATTAATGGCGAGAGCAATGCTGAGCACATAGTAGGTGCTCACCTAATATCATTGCTTGGCCTCTGCCCTGGCTGATTTCTGAAAAGGCACACGGGCAGGAATGGGACAGCACCTCCCCGCCCCTTCTTGGCCTTACTTTCGATTTTTCAAAGTTACTGACATTTACAGGCTCTGATAGCTGGAAGAAATTTTATAATAGCAACGATAAAGACACTAGCAGCAAAGAAATACTGAGGTTAGAGTGGCCTTAGGAAAACTATAAAATCATTGTGATCAAATCATACATTAAAAGTAAAGGACAAGACAAGTAGCCCCATGGGACAGAAATAGAACCAAGTCCAGAAATGTATCCAGTACATATGGATTATAGGGCACAATAGAGGTGGTGTTCAGACCATGGTTTATTTAATAAATTGTGTAGGCACAAGTGGCTATATGTCTGAATGAAAAAAAAAAGTTAAGATCTCTATCATGTAAGTTATTAAAACTAAATTCCAAATAGATGCAATAGATGAAAGATTTAAATTTAACATTTGAAATAAGTTCATTAAGATAAATATTAGGAGAATATTTATACAATCTAGAGTTTGAGATTTTTTAAAAACAAAATAGAAAATCCAGAAGCTATAGAGGAAAAGATAGATATAAGATGTTTAAATTTTAGAAGAAGATACCATATGAAAAGTCAAAAGGCAAATTATAGACTGGAGAAATTATTTCAAATATACCACCAATAGGGGTTAACATGTATAATACACAAAGAGGTCTTACGTGTAAATAAGAAAGAGAAATAACCTAGAAAGAAAGAAAAATGAGCAAAAGATAGGAATAGGTGATCATAGAAGAGAAAATCCAAATGGCCAATAAATTTATAGAAAGATGTTCAAACTAATAGCCAAGGAAATACAAATTTAAAAAAATGGGATACTATTTTTCATTTATCAGAAGAGTGTAACTTGAAAAGAATGATCATACCTACGGCTGGAGAAGATGAGGGGGAAATAGTCCTCTTCATCACAGCTGGTGGGTATGTGCATTGCACAGACTTTTGAGAAAGGGACCTGGAAAATATACAAAAACTAAAAATAAGCATCTCCTCGACTGAGCTATGTAATTTCTCGGAATTATACTACAGGAAAAAAGCAAACCCCAATAGGCGAGAATATGCATACAAAAACATTTTATACCATTTTTTTATAGTGGCAAAAATACTAGTAATTATTGAATGATATACATATATCCATGTAATGCAATTTTATAAAACTATTAAAAATGATAAATTACAGCAAGACAAAAATGCTCTATGATTCCACTTAGAAGAAGTTCCTAGAGGAGTCAAAATCGAGACAGAAAGTATAACTGGTTCTCAGCTGGGGAGGAGGGAAAATGGGGAGTTGTTTAATGAGTATAGAGTTTCAGTTTTGCAAGAGAGAAAGTTCTGGAGATGGCTGCACAACAATATGAATATACTTAATGCTACTGACGTGTACATTTAAAATGGTGAAGACCGTGAATTTTACTTTATGTACATTTTACCATGATTTTAAAAAAAGACAAAATTAGAGGGGCTTTCACAATGTCTTGTTAGGTGAGAAAAGCAACTTGCAGAGAAATCTATGTGGTATTTTCAAAATAAATGGCAATAAATGTAAATAAATGCCTGCTAGGCAATCCAGACTTGCTGGCTGTGGCCGGAGTCCTCTGGCTCCAGAGCGGCTTCCATGCTCGCCAAGGCCCAGGCTCCAGGCAGGGCTGGTGTGGATCTAAGCTGACTGGCCATGTCGGCCGTAGGCGGCCAAGCACCCTGTAGATACACTGCTGCCCTGGTGTTCTCCAGCTCAGCTCTCCCCAGCATGTCAGGCCGCCACAGGCTCTGGCATAGCCAACCCAGGCCCACAGCTGTTTACAATAATAAACTTTATTGCAATAAGAAGCCCGGTTTATCATCCCTCCAGCCCGGCTCCCCCTGATTAGGCACAGATGACCTGACAGTTAGTGGGGCCTGAGCCAGCAATCAAAGAGGAGAATCCCATATTTTACCCTAGTTTTAAACTAACAAGTTAGCCTGCCAGTTTCACGAATGCTGGCAAAAGATTCCTGGGTCAGAAACAAAGGACTTTATATCATTTATAGTAATATCAGTAGCCAGAGTAACAGCATTTTCTTGCTCCAGTTTCCCTAAGCTCTAGTTCCCTCAGGGCTACGTGAACAAGACTGAATGATACCTGCCCACACAGTGGCTTGCGTGACCAGAAAGGCACCATGAGGTTAGGGAGCCTGGATCTTTTGTAAGGGCAATAAGCACGCTGCCCTTTGCTCTGCAGGGAGACCCTGTCTTTCAAGGCTGCCGGCTATATACAAATGTCCTTGAAAAGTGTTCCAAACACAGTCAGGCAGTGCCTCTGCTTGCAAAAATGTATAGGAATGCAAGTGAACCATGGAAAACTGTCTCCCAACCACAGTGCAGTATGGAACATTTACATCATTGCAGAAAGTCCCACTGGACAGCGCTGCTCTAGAGAATGGGGAGCTTACTTACTTACTAGGTCCTCCCTGCCACTTCTGAATCCTGACCCACGAGTCACAGAAAAATAAGCACTGGCCCTTTGCACCCTTATGTGTGAATTTCAAGATGTTTTTCTTGATGCATATTATATTTCTTGCCTTTCTTAAACCACTTCGGTACGGTGCTCACCGGCTGTGAAACCTTGCCACAGCCGGCACTCATAGTCCGCATGATAGTTTGTGCTGTGCATTGAGGACGAATCCGTTTTGCTTGTGTGATGAGGAAAGCTTTAAAGCACTGAAAGCTTGTTTTACTTTACAGGCAGCTTTACTCGTCATGTAAGTCAGAATAGGTAACACGTACATATATGTTTTCATTACGTTATTTTTAAATGTTCACAATTTTATTTTGATAAATGAAAAATTAGAATAGTCATATCACGCTGTCGGCTAAAGTCGACACTCGGCTGTGCGCCTTCACATCACAGCTGTTGGTTACAGTCGCTGTGCGCGTTCATCTGTGGCTGTCGACTGTAGTGGACGCTGGTCCTGTTGTGGTTAACTAGGCTGTGAAAGTCTGAGCCTGATTTCATGTGCTCTGTCTTCATAGTGACACCATGAGAAGGGGAGATACGAGTAAGCCAGGAGGGGTGGACGGTTCTGGTAAAGGCCCAGAGCTGGGGTAGCAGGACAAGTGGGTGACACAGCCAGGACACTCTTCAGTGGCCAAACACACCAGCAAAGTGCTTCCCAAACTTTAGCAGGCATCAGAATCACAGTGAGGGTTTGAGGACAAGGATGGCTGAGCCCCAGAGTTCCTGGGTCAGGAGGTCTGTGGTGGGGCCTGAGAATGTGCATTTCTAAGATGTTCGAAGGTGATTCTGATACTGCTGACTTGGACACCACAGCCTGAGAACTGCTGCTCTAGCGTGATGTGCACACTTTGGGCAGCATGCCAGGCGACACACGCAGGGACAATTTTTCATCTTAGAGATGTGTGTTTGAATGCATGTTGGAAAAGTATAACTAGCACATCAGACTGGTTATATTTTTAAGCAATAGTAAGTTGATTTAAGGACATATTTACTGCATAGTTGTACATATGCAGTATGAAGATCGGCAAAAATGGCGAAGGTGGGAGAGCAACGACTGGGTCTGGGCAGTGCTGACCCAGAAGAGGAGCCAGGACAGGGCAGAGTGAGATTCAGACAGGCCCGCAGCCAAATCCCCGCTCTACTGTGATGGCAAGCCTCAGCCTCTCGGCTTGCTTGTTTATAAAACAGCATTAAGTTTCCATGAGTGTTTCCCAGGATTTGTGAGGATCACCTAAATTACTCACCCATTCCCTCGCTCCGTTCTTTCCTCAGGAAGCAGGCACGGTCTCTGCCCTTGGACTGCTCACAGCCTAGGGGACATGCTCTGTCACCTTTAAATGCTAAGAAATTAAGAGGGACTATTACAGTCCCAGAGCTCCAACCCTTAAGACAGAAGCCATCCCTCCCTCTGGCTCAAGCCCAAGGACTCCGGAAGGGGAGCCAGGCCTGGGGTGGGGTGGGGGCCAGAAGGTCATGCAGCTATCTCCCGGAATGGGCAGGCACAGACCCCGAGCTTGCCCTCCTCTCTGCCTGCTGTGCAGTGCAGTCCTGGGGGCAGCTTTCTTTTCTAATCATGCTGCCAAAGGTTAATAACAAAACCACTTACTGAACCCTGAGTGGGCACCAAAGTGAGAGAGATGGACTTGGCCTGGCCCAGAGAGTCCATCCAGGACAGAATCCATGTTCCTTTTTCTGGAGCAGTCCTTTTTCTGGCCTGGTCACAGGCCCAGTCTTAATGGTAGTGGGGCAGCAGGAAAGAAAATATGCCTCAACAAGAAAGGAAAATTCAAATACCCTTGGGATTATCAGCGGAGAAACCTCTCTAGAGGAGCCCTTCAAGAAGCTCAGACACAAAGCACCAGGGTCTTGCTGGCTGGGAGAGACGACAGGAGCCTTTTCAGTGAGCCCCTAACTTCATGCTTTTGGCTGAGCTCTCTGGACTCCAAGTGGAGTTTCCATCACACATTCATCCACAGGTCTCTCTGCTCCCTGCCTTCCTTGTTCAAATGATCTCAGATGGACATAAAAACTCTGAGCTCGGCACAAGTGACTGAGACATGAGCATTGCCTCAGGGTCCCGGTGGACCCCTCTGGGTACTATGCCGCCCTAGGTTCCACTTTGACAGGATAAAGTGAACTCATTTATTCAGTTGTTTTAAGTAAGCTAACACTAGGCAGTGCCAGAGGACAAAGATATAAATCTTTCCCAGAACTCAAGAGTCACTGCCAAACACCTTGGATAAAAACCTTTTGCCTGTTCAAGACAGTTTTTCCTCCCCTCTAAAAACGAGGAGGGCAGAAGTACTAAAAATCTAAGGGGGTTGAGAGTGGGGTGGATGTTAGCAGATGCTGGGAATGACAAACTTGTCAACACTTTTTGGCCTCATAAAAATTCTTCCAGTAAGAAAGGCAAACTTTCAAATCAGAGATTTTTCTTAACACTCTCAGTGGGTGCTGAGGGTGTCGCTGGTTGCTTGGTGTGATTGTGGGTTAACCCTGGCTGGGGAATGAGGAATTTTCTTCTCTCTCTGAAGGCTGCATTTGCACGAGAGGTGGGATAGCTTGCCCATGTCACCCTCTGGGTGTTGTCGTAGCCTCAAATGGTTCTAAACTTTAACAAACTCAAGCGGACGGTGTGAAAACATTTTGAAAACCTCCCAGCCAGAGAGAAGCCTTGCTCTAGGAGTCCAGAGCAGCTCAGGGGAGAGATGAGTGGTATGCACTCAGTGTGGCAGAGGATGAAGAATTGCTTTTTTTTTTTTTTTTGCCTTCATTAAGAGATTTCTTCTAAGTTTTTATTCTTTGCAAATACTTTATAACAACAAACATATGAAAGAAAGTCACTCACAACCATGCTGCTCCTATAGTGTGTCAAGTTTCTTGTCTAGACCTATACTTCTAACGCACAACTGTGACCAAGACTCTAATCCCCCTTGCACAGGCTCCCACCTTTTTTTCCAGCCAAGAATTCTCACCTAGATCTGTGTTCTAAAACTTTGCTACTCAAACTGTGGTCTGGAAACCAGCAGCACCACCCAGACCTACTAAACGAGAAGTCTGCAGGTTAATGAGATCCCCAGGAGAATTCATGTCTACAGAGGTAGAGTGCTCTAGAACACACTGGCTGAGTCAAAACTCTTCTACAAAGTGGGGTCACACAAGTTCCTGCTACCCTCCCTCTTCCCACAGTTGTGGAACATCTGTGGGGTGCTAGGCCTGGGTTGGGTGCTGGACTCCACGGACAGCCAGATCCGTCAGCCACGGTCTCTGCCGCCCGGCCATCAAAGCCCTGAGGCTGAAGCATAGTAGCACCACAGTGTGGAGCTTCAGGGTCACAGAGCTAGAAGGGTCTGGGGGGAGTGAATCAAAGTGGCCAAGAGGGAGGACAAATCCTTAAATTAAAACACATTATATAACAGTAATACTTAAAACTCTTACTGGCACAAGAATAAACTGGAATTAAGTAGATATCCAGAATTCTATATGTGTTGAAGGGTGTAGAATTCAGTATGATAAAGGCAATATCAGAAGAAAATAGAAAATAGAAGTTTCTCCATAAGTAGTATTAGAATTATTAGTTAACATTTTTTTAAAAAGGGAAAATGTGATCAATTTGATATGCCTCATATCAGAACAAATTTCACCTGGATTAAAGTAAAATATCATTTTACAGACAAAAACCACAATAAGGGAGAATAAAATTAAATGTTTTCTAGAGTATTGCTAACATTGTAGAACCAGCAAACAAAAAAGTCACAAAATTATTGATATATTACAAAAAATTAAGCAATTTTCAGTGAAATGACTATAATGAATTTAAAAAGGCAGATTGAGAACATACTTGTCAGTAAAAAAAGGTTAATATCTTTATTTGAAAAAAATCAACTCACACATATATTTCAGAGAACTCGATAAGGAAAATATTAAGATCTCATAAGATAAACAGGCAAAGAACACTACAGATATTTTTCAAACAATGAATCACATATTAAAAACAAATACTCAATCTTGTTTGCACTAAAAGAAATATAAACCAAAAAATGTTATTACGCAATTGTAAAATGAAAACATCCCTTGCCAGTAAGGCAAGGGAAAACAGGGAGGGCTATACATGCTGTGCCAGCTATAGCCTTTTGGAAGCTGTTTGGCAGTCAAAAGCCATAAAAATTCTCCTATGTTTTGAATTGGTACCCAAACTTAATGTCTCTAATCTTAAGAAATAATTCAAAATATTGGGCAAAAGGATATTTGCTATAGCATTATTTGTAACGTTGGAAAACTAGACATCACATAAATGTTCAAAAAAGGTAATTCACTAGATAGCATAATCTGGTCAATTATTATTTTGAAATAATAATCCCAAAGACGATGTGGCAATATGAAGAAAACACCTGAATGTTTCACGTAAAAGGATATAACATATACGCACTACGATTAACTACAAATATTTATATTAAAAGGAACAAGATATCAAGACAATAATTTTTATGATAAAGTAAGAATTTTGATAATTTTTCCACTATTTTTGTTTGCTATTTTATTGCTCTTATAAATATAAGGTTTAAAATAATCCACGTTCTGCACAAGCTGACAAAGAGATGACCACGTGGGGAAGAAGCCAATGAGTCTGAGAGTTAAGACAGGTGCAGCAAGAAGTTAATCACTCCATTTTCACTTGTGGAAAACAATATTCTTTTGTGCAAAGCTTCTATAACTCATGTTCTCCCACGTGTGTAGCTATTTGTGTGGGGCCATGGAAACATGGTGTCTTAGAATAGGTGGTCTCAGAGATGAGCTTATTCCAAACTCCTAGTAATTCAAGAACCAGAATTGCAGCAAGCATTACAAGTAACTCTCCTCCTTCTGACTGACTGAATACTCCTGTAAATGGGGAGCTCACCACCTCACAAAGTGGCCTATTCAGCCTGTGCCTCTGAACCTCATAGAGAGCAGGGCTTCCTAGTAATCACTTCCTTCCATCTGGGATTTCAGGCCATTAATCACAAACTAAGGGACTGGAGTGAGACTGTACCATTCTTTCTAGCAATAGAAAAATATTAAGCTCAAAATAGGAGACTTCATGAAAAATATATTCTAGAAATGAGAATATAGGAACCTATGGTTATTCTGATTAGAAAAAAAATTATGAGTAAAGACAAATTCCTAAAGAACAGTGCTACCAATAGTTCTCTAAAGACTTTAGATTCTCATTTAAAAATTCTGATTAATTCTTCTGAATGTGGGAGGGAGAGCACCTCTTTTCAGAACTCATCCTTCTTATTTGAGCCTCTGGCCATTACTAACCCAGCAGAAGTGGAAGGCTGACAGATTGGTAAAGGAGGACTAGGCAGTTTCAGACACAGGCCAGTGGGACCCTTCATGGGTTTGCTGAACACACTGGTACTTCACAAGCCAAGAATCACTCCATTTCAGATGTGTTTCCTGTATTTCACAAGAAGAGTCTAAAAGTTTAATGTTTAAAAGGGCATGGAAAATCCACATTAAAAATGGAGAATGGTGCTTCAACCCCACCCACATTTCAAAGTGATAGTTTGCACAGCAGTAAAGGAGATTGGAGGAAGAGAGAGCTGTCTTGGGACAATGGCTCAAACAGCTTCTCTCCGAGCAGACACCAGGAAACACAGTGAGGGATGGGGAGGGAAGGGCTGTGAAAAGGCCAGCACGTGGCTGATCATCCCTCTGGGGGACCCATGGGACACAGGAGGGTGGCGAGTGAGAAGGCAGACTCCCAAGACGACACCGCCAACCCAGGCAAAGCAGCTGGGTGGGAAGTGGAAGTGCCTCACTCTTCTCTTAGTCATGGTTTGAAAAAAGTATAAAAAATATTGGGGTGAGTACTTTTTGGATTTGTTCTAGAGCAGAAAGTTGGAATTCCCTGCAGCATATAACAAGACTATGATAGTTCATAGTTTATGGGTTAAAAATGATATGAGGGTCTTTGATATACATGATTAGTCACCCAAAGTGGCTGGAGTGAGGGGTTAAGATTTAAGAAGATCTGATCCTTCTGCTACTCCCTTAGTAAAACCAGTACATGCTCAGTTGCTGGGTTCCTGAATGGACTGTCTGTGGGTGAGAGCAGAGTTGGGCCCCCAGCTCAGAGAGCAAAGTACAGGCCCATCCCAACCACTGGATTGTCTATGCTTGGGTCCCCTTTCTGATCTAAGCCCCTACTTGAATCACAGGGAAGGATACTGAGTCTCTCAGAGGACTGACAGCCAAACCAAGGCTTGACAAAGCCAGCCTCTCTTCCCCTGCTGTCTGGAAAGGTACTGCTCACTGCCCCACCCCTGTCCCCCAACCTCAGCAGTGCTCTAAGATTTTCCACTGTTGATCATGTGTGCAGACAATGCCAGTGGCTTTCATGGTGACCAAGCTTTGCTGAGGAGGATCAACACTTTCTCATGACCAAAAACAATGTCTCTTGAGAAACAGCTGTCAGACATTCTCTCAGACTATGACCAACTCATCATGTGCCTTTCCTATTATTGACAGTTGCCTTAGATCCAGCAAGGAACATCACAGCAGCCATGCCCCAGGCGAGGTGTTCACTCACCACTGGAAATCACAGTCCTGCTCTATGTAGTCATGAATTTTAATATGCTAACAGCATTAAGCTGGCCAAGAAAAAATAAATGGATTTGGTTTAGCATTTGGTGCCAAGCAATACACAGCTGATTGACTGAGCTCACAGACAACACTGGAATCACCTGGTTATTTCTTGCCTCTCCATTTACTTCTTCCTCAGGCAGGCACAGAGATTGATGATGTTGGCCAGGCCATGTGGGGAGATGGGGAAATTACTTACAGTTCTGACCAGGGAGCTGCACCCTGCAGAACAGCCTTGGGTTTGTTGACTCACCAAACTGGACAGTTAGTGTTAACACAGCTGTGATGGATGCAGAAAACAGGGTGGCTTTGCTGCCCCTAAGTGGTGAGACAGAGGGATGTGAGGAGAGGGGCACAGGGGCAGGCAGGAGAATGGCCAGTGTTTGCAGGCCTATGGTAACAGCTGCTAAATGAAAATTACTAGAGACACTCATAGTAACTAGTATAGATCTTACCAGAGATCTGAACTAGAAAGGGAAATGGTAAAGTTTTATTTAGGACACTCCAAGAATGAGCTGAGTATGGTGGAAAGTCCAACTCAATTCTCAACTAGTAAGAGAGAGCAAAATGTCTTGATACACTTCCCATGCTTATTCATCCTGTGTTATATAACTGGGGTTCAAAACTAGTATGGAAAACCTCAAAGAAAAATGTTAATGAATGAGGAAATGGCAAAAGAAAGAAAAATATTTTCTCAACAAGAACAAATATTCATTGAGCACCTATGATGTGCTGGGCACTGCGTTGGGGCTGAGTACTGAGTGGACAACAGGCTGGCTCCTGGCAGCTGGTCCAGAGATGAAGGCAGGCACAGCACCAGGAGAACTGGGGCATTCGGAAGTGGGAGCTCCACTGTTTGCAGATTCTGTCTCTGTGGACCTTTCCTTGGCGTCTCCTCCTGAAGACAGTGGTCTTTATCACCTACTGCTTTACCTATGCTCTCAGCTCCTGTTTGTGTGTGTATTACTGGACTCTACCCTTGGAGAGTGATTTTGTCTGAATGGAGAAGAAATCTGTATTTTTTCCTAGGTTCTCTCGGTAGTTCTAGTGATGAGTTGGGTCTGGAACACTGCCTCGGTGGACCTAGGTTAGAAAACTGCCAGGTGGTACCACATCCACTCTGAGAAGGCACAGTCTGTTTTTACGCTGGCTTAGTGACTGAATTCTGAAATGACTATATCTTATTCATCTCCCTTTCCTTGGTGTTAGCAGAAAGGGTGCACAACAAGTATCTGTTGTTGGATGAGGGAACTCAATGATTCTCACGTATTTCTGAACACTGCTCTTAGGGATAAAATAGGGGTAGGGTTACGAGAAGCAGATTATCAAAGCAGAGATGGCAGAAACCACCATCCCGCTGGGGTGACAAGAGCATTCACTGAAGCCACTGATATAGTCTGGTGCTGTGACAGAGCTGGTGTCTGGGATCCAGCGTGAGACCTGCTCTAGCTTTTGGGGGGAGCATCCATTTGTCCCATTTTCTTAAGTTCACTGTCTCACTTATAAGTAGCAAATGTGAGGGATAAAAAGCATCTCTGTGGGACTTGCAGGAAGATATCCAGGATTCTCAGACATGCCTTTATGCTCTTAAAAGCAAAACCTTTGTGCTCCCTGAAATGTTACTTCTTTAATAGGGCTACTGTTTTTGTGTTTTTTAATCTGTCCCACTGCCTATTTTTAAGAAATGTCTATAATAAAGCCACATTTTCAGAGACTATGAAATAACCCTAATTTGAAGACAGTAGTTACAAGCAAAAAAAATATATATTGTGAAATTCTGTATATCACTTGAAACATTAAAGCAACAAAATACTCTCTCTTCCTAATGGTTTCACCATTTAAAGCTTTTACACCCTGTAATTTTAAGAACATACATGTGCTTCTGTTAGGAATTGCATGGGGTGAGGGAGGGAATACACTGCCGGCTGGAAACAGCAGCCTGTGAATGAGGCCTGAATACCTGTGGCTTTTTCCTCTGGATTCAAATTCTAAAACCAGTGAAGGTCTACTGCCATCTCGTGGCATTGTAAGATGCTCACAAGAGCCATGATCTGCTCGGATTATATAAACAAACAAAATCCACACAGAGATTGCTTACCTGGAAAAAGATTAGAAAAAAAATTCTTGCTTTTTTTTTTATTCAAAAGGATCACATGTTTCACATCAATTTACTTTCAAAAAGACCTCAGGTCTTAAAACTAAGGGTACCATGACATTTATTTTGCCATCTGTGTGACAGTTTCACATCAAAAAAGCCTCAACATAAAAAATTACCTTCAAAACCCATTGGAACATTCTCACATAAACTAGGATATTTCACAAACAATAAAGTCCTTTCTTCAATATTCAATCTTTTCAATTTCATCCATGTCTTCAGGGTCAAGCTGCTTAATACTGCTGTCTAAAAGAACAAAAGAGAATGGAACCAGTCTTACTCCAGGGCCTAAATGCAACTTCATTCCATCCAACTCTGAATTTCTGAAGACACTGACACCTTGTATGGAAAGCCTTGAGACAGGAACACACAGAAAGGATGGTACCAAAATATCCAACTAATACTAACTAAAGCAGTGGCAAGGGTACCAGACTGAAGAACATACATATCCAGACACCCTGGGGCAGAAAAGGGCCTAGGGAAGACACTCCTCCATGCAGTCACCACAGCAACAGCGGCTGTAATGCTACCTCCTCAGTTAGCCTGATGCAGGGGCACTTAACCTACTTCCCTAAGTGTAGGTGGATGTGCTAGATCAGTCTGAAGTCTCAAACTTTTAAATCTTATATTCCATATATGTGCCTATGGGCATTTCCCTGGGGAGAGTGCCCACTGCTTCCCACAGAGGCTAAAGACCACCGTCCTAGAAGGTAAAACACTTCCTCCTCCCCTGCTCCCCAGCCACATCCATGGGCTTTGGAGTATGGGGTAATTTGAGGAGTGGATATCCCAGTCACAGGACCCTTCGTGTTTCTGGCAGTTCAATCTGCCAGTCCAGAGTTGCAACAGGCCAACATCAGAGACCAGCTTGTTTAGAGGTGGCTGGAAGAAAGGCAGCAGACCTCAGAATTTAGGACTATTCTATCTGGGAGGGTAGAATAAGAGTTGGGAAAAGCATAAATAAAAGAGGAAGCTGGGGACAGAAGCTAATCTTATAGGACTTAATTACTCTGCTTAGGGTACTTCCTTATAGGATGTGAAAATCTGCTCCAGATTCCAGAATAAGCTATAACATATAAATCTGAGCTCATATTAATTCCACTTGATTTTTAAATTTTTCTTTAACTGCTATATAATCACCTGTCTCATATTATAACCCTGGTCCTGTAAGTTAGACGCTGTCCACACCCTGGCTTCTGCCTCCACACTCTCACGAGCCTCTGGACTCAAGCTCCCATACACACATCATCGCTGTCAGCATCAGCAGGTCTACAGTTCATACTGCCAGAGCGGTGCTACTTACTAAAGTGGTCCTGGATCTTCATGAGCAGGGGCAGCTTATCCACTTCAATCATGTTGAAGGCAAGGCCTTTTTTCCCAAAGCGTCCTGTCCGCCCTATGCGGTGGAGGTAGGTCTCATAGTCTGGCTCCTGTGCTTGGTTTACAGGGAGATCAAAGTTCACAACAATTGTCACCTGCTTCACATCAATCCCTAGAAGAGGAAAAACATTGTAGGGTCCCACAACATTTTCCTTAAGACATCTGCTGAGGGAACTGTCATTAATACAGACAATTTATAAATCAAACCTGGGTTTATGTAATCGAAACAGGTATGTTGGTCAGGCAGTTTACCAGCATACTGTGATGTCTATGGTGCTAGAGAAAAGTGTCAATACAGGCTAATTCTACAGAGGTCTAAATATGTACACAGAATGTGCATGTGTGTGTGTGTGGTGAAGAGGTGTTCACACCAAGCCCACAGAGCTAGGTCCCCACAGGCCCTTAGTTGTGTGTCCCCCCAGCCATCACAGGGCCCTGGCTCTGTGCCATTCCAAGCCTACTGTTCTAGTCAGGTCTTTTTATTCTTTCCCTTGCTTCAGTGGTTGTAACAATTTCCAGACTGGCTTTCCCTCTACCTCTTCTCCCCTTCCTCACATCTCTCCACAGTGGTCAGCACAGCCATGCCCAGGATACTTGTGTTCAGAACCCATTGCCCAATGCATGAAGCACAAGCAATGCAATACCTTATGTCACATAAAGTCTCATCTCTTTCTCTCCTGACTCACAAATACAGCACTTCAATCCTACAGTCTGGCCATTTCCCAAACAAAATATAATTACTGTTCAACAGAATTGCCACTCTCCCTTCAAATCTAATATTGCTCAGGAAGACCTCTGGAACCTTAGTGCCTCTCCTTACCCAACATGAACAAGCTGTCTGGGACCCGGTCCTTGTCCTCTCTGCACTGTGCCTTGACTCTGGACCTCTTTGTGTCCTCTTTCCTGTAGGGTCTAGAGCTGTGCTACCCAGTATGGTAACCATTAGCCACATGTGGCTATTTAAATTTAGTTAAAATTAAAGATTCTGTTCCTCAATCACACTAGCCACACTTGAAGTGTTCTGCAAGCTATCCATGGCTAGTGGCTACCAACGAGATAGCAGAGAATAGAACATTTCGCTCACTGCAGAAAGTTCTGTTGGGTCCTGCCAATCCAGTGGGGCAAGGGTCTAGGTGGTGAGCTCTGGAGGGCAGGGACCTCATTCTTTCTCAGGATGCCCTTCTCAAGTGTAGTACTCAGCACTCACTTCAAATACCACAGCCTCTCAGCTCTATTTGCCGAACTAAGAATGAACTAGGAAACATTTTTTGAGTATAGGGGTCTAAGCATATAAGCAAGGATAAGAGGAGGGACAAAGAAAGTAGGAAGGCCTTTGTCTTGAAAAAAATAAAGGTTTTTTTTTCTCCCTAGACCTTAGAGATGCTCAACATTAGTAGGGAAATGCAAATTAAAACTACAATGAGATACTACTGCGTATCTACTAGAACAATTAAAATTAGAAAGAGTGACAATAACAACTGCTAGCAAGAACGCAGAGCAGCTAGATTTCTCCTACACTGCTGGTGGGAATGCAAAATGGTACAGCCACTATGGAAAAAGTTTTGTAGCTTCTTATAATGCTAAATATACACTTACAATATGATCCAACAATTCCACTCCTAGGTATTTACCCAAGAAAAATAAAATCATATATCTACATAAAGGCCTACACATGAATTTTTATTACAGCTTTATTTAGAACAGTTCCAAATTGAAAGCAATCCAAATGCCCATCAACTGGGGAATGGATGAGCTATCAACGGAATATTATTAGCAATAAAAAGGAACGAACTACTGACACATGTAGTAGCACTGATGAAACTCAAAAGACTGTGGTACAGACATGATGGCTGTCTACTGTGGAAGTTATGTGGCATTCCGGAGGACACAAAAATATACAAACAGTAGTTGCCAGAGGCCATGTGATGTGTGCAGGGGAGACTAACTTCAAAGGAAAACAAGGGAGATGGAGATGTGCTGTGTTCTGGTGACGGTGATGGTTATATAACTATATATGTTTGTCAAAACTCACCAACTGTATACTTAAAAAAGAGTGAATTTGGTCAGATGTAAATTATACCTAAACACCTGACTTTAAATACACATACCTCGAGCACAAACATTGGTTGTGATAAGAACCTTCTCTTTTCCATCTCGAAACCTCTGAATGATGGAAGCTCGCTGCTCCACGGTCAGCTCCCCGCTCAATAAAGACACCTGGTGGCCATCTTGCATCATCTCCACAGTCAACCACTTGGCATTTCGACGAGTCTGCATGAAAAAGCAAAAGCCACCCACAGCACCCCAGGTTAAAGCTGCCTGCCTGCTGTGCTCGTGCTATATTTAAGATGCTCACACATGCAGGGTAAGGGGAAGAGGGAGAGGGCTGCAGAGGAGTCTTGTTCACCTCCCCTTCAGTCTTCAAGGGCCTCAGAATGTGGCATGGAATTTTCCCCCTGCTGTGCTTCTAAGGCCATATCCTCTCAGCCAGCCAGAGCCTTGGCTTTCTCACCATGCAATGGAGACAAACATGCTCCACCTACCTCACATGGTGCTATAGTGACAAAATGATATAATGCAAAAATGACAGCAACAGACACACCAGAGTGCCTCCTATGTGCCAGGCATCTGGCTGGAATCTTTACATGCACTATGGTCATGTGCTTTCACAACAATTTAACGAAGTAGCTACCTAATTTCATTTAAAAAATTTAAAGACAGACAACCCTCCCCTAAAAGCTTAAAAATGTTAAGTAACTTGCCCAAAGTTACATGGTTAGCCAGTTGCAGAGCTGTGCTTTCTTTTATTCTACAGCTATGTTTTCAGTGCTATTTATGTGCCAGACAGGTGCTGGTCTGGAGCAGTGGATATGGGAGTGAGGGAGATGGATGAGACCCTGCTCTCGTGAAGCTTAGAATGTTCACATGGTAATGAGAAAATAAAACAATACACGAACATGAAACATGTCAGATAGCAAAAAAACAAATATGAAAATTAAAATAGAGCGCTATTAATAGCAAGTAACACCTTTAACCTGGTAAAGGGTACCAGTAAAAACTACAATAAACATTAATCTAAATGCAGAAGTGTTAGAAGCAGTCTCTCCAAAATGAGAAGGCCTGCTGTTTAATATCATAGTGAAGATCCTACTTCATTACCGAATATTTCTAAGTTTTACACATAAAATACAGATAATTTCTATTCTGAGTAGCTCTGAAGATTAAACTAGGTAATACACAAAAAGTGCTGAACATGGTACCTAGCTACGTGGCACTTACTGATGTTATTGCCCCTCAACTCCACCTCTAGGGAAATGTGGGCATGACGAAGACAAATCCACAGTTTACCTGACAGAAGATGATGGCCTGACCAATGGTGATGCCACCATAAATGTTGCACAGAGCTTGGTATTTGTCTTTCCTGTTCTCGCACAACACGTAATACTGCCGGATGTTGTTCAGGGTTAGCTCCTCTTTGCGTAACTTGATGACATTAGGGTCGGGAATGATTCGCTCGGCAAATTGCCATACAGAGTCCTCAAAGGTTGCTGAAAAGAGGAGCATCTGGCATTCGGTGGGTAAAGCTCTGTAAGAGAGGAGGGAAGGCCATCACTGGCTGCCATCTTGTCACTCTCCTTTAAGCACTTTATGCCACTGCCATCAGCTGCTCCATGGTCACCTGCTACACCTCCACTAGGGGAGCTGAGTGTCCTGCCCCTCCTTGCCATCAAGAATTTGGAAACATACAAAACCGGAACGTGGAGCTCAGAGGAAAGTTTGGGACATATTCTGGAGGGTCTGAGGTTTCTCGTGCCAGTTTCCTCCTTAGGGGAGGCAGACTATGCAGCCATGGGGGAATCTAGGTGCTCTTCATGGTTACAATCCCACGCACAGGTAAATGGGGATGAAGGAAACAGTTGTTCCATGGCAGATGTTATATATCTTGGGAGGAGAACAACAGCCACAACTAACTTTATTTAGAATGGGAAGAACCAAGATATAAATAAAAGGGGAGCAAAATGGGAAAGTGTATTAACCACAATGTACACTGAACCCATAATGAATACAAGGCTAATGTACATCTAGTTCAAAATCAGGTGAAATCAGTAAGTGGAAGTAGTCCAGAGGTTAATCCTGGAGAAAAGAGAGAGGCTAGTGATAGGAAGGGGGCTATAAGGGAATGCTGGGTGTGGGTAAGTAAAGTTCTATTACTCTGTCTGGGCTGTTGTTACATAAGCATGGCCTTTTGTGATATAATTCACTCAGTGCATATTTATATTATTCATGTATTTCTCTGTATATATTTCATACATCAATAAAAGATAAATTTTTAAAACAAAATAAACAGAGACCAGAGAGAAATCAGCTCTTTTGAGAAGAAGACAGAGCACTTTGAAGAATAAACTGTTAGTACTAAAAGGGAGTGAGAGAGATCACAGAGTGCAGTGATTCCCAAACATTATTTTAAGCCAGGGGCCTCAATCATCCTGGGAGCTTTTAAAAACAATAATCTGACAGACTTCCGGTCAACTATGGCAGCCTGTCTACATGTGCTACCACTTCAACTGCCCACATCCCACTAATACGATCAAAAGAGATATCAATCCACAAAAACATGGATAATAGGTGAGGAGAAACTGGTAAACAAGATATTTTTAATACACCTTTACAAGATGAAAAGGGGTGGTAAGGGAGAAGGTAGATGCAGCTACAACATGAGAACCACTAAGAGGTCTAGGACCTGCAAGCTCCAGGGACCAGAGAACTAGGGGGAAAGAACTGAAAATGGGGCACATGTTAGAAGACACTAGGAAAATTCTGCATTTGTATGCTGGGGTCTCTTGGCCATCTGCTGTGTTACGATCCTGCATCTGGAGAAAGCTGGCATGAGGACTGGTATCCTAAGGCCTGGGCCATCTCTTTCTATACAGAAAGTTTATATAAATTACACAAGCAGAAGAAACTATGGGCTGTTCTGTAGTACACACTGGATTTTGAAGACTTAGTATTAAAAAATGTAAAATATCTCATAATTATTGTTATATCATTTGTTGAAATATTTTAATACAATGAATATTAATTTAATCTGTTTTTTTAAAAAGTATCAGAAAATTGAAAATTATACATGTGGCTTGCATTATATTTCTATTGGACATCACTGGTTTAACCATTTTTAAGCAAAAGGAAGGAAAACTGAACAATGGAGGACTGAACAGACAACATAAACATTCTATATAATTATTACTTAATATTCTTGAGTAGAAAATGAAAGATCTTTTGATGCCTATAGTATTAAAAAAAAGAAAATAAAAGGAACTTTATTACAAAGCTCTTTTGTTTTTGAGACAGATTCTCACTCTGTCGCTGGGTTACAGTGTTGTGGCGTCAGCCTAGCTCACAGCAACCTCAAACTCCTGGGCTCCAGTGATCCTTCTGCCTCATCCTCTCGAGTAGCTGGGACTACAGGCATGCACCACCAATGCCTGCCTAATTTTTTCTATATATTTTTAGTTGTCCAGCTAATTTCTTTCTATTTTTAGTACAGACTGAGTCTCCCTCTTGCTCAGGCTGGTCTTGAACTCCTGAGCTCAAACGATCCACCCACCTCAGCCTCCCAGAGTGCTAGGATTACAGGTGTGAGCCACTGCGCCCAGCCACAAAGCTCTTTTTGACTACATCTTTCCTGGAGTTCTGAATCTTTCATTTGCTGTTATACATAAACATAGCAACTTATTGGTAGGAGATGACAAGAAGGGAATCTCCCTTGAACTCTGTTCCAAATTATTTTAAATAGGAAGACCAATGAAAAATATGTATAAGGAACAGTTGGATCCTTCTACATTAGGCAGTTAAGCATGTACAAGCAGAAGACTAGAGGTTTATTCTGTGCAGAAATTCCAGACTTGGGGATACCAGCCTCAAAAGAAGGTAGGGGCAAAGCATATAGATGAAAAGAGGGGATTTGAGTGAACATGCATACTGAATGGCAGAACCCTTTCAGCCCACTCCCTCATCATCCTCCCAGAATGTCAGCAACCAAGGGTCTCTCTCTCTCCCAGGAAGGAGATCAGAGACATTACATAGTCCTCCAGATAAAAACATCCTAAAGTGAAGTTTCCCAAGTTACAAGCCCCAGCCATGCACACAGAGCTATCAGTTAGAATTTTAGCTTCTCATCCTAGATTATGAAAAGCTAGCCAAGTATCACCAGATATGAAGGGGAAAGGTCTGCTGTGAAAGACATGTAGCAAACAAATAGAACAGGAAACTTGGATAATTAGCTTGGCCATACCACACAAATGGATATGCACTGGTATTGTCCCTTGATATCTCTAAGAAACTGAATATAGTTACATTTCCTGGTTCAGAGGTTGCAAGTAAAATGCCCTGTGGGTGAATAAATAGGGAAATTTTGATAACAGATATCTCACCTTTTTAGTGTATAGCTGATTCTACTGAATCTTACCAATGACCGTGCTGTCAACAGTCTGTTAAGCAATATGTCAAATCACAGCAACAACCAAAAAATTCCCCCTAGCTCTTAGATATTTTGATTTATAAAATGAAGCTTCAAAATATCTTTTGACTTTTATGAAGTTAAAATAAAACACAGAAAATATACAAGATTGTTCATGTCTTATCCAAATACAAACTAGTCTTTACTCAACTCTCTGCATATGCAGCAGACAGTCCAAATACAAATTCTGGCAAATTCCACTGTCCACACTCTTCTTATTAAAGAAAACGAAGAGATCTTTCAGCTAAATGTCCTGTACACTTTGTAAACAACACTTCTAAAAAGGGGTAGGATCTGCTTACCCCTTTTAAAAATGCTAGAAGTTTAAAAATGCTAGATGTTTTAGACATAGTCTATATGATGAATTTATAGATGCAAGAGATATTCAGCCTTTCAATATCAAAGTTTTTGTCTATTTTTCAGTTTCCTTAAAACTTACAGAAGCACTCAAAAATATTTTTAGCTATATATTATAGAAATGGAAGGAGATGGCTTCCTTAGACATATGCCTATAGTGTGGCCATCATTGTTGCTGGTCATTAAAAAGATTTAAAATGTTGGCCTACCATAAAATCATATTTTCAAAATGTGAGAAAAAAAAGAATGTCCTTCTCCAAATTGGAAATACACTGTGATGAGAATGGAGAAACGACTATAAAAAAGCATAAATGACATGCTGTTTCTCCAAAACTGAATGATGACCTCTGAAGAGGCCATAAAGAATCAAGAAAAAAAGAAAGAATGGACAGGCTGCATCCAAGTTGTTTGGTGCTATGTATGTATAGGGCATGACAAAAACTCACATAGCAAGAAAATGACTTTTTTTTCCCCTTAAAAAAAAAAAAAAGAGTGAATCAAGATGGCGGACAAGAAACACCCCAAGACAGAGTATCTCTGCAGAAAGGACAGATTCTAGCAGAAATTAGAAGAAAGAAGCAAGAAGTTGAGCATACATCGAACGAGGGTTGAAAGGAAGGGTACCTGAGACCATGGGAAATTCCATGGGAGGAGGTTGCGGAGAGGAACTGGAAGCTGAGACCGCCGGAGCAGCCCGGAGACCAGCGGGAAGGGTAGGTGGATGGGCCAAGTTTCCCCTATCCTGCATCTCGGACTGCTTGTGGGCTCCCCAGCGGGTGGAGAGACCTGCGGACACCAGCCCAGTGACGGCTGATGCCACTGAATGGTAAGCCAGTAGCGCACGCGGCACCAGGCTCCCAAATCCCTTGGGCACCTCTGTGTGCACAGACCCGAGCTGCGCGGCAGGCACCATATTGCCTCCTTCTCCCCTCTTCCGACCCTACCCGCGGCTGCCCAGAGAGACAATATAGCCACCACCCGGAGGCACCTCCATGGAACAGGACCTTCCCTTTGGGGCCCTACAGCTCACTAAGGGGAACTAATATTGTGAGCTCCCTACCCGCCAGCCCTCCCAGGTGCTGCTGGCACAGTGATCCCAGGAAAACGGGGTAGACCCTGAGGCTGAGAGGCATACACCCAACTTGAGCTCCCTGTGGGTGAACTGGGACTGGCACTCCTCTCCCTGCTGGGGATATAGGTTGAACTCTGGGGCCCAGAGGTCAGACCTGCAGACCAGATCCCGTGCACCCAGGTTTCCCATTGCCCGGGGCACAGAAGGGATATATGTGAACAGCCTACTGAGGCGTGTGTACCTTCAGGGGCAGATCAGCGTCCTAGAGAGCAACCCTCCTCCCAAAGGGAGGCCGTGAGCCCAGCCCAGGTGGCATTCCTGCCTAGGGAACCTCCCTGCTAGAATCACAGTCAGGGGAGGCCTGGTGGCGTGTGGTCTGGCCTGCTAACAGAGGCCCAGGAGTAGCTGCAGAGTTGGGAAGGATGGAAAGACGCGAGGCCCGCTCCAGACTGCGGGTCTCAGACAGCCCCACCCCACACGTACACTTTCTGACTGAGCGGGGCCATTCCAGCCCCTCCCTGACAGCTTTTCCTGGAAGCAGAGAACAAAACTTTGACCCCTGCTAACAATATTGGTGGTGCCTGAGGGCAGGCTTACCCAACCCAGCTCCGCCCAGACTCTCTCCTAGACCAGCCCTCACTGAGGGGGAGAAAAGGACACACCTGGAAGTCCCAGGGCCCCACTGACCACCTGAGGCACTACAGTGCCCCTCCACAGGAACAAGAGCTGATAACAGGACACAAAATCAACAGCGTAGCCTGTTCCTCCAAGCAAGCACCACCTACTGACAGGGAGGACATCCTGCACACCCTTTTCACGGCACCCACCGAATCCTCATACAGGGAGTGGTTGAGTTTCACCCAAAGACACCACCTACCGGCTCAGAAATTACAAGGCATGTGAATACCCAAACGAAAACCTAAAGGAAAGAAATAACAACTGATTGACATGAGAAGAAATCAGTGAAGGAACTCCGGAAATATGATAAACCAAACGGAAAACACTCCCCAAAGAGGAGTACCAGCTCCCTAGAAATAGACACCAACCAAAATCAGGCAACAAAATTGACAGAAGAGGAATTTCGAATGTGGATCATAAGAAATTTCAACGACCTGAAAGAACAACTCAATAACCAACACAAAGAAACCACAAAAAGCCTCTGGGATCTGGAAAAAAAGTTCAATAAAGAAATAGACACAATGAAGAAAAGTTTAACCGAACTCCTGGAAATGAAGAATCAATTCAGGGAACTACAAAACACAGTTGAAAGTCTCAAGAACAGGGTAGATCAAACAGAAGAATCTCAGAGATTGAAGGTAACATCTTCCAATTACATAAATCTGTCACAGAGATAGAGCAGAGAAACAAGAGAAAAGACGAAAGCCTACAAGAGATGTGGGATTATCTGAAGAAACCTAATGTGAGGGTCATAGGGTTACCAGAAGGGGGAGAAGACAACACTCAAGGGTTAGACAAGCAATTTGAAGATATAATAGAGGAAAATTTCCCAGGCCTTGCTCAAAATCTCGATATACAAGTTCAACAAGCTCAAAGGACCCCTGGGAGATTCAATGCAAACAGGAAGACGTCACGACATGTAGTCATCAGATTGACCAAAATATCAATTAAAGAGGCCCTTGTAGGAGCTGTAAGATAAAAGAAGCAAGTAACATACAAGGGAAAGCCAATTCGAATAACACCAGACTTCTCTAATGAGACTTTACAAGCAAGGAGAGACTGGGGCCTCATTTGTACTCTTCTGAAACAAAACAATGCCCAGCCCAAAATCTTATTCCCTGCAAAACTAAGCTTCGTATATGAAAGAGAAATAAAGACATTCTCAGACAAGCAAAGTCTCAGAGAAATCACCAAGACAAGACCAGCCCTATAAGAAGTACTCAAAACAGTGTTACGCATGGAACACCATAATAAAAACTCATGAATATAAAAACAACCAAAACCCAGGATTAATGGCCAGATATTACAATGGCTCAAGAGAGAAATCAAAGCAATAACATCCAACCCAACAAAATGAACAGTAATCTACCTTACCTATCAGTTCTCTCAATAAATGTGAATGGCTTAAACTCTCCACTCAAGAGACATAGGCTGGCTGAATGGATAAGAAAATACAGGCCAAGTATATGCTGTCTTCACGAAACACATCTAACCTGCAAGGATGCATATAGACTAAAAGTAAAAGGGTGGAGAGATCAGTATTCCAAGCAAGTGGAAGCCAAAAGAAGGCTGGCGTGGCAGTTCTAATTTCAGACGATTTAGTTTTTAAACCAACAAAAGTAGTGAAAGACAAAGAAGGTTATTATATAATGGTGAAGGGCACAGTTCAATAAGAAGAGATAACAATTTAAAATATATATGCACCCAACTTAGGTGCACCCAGATTCATAAAGCAAACCTTATTGGATCTAAGCAAATGGATTAATAGCAACTCCATAATCACCGGAGATTTCAACACCCCACTGACAGCACAAGACAGATCCTCCAAACAAAAAATTAATACAGAAATAATGGACTTAAACAAAACTCTGGAACAATTGGGTCTGACTGACATTTACAGGACATTCTACCCCAAATCCACGGAATATACGTTCTTCTCATCAGCTCACGGGACATTCTCTAAGATTGACCATATCCTAGGACACAAAGTAAACCTCAAGAAATTAAAAAAAATAGAAATCCTGCCATGTATCTTCTCAGATCACAGTGGAATAAAACTAGAAATCAATCCTAACAGAAACTCACATTTCTACACAAAAACGTGGAAATTAAACAACCTCCTACTAAATGATTACTTCATAAATGATGAAATCAAGATAGAAATAAAAAAATTCTATGAACAAAATGAAAATGGAGACACAAGTTATCAAATCCTCTGGGACACAGATAAAGCAGTTCTGAGAGGAAAGTTCATCTCCATAAATGCCTATAACCAAAAGACAAAAGGATCACAAATAGACAATCTAACGAAACGACTCAAAAGAGCTGGAAAAAGAAGAACAGACCAACCCCAAACCCAGCAGAAGTAAAATCAACAAGATCAAATCACAACCAAACAAAATTGAAAACAGGGAAGCTATTCAGGAGATTAATAAAACAAAAAGTTGGTTCTTTGAAAAAATAAACAAAATTGACACGCCATTGGCTAAGCTAACGAAAAGCAGAAAAGAGAAATCTCTAATAAGCTCCATCAGGAACAAAAAAGGAGATATCACAACTGATCCCAAAGAGATACAAGATATAATCTATGAATACTACAAAAATCTTTATGCACACAAACTGGAAAATGTGGAGGAAATGGACAAATTTCTAGAAACACACAGCCTCCCTAGGCTCAACCAGGAAGAAATAGATTCCCTGAACAGACCAATCTCAACAGCTGAAATAGAAACAGCAATTAAAAATCTCCCTAAAAAGAAAAGTCCCGGTCCAGATGGCTTCACACCCGAATTTTACCACACTTACAAAGAAGAACTAGTACCTATCTTGCAGAAACTATTCCACAACATCGAGAAGAAGGGAAACCTCCCGACACCTTTTATGAAGTGAATATTCCTCTGATACCAAAACCAGGAAAGGATGCAACAAAAAAAGAAAACTACAGACCAATATCCCTAATGAATATAGATGCAAACATTTTCAACAAACTCTTACCTAACCGAATCCAGACGCTTATCAAAAAAATAATCCATCACGATCAAGTGGGCTTCATCCCAGGGATGCAGGGATGGTTCAACATACGTAAATCTATAAATGCAATTCACTACATAAACAGAAGCAAAAACAAAGACCACATGGTTCTTTCAATAGATGCAGAAAACGCTTTTGACAAAATTCAACACCCTTTCATCATACGAACACTTAAGAAAATAGGCACAGAAGGAACATACCTAAAAATGATACAAGCCATATATGACATATATGACAGACCCATAGCCAATATCATACTGAATGGGGAAAAATTGAAAGCATTCCCACTTAGACCTGGAACCAGACAAGGCTACCCATTATCTCTACTTCTATTCAACATAGTGCTGGCAGTCCTGGCTACAGCAATCAGACAGGAAAGTGGAATTAAAGGTATTCAAATAGGGGCAGAAGAGATCAAACTTTCACTGTTTGCTGATGATATGATATTATATTTAGAAAATCCTAAAGATTCAACCAAAAAACGCCTGGAACTGATAAATGAATTGAGTAAAGTCTCAGGATACAAAATCAATACACAGAAATCAGAGGCATTCATATACGCCAACAACAATCTAATTGAGAACCAAATCAAAGACTCAATTCCCTTCACAACAGCAACAAAGAAATTAAAGTACCTAGGAATATACTTAACCAAGGAGGTAAAAGACCTCTGCAGGGAGAACTATGAAACACTGAGGAAGGAAATAGCAGAGGATGTAAACAGATGGAAATCCATACCATGCTCGTGGATTTGCAGACTCAACATCATTAAAATGTCTATACTACCCAAACTGATCTACAGATTCAATGCAATACCTATTAAAATCCCATCAGCATTCTTCACAGATATAGAAAAAATAATTTTACGCTTCGTATGGAACCAAAGACGACCCCGAATATCAAAAGCAATTCTAGGCAACAAAATCAAAATGAGATGTATTAATATGCCAGATATCAAACTATACTACAAAGCTGTAGTAATTAAATCAATCTGATATTGGCACAAATAGAAATATTGACCAGTGGAACAGATCTGAGAATCCTGATATAAAATCATCCTCATTTAGCCATCTAATCTTTGACAAAGCAGACAAAAACACACGCTGGGGAAAAGAATCCCTATTCAATAAATGGTGCCGGGAAAACTGGATAGCCACTAGTAGAAGGCTAAAGCAGGACCCATACCTTTCACCTCTCACAGAAATCAACTCACGCTGGATAACAGACTTAAACCTAAGGTATGAAACTATTAGAATTCTAGAGGAAAATGTTGGAAACACTCTCCTAGACATCGGCCTAGGCAAAAAGTTTATGAAGAAGTCCCCAAAGGCAATCACAGCAGCAACAAAAATAAATAAATGGGACATGATCAAACTACAAAGCTTCTGCACAGCCAAAGAAACAGTCATGAAAGTAACCAGACAACCTACAGAAAATTTTTGCATCCTACACAACTGATAAGGGGCTGATAACTAGAACATACTTACAACTCACGAAAATCAGCAAGAAAAAAATCAAATAACCCTATTAAAAAGTGGGCAAAGGACTTGAACAGAAACTTTTCTAAAGAAGGCAGAAGAATGACCAACCAACATATGAAAGAATGCTCAACATCTCTAATCATCAGGGAAATGCAAATCAAAACCACAATGAGATATCACTTAACTCCAGTGAGAATGGCCTTTATCAAAAAGTCTCCAAGCAATAAATGCTGGCGTGGATACGGAGTGAGAGGAACACTCCTACACTGCTGGTGGGACTGCAAACTATTTCCACCTCTGTGGAAAGTAATATGGAGATTCCTTAAAGCGATACAAGTGAATCTACCATTTGATCCAGCAATCCCATTGCTGGGCATCTCCCCAAATGATCCAATGACATTCTACAAAAAAGACACCTGCACTTGAATGTTTATAGCAGCACAATTCATAATTGCAGGGCTGTGGAAACAGCCCAAGTGCCCATTAATCCATGAATGGATTAAAATGTGGTATATGTATACCATGGAGTACTATTCAGCTCTAAGAAACAATGGTGATATAGCACATCTTATATTTTCCTGGTTAGAGCTGGAACCCATACTACTAAGTGAAGTATCCCAAGAATGGAAAAACAAGCACCACATATACTCACCAGCAAACTGGTATGAGGGTGGTGGGTATATACATACATAGTGAGTGAGATGTGCACCATCTGGGGGATGGTCATGCTGGAAACTCAGACTTGTGGGGGGAGGGGGGAAAGGGCATTAATTGAAACCTTAAAATCTATACCCCCATAATATGCTTAAATAAAAAATAAACATCATAGAAAAAGCAGCCCTGGAAGTTAGACAGCAGAGCTCAGTTTATAAAGAGTCATCCAGATGACCTGGATTATGCTTTTGTTAAAATGCAGGAGGGTTTTTGTCTCTATGAAAATAATGTCTAAAGATTTATTATCTTGGCCTTAGCTACAGGTGTAAAAATAAATAATAAACAAATAAATAATAAAGGCTGGGCCCGGAGGCTCACACCTGTAATCCTAGCACTCTGCGAGGCTGAGGCGGGCAGATCCTTTGAGTTCAGGAGTTCGAGACCAAAAATAGAAAGAAATTAGCTGGACAACTAAAAAGACAGAGAAAAAATTAGCCAGGCATGGTGCTGCACATCTGTAGTCCCAGCTACTTGCGAGGCTGAGGCAGAAGGATTGCTTGAGCCCAGGAGTTTGAGGTTGCTGTGAGCTAGGCTGACACCATGGCACTCTAGCTTGGGCAACAGAGCGAGACTCTGTTTCAAAAATAAATAAATCAATAAATAAAATAAATAATAAAAAAAAAGAAAGAAGATTGCTGCAGAACTCAAAAACCGTCACCAAAAAAGGGAAGCCAAGTTGAACAGGACTTTCTCATTTGTTTGCTGAATCTATAACTTACTTGGAATTCATCTTTAATTTCACAAGTTTAATTCACCTCTGTGCTTTATAACCATTTTCCTTGCAAGAGAGGATGACGTCTAATGTACTTTCGAGAGTTTAAAAATGCTAGATATTTTAGACATAGCCTATATGAAGAATTTGCAAGAGATGTGAATGATAGACAGCTGGTCTACCAAAACAAGCCTGTAGATACAGTGGATGTATATTTCTAGGGAGATAGAAACTAATTCTTACAAGCCTAAAAGATCTTAAATATTCTTACCACACACACAAAAAAGGTACCTATGTGATGTAATAAATGTTAATTAGCTTGATTATGATAATTATTTCACAATGTATACAAATATCAAAACATCATATTATATACCTTGAATATACATCAATTTTGTCAATTATACCTCAATAAAACTGAAAAATAACCATAGGTTTAAATTGCAAAAAAGAAACAAATAGAAAATAAATTAAAACCTACTGTTGCTAGAAAGTCAAATCCTAAGTATTAAACACTTAAATACTTTTGTGAAGAGGATATTTAGCTTGACCTCATCACCATGAACTGATACCAATCAGTGTGGGCTTGATAAGAGCAGAGCTGTAAGTCAAAATGAACTTTACATTTGACTATATGCAGCTTTGCCACCAGATAAAAGAAGGCTACAGTTGGTTCAGAGAAGTATTATTGGAAAAGACAGAGAACAAGTAAAAACATCCTACTGTACCACGAGACAGAAAGAAACATGTCTTTTTTTCCATTAAATATAGGTAATATCCATTTAATTAGTACTATTGTATTTATGTTCTCCTTGTAAAAAGACTTACATTTATGTATCTTAAGACAATGCAATAGTATTACCTACAAAATATAAACATCCAACGATGAGTTAAAAAAGAGTTAAAATAAGCTGCTATATCAGAGACTGAACATTATAAAATATTGTTATAGATTCTCATGTATTTTTAATTAGTTCTACTATTATTACTAATAATTGCCACTGTTAACCAGTTCCAATGTTTTTTTGTTTAAATAGTAACATTTATGTCACAGAAAAGTACAGAATATATAATTCAAAGCAACATGTTTTCATATTTTTATCTTAAAGTAATAACACACATGTATGATTATTTCTATTTTATATCATTATTTTTTTTTTTGCCTGCTATGACTGCATCCCAGATTGGCTCTCTAAAAAGTAGGTCACTCTAGGAAAAGAGAAACTTAAGAAATTTTCCCAGAACTCCTGGTAGGCACAGGTTTTGTGAATAAAAGGGCATAATATGTATTCAGTACAATGAATGAAAAAAAGACCTGAACCAAAGCATGTCACTAAAAAGTTTTAGAATACTATAAAGAAAGAAGACTCTGTAAAAGCTTCTAGAGAAAAAAAAAAAGGGTCACATACAAAAACTTGGAGATCAGATGACATTAAGCTTTTCAGCAACAACACTGGAAGTTGAGGATATTGATTAAATATTAAAATTATTTTTTAAAATATATTTTATTTTTGAGCACTTTTAGTATAGAAAAATTGCACAGAAAGTACAGACAGCTCTCATGTACCTCTTAATGCCTCCTCCAGTTCCTCCTATCTTTAATTTCTTGCATTTATTAAAGTTATTTTTAAAAACTTTTCTGTTTTCAACATTTCTCTAAATTTAGATGGAGAATGATTTTCAACATAGGATCCCTACTAAGGCAAACTATAAATCAAAAGATCAAATTTACAGGTAGAATAAAAAACATTTCCAACATGTAGAGGCTGAGAAAATAATTTTCTATATATTATTTTTTAAAATGATATTAGAAAATATGCTCCAGCATATTGAGGAAGCCACCCAAGGAAAAGGACCCAGGAAATAAAAGATTTAAAACTGTATATGCTTCCATTCTTGTGATACCTCACTTCGGAGGATGGGCTCAAGCTCTATCCAGGAAAATATAAGAGGTGCTAGAATAAGCACCACATGTACTCACCATCAAATTGGCACTAACTGATCGACACTAAGGTGCTCACACGGTAGTAATATTCCTTCGGGGTTAGGGGTTAGGAGTGGGTAAACTCACAACTAATGGATGTGGTGAGCACTGTAGGTGGGAGAGGGTGCACCTCAAATCATGGCTTGGGTGTGGCAAAGTCCTAACATATAATCAAAATGTCTACACCCCCATAATATCCTGAAATTATAAATAAAAATAAAAAGCAAAACTGTGTACGACCAAAGGGAAGGCCTATCATGACAGCTGCACACAGGTCTAGATGGCAATCAGTCCAGACTGAAGTTGGAAAGAGGGAGCCTGGGATATTGCCAGGAAAAAATAAATGGATTTTTAAAAATTTATTTAACTATTTAGAGGTATCAGTGACATATTACACATTTGATGGAATAGCTAGGAAAAAATTAAAGACTCCTGAACATTGATAGTAACTAAATGAAAAAAAAAAAGGCAATTGTTAATTCCAGGGGAAAAAGTTGTACAATGAAAACACACAGGCTGCCCCTCATATCTGTGGTTTCTGTTTCTGTGGATTCCGTATCTGTGGATTAAACCAATTGCAGATTGAAAATATTTGGGAAAAAATTGCATCTGTACTGAACATGTACAGTTTTCTTGTCATTATTGCCTAAACAATACAGTAAGTACCATCTACATATCATTTATATTGTATTAGGTATTACAAGTAATCTAGAGATGATTTAAAGTATATAGGAGGATGTGCATAGGATATATGCAAAAATACTGCACCATGTTATATAAGAGACTTGTGCATATATTAATTTTGATACCCACAGAGGTCCTTGAATCTCCATAGATACTTAGGGATGACTGTAATTACAATAATACACTGCATGGCTCAGCAGTGAACTATACTTATGCTGTCCTGTGATATCAATGCTGACTGTTAATGTAACCAAACTCATAATTAGAGTGGTGATAAGAGCATGGTAGTGGTTCAAAAGAACTCAATTCACACATCCTATGATGGGAAGTCAGTAGACAATGAAATAGCAGTATGAGAATGTTTTTATTTAAAAGTTTAAAGGTTAGTATCAGAAAAGAGAGGTATCCTCTTGGGGTTAGAATAGGGGTGACTGGTTTTCACTACAAGTCTTTCAACACTATTTGAATTTACCACTGAGTGTATAATACTTTATTTAAAAATAAGTGATACAGATTCCTAAACCCTATTCCCAGAAATTCTGATTCAGTAAGTCTGAGACTGGGCCTGGTAATCTGTTTGAAGCCCCTGCAGTGATCCTGGTAGAGAGGCCTAGGAAAACTATATGATTTAGTCAGGATGAGGTTACCAGTCTCCTGATCCCAGGGTTCTGTGTTCGATACTCTATTCCAATTATCCATCATATTTTTTAACAATAAACTTGTCAGGTTTTAATACCGTGTTTCCCCGAAAATAAGACCTACCCATAAAATAAGCCCTAGCAGGATGTCTATATTGCAATTGTGCAATATAAGCCCTACCCCGAAAATAAGACCTAGTGATGGGCGTGGATACACAGTGTATCTGCACAACCCATGCATTTCGTCCAGGAGTGGTAAAGAAGAAGAACAGCCCTTCTCATCTGCCCCATCGTGAGAGCTACTATGCCAGAGGTGACCGGAAAGGTGCGGGCAGCTCCACCAACAAGGTCAGTTCCCCCTGTCAGGTCCCGGCCATCCTGTGCGTGCTGCAAGCTGAGGCTTTGAGGGGAAAGTCTCCTCAGTGAAGTGAGGAGCTGGACACTCTGCTTTAGGTATTTTGTGTCCCCAGGAGGAAGAAGGAAAGCTGTGGCTGCCATTTTACTATGATGATGTTCCAGAAGAAGATGACTTAACTATATTTGAATAAATGTAGATTGTTGTACCGTACTTAAAAAAAAATAACACATCCTCTGAAAATAAGCCCTAAGGTGTCTCCTTGAGGAAAACTAAATATAAGACACTATCTTATTTTCAGGGAAACACGGTAGTTCCTCTTTAGAATTTTGCTCAAAATATAAAACATTATTGGCAAACTTGACGCAGATCCACTATATAGATTCTATCTGTAAGCGTATGTTGCAAAAGTAAAGCAGTTGGGCAAGGTTACAAGTTGAAGATTCAAATTGGAAAACTGTTAACAGTCTGAAGGCCCCTTGAGCTGGTGAAAATAATGAAAACCCAGATTTGTTTTAGAGGTGAAGGTGGTGAGGAATTAAGCAATAAAGATAATTTAGAGCAGCAGACAAATGGAATTCCTCATCTGTACAGAAGACTGAGGAAGAAAGGATGAATCTGAGGATTACCTTTGAATGCGAATGCTCTGATCTGAGAATCCTTGGGTGTCAATCATCACATCTGCTTCATCCAGGACAAACACATGAATCTTAGTCAGATCAATCAATTTTCGTTTGAAACACCAATCTAGGACAGTTCCAGGAGTGCCAATTATAATCTGTTTGGTGATGTCAGTGCCTCTAGGAACTAGGGAGAAAAGGGTTTTAAGTGCTCCTTCAGATGCAAAAGCCTCCAACAGGCCACAATTCAGGGCAAAGCAACTATAAAACTTACAACTTATAAAACTTGTAAGCAAAAGTATAATTGTAGTGATTTTCCAACTGCACACCCGGAGGGTCATTGTGGTTTTTGATTTTGCAAGATTTTTAGGATAAATTTTCGAGTTTCTAGGTTTATGCTAATAATAGTCCCACATATTTGATTCTACCTCACAGTCATTTAAAAAGTCATACTGCAGCAATTCCAACTATCCTATGCAAATACTGGCATTACCACAACAAACTACAAACCTTCCCCAAATAGAAAACCACCAAAATATCTATCAATAGGCTACATTAAGCAAATTACAGAATGTTGTGCAGCTAGTCAAAAGAATGAACAATATGAAAAAAGTAGTCCCATTTTTGTGAACGCTCAATTAAAACAAATACATGTATGTACATTAGTTGTGCTTGCATAAGCTAACAAAAAAAAGGGAAGCAAAAAACAAAGGCTTGCATGTAACAATACTGTAATGATCTTTGGGAATAGGTTTTTGGAAGGCAAGGAAGAATAACTTTCACTTTTACCTTCTAATCATCTGTCTTTTAAACTTTCTTTTCACTATGAGCATGTAATACTTTAATGAAAAAAATAACAAAAATAAAAGCTGTTCTGCAAAAAACCACTAAATCTTAAGGTAAATGATATACAAAGGCATCATCTTGCAAGATGTGGAAATGATGTAGCTAATGTTTACTGGGCCCTCATTATGTGCCAGGTGTGCACAATGTTTTATCTATATCATCTCATTTAATCCTCATAAAAACCCTATGATACAGGTGCTATTATTTCCCCCATTCTAGAGAAGAGAAAGCAGAGAAGTTATATAACATGCCTGTTAGTGGTGAAACCAGGATTTAAAAAATCAATGAGGACTGGCTTACTGGTACATACTTCGATTCCCTCGAATGGCATACATAACTTGAACGTCCACACAGAATTTTCCCATCTGCTCAACCACACGGCCAGTTTGCAGAGCCAATTCATAAGTAGGAGCCAGGCAGAGGCACTGCCACAGATAGAGAATTAGAGGGGAGAAGAAAGGTTCAGACGAGCCATCTTTCAATTTTAACTACAATAAAAATTTGTACAGGGAGAGGCACATAAGTGAAATTGGAGGTTTTGGTTGAATAAAATATTTTAAACTGAACACGATTTAACAGTTGATAGATTTGAGGTGAATGCTGAGTATTAGGGGGAGGGTTTGAGGGATGCAGAAATAGCTCTCTTTTATATATTCCTCTCTCAAGGGTTATTTAGAAACACAACTTACTGGTTATCCTCTTTTTTGGTGGTAGGATGTAGGGGGCTGAGGATTATTAACAGTGATAGAGAGAATGCAAGACAAATTACAGCTCTAGCATGATCCCTGTCACCTCCTGTTTGCCATTAAAAGTCTGCTTATTTCTAGAACATTCCCTGCTTGATCCAATCCATCTATACTACCTATATTTTATAGATATATAGATCCTGCCAGGGTAATAGTCCCCCCAAACTCTCTCATTTGTTAGATCCACACTCCCTACAAATGGTGGTTGCTGATGAATAAAAATGTTGATGGAAGAAACTGGTGAGATCTAATACATTTATATATTTCAATTAGGGGTCTGTGATAGAGAAGGAAACATAGCCAATGTGCTAAAAATAGTTTCCACATACATTTCTCAACATATGGTCAAGCACAGCTTATCCTGAAGAATTGTTATTGAAAATGCCAAACCCCAAATACAAATTGTACTGAACGTGTCTAAAATGCACAGGATTTCCTATGCCTGGCTTTAGTCACCCACATCTGTGGCTTATCTGGCTGGTCAGAGTATAACCTTGCTGAGGGGCCCTTGTGCTCCCCACATCATTTAGTGCAGATGGATCCTCAGCCTTTCCAGTGAGTCGGGAGAGATGACCATACTTTTCATGAGTAAAAACTACAGTAGGAGAATGGTGAGATGGGTGCCAGGGCCATTCCTTGTTCAGCCCTTCTCTGAGTGTGCGACTTCAGGAAAGATACTTCCCCCTCCAAGAGTTAGCTTCCTTCTTCTGCTAAATCAGTGAGGAAGATTGGATGATATTCTGGTCCTACAGTTATATGGCTCTCATTATTACATGCTTATTTTATGCCAAGCATAGTGCTAAAAATGTACATTGTTTCATTAAATCCACATGATGACCCTATGAGGCTTTCATTCATTCATTGTGTTTGTTCAGTGTTTAATGAGTGGTTTCTACAAGCCAGGCACTGTGCTGTTAGGATTCGAAGTTGAACAGATCGACTATGACCCACGCCTTTACAGATGTTCTTTACTTTACAGACAAAAAATTAACAGACTCAGAGAGAGATTTATTAACTTGCCTAGGACATTCAGTTAGTAAGCAGAGAGGTTGGCATTAAAACCAGTCAGGCTAAAAGCCTGGGCTATAACTGTCCTATACTGCTCAATGCTCTATGATTTCATGAAAGAATGTCTATTCTAAATATTGTTGTATCACTGTAGCAATCACATCAATGCAGCAATATCACCTATTACTATAACAACATTGGCATTGCAAGCATTCCCACTTTTCCTTACAGCTTTCCTTACCTGTGGGAACAATTCCAAGACATTAACTCTGCTTAACATTGCCAAGACAAAGGCAGCTGTTTTTCCTGTTCCAGACTGGCTCTGTGCTATGAGGTTCTGGGGTCTGCAGAAAAGAGGAGACCACTGGGCATAAAATGAATACAAGAACCTGGACATAAATTGAAAATGAGAGACTAAAAATAACCAAGTTAGAATACCACTACCCTGGAAACTCACGGATGTGCCAGCATCATAGGGAGAGCCATCTCTTGGATTTTGGATGGCCTATTAAATCCCATTGCATAGATTCCTTTTAGTAACTCTTCCTTTCTGTCAATAAAAGAAAACAAACCAAACAAAGCCTATGGTTGGTCAGTAGCCTTGGAAATACATACTTAAGAGCTGCATTTCTAAATTAAGCCATTTTGCAACTGAGCTTTAAAAGTAATATTGAAAATTATATCAGACACAACAACAAAAAACTATAGGCCAATATATTTGATGAATATAGATGCAAAAATCCTCAACAAAATACTAGCAAATCAAATTCAACAACACATTAAAAAGATTATTTATCATGATCAAGTGGGATTCATCCCAGGGAATCAAGGATGGTTCAACACACATAAATCCATCAATGTGATATCAACAGAACAAAGGGACAAAAACCATATGATCATTTCAATTGGTGCTGAAAAAGCATTTGATAAAATTTAACATTTCTTCAGGACAAAAACTCTTAAAAGATAGGATATAGAAGGAACATACTTCAACATGATAAAAGCCATATATGACCAACCCATAGCTACTATCATCCTGAATGGGGACAAACTGAAAGCCTTTCCTCTAAGATCTGGAATAATACAAGAATGTCTAATTTCACCACTGTTACACAACGTAGTACTAGAAGTTTTAGCAAGAGCAATCAGACAAGAGAAAAATAAAGGGAAGCCAAACTGGAAAGGAAGAAGTCAAATTATCCTTGTTTGCAGGTGATACGATTTTTTATCCAGAGAAACCTAAAGACACCACAAAAAAACCTAGAACTGATAAACAAATTCAGCAAAATTGCAGGATACAAAATAAATATACAAAAATCAGTAGCATTTCTATATGTCAACAGCAAACAATCTGAAGAAGAAACTAAGAAAGTTATCCCACTTATAATAGCTACAAAATAAAATGCCTAAGAATAAACTTAACCAAGGAAGTGAAAGATTTCTACAATGAAAATTATAAAACATTGATGAAAGAAATTAAAGGGAACACCAATAAAGGAAAGATACTCCATGTTCATCGATTGGAAGAATCAATATTGTTAAAATGTCCATACTACCCAAAGCAATGTACAGATTCAATGCAATACTCATCAAAATACCAATGACTTCTTCATAGAAACAGAAAAAATAATCCTAAAATTTATATGGAACTACAAAAGACCCAAAATAGCAAAGCCATCCTGATCAAAAAGAACAAAACTGAAGGAATTACATTACCTGACTTCAAATTATACTACAGAGCTGTAGTAACCAAAACAGCATGGTACTGATATAAAAACAGACACATAGACCAATAAAACAGAATAGGAACCCAGAAATAAGTTCACACATACATAGTGAGCTTATCTTCAACAGTCACCAAGAACATACATTGGGGAAAAGACAGTCTATTCAATAAATGTTACTGGGAAAACTGGATATGTATATGCAAAGAATGAAACTAGGCCCTTATCTCTTGCCATATACAAAAATCAAATCAAAATGATTAAAGATTTAAAACTAAGACCTGAAACTATGAAACTACTAGAAGAAAACATTGCAGAAATGCTTCAGGACATTGGTTGGGGCAAGGGTTCTTGGGTAATACCCCCAAAGCACAATCAACCAAAGTAAAGTTGGACAAATGGATCACATCAAGGTAAAAAGCTTCTGCATGCCAAAGGAAACAATCAACAAAGTGAAGAGACAACACATAGAATGGGAGAAAATATTTGCAAACTACCTATCTGACAAGGGATTAATAATTAGAATATATAAGGAGTTCCAACAACTCAATAGGAAAAAAATCCAATAATCTGATTAAAAAATGAGCAAAAGATCTGAATAGACATTTCTCAAAAGAAGACGTACAAATTGTCAACATACAAATGCTCAACATCATTAGTCATCAGAGAAATGCAAATCAAAACTACAAGGAGATACCATCTCACCCCAGTTAAAAGGGCTTTTATCAAAAAGACAGGCAACAACGAATGCTGGTGAGAATGTGGAGAAGGGGGACCCTCGTACATTGTTGGTGAGAATGTAAATTAGTGTAACCATTATGGAGAACTGTATGTAGGTTCCTCAAAAAACTAAAAATAGAACTACCATATAACCCAGCAATCCCACTGCTGGGTATATATCCAAAAGAAAGGAAATCAGTATATTGGAAAGATATCTGCACTCCCATGTTTATTGTAGCACTATTCACAATAGTCAAGATTTGGAATAGATCTAAGTGTCCATCAACGGATGAATGGATAAAGAAATTGTGGTGCACATACACAATGGAATAGTATATAGCCATAGAAAGAATGAAATTCTTCCATTTACAACAACATGGATGGAACTGGAGAACATTTTTTTAAATGAAATAGGCCAAGCACAGAAAGACAAATTTCACATGTTCTCACTTATGTGGGAGGTAAATACTAAAACAATTGATTTCATGGACACAAAGAGTAGAATGATGGTTACCAGAGGCTGGGAAGGGTAGATGGGAATGGGGGATAAAGTGGGAATAGTTAATAGGTACAAAAATATAGATAGATAGAATTAACAATATTTGATAGCACAACAAAGTGACGATAGTCAACAGTAAGTTATGGTATACTTTAAAATAACTAAGAGTAGAATTGGAATGTTCCGAACACAAAGAAATGATAAACGCTTGGGGTGATAGATACCTGAATTACCCTGATTTGATTATTACGCATTGTATGCCTGTATCAAAACATCACACGTACCCTATAAATATATACAACTATTATGTACCCATAATTAATAAAAAAATTAAAAAAAGAAAAACATATCATTTGTACCTTAACTCTCAAACATACACAATAAGCTATGCTATAAGCCTAGGCTAAAGACAGTGGTAAAGGCCTAAAGTTGAACTTTCTGTTGAACAAAGCAAAAAAAAAAAAAAAAAAAATGAAAACTCATTTGAAAAAGGAATATATCAGTTTTCCAGGAGAGTTATATTTTCCACAAAAGCAAAAAACAAAGTGATACTTATTGTTTAGTTCTTTTTCATGAATGACACTGATGTTTTTAACAGTAATTTTAAGAGAAAACAAAATTTTATTTAGGTGATTCTTTTATCAGTTCTCCCTAGGAGCAGAAGATACATGATTACTTTGTCCTTCTAGGGCAGTATTTTTAAATCCATCTTTCCTGGGAGGTCTGAAGAAAAACGTTAGAATAGGGATAAAGCAAGTGAGCTGAACACTTCCACCTTTAATGACATGCACATTTGGATGTGCTTAATTGGGATTAATTGGTAGATGACTGGCAGACTGTTTTTAATCATAGGCAGGCTTCTACCATTTAGAAAATATCTGTGGCAGAGGAAGAAAAGACTAAAATAATGACAAAAACCCCCCAAAATGTCTGAGCACCAGTATTTTGGATTTTTACCCTTTTCATAAGTCAGTGTAAGTATCTTTTCTTTCTGTATAATACATTTCCTTAATGGCAATTGATAAATAGGGAATACAAATCCTTCAGGGAAAGTTATTCACTTTAATACCATATGAAACAAAATATAATTAGGAAAGTAACTGCTTGTAACTTATCTAAAGGAGTTGGGGGAGGATGTTTGGGTCATCAGTGCCCCTGTAACTGGTTCTGGTATGGACAGTGGCAATCTGGCTGTGCCTGGCTTAAGTATCCCCCTTACCACTGCAAGATTAAATATTTTACTATCAAAAATGTTCTCAGTTCTCTGAGCAAGTTGGGTATTCTGGTACTGTTCTTCCAGCTATATTTTGATTGCATGCAAAATGTACACACCTCATTTTCTTTTTTAAATTTTTATCCAGTTGGCATACACACCTTATTTTAATATTGAATTTTAGAAAACAAAGGAGATGGTTTTCATTACTAGCAGATGAGTGTGTTCTGTGCCATGTCCCATACATACTGAAAATACTTACAGCCGCAGTTCTTCAAACGTTTTCACTGAGTAAAGTGGGGAGCTGGGATCCTTCTGTAAAACTTCCACTCGGTGACTGGATTCTACCAATGACTGACGGATTAACTTGTTTAAGAGCGAATTAGCTGCCAAATCCACTAGGAAAGCAAAAATAAAAAAGGGTACATCAAGCTTCCTGTATGACATCAAATAAGATGCTCACCCATTCAGTGGTTGCATATCAAGCAACTACACCTATGCTCATCTTTCTTCTAAAAGGTTCTAGAAATAACAACATAGCACTGAGAATTCCTTCATCATGAGGATCTAGTTTCTTATGCTGGGTTGCTACAAAAACCTCTAACTTCAATCAGCCTAAGCCCATCTCCCTGAGACATAATTCCTCCCTGACAGCTGGAAATTCTTAACCCACTCCCTGCATATTCCAACTTCCTCTAAAGAAATATACCCACTCCTTAGTGGGTATATTTATATTAATATAAATTCAGAATAAATATAATTAATATTTATTCTTATATTTGCTATTCATAAAGAAAACAGAAGCAAAGACAGTCCTTTTCTAAATGAGATATGATTCACTCACACTGTAAAAATGATGATAAACTGAAACAGAACGTACCCTGTTTGGTACATGCAAATGAATTTATCTCCTACCTACATCTTCTTCATCCTCTTCTTCGGTGTTAACAGAACCATCTAAAAGGATGGAAGAGAAACAATTAATTTAAATGCTGAGCAGAAATAAAATACTATTCCATTTTTCCTTCCTGACTCTTCACTGTGTAAGGACAGGAAGAGTCATCTGCAGAGGAGTGGATAAATGACTGGCAAGGTAGCTGAGGGTCTCGAAGGTTAAATTAAGGGAGTCCAAGGTATTTCACTTCGCAAGGACAAGATAAAAGCAATGCTTTTTAATTGAGGCCGATCTGCTTTACCCTAACAGCACTCACCTACGTTTGGGACTGTAGTACTCTTAATACCCCGAAGGTTCTTCCGGGGGTGGATGGGGTTTGAAAACTATTGAAAGACACAAATTTCAACCAATATTAGGAAGCAAGCCATCAAGCAGCCCAGTGCTCCCCTACCACAGAAGCTGGAAGGGATTCAGGGAAGACCACCTGAGTACTGTTTCCTTTGTAGTATCAGGTATTAATGGAGTCCTTTCAGGAATAGGGCTCCTGTAGGAATTACCCTAAAATTGGAGACTTTCTGTAGTCCCTGTACATGAAGTTCCTCTTTATTAGGCCGCTAGTTTAAATGTGGGCAGTACTTAGGGGTCACAGCACCAACAAGGGGATGGCGGCTACGAAAGTGTTGACAGTAGATATAAGATTCAAGCGAGGAAAGGCTTAAGGGTCAATCTGGGAGAGCAGAAAACTGAGTCTAGCTGGGACTACCAGCTGGTTTCCCACCCTGGATTTCCAGGTGTCTTCATTTCGCCCTTTTAAACCAAAGGTCTTGTCCCTCTGGGGATCTCCTTTTCCGTGGCCCTCTTCCGAACTCTTCCCACCTCTCCAACACTGACACCCCCCTCCAAACGCTAGCTTGGCTCTCCCTCCCTCTCCTCCCCAGCACAGTGCCCTCTGGAACTCGGTGCTCAAGCCCCGCTCCTTCGCCCTCCCCGGCTCGGTGGCGGTTACGTGGCTGCTCAGCCGCTCGCTCCTCGCCGCCCCGGCGTCGCCTCCCCAAAGTAACGACGCCATAGCTGCGCTCGCGGTCCCGACACCGCACGTGTTTCCCTCCCGGCGCGTGGCAGTCCGGCCCCGCCCAGTGGCCAAAGGGCTCTCGCGGCCGCGGGCTCCGCCCTCAGAGGCACCAGGGCGAGGCGGGGGCGGGCCGGCGGGGGCGGGCCGGCGGGGCGGCGTCGCACTGGGCCGCGAGGTTTCGGTCCGGCAGCGCAGGCTTCGCGCCAGGCGTTGGAAACTGGGGACGCAGAGCTCTCGCCGTCAGCGTTTGCTGCCGCCGCGCTCTACGAGGCCACCACAGCGGGGACTGTGAGCAGCAGCGATCTGCGTACTGAGGCCGGAGCCCAGCCCCCGGCCCGCCCCGATCCGCTGGGAGGGGAGGCTGCACTCCCCACCCTGGAAATTTCCGCCTCCGCATTATAAGATGTAAGCGAGGTTAGCGAGTCGCTTATGAAAAGTGGAGAGACAAAATGGGTGAGTTTGATCTGACGAATGAGCTCAAACGCAAAGGTTGTGGCAAGGAAGCAGAGTTGTTCAAGTTCAAACTTCTGCTCCTGCCCGAGATGCCTGTGATGTGTCCACATGCCTGCTTATTTTAATTTTTATTCTGAGGTGTGGCCCCTTGTTAAAGCCATCCTGAGAAAACGGTTTTCCTCGCGGTACGACCTCTACCTCATACTTGCATTTGCACAATGACTGCTAAACTTGGACGAAAGAATCGCACTTTTTTTTTTCAATTTTCTAACTGGAACTTTGAGATTTGGGTCAGCATCTCTGGAATTGGGGGTAAAATTACAAAAATCCGCAAACGAAACTGCTGTTATGATCTCTCCGTGGTGCTGAAGCAACACTCCCAGGATTGTTCAGCCACTCTCAAGGCGCCTCAGTCGTTTGTTTTGAGGAATATTATCATATTCCTTTTTAGCTTTCACATTTGGAGTCTAACAAGAACCATTTTTGTCTCTCAATGATAACTTCTAATCTAGGTACAAAATCGGGCCAGGATCGTCAATCTGTTAGTTTTCCGATAAGAATAGCAGACATTTGAAAAATTGCTTCTATTATTTTAGTACAGCACCAGAATTTCTCCTTTTATTCTCATCGTACCTCGGGCCCCAAGTTCGCGGCGGCGGGACCAGGAAACGCCCGGGAGAGCGCCGCGCCGCGCCTGCGCGCTGAGTTTCCGGAACTGCGTTTGCCACAGCACGGCCTCATCCCGTGAGGCCTAGCGCGCGTGGAGGCTGTGCGGAGCGACGGCTTCCTGTCTCGCAGGGCGCGGGGTCGGCCGCCGGAAGGTAAGGGTGGGCTTTTGGGTTGTTGTTTTGGGTTCTGCAGAAGAACGGACAAATGGACACAGAGCTGAACGGCTGTCTTCTTTTTGCCCTCTTTTCCTTACTTTAATCTTTCCAGGAAAGCGCTGATGTATGGAAGTGAGACCTCGCTTTAAGACCATGTCTTTTTCTTTTATGCCGGTACTTCCTGGAGCTCCTGGCAGAGACTCCCAGCAGTACGGGGCTTCTTTAGTTCGATTCTGTAGTTTAGAGGGCCCTTGGACTGTGGCGGGAAAATCTGCCCTGACCCTGTTAGAATTTATTGCTCATAAATCTAAACGGTAGTGGAAGTCGTGCGTGCGATGGGAGGCAGGCAGTGGCGGCGATTTTCAAATCATCTTGGGGATTGCTTTACAGGCCACGAATACTGTTTCTGCTAGTCCACTGATTCCTGATCTTTATTTTTTAACTTCAAAAATATACTGAACGACTGGCGATGGCCGTTTTATACTTTATAGTAGAAGTTTAAGGCACACACGAATTCCATCTTTGTGGTCATTTGGCGGTCCCCTCTGAGGTGTTGTTTGGGAACTATTGCACTTCACACTGAGGTTATGGTGTGTTGGAGAAAACACTGTACTGAATGTTGGGCTCAAGTACTCCTTTTGCCATAAATCTGCCTTATGACCAGACTCACCCCCAGCCTAGTTCTTTAGTTAATAAGGTTAGGTAATCACTTGGAAACCTTTGATTTTGGTAATATTGGACTTTGAGATCCAGATAAAGGTAAATTATTGGAGTGGTTTGCTTGTAAAAATAATGTAATTTTTAACTTAAAAAACTGAGGTATAAATAAAAATTAACTTTAATCCCACTACCCAGAGTTGGAGTTTGATCTTCCCCTGTGCTGTGTGTACAGGAGTGTATGGCTGAGATCAGGCTGTGTAGTTCACAAGATATTTCACTTAATTTGCATTTTTCCTTGTTTCTCAAGATTCCCAAATATCTCTTTAAATAGTGGACAGTTTGCAGTTTCTACTTATTTGCAGTGAATATATCCTACATTTATCTTTGAGTCATTACTTCTTTTCCTGATAAATGCCTAGCAGAACTGAGTGAATTAATTACACAGCTTTAAATACTATAGAGAAAATATATTTTAGCAGATAAAACTGTCAACTTCCAGACTTCAGATGTAACTCATTGGATTAGAACTATCAAGAACAGATACATTCCACTGTAAGGTGAGCAGAATTAGTATTCAGATCTGTACCCAAACAGGCCAGATTCATTCTGGTATTTGTTTGCATCCATCTGATTTCAGATGTTAGTAGTTTGAAATTCTGTTGCAGAGTAGGAATAGCCAAGTGATAGACGTAATTCCTAAGAAAATCTCAGTAGCAAATTATAAAAAACATAATACTCCCAAAGTAAAAACTGGAAGGCAAAATATTAAAATTTTGAAACAAAACTTGGGTTAGAAACCTGTGTTGCATAGTAGTTTGGGAGCATCTATTAAAAAAGCATTTTACGCAACCACTGGATTTGCTATATTCTTTTAGTAGTGAGGGATAACTATGCTGTTACCTCTCCCCCATTCTTTAGGACTGTGTGTAAAGGGTAGGCTTTTGTTCCTTGTGGCTCATTATTTAGGTAGTGAGAGTACAATAGGCAGTGTGATTGGAAGTAGAATCATAGCCCAGGTTTGAGTTCATCTTACCGATGGTAGTATTTAATAAAATAAGATTCAAACTCACAAATTCCGAAAATTCTTTAATTGATAAGCTTAATGCCCAGCAACTTTAAAAACACAGCAACTCATATTTTGGTCAAAGATAAACAGGTTATAGAATAGAAATGGAACTTACTAATTGGACAAAACAGAAAGACCAGTCTGGTCTCTTTTTCTCTGCCATGATTTCTCTCACGATTGCTCGATTTGAGTGGTAATTTGGGAGTAAAGTGGTATCTGATGCCAATGTGATATATAGCTAGGAAAGACCAATAATGGGTGAGTGAAGTCCTTATTCTATAATGTTCCATGGGCTTGTCAAGTCAGTTTTTTCTATTCAGAAGAAGAGATAAAAAGAATGAAGTTATCCCAAACAGTCCTGGAAAGAGGGGTAGAAAAAGATTTAAGAAGGTGAAAGAGGGAAGGGAAGTTTGCTGGGCATGACACCATTTGCAAGGTCACAACGAACATCCCAACGGAGTGCAGATCTTTTCTTTTCAGTTGGTACTAGGTAATTGTTTGGAACATACACATGCTGAGGTTTGGATTGCGGTTCTGGTTGACAAAGCATCTGCTCTCGGACACCCCAGCGTAATTCCTTCCTATGATCTTCACCAGGTAACCGCATTAAGTCCCAATCCCGTTTATACTGAAAATATCGGGCTACCCGGTCTACCTTGCCCCGGTTTCGGCTTAACTGGTCCAGCCTTGGGAGAATAAAGGACTTGGGTCTGCTGGCAACCATCAGGTCTTGTTCATAAGCTGGAGGGCCCATTCCTTCTCTTCGTAAATAGTGAATAAGCTGATCTTGAGAAATTCCTTGGTATTCATGTGGTAGATTAAAACTTTGTGAACTATCAACTGGGGATTCCTTGTCTTCTTGGAACTGCATATTCATCAGCCTTTGTCTTAGGTCCCAGAGATCTGGATCACTTTCTGTACCAGATTCTGATTCACTGACAATGGACTCATCTGTCACTAATACTTCCCCGCCTGGCTTTCTACGCAGCACCTTTCTCTTCATCACTGGCTTTTGGAATCTTTGGGAGACCTCTGAGACTATTTCTGAAGTGACATTACTTTTTACATGTGGATATTGCAGTTGCACAGGAAGAGCAGATTGCTTCCCTGGGGTTACCGAAGCTTTACTGTAGGGATCATACTGGATAGATTGGGCTTCTCTCCTGACATCTCCCTCACCTTCCCCTGCACAGATATGGGTAAAGGCTGTAGCAGCTGCCAACATTCGGTCTTCTGGATCCATATTGGCCCATTTTTGCCCATCAGGTCCCATGAGTTCTTCCATTGCTTCCCCATAGGACCTTCTGCAAGAGATAACATTGGTCAGTTTTATTCCCAGGTCATGAATTGCTCATTTCCTTGTCTCCATTTTATAGCATTCAAATGGAGAAAGAATGGCTAAGTCAATCATAAATTCAATAATTATAATAGGAGAGATCAGTATAATGCAGTATCAGAACAGTTTGGAGGGGCAATAACTTAATTCTTAACCTGTTTTCATTTCCACTCTCTTACAGTTTCTACTGCCTTGCCACCTTTAGTAGCTCCTAGGATAGGACAGGCAAGTTCTGGTAGGCATATGAGACTACATTATATGGGATTATATGAGGCATACTGCTTAATGTACATTATGTAGCAGGTACATAGAGGGTGCCATTGTTCTGTGTACTTTACATTTATTCATGTAATCCTCACAGGTGTGGGATTACCTCCTTTTCACAGATGAATAACATGAGGCACAGAGAAGTTAAATAATTTGCCAAAGGTTACTCAGCTATTAAGTGGTGGAACTGGAATTCTAACTCAGGCAGTCTGGCTTCAGAATGAGTCCTTGCTTTTAATCAAGAATGATTTAATATAAAAAACTACTACAAAGGTGGTATTGTGCTCCCATACACACACACATTACATGTATACATATATATATATATATACTCCCTATGCTTAAGTAATTTTAACACATCTTCTGTTACAAGATAAATCTGTTCATTCTAGTACCCTTGTCATTGAAATAACTAAGTACCCAAGTCAACCAGCCCAATACCCAGTGCTAGTTTCCTGACTTGATCTAAGGTAGGATCTATTGCCCACTATTTCTTGTGTCGCTATTTTTCTTTTTAAACTAAAAAGCTAATACTTGCATTTAATAATTTTAAGCAAGGATTTTCCCTCCCCACAGGTTTCATTCTCAAAGGCAGTTTCTTATGATTTCTCTAGAAGTTTTTCACATTCACATGCATAAAGGAGCATAGAACACAAACTCTTCTGAACCTTAAAGATAACACCTTGCTGATCCAGCTATATCAGCACATGTAGACTTATTTCATTTTCTTTAAAGTTGCATAAAATTCCAATGTATGAATGTACCACAATTTATTCAACTATTCCTTTATTGATGTGATTTAGGTTTAGTACTATTTGTTAAAAATTAATGTTGCAATGAATATCATGTAAATTTTAAATATCCATGCAAGCATTTTTCTAGGTTAAATTTCTAGACATGGAATGGTTGGGTCAAAAGGTATGTGTGTATTCAATTTTGACAGCTGCTGGGAAAATGCTTACCTACAGTTGTACCAATAGTGTGTTAATAGAGCTTGTTTCTCTACTTCTTCTCCAGAGTGGTGTACTGTCAAACTTCCTAGTCTTTGCAGACAGTTCTGTGAAAAATAGTTCTAATACATATTTGCACTTATTTAAATTGAGTAAAATATTTATAAGCTTTTTACTTTTTATTTGAAATGCTTGGTCCTTGCCCATTTACCGCTCAGTTATTGGCCTTTTTCTTATTGATCTTTTCGTTAAAACTGATATATAGGCTGGGCACGGTGGCTCATGCCTGTAATCCTAGCACTCTGGGAGGCCGAGGCGGGCGGATTGCTTGAGGTCAGGAGTTCGAAACCAGCCTGAGCAAGAGCAAGACCCCATCTCTACTATAAATAGAAAGAAATTAATTGGCCAACTAATATATATAGAAAAAATTAGCCAGGCATGGTGGCGCATGCCTGTAGTCCCAGCTACTCAGAAGACTGAGGCAGCAGGATTACTTGAGCCCAGGAGTTTGAGGTTGCTGTGAGCTAGGCTGATGTCACGGCACTCACCCTAGCCTGGGCAACGAAGTGACACTGTGTCTCAAAAAAAAAAACAAAACTGATATATATTCTTGAAATACTTATATGTTAAGGAAGTTAGCCTTTTACCATCATTCATTTTTCTTCCCAGTTTACTTTTTTTTTTTTTTTTTGCTGGTAGAAATTTTGATTTTTAGGTAGTTACATTTTTTTGGTTTTCTGTTGTTTCTGAGTTTCTAGAGTGTTTTAATTAGAAATGCCATTCATACTCCAAGATTTAAAAGTTATTCCATGTTTTTTTCTAGTATTTTTATACTTTCATTTTTTACATTTAAACTTTTAATCTACATATCATAGACACAGAAACCCAAAGGGCAAAAACTGAATGGACTACCTAGACTTAGAATTTAGTTATAAAATAGATGGGGAGACGATCTTCTATAACTAAAGTAACCATCAGCTATAGATTATCTAGGACTGCCCCGATTTTAAGGATGTAGTCGTATAGTTGTCTTCAGATTACTGAAATTCACTAGGAATTTCAACAATGATATCTAAATTACATCAGACTGACTCTTGTAATTGTTAGATGTACAGAAATCTTTTATCAGACCATGCATTAAAGTTGGCTTTAAAAAGTCAGTGGTGTTTAATTACCTTTTTTCTGCCATTAAAACTGCTTAAAGTGAGAAAATATTGTCTCCAGGTTCTACTTCCAATGTGAAATGCTTTCTTCAATTCGGCTAGCTTCTATTGCACCACCTTTAAGACAGAACTAAATAATAGATGATAGAACATACAAGCTATTTATTTTATCTGAAATAATGGAAAGCAATGAAAACTCAGAGTAGACCATAATCTTATGATTAGAAAAACCTTAATCATCTTGGTTAATGAAGAGTAGAGAAATGAAATCTATAGATACGTTCCCCCAATTTTGACTACTTTAAAGAAACTTTAAGTATAATAGCTGAATTTTTTTTTCTTTTCCCCTGTGAATTGACCACATAGGATGGAAAAGAATAATATCTGTGGATGATCAATCCATGATAATTAAGCTAATGCTTGTACTCTGGGACAAACAAAAGTAATTCTTTGGGAATTAAATTAAATCTTGCACTAAAACTGTTGTATCCTTTTGCTCTTTTCAGTTAGGGTGGACCTATATGATTCCTTTATTCCTGGGGTTGTCATATCATGGCTGAAAATTACAGAGATGGAAACCAAACCAAGAGACTCCTAAAAAGAGTACAAGAACTGGAAAAGGAGGTACAGAGACTTAAAAAGGAACAGGCCAACACCAAGGACTCAAATGTTAGAGAAAATTCATCAGGAGGTGGAAAAGCTAAGCGTGCATTTGATTTCAGAGCTCATGGCCAAAGACATATAGCCCTAAAAATAGCCTATCTTGGCTGGGGATACCAGGGCTTTGCTAGTCAGGAAAACACAAATAATACCATTGAAGAGAAACTGTTTGAGGCTCTAACCAAGACTCGACTGGTAGAAAGCAGACAGACATCCAACTATCACCGATGTGGGCGAACAGACAAAGGTGTTAGTGCCTTTGGACAGGTAAGGCCCAGTAAGTATACTGTTTCTCAGAGCAAGCAATACCAGGATATCTTAGGTATAACATACGGCATACTAGGATTATTTGTATTTCTAAAATACAATATCTTTCTCTAATTCCACAGGTGATTTCTCTTGACCTTCGTTCTCAGTTTCCAAGGGGCAGGGATTCAGAGGATTTTTATTTAAAAGATGAAGCTAGTGATGCTGCAAAAGAGATCCGATATACCCACATTCTCAATCGGGTACTCCCTACAGACATCCGTATACTGGCCTGGGCCCCTGTAGAACCTAGCTTCAGTGCTAGGTTCAGCTGTCTTGAGCGGACTTACCGCTATTTTTTCCCTCTTGCTGATTTAGATATTGAAACCATGAATTATGCAGCTCAAAAGTATGTTGGCACCCATGATTTCAGGAACTTGTGTAAAATGGATGTAGCCAACGGAGTGATTAACTTTCAGAGGACTATTCTGTCTGCTCAAGTAAAGCTAGTGGGCCAGAGCCTGGGTGAGGAAAGATGGCAAGAACCTTTTCAGTTATGTCAATTTGAAGTGACTGGCCAGGCCTTCCTTTATCATCAAGTCCGCTGTATGATGGCTATCCTCTTTCTGATTGGCCAAAGAATGGAGAAGCCAGAGATTATTGATGAGCTGTTGAACATACAGAAAAATCCCCAGAAACCTCAATATAGGTAAGTTAAGAAACAAGATAGCAACCTTCCTCTCTCCCATGATTATATAAATAACTGTCACTCATTCTGCCTTCATAAAGCTTAATCTAACATGTGGAATGTTAAGAACATGTACATGTAGGAGTGAGCAATACCTTTTAATTTTTTGTTCTATCCCATTAGTAAGGAAACAGGTGTTTGGACCAGGCTTCTTAAGTAAAAGGACATTTATTTTCCACATGTTTGTTTCTGAATTCATGTTAAGCAAAATTATTGTTAGGTTCTGGTAAAATTAAAAAGGGCCATATTCATTATTAAATCTTGCTTATTTTGTATTACTGAGTAGTCATACCGTTGCACTCTGAATCTTTCATAATTTCCAGTTTTTGAAATGGTAGGAAAGGCAGAATAGTCAAGATTTGTCTTTTGAGAACAGGCTCAGGTCAGATAGATACCAGTAATTAATTCCTAACGTATGAAATACAGTTTTTCCTCATAGTATATAAAATTGAAATGCCACTAACAAATTTGGAAAATAGCTTCAAGTGGTATGATGAAGCCAAGTCAACTCACTCATGTCAATGGATCAAGTCAATCTATATTGCATTTTTAGCAATTATGACAAAGTTGTTAAAGGTTAGGGATGGTGGTATATTTTCTTAGCTGTTGTCAAGGATATTCTATATTGGGCCTTCCCCCTGCCCATTTCCCCTTAACCCAACTAACCCTCAGTTTAGGAATTGTTGGATGGCTGCTATATATTCTTATACTCTGTTTCTTCTCCCTCTTTCTCCAGTATGGCTGTAGAATTTCCTCTAGTCTTGTATGACTGTAAGTTTGAAAATATCGAGTGGATCTATGACCGGGAGGTTCAGGAGTTCAATGTTACCCACCTACAACAGCTATGGGCTAACTATGCTATCAAAACTCACATGTTGTATAGTATGCTACAAGGACTGGACTCTGTTGCAATACCTTGTGGAACAGGACCAAAGATGGATGGAATGATAGAATGGAGAAATGTTAAGCCCTCTGTCATAAAGCAGACCAGTGCCTTTGTAGAAGGAGTGAAAATGCGCACATATAAGCCCCTGATGGATCGTCCTAAATGCCAAGGATTGGAATCCCGGATCCAGCATTTTGTACATAGGGGACGCATCGAGCACCCACCTTTATTCCATGAAGAAGAAATAAAAGCCAAAAGGGACTGTAATGACACAATGGAGGAAGAGAATACTATTTTGGAGACACCAACAAAAAGGGTCTGTGTTGATACAAAAATAAAAAACATCACTTAACCATAAACAACTTACTAGGATCTAAGAACCAACAACCAACTAGTGGTAGGTAGGTAGAAAAGAAAAAAAAAAATACTGTAAGAAGTACTAGAAATTCAGATGATCAGCTAAGACTTTAAGGTCCTATTAAGGAAGATTTTGCTTTAACAAGAAAGAGTTCAAACGTTATCTCATCCTTGTCTAAAAGGATTAAGGGATGAAGGAAGCAAAAAGCAATTGTAAAATGGAGATGTACTTATTTATGTACACCTGGAAATCTGTGCCTTGTGTTCAAATTCATCAAAGTCTAATACTGCAAGTGTCTAATTCATTGTGCCGTTCTTTTTCAAAGCAAATGAGTTATTCAGTACTTATCTGAATTCTCATAAAGAGCTTCACACTAAGTGTCTTATTTTCTAAAGATTTAAAAATATTAATTTCAATCATTTAAGGATTGGAAAAATTGATTTAAGTGGCAGGCATGATGCTAGCTTGAAGTTACCTAACCAAATAAGACACAGAACGTTTCCTTATGAAGCATATAAACCTAGTGCAGAGGTTGGTAAATGTTTTCTGTGAAGGAATAAAGAGTAAATATTTTAGGCTCTGTGAATCACAAATGGTCTCTGTTGCATATTGTTTTTAAAACCCTTTACAAATGTAAAAGAACATTCTTAGCTTGTTAGGCCATGGTGTTTGCCTACCCCTGGTCTAGTAGTTTAAGGAAAGTGCTTATAAAGAGGAGATATTCAAGCTAAATCTTGCAGAACAAATGGGAGCCAGTTAAAGTGAGGATTAAGAATTACAGCTGTGTGTCTAAGACAGAAGATGCAGTTTGTGTACAGGGTTAGAAATTATAGCATATGCATTCATTCAGGCAACTTCAGTATGGTTTCAGAGGGATGAGAGCATAGTTTAAAAAGGTAAGCAAGGGTTGGTCATGTCTGTAGAGCCTTGTAGGCCTTCCTTAAAAGCTTAGATTTTAATTTGAGGGGCCACTGAAAGAAACTTAAGTGCTAGGTACAATTGTGTAGCAAAATTATTGCTCTGGGTATACTGTGGCTTGGAAGAGGGAAAGAATGAAGGCAGTGGGACCAATTAGGAGGCTGTAGCAATAATCAAGGCAATTGATGATAATGGCCTAGAACAGATTTTGTAGTAAGGGAAATGGAGAGAAGTAGACGAATTTCAAATTAAGGAAGCACAAACAACAGGACTGTGGGTAAGTGTGCCATTCATAAGTAGGGAGGCTTTCAGGATAACTCCTAGATTTCAGATCAGAGCAAATGAGTGGCTGGTAGTACTACACACTGGGATAGGAAAATGAGGGGTTTTGCTTGTTCTCCAGGCAAAGTTAATAAGTAACCCTTAAAATATTACTTATATTTATTCAAGAAAGCAAATAACACATTATCTTTTGTAACAGTAAAAATAAACCCAAAGCAAATGAAGTCAGACATTCTGCCTCAATAATAATTTTCATTACTGCAGTGTTATCCCACATTTATAATTCTGCCATGTTTAAGAGATCAAAGTTCTACCTACCAACCAGTAATTAGTTTGTTCCTACCTATGTTCAAGATTCCAGATACACAAATACGGTTTCTATCCTCAAGCTCATAGTTTAAATACAACTAACACATAGGACAATTAGAAACATTACTAATATATAAATATAAGCTGATGCTGTAAAAGTGCTATAGAAGCTCTGTAGGCGGTAGACCACAGAAACAAGACTTTGCTGAGAGTTCCAGGTTTAGAAAGTAAAATAGCATTCAAAAACAGTGGTGACCTTGTGGTATATTGAAGAGTAAGGAAGCAAATAATAATAGCTTTTGCATCCCAGAAGAGAGGAAACCAGAAAATATCCCCATTTTAGATATGGGTAAATAGTGGTACAAAATTAAAATTTATTCAAAATAGCCAACTGTCTATGATCCGGGTCTTCTGGATTTTGAATCACTGTTACTGCTTTTTGGAATCTATCCAACAAACACTTCATAATGCCCTGAGTTTTCTTAAAATGTGATTACTCTGTCCTTTAATTGTGATGTAACGATCCTCTACTTAAATATGTAAGTACAAACCAAAGTTATTTTTTTTCAATTTCTTACCTTATTTCAATGTGCCTTGAGTGGCGTTAGCATTAAGAGTTTAAAAAAAAACCTAGAAAATAAGAACAGAGTTTGAGAAATCATTCCTTCTTTTTTAAAAAATCAACTCTAAAGCAATATGTGGAAAAAGAACTAAAAGGCATAGGAGATTCTGGAGAAGCGAAGGAGTTAAAGCAGGGGTCGGTCCTCAAACTTTTTAAACGGGGCCAGTTCACTGTCCCTCAGACAGTTGGAGGGCTGGACTATAGTTTAAAAAAAACTATGAACAAATTCCTATGCACACTGCACATATCTTATTTTGAATTAAAAAAACAAACAGGCAAAAACACCTGCATGTGGCCCGCGAGCTGTAGTTGAGGATGCCTAAGTTAAAGGATCATGGTTTCAGATCTTAAGTAAATCCATTCAGGATTGATTTATACTATCAGATCTAGGAGAGTAAGAATTTAGTGACTTCATTTTTGGTAGTTACCATAGAAAAAGTCAAGACAGTCATCATAGGTGGAGCAAAAAAAGCCCAAATGTAACTTTGTAAAATTATTTGCTGAGGTAGTGTTTGTACAAATTCAAAAGTCCCATGGGAGGAAATAAATGTTAGAAGAAAGTAAAATAGGGCTTGGATCTTACTTTTTCCATTTTAAAGATGGAATTATTTCAATTGTGAATTTAAATGAGATTATGCATATGTATAAAAAAATAATACTGCTTTGTGGAACTCTATCTGGGCTTGGAAGATTTTTGACACTAAAGCCAAACAAGTTTTTTTAATGGTATCTGTGCTATCCTATACAGTGATTAATATATTATTTCCTTTGCATTTAAATTATGTCACACTCCCATTTCTTTCTTTCCTTGAACATGTAAAGATGATGTTTGCAAACAGTAAAATAAAAAGGCAACTGTCTTCTTTTTCTAATACAAAGAACTGTCCATTCTCTTTACTTAGAGGGAAACTTTCACATAGCAGCTAAACAACTTGTCTTTTTGTAGATAAATACAGATAATATTGGACAAGATACGCAACAATATCTTCTCTTCAAAAATCTTAAGTGACTCAGTGTCCTAGGTTTAGCTTGTTAAAATTGAAAGGATTAAAATTGAGGGTAGAAGGGGGTGGATTTTAAATTTGCATAGGGGGCTTGGTCAGTAGTTAGATTCCAACCATTATAGAGAGGCTATTGCAGAGTTACAACAAATTTCTCTACCTCTTTTGAGGTAAGCTTGCAGCTTCTTAAAGAATTGCAGTGTTAAAACAGAGCAGCCTATCATAAAGGCAAATAACACTAAAACCAAGGTTAAAGAGACAACTGGGAGAAATACTTGTAACAAGTTTTAAAATGACTAATTCTAATTCCTCTTAGAAAGCTATTAAAAAATACACACATCAGTAAATAGTGAAATGACAGATGATTTACCAAAGAAATAATAATAAACAGAAAACATTTAATCTCATTAATAATGCAAATAACATTAAGATATCCTTTTAGATTGGTAAGATTTTTCAATAGCCAGTGGTGGTGAGGGTGGGAAGAGATAAGCATCCTTACACTGAGTTGGCGGTAATCAATTTTTCCAGAGGGCAATTTGGCATTATGAATCAAAATTTAAATTGTGCCATACTTTCCAAGTCATAATCCACTCCTAGGAATTTATTCTAAGGAGATAACATTGGACAAGAATGCAGGCATGTGTATGTACAAGTGACCACTACCACACTATTTTGACCATTAAATTGCAAACATATACATCAGTAGGGAATGGTTAAATAATGTGGTACAATACAGCCATAGCAAAAAAAAATCATGCATCCATTAAAAATGGTAATGCATATCTATATTTGGCATAAAAATGTGTTCCCAATATATTACCGACTGCATAAGGCATAATCTGCTTTTTAACTGATATATTTAACATGCTTTATTATATTCCCAATATACAACTATATTAAACATACTTTATAATCATGTAAAAATAATGTACATATTCCTGATGAATATACCTTAAGTAAACCCAAATGTGAACAGTGTTTTGATAGTACTGTGAGTGATAGTACTTTTGATAGTACTGTGGGTAGAATTACGTTTGCATTCTTGTCCAATTTGTCTTTTTGCCCTCTAGAAAAACTGATTACCGCCAACAAAGAGTGTGCAAGGGTGTTTATTTCTTCACGCTTTCATCAGTACTGGATACTGAAAAATCTTAACATTCTAAAAGGCCATTTTAATGTTTTCATTTGCATTATTAATAAGATGGTATAATCTTAATAACAAAAATAAGGCTTATTTTTATTTGGGGTAGGCAAACACCCTGCATGGTTATACCCACAAAAGGTGTAACTTTCCTTTCCCGGGAACAACAGAGCACAGTCTCACCGCCCAAGCGGGGCCTCGGCTGCCTCCCTGGGCACCTGCCCGGCCTCCGCGGGCGGCCCGCGCACGGCACCCTGCAGCTCACACGGCCCGCCCCAAACCCAGGAGAGCCCCCGCGCCGCGCTATTCCAGCGGGGACGGGACCACTGGCTCCCGCAGTAGTGGACGGGCAGCCCCAGGCGTCCGCCCCGCCGCCCCACCCTTCACCCAGCTCACCAGCCGAGCCGAGGTCCACTCGCCGCCCCGAGTCCCACCCGGCTGCTAGCAGAGCACCAGCAGCGTCGGTTGAGGTCCCGCAGTTTGCGCAGGCGCACAGGCTGCCAACACGCCCACCTCGCCGTTAACCGTCTGCCCTCCGAGGTTTAAATCCCAAGAGCTAACGGGCGCCCTTGGCTCCCGCCCACCCACTCTCTTATTGGCCCTGAAGGTAACGTCCTCCATGTGTGCATTCTGATTGGTGAAAATTTTCTCTTGCTCCGCCCCCCACAGGCGGGAGAAAGCCCGGGAGTTGTAGGGCGTGGAGTTACAAGTGTCTCAACATGCCTTGCTGAGCGCGTAGTCGGTCGCCGGTGCTGCGCGGCCTTCTACGTCTTAAGTGTGGCGGTGAGGTTCGGTCCCTGAGGGGGAGCAGAGGCCTCTAAACTTTCAGCTAACGGTGAGGTAGCGGCGTTTTTGTAGAGGCTGTCTTAACGTTCTGTCCGCCTCAGCGGAATCGGTCACCGCCCACCCAACTCCTGCTGCTGGGCTGGGTGGCGTCCGTCCGGGCTCGCCAAGCGGGGCTCCTCCGGTCCTCGGCGGTCCGGCTCTTCACGGTGGACTGGCACCTGGGTCCGGATAACCGCGCATCGTGTCCTTTGGTTTCTTTTCCACGGCTTCCGAGGCCCTGTGGTTTAAGCCATTGCCGTGTCCCCGACCACAGTTCGCGGCACGTTTCTTGGCTTAACTGTGCTGCAGCTACTTGCTGTTTTCCTCTGGACTGAGCCCTCCAATCCCTTTACATGGTCTTACTCTTAAACAATTTTTAAATGTTCGTTTTAATTTTTTTGTGTGTGTTATGTACCTGTTTTTTTTAAAAACATATAGTGCTTTGGGGATTGCTGAGAATGAGATCCGCAAAAGAAAGTAGAGGCCCTGCAGTTCAGTAGCCTAGTCATTGCCATGCCAAGGTATGTAAACTTGTTCTGCAAGTTCTGAGTGTTGTTTACCTTACACAAATAAGCAGGTGCTAGTTATCAAGTCCAGTTTACACTATTTCTTAAATTCAGGATTTATTGGGTGAGGAAAATAATATTTAATCCTTTCCCTCCAAACACTTTATCTACCTCTTTTCCTCTTCACCCGTTGTCTCAGGGTCTTTCCAGTCTTTAAGACACTTCAGATTTGTGGGAGAAAGGAAATGGAATTGAACAAAGGAGAAGAGAAGATGACAGAAGTGGGTTGTGGAGATTTGAATGACTAGCTCTAGATCTGCAATATCATAACACTGTTTTAGTGCACTTATTCTTTTCTTTCGTTGAGAACAAAAATTCCACATTCCAGTTGGTCATTTTATACCTGCATGACTTTTTTCTTTGGAATCGAATTTCCAGTCTGTCTTAGGGGCAGAAGAGTAGATGGAGTAATTTTTCTTACCCAGGGCTTTGGACATATCAGCATACTTCTTACGCCCACTCCAATTCGTTTCTTGTCATTTATGTTAAATTTTGATCTTTCAAAACCTTTAATAGGTAGCACCTTGAAAGTCTACTCCTGTCATATTTTGCATTTCAAGTGTTATCTTTTTTAAAATAGCAAGTGTGTTTTTATTCAGTATTTAAAGAATACAGACTTTGTGGCAACTTATACATTTCTACTGTAATAAATTAATGCTTTTAACCAAGAAAACAATATAACCAAAAATTCACTCCCCCAAATAATCAGTACCCTTTGTTAGGGGTGGTTTACATGTATGTATACTTTTGCTTTTAAAAAAGGTGATTGTTACAATCAGGTATAAGATATGTCTAAGTTCTGTTAAAAATATGTTCTTTTAGAAAATCCAATTTAATCATCTCATTCTTTTTTCTTTAGTGATTTTCTCCGGACAGAAAAGTTCAGTTCTCAGTGGCAGAAGTACTCTTGATGGACAGAATGCAGAAAATTGTTTTTGACCACCACCCAGATCATACTGAAATCTATAATACAGGCTTGGCTCCAAGGAAACTAGCTCTTATGAGTGCAATAGGCCTAGTTTAGAAAGTAACAATGCAGTGCTAACTAACAATAGTGCCAGTCATTATCAAAAATTAACAGTTTGAGGTATCTTTGTTTTCAGTTTCTGTGGTTTAGGTGCATCCAAAACTTCTTCATAGTCTGTACTCATTCCCCTTGCCCCGTGACCAACTGTGACCATTCCAGCTGATTTTTGACTTTCAGGGCAATCTTTCTTAAAATGTTCCACAGAGCCACAAAGTTAGCAACCACCACCATCAGCATAGAGTCCTTTGGGATTATCAGGACAAGAGCTAGAGAGGTGTTCAGTTTCCCCACAAAGAAAACATTTTGCGAAAGGAAATTCACCAACAGCTGGGTCTACTTTGGCCTTATACTTATTTATTTCATGCTTCATGGACTCACACCGGTAACATATTCCAGCGTCTATATCCTGATTTTCAAGGGTGGCTGGGCAATCAACAATTCCATGACCAGGTTTTCTACAATGGAAACATACCATTGCATTTTTCTTTGCTGCCTGTCTTTTTAATCATCTTCCTTCCTGTCAACAGTCTTTCTTTAAAGCAACTGCATTTGAAATTATGCTCTCAGCTGCACTGAAGAGAATGGATTTGATGAGGGCAAGATTACATAGGAAGTCCAAATGGGAGTCAGTTACAGCGTTCTAGGTAGAAGATGGTGGTAGCTTAGGCTAGAATGGTAGTAGCCAGATGGCAAGAAGGGGACAGTGATATTTAGTGGCTAAAACCCATGACGACTTGAGCATAGATTGGCTGGGGTTGAGAGATAAGAGATAAGCAGGTGGGTTATTTGTAGGTTTCTTGTTTGTGCAACTAGATTCTATTTTCTGAGATAAGGAATGCTGGAAGAAAACCATGTTTTGTGAGGCAGAATTAGATTTTGGGCATCTTGAATTTGAGATGCCCTTGAGACATCCAGATGGAGATAAAAGCAGGCAGTTGGAAATCTGAGTATGGAGCTTAGATCAAATGTATGGCCTGGTGATGTGGACATGTGATTCATTTGCATATGGGCGAGAATGAAGTCTTCCAAGTAGAGAGTATAGAGTGAAAAGAAAAGGCAGCCTGTGTGGTACTAAGCCTGTTCACTACCCTCTCTTTGAAATTCTCATCTGCTGAACTCTGAGACTACCTTGCCCTGGCTCTCCTCCTACCTCTCTCCTGCTTCTCAGCTGTCACTATAGCCCAAGGATTGATACTTTTCTTTTTTTAACCTTGGAGAACTTAAGAGTTTTATTGCTTCCACTATCCATTTTATGTGTGGCAGGGGTCCTCAAACCATGGCCTGTGGGCCACATGTGGCCCGCTGAGGACATTTATCCGGCCCGCCAGGTGTTTTTGCCACCACTGCCTGTCCTGCTTAGCAGCTGCCTGTCCTGCTTAGCAGCCGACTCGTCCTGGGCCCACAGTGCGCATGTGTGGAATGTGCGCTGCACTCTCCAGCGGCCCTCCAACAGCCCTCCAATGGTCTGAGGGACAGTAAACTGGCCCCCTGTTTAAAAAGTTTGAGGACCCCTGATGTAGGGTAATTGCAAAATTCCTTACCTCTTACCTAATTCCTTACCTCTCTCCTGAGTTTCTAAAATCTAGTTTAGTTGCATACTAGAATTTGAACATGGATATCATTTCATCTTAACAAATACAAAAATCTGAAATATTTATTACCAATCTTTTCACCCTGGTGATTCCCCTATTTCTGTGGTATTATCATTTCCCTAAGTTCTTGACACTTAAGAAATGATTTTTTTTTTTTTTTTTTTTTTGAGACAGAGTCTCGATTTGTTGCCCAGGCTAGAGTGAGTGCCGTGGCGTCAGCCTAGCTCACAGCAACCTCAAACTCCTGGGCTCGAGCGATCCTTCTGTCTCAGCCTCCCGAGTAGCTGGGACTACAGGCATGCGCCACCATGCCCGGCTAATTTTTTATATATATATCAGTTGGCCAATTAATTTCTTTCTATTTATAGTAGAGACGGGGTCTCGCTCTTGCTCAGGCTGGTTTTGAACTCCTGACCTTGAGCAATCCTCCCGCCTCGGCCTCCCAGAGAGCTAGGATTACAGGCGTGAGCCACCGCGCCTGGCCAAGAAATGATTTTTTACTTTCTCATTCCTATATATCTAATAATCATTAAATTCTGTCAGCTGTTTCCTAGTAAAAGCTTCATTTCTCTCACATTTGCTTTTTATTACTAATTACTAGTTCAGCCCTAATTATTTCATTCTTGGAATCTTTCAGTATCACATTTCATAATATGGGAAGATATGGCTATCAAAAGACAAAATTACAGCAAATTTAGTTTAGAGATCTAATTGGCTTTTATTTGTGATTCTAAAATCAGGCAACGCCTCATTCTATACAATAGAATGAGTGTTCAGATGAGCTGAGCATAGACCTTGGCTTTATGGACAGAAAGGGCTGAAGAAAGCAGAAATGGAACACTAAAAAGATGGGTTTCAAAGGTACTTTCCATGTAGCGTTAAAACAGAGGGAATTTCCTTATGTGCTTAGGTAAACTAGACCCCTTTTTATTGGTTGATGTGAATCTCCTGTTTTTGGAAAACCGGCCCATTTCAGAGTTTAGTTTGATTATGTGGCACTTAACACGAGTGACTCCATTTTGGTTTGGTCTGGTCTCTTGGGGCCTAGTGCAGGAGGCTAGTCCAAACAATGGCCTCCAGTAAACTTTGTTTAACATGGTAGTAGGTAAAAGTATAGGTTTATATTATGGGCTTATTATCTGAGCTCAAATTCTGGCTCCTACTCCCTAGTTTGTGATAAGGGCAAGTTACTTAGCCTCTCTTTGACTCAACTTTCTCACTTATAAAATGGGGATGGTAATTGAGTTATTGTAGTTTTATAATAAACTATATTAATATTTAATCTTTGTCGTGGTTTCCTGGCACAGAGCTCCTAAAACCTTTGGAATCTCTGGAATGATAAAAATGTTTTTTGAATGCCAGTGAGATGACTGGCTGCAGGATTTGGGCTGGTTACCAGAAAGACCAAGGCATGAATAGAGGTTTGGAACGTTCAGTTCCACCCTCTGACCTCCAAGGAGGAGACAGGGGCTGCAAGTTGAATTGATTGCAAATGACCAATGATGTGATCAATTGTGCCTACACAATGATACTTCCATAAAAAAATCAAAAGGACAGAGTTCAGGGAGCCCCTGACAGCTGAACACGTGGAGGCTCCTCAAGGGTAGAACACCCAGAGAGCATGGAAGCTTCATGCCCTTTCCCACATGTCTTGCTTTATGCATTTCCTCCATCTGTCTGTTTATATCCTTTGTAAAAGCCTTTACAATAAGTGGTAATACAAGTAAAGTGTTTCCCTGGGTTCTATGAGCTGCTCTAGGAAATTAATTGAACCCAAGGAGGAGGTCTTGGGAGCCCCCATTTTTATAGCTGGATGATCACCAGGATAGGTGACAACCTAATACTTGGAACTGGCATTTGAAGAGGGGGACATTCTTTTGGGACTAAGCCCTCATTCTGTGAGATCTGACCCTATCCCTAGGTAGTTAGAATAAGAATTGAATTAAACTAGAGGACACCCAGCTCGTGTCCACTGCAGACTTGTTTGGTGTGTTGGGGAAAATCTCCCACATGTCTGGTGTCAGAAGTGTCTTGAGTGGTGTGTGACAGTAGAGTGTAAAGAAAAAGTTTGCTTTTTTCTTTTACAAATGAATACAACTTCTTTTATAGGGTTGTGGTGTGAGTTAAATGAGAAAATGCATGTTATGGTGTCTACCAAGTAATAATATTACTCTATAGATATTGTAAAGGATTGTTATTTATTCTTATTAGATGAATCAGCCCCTGCCTTTCCATATATCTCTCCTGGCTCAATTCATTCTCTACATCATTGCCAGAGAGTCTTACTAAAACTTTGATCAAGTTATTCTCTTAAGCACCTGCAGTGATTTCTCTTTGCCAGGGTAAACTCAGTCTCCTGGGGCCCTGAACAATCTGGACCTATCCTGCCTTTTTAGCTGTATTTCCCAGTTCCTTGCTACTTAAATTTTCTACTCTAGTTAGTTTTGTTTCTTCACTGTCCCCAAATCTACTTGGTTTATTTAACTCTGGGTCCCATACTGCCTGCCTTATCTAGGTTATTCTCTCATCATCTTCTAAATCCTATGGCTCTAGAATGCTCAGCTTCAAGGCATCCTTCTACCGTCAAGCCATTGCAATCTGACCCTCTTTGAAATTCCACTAGCACTTAGCTTTATTTCTCATTTAACTTCTAGAACACTTAGACTGAAATTGTTATTATAGGATTGTCTTACTTTTTCATCCCAAGGTGTTCCTTCCTTTTCAGTGTTACTTTTTGATACTTGCTAATGTGAGGATACTTTTTGATACTTCCTAATGTGAGACCTCCCTGGTATATTCACTAAACACTCAAATGTCAGCTATGACGATGATGACATCACAAACTCTGTAAAATAATTTAAAGAGTTTTATTCTAGCTGAATATGTGTGACCATGACCCAGAGCTGCGCCCAAGAAGCCTTGAGCAAGTGGATTCACCATGGTTGGGTTACAGTCTGGTTTTATACATTCAGGGAGACAGGAATTACACATAAAGTAATAAATCGATACATTGAAGGCATACATTGGTTTGGCCTGAAAAGGTGGCACATCTCAGAGTGGAGAATTACAGTTTATAGGTGGGTTTAAAGATTCTTTGGTTTGCAAAAGTGATTAAAGAAATAAAGCTTTGTCTAAAGACTTGGAATGTTTTATATTAAGATAAGGAAGTCTGTTAATCAGAGATTAGCCACCAAATGTATACCTGCAGGTTGGGTTAAGCTTTGTTTTGTCTATCCTTAGGCCTGTTAATGAGCTACAAAGGATCTCTAAGAAGGGAGGGGGACATGATGAGTCATGTCTGACCTCCTTTCTCATGGCCAACTCAGCATTAGGGGATTTCTGGGATCTCCTTGGCCAAGAAGGGGTCCATTCAGTCGGCTGGGGGCTTAAGATTTTATGTATGTATATATGTATTTTACTTGTATTGTACAATGAAAAGATTTTATTTTAGTTCACAATGATGATGATATGATGTACATTTTCACTGACAGTCATGCAAGGCCTTCTGTGCTTACTTTTCTCTTTCCAGCAATCACAAAAGCAGTATGTTGTAAAGGAAGCAGCAAAGGGTAAGGAATCAGGAGACTAGAGTTCTAGTCTCAGTAATTTGCTGTCATAATTTGAATAAATTAGTCTTTCTGTGTTACAGTTATCTCACTTGTAAAATGAAGATTTAAATTAGATATTGTTAATTGATTTCAGCTCTAAAATTCATTCTTTTATTTAAGGGCCAACTCAAGTACATTATTCTCAATCATATTAATCATTCGTACTCATATCTTGCCTTTTTTTGCTATAACTTTTCCAAGTATGTGTGTCTTGTCTTCTCAAGAATATTAAGCTCTTTGAGGACAGCATATGTACTTACATTTGTTGTTATTCACAACATCAAGTATTGTCACATGTCCACGTGTATGTGGGAATCAATTATGGTTGAATTAATTTTGTTTTATTTTCATCTTCTGTAATCTTAGCCTTTCATCTTCAGGAGCTGAAAGGATTTATAAATCTGTCTTTTTGGGTTTTTCTTGTAGTGATGGAGTTCCACTATGCTGCTTCAGCTTGTCTCGAACCCGTGGCCTCATGCAATCCTCCCTTCTCAGCCTACTGAAGTATTGGGATTACAGGCGTGAGTCGCTGCACCCAGCCAGCTTTCTGTCTTTAAATTAGAATAGTTAATTACTTCCTTTTACTTGGTAGCAAAGCCCCTGGACTGAAATTACTAGTAATCAATGAGATGTCCTAGTTGGGAAGGGCAGTTGTAAGTGTTGGTGTAGAATTAAATATGTTGATGTTCTAAATCAGGGTTTCTTAACTTCAGCACTATTGACATTTGGCCTGGATAATTCTTTGTTGTGGGGGCTGTCTTGTGCATTTTAAGATGTTTAGCAGCATTCTGGCCTCTATCCACTAGAAATAGCAGTCTTCTCCCAATCATGACAATCAAAAATGTCTCCATACATCACCAAATGTCCACTGTGGGGTCAAAATTGTCCTCAATTGTGAATCAACTGTAGTAAATAAAAGGACTAGACACACTAGATTGTGAATGAGGTTTTCTTTACATCCTATTTCCTTGCATCTGCGGACTTTTTAAATTTTTGAAAATAAGAGAATTAAGAGTCAAGTAGGGTGTTGAGTGTACAGAAGGGAAAATATCAGAACAATTCTGTGCCCACGGAACAAGATACGCAGAACCTTTTCTGCTAGAAATTAAGTGGCTTTATAGAAAGTAGTTTCAACCTGAGGCTCAGATAGAAAAGAACTCTGATTTCCCAGAGCCTTGGGAAGTTGTGAGAAGTAATTTCCACTTAAAAAAAAAAAGAATGAGGGGGCGGAGCAAGATGGCAGATAAATAACACCGCCAGACAGAGTGTCTCTGCAGAAAAGACAGATGCTAGCAGAAATTAGAGGAAAGAAGCAAGAAGACGAGCATACAGCGGACAAGGGCCAGAAGGAGGGGTACCTGAGACCCCGGGAGACTCCACGGGAGGAGGCTGCGGAGGAGAACTGGAGGCTGAGACTACTGGAGCAGCCCGGAGTCCAGCGACAAGGGTACGTGGATTTGCTGTTTCCACTCCCCTGCATTTGGGACTGCAGGTGGGCTCCCCAGCGGGTGGAGAGACCTGCAGACACCAGCCCAGAGACCGCCACCGCCAGCCAGCGGTGAGCCTGTAGCAGATGTGGCACCAGGTTCCCAACTTCCTCCGGGCACCTCCGTGTGCTCAGACCCGAGCCGTGCGGCAGGCGCCATATCGCCTCCTCCTCCCCTCCACTGACCCTACCCGAGGCTGCCCAGAGAGACAATATAGCCACCAGCCGGAGGCACCTCCAGGGAACGGGACCGTCCCCTTTGGGACCCTACACCTGATTCAGGGGAACTCAGACTGTGACCTCCCTACCAGCCCACCCTCCCAGGTGCTGCTGGCACGGTGTTCCCAGGAGAACGGTGCCGACTCAGAGGCTGAGAGACATAGACCCAGCTTGGGCTCCCTGTAAGTGAATTGGGACCGGAAATCCTCTCCCTGGTGGGGATACAGTTTGAACTCTGGGACCCAGAGGTAGGACCTGCAGACCAGATCCCCTGCACCGAGGGCTAGCATTGCCCGGGGCACAGAAGGGTTATACGTGAACAGCCTACTGAGGTGTGTGTGCCTCCAGGGGCAGATTGGCGTCCTAGAGGGCAACCCTCCTCCCAGGAGGAGGCCGTGCGCCGAACCCAGGTGGCGTTCCTGTGCAGGGAACCTCCCCGCCAACATCACAGTCCCGGGAGGCCTGGTGGCTTGTGGTCTGGCAGCTGGCAGAGGCCCAGGAGTAGCTGCGGACTTGGGGAGGGTGGATAGAAGCGAGGCCTGCTCCAGACTGCGGGTCTCAGACAGTCCCACCCCCACACCGAAACTTTCTGGCTGAGCAGGACAATTCCAGCCCCGCCCTGACAGCTTTCCCTGGAAGCAGAGGACAGAACTTTGACCCCTGCTAACGGCCTGAGGGCAGGCTTACCCAACCCAGCTACACCCAGAACAAGTGCTGATAACAGGACACAAAATCAACAGCATAGCCTGTCCCTCCAAGCAAACGCCACCTACTGACAGGGACGGCATCTTGCACAGCCTTTCCACGGCACCCACTGACTCAATATACAGGGAGTGGTCCAATTTCACACACCCACAGACACCACCTAACGCCTCAGAAACTAAACAAGGTGTGTGAATACCCAAACAATAACTTAAGGAAAGAAACAACAAATGATCGACATGGGAAGAAATCAGCGAAAGAACTCATGAAATATGAAGAACCAAACGGAAAACACACCCCCAAAGAGGAACACCAGCCCCCTAGGAACGGACACCAACCAAAATCAGGCAACCAATATGACAGAAGAGGAATTTCGTATGGGGATCATAAGAACACTCACCAAGCTGAAACAACAACTCAATAACCAACACAAAGAAACAACAAAAAGCCTCCAGGATATGGAAAAAGAAATAGACACAAAGAAGAAAAGTGTAACCGAACTCCTGGAAATGAAGAATCAATTCAAGGAACTACAAAATACAGTGGAAAGTCTCAAGAACAGGGTAGACCAAACAGAAGAAAGAATCTCAGAGCTTGAAGATAACACCCTCCAATAAAATAAATCAGTCACAGAAATACAGCAGAGAAACAAGAGAAAAGAGCAAAGCCTACAAGAGCTGTGGGATTATGCGAAGAAACCTAATGTGAGGGTCATAGGGTTACCAGAAGGGGAAGAAGACAACACTCAAGGGCTGGACAAGCTGTTTGAAGATATAATAGAGGAAAATTTCCCAGGCCTTCCTCAAAATCTTGATATACAAGTTCAGCAAGCTCAGAGGATCCCTGGGAGATTCAATGCAAACAGGAAGACGTCACGACATGCAGTCATCAGACTGACCAAAGTATCAACTAAAGAGGCCCTTCTAAGAGCTGTAAGACAAAAGAAGCAAGTAACATACAAGGGAAAGCCAATTCGAATAACATCAGACTTCTCTAATGAGACTTTACAAGCAAGGAGAGACTGGGGCCCCATTCTCACTCTTTTGAAACAAAACAATGCCCAGCCTAGAATATTATTCCCTGCAAAACTACGCTTCGTATATGAAGGAGAAATAAAAACATTCTCAGACAAGCAAAGTCTCAGAGAATTCACCAAGACAAGACCAGCCCTACAAGAAGTACTTAAAACAGCGTTACCCACGGAATATCATAATAATAACCCACGAATATAAAAACAACCAAAACCCAAAGATATTAAAGGCCAGATATTACAATGGCTCAAGACAGAAATCATAGCAACAACATCCAACCCAACAGAATGATCAGTAATCTACCTTACCTATCAATTCTCTCAATAAATGTGAATGGCTTAAACTCTCCACTCAAGAGACATAGGCTGGCTGAATGGATAAGAAAATACAGGCCAAGTATATGCTGTCTTCAGGAAACACATCTAACCTGCAAGGATGCATATAGACTAAAAATAAAAGAGTGGAGATCAATATTCCAAGCAAATAGAAGCCAAAAGAAGGCTGGTGTGGCAGTTCTAATTTCAGACGATTTAGTTTTTAAACCAAAAATAGTAGTAAAAGACAAAGAGGGTCATTATATAATGGTGAAGGGCACAGTCCAACAAGAAGAGATAACAATTTTAAATATATATGCACCCAACTTAGGTGCACCCAGATTCATAAAGCAAACCTTACTGGAGCTAAGCAAATGGATTAATAGCAACTCCATAATCGCCGGAGATTTCAACACCCCACTGATGGCACGAGACAGATCCTCCAAACAGAAAATTAATAAAGAAATAATGGACTTAAACAAAACTCTAGAACAATTGGGTCTGACAGACATTTACAGAACATTCTACCCCAAATCCACTGAATATACGTTCTTCTCATCAGCTCACGGGACATTCTCTAAGATTGACCATATCCTAGGACACAAAGAAAATCTCAAGAAATTTAAAAAAATAGAAATCATACCATGTACCTTCTCAGATCACAGTGGAATAAAAGTAGAAATCAACCCTAACAGAAACTCACTTTTCTACATAAAAACGTGGAAATTAAACAACCTCCTACTAAATGATTAATTCATAAATGAAGAAATCAAGACGGAAATAAAAAAAATTCTATGAAGAAAACGACAATGGATAGACAAGTTATCAACTCTTCTGGGATACAGCTAAAGCAGTTCTGAGAGGAAAGTTTATCTCCATAAATGCCTATAACCAAAAGACAAAAGGATCACAAATAGACAATCTAACGAAACGACTCAAAGAGCTGGAAAAAGAAGAACAGACCAACCCCAAACCCAGCAGAAGAAGTGAAATCAACAATATCAAATCAGAACTAAACAAAATTGAAAACAGGGAAGCTATTCAGGAGATTAATAAAACAAAATTTGGTTCTTTGAAAAAATAAACAAAATTGACACACCATTGGCTAAGCTAACGAAAAGCAGAAAAGAGAAATCTCTAATAAGCTTCATCAGGAATAAAAAAGGAGATATCACAACTGATCCCAAAGAGATACAAGATACAATTTATGAATAATACAAAAATCTTTATGCACACAAACTAGAAAATGTGGAGGAAATGGACAAATTTCTAGAAACACACAGCCTCCCTAGGCTCAACCAGGAAGAAATAGATTCCCTGAACAGACCAATCTCAACAGCTGAAATAGAAACAGCAATTAAAAATCTCCCTAAAAAGAAAAGCCCTGGTCCAGATGGCTTCACACCTGAATTTTACTATACTTACAAAGAAGAACTAGTACCTGTCTTGCAGAAACTATTCCACAACATCGAGAAGAACGGAAACCTCCCCGACACCTTTTATGAAGCGAATATTACTGTGATACCAAAACCAGGAAAGGATGCAACAAAAAAAGAAAACTACAGACCAATATCCCTAATGAATATAGATGCAAAAATTTTCAACAAAATCTTAGCTAACCGAATCCAGACGCTTATCAAAAAATAAGCCACCACGACCAAGTGGGCTTCATCCCAGGGATGCAGGGATGGTTCACCATACGTAAATCTATCAATGCAATTCACCACATAAACAGAAGCAAAAACAAAGACCACATGATTCTTTCAATAGATGCAGAAAACGCTTTTGACAAAATTCAACACCCTTTCATGATCCGAACACTTAAGAAAATAGACATAGAAGGGACATATCTAAAAATGATACAAGCCATATATGACAGACCTATAGCCAACATCATACTGAATGGGGAAAAATTGAAAGCATTCCCACTTAGAACTGGAACCAGACAAGGCTGCCCACTATCTCCACTTCTGTTCAACATAGTACTGGAAGTCTTGGGTACAGCAATCAGACAGGAAAATGGAATCAAAGGTATCCAAATAGGGGCAGAAGAGATCAAACTTTCACTGTTTGCTGATGATATGATATTGTATCTAGAAAACCCCAAAGATTGAACCAAGAAACTCCTGGAACTGATCAATGAATTTAGTAAAGTCTCAGGATACAAAATCAATACACAGAAATCAGAGGCATTCATATACGCCAACAACAGTCTAATTGAGAACCAAATCAAAGACTCAATTCCCTTCACAATAGCAACAAAGAAATTAAAGTACCTAGGAATTTACTTAACTAAGGACGTAAAAGACCTCTACAGGGAGAACTATTAAATGCTGAGGAAGGAAATAGCAGAGGATGTAAACAGATGGAAATCCATACCATGCTCGTGGATCGGCAGACTCAATATCATCAAAATGTCTATACTACCCAAACTGATCTACAGATTCAATGCAATACCTATTAAAATCCCATCAGCATTCTTCACAGATATAGAAAAAATAATTTTACGCTTCGTATGGAACCAAAGAAGACCCCGAATAGCAAAAGCAATTCTATGCAACAAAAACAAAATGGGAGGCATTAATATTTCCGATATCAAACTATACTACAAAGCTGTAGTAATTAAAACACTATGGTATTGGCACAAAAAGAGGAATATTGACCAGTGGAACAGATATGAGAATCCTTATATAAAACCATCCTCATATAGCCATCTAATCTTTGGCAAAGCAGACAAAAACATACGCTGGGGAAAAGAATCCCCCTTCAATAAATGGTGCTGGGAAAACTGGATAGCCACCTGTAGAAGGCTAAAACAGGACCCACACCTTTCAACTCTCACAAAAACCAACTCACGCTGGATAACAGACTTAAACCTAAGGTATGAAACTATTAGAACTCTAGAGGAAAAAGTTGGAAACACTCTCCTAGACATTGGCCTGTGCAAAGAGTTTATGAAGAAGTCCCCAAAGGCAATCACAGCAGCAACAAAAATAAATAAATGGGACATGATCAAACTACAAAGCTTCTGCACAGCCAAAGAAATAAATAGTCATGAAAGTAAACAGACAACCTACAGAATGGGAGAAAATTTTTGCATCCTATGCATCCGATAAGGGACTGATAACTAGTATATACTTAGAACTCATGAATATCAGGAAGAAAAAATCAAATAACCCCATTAAAAAGTGGGCAAAGGACTTGAACAGAAATTTTTCTAAAGAAGACAGAAGAATGGCCAACAAACATGAAACAATGCTCAACATCTCTAATCATCAGGGAAATGCAAATCAAAACCACAATGAGATATCACTTAACCCCAGTGAGAATGGCCTTTATCAAATAATCTCCAAACAATAAATGCTGGCGTGGTTGCGGAGAGAAAGGAACACTCCTACACTGCTGGTGGGACTGCAAACTAGTTCAACCTCTGTGGAAAGCAATATGGAGATACCTTAAAGCGATACAAGTGAATCTACCATTTGATCCAGCAATCCCATTGCTGGGCATCTACCCAAATGATCCAGTGACACTCTACAAAAAAGACACCTGCACTCGAATGTTTATAGCAGCACAATTCATAATTGCAAGGCTGTGGAAGCAGCCCAAGTGCCCATCAATCCAAGAATGGATTAACAAAATGTGGTATATGTATACCATGGAGTACTATTCAGCTCTAAGAAACAACGGTGATATAGCACATCTTATATTTTCCTGGTTAGAGCTGGAACCCATACTACTAAGTGAAGTATCCCAAGAATGGAAAAACAAGCACCAGATATATTCTCCAGCAAACTGGTATTAACTCAGTAGCACCTAAGTGGACACATAGGTACTACAGTAATAGGGTATTAGGCCGGTGGGAGGGGGTGGTGGGTGTATACATACATAATGAGTGAGATGTGCATCAACTGGGGGATGGTCATGATGGAGACTCCGACTTTTGGGGGGAGGGGGGCAAATGGGCATTTATTGAAACCTTAAAATCTGTACCCCCATATTATGCCGAAATAAAAAAAAAAAGAATGAAAGTAAGATAACAGGTACAATAATTAGTCTAGGAGTTGAGCTAGAGAAGGACTGAAAGGGAAAGAGACAGAAAACCCTTGCAGGAAACCCTTTGATGCCTTGTGTGATAGGTGATTCCTGAACTTGACCTTAGACCCATACTGGGCTTTTCTAGGAAGTGATGTGACCATTTAAAAATGATTTATTGTTCATAGCAACATGATTAACAATTGCAGAGATGTGAAAAGAACCCAAGTGCCCATCAATACTTGAGTGAATTAAGTATTTATACTATAGAGTTCTATTCAGCCATAAAAGACAATGGTGATCTAGCACCTCTTGTATTATCTTGAATAGAGCTGGAGCCCATTGTACTAAGTGAAGCATCACAAGAATGGGAAAACAAGCACTGCATGTACTCACCATCAAATTGGTATTTACTGATCAACACTTAAGTGCACATATAGTAATAACATTCACAGGATGTTAAGCAGACAGGAGGGGGTAGTAGGGGATAGGTACTGTGTTTCCCCGAAAATAAGATAGGATCTTATATTTATTTTTCCTCAAGAAGACACCCTAGGGTTTATTGTCAGGGGATGTGTTATTATTTTTAAGTACGGTACAATAATATACATTTATTCAAATATAGTTAAGTCATCTTCTGGAACATCATCATAACTCTCCAAACTCCAGATTCCATCCTGAATTTCATGCGACTCTTATTCCTTTAGAACCATTGGCCCCAATCTTTCATGGCGAGCACTAGAGCTCTCATGGGGCAGATGAGAAGGGCTGCTCCTCTTCTTTACCACTCCGAGATGAAATGCATGGGTTGTGCAGATATGCTGTATAGCCACGCCCATCACTAGGTCTTATTTTCGGGATAGGGCTTATATTGCACAAATGCTTAGAAATCCTGCTAGGGCTTATTTTATGGGTAGGTCTTATTTTCGGGGAAACACAGTATATACACACCTAATGAGTGCAGTGCACATCGTCTGGGGGATGGAAGTTCTGACTTGGGTGGGGCAAAGGCAATATATGTAACCCAAACATTTGTACCCATGTAATACACTGAAATAAAAAAATTTAAAAAAATGATTCCTTTGGACAATAATGTATTTTTATTAGTAAGTCTCAATCAGTTGGAGGCAATGTATTTGGGAACTTTGGGAATAGATAGGGTTTTCGGAATTCCCAATTTCTGACACATCCAGATGTGTGATCTAATACCTGTAGGACTTCTATGTGTCAGATAAACATTATAAGAGAGATCATAAGATGGAACTGACTTTGTGGCAATATGGTACCAAATTATAAACAAGACCTAAGGCTGTGCCAGGCAAAGGTTAAGTCATCCACCTCCCCCACTTAAAGAATGAACTATGTTCTAACTGCCACTAGGTCCTTCTCCAGCAGCCAAACAAGCATTAGCCTCAAGATAAGCTATGTTAACACAATTGCAGCTCATCCATTGCCAGATGCTGACTCCCTGTTTCACAAGGTTTAACCACAGCTTTGATTGGACAAGAGACTGATTTCAGTCACTTTCTCCTGATAAGAGACCACCGACCATGGTTCTGGCTGGTTTAGAGAGACTGCGGAGTGGCTCTGTGTCCGGAAAAGATCTTCTTGTGTATAGAACCTAATTATAATACATTTAAAGGTTAAGTATTCACCCCAAAGTGAACATGGGGTTCATATAACATGCATGTTTGCTTATTACACATGCATGGCTCACTTTCATGAATATTCATATCTCCTATAGCCTGCTGAATATGTATACTTGGCCAACCTCACCTCTTCAGCATAAATCCCTGTTCCATCCTCCCCTTCTTGGAAGTGCCTGTTCCTGGGCTCTGCCAGAGGCTATGCTTCCCAGACTGTGGGATAGCCAGCCCGCAGGTTGTAACCCTTGATGAGAAGGTATAATATAGCTGCCCAGTACCTTGAGCTTCCCCTTCTTGCTGTTAGCCTAAAGAGTGTTGGAAATCTGAGAACTGAGGGCAACTGTAGCCTACCCTCATGGTACTGTGACATTCTGGTGGGGGAGAAACTTGTTTCTTTGTTGCTTCAGCAAACCAATTTGATAAAGCTCCATTGGTGAGTTCTGTGGTGAACCTTTTGTCCAAACCTCAAACTCTAATGCTCAATTTTAAATGTTGAAATACCTTAAAATTTTGCCAAATAGAGTACTGGAAAACTTTATAAATAGCACACTTATACTTAGGTGAGGTCAATGCTTTCTAAGGACTTTCTGACTCTGATTCTCTTTGTATCCCCAAGATTACCCAGGATGCTTATAAAATAGTTTTGTAGTACAGCAGATAACCATAGAACAAGGTAAGGGAATAGTGCCATAGATGAAATAAAAGGGAGGTTATATTATTTTTTTATTATTATTACTTTGTATGTGACAAACCCCAATTCAAACTACCTTAAGTAAGGAGAAATTATTGACCTATATATTATAACTGATAAATCTAAGGGATGATGTTAGCTTTACAGCCAGCTGGAGCAGGAGGTTACAATGATTTCAACAGGTCCTTTTCTTGCTTCACCTCACCGTCATCTCTGTGCCTTAGCTTAGTTTTCTCTGGATTGAATTCATTCTCAGGCAGGCTCTTATATGACTATGAAGATGGCAGCTCCAGATTTATACAGTGCAGAGTGATAATTATGCAAGAACAAGAGAAACCATTTCTTCCCAATATACATAGTAATCACTAGAAAAGGAAGTCTTTTAGCCAGCTTCAGTCTTGTGCCTATCCCTGTGGCCGATGATTTGTAGATGATTTGCAGTGTGTCAGACTCATACAGAGCTAGGGAGAGACAACGCAGGAGGTCTAACCTGGAGACTAGGATTTTGTAATCATAATCTCATAGATAGCTATTTAAAGTATGATAAAAGATGCAATTAAAGCATATTAAGAGAGAAAAGCAGTGAGACAAGTATGGAACTGTAAGGAACACAAATATTTAAGAAGAGAACACTATCAGAAGAGAACATAGTGGATACTGGGCAGGAATGATCAAGGAGCTATCACAGGAACCAGGGTAATTGGTTTAATTAAAACTCTTTTGGTTTTAAGTGATAGAGATTTGACCCAAACTAGCTTAAGCATGCTTCCTGTGCACACATGTGTACATAGATGGAGGTATATGCACATATACACAAAATTTATTGGTTCTTTACCTGTAAATTTCAAGGAAATGGATCCTGAGCCTCAAATGATGTCATCATAACTGATCTCACTCTCCTTTCCTTGATTCTTTTCCTCTGGGTTACCTTCAATTTTGGGTAGACACTCCTCCATTGGAGGCAAAGGTGACTATCTACAGCTCTGTGTCTACGTCATATTTGCTTATAGGTATTTCAAAGAAAAAGAGAGCTCCTCTTTCCTGAGGGGCCAATAAATGGCACAGAAATATTTCTTCTAGGCTCTACTTGGGTCATATGTTTTATTCTGCTAGGGGACAAAGTATTCTCTGGTGAGGTCTGAATTGTGTTCCCACCCTTGAAGTTGGAGAATTTGATCAGTCCTGCCCAAGCTACATGCTCTGAGAGTGGGGGAAGGGTGGTTCCACAAAAAGTAAGATATGAAGACATACCAAAATATTAACTGATTCCAACACTTATCTGTTCATCCAGAATAATAAAGATTATTCTCATAAATATCTTTTTAAAACTGTGGAATATATCAATCATACAAAAAGTTATAAAGAATAAAATAATGAACACTCAAATACCACCTAGCACAAACAATAAAACATTGTAAATAAAATTATAGCCAATCCTCAATTAAATTATTTTCCTTCCACTCATACCCTTAATTTGTTCTTTATGATTCTTGTGTATATCTTTGTACTTTTGCTGTTTCTATTCCTAAATGATATTACTGTAGTATTGTGTGGTTCTTTCACTGTAATATAAAAAAGGATGCTCTGTGTTTTCTTCCATAATCTGCCTTTTTCCCACTGGTTTTTGAGATTTAGCTAAGCTGATAAATGTAGTTCTAGCTAATTCATTTAAAAACTGCTATATTGTTTGATTGTATCTTAAATTATTTATTCATTATCTTGTGGTTGGACATTTAAGCTCTCTTTCATTTTTGCAATTTACAATGTGGTGATAAACTCTTGTATAATCTTGTGCATTCCAATAAGAATTTCTCAGGGCTATAATTGGGAGAGAAATTTCTAGTTTAAGGTATGAATATGTAGTTGTTTTATTTATTTATTTATTTATTTATTTTTATTTTGGCATATTATGGGGGTACAGATTTTAAGGTTTCAATAAATGCCCATTTCCCCCCTCCCCCCAAAAGTCTGAGTCTCCATCATGACTATCCCCCAGATGGTACACATCTCACTCATTATGTATGTATATACCCGCCCCCTCCCCCCTCCCACCTGCTCAATACCCTATTACTGTAGCACCTATGTGTCCACTTAGGTGCTACTCAGTTAATACCAGTTTGCTGGAGAATATATCTGGTGCTTGTTTTTCCATTCTTGGGATACTTCACTTAGTAGTATGGGTTCCAGCTCTAACCAGGAAAATATAAGATGTACTATATCACCATTGTTTCTTAGAGCTGAATAGTACTCCATGGTATACATATACCACATTTTGTTAATCCATTCTTGGATTGATGGACACTTGGGCTGCTTCCACAGCCTTGCAATTATGAATTGTGCTGCTATAAACATTCGAGTGCAGGTGTCTTTTTTGTAGAGTGTCACTGGATCATTTGGGTAGATGCCCAGCAATGGGATTGCTGGATCAAATGGTAGATTCACTTGTATCGCTTTAAGGTATCTCCATATTGCTTTCCACAGAGGTTGAACTAGTTTGCAGTCCCACCAGCAGTGTAGGAGTGTTCCTTTCTCTCCACAACCACGCCAGCATTTATTGTTTGGAGATTATTTGATAAAGGCCATTCTCACTGGGGTTAAGTGATATCTCATTGTGGTTTTGATTTGCATTTCCCTGATGATTAGAGATGTTGAGCATTGTTTCATATGTTTGTTGGCCATTCTTCTGTCTTCTTTAGAAAAATTTCTGTTCAAGTCCTTTGCCCACTTTTTAATGGGGTTATTTGATTTTTTCTTCCTAATTTTCGTGAGTTCTAAGTATATTCTAGTTATCAGTCCCTTATTGGATGCATAGGATGCAAAAATTTTCTCCCATTCTGTAGGTTGTCTGTTCACTTTCATGACTATTTCTTTGGCTGTGCAGAAGCTTTGTAGTTTGATCATGTCCCATTTATTTATTTTTGTTGCTGCTGTGATTGCCTTTGGGGACTTCTTCATAAACTCTTTGCCCAGGCCGATGTCTAGGAGAGTGTTTCCAACTTTTTCCTCTAGAGTTCTAATAGTTTCATACCTTAGGTTTAAGTCTGTTATCCAGTGTGAGTTGGTTTTTGTGAGAGTTGAAAGGTGTGGGTCCTGTTTTAGCCTTCTACAGGTGGCTATCCAGTTTTCCCAGCACCATTTATTGAAGAGGGATTCTTTTCCCCAGCGTATGTTTTTGTCAGCTTTGTCAAAGATTAGATGGCTATATGAGGATGGCTTTATATCAGGATTCTCACATCTGTTCCACTGGTCAATATTCCTGTTTTTGTGCCAATACCATATTGTTTTAATGACTACAGCTTTGTAGTATAGTTTGATATCTGGCATATTAACACCTCCCATTTTGTTTTTGTTGCCTAGATTTGCTCTTGATATTCGGGGTCTTCTTTGGTTCCATACGAAGCGTAAAATTATTTTTTCTATATCTGTGAAGAATGCTGATGGGATTTTAATAGGTATTGCATTGAATCTGTAGATCAGTTTGGGTAGTATAGACATTTTGATGATATTGAGTCTGCCGATCCACGAGCATGGTATGGATTTCCATCTGTTTACATCCTCTGCTATTTCCTTCCTCAGTGTTTCATAGTTCTCCCTGTAGAGGTCTTTTATGTCCTTGGTTAAGTAAATTCCTAGGTACTTTAATTTCTTTGTTGCTATTTTGAAGGGAATTGAGTCTTTGATTTGGTTCTCAATTAGATTGCTGTTGGCGTATATGAATGCCTCTGATTTCTGTGTATTGATTTTGTATCCTGAGACTTTACTAAATTCATTGATCAGTTCTAGGAGTTTCTTGGTTGAATCCTTGGGGTTTTCTAGATACAATATCATATCATCAGCAAACAGTGAAAGTTTGATCTCTTCTGCCCCTATTTGGATACCTTTGATTCCATTTTCCTGTCTGATTGCTGTACCCAAGACTTCCAGCACTATGTTGAACAGAAGTGGAGATGGTGGGCAGCCTTGTCTGGTTCCAGTTCTAAGTGGGATTGCTTTCAATTTTTCCCCATTCAGTATGATGTTGGCTATAGGTCTGTCATATATGGCTTGTATCATTTTTAGGTATGTCCCTTCTATGCCTATTTTCTGAAGTGTTCGTATCATGAAAGGGTGTTGAATTTTGTCAAAAGCTTTTTCTGCATGTATTGAAAGAATCATGTGGTCTCTGTTTTTGCTTCTGTTTATGTGGTGAATTGCATTGATAGATTTACGTATGTTGAACCGTCCCTGCATCCCTGGGATGAAGCCCACTTGGTCGTGGTGGATTATTTTTTTGATAAGCGTCTGGATTCGGTTAGCTAAGATTTTGTTGAAAATTTTTGCATCTATATTCATTAGGGATATTGGTCTGTAGTTTTCTTTTTTTGTTGCATCCTTTCCTGGTTTTGGTATCACAGTAATATTCGCTTCATAAAAGGTGTCGGGGAGGTTTCCGTTCTTCTCGATGTTGTGGAATAGTTTCTGCAAGACAGGTACTAGTTCTTCTTTGTAAGTATGGTAAAATTCAGGTGTGAAGCCATCTGGACCGGGGCTTTTCTTTTTAGGGAGATTTTTAATTGCTGTTTCTATTTCAGCTGTTGAGATTGGTCTGTTCAGGGAATCTATTTCTTCCTGGTTGAGCCTAGGGAGGCTGTGTGTTTCTAGAAATTTGTCCATTTCCTCCACATTTTCCAGTTTGTGTGCATAAAGATTTTTGTAGTATTCATAAATTGTATCTTGTATCTCTTTGGGATCAGTTGTGATATCTCCTTTTTTGTTCCTGATGAAGCTTATTAGAGATTTCTCTTTTCTGCTTTTCGTTAGCTTAGCCAATGGTGTGTCAATTTTGTTTATTTTTTCAAAGAACCAACTTTTTGTTTTATTAATCTCCTGAATAGCTTTCCTGTTTTCAATTTTGTTTAGTTCTGATTTGATCTTGTTGATTTCACTTCTTCTGCTGGGTTTGGGGTTGGTCTGTTCTTCTTTTTCCAACTCTTTGAGTTGTTTCATTAGATTGTCTATTTGTGATCTTCTTGTCTTTTAGTTATAGGCATTTATGGAGATAAACTTTCCTCTCAGAACTGCTTTAGCTGTGTCCCAGAGGAGTTGATAACTTGTCTCTCCATTGTCGTTGTCTTCATAGAAGTTTTTTATTTCCGTCTTGATTTCGTCATTTACGAAGTAATCATTTAGTAGGAGGTTGTTTAATTTCCACGTTTTTGTGTAGGAATGTGTGTTTCTGTTAGGGTTGATTTCTAGTTTTATTCCACTGTGATCTGAGAAGGTACATGGTATGATTTCTATTTTTTTAAATTTCTTGAGATTTTCTTTGTGTCCTAGGATATGGTCAATCTTAGAGAATGTCCCGTGAGCTGATGAGAAGAACGTATATTCAGTGGATTTTGGGTAGAATGTTCTGTAGATGTCTGTCAGACCCAATTGTTCTAGAGGTTTGTTTAAGTCCATTATTTCTTTTTTTTTTTTTTTTTTTTGAGACAGAGTCTCGCTTTGTTGCCCAGGCTAGAGTGAGTGCCGTGGCGTCAGCCTAGCTCACAGCAACCTCAAACTCCTGGGCTCGAGTGATCCTTCTGCCTCAGCCTCCCGGGTAGCTGGTACTACATGCATGCGCCACCATGCCCGGCTAATTTTTTTTATATATATATATCAGTTGGCCAATTAATTTCTTTCTATTTATAGTAGAGACAGGGTCTTGCTCTTGCTCAGGCTGGTTTTGAACTCCTGACCTTGAGCAATCCGCCCGCCTCGGCCTCCCAAGAGCTAGGTTTACAGGCGTGAGCCACAGCGCCCGGCCTATTATTTCTTTATTAATTTTCTGTTTGGAGGATCTGTCTCGTGCCGTCAATGGGGTGTTGAAATCTCCGGCGATTATGGAGTTGCTATTAATCCATTTGCTTAGCTCCAGTAAGGTTTGCTTTATGAATCTGGGTGCACCTAAGTTGGGTGCATATATATTTAAAATTGTTATCTCTTCTTGTTGGACTGTGCCTTTCACCATTATATAATGACCCTCTTTGTCTTTTACTACTTTTGTTGGTTTAAAAACTAAATCGTCTGAAATTAGAACTGCCACATCAGCCTTCTTTTGGCTTCTATTTGCTTGGAATATTGATCTCCACCGTTTTATTTTTAGTCTATATGCATCCTTGCAGGTTACATGTGTTTCCTGAAGACAGCATATATTTGGCCTGTATTTTCTTATCCATTCAGCCAGCCTATGTCTCTTGAGTGGAGAGTTTAAGCCATTCACATTTATTGAGAGAACTGATAGGTAAGGTAGATTACTGATCATTCTGTTGGGTTGGATGTTGTTGCTATGATTTCTGTCTTGAGCCATTGTAATATCTGGCCTTTAATATCTTTGGGTTTTGGTTGTTTTTATATCCGTGGATTATTATTATGATGTTCCGTGCATAACGCTGTTTTAAGTACTTCCTGTTGGGCTGGTCTTGTCTTGGTGAATTCTCTGAGCCTTTGCTTGTCTGAAAATGTTTTTATTTCTCCTTCATATATGAAACTTAGTTTTGCAGGGAATAATATTCTAGGCTGGGCATTGTTTTGTTTCAAAAGAGTGAGAATGGGGCCCCAGTCTCTCCTTGCTTGTAAAGTCTCATTAGAGAAGTCTGATGTTATTCGAATTGGCTTTCCCTTGTATGTTACTTGCTTCTTTTGTCTTACAGCTCTTAGAAGGGCCTCTTTAGTTGATACTTTGGTCAGTCTGATGATTGCATGATGTGACGTCTTCCTGTTTGCATTGAATCTCCCAGGGGTCCTCTGGGCTTCTTGAACTTGTATATCGAGGTTTTGAGCAAGGCCTGGGAAATTTTCCTCTATTATATCTTCAAAAAGCTTGTCCAGCCCTTGAGTGTTGTCTTCCTCCCCTTCGGCTAACCCTATGACCCTCACGTTGGTTTTTTTCACATAATCCCACAGCTGTTGTAGGCTTTGGTCTTTTCTTTGTTTCTCTGCTGTATTTCTGTGACTGATTTATTTAATTGGAGGGTGTTATCTTCAAGCTCTGAGATTCTTTCTTCTGCTTGATCTACCCTGTTCTTGAGACTTTCCACAGTATTTTGTAGTTCCCTGAGTTGATTCTTCATCTCCAGGACTTCGGTTAAAGTTTTCTTCACTGTGTCAATCTCTTTGTTGAACCTTTGTTCCATTTCCTGGAGGCTTTTTGTGGTTTCTTGGTGTTGGTTATTGAGTTGTTGTTGTAGCTGGGTGAGTGTTCTTATGATCCACATACGAAATTCCTCTTCTGTCATATTGGTTGCCTGATTTTGGTCGGTGTCCATTTCTAGGGGGCTCTTGCTCCTCTTTGGGGGTGTGTTTTCCGTTTGGTTCTTCATATTTCCTGAGTTCTTTCGCTGATTTCTTCCCATGTCGATCTGTTGTTGTTTCTTTCCTTAGGTTATTGTTTGGGTATTCACACCCCTTGTTTAGTTTCTGAGGCGTTAGGTCGTGCCTGTGGGTGAAATTGGACCACTCCCTTTATATTGATTCAGTGGGTGCCGTGGAAAGGCTGTGCAAGATGCCGTCCCTGTCAGTAGGTGGCGTTTGCTTGGAGGAACAGGCCATGGTGTTGTTTTTGAGCCCTGTTATGAGCTCTCGTTCTGGGCGGAGCTGGGTTGGGTAAGCCTGCCCTCAGGCCGTTAGCAGGGGTCAAAGTTCTGGCCTCTGCTTCCAGGGAAAGCTGTTAGGGCGGGGCTGGAATGGTCCTGCTCAGCCAGAAAGTCTGTATGTGGGGTGGGGCTGTCTGAGACCCGCAGTCTGGAGCGGGCCTTGCTTCTTTCCACCCTCCCCAACTCCCCAGCTACTCCTGGGCCTCTGCCAGCATGCCAGACCACAAGCCACCAGGCCTCCCCAGACTGTGATGCCGGCGGGGAGGTTCCCTGCACAGGAACGCCACCTGGGTTGGGTGCACGGCCTCCTCCTGGGAGGAGGGTTGCCCTCTAGGATGCCGATCCGCCCCTGGAGGCACACACACCTCAGTAGGCTGTTCACGTATAACCCTTCTGTGCCCCGGGCAATGGTAGCCCTCGGTGCAGGGGATCTGGTCTGCAGGTCCTACCTCTGGGTCCCAGAGTTCAAACTGTATTCCCACCAGGGAGAGGATTTCCGGTCCTAATTCACCCACAGGGAGCCCAAGCTGGGTCTATGTCTCTCAGCTTCTGAGTTGGCACCGTTTTCCTGGAAACACGGTGCCAGCAGCACCTGGGAGGGCGGGCGGGGTCCCAAACGGGAAGGTCCCGTTCCCTGGAGGTGCCTCCGGCTGGTGGCTGTATTGTCTCTCTGGGCAGTCACGGGTCGGGTAGGCGGAGGGGAGGAGGAGGCAATATGGCGCCTGCCGCGCGGCTCGGGTCTGTGCACACGGAGGTGCCCAGAGGAAGTTGGGAACCTGGTGCCACGTCTGCTACAGGCTCACGGTTGGCAGGCAGCGGCGGTCTCTGGGCTGGTGTCCACAGTTCTCTCCACCCGCTGGGGAGCCCACCAGCAGTCCCAAATGCAGGGGAGGGGAAACAACAAATCCACCTACCCTTGCCGCTGGTCTCCGGGCTGCTCCAGTGGTCTCAGCCTCCAGTTCTCCTCTGCAGCCTCCTCCCTTGGAGTCTCCCGGAGTCTCAGGTACCCCTCCTTCCGGCCCTTGTCCACTGTATGCTCGTCTTCTTGCTTCTTTCCTCTAATCTCTGCTAGAATCTGTCTTTTCTGCAGAGACACTCTGTCTGGTGGTGTTATTTGTCCGCCATCTTGCTCCATCCCTCTGTAGTTGTTTTGAAATGTCTATCTATACAAGTTCTTTGATATTCTTCCCTTCTGGAAGTGGAAATTAATTCATTTTCCCTTGACTATATGAGCTGGGACTTGTATCTAGGCAATGGAAAATGACAGAAGTAACAAGGTACAGCTTCTGATACTGGGGCACCGAAGCATTGCAGCTTCTTCCTTGATCCCTTCACTCTTGGACCCCTGATTCTGGGAGAGGCCAGTTGCTATACTTTGAGGATATTCAAGCAACTCTACAGAGAGATCCACTTGCAGTTCTTGTGGTTTTTATTTCATTTTCCTAATTTCTAATGGAACATCTTGGAAAATGGTTATTTGTCATACTTATATGAAGTATCTGTTCAGGAAAGAATGTAGTCTGTTCACATCTTTTTCCCATTTAAAAAAATTAATCTTTCAATTTGGTATAATTGTAGATTCACTTGCAGTTTTAAGAAATAGTACAGAAGGATTTCCTGTACACTACCCAGTTACCCCTAATGGTAACTGGGTAACTGGTAAATTAAAATCATAATGAAATGGCACTACATATCTATTAGAATGGCTGAAAGAAAACATGGTGACAATCCCCAATGCTGGTGAGGATGCAGAGAAACTGGACCAGTCAGTCATACACTACTGGTGGGAATGAAAAATGGTACAGCTACTATGGAAAGTAGTTTGGCAGTTTCTTAAAAAAACTAAACATGCAACTGCCATACAACCTAGCAATTGCATTCTTGGGCATTTATTCCAGAGAAATGAAAATTTATATTCACACAAAAAACTGTACTCAAATGTTTATAATGGGCTTGTTCACAGTAGCAAACAATTGGAAACAACCTAGATGTCCTTCAATGGACAAATGTTTAAACAAACTGGTACATCCATGCCCTAGAACACTACTCAGGAATAGAAAAGAACAACAACCACCTTAATGAATCTCCAGATAATTTTCTGAGTGAAATTAAAATTCAAAATGTTGTATGCTGTATGATCCCATTTACATAAAATTAGTCAAATGATAAAGTAATAGACATGGAGAATAGATTAGTGGGTTATAGTCAAATGATAAAGTAATAGATGTGGAGAATAGATTAGTGGGTTTTAGGGGCTAAATAGGGCATCAAGGTGGAAAGACATTTTGTCTGGCTATAAAAGGGCAACATGAGGGATCCTTATAGTGACAGAAATATTCTGTATCTTGACTGTATCAATATTAATATCTTTGTGTGATATTGTGCTCTAGTTGCTAATAATGGTGAACATCTGTTCATGTACTTATTTGTCATTTGCATGTCCTTTTCAGTGAAAACTCTCATCTATTTTTGCCCATTTTGTAATTGGATTTTATTTTACTGTTGAATTCAGAAAGTTCTTTATATATTTAGATATTAGTCCTTTGCCAAATGTGTGGTTTACACATATTTTGTCCCGGTCTACAGCTTTTATTTTTACCCTCTGGATAGGGTCTTTTACCAAGGAAAAGTTTTAAATTTTTATTAAGTCCAGTTTATTAATTTTTTATTTTGTGGATCATATATTTAGTGGCAAGTCTAAGGACTCTTTGCTTAGCTCTAAATCCCAAAGATTTTCTCTTGTCTTTTTTCTAAAAGTTTTATAGTTTTGTGTCTTATATTTAAGTCTGTGATCCATTATGAGTTAATTTTTGTATGAGGTGTACGCTATAGTTTGGATATTGTTTGTCCTAACCAAAACTCATGTTGAAATTTGACCTCCAATGTGGTGGTGTTGGGTGGTGGAGCCTAGTGGGAGGTGTTTGGGTCTTGGGGGTGGATCCCTCATGCTTGGCTGGGTGCCCTTCTCTCATTCTCTCAGTAATAAAAGAGTTCTTGCTCTGGGAAGACTGGCTTAGTTCTCACAGGAATAGATTAGTTCCTGTGAGAGTGGGTTGTTATAGAGCCAGGACAACCACTCAGGTTTTCTCTCTTTGATTTTCTCCACTGTGTTATGGCACCCTCAACAGAAACCATGGTCGTGTCCTTGAATTTCCAAGCCTGCAGAAACCTGAGCTAAATAAATGTCTTTTCTTTATAAATTACCTAGTCTCAGGTATTCTGTTATAACAACACAAAATGTACTAAGACAGTGTCAAACTTAGTTTGAATTTTTTTCACTATGGATGTCCAATTACTACAGCATCATTTGTTGAAAAGGCTATTTTTCCTTCTTCGAAGTACTTTTGCCTCTTTGTCAAAAATCAGTTGTTTGTATTGCTAAGGGTCTATTTCTGGCATCTGTTCTGTTCTATTGATCTATGTCTTTATTTCAGCCCATAACTCAGTTCTGATTACTACAGCTACAAGAAAAGGTTTGAAATTGCATAGACTTTTATTCCTCTCACTTTATTCTTTTTCAAAATTGTTTTAGCTATTTTAATTCTTTTGCTTTTCTATATAAATTTTATAATAATCTTATCTATATTTATAAAAAAACTTGCTGAGATTTTGATAGGAAATATCCTAAACCTGTGTATCAATTTGGGTAGACTTGATATCTTTACTATTTTGAATCATCCAACCCATGAACATAGTATGCTTCTTAATTTATTTAGATCTTCTTTGATTTATCAATGTTTTGTTGTTTTCAGCATATATTATAAGATATAGAAAAAACAAAATGTTTTTTCTACTCTCAGTCATTTACTCAACACTTCTGACACCAGATGTGTGGGTGTTTTTTCCCACATACCAAGCAATTCTCCAGTAGGTTATCCAGCAGACCAGCTGAGTGTCCTCTAATTCAATTCAACTTAATTCTGACATTATCTACCTGGAGATAACATCAGATCCCACAGGTTGAGTGCTAGATCCCACAATATTGTCCCCCACTTTAGATACCAGTCACTAGTAATAGGTTGTTTTACCTGTGCTTCTGACTGCCCATTTACCACTTGTGGATCCCATGATCCCATGATACTCTCTAGAGTATCTCACAAAATTCAGGGAAATGCTTTACTTACGTGTACCTGTTTATCATAAAGAATATTACAAAGGGTACAGATGAACATCAGATAAAAGAGATGCATAGGACAAGGTATGTAGGAAGGAATGTGGAGTTTCCATGTCCTCCCTGGGTGTACCAGCCTCCAGGAACCTCCATGTGTTCAGCTGTCCCAAAGCTCCCTGAACACAGTTTTTTTTTTCTTTTTTTCTTTTTTCTTTTTTATGGAGGCTTCATTATATAGGCCGGATTGATTAAATCATTGGCTATTGGTGATCAACTCAACCTTCAGCCCCTGTCCCTTCCCCAGAGTTTAGGGGGTTTGATTTTTAGTCCCAATCCTCCAATCACATTGTTGGTTCCCCTGATAACCAGCCTTCATCTTGAGACTATCCAGGAGGCCCAAGCCTTCAGTCAGCTCATTAGCTTACAAAATACACTTACCACATTTGAGATTCCTAGGGTTTTAGGAGTTGTGTGCCAGGAAACAGGGTTGAAGACCAAATATATAGACTTTATTATAAACCATGGTGTCACAGCAAACAAGTTCTTTATGTGTTTTGTTAGATTTACACTTAAGAATTTCATTTTCTTGAGCAATTATAAATGATATAGTGTTTTAAATTTTGTTGTCCACATGTTCATTGCTAGTATATAGAAATATAACAAATTTTTATGTATTTATCTTATAGTGTGCTGAATTCCCTTATTAGTTCTAACTTTTTTTTTTGGTATATTCCTTGGGAATTCCTATATCAACAATCATGTCATCTGTGAATAGGAACAATTTTATTTCTACCTTGAAATTTCTATTAACTTTATTTTCTTTTCTTGCCTTATTGCACTGGCTGGCACCTATTGCATTATATTGGATAAGAGTGGTAAAAAAGGGTATCCTTCCCTTGTTTCTGATCTTAGGATAAGAGCATGTAGTCTTTAACAATTAAGCGTGATGTGAGATGTAGTTTTTTGGTTTTTGTAGATGCTCTTTATCAAGTTGTGGAAATCCTCTCTACTCTTATTTTTTGAGTTTTGTTTTTTTTTTTAATCATGAGTGGGTTTTGAATTTTGTCAAATGCTTTCCTGCATTGACTGATATGATCATATGATTTTTCTTCTTTGACATGTTAATTGATTTTTGAATGTTGAGCCAGCCTTGTATTCCAGAATAAACCCCCTTGTTCATGGTGGATAATTCATTTTATACATTGCTAGATTTTATTTACTAAAATTTGTTAATAATTTTTATATCTATATTCATGTACAATGTTAGCCTATAGTTTTCCTTTTTGTACCGTCTTTGGTTTTTATATCAGGGTAATACTGCTCTCATAAAATGCGTTATGAAGAAAGAATTCCCATTTCTTTAATTTTTGGAAGAGTTTGGAAAGGGTTGTTGATAATTTTTCTTTAAATGTTTGATGGAATTCACCAGTGAAGTCATTTGGGCCTGGGATTACTTTGTGGGAAGTTTTTATTTTATTTTATTTTTTTATTTCAGGATATTTGAGGGTGCAAACATTTTGGTTACATTTTATGTCTTTACCTCACCCAAGCGAGGGTTGGAGGCATGCCCTTCCCCTCTACGATACTTTGTGGGAAGTTTTGATTGCTAATTCAGCTAATTCAATTTTCTTAATAGTTATTAGGCCATTTATATTTTATATTATTTCATATCAGGTGAGGTGAGATAGTGATTTTTGAGGAATTGGTCCATTTGTCTAGGTTGCCAAATTTATATGTAAAGAATATTTCATAGTATTCTTTTATTATCCTTTTGATATCTGCAAAGTCTGTTGTATTACAATATTCTATGCTTCATTCCTGATATTGGAAATTTGTTTTTTCTGTTTTTGTTAGTCTTTTTAGAGACTGATTAATTTTATAGATATTTTCAGAAAACCAGCTCTTTGTTTCATTTATATTCTCAATTGTTTTTCTACTTTTAGTTTTATTGGTTTACCCTTTCTATTATTTCCTTTCTTCTGCTTGCCTTGGGATTAGTTTGCTCTAGGTTTTTTAGGTTCTTGAAGTTGAGCTTAACATCTTGACAGGTGACTTTTTCTCTTTTCTAATAAACGGATTTTGTGTTATAAATTTCCCCCATACCCCTGTATTAGCTTCATCCTACATTTTGATATGTTGTAGTTTTCTTTACGTTCAGTTCAATGCATTTAAATAAATTCCCCTGAAATTTCCACTTTGACACACAGAATTTTTAGGAGTATGCTGTTTAGTTTTTAAGTGTTTATATAATTTCTTATTTTTCTGTTATTGATCTTTAGTTTGAGTCCATTGTGATTTTATTGGAGAACATACTTTGTATGATTTCAATTCTTTTAAATTTGTTGAAGTTTGTTTATGATCCAGATGTGGTCTACCTCAGTGTATGTTCTGTAGGCACCTGAAAAAATGTGTATTCTTCTGTTATTGGGTGGAGAGTTCTATGTCTATTAGATCCTTTTGGTTGATGGTGGTTTTGAGTTTTCCTATATATTTGCTGATTTTATGTCTGGTTGTTCTATCAATTTTTGAGAGAAGGGTGTTGAAATCTTTAGTTATAATTTCAGATTTGTCTATTTCCTTTTTTAGTTCTATCAATTTTTGCTTCACAGTATTTTGTAGCTCTGTTGTTGGATGCATATATATTTAGAATTGTTATGTCTTCTTGAAGGATTGGCCCTTTTATCATTATATACTCTTCCTCTCTGGTAATTTTCTTTGGTCTGAAGTTCACTTTATCTGATGTTAATAACTCCTGGTTTCCTTTGATTATTTGCATGATTTATCTTTTTCTATCCTTTTATTTTCAGTATGCCTATATTGTTATATTTGAAGTGAGTTTCTTGTAGATAGTGTATAGTTGCATGATGTTTGTTCATCCAATCTGCTAATCTCTATCTTTTAATTGATATATTTAAAAGATTTACATTTCAGACAATTGCCGTTATTTTCAGCCTTAAGTCTGCTATTTTATTTATTTTATTTTATATTTTTATTTTCATTTCTCTTTTAATTTTTCCTGCCTTCCTATAGGTTACATGAATAATTTTTAGAATTCCATTTTGATTTATCTATAGTGTTTTTGAGTGTATCTCTTTGTATAGCTCTTATAGTGGTTAAATATAAGTTATAACCCTATTTGTAGTATAATTATCGTAAATGTTTCCTTTTTATACATTTAGAACCACATCACAGTGTTATAATTTTTGCTTCTACTGTCAACATAATTTTGAAAACTCAAAAGTGTAATGAAAGTCTATTGCATTTATCTACATATTTGCCCACCATGTTGTTTCTTCCTTCCTGATATTCCTAGATTCTGTATTTCATCAGAGATTTTACAGAATCTCCTTTGGCTATTATTTTAGGGTAAATCTGCTGGAAATATATTCTTAGTTTTCTTCATCTGAGAATACCTGGTTTTCTGCTTTATTCTTGAAGGATACTTTTGTTGAATTTGAGATTCTAAAACTTCTTTTCTTTTACTAGTTGAAAAATGCTGTGCTACTTCCTTTTGGCCTCCATAGTTTTTGATAAGAAATCTGCTAGCATTCAATTTTTTTCCGCCTACAGATAAGGTATCATTTCTTTAATGCCATTTTCAAGATTTTTTATTTTGTATTTAGTTTTCAAAAGGTTGACTGTGATGTGTCTTGGTGTGGGTTTCTTAGGTTTATCCTGTTTGGTATTCACTGAGCTTCTTGAATCTATGTGTTTTGTCAAATTTGGGGAGTTTGCTGCTATTTTCTTCAAGTACTCTTCTAGTCCTGCCCACTTTCTCTTCTCCTTCTTAGGACTTTGAGAACATGAATATTAGATCTTTTTTTGTAGTTTCACAGGTCTCTAAGGCTCTATTTTTTTTAAGTCTATTTTTTATCTCTTATTCAGATTGGGTAATGTAATGTCTATTGTTCTATCTTCCAGTTTACTGATTCTTTCCTCTGTCTCCTCTATTTTGCTATTGACTTCATCTATTGAGTTTTAAACCTTTGCTTACTGTATTTTTTCAGTTCTAAAATTTTCATTTAGTTCTTTATATCTTCTGTTTCTTTGATGGAATTTTTTCTATTTTTCTTTTCTTTTCTTTTTTTTTTGAAACAGAGTCTCACTTTGTTGCCCAGGCTAGAGGGAATTTTTTCTATTTTCCATTTGTTTTAAGTATGTTTCTAATTGGTCATTGAAACATTTTTATCATGTTAGCTTTAAAGTCTATTGCATATTTCTAACATCTCTGTTTTCTTGATTTTGGCATCTGTTATGAACTATGTCTCCTCCATATGTCAAAGCTCTTTTCCCCAGTATTTGGAGATGGGGGTCTTTGGGAGGAAATAGGATTATCTCCTATAATGCAGACATGAATGTGGGATCCTAATAATGAGATTAGTCCTTTTATAGATATGAGATAAGTTGGTTGCTCTCTTTCCAATGTGCGAAGACACAGCAAGAAGGTAGACACCTGCACACCAGGAAGAGAGCTCTCACCAGAAACTGACTATGCACATCTCTCTGACTTCCAGCTTCCAGAACTATGAGAAAATAAATTTCTGTTGTTTTAGCCACCCAGTCTATAGTATTTTCTTATGGTAGCTCTAGCTGACTGATATAGCACCTAGTGATTGTCTTTTTCATTCCTTTTGAGATCTTCCTGTTTCTTGGTATGATGAGTGATTAAAATCTAGACATTTTAGGTACTATGTTATGAGATTCTGGATCTTACTTAAACCTTCTATTTTAGCTGACCTTTTCTGACACTGCTTCAGCAAGGGATAGGGAGGGAGGAACACTGCCAACAAAACTTTCAGATGAAGTTAGAAGTACATGTTCCCTACTCAACCTCAGCTGATATCCTAGTTGTGGGTGTGTGTAGTCTATCATTAATGCCTAGTGTGTAGAAAGTTTTAGCTGCCATGTGGCCTCTACTGACATAACAGTGGGGAATGGCCATGATACCACTCTGATGTTGAGCTAGAGTAGACCACTTATTGTCTTAAAGTTTTGTCTGGCTAGATTGCCCCCTTTTTGGTCCTTTGGCTAGAGAAAGTAGGCTTTTGTTGTTGTCTGATATATGGATACAATGTGAAATAATAAAATCAAGCTAATTAACCTATCCATCATCTTATTTACCTATTCTTATTTTTATAATGAGACATTTGAAATTTACTCTCTTAGTTATTTTGAAATATAAAATACATTATTATTGCTTAACTTATCTTGCTCTTCAATAGATCTCAAAACCTATCCTTCCTGTTTATCTGAATCTTTGTACCCTTTGACCAACAACTCCTCATTCTCTCCTTCCTGACTTCCTACCCCCAGCCTCTGGCAACCATCATTCTGCTGTCTACTTCTGTGAGTTCAACTTTTAAAGATTCCACATATAAGTAAGATAATGTGGTATTTGTCTTTGTGTGTATGGCTTATTTACTTAGCATAATGTCCTCCAGGTTCATCCATGTTGTTGCAAATGACAGGATTTCCCCATTTGTAAAGGTTGAATAGTTTCAGCTACATATATATCTATCACATTTTTTAATCCATTCATCCATTGATGGACACTTAGGTTGATTTCATAGCTTGGCTATTGTGAATAATAATGCAATGAACATGGGAGTGCGGATGTTCCTTCAACATATTGATTTCAGTTTCTTTGGATATATACTCAGAAATGGGATTACTGGATCATATGGTATGTCTATTTTGTTTTTGAGGAAACTATTTTCTATAATTACTATACTAATTTACATTCTTACCAATAATGTACAAGAGGTTGCTTTTTTCCACATCCTTACTAGCACTTGTTATCCTTCATATTTTTGATAAAAGCCATCCTAACAGGTGTGTTATATCTCATTGCAGTTTTAATTTGCATTTCCATTGATTAGTGATACTGAACACTTTTTCATGTACCTATTGATTATTTGTATATCTTCTTTATGGAAATATCTGTTCAAGTCCTTTGCCCATTTTTAAATCAGATTTTTTTCTTGCTATTGTTTGTATTTTTTATATATTTTGATTATTAACTCCTTATCATAAGTATGGCTCACAAATGTATTTTCCCATGCTATGGATTTGTCTCCTCACTTTGTTAATTGTTTCCTTTGCTGTGAAGAAGCTTTATAGTTTGGTGTAATCTTATTTGTCTATGTTTGCCTTTGTTTCCTGTGCTTTCAAAATCACATATAAAAAAGTTAATGCCCGGACCAATGTCCTGAAACTTTCTCCCTGTGTTATCTTCTAGTAGTTTTACAGTTTCAGGTGTTATATATGATGTAAAACAAAGATCCAATTTCATTCCTGTGCTTGTGGATATCCAGTTTTCCTAGACAGGGAAAATACCCCCACCCCGGGGGCCCCATGGCTGAACTCACTACTGATTGGATACTTTTTGAATCCCACTGCTGATTGGATATTAAATCTTATTGCCGATTGGATGTAAAGCTTGTTGCTGATTGCATGTAAAGCTTATTGCTGATTGGACACTTTTTGAATCCCACCACTGATTGGGTAATTCCTCATGCTCATAGTTGATTGGTTGTGTGTAACCCCAAGAAGTGTATAAAACTGAAGGAGAACAAGGAAGTGGTGCTCAGAATTTGGTGGCATGCCCCTCTGAGCAGAATAAAGGCTGATTCTCTGACCCTCTGTGTGCCACTTGGTTCTTTCCCTGGTCAGTCGCTATTAACACATGCTGTTACACTTGCCAGAACACTAACACTGTTTGTTGAAGAGACTGTATTTTTCCTACTGTGTGTTCTTGGTGACTTTGTGAAAAACCAATTGACTATAAATGTGTGGGTTTATTTCTGGGGTTTATTTTCTGTTCCATTGGTTGACATGTCTATTTTTATGCTAGTACCATGCTTTGATTACAGTCACTTTATAATATTTTTTGAAAGCAGAAAGTGTGATGCTTACAGATCTGTTGTTTTTGCTCAAGCTTATTTTGAATATTCAGGGTCTTTTGTGGTTCCATACAAATTTAAGGATTGCTTTTTTCTATGTCTATGAAAAATGATGTTGGAATTTTGATAGGGATTGCATTGAATCTGTAGATTGCTTTGGATAGTATGGACATATTAATTCTTTTAATCCATGAACATGGGATATATTTCCATTTATTTGTATTTTCTTCAATTTCTATCATCAGTAATTTATGGTTTTCAGAATAGAGGTTTTTTGCCTCCTTGGCTAAATTTATACCTTAGTATTTAATTTTTTGTGCTATTTTAAATGTGACTGTTTTCTCAATTTCCTTTTTGGATAGTTTGTTTTTAGTATGTAGAAATGCTACTGATTTTTGTATGTTGATTTTGTATCTTCCAACTTTACTAAATATATTTATCAGTTTTGACAGATTTTTGTAGAGTCTTTATGGTTTTCTATATACAAAATCATGTTATCAGGCCAGGCGTGGTGGCTCACGCCTGTAATCCTAGCACTCTGGGAGGCCTAGGCTGGAGGGTCACTCAAGGTCAGGAGTTCAAAACCAGCCTGAGCAAGAGTGAGACCCCTTCTCTACTAAAAACAGAAAGAAATTAATTGGGCAACTAAAAATATATAGAAAAAATTAGCAAGGCATGGTAGCACATGCCTGTAGTCCCAGCTACTTGGGAGGCTGAGGCAGAAGGACTGCTTGAGCCCAGGAGTTTGAGGTTGCTGTGAGATAGGCTGACACCATGGCACTCTAGCCTGGGCAAGAGAGTGAGACTCTGTCTCAAAAAAAAAAAATCTTGTTATCTTAATCAAACTAATGTTGCACCTCAAGGAGCCAGAAAAACAAGAACAAACCAAATTTGATGCTAGCAGAAGAAAAGAAAGAACAAATATCAGAGCAGAACTAAATGAAATGAAGATGAAAAATACAAAGTATCAGTGAAGTGAAAGGTGGTTCTTTGAATAGATAAACAAAGTTGATACACCACCAGCTGAACTAACAAAGAAGGGAGAAGATGCAACTAAAAATAATCAGAAATGAAAAAGGTGACATTACAACTGATGCCACAGAAATACAGAAGATCATCAGAGACTACTGTGAACTATGCTCACAAACTAGAAAACTTAGAGGTAATGGATAAATTCCTGGAAGCATCAGCAAATACAGATAATCTCACTTCTTCCTTTCCTATGAGGATGCCTTTTAATTCTTTTTCTTACATAATTTCTCTGGTTAGAACTTCCAATACTATGTTCTTAGGAGAATTGCTTTCAACTTTTCCCCATTCAGTGTGATGATAGCTGTGGATTTGTAGTATATAGCCTTTATTATTTTGAGGTATGTTCCTTCTATGCCTAGTTTGTTGAGAGGTTTTTTTTTTTTATCATGAAGGGATGCTGAATTTTATCAAATGTTTTTTCTCTGTCTATTGAGATGATTGTATGGTTTTTGTACTTAATACATGATACATGTTGATGTATCATGACTATTGATTTGCATATGTTGAACCATCCTTGCAGCCATGTAATGAATCTGACTTGATCATAGTGTATTATATTTTTTATGTGTTGCTGGATTCAGCTTGCTAGTATTTTGTTGAGGATTTTTGTGTCTGTCCTCATCTGGGATATTGTCTTGTAGATAGGTTTTTTTTGTTGTTGTGTCCTTGTCTGACTTTGGTGTCAGGGTTATGCTGGCCTTGTAGAATGAGTTAGGAAGAATTCCCTTCTCTAATCTTTTTCTATACCAAAAAAGGAGGATTAGTATTAATTTTTCTTTGTATGAAAATTCTACATTTGGTGAATTCGTTTAGTCCTGGTCTTTTCTTTGTTTGGAGACTTTTTATTACTGATTTGCTCTGTGTTATTTGTCTGTTCAGGCTTTCTATTTCTTCATGATTTAGTCTTGGTAGATTGTATATTTCTAGGAATTTATCCATTTCTTCTAGGTTTCAAGTTTGTTAGTGTATAATAGTTCATATAATAGTTCATAATAGTTTCTGATGACCTTTTGTATTTCTGTGGTATCAGTTTAATGTCTCCTTGTTCATATCTGATTTTGTTTAGTTCTTCTCCGATCTTTATTTCTATTCTTATACTAATTTTCAGTTTAGTTTGTTCTTGTTTTTCTAGTTCCTTGAGGTGGATTGTTAGCTTGTTAATTTGTAATCTTTCTACTTTTTTGATGTAGGCATTTATTGCTCTAAATATCCCTCTTAGTGCTGCTTTTTGTTTCTTGCAGGTTTGGGTATGTTGTACTTCCATTTTCATTTGTTTCAAGAAATTTTTTGATTTCTATCATAATTTCTTAATTGACCATTGGTCATTCAGGAACATGTTTAATATCCATGTATTTGTATAGTTTCTAGAGTTACTTTTGGTATTGATTTCTAGTTTTATTATATTTTGTTCTCAGAAGATACTTGATATAATTTTTTTTTTTTTTTGAGACAGAGTCTCACTTTGTTGCCCAGGCTAGAGTGAGTGCCGTGGCGTCAGCCTGGCTCACAGCAACCTCAATCTCCTGGGCTCAGCGATCCTACTGCCTCAGCCTCACGAGTAGCTGGGACTACAGGCATGCGCCACCATGCCCGGCTAATTTTTTGTATATATATATTTTTTTAGTTGGTCAATTAATTTATTTCTATTTTTGGTAGAGACGGGGTCTCGCTCAGGCTGGTTTCGAACTCCTGACCTTGAGCAATCCGCCCGCCTCGGCCTCCCAGAGTGCTAGGATTACAGGTGTGAGCCACCACGCCCGGCCGATATAATTTTGATGTCTTAAAATTGTTGAGACTTGTTTTGTGGCCCAACATATGGTCTATCCTGGCATGTGCTGATGAAAAAAATTGTGTATTCTGCAGTTATTGGATAGAATGTTCTTTATATGTCTGTTAGGTTCATTTGGTCTGAAGTCTAGTTTAAATCCAGTGTACTCGCCATCAAATTACTATTAACTGACCAACACTAAGGTGTTCACATAGTAGTAATACTCATTGGGTGCTGGCCAGATTGTAGGGGGGAGAGGGGGTTAAACCTACAACTAATGCAAGCCAGATGCACTGTATGGGGGAGGGACACACTTGTAGCCCTGGCTTGGGCAGGGCAAATGCATTACATATAATGAAGATGTTTGTACCCCCATGATATCCTGAATAATAAATAAAAATAAAACAAATAAATCCAATGTTTCTTCAATGATTTTTCTCTCTAGATGATCTGTTTGATGCTGAGAGTGGAGTGTTAGGTCCTGTACTACATTGCATTGCAGTTTATCTCTCTCTTTAGATCTAGTAACATTTGCTTCATGAATCTGGATGCTCCAGTGTTGCATATATATTTAGAATTGTTATATCCTCTTGCTGGATTGATTTACCATTATATAAATACATTATTTATTTTTATTTATTTAGTTTTAGTTTTTAATTTTTTTTTTTACTGTTTTTGACTTAACATCTCTTTTGTCTAAGTCATTCCTGCAAACTTTTGGTTTCCCTTTGTGTGGAATATCTCCCTTTACTTTCAGTCTATACGGGTATTATCTTAGCAGTTTGTATAGTAGTTATATTTGGGGAGAAGTTAAGTTTAATAAAGGGAAGATGATGTGTGTCAAGTGCATTGATTCCGAGTGTTGGTAATGCTTCATTTCTTGAACTGTATGATATTTACATAGGTATGTTAATTTTGTTATAGTCCATTCAACTTATACTTATGATTTTTTCTATGATTTGCCAATCTAAATTTTAAAATTATTGGCATAATAATTTTTATAATATCATTTTAGGGTCTTTTAAATGTCTATATGTCCTGTAATATCTACTCTTTTCTACTTGATATTGGTAATTTGGCCTTTTTCATTTTCCCTTGATCATTCTTGCTATAATTTTATCAATTTTATTACTCTTTTAACCATCTTTTGTTATTTTGTTTGTTTTTAATTTCATTAACTTTTGTTTTTAAATTTATTTTAAATTTATTTACAATCCTTCTTTCTTTGGTTTTATTTTGCCATTTTTTGCCAGCTTTTTGAAAATGATGGTGATCTAGGACCTCTTATATTTTCCTGGGTAGAGTTTGAACCCATTCTCTGAAGTGAGGTATCACGAAAATTGAAGGATAAGCACCACATGTGTTCGTCATCAAATTGCCAGTGACTGATCAACACTAAGGTGCTCACACGGTAGTAATATCTTTGGGAGGCTGGGGGAGGGTAAACTCACAACTAATGGATGTGATGAGCATTGTAGGGGGAAAAAGGGCCACCTCAAATCATAGATTGGGCGTGGCAAAGTCATAACATGTAACCAAAATGTTTGCACCCCCATAATATCCTGAAATAAAAAAAAAAAACGAAGATGAGCATCAATCTGTGGCAATCAAAACATTGTCCAGCAGAGGGTGCGAGAGAAAGTGTTTCAAAGGCCAGACCTGCGGTTGAGTCCCTACTCCTCTGCTGGAGGAGGATTCCCATTACTGTTGGTTTAAGACCTTAACTCCAGCCATTGCAGTGTGACACCATTACGGTACACACCAGTTATCTCAAAAGTGTGTGATTTGACGGAGGGTGGGCAAGAACATCAACTCCATTTATGTTTCTGCATTATTTAAAGTTTATAATATCTATATTTTATTTTATAATTAAAAATTAAACAGAAGCTTATGAGCATATTTAAAAATAGGAAATATGATTTGGTTGGGAAATGATGCTGCATGACTAATTTCTGGACGTGGTTTTCAATTATACCAAGAGATTTTGCTTCAAGCATAAAATATTTCCTTCAGTAGATTCAGACTACTTTTTAAACTTGGTCTGTTCTTTTCTTTGTTTTTTTTCCCCTAATATTCCATTCTATGAAGGTATAAAGATACCTTTATGCCTTCATTTGCTTCTGCCTTTGATTTGCCTTATTGTGACTTGTGACATTTATCGCTACTAATAGCTGGCTTAATCCTTCTAATTTAAATTCCCAGTACATGGAAAAAGCGAAGCTTATAATTTCCTACCAAATCTATAGATCTATGGTTGTTGGATTTGCCTGCACTTGGGTCAAGGACCCACTCTGATCTCATCAGCCAGGGGTCATGGGCTCGTGTGGGACATGGCTGTTAGATAACATGGACTGTGCATAGCACAGATGTCCTTAGAAGAAGGCTTAGAAGACCCAGAAATAATGAGTGCCACTTTGTTGCCAGATCCTATTCTATGGCTTTTTCCCTTGTTGTCTTCACCACCACAGTTTTAACTTAGATATTTTATATGAATGTTTTTTCATACATGAAGGCCTTTTCTTTTTCAGTTCAAAACCATTAAAAAATGTACTTCCCAAATCCACATTATTGAAACTTTTTTCAACTATTGTTAAACAGTCAACTACTAACACTAAATCTTTTGTACTCTTACACACAGCTATTGAGAACAATGCCAGAAATCCCAATTTGAGCAAATGAATGGTAGATTTTATGGAATAGAATATTATACAATAATAACATTGGAGTGCATCTTGCTTCTTGCTATAGGTGAACCTCAGTAAAGTTTATTCTTTTATTCAACAAATTGTTCAACTCTGTGTCAGGTGCCCTGCTTGGTGTTGGGAATAAAAAGATAAAACACAACGCAAGCAACCATGATGCTTAAGGTTCAATGTGGGAAGTTTTAAATCAGCAGTCTTCAATCCTTTTATCCACTGTAAAATGCTTAATGAGTGGCATTCATATCAGATCACATTCCATGAGTGTATCAGGGTCACACACAGCTGTAAGATATAAGTTTCCCCCTTTTTGTCCCCTTTATGAATGCATGCCAACTATTTATGAGGGAGTGCTATTTTTATAGATGTGATTGTTATGGCTGCAGAAGTCACTGCTAACATTAATAAAAGTGTCCAAATTGCAGTGACCTCAAGCATCATCTCACATATCCTGGAAATAATACTTCAGGTCCAAGAATTTTCATTTTTAAAACAACCTATGTGGTTGGAGATACTTTGAGAAACACTGTTCTTTGGATTTCCCTTCATAGCTAAGACCAGGCTATGATGTCTGACAAAATTTTACCAAAGTCTGGACTATCCAATATCAAATGACAATGCAGATGAGTCACCAACAGCTTCCTATGAGTAGTGATTTTTCAAAAGCTTTCCATATCCTGTCTTCCAGGGTGGGAGAGCAGGTAAAGTTTCCATACTGCTGGGCTAGTATGATCTTACAATGTCCTAGGAACAGATACTTGGGCAAAAAGATACAAATCCTACAGAAGTTTGCACAAAGGGGTCTCCACCATAGACTCGAGATAAGGTCTGGCAGTCTGAGGCCTCAGAGAGAACACTGTGAGAGCACTATTATATTGGGCAGAACTTCAAGAGAAACCTCAGCTTCTAGTGATGTGTCCTATGGCCAGAAATAACACCTGAGGTGCCTGTCTAAACAGTACCGCCTGTGGACAGGACTCTCCTGTGGGGTGGAGAAAAGGAGGGTAGAGAGACTCTGGGACCTGGCAAGCTGCACAGAGTGGGCACCTGGCTTGGCTGAGTTGCCAAGAAATTTGTGAAGGGACTGGATCCCAGAGTGGGCTGGCTGCTTTTGTGAACTAAAGAGAGATACAAGCAAGAGCTCTTGATGATGGCTATTTTCCCAAAAGCAGATGGACAGGCAGAAAAAGCTCATCTAATGTTAGAGAAAGGAAATATATATATTCATGAAAAGAGAGAAGAAAGGGATGTTTGAGTGTGTTGAAGTTTATTGTTATACTCTTCTTTTTGTATACTGTGAAAAACCATGAGACACTAAGAATAAATTCCCCCTTTTGTTTATGCTAGTTTGATTGCTATTTCTAATACTTGCAAACAACAGAATTCTAACTAACATTCTCAAATCGATTAAAAACTGCCAGCCAAATGGTGTGATGGACTGCAGTCTGATGCCTTGTAGGAGGAAAATTGCTGACATCCTAGATGTAACTTACTGTATGACCTGGGTGTAATCAGAGTCACCTCTTGTATGCACTTGAGTATGAGGGTTGAGGAAGAGGGATCTGGAAGATAGCTTATAAACTGACAACTTCAGACATGCAGTGTTTTGTTGAAGAAGGTATGTTCTCTCCTAGGAATAGAAGGAAGGTCTATGGCATTAAGGGTTGGGTTGAGACTTGGGTCTGAAACACTGGTTGTTTCAGCAGTTTCTTTAGGTCTCAGCTAAAATCCTGAGGCAAGCTATGAGGCAGGATTTTGACCTTTGGTTCTTGCTACAAAATGCTGAAAATTTAGTGTTTTCAGGGGGTATAGGGCCAATGGCTGAGAAGGAAGATTTAAACTGTGGCTTGAGAACATCACCAAGGTGTGGTGTCAGATCCTTTCAGCAGGGAAAAGGCGAGAAACTAAATGCATACAGATTGTGTGCATGTAGATGTAAGTATAGAAATGATGTCATTAATAAGTTCAGCTAACATCTATGAGGTTTCTGATGTTCTAGGCTCTGTGCCAAGCTTTCAAGATATATTATCTTCTTTGATCCTTCTTACAGTCCTAAAACACTATTATTTTTTCTATTTTTTAGATGAGGAAATTAGGGCACAAAAAACATACAGCTGTGGTCTAGGAGATAGAGATTGAAGCCAGGAAGTTTACTTTAAAAACTTACTCTTGATATCCTCTACACTCACTGTGCTCCTTTCTGTTATGCTGTTTAATATTATCTCCTAGATCCAGATCTCAAAACTCAGTTGCTTAAGAAATAATGTGAATTAGCTAAATTTGTTGTATCTGGGAGAAAACATGGAGCAGTAAGGCTGTAAGAAACTGGATGATTCTGTCTGCAAGGGCAGCAGCTCTTAAGCTCTCCGGCTGATTGTAGCCATGTGGGATTTCAGGCTCAGGATTAGCAAATATTTTCACTATTAAAAATGCTCCAAAACTGGATATTTATGAGAATTCTTCTCATATTTAATGGTTCACAATTAAAAAAAATCATGTCATGCAGACTTAACAAAGCACATCTGTTAATATAAATGTGTGACCAGTATTGACCTCTGTCTGTCTTCAATCACTAAACTCAGAAAAATCAGTACTTGGGACTTCACCTTTAGCAGTCCAAGATCAGATAAATTTGTCTGATGCTAACTCCTTGCATCCAGACCACAGGATGGTGCTCTCACTCTCTGCCTGGTGAGCTTGTAGTCTGGTTCTCTCTATTTTTGCCTTAGACAATACTCTCAGGAAGCATGGGCCATTTTCCCTTGCTGAATGGACCCGCTCTTAGCTCTTGCTGGCTGGGAACTTCATTCAGCCTGTTGGCTCAGCGGTTTCTCCCTCTACTCCTCCTGCACATCCTACTGCAATGTGTGACTTGGGGTTCCCTTAATGTACTGTAGCAAGACACAAGGCAGGCCTGCTGGCTTTCAATTCAGTGTCCACTTCATTCATGAGCAAGAATGGCTCAGGAAATCTATCCTTGGGGTTTTATGCTACAGCCTATGCTTGCCACTGTAGCCACTATGAGAAGCCTCTGTCCAAGATTGGCACAGGACAGTCTGTGAAGGGATCTCTTCCTAAAGTCCCAGTCAGGTAATAGGGCAAGATTTCACTCTGTTGAACTGTCACTCTCCACCCAAGAGCTCAACAGGGGCAAATTACATATTTCTTCTTTTGCTTCTTTTCCATACTGCTCCCTAGCCCCACCCCAGCCCTTTCTGCCAGGCTGGAAAAGCAGAGAATATTTATTTTTCGTTTCTCTAAATTGTATACATCCTCTTCTAAAGTAGAATAGACCTGGACATCATAGTCTTATGGAGCATCACTCTATACCATAAATGAATTTCTAAGTTCCCCGGTTTTAGTTGTTGACTTGTTAAAGGAGTAGCTAAAGAGATCTGGCAAGTCCTTTATTTTTTCCCAGAACAATTATCTGGCTTCTAAGGCTATTGTCTTTTGCATAATGTGATTTTTAATGTCAATCTCTAAATATTATCTCCTGACTTTATTTTACTTTTCTTCTGAAATAAATTCTAGTTTACTCCTACACAATAAAGTTGGCTGCTGCGGGAACCAAAAGGAAAAAAATATTTTTTACAATTTCTATACTTTTTTCCTACACCTTTGCATGGTCTCAGAAGCCTTAATCCCTGCACATAGGATCTTGGCTGTTCAGCCACATTTATCTTAGCACCTGTCAAGAAGGCTAAGGTTAGGCTTAGGAAGTCAACTCTGATCTTTATATATTCTTCATGCCAATGTAATGTCTGTTCTTTCTTCCTCCTCTGAACTTATCAGTGACAATTTTTTAGCATTTCTCTTTAGAAATCTAAATTTCTGTAATGATATTTCAGTGTAAAAATCATCAGCCATTACTTTTTCCAGTGTGTACTGAATTCCCAAACTGTGTTTTATTGCCTGCTTTTTGCTGCCTCTGTAACCATTTCTCGAACCTCAATACCTAGGCAGAGGATTTTTAGAAAATGAACATGTTAATTTCTGCTACTATCTGTAAGGCTGCTGTGAAACTGCAGACAGTGTCTAATGGAGAACCAGAAGTTTTCTTCTGTGCTTGGCTGTCCCTCTGCCTCAGGGCCAACCGCCTCCCACACTTTAGTGCTTGATGCAGGAGCAACCGAGCTACTACTTCCAGGCTCTCTGTGCTTCTTGTAAATGCCCCTTCAAGGGGTTTTCTTGCAAGTATATTTGAGAGTAAAGAGGATTTGCATTATTATATTCACTTTTATGTCAGTTAAGCATTCTAGTTGATGTTCCATGCTAGTCTTAGTTCCACCAGTATTCCTGTTATTGAATTGTGTCTCCCCCAAATTCATGATTGAAGCTCTAAGCCCCAGGACATCAGAATGTGACTATATTTGGAGATAGGGCCTTAAAGAGATTATTAAGGCTATTTAAGGGCACAAGAGTGGGACCTAATTCAACATGACTGGTGTCCTTGTAGGAAGAAGGAGATATACCAGGAATATGGGTGCACAGAGGAAAGACCCTGTGAGGACATAGAGAGATGACAGTCGTCCACAAGCAAAGGAGAGAGGCCTCAGGAGAAACCAACCTGCCAGCACCCTTATCTTGAACTTCTAGCCAGACTATGAGAAAATAAAATTCCCGTTTTTTAAACCACCCAGTCTTTGGTATTTTGTTATGGCAGCCCTAGCAAACTGATTTGATACAATCTCTGTTCAGTTTGATCCTAGACACGTCCTGGAATTCTTTAGCTTGTGACTCTCAATATAGTAATCCTAATTATAAACATCTAATGAACACTTTCCTGTAGTAGATACTGTTCTAAAACATTTTCATATATTATCCCATTTCATCATTAGAAAATCCCATTATGCATTAGTATAATTGTTTAAAAAATTACTATAATTATGTAAGTTTAGTTAATTATTTTTATTAATAAGGAAAGGAAGGCACAGAGAAGTTAACTAACTTGAGCATGATCACATCATCAGTAAGAGGCAGAGCTGGGATTGGAAACTGGATGGTCTGAAGCAGCAGGTCTCCTGATGAGACGCTGCTGTCACGGTATGGGACTCAGTGGAGAAATAGACATGGGGAGGGCCATGCTTCTACTGCCTCATTAATTTATTTCTAGTAATATCACAATAAATGGTATTATATGGATGTTTGAGACTTTACAATGTTACAAAGTTTGAGAATGATTGGTTTAACAAGATAAATAAGAATTTTAAACTAGACACTAAATATGCCTATCCCATGGTTCAAGGGACAAAAACATAAAAACAAACACAGAAACAAAAAAAGCCCTACAACAGGTGGTGCCCTTGCACACTTCAGTTCCTAGCCATAGTTGCTTGTATTCAAGTTTATGCCTTTTTCTCAAATCCTCCGTAATATAAATCCCAACTATCCTTTAGAAAATGTGCCCTCAGTTGGCTACTTCTTGCTGTCAGGAACAGAGCTACTTTCTCCCCACCACTTTATGTTCTGAAATATAATAATCCATAGACTATTGCCCCCAAAGTGAATTTTCCAGCCACGCATAGGGCTTGTATTAAGGAGAAGATCCTCTATGACCTAAGGGAGAACAATAGGAACAATCTGTGGTCTAGAGGTTTCCTCTCCACCATGCCATTCAAAAGGGGTTTGGGTCTTTGCACTCACTGACACAGTCCAGGATGGTGTTGCTGTGTCAAGTCCCCTCCCCTTTAAGACCACCCATCAACATGAGATATAGATGTCCCTCCTTGGTCTTCCTGGTCATTCAGTAGGGCAATGATGGTGTGCACACTTGTGCATACATAGCCACACACATATGCATGAACATGTGACACACACATGACCTTACTACTGTCCAAAAAATTGATTCTCAGAGACAGTATAATTAGTTTATATCAAAATTAAGAAGGGACACATTTCTTTAAATAACAATATCATCTATAAAAACTTAAGCCAACCATAAGAACAATATTTCACCTTATCTTGCAGAGTAATAGTAGGCCCTACTTTGTTCATTCTCCTCTCTCTAAAACTGTCCCCTGGTCTCAGATACATAGAAAAATGGGCTCACCAACACTATTTTTTCAAGCAACAGAATCTCTGCTGCTTGATTGCCAATCAATGGGTGCACAAAGATCTGGCAGAAATTCTGAAACTGCTGTTTTTCAAACCCTGTTTTAAAACTGAATATTCTTAAACATTTTATTTGAGAGAAGGGAGGCAACAAGATGGTTACTTATTTTCACATCACAAATCAGAAAGGTAGGTGCAAGGAACTGCTGTTTCAGGTGCATAAAAATTTGTGACTCACAACATAATGATTATCAGATCATCCCACCTTTCTTATCCAACCAAAAATTTCCAATACAGCTGCTTTACATTTGCGAAACTTGGATGTCAAAATAGTAAATGGTTTTGAAACTTAAATGGCCTCTTTGACCTAAGGTTGAACATGTTGTTTGTAACAATAAGAACAATTTGTGATCTAGAAGTCTTCCCCTCTGGCTATAGTTGAGCAGAGGAGAACTGTTTTTAACCCCACACTTGCTACACCCTGGTTTCAGTGGGAGGTAGTACAATATTAATTAGAGAAAAAACTCTTGTTGAGAAAGAAAGATCAGGAAAGTAGAGGCAGGGAGAAAAACCAGAGGTTGCAATAGTATCACTAACTGAGGCCCAGGAGGGTGAGCAGCATAGGGAATGTGGTGACAGATGTCATAATCACAGCACTTAAGAATTGTGCCACTTTGTGATCAAGGTCATTCTCTGGCTTTGATTCCTTCTTTCTATCACTTGCTGCGGGAAGAGTTCAAGGGTTCAAGAGTTCAACAAATGAGAGTGCTCAGGATAAGTCCTTTGTGAAAACAAAGGGGGATTGGCAGAACTGACTCAGCATTCTAAATCTTGGAAACTGTGCCTGACTCTTGGCTTTGTCTGAGAATGTGTTCTCTTCTAATATTCCTGTACCATCCCCTACAGGCACTCTCCCAGAGAAACTCCTTGTGCCTAGGAACTTGGCATATACAAAGGGTTTTGGAAACTCCCAGAAAATCCCTAAGAGAAGGAAAGTTTACAGATGGAGGAAGATGGAAGGAGAGCATTCCCAGACTCTTTAACGGAGCTCCTTCTAGGGAGCTGCATGATCCTCTGAATATGTCTTTGGCTACTCTGAATTGTAGAGGACTAGCTCTCACCCTCTCTGAGTGCATCAGAGCTCAGCTAATTTCTTAGCTGCTCACTCGTCTGAGAGAAACCAATCTGTTCTGAACCGGAGCCTCTGACTTCAAAGGCCATCTAGAATGAACTGTTCTTGATCTCCTGCCCACTGCAATATGCAAGCCACATCTAAGCCTTGGTGGCAGTAGACTTTTCTCAGGCTAATCCTGCAGCCAACCCCATGGCCAAGTTCTTTCCCTTCCCACGCCACAGCATCACCTGCAGACTCTGGCCCACTGCCCTACCTGGACAGATCACCTCTGAATGTGGCCTCTGCTGACTAAAGCATCTGAGACCTACTCTCTGGCTAGAGGGGGTGTTTGGTTCCTGAGAATCCCAAATACCAAGTCTTGCATTACATTAACTCTGCCCTGTCTTTATGCTTTGGCCTCGGAGAGAACAGATGACAGAGCATATGGTGGGAACAAAAGGCAGGTTGGACAGCACATCCTCCCCAACCCCCTGGGAGGAAGAGATGGCCCAAGGTGTCCAGAGCCTGTCTGTGTCCCACACTAAGCTACTATGAGAGTGAGAGGTGTTGCTAGGTGAAGCAGCTAGCTGAAAGCTGTGGTTGAGTCTGGAAGGCAGGCCTAAGGCATCAGCTTTTTCACAGGGGTTTACCAGGTAACTGGCTCCTGAGTGTCTTGCTTCACATTCTAGGAGGGACAGTTATTTAAAGGGCCCAATTCCACAGTAAAATATTAGGTACAAAAATCAAAATATCACATATATTATGTGAACTATGATGGTGCTTATTAACATGAAGTTGTGATATACATCCAGAAATAATATTGGATGAAGATGTGGTGATATAGTTACATTGTTTTTCTCAGAATTGGGGGGAAATACGTATTTTCATTTATGTATTAATAAGTTTGGTATATTTCCAAAATTTCTGTCACTTTTATTCTTGGAAAAATGTTCAAAGTAGCTTGGACAAACTACAAGAGAAAGACTTGGGTTGGGTAGAGTTTGGGATTTACACCCATATGTTTAATCATTGAGTATCTAAGTCAGTGTGCAGGCGTGTCTTCCTAGGCCAGGACAAGAAACTTGGAGGCTAAGCATGATGCTTCTAGCTCAGACTCTCTGGATGTTTTGTCCATGGATTGCTGCCTATGTCTCACGTATTTCAAATGCTCATGTAGATTGTCCCTATGGACCATTCCATGACAATGGTCCTAGCTAGGCTTTTGGGACCTTCTAGCCACAGTGGGATTTTTCTGGTGAATGTTGTCTCTGCCAGGCAGAGAGAGACCCATTTTTCTTTGATTGAGAGAGCCTTTTCTTACCCATTCTCCATCTCTCCCCAGTGTCATGTCAGGGTAGACCTACCTGGAGAAGCGGCCCTGGGAACTCCTGTCCAGACTATAAAACTCCTGGTGCAGTGGAAAGACAATGTACCACAGAATAAGATAGATATATCTTTGTTGCTCTAGGAAAAACACTTCAACTCTAAGAACTCCTGATCTTCATCTGTAAGATGAGGTCATTTATCTCTAACCCACAAGCTTGTTCAGAGAATTCAAAGATGTCAAGTGACTAACGTGCCCAGAAGAATGTCTGACACCAAGTAGAGCCTGAATACATGTCTGTTCCCTCCCTTTCCCCATTACCCATGGGTGAATTTATTAAGTGCTAACAACTACTTCTGATACACCTGTGATCATCTTTGTTTTTACCAATTAGGTCACAGAAGCAAAAAGAGCTCAGTAACTTATTTAGTGTCACACAGCAGGTGGGTAGGGTAGCATAATTGTGCTTCTGCTGAGCTGTGTGGTGAGGACCTCTATAGTCAAGATTGTGTGAGGGATCATACTTGGTTGTAGCATGTGCCAGGCTCTGAGAATGAAGGCCCCACACTCACACTGTGTTCACCACAAGGGATATGCCATTACCATGGCCTGATTTCTCTATAGTGACTACTAACTACAAGATTAAGGCCAGGAATTTCATCTGGTCAGCTTAGCATTTGGGACTGTCAGTACAAAGACTTTCACACCATTCCCTGGTGGCTTCTGGCTTACCCATATCCAATCATGCCATTTATGTTCTCAGAAAATATTTCTGATGATCTGACGTGTACAGGGCATGATTCCAGAGGAGAAAGCAGTAAGTGCAATGCTTAGAACTCTGGTGTTCATGGACCTTTCATCTTGTAGAAAGACAGAAACAAAACGCACACTAAGAAAGAACAGCTACAGCATCACAAATTGGGTTAAGTACTTTGGAGCAAAATCCAGCAGGGAAGGGACAACGAAGTGTGGTAAGGGAGTCTTGACCTCTTAGATATACAGTGGCCAGGAAACACCTCCCTGAGAAGGTGGCAGCTGATGGCAGAAAGGGATGACAGGAACGTGTGACATCTTCTTAAGGAATTAAGGGGAAGACAAGGACCAGTGGGAAAACTCATTTCCTACCCTCCCTGACTTCCCCTCCATGCACCCATTTGACCAATCCACCTAGATCTCCCCTGTTATCTTCTCATAAGACCAGTGCAAATATCTCCCACTGTAATCATTTGTAGCCTTTGTTTTCCTTGCAAAAAATGAATGAATAAATCTCAGGGGAAGCCAAGATGGTCTTCACCTCCTCAACTGTTTTTCCTGGGTTGTCCTATCCATCCATCCAAGATGTGTGCTACAATGAGCAGTCAGACTATATCTAAAGTATTGGGCTCTGTTCCAGGTGCTTCACCCTGTGAGGGATGCAGCCTCACTGGAGGTGATGCTGAGGCAAGTGTCCAGGATAGTTATGGTACCTGAAAAGGACTTAACTGTCATAGAGGCTTGGTGATCCCAGCTTTCTCCCTCCCTAATCATTCTGAAAGGATGTTATATAGCTGTGGAGTTAGACATGTTCTGTGAAGACCAACAAATAGAAACAACCAAAGTGAAGAGGACAGAGATTCTATGCCAGCATGAATGTCTTATTACAGATCTACTAAAATGAACTGGTGTGTCTGGGTGTGCTGAGTTCCAAGTAGCTGTAGGAATGAAACACAGACAGGATGTACCCTCTTCTGGGAACGCTGTAGAGAGGATTCAGGTGGTTTGAGCTGGAATTTATGATTCTGTGATTCTAGTGGTATGCCTGAGGGCAAGTGATGGGAATAAATAAAACTGGAGCCTTCCACTGGGACCTTCTCAGGACGAGGCCTCAGGATGTTCCGGTTGCTCCTGCTGGGCATGTTCCTAGTGCTCTTCATGGATGAGGGTAAGGCCTGGTGGGAGAGGCATTCTCTCTGTTGAGAGAATGTGTAGGGAGGGAGAAAGAGGTTTCTACACTTAGCTTTTGGGGCTGCCGTAAAATAATTTAGGATAATTTTTCTTCTTGTCTACACAGGAGAAAGAGTCCTGACAACGAAAGGTATGGTGTAGTTGGTTTGTAGTTCTTGAATGAATAATGCCACAATGAGAGGGGACATACTTGATTTCTTAACACATTGCTTTTCTACCTTCCCTGACTCGACTCTATTCTCCTCCCTCACTACTCTAGGGTCTTCTTTCTTTCCTCAGACTTGAGAGAGGGGTCCTTGACTTCTTTGGGGGTCATAGCTGTCATCCAATTGAGGGAGTGAGGACCCCTTACTGAGGCTTGGAGTAGTATCAACTTTCTTCTTGTGAGGTTTGCACTGCCCCAATATAAATGTTTATGGGTAGAAATAGGCTTTTTAAAGCAGAATCATTTTCCCTAGAGCTGTTTTTTAAAGCTCCCCTCTCTTTTGTTAGGGATTCGACTTTGCAATGAATGTAAACATTTTGATGGGATCAAATGCAGGAATGGCATGAAACATTGCTGGAAGTTTAATATATATAGGCAAAACAGGAGTTGTACCACAAATAACTATTACTTTAGTGATCGCCTTACAGGTAAGTGGGGGTTACAGAGAGACACAAAATATCACCCGTGGTGCCCACAATCCCTAGAGTCAAGGTTCAGGAAGTATCTGGGGATCACAGGAGAGGGTGGGAAAGTGGGATTCCCCATACACAGACCTGGGTGTGGAGGTGGTATGGGAGGCATGTGTCTTTTGCTTGGTCATGGCTAGAGAGACAGAGACAAGATGCAGGCACAGTTTGGGGGTTCATTCCAGTCTACAGAAAATTGATGAGGGTCTGGAGAAAAGCCATTGTTAGGAAGATGATGAAATGAGGCAAACTGATCACATGTGCTTTCCTTCTCTTTAGGGAGATACCTGTTTCGTTACACAACACTGACTTGTAAGCCCTGTGAGGAGGGAATGTTCCAGTTATTCCATGACCTCCTGAGAGAAACATTTTGCTGCACTGATAAAAACAAGTGTAATACCGGCTACCATAATTTGGATATTACAAGGATGCTTGGAATTAGCCATAAAGATGAAGTAGAGTATTTTGCAAAAAATAAGGACGAAAAATAAGGATAAGATTTTTGAACCATATCTTCTTGCAGTAGTCTTGGCCTTTTTGTTTTCACCCAATGAAAACAAACATATTACATTTTCCCCAAACCTAGACCCTATTTTCTTCTCTATTCCAGTACATCTAACCTATGGAAGCTCTGTCTTTCCAATGCCCATGCTTCCATTAACAGGGAAGGGGAAACTATAGCCCATAAAAACCCCAACTCTGCCTTCTGGTTGGATTCCTTAGTCTTTGCACCTGATACTCCCTGGCAGTCTCTACTTGTCCTTGAGTTCTGATGCTAAACCTGGGCTAAAGTTAGAATTCTAAAGTCTCTTGCAAAGGGAGAAAAGTATTTCTGTAGAGTTTCTGGGGGAAGATCAGGAGAAAGCAGATTAGATAGAAATAGGGACCATATATTATAGGAAATTGTGGGAGAAATATTTGGAAGGTGAGTAGAAGAGGTATTTGGAGGGGGATATGGGGAGGGCTTATATTAAGCAGGAGTTTGGGAAAGTCAATGTGAAATTAGAAAGCATCCTCTAACCTGCATGAAAGGAATAGTCAATGTACTAGACATGAGAATTGTAGTGCCTGCGAACATTCTGGGGAAACTATATTGACCATAGCTACTTCTGGCCACACAGCCCTAGGCCACCAGGTTTCTAATTATCTTACCTTGATCTCATGGCTAAAGCCAAGTATATCAGGATGGGCACTTGGCTGAGTGTTGGCCAATTATTCTCTCTCAGCATATGCTATCATTTGAATGTATCCCCCACCAAAAAAACAACTCATGTTGAAATTTAATTGCCAATATAATGGTATTGGGAGGTGAGGCATTTAAGAGTTGCTTAGTTGGTGAATGGATTAATGCCATTATCAATGGCATAGGTTGCCATGCTGGGAGTGGGCTCCTCATAAAAAGGATGAGTTCTGCCCAATTTCTTCTTGCTCTGTCTTTCATACTTGCTTGTCCTTCCACATGTTATCATGCAGCAAGAAGGCCCTTGCCAGACTCTGGCGTCATGCTCTTGGACTTTTCAGCCTCCAGAACCACAAACTAAATAAATTTCTGTGTATTATCAATTATGCAGTTTCAGGTATTCTGTTATAGCAATAGAAAATGGACTAATACACCACAAGATACACAGTCCTCAAAAACATTTAAATATTGCCTTTCATTCAGTGTACTCATTGATAAAAGCTGAGGTTTTTTTTTTTTTAATGTATTGGCATAGCCCTGCAACAGAAAATGTTAAGGAGAGATAAAAGATTCAGATTATCACTATGGTTTTCTTTAACCACTTTGGTACGAGCGTTGACTATAGTCAATAACCACAGATGAACGTGCACACCCAAGCGTCAACTATAATTGATAGCCACAGATGAATGCGCACAGCTGAGCGTCAACTTTAGCTGACAGCTGTGATATGACTTTTCTAATTTTTCATTTATCAAAATAAAATTGTGAACATTTAAAAATAACATAATAAAAACATATATGTATATGTTACCTATTCTGATTTACATTACAAGTAAAGCTGCCTGTAAAGTAAAACAAGCTTTCAGTGCTTGAAAGCTTTCCTCATCACACAAGAGCAAAATGGATTCATTGTCAATGCACAGCACAAACTATCATGTGGACTATGAGTACCGGCTGTGGGCAAGGTTTCCCGGTCGGTGAGCGCTGTACTGAAGTGGTTAAAAAATGCCATGAAATGACAAAAGTTAAGCCCTGAATTATTATTGACTGACATTAGATTTATATATTTTTTATAACCATGTTAATCATCCTGTGTATTAGAATCTACAAGCACTATTATATTTATTTTTAGCTATAAAATTACACACACATATATAGTATTATCCCAGGGTTAGTAATATCCCTCTTGATAGCATGATTACAACTGCGTATTAGTTTCTACAATATTGTATTTACATAAGTAGAATAAAATATATCTACAAATTAATTTAAAAATACTTTCAATATATATGATAGGATTTCTCCCAAATTGTGTAATGTTAGGATAGAATACTATATTTTAACATCTTGAGAAGTAGAAAATATGGTAGATTCTTTCATTTGGGGTTGGTTAATTAGTTTGAATGGACAGAATGGAGACACTGGCAGCAGGTTCTAAGAATGAAGTGATTCATGGGGAAATCACTGTGATGTGTGGTTAGTATCTAGAATGGTCCCAAGCCAGTCAAAATTATGTTGAAACAGAAACTAAGAAGGTTCAAATTAGGGAAGAGATACAAAGTGGATGGTGAAGAAGGTACCTGGTAGTAGGAAGACTAAGACACTGAGTAATACAGATAGATGGAGACTGATTGACACACATTAACAGCTAAATTTGAAGTGCAGATTTATAAACCACTGTAGTAAAGTCCCCAGAGTTGCACCTCAGCCAGAATGGTCCAATTTTCCTGAACCTGGACATATTATGTTTCCTGTCTTGGATTTCCATGAGATTCTGACTCCCATATTGCCCCATGTTACATTTATCCCCATCCCATTTTCTTGGTTAAATTGGAGTAAATCTCTGTTTTTTATATTAAAAAACAAAAACAAATGCAAAGTAAAGGTGATGGTGGAAGGAGACTAGAAGCTGAACAAGTATATTAGTTCTGTATTCAGGTCCAGAATACTAGAAGGCCCCTTGTGAGTCCACCACCAATAAATTTCCCTTGCTTTGTGGTATACCTACAGTGGCAAAAGTGATCATTGTCAAGGGAAGACAAACTTACTATATGGAACTAACAACCTGGGAGTTTGTAACATTGGGAAGAATAGGGTTTCATTTGTATAAATATGTGTAAAATCATAGAAATCCAATATTAAAATGTTCATTTATAGATAAATTATCTGAAAACCACATCTCAAAAGTTTTGTTCTGTTTTTAAATTTAAAAACAGTGTGGTTGGATTGGAATATCAGGAGTCAGGCTCTGTAATCTCAGTAGAATTTATCTAGAGGCATTCTATGATCTGGGGCTTAAAATTTGACCTGATTTTTTTCTATAGACTGAGCCCTAAAGTAATTGCTGAAGGTTTCAAAATGCTCTCTGAGAGTGTTAAACATGTATCTGTGGATTGCCTGATTTTAAGCCGGTAGAGTGCTGCTGATGGTGACAAAGAAAAACTAGAAAAAAAATTACTTATACTATTTTCAGCTATTTGGGTATATATTTAATTGTGGTTTTAATACAGATTTACTGGGGCAGGGTAACAAACCCACTAGCCCTCAGTCATGGGAAACAATACCCAGGAAGGGCATTGTGAGCAGCAACTGCAAAGAGACTGAGCCAGGATGGTAAAAGATGCCTGCCTTAGACTTCTTGGTTTGGTTTTAAGGTTTTGCCTGGCACTATCAAGGCAGTACTGTGGACTTTCTGTTGGGACACATTAGAGGCAGCAGTGTAGTTTATGAACCCCCATAAATCCTTTTATAAGAAGACAGAACAACTAGGATAGAAAAGTGCCATGGACAAAATCAGAGTCCCCTAGGCCTAAGCCTTCTAGATCTCAGAAATATAGAAATATAGCACTAAAATTCCTTTGGCAAAATTACAGCTATTTATTTATTTATTTATCTGAGACAGAGTCTCACTTTGTTGCCCAGGCTAGAGTGAGTGCCGTGGTGTCAGCCTAGCTCACAGCAACCTCAATCTCCTGGGCTCAAGCAATCCTACTGCCTCAGCCTCCCGAGTAGCTGAGACTACAGGCATTTGCCACCATGCCCGGCTAATTTTTTTTTCTATGTACATTAGTTGGTCAATTAATTTCTTTCTATTTATAGTAGAGACAGGGTCTTGTTCTTGCTCAGGCTGGTTTCGAACTCATGACCTCGAGCAATCCATTTCCTCCAATTTTCTAGTTTGTGTGCATAAAGATTTTTGTATTATTCATAAATTGTATCTTGGATCTCTTTGGGGTCAGTTGTGATATCTCCTTTTTTATACCTGATGGAGTTTATTAGAGATTTCTCTTTTCTGCTTTTCGTTAGCTTAGCCAATGGTGTGTCAATTTTGTTTATTTTTTCAAAGAACCAACTTTTTGTTTTATTAATCTCCTGAATAGCTTCCCTGTTTTCAATTTCATTTAGTTCTGATTTGATCTTGTTGATTTCACTTCTTCTGCTGGGTTTGGGGTTGGTCTGTTCTTCTTTTTCCAGCTCTTTGAGTCGTTTCATTAGATTGTCTATTTGTGATCTTTCTGTCTTTTGGTTATAGGCATTTACGGAGATAAACTTTCCTCTCAGAACTGCTTTATCTATGTCCCAGAGGAGTTGATAACTTGTCTCTCCATTGTCGTTTTCTTCATAGAAGTTTTTTATTTCCGTCTTGATTTCTTCATTTACGAAGTAATCATTTAGTAGGAGGTTGTTTAATTTCTACGTTTTTGTATAGAAATGTGAGTTTCTGTTAGGGTTGATTTCTAGTTTTATTCCACTGTGATCTGAGAAGGTACATGGTATGATTTCTATTTTTTTAAATTTCTTGAGGTTTACTTTGTGTCCTAGGATATGGTCAATCTTAGAGAATGTCCCGTGAGCTGATGAGAAGAACGTATATTCAGTGGATTTTGGGTAGAATATTCTGTAGATGTTTGTCAGACCCAATTGTTCTAGAGTTTTGTTAAAGTCCATTATTTCTTTATTAATTTTCTGTTTGGAGGATCTGTCTCGTGCCATCAGTGGGCTGTTGAAATCTCCGACGATTATGGAGTTGCTATTAATCCATTTGCTTAGCTCCAGTAAGGTTTGCTTTATGAATCTGTGTGCACCTAAGTTGGGAGAATATATATTTAAAATTGTTATCTCTTCTTGTTGGACTGTGCCCTTAACCATTATACAATGACCCTTTTTATCTTTTACTACTTTTGTTGGTTTAAAAACTAAATCGTCTGAAATTAGAACTGCCACACCAGCCTTCTTTTGGCTTCTATTTGCTTGGAATATTGATCTCCACCCTTTTATTTTTAGTCTATATGCATCCTTGCAGGTTAGATGTGTTTCCTGAAGACAGCATATACTTGGCCTGTATTTTCTTATCCATTCAGCCAGCCTATGTCTCTTGAGTGGAGAGTTTAAGCCATTCACATTTATTGAGAGAACTGATAGGTAAGGTAGATTACTGATCATTCTGTTGGGTTGGATGTTGTTGCTATGATTTCTGTCTTGAGCCATTGTAATATCTGGCCTTTAATATCTTTGGGTTTTGGTTGTTTTTATATTCGTGGGTTATTATTATGATGTTCCGTGCGTAACGCTGTTTTAAGTACTTCTTGTAGGGCTGGTCTTGTCTTGGTGAATTCTCTGAGCCTCTGCTTGTCTGAGAATGTTTTTATTTCTCCTTCATATACGAAGCTTAGTTTTGCAGGGAATAATATTCTAGGCTGGGCATTGTTTTGTTTCAAAAGAGTAAGAATGGGGCCCCAGTCTCTCCTTGCTTGTAAAGTCTCATTAGAGAAGTCTGATGTTATTCAAATTGGCTTTCCCTTGTATGTTACTTGCTTCTTTTGTCTTACAGCTCTTAGAAGGGCCTCTTTAGTTGATACTTTGGTCAGTCTGATGACTGCATGTCGTGACGTCTTCCTGTTTGCGTTGAATCTCCCAGGGGTCCTCTGAGCTTCTTGAACTTGTATATCAAGATTTTGAGCAAGGCCTGGGAAATTTTCCTCTATTATATCTTCAAACAGCTTGTCCAACCCTAGAGTGTTGTCTTCTTCCCCTTCTTGTAACCCTATGACCCTCACATTAGGTTTCTTCACATAATCCCACATCTCTTGTAGGCTTTGCTCTTTTGTCTTGTTTCTCTGCTCTATTTCTGTGACTGATTTATTTAATTGGAGGGTGTTATCTTCAAGCTCTGAGATTCTTTCTTCTGTTTGATCTACCCTGTTCTTGAGACTTTGCACTGTATTTTGTAGTTCCTTGAATTGATTCTTCATTTCCAGGAGTTCGGTTACACTTTTCTTCATTGTGTCTATTTCTTTTCCCATATCCTGGAGGCTTTTTGTGGTTTCTTTGTGTTGGTTATTGAGTTGTTGTTGTAGCTGGGTGAGTGTTCTTATGATCCACATACGAAATTCCTCTTCTGTCATATTGGTTGCCTGATTTTGGTTGGTGTCCGTTTCTAGGGGGCTGGTGTTCCTCTTTGGGGGTGAGTTTTCCGTTTGGTTCTTCATATTTCCTGAGTTCTTTCGCTGATTTCTTCTCATGTAGATCAGTTGTTGTTTCTTTCCTTAAGTTATTGTTTGGGTATTCACACACCTTGTTTAGTTTCTGAGGCGTTAGGTGGTGTCTGTGGGTGAAATTGGACCACTCCCTGTATATTGAGTCAGTGGGTGCCGTGGTAAGGCTGTGCAAGATGCCGTCCCTGTCAGTAGGTGGCGTTTGCTTGGAGGAACAGGCTATACTGTTGATTTTGTGATCTGTTAACAGCTCTTGTTCTGGGCGGAGCTGGGTTGGGTAAGCCTGCCCTCAGGCCGTTAGCAAGGGTCAAAGTTCTGTCCTCTGCTTCCAGGGAAAGCTGTCAGAGCGGGGCTGGAATGGTCCCGCTCAGCCAGAAAGTCTGTGTGTGGGGTGGGGCTGTCTGAGACCCGCAGTCTGGAGCCGACCTCGCTTCTTTCCACCCTCCCCAAGTCCGCAGCTACTCCTGGGCCTCTGCCAGCAGGCCAGACCACAAGCCACCAGGCCTCCCTGGACTGTGATGCCGACGGGGAGGTTCCCTGCACAGGAATGCCACCTGGGTTGGGCGCATGGCCTCCTCCTGGGAGGAGGGTTGCCCTCTAGGACGCCGATCCACCCCTGGAGGCACACACACCTCAGTAGGCTGTTCACGTATAACCCTTCTGTGCCCCGGGCAATGCTAGCCCTCGGTGCAGGGGATCTGGTCTGTAGGTCCTACCTCTGGGTCCCAGAGTTCAAACTGTATCCCCACCAGGGAGAGGATTTCTGGTCCCAATTCACCCACAGGGAGCCCAAGCTGGGTCTACGTCTCTCCTGGGAACATGGTGCCAGCAGCACCTGGGAGGGTGGGCTGGTAGGGAGCTCACCGTCTGAGTTTCCCTGAGTCAGGTGTAGGGTCCCAAATGGGAAGGTCCCATTCCCTGGAGGTGCCTCCGGCTGGTGACTGTATTGTCTCTCTGGGCAGCCGCGGGTAGGGTCGGTGGAGGGGGGGGAGGAGGCGATATGGCGCCTGCCACGTGGCTGGGGTCTGTGCACATGGAGGTGCCCGGAGGAAGTTGGGAACCTGGTGCCACGTCTGCTACAGGCTCACCGCTGGGTGGTGGCGGCGGCGGTCTCTGGGCTGGTGTCTGCAGGTCTCTCCACCCGCTGGGGAGCCCACCAGCAGTCCCGAATGCAGGGGAGGGGAAACAGCAAATCCACCTACCCTTGCCTCTGGTCTCCAGGCTGCTCCGGTGGTCTCAGCCTCCAGTTCTCCTCTGCAGCCTCCTCCCGTGGAGTCTCTTGGGGTCTCAGGTACCCCTCCTTCCGGCCCTTGTCCGCTGTATGCTCGTCTTCTTGCTTCTTTCCTCTAATTTCTGCTAGAATCTGGCTTTTCTGCAGAGATACTCTGTCCGGCGGTGTTATTCGTCTGCCATCATGCTCCAAATCCCATTTATTTATTTTTGTTGCTGCTGTTATTGCCTTTGGGGACTTCTTCATAAAGTCTGCATGTTACGCGAATTGGCTTTCCCTTGTATGTCACTTGCCTCTTTGGTCTTACAGCTCTTAGAAGGGCCTCTTTAGTTGATAATTTGGTCAGTCTGATGACTGCATATCGTGACGTCTTCCTGTTTGCATTGAATCTCTCAGGGGTCCTCTGAGCTTCTTGAACTTGTATATCGAGATTTTGAGCAAGGCCTGGTTAATTTTCCTCTATTATATCTTCAAATAGCTTTTCCAACCCTTGGGTATTGTCTAGTAACCCTATGACCCTCACATTAGGTTTCTTCACATAATCCCACATCTCTTGTAGGCTTTGCTCTTTTCTCTTGTTTCTCTGGTGTATCTCTGTGATGGTTTTATTTAGTTGGAGGATGTTATCTTTAAGCTCTGAGATTCTTTCTTCTGTTTGATCTACCCTATTCTTGAGACTTTCCACTTAATTTTGTAGTTGCTGAATTGATTCTTTATTTCCAGGAGTTTGGTTAAACTTTTCTTCATTGTGTCTATTTCGTTAGTGAACTTTTCTTCCAGGTCGTGGAGGCTGGTTTTGAGTTGTTGTGGTTTCTTCGTGTTGGTTATTGAGTTGTTGTTGCAGGTCGGTGAGTGTTCTTATGATCCACATACGAAATTCCACTTCTGTCATTTTGGTTGCCTGATTTGGGTTGGTGTTCATTTCTATGGGGCTGGTGCTCCTCTTTGGGGGTGTGTTTTCCGTTTGGTTCTTCATATTTCCTGAGTTCCTTTGCTGATTTCTTCCCATGTTGATCAGTTGTTGTTTCTTTCCTTTAGGTTTTTGTTTGTGAATTCACACACTTTGTTTAGATTCTGAGGCGTCAGGTGGTGTCTGTGGGTGAGATTCAACCACTCCCTGTATAATGAGTGAGTGGGTGCCATGAAAAGGCTGTGCAGGATGCCCTCCCTGTCAGTAGGTGGCGCTTGCCTGGAGGAACAGGCTATGCTGTTGATTTTGTGTCCTGTTATCAGCTCTTATTCTGGGCGGAGCTGGGTTGGGAAAGCCTGCCGTCGGACACCACCAATGCTGTTAGCAGGGGTCAAAGTTCTCTTCTCTGCTTCCAGGAAAAGTTGTCAGGGCGGGGCTGGAATGGTCCTGCTCAGCCAGAAAGTCTGTGTGTGGGGGTGGGGCTGTCTGAGACCCGCAGTCTAGAGCGGGCCTCGCTTCTTTCCACCCTCCCCAACTCCGCAGCTACTCCTCGGTCGCTGTCAGCAGGCCAGACCACAAGCCACCAGGCCTCCCTGGACTGTGATGCCGGCAGGGAGGTTCCCTGTGCAGGAAAGCCACCTCGGCTGGGTGCACGGCCTCCCTTTTGGGGGAGAGTTGCCCTCTAGGACGCCAATCTGCCCCTGGAGGCACACATACCTCAGCAGGCTGTTCACAAATTTCCCTTCTGTGCCCGGGGCAATGCTAGACCTCGGTGCAAGGGACTGGTCTGTAGGTCGGACATCAGGGTCCCAGAGTTCAAACTGTATCCCCACCAGGGAGAGGAGTTCTGGTCCCAATTCACCCACAGGGAGCCCAAGCTGTTTCTGTGTCTCTGAGCTTCTGAGTCGGCACCGTACTCCTGGGAACACCATGCCAGCAGTACCTGGGAGGGCTGGTCGGTAGGGAGCTCACAGTCTGAGTTCCCATTAGTCAGCTGTAGGGTCCCAAAAGGGAAGGTCCTGTTCCCTGGAGGTGCCTCCCGCTGGTGGCTATATTGTCTCTCTGGGTAGCCACAGGTAGGGTCGGCGGAGGGGAGGAGGAGGCTATATGGCGCCTGTTGCGCCGCTTGGGTCTGTGCACACGGAGGTGCCGGAAGGGAGTTGGGAGCCTGGTGCCGCGTCCACTACAGGCTCACCACTAGCTGGTGGTGGCTGTCTCTGGGCTGGTGTCCGCAGGTCTCTCCACCCGCTGAGGAGCCCACCAGCAGTCTGAGATGCAGGTGAGGGGAAAGGTGACTTATCCACCTACCCTTGCCGCTGGTCTCCGGGCTGCTCTGGCGGTCTCAGCTTCCAGTTCTCCTCCGCAGCCTCCTCCTGTGGATTCTCCCAGGGTCTCAGGTAACCCTCCATCTGGCCCTCGTCTGCTGTATGCTCATCTTCTTTTCTAATTTCTGCTAGAATCTGTCTTTTCTGCAGAGACACTCTGTCTGGCAGTGTTTCTCGTCCGCGATCTTGATCCTCCCCCCAGCCTAGAATCTTATTCCCTGTAAATTAAGCTTCATATATGAAGGAGAGTAAGACATTCTCAGACAAGCAAAGTCTCAGAGAATTCACCACGACAACACCAGCCCTACAAGAAGGACTCAAAACAGTGTTATGCATGGAACACCATAATAAAAACTCACGAATATAAAAATAACCAAAACCCAAAGATTAAAGGCCAGATAATACAATGGCTCAAGAGAGAAATCAAAGCAATAACATCCAACCGAACTGAATGAACAACAATCTACCTTACCTGTAGGTTCTCTCAATAAATGTGAATGGCTTAAACTCTCTACTCAAGAGACATAGGCTGGCTGATTGGATAAGAAAATACAGGCCAAGTATATGCTGTCTTCAGGAAACACATCTAACCTGCAAGGATGCATATAGACTAAAAGTAAACGGGTGAAGATCAGTATTCCAGGCAAGTGGAAGCCAAAAGAAGGCTGGCGTGGCAGTTCTAATTTCTGATGATTTAGTTGTCAAAGCAACAAAAGTAGTGAAAGACAAAGAGGGTCATTATATAATGATGAAGGGCACAGTTCAACAAGCAGAGATAACAATTTTAAATATATATGCACCTAACCTAGGTGCACACAGATTCATAAAGCAAATCTTAGTGGAGCTAAGCAAATGGATTAGTAGCAACTCCATAATCACCAGAGATTTCAACACCCCACTGTCGGCACGAGACAGATCCACCAAACAGAAAATTAATAAAGAAATACTGAACTTAAACAAAACTCTAGAACAATTGGGTCTGACTGACATTTACAGGACATTCTACCCCAAATCCACTGAATATATGTTCTTCTCATCAGCTCACGGGACATTCTCTAAGATTGACCATATCCTAGGACACAAAGTAAATCTAAAGAAATTTAAAAAAGTAGAAATCACATCATGTACCTTCTTTTATCATAGTGGAATAAAAGTAGAAATCAATCCTAACAGAAACTCAAATTTCTACACAGAAACGTGGAAATTAAACAACCTCCTAGTAAATGATTACTTCATCAATGAAGAAATCAAGATGGAAATAAAAAATTCTATGAAGAAAACGACAATGGAGAGACAAGTTATCAAATCCTATGGGACACATATAAAGCAGTTCTGAGAGGAAAGTTTATCTCCATAACTGCCTACAACCAAAAGACAGAAAGATCACAAATAGACAATCTAATGAAACGACTCAAAGAGCTGGAAAAAGAAGAACAGACCAACCCCAAACCCAGCAGAAGAAGTGAAATCAACAAGATCAAATTAGAACTAAACGAAATTGAAAACAGGGAAGCTATTCAGGAGATTAATAAAACAAAAAGTTGGTTCTTTGAAAAAATAAACAAAATTGACACACCATTGGCTAAGCTAACGAAAAGCAGAAAAGAGAAATCTCTAATAAGCTCCATCAGGAACAAAAAAGGAGATATCACAACTGATCCCAAAGAGAGCCAAGATACGATTTATGAATAATACAAAAATCTTTATGCACACAAACTGGAAAATGTGGAGGAAATGGACAAATTTCTAGAAACACACAGCCTCCCTAGGCTCAACCAGGAAGAAATAGATTCCCTGAACAGACCAATCTCAACAGCTGAAATAGAAACAGCAATTAAAAATCTCCCTAAAAAGAAAAGCCCCGGTCCAGATGGCTTCACACCTGAATTTTACCACACTTACAAAGAAGAACTAGTACCTATCTTGCAGAAACTATTCCACAACATCGAGAAGAACGGAAACCTCCCCGACACCTTTTATGAAGCGAATATTACTGTGATACCAAAACCAGGAAAGGATGCAACAAAAAAAGAAAACTACAGACCAATATCCCTAATGAATATAGATGCAAAAATTTTCAACAAAATCTTAGCTATCCGAATCCAGACACTTATCAAAAAAATAATCCACCACGACCAAGTGGGCTTCATCCCAGGGATGCAGGGATGGTTCCACATACGTAAATCTATAAATGCAATTCACCACATAAACAGAAGCAAAAACAAAGACCACATGATTCTTTCAATACATGCAGAAAAAGCTTTTGACAAAATTCAACACCCTTTCATGATACGAACACTTAAGAAAACAGGCATAGAAGGGACATACCTATAAATGATACAAGACATATATGACAGACCCATAGCTAACATCATACTGAATGGGGAAAAATTGAAATCATTCCCACTTAGAACTGGAACCAGACAAGGCTGCCCACTATCTCCACTTCTGTTCAACATAGTGCTGGAAGTCTTGGCTACAGCAATCAAACAGGAAAATGGAATCAAAGGTATCCAAATAGGGGCAGAAGAGATCAAACTTTCACTGTTTGCTGATGATATGATATTGTATCTAGAAAACACCAAAGATTCAACCAAGAAACTCCTGGAACTGATCAATGAATTTAGTAAAGTCTCAGGATACAAAATCAATACACAGAAATCAGAGGCATTCATATATGCCAACAACAATATAATTGAGAACCAAATTAAAGACTCAATTCCCTTCTCAATAGCAACAAAGAAATTAAAGTACCTAGGAATATACTTAACCAAGGACGTAAAAGACCTCTACAGGGAGAACTATGAAACACTGAGGAAGGAAATAGCAGAGGATGTAAACAGATGGAAATCCATACCATGTTCGTGGATCGGCAGACTCAATATCATCAAAATGTCTATACTACCCAAACTGATCTACAGATTCAATGCAATACCTATTAAAATCCCATCAGCATTCTTCACAGATATAGAAAAAATAATTTTATGCTTCGTATGGAACCAAAGAAGACCCCGGATATCAAGAGCAATTCTAGGCAACAAAAACAAAATGGGAGGCATTAATTTGCCAGATATCAAACTATACTACAAAGCTGTAGTAATTAAATCAATATGGTATTGGCACAAAAAGAGGAATATTGACCAGTGGAACAGATGTGAGAATCCTGATATAAAACCATCCTCATATAGCCATCTAATGTTTGACAAAGCAGACAGAAACATATGCTCGGGAAAAGAATCCCTTTTTAATAAATCGTGCTGAGAAAACTGGATAGCCACCTGTAGAAGGCTAAAGCAGGACCCACACCTTTCATCTCTCACAAAAATCAACTCATGCTGGAGAACAAACTTACACCTAAGGTATAAAACTATTAGAATTCTAGAGGAAAAAGTTGGAAACACTCTCCTAGACATTGGCCTAGGCAAAGAGTTTATGAAGAAGTCCCCAAAGGCAATCACAGCAGCAACAAAAATAAATATATGGGACATGATCAAACTACAAAGCTTCTGCACAACCAAAGAAATAGTCATGAAAGTAAATAGACAACCTATAGAATGGGAGAACATATTTGCGTCCTTCGCATCCTATAAGGAACTGATAACTAGAATATACTTAGAACTCACAAAAATCAGCAAGAAAAAAATCAAATAACCGTATTAAAAAGTGGGCAAAGGATTTGAACAGAAACATTTCTAAAGAAGACACAAGAATGGCCAACAAACATGAAAAACTGCTCAACATCTCTAATCATCAGGGAAATGTCAATCAAAACCACAATGAAATATCACTTAACTCCAGTGAGAATGGCATTTATAAAAATGTCTCAAAACAATAAATGCTGGCATGAATGCGGAGAGAGAGGAACACTCCTACACTGCTGGTGGGACTGCAAATTAATTCAATCTCTGTGGAAAGTAATATGTAGATACCTTAAAGAGATAGAAGTGAATCTACCATATGATCCAGCAATCCCTATGCTGGGCATCTACCCAAAAGATCCAATGACACTCTACAAAAAAGACACCTGCTGTCGAATGTTTATAGCAGCACAATTCATAATTGCAAGGCTGTGGACACAGCCCAAGTTCTCATCAATCCAAGAATGGATTAATTAAATGTGGTATATGTATACCGTGGAGTACTATTCAGCTCTAAGAAACAATAGTGATATAGCACATCTTATATTTTCCTGGTTAGAGCTGGAACCCATACTATTAAGTGAAGTTTCCCAAGAATGGAAAAACAAGCACCACATATACTCACCAGCAAATTGGTTTTAACTGAGCAGCACCTAAGTGGACACATAGGGACTACAGTAATAGGTTATTGGGCAGGTGGGTGGGGGGAGGTGGGTGGGTGTATACACATATAATGAGTGATATGTGCACCATCTGGGGGTGGATTGTGCTGCAGACTCAGACTTTTGGGGGGAGGGGGGGAAATGGGCATTTATTGAAACCTTAAAATCTGTACCCCCATAATATGCCAAAATAAAAAAAAAATAAAAAAAAATGATAAAAAAAACTCACTGTAAAGGCAGGAATATAGTAAAATCAGAATACCTTAACACTGTATTGGTGGTGTGTAAATCAGTTTTAATTCTTATAAAAAGTTAAAAGACAAAAATATTAAAAATAATGATAGCTACAAGAATTTGTAAGGAATAAACAATATATAAAAGATGTAAATTGTGACATCAATAAAGTACAATGTGGAGAAAGAAAAAGTTAAAATGTAGAGCTATGGTATGCAATTTAACTTATCTGCTTAAAATATACTGTTATAACTATAAGATGTTTTATATAAGTCTCACGGTAACCAGAAAGAAAAAAACCTATATAGAAACACAAAATATAAAGAGAAGGGGATCAAGGCATAACACTACAAAAAAATCATCACATCATGAAGGAAGAAAACAAAAGAGTAAGAAAGGAACAATGGATCTAAAAACAGTTAGAAAACAATGAAGAAAATGACAGAAGTAACTCTTTGCCTGTTATCACTTTAAGTGTAAATTGACTAAATCTTCTGATTTAATCAAAAGACAGTACCTGAAGGGATTTAAAACCACTAAGATACAACTGTATGCTGCCTATAAGAGATTCACTTTAGTTTTAAGGACGCACATAGCCTGGTAGTGAAGGGATGGAAAAAGATATACTATGCAAATGGTAACTAAAAGAGAACATGGTGCATACATCAGAAAAAGTAGACTTTAAATCAAAGACTATCATAAGAGACAAAAAAGTTCACTATATAATAATAAAGGGGCAAATTCATCAAGAGGATATAATAATTGTAAATATAACAGTTGTAAATATATATGTACTCAACAATGGAGTACATAAATATATTTTAAAAATATCAACTGAAGTGAAAGGAGAAATACAATAATACCAGACTAAGAGACGGGGTTTAATAAATTGTAGTATATGCATACAATGAAATAAAAAAGAATAAACTTTGATATTAGCGACAACATGCATAACTCTTAAAAATATTATGGCGAGTGAAAGAAGCTGGATTCAAGAGAATACCTTCTGTGCGGTTTCATTTATAATTAGTTGAAGAACAGGCAAAGTTAGTCTATGGAGATAGAGTGTGATGCTAATCACCAATCCCAAGTGAGAACGTCTTCTGCATGGAAAACAGCAAAGATCATCACCTGCCACCACCAGGAACAGGAGTTCACATACTTCTGCCCATAGTATCCTGGGCTCCTGTTTAGGTCTGCTATGCACTGGTTACCTAGCTGTCTGAGTCCAGTGAGGCAGAGTACACACACACAAGTTATGGAACATGGCTTTATTATTTGCAGATGGGCAGCAAAGAATAGGAGGAGTCTTGGATCTATTGTAAGGTGGTTCCCCAAGACCCAAAAAAGCTGCCCACGGCAGATGAAATGTTGACTGTGCATGTCCCACTTTTCACTACAGCTGAGGGATCCTGAAAGGCTGTCTGGCCTGGGTAATATACCTCGGGGGCCCTGTGATATATGGGGCAGGGCATTGAAGGGCATCCTGCTTCTAGAGGAGAGTCTGTGTGGCAATGGGGAGGTGACAGTGGAGGTGAGGAGGAAATAGAGGGGATGAATGGCAAAGGATTAAAGCAAGATAGAAGCCTTAGGAAAGGAAGGGGAAGAAAGGAGAGCTGTGATGCACCTTGAATGTGTCTTGACAGGAATAGCAGTGGCTGTGTGTGAGCTAAGAATGTCACAGGGGCCTATCTCCTAGCATGTGTAAGGAAGTACTATGTAAGTGTCCAGAAAATCACAATGACTGAGTCTTAAGTGGGCACTGTCTGCTGGTATAAATAACTTTGTGTCTATAGAGGAAAATCTTCAGTATTCACCATTCACTTTGTTGTTATTTCTGCTAAGTCATTGTAGTGATACATGGGGATTTTAGATAAAAATATTTGTGAACTTTTAGCTGAAGTCTTTCTAGTCCACCTTAATCTTCTAACTATAAGGTTCTAGCATGGCCCTGTTTTAAATTTTACTATATAAAGCCTCTTCAGCCAGGCTTCTTGAAGTATGGAAATGCTAATAATCCCTGTAATAGAAGAAATTCACTGTTCAGAACCATTATTCCCTGACCAAGGGAGGAGCCAAGCTGAAGGCAGAAGGAAGGATGACAATTAAGGAGAGAGCAGGGATATTGTCAGGACAGACAGAGGAAGAAAGCAAGGGTAGGCAGAGTGTGAAGGGTGAGAAACATCAGTGACATTTCCAAGTGAGACCTCAGGAGGGCAAATAGCTTAGAGTTTGAAGTTACAATAATCGTAGTTGCAGCATTGATGAACATAAATTCGATTATTGAGATCTAATGTCAAGTCTCTGCAGAATTTCTGACACACCATATATGATATCTGGAGAGCATCATCTGAAATAAAAGAACCATAGAAAATAAGCCATTATCTAAGTTCTCCAAGATGAATCAAACCTGGCACTAATTCTGTCAATGAAAATGTAATCAGGCATCAGGATAGGTATACCTAGGCAGGGAAATGCAGAACTTGCTGGCCAGGTGTAGGGGTTGTTGGCCTGAGGTCCCCAACAACCCTTAACTCTTTGTGCAGAAGATTGGAAACTACTGCTTGCATGCATGTCTTCAAAGTCAAAGCAAAGTCTGGTCATTAACCAACCTCTCTTCATCCTCCCCTCCTCTAGCCTTTGGTAATAGCCATTCTACTATCTACTTCAACTGTTATTTTAACTCCCACATAACTGTGGGAGCATGTGACATTTATCTTTCTGTGCCTGGCTTATTTTATTTAACATGATGTCCATCCATATTTTTGCAAATGACAGGATTTCCTTCTTTTTATGGCTGAATAATATTCCATTGTGTATATATATATCACATTTTCTTTATTGTATATTTCAAAATAGCTAGAAGATATAAAATGTTCTAAACACAAAGAAATGATAAATGATTTTGAAGTGATGGATATTCTAATTACCTGATTTGATCATTACACATTGTATGCATGTATTAAAATATACATATCCCATAAATACATATAATTATTATGTGTCGATAAAAATGTATTTGGTTAGTTTTCTTGGAAATATAGAATTCACACCTTTTTCCTTCTGTCTCATTGTCCCAGATCCTCTTCTGTCTGCATGTTCAGGGACCTGTACTACCTGTGCTGAGGGGCGTTCTCCACTTTTTCTCCTGAGATGTAAGTTTATTGAAACATGCTCCTAAGAATTCTTAAAATTTCACACTATCTCCCCTGACCCTCTAACTTACCCTGAAAGATTTTTAATACCATGCATGTCTCGTGCTTCTGAGCAATACAGACACCAAAGCCTCTTCTGCAGTGGTCTGTCCGTGTGCGAAGGTGACATGTTATGCACCTAAGTGATGTCACTGCTAGAGAGAGAACAAGGCAGTGTCAGGCTAGACAGAGGCAGAAAGTTGGGGTAGAGCTGGAAATATCCAGACTGGGGTGGTGGTGGGGTGCATGGAGAGCTTGTGATGGAGCTCTCAATTCCAGAGCAATGAGAATAAAATGCCACCTTGTAAATGAAAGGATTCTGTTCTCAACTTCAGCCTTTTTAACATGGATAACTTTGAGCAAAAACTTTGCCTCCATATTGTTGGTTTCTCTAGCTTAAAAATGGTGCTGTGAATGCTGCTGGCCTGACCTACCTGGCAGGGTTGTAGAGAGACATGAATGTGATAAGAAGAGTGGGTGAGTACTTTAAAATATTTTACCCAAGCTAGTGTTACTATTATGGGACTTCTGACATTTGGCTTTGTCTTGTGTTGAATATTGCTGCTTGGATATTATTAGGTGATACATTCTGTTATTTTGAGCTTCAGACTAAATTAAATCTATGTTAAGCCTCATGAATCACACAGTACAGTCAGTGACACCTTTATGAGGTTCTGTGGAGTAGCTATTCAAAATACAGGTTTAATTCTTTTTTTAAAAAAATCCTACCTGGTGTATCTAAATTAGAAAAGAAATTAGCAATTATTGAGAATCTCATTTGGTCCATGCTCTCTCAAATTGTATCTGATTTAATCTTCACAAAAGCCTTGCAAGAGGGCATTATTGATCCCATTTCTCAAATTAGCAACCAACGGTACAATTTAAAACAGTGATTGAAAAACATTTTTAAAAAATATCTTTTATTCCAGGGCACTCAGTATTACTTCTCCAAGAATTACTTGTTGTAAAGTCTCTGACAAGGGTATCAAAAGCCTGTCAGGCACTAAAACAAACTACAAAATTATTCATTCCAGACTGGCCAGTTCCCTCAGTAAATGGGATATAGACTTACAAATGAAAAGGATGTCTGAAGAAAAATCTTTCCAGGATTTTGAATCATGGGGACTAGTAGGGACAGAGTCAGGGGGAGCAGGACAAAAGGGCAGCAGTACAGGCTTACACTCCTGAAAGGGAATAGCAGAATGTTGGAAGGACATGAGAGCTGGCAGAAAAGGCAGAGGAAGCTTCTATAGGCCACTGATTTCCCTCCATTATAAATGTGGTCAAAGCTCAGCCCTTCATGGACACACACTACACATGTAGAGTTTCCCCAGTTCCTCAGATCCTGTACAGGAGCCCCCTCTTCAGGTCTGAGACTCACCCACAATGAAGCAGCACAGGGGGAAGAGCAACAGGAAGTGTTTATTCATCCCAGCCCAGGAGTCTCCTGTGCAAGAGAAGGCAGCTGCAAGCACAGGTCTTCAGGCTCCAGGGCAGAAACTTGCTCTCTCATCATAGGCTAGTGATACTTTAAGCCTAAGGGGAGCCAGTCACATGGAGTTTTCTCTTGAAGTTCAAGTTCATTGGCTGTCTTCCCCACACCAGGGAAAAACAATAATTAACATGTTTGGGTTTGCATTACACTAACTCTTTTTAAACATATAATCTTCATCTTAGTAATTATTATTATTACAGTATGACATTATTATTCTTACCCCAATTTCAGAGGAGGAAAATGGAACAGGTGAGGTCTCGAAGCTTATCCATGGCTGCGTATCTAGTGACTGTTACTCAAAGTAAGCCTTTCCGATTCCAGAGTTCACCACCATGATTCAATGCCTTTTTGAGATTTATTTGTACATTCAACAAACATCTATTGAGATCTTTTATATGCCAGAAAGTTTCATGAGTGAGGACAGAGCAGTGGATGAAGCAGACAAGCTCACTTCACTACTCACTTTATAGGTGAGAACAGGAGAGTGAAAAGGAAGAACAGATATATAGTCTGTGACCAAGCCGGACCTTTAGCCTACTCTTTCACTTTACAAGAAATCTGCCCCTCAAGGCTAGAGACTGCTTACTTGTGGGATCCTGAAATCTTCTCTAGAATTATCTCCTTAGATTTATATTTTGAGTCTCACAGTTTTGTTCATGATTTATGTGTCTATCTCTATGAAAGCTATCTAAGTTAAAGTTTATCATACGTAAAGTGCCGGAGAACAGTCCTGGCATTCTAAGTCTCCTAGATCATCAGTCCAACAGCTGACAGTACTTTGGCTGGAGATAATAGAAATATTACCCATGGAACTGACTTAATCCCTTGTTCTTTAGCTGTAGGAGCAATACGATTATTAAAACATACTGAGTCTGATATTTTTAGACATCAGATGAAGATTGGGTGAAATATGATCGTAGGTCAAATGTTACTTTTTTACAATGTTACTTTTCTACAACCAGTCAGAATGTGGAGCCCTTCTCTGCCTAAGAAGAGAGCCAGAAGTCTTAGAGACTTAGATGTGAGGGAATTGATTTCTTTGAAAAGAACTGATTCTAGAATGGAGTGTAAGGTTGTGAAGGCTTTGAATCTAGTTTTAAAATCTGCTATATTTCTGGATAGCATATTAGAAACTGATGACATTTTTCAGAACATTCCCAGGTTTATCAAGAAGGCAAAACCCTGACCCTTTGGAGCTTGGGTTTACCAGGCTGTCAGGGCATTTCATTTATCACTTATTTTCTTTGCTTTATCCTCTGTTTAAAGGTAGAGAACAATAATAGTATTAAAGCAAATGAAGCAAACATTCTGAGTTAAACTGCAGTGGATTTGCACAGTGTGTAGTCTTCCTTCTTCAAGATTCTCCTTGGCAGATGCTTCCTGAAAGGCCAGTTGAGTTTTGAATCTCTAGTTTACCAGATTATTTCTAGTTATTGTAGAATTTTGTAACTCCACCCAAATTGGGATCCTCTGATCTAATCCTCATTCTCCCACAGTACCTCATTCATCACATTTTCTTTCTCTTTTTTTTACTGTATATAATCCACTAATATTTTTCTCCCTTAAGTTTCTTTTTATTAGGGGCTTTACATTATGATACTTACATATTTTCTACAAAATCTATCATCTAGATAATATTTTTGAGATTTTAAAAATGTTTTATTTCAGTATATTAAGGGGGTACAAGTGTTTCGGTTATGTATATTGTCCTTGCCCAACCCGAGTCAGAGCTTCAAGTGTGTCCATCCCCTAGACAGTGCACACTGCACCCATTAGGTGTGTATATACCCATCCTCACCCCCTTCTCATCTGTCTGACCCCCAATGAATGTTATTACTATATATGCACTTAAGTGTTGATTAGTTAATACCAATTTGATGGTGAATACATGTGGTGCTTATTTTTCCATTCTTGGGATACTTCACATAGTAGAATGGGTTCCAGCTCTATCCAGGATAATACAAGAAGTGCTATATCACTATTGTCTTTTTGTGGTTGAATAGAACTCCATGGGCTGGGCACAGTGGCTAACGCCTGTAATTCTAGCACTCTAGGAGGCCGAGACAGGCTGAGGCAGGCGGATTGCTCAAGGTCAGGAGTTCAAAACCAGCCTGAGCAAGAGTGAGACTCTGTCTCTACTAAAAATATAAAGAAATTAATCGTCCAACTAGGAATATATAGAAAAAATTAGCTGGGCATGGTGGCACATGCCTGTAGTCCCAACTACTTGGGAGGCTGAGGCATTAGGATTGCTTGAGCCCAGGAGTTTGAGGTTGCTGTGAGCTAGGCTAACACCACAGCACTCTAGCCTGGGCAACAGAGTGAGACTCTGACTCAAAAAAAAAAAAAAAAAAAAAAAGAACTCCATGGTATACATATACCACATTTTATTAATGCACTCATGTATTGATAGGCACTTAGGTTGTTTCCACATCTTTGCAATTGTGAATTGTGCTACTATAAACATTCAAGTACAGATGATTTTTTAAGAGACTGTCTTTTGTTCCTTTGGATAGTTGCCCAGTAATGGGATTGCTGGATCAATGGGTAGTTCTACTTGTAGTTCTTTTAGGTATCTCCATATTACTTTCCATAGAGATTGTACTAGTTTGCAGACACACCAGCAATGTATGAGTGTTCCTATATCTACACATCCATGCCAACATTTATTGTTTTGAGACTTTTTGATAAAAACCATTCTCACTGGAGATAAGTGATATCTCATTTTGATTTGCATTCCTAATCACTTTGTATGGAACCAGAGAAGACCTTGTATAGCAAAAGCAATCTTAAGCAAAAAGAACAAATTGGGAGACATCAGTTTGCCAGAATTTAAACTATATACTACAAGGCAATAGTCACTAAAACAGCATGGTTTGCACAAGAACAGAGACATATACCAATGGAACAGAACTGAGAACCCAGCTATAAAACCATCCTCATATAGACATCTAATCTTTGAAAAAGCAAACAAAAACACACACTGGGGAAAAGAATCCTTATTCAGTAAATGGTGCTGGGAAAATAACCACACATAGAAGACTGAAACAGGATCCACACCTCTCACCTCTCACCTCTCACAAAAATAAACTCATGGTGGATAACAGATTTAAACTTAAGGCATGGAACTCTTAGAATTCTAGAAGAAAATGTCGTAAAAACTCTTATAGACATTGGACAAGGCAAAGAATTTATGAAGAAGACTCCAAAAGCAATCACAGCAATAACAAAAATACATAAATGGGACATGGTCAAATTAAAAAGTTTCTGCACAGCCAAGGAAACTATCATGAGAGCAAACAGACAACTGACAGAATGGGGAAAATATTCACATGTTACACATCCAATAAAGGGATGATAACTAGAATCTGTATAGAACTCAGGAAAATGAGCAAGAAAAAAATCAAACAACCCTATCAAAAAGTGGGCAAAGGATATGAACTGAAACTTTCCAAGAGAAGATAGACTAATGGCCAAGAAACATATGAAAAAATACTCAATATCTCTAACCACCCTTCTCAATGTTGTGGAATAATTTCTGCAGTATAGGCATATGTTCTGCTTTTACAAACCTTCTTAAAAAATTAAGAAAAGAAATGTATCTAGAAATTACTCTCTTTTCTACTGTCTCAAAACTTATGTATAATCTACTTATTAAATTTCTAATTTTAATTATTTTGTACTTAAAAAGACTGACTTAAACAAACAATAAACTATGTCCATGCATTGGAAGACTCAATATTTTAAAGAAATCTGTTTTTACTCAATTCAGCTGTAGGTTAACTACAAGTAAAAATTGTGAAATTTATTCTAAAAATCATTTAGAAATGCTAGTGCCAAGAATGGTAAAGGAAACTTGAAGAAGGTGAACAAAGCTGAAAGACATGATCAGATATCATGGCTTATTATAAACCCAAAAAAGTTAAAACCAATGGTACAGATTTGAGCACTATAAAAGTTAAATACCTAAGAATATATTAATACTTAACCAAGAAAGTGAAAGATCTCTACAAGGAGAACTACAAAGCACTGATGAAAGAAATCATAGATGACACAAGCATATGGGAAAACATCCCATTTCTGGACTGGAAGGATTAACATTGTTAAAATGTCCATACTACCCAAAATGATTGACAGATTCACTGCAATTCCCATCATAATACCAACATCACTTTTCACATATCTATGTAAATTAATCATAAATTTCCTATGGACTCCCCCCCAAAATGCCTCAATAGCCAAAGCAATATTATACAAAAGGAACAAATCTGGAGGCATCACATTACCTGACTTCAAATTATACAAGTCTGTAGTAACTAAAACATCATGGTACTGGCATAAAGGTAGAGTCACAAGCCAATGAAACAGAATAAAGAATCCAGAAATAAAACCATATTAGCTACAATCAACTGATTTTCAACAAAGCAGACCAGAACACACACTGGGGAAAGGACACACTATTCAGTAAATGGTGCTGAGAAAATTGGACAGCCATATGCAAAAGAGTGAAACCACATAAAAATTAACTCAGTATGCAAAATTATCTCAAGATAGATTAAAGACTGAAATGTAAGACCTGAAAGCATAAAAATTATAGAATAAAATGTAGGAAGAACTCTTCTAGACATTGGCCTAGGCAACCAATTTATGACTAAGACTAAAAAGGCAAATACAGCAACAACCAAAATAAATAAATGGGACTTAATTAAATTAAAAAGTTTCTGCACAGCAAGGGAAATAATCAATATGGTAAATAGACAACATATAAAATGGGAGAAAATATTCACAAACTATCTGACAAACGACTAATATCCAGAATCTACAAAGAACTCAAAGAAATCAGTAAAAAACAAAAAAAAAAAAAAAAAAAAGAAAAAAAACCCAACCCAAATAACCCATTAGAAAAAGGGCAGAAGATATGAATCATCTTCTCAAAATAAGGTAGTCAAATGGCCAACAAACAAATGAAAAAATGCTCAACATCACTAATCATCAGAGAAATGCAAATTAAAACCACAATGAGATACCATCTAACCTCAGTGAGAATCGCTTATTTCAAGAAGTCCCAAAACAACAAATGATGGTGAGGATGTGGAGAGACAGGAACACTCTTACACTGCTGTGGGACTAAAAATTAGTGCAACCTCTGTGGAAAAGAATTTGGAGATACCTCAAACAGCTAGAAATAGAAATACCATTAGACCCAGCAGTAGCATTGTTGGGCATCTACCCAAAAGAGCATAAGACATTCTATTATAAAGACATCTGCACCTGAATGTTTATGGCAGCACAATTCACTGTTGCAAGATCATGTCAACAACCCAAGTGCCCATCAATTCATGAGCAGATAATTAAAATCTGGCTCACAATGAAATATTACTCAATTCTAAGAAATGACAGTGAGCTAGCACTGTTCATGCTATCCTGGATTAAGCTTAAGCCCATTATCCAAAGTGAGGCAACACAAGAAAATCAAGAAAATGGGCTCCACATCTACTTGCCATCAAATTGGTACTGACCGATTAAAACTATGGTGCTTAAATGGTGATAGTGTTCGCCAGGGATTCTGGGGGGAGGGGGAGATACACATCTTAGGGTTGTGGTGAGCATTGTGGGGGGGAGGGAATACCTCTAACCCTTCTTAGGGAGAGGCAAAGATATACAATGTAACCAAAATGTAAAAAAAGAAAACAAAAACCTTTTATTGGGTGGTGGACAGATGGGAGGGCGAAGGAGGAAAAGGATACATACTTACATAATGGGTGAGGTGAGCACCACCTGGGGGTTGGACACACTTGATGTTTTGGTAAGGGGGAGGACGTGGGGGGCGGGGGGAGGAATGGCAGGGCAATACATGTAACTCTAACAATATTTGTACCCCTATAATATGATGAAATAAATGGAAAAAAATCAATTTCTGGCTACACTAAAAAAAATTAATCAACAGTTTGTAAAGCTGTTATGTGATTAAGGATATATTTTATATTACATGATGAATTCTTACATGTAGCTAGCTAGTCGGTACTCTGTTTGCACCCTACAAACTGGTATAATATTTTCCAATGCCATTTACCCAAAGCTAATATGGTTAAAACAATTTTAAATTCATTATATTATATTATCAATCAATTTTTCATTATCTATATTATTTTGAATACGTTGGATATACAGAAAAAGAATGGCTTCAAGAGAAATTAACACTGCAATGCAAATTGTATGGAAAATCTGATACTATAAAATAGTATCAAAGGGGGATTGATTATCAGGAAACTGAATTCCCACCCTAAAATGGGAATATCAGGTCAGAATATCACAAACCTTTATTAGGTGAGGCATTCAATTTTCATGAGATCTTAGTAGCATATCAATGGATGCTTTTCAAAAGAGGTGTAGTTATATCCAGTAGGTGACAACTCTAAATACCCAATGGATGTCTCCAGGTGGGGGTTACTTCTTTGTTGTGAGAGGTTCCAAATGACAAAATCAGCAGTAACAGAGGTTTGCTATTCAAAAAGGTCATTAGAGTTGTGGGGCTCTATGAGCAGAGAGTGGGCCACGGCTTCCAACACAGCCTGTTGTTTGGGTTCCACTACAAGTTTTCCCCAAATTCCACCATTTGAATTTATTTATTTTTTCTGTAGGGAAAAGACCAAGTTGTTTAATGCACACACTTCTTGGTTACAATAGCTGCTAGGAGTTCATTACTCTCAGGTCAGGAATTGGACTGTGCAGGGGAGGTGAACACTCAAGGGACAGCTGGAAACACACGAGACTTTTCCACCTTTATACATTGCCTTTCCATTGGTATCATCCTTTTCACCCCCACGCACCTCCCATCATCTGGGGCTCTTTTTTTCATTTTTTTTTGTTCCCACATGAGCTAGTATAGTTTTCCCTGTAGTCTTTGGTGATTTCAACCCATTTTTAGGCATGAATTGTGTAACTAATTTTCCAGAACTTAATGGCTTGAAACAATAAAATCTATTATTTTCTGTTGGTCAGGAATCTGGGTGTGGTTTAGCTGGGTCCTTTGGTTCCGAGTCTCTCACAGACTGTAATAAAGGTGTTGGCCAGGATGTGGTCCTCCTATGGCTTGATTGGGGAAGAATCTGCTTCCAAGCTCATTCATATGGTGGTTGGCAGGATTCAGCTCCTCAGGGATTATTAGATCCTGGGCTCCAGATGAGAACCATAGTCTTAGGTGATACCTTGATCTAAGCCTGGTGAGACCCTGAGCAAAGAATCCAGTTACACCATGTCCAAACTTCTGACTTATAGAAACTGTGAGATAATAAATTTTTGTTGTTTTAAGCCACAAAGTTTATGGTAATTTGTTATGCAGCAGTAGAAAACTAACGCAAATGGATAGGATGGTGGGGGTTTCCTTACCTTCCCTCAATTTGGGTGAGAGCATTTGCTACTGGATCCCAGGAAGTCTTCTCTTATTCCTACCTTGTGGGAGCCTTTGTCCTTTATCTTCCAGAGAGATAGTCTCTGTTACCATCTCATCCTCATCTCCCAAGCTATCAAGAACTACAAGGGGTCTGTGATTTTACCCTACTTACAAGCTACCAAGCTAGCTTATTATTATTTTATGGATGCTGGTGGAAGAAACAAAATTCCTGAGTCAAAAACAAAAGTCTTCATTACTCATAGCAAAAGCAGAAGCCGGAGCTTCATGTCAATGCCTCAGGTTCCCTGAGTGCCATTATGGGAGACAGGTGAGGACAGGTTGATGCTATCACACTGTAGGTTTGTGTTGAAGCAGGGGAACATTGTGATTGAGGAATGTACCACTTGTATACTAAGTGGAAGCAAGCCTGCTCTTTGTCCTTGGGGTGATGTTACCTCATTCTTAGAGGTTTCTCACTGAAAACACAATCCCAGGAGACAGCCTGAGCAAAGACTAGCCAGGGCTTTGTGTTCTTGGCATCCCCAGCAAGAATGTGAATGATGCTAGGGTCTATGGTGGGCTGCCCCTCCCAACAAAAATAGAAGGAACATAGAGTAAATACTAAAATACTGACTTAAGAGAAATAGAAAGTGAAAAAGAAGAAACATTTAAAATTCAAAATAAATGAAGAATGAGATTTAAAGACTTAAAAAATAACTTTTGATAAAAAAGATTCAATATACAGATATTGGAAGCTCTTAGAAAACAAAGAAAAAGAACAGACCAAATAGTAAAGATTGAAAGTCATAATAAAAATTTTTCTGAAATGATTTTAAAAGAATTGAAACAGCACATTATGTACCTGAGGATATCAACTTAGGATGATCAAAACCAAGACATAATTTTGTACTGTTACTGAGCTTCAAAAAAAAAAAATCTTGAGTTTTTAAGCCTAAAGTTTTTAAGCCTAAAGGCCATACAATTTATAAGGGACAGAAAACTGGTTATTTATCAGACTCTTGTAAATGGAGTAATATATTTATGATACATAAAGAAAGAAAGGACTTTGTATTCAGCAGAAGCCACTTTTGAATGTAAAGAACATACAGTGCTTGAAGCTCTGGCAGAGCGGGGTGGGGAGGGAGCAGGGGCAAGATATGTAACCCTAACAATATTTGTACCCACAGAATTTGGGGGAGAAAAAAGAACATACAGTGTTTCAACATCTCAGAATTTCAGAATTATTGTTTCCATAAGCTCTTCCAAAGAATGAGTTGAAAATGTGCTTCAGATAAACAAAACAGCTAGAAAGCCCCCAATTCTCTCTGGGGTGGTGGCAAAGCTTATACACGAATTTACCAGAAGAACAAAGACTAAGTGGAGATTAAAAGACAGAGAGTAAACTGTGCAATGACTCTATTATTGGACAGTGTAGATGTAGTAAAACCATAAAAAGTGCAGGTGCTAGTGGCTGAGAAAGCAAAGGGCATAAACAAAAATTTAAAACTATTTTAGTAATCATAATTGGTAGCAATTGTACTGTTATACTGAAACTATTAAGTGTTTAATGTGGGATAATGTAAATGATTGATTATAGGATATTTTAACACTATTCAATTCTAATTTTATTCTATCCTTTACATGTTGTATTATAATTCACATGCATATGATATTCTGTTATACATATTATGTACTATACATCATTCTAATTTTATTCTATTCTAATTCTGTGTCTTTGAGAACTAGAATTCTCAGTGTAGAACAAAAGAGTTGTAATATAAAAGATTTATAGTATAAAGTTAAGTAAAAGCTTTGTAGTCCTATATTTCAATTGGAAATATCAATAAGAACTCTCAAGGTTTGTTTTTTTTTATCTATTTACCTATCTATTTATTCCCTTAAGAATCTTAGAAACGATGTGAAAAGATCATCCCAGAGAATTACTGGGTTAAGATTGCAATATCTTTATAATTTTGAGAGCTGTTGTCTAATTTTCCTCCTTACACTCCTATCATCACTGTATGACAGTGCTTCTTTCACTCAAATCTTGCTAACACAGATGTGTTATCAAATTCAGATTATTGTGAATCTCTTAAGTAAAATAAGCACCTGAATTTAGTTTCAATTTGCATTACTCAAATAGAAGTAAGGCTCAGCATATTTCACATGTTTAAGAATCATGCTTGTTTCTTTTTTCTGTGAACTGTATGTTATTATTGACTGTCTACCTTCCTTTTGAATTGTTAGCCTTTTAAAAATCAGTATCTGGAATTTCTTTTTATAATAGGGAGAATAGCCCTTAGTCTGTCATATGAGTTGCAAATATATATATATATATATTTACTGGTTGTTTATTTGTTATTTGGACTTTGCTTATAGATTAGTGATTTGCTTTTCCCTCATGTAGAATTTTTTTTAATATAGCCAAACATATCTTTTTTTGTTTTTAAAAGGTTCTGTATTTTGAAGCATATACATTATAGAACAGAATATTTCAGCCTAGACTAAAAACTCTTTCCATTTTATTTTCTGACACTTTACTGTTTATTTATACCATCCAGATAGGCAAAAGGTCCAGGGTACTAAAACAGGTCATTATTTATTTTTTTTTGTAAATCTGCCTAAGTAGTATAACAAAATGGAATTTACATTTCCCTTTGAAATGTAAAAATACTTGCCACCTACTGTCTTGCTGGAGTGTAGAGAGTCTCATTTTCACATTCTTATTATAGTTCTAAAAACCAATATGATCAGTCTGGTTGCTCTGGAGAATGGATTGCAGAGATGCGAGATTGGGTGTGGGAAGACCATTAATTCATCCCACAGATATTTATTGGGTGTTTCCTATGTTATAAGCCTCCAGATATTGAGTATACTGTGGTAAATAAAATAAAGCCCTTTGTTCTAGCGGAGGAATCAAAAAGTGAACAAATAAATACATAAGTTCAGGTAGTCAGAATTACTACAACATATAAAAGCAAAGCAGGAGACAGGGTGGGGAACAAAGGTTGCCATTTCTAGAGATTGATCAGGAAATGCTGCTCTGTCTGAGGGGGTGATATTTGAGCAAAGACCTGAGTGAAAAGGGGGAATTTGGTGGGAAAGTGGGTCATTGCTCAGATTGAGGAAGACTTTGCAGGCTATGATAAGAACTTTGGATTTTCTTTTAAAGGTAATGAGAAGTAGTTGGAAGGTTTTGAGCAGGAGTGTGATGTCTCTGATCTATAAAAGGGTTCTCTGACTGCTTTATGGAGAAACTATTGTAAAGGAGCAGAGTAGAAGCAGGGAGGCCAACGAATGTTGGTCTAGGCAAGAGGTGATGATGTATTGAATTATGGTAATAGCAGTGGATTCAGAGACTAATAAACCTATGTGGGGAGAAATTAGTAGGTAGAATGGATAAGACTTGCTGTTAGAGTCTTACTTGAGAATGGGACATGGGTAGCTATAAGAAATACCTTCCAGATTTGTTAAGACCTACAGCACTGAAGTAGGAGCAGGTTTGGTGAATCAGGAAGGTCACAATTTTATTTTCATTAGAGGATTTGTGCAAAATCAGAGTGAGCACCCTCTTTGGAATGCCATGAGGAAATTGGATATGGTGGCTTGGCTCTGGGAACATGGAGGTACTGTGTGTCCCGGAACTTTTATGATTATATGATTTAGATGACTAGCCCAAGGACAGATCACAGTAGGAGAACAACCAGCACCTTCCACAGAAAGCTGCACATGACAAAAGATCTAAGATGTTTGTTCTGTTTCTGCTGGGCACAGTCTTTCTGCTCTGCCCATATTGGGGTAAGTCCTGGAGATAGAAGGGCAGCTGGTGGTTGGTTAAGAGATAGGCAGATGCTGGGGAAGGAGAAGTTTCAAAATAGGCTCTTAGGACTGGTACAGATGTATGTGAGATTATAACAAGGAAGATTTTTCTTCTCCTCACAGGTAATCTTCAAGACACTCTAAAAGGTATAACCATGGCTTATCTGAAGTCCTGGGTAAAAACATTATTTGTGACATGTTTAGGAGTAAATCTCCCCTCCATCTTCAGAGAGGACTGTAATCTATTCTTACTATAGAATCCAAGAAGTTTCATCTTTTGAAAACCTGTTTAGTCCATTTCTCGGAGCAGGGAGACTAAGATTCCCTTCTTTGCTGCCTTTTACCCATTATTGGAGAAAATCATCAGGCTAGATAAGGAATTCTTTACTGGAGTCGATGGATAAATTTCACAAGAACACTGACCTCCTGAAATCATACACAGCATTTGATTTGTTTTTGTACACCTTATCATCACAAGGTTATCAAAGGATTCCATGGCCTGAGAAAGGTTAGGGACCACTAGGCAGGAGTGAGTTCCTATAGCAGAGCCTCCAGGCCCAGAGAACCTTCTCCAGACTGCATCCCCTAAGCACTTCTTTTTGTGTCTGGCAGAGACTGAAATAATGTGTTATAAATGTAGAAAATATCATCTTGGGTTGTGCTATGATGTCATGAAATCCTGCACTCTGAAGCACAAGCAGTCCTGTGCTGTTGAGAACATCTATATACTTACAAGAAAAGGTAATGTGGGGTATAGAGTGACTGAGAAACAAACCTCCTTCTTGGAGAACAGTGGTGTCCTTTTGTCCTCAGAGTGAGTGGGTGAACAGATAGGTGAGGATGGAGTAGTTAGGTAGAAGGGATGGCAAAGATGGACTTTTCTTTAAGACAACGTGGGGTGAAGGGGAGGCTGATGTCTCTTACCTGTTAGGGAACAAAATCTACTCTCTGGGTCAGCAATTACTAGACTCAGCCTAGAAGTTCATTTGTGGCTAGAGCAAAGTTAGTAAGCATCTGAAGACAGGTTATTCTTCAGAATATGGTAGGAAGAAGTGAAGTCATTATAGTTGTATTCCCTCTCTTTTCACTCCTCAGGGAAGAGTATGTATCATTATTCAAAACTGTCATGTATGACCAACTGTGAAGACATCAACTTCTTGGGTTTTGAAAAGAGGACTGAGCTTATCTGTTGCAATCATAGTAACTATTGCAACCTCCCTGAGGGACTCTAGTTCTAGAACTTTCCTGGATTTTGGATCATTTTTTAACCCATGTAATGGAATAATACTCATCAGGAGAAAGGAATTAAATGAAGAAATGAAAGAAATTTTACTCTTCTCTTCTAACCAATAGTAGAGAGGAAGAAGGTGGCTGGCAGTGAAAAGAGAAGCAGGGAGGGCAGCTGCGTCTTATGAATGGTGAAGCACTGGACTGAATCTTTGCAAGACTTAGTTTAATTTCCTCATGGTGATGCTGCTATGAATAAGCTCAGACTTGGTCATTTATTATCTGCTATATGAAAAATGTGAAGACTTGGGCCAAAATAATCCCAAACTTGTCCTAAGAATTCTGTGACCCTACTATCCTCATTTGCACATACTCCTCTGGGCTGGGGTTTTCCTAGGGTGGGCCCTAATACTTTCTGGCACTGTCCTTTTGCCTTTGGGTTCTGGAGAGGGCTGACCCTGCCTTTTCAATTTTCTGGAAACAAGAACCAAATCTTTCTCTGGTAGAGCTCTCAGAGGAATCTTGGGCCAAAAAAACCCACAAAAACACACAAAAAACAAAAAATGACAGCGATCAGGATGAAGCATTGAAAAAATTTTAGGGGCATTTCAGTTTGTAAAAACCAAGATTTGAGAGGCAATTTGTTGTGGGCAGAGTTGGTTTGAATTGTCATGGCTTTGGCTGGCCAGGTAACCTTGGGCACATGATTGAACTAGGTTATTGGACTGGGAATGGGGGTGTTGTTGGAGGATGGCTACTCTGTTCCTTCTCATGGGAATGAGAAAAAGATGCTGATGAGGCCCAGTAATTGAAGATGATAGAATGTGCAGGAATACTGTGAGGTAGTGTTCAAGTAACAGGGTGCCTTGTGTGAGATAGGGTTCTAAGATAGAACTACCTCAGAAGTAGTTCTGAGATAATAGAATGGTGATAGTGGTGGGAAGAGAAGCTGGCAGATACTGAATGAGACAAATAAGCAGAGAGAGACTGAGTAGCATCAATGTGGGAGTGGCACATGGCAGCCAAGATAGCGAAGCTTCCTTGGATACAGACTAGTCCTAGCATTTTTCTCCTTGTGAGGCCTACTGCAGTTCTTGGTCCTGGACTTCCACGAACTTTTTTCCTCTTACATTATGACATATAAAATTTTTACAATGAACCAACCAACCCTTTACTTGGGTAGTTTGGTGAACTCTGTCTTTGTGTCTAATAATGCAATCCCTTCTGAGGCATTCTCAATTTATGTTTTACAGAGTAAGAATGGAGACAGATTTGAAGACAACTTTTTCAAAACAGATAAGCAGATTGAAAAAGCCAATGCAACGTGGGTATTTTCAGTTTGAGTTATGAGCTCTAGTTTTATATGGATTGTCTCCTCCTTTGAATCATGTGGATGGTCAAAGTCAGTCTAGGAAAAGAAAAAGAGAACATTGTATAACTTTGGGTTTCAAAATAGACCTTAAAAATATATTTGACTCAGGAGGGAGAAAAAATGGTGGATTAGGGGTGATCTCCTGGCTCTCTGCTCTCAGAGTGAGAAGTGAAGAAAGTGGATAACTACATGTGAGTTAATTGCACTACTACAGGATCAGCTTTGTAAAGCTGCAGAGAAGAACACACTGGGGACAACACTGGGGAAAAACTAAGGTGAATCGGAGAATCTACAGCAAAGCCCAGAAAGTCTGAAATATACAATAGGGAGGGAGTGTGGGACCGCCCTGCCAATTGGCTGGCGGGCTGAGGAAGTGCAAGCTGTAGGGGGGGGGGGAGTTTCTTCCCCCACCGACCTCCACTTCTACACAGGCAGAGAAGTGCCTGAAGTCGGTGGGAAGTGGTGGCACACATGGATAGGCTGTGTGGAGTAGAGACTGGAGTGGGGAACAATTTGAACTCTCCTGTATGCTCTGCCAAGGCAGCTTTGGGTGTGGGAGGGTCTGGACCCAGTGGACACTTCCCAGTACCGCAGGAGAGAGCTTGGTGACAGGCATCTCACTTCAGGAGGCTTCCAGGACCAGGCCGGGGGGTGGGGGTGTATACCTTAAAGGAGGATCTGCCTTTGGAAATTGCTAAGGAGTTGGCTGGCGCAGGGTGATCAGAGTGCAGATTTCTGCACCTAAATGGTTGTGACTCAGCGTGTTGGGGAAGCAATGGGCTCCCCCTGCAATGGGCTGCAATGAGCAATGGGCTCAGCAGGTGGATTGGAGACAGACCTCCAAATTCAGCCCAGCTTTCCACCCTGCAGGTGCCTTCTGCACTGGTTCTACATGGGCAGGCAGCTGCCACTCTGAGAGTCCTGTAGCCTGGAAACACTGTTGCAGGTTTCTGTGGAAGTGGTCTCAGACCTCCCCCTTGCCGTACCCTGGCTGAGCAGGTCTGGCATTTGGAAGAGGGAAATAACAAGAGAAGCTTCTACTCCTCCAACCCTGCCCAGGGTCTTCCCATTCTGGTGGCTCAGGCTCTACGTTTGAAAGGGCAGAAATGGGAGAGTGGTTGCTTGCGTGGCTAACTTGCCAGATTGGACTTGGGTGGTCTCCTGCCCCACCCAGCCACCTGCCCCACCCAGCTGCCTGCATTTCATACCAAGAGAACAGAGCCTGCCTTGACCTAGTAGAGTTGAGAAGGAGTCTGCTTTTCCAGATGCTACTTGGGGAGACATTGCTACCTGCACTCTCCTGCTACTCGAGCTGGGTGCTTCATGCCAAAGGGACAGACTCCACCTCTGGGTGGAGTTGAGAAGGAGGCTGTTCTTCAACTCGTGGCATGAGTCTGCTACCTCAACTTTGCTTCATCTTCCCCACTGGTGGCTGAAAGGCAGTACTAGTGCTCATCAGGACAGCCTTTCAAGCTGAGACCCATATCCACCTCTTTACTGTGGCTTGATAGCTGGTGCCTGCAGCCAAAGGGATAGTCTCATTCCTGGGAATTGCAAAGGGGTGAGAGAGTCTGCTTTCTGGGCTGAGATCTGTTGGGGTTTCAGATGGCCCTTGGCTGCGACTAGATCACTGGGGTTTCATGCGGAAGGAACTGACCACACCTCTGCAGGGGCGGAGTGGCGCAGCAGGTAATTCTCTGGTCTGGGATCCTCAGTGGCCTCGGGCAGGGCTTCTCCAACAGCCCTGAGGTTTAGGCTACATACAAACTAGATAAATCCCCACCCTTGGAGGGGTGGAAGAACAAGAGTTCTTCCTGGGCTGAGATGCCAGGTAGCCCTAGGAAGTGCCTTTCCCCCAGTCTGGTGGGTTATCTTTCCCTGTGGCAGGGCAGACTCCACCCTTGCAGGAGGGGGGAAAATGAGAAAAGATCTTTCCCAGACTGAGACTTGTGGCAGTCTCATCCATCACCTTCCACCCAGCCCACCAAGACAGACTCAGCTCAAGAAGGAAGGGAGAAAGGAGAAAAGTCACTTTCCCTGTATGACTAGCTTGAATAAGTGGGACCTTGGAACTAAGCAAAAGGGGGCAGAGTGATGTCTACATACATGGGTTGGTTTTGATTGTCTAATAAGATCCGAACACAAGGGCTTGCTCTTGGCACCCAGACTGTTGCCAGCTTAGGGGCTTGTGGTTCGGGAAGGTAATTCTAGATCACAGTCCTTAGCAATTGCACCAATTGACTCCCCCCACCAGGAACTGCTCTGCAAGAGTAATGAAAGAACTCTGAATAACATATTAGCAGCTCCCCCTAGCTACAGATCAAGCAACCTCTGAAGTATTCTCTCTTAGGCTTACTGATACCTGTTGCTCTTCTCACCCTGCCTAAAGTAGTATCAGGGCTCTGGGAACACTTGAGAGTGACAGGACATTCCCCCCAAATTGAGATACCTGTATATAGTATTTGGAGGCTTAGAGCACAGTACAAAGGTTTTGGAATACCTTGATAATTGACTCCTCCACACAAACCACAAGCAACAAAAGAGAGAGTAAACTCATACCCTAACACAGTTCCTCCCAACTCAATCTAGTGGTTGATAGAGGACTCATGCTCACAGGAGTGATTTAACTCCTGGGTGTCTAAGCAAGGGGTTCAAACTCACTAAACTCTGAAAGCAGAAGGTGAAGACATCAGGTCAAAGATAACCCAACAAGCTCAAACTCCTCTAAGAGAAAACAGGACCAGAGCACATCTCCGAAGCTCTGCCAAGGATCATCCCTTTGGACTCCAGAATTTAGTCCATAAACCAGTCCCAGCACTTCTGGTCCTTGACAAAGTAGTCAGATGAGAAAGAACCAGTGAAAGATCATAGGAAACATGAAGGATCAGAGAGAAAAGTCACCTCCAAAAGTAAATACGTGATCTCTTCCAACTGACATCAACTTACATGATATGATTAAACTGACAGAGGAAGAATTCTGAATAAGGGTTGTTAGAAAACTCAATGGAATTGAAGACAAAATAGAATCCCAACATAGAGAAACCACAAGAACAATTCAGGAAAGGAATGAAAAATTCTCCAAAGAAATGGAAATAATATAGAAAAACCAAACAGAAATCCTGGCAATGAAGTAAACATTCAAGTAACTCCAAAATACAGTGGAAATCCTCAAGAACAGAGTGGATCATGCAAAGGCAACAATCTCAGAGCTTGAAGATTATGCCTATATGCTAAACAAATCAGAGGAAGAAAGGGAACACAGAAACAAGAGACAAGACCAAAGTTTACAGGAAGTGTGGGATTATGTAAAAAAGCCAAATATCAGATTGATTGGAATCCCAAAAGGGGGGGGGAGGAAGAATATTCACAAGGGCTGGAAAACTTATTTCATGGAATACTGGAGGAAAATATGCCGGGCCTGGCTAGAAATCTTGATATCTAGATACAAGAAACACACATAAATCCTAGGAGACTCCATGTGAAAAGGCAATCACCTCATCACATGGATGTTAAGCTGACCAATGTAAACATGAAAGAAGCAATACTCCATGCAGCGAGATGAAAGCAACAAATAAACTACAAAGGAAAGCCTATCAGACTAACTGCAGACTTCTCAATTGAAACCTTGTAAGCCAGAAGGAAATGGGTGCCTTTCCTTAATCTTCTAAAACAGAATAAAGCCAAACCTAGAATTATTTATGTGGCAAAATTAAGTTTCATCTATGAGGGAGAAATAAAGTCCTTCTTAGACAAGCAATCACTGAAGGAATTTGCAAAGACCAGACCAGACGTACAGGAAGTACTCAGACCTGCCTTATACACTGAACAGGGCAATAGGCACTCCTCAAAGTAAAATCATTAAAGAGTTAAAGGCTAGGACTTGAACTGCAAAATGGCTCAAGGAGTAAAACAAAACTACAGGACTTCACCCAACAATACAAATGGAAATCTTCCTCAAATGTCAATCCTCTCAATAAATGTGAATGGCTTAAACTGTCTTCTGAGGAGACACAGACTGGCAGAGTGGATAAAAATCCACAAGCCTAGTATCTGCTGTCTACAGGAATCACATCTGACCACAAAGATACCTTCCAGCTCAAGGTCAATGGGTGGAAAACGATCCTCTAGGCAAAGGGAAGTCAAATAAAAGCAAGGGTAGCTATGCAGATAACATAAACTTTAAAATAACAAAAGTAAAAAAGGATAAAGATGGCCACTATAATGGTGAAAGTGGAGATCCAATAAGAAGATTTAACAATTCTTAACATTTATGCACTCAATGTAGGAGAACCCAATTACATAAAGCAAACCTTGTCTGATCTAAATAGCATTTTAAACAATAATGTCATAGTAGCAGGGGATTTCAACACTCCACTGAATGAATTGGATAGATCCTCCAAACAGAAAATAAGCAAAGAAATAATGGACTTAAACAGAGCTCTTGAACAAAAAGTTCTGATAGATCTCTACACAACATTCCACCCAAATAAAGTTGAATTTATATTCTTCTCAACAGCCCTGGAACCTTCTCCAAAACTGATCACATACTAGGCCACAAATAAGATCTCAACAAATTAAAAAAAAAAAAAATAGAAATTATGCCATGTGTCTTCCTGACCGTAGTAGCATAAAATTGAGTTCAATTCCTACAGAAACACTCACTGTTTCACAAAGTCATGGAAACTAAACAATCTATTATTGAATATGTATTGGGTCAAGGAAGAAATTCAGAGAGAAATTAAGAGTTTCTTCGAACTAAATGATAACAGAGACACAAGTTATCAAAACCTGTGGGATAGAACAAAAGCACACATGAGAGAAAAATTAGTAGCAATTAAATGCTCACATCCAAAAAAAAGAAAGCTTAGATACTGACAACCTAATGAATAGACTCAAGGAATTGAAAAAGAGCAAATCAATTTCAATCCTAGTAGTAGAAAAGAAATAACTAATATCAAAGCAGAAAATGAAATTGAGAACAAGAGAATTATACAGAAGATCAACAAAACCAGAAGCTGGTTTTTTTGAAAAGATAAACAAAATTGATAGCCCTCTTGCTAGATTGACAAGAACTCAAAGGGAAAGGACTTTCATAAACTCAATTATAAATGAAAAATAGAGGTCACAACACACACCACAGAAATACAAAAATTTTTGATTACTATAAAAAATTATATGCCCAAAAACTACATAACGAGTAGTAAATGGACAAATTCCTGGAAACATACAACCTCCATAAGTTCACGCAGGAGGTAACAGAATTTCTTAATAGACCAATCTCAAGTTCAGAAATTGGAGCAGCAATTAAAAAACTCCCAAAACGGAAAAGTCCTGGACCAGATGGCTTCACTTCAGAGTTTTACCAAACATACAAAGAAGAACTCATAGCTATACTGCAGAAATTATTCCACAACATTGAGAAGGATGGTATCCTTCCTAACTCATTCTATGAAGCCACTTATCACTTTGAAACCAAAGCCAGAAAAGGACACAACAAAAAAAGAAAGTTGCAGACCAATATCCCTCATGAATATAGATGCAAAAACCTTCAACAAAATTTTTAGCAAATAGAATTCATCAGCACATCAAACACAACAACAACAACAACAACAACAAATAAACAACAATTCACCATGACCAGGTGGGCTTTATTCCAGGGATGCAAGCCTGGTTCAACATATGCAAATCTATAAATGCAATTTGCCTCATAAATAAAAGCAAGAACAAAGACCATATTATTCTCATAATAGATGCAGGAAAAGCATTTGACAAAGTCCAACACACTTTATGATAAAAACTCTTAACAAAATAGGCATAGATGGCTCATACCTTAAAATTATCAAGTCCATTTAAGACAAATACAAAGCCAATATCATACTGAATGGGGAAAAATTGAAACCATTCCCACTTCAAACTGGAACTAGACAAGGATGTCCACTATCTCTACTTCTATTCAACATAGTGCTTGAAGTCCTAGCTATAGCAATCAGGCAAGAGAAGGGTATTAAGAGCATCCAAATTGGAGCAGATGAGATCAGACTCTCACTGATTGCTGATGATATGATATTATATCTAGAAAACCTCATGGATTTATCCAAGAGACTCCTAGATTTGATAAATTAATTCAGTAAAGTCTCAGGTTACAAAATCAATACACATAAATCAGAGGCATTAATATACACAAATAACAGTCAAACTGAAACTCAAACCAAAAACGAAATACAATTTACTATAGCCCCAAATAAAATTAAATATCTAGGAGTATATTTAACAAAAGACACCAAAGACTTATACAAGGAGAATTTCAATGCTAAAAAAAGAAATTATAGAATATGTAAACAGATGGAAAAATCTACCTTGTTCATGGATTGATAGAATCAATATCATTAAAATGTCAATATTGAAGATGGCGGACGAATAACACCACCAGACAGAGGGTCTCTGCAGAAAAGACAGATTCTAGCAGAAACTAGAGGAAAGAAGCAAGAAGACGAGCATACAGCGGACAAGGGCCGGAAGGAGGGGTACCTGAGACCCCGGAGGACTCCACGGGAGGAGGCTGCGGAGGAGAACTGGAGGCTGAGACCACCGGAGCAGCTCTGAGACCAGCGGCAAGGGTAGGTGGATCTGCTGTTTCCCCTCCCCTGCATTCGGGACTGCTGGTGGGCTCCCCAGCGGGTGGAGAGACCTGCGGACACCAGCCCAGAGAGTGCCGCTGCCTGCCAACGGTGAGCCTGTAGCAGACGTGGCACCAGGTTCCCAACTTCCTCCGGGCACCTCCGTGTGCACAGACCCGAGCAGCGCGGCAGGCGCCATATTGCCTCCTCCCTCCCTCCGCCGACCCTACCCGCGGCTGCCCAGAGAGACAATACAGCCACCAGCCGGAGGCACCTCCAGGGAACCGGACCTTCCCGTTTGGGACCCCGCCCGCCCTCCCAGGTGCTGCTGGCACCGTGTTCCCAGGAAAACAGTGCCGACTCAGAAGCTGAGAGACATAGACCCAGCTTGGGCTCCCTGTGGGTGAATTAGGACCGGAAATCCTCTCCCTGGTGGGAATACAGTTTGAACTCTGGGACCCAGAGGTCGGACCTGCAGACCAGATCCCCTGCACCGAGGGCTAGCATTGCCCGGGGCACAGAAGGGTTATACGTGAACAGCCTACTGAGGTCTGTGTGCCTCCAGGGGCGGATCGGCGTCCTAGAGGGCAACCCTCCTCCCAGGAGGAGGCCGTGCGCCCAACCCAGGTGGCGTTCCTGTGCAGGGAACCTCCCCACCAGCATCACAGTCCGGGGAGGCCTGGTGGCTTGTGGTCTGGCCTGCTGGCAGAGGCCCAGGAGTAGCTGCAGAGTTGGGGAGGGTGGAAAGAAGCGAGGCCTGCTGCAGACTGTGGGTCTCAGACAGCCCCACACCCACACCCAGACTTTCTGGCTGAGCGGGACCATTCCAGCCCCGCCCTGACAGCAGAGAACAGAACTTTGACCCCTGCTAACGGCCTGAGGGCAGGCTTACCCAACCCAGCTCCGCCCAGAACGAGAGCTGATAACAGGACTCAAAATCAACACCATAGCCTGTTCCTCCAAGCAAAACCACCTACTGACAGGGACGGCATCTTGCACAGCCTTTCCACGGCACTCACTGACTCAATATACAGGGAGTGGTCCAATTTCACCCACAGGCACCACCTAACGCCTCAGAAACTAAACAAGGTGTGTGAATACCCAAACAATAACCTAAGGAAAGAAACAACAACTGATTGACATGGGAAGAAATCAGCGAAAGAACTCAGGAAATATGAAGAACCAAACGGAAAACTCACCCCCAAAGAGGAACACCAGCCCCCTAGAAACGGACACCGACCAAAATCAGGCAACCAATATGACAGAAGAGGAATTTCGTATGTGGAACATAAGAACACTCACCCAGCTGCAACAACAACTCAACAACCAACACCAAGAAACCACAAAAAGTCTCCAGGATATGAGAAAAGAAATAGACACATTGAAGAAAAGTGTAACCGAACTCCTGGAAATGAAGAATCAATTCAAGGAACTACAAAATACAGTGGAAAGTCTCAAGAACAGGGTAGATGAAGCAGAAGAAAGAATCTCAGAGCTTGAAGATAACACCCTCCAATTAAATAAATCAGTCACAGAAATAGAGCAGAGAAACAAGAGAAAAGAGCAAAGTCTACAAGAGCTGTGGGATTATGTGAAGAAACCTAATGTGAGGGTCATAGGGTTACAGGAAGGGGAAGAAGACAACACTCTAGGGTTGGACAAGCTGTTTGAAGATATAATAGAGGAAAATTTCCCAGGCCTTGCTCAAAATCTTGATATACAAGTTCAAGAAGCTCAGAGGACCCCTGGGAGATTCAAGGCAAACAGGAAGACGTCATGACGTGCAGTCATCAGACTGACCAAAGTATCAACTAAAGAGGCCCTTCTAAGAGCTGTAAGACAAAAGAAGCAAGTAACATACAAGGGAAAGCCAATTCGAATAACATCAGACTTCTCTAATGAGACTTTACAAGCAAGGAGAGACTGGGGCCCGATTCTCACTCTTTTGAAACAAAACAATGCCCAGCCTAGAATATTATTCCCTGCAAAACTAAGCTTCGTATATGAAGGAGAAATAAAAACATTCTCAGACAAGCAGAGGCTCAGAGAATTCACCAAGACAAGACCAGCTCTACAAGAAGTACTTAAAACAGCGTCTTGCACGGAACATCATAAAAATAACCCACGAATATAAAAACAACCAAAACCCAAAGATATTAAAGGCCAGATATTACAATGGCTCAAGACAGAAATCATAGCAACAACATCCAACCCAACAGAATGATCAGTAATCTACCTTACCTATCAGTTCTCTCAATAAATGTGAATGGCTTAAACTCTCCACTCAAGAGACATAGGCTGGCTGAATGGATAAGAAAATACAGGCCAAGTATATGCTGTCTTCAGGAAACACATCTAACGTGCAAGGATGCATATAGACTAAAAATCAAAGGGTAGAGATCAATATTCCAAGCAAATAGAAGCCAAAAGAAGGCTGGTGTGGCAGTTCTAATTTCAGACGATTTAGTTTTTAAACCAACAAAAGTAGTAAAAGACAAAGAGGGTCATTATATAATGGTGAAGGGCACAGTCCAACAAGAAGAGATAACAATTTTAAATATATATGCACCCAGCTTAGGTGCACCCAGATTCATAAAGCAAACCTTACTGGAGCTAAGCAAATGGATTAATAGCAACTCCATAATCGCCAGAGATTTCAACACCCCACTGTTGGCACGAGACAGATCCTCCAAACAGAAAATTAATAAAGAAATAATGGACTTAAACAAAACTCTAGAACAATTGGGTCTGACAGACATCTACAGAACATTCTATCCCAAATCCACTGAATATACGTTCTTCTCATCAGCTCACGGGACATTCTCTAAGATTGACCATATCCTAGGACACAAAGAAAATCTCAAGAAATTTAAAAAAATAGAAATAAAAAAAAAAAAAAAAAAAAGAAATCATACCATGTACCTTCTCAGATCACAGTGGAATAAAACTAGAAATCAACCCTAACAGAAACTCACATTTCTACACAGAAACGTGGAAATTAAACAACCTCCTACTAAATGATTACTTCGTAAATGAAGAAATCAAGACAGAAATAAAAAACTTCTATATCACTTAACCCCAGTGAGAATGGCCTTTATCAAAAAATCTCCAAACAATAAATGCTGGCGTGGTTGCGGAGAGAGAGGAACACTCCTACACTGCTGGTGGGACTGCACACTAGTTCAACCTCTGTGGAAAGCAATATGGAGATACCTTAAAGCGATCCAAGTGAATCTACCATTTGATCCAGCAATCCCATTGCTGGGCATCTACCCAAATGATCCAGTGACACTCTACAAAAAAGACACCTGCACTCGAATGTTTATAGCAGCACAATTCATAATTGCAAGGCTGTGGAAACAGCCCAAGTGCCCATCAATCAAAGAATGGATTAATAAAATGTGGTATATGTACACCATGGAGTACTATTCAGCTCTAAGAAACAATGGTGATATAGCACACCTTATATTTTCCTGGTTAGAGCTGGAACCCATACTACTAAGTTAAGTATCCCAAGAATGGAAAAACAAGCACCAGATATATTCTCCAGCAAACTGGTATTAACTGAGTAGCACCTAAGTAGACACATAGGTGCTACAGTAATAGGGTATTGGGCAGGTGGGAGGGGGGAGGGGGGCGGGTATATACATACATAGTGAGTGAGATGTGCACCATCTGGGGGATGGTCATGATGGAGACTCAGACTTCTGGGGGGAGGGGGGGAATGGGCATTTATTGAAACCTTAAAATCTGTACCCCCATAATATGCCAAAATAAAAAAAAAAAAAAAAAAAAAAAAAAGAAAACGACAATGGAGAGACAAGTTATCAACTCCTCTGGGACACAGCTAAAGCAGTTCTGAGAGGATAGTTTATCTCCATAAATGCCTATAACCAAAAGACAAGAAGATCACAAATAGACAATCTAATGAAACGACTCAAAGAGCTGGAAAAAGAAGAACAGACCAACCCCAAACCCAGCAGAAGAAGTGAAATCAAGAAGATCAAATCAGAACTAAATGAAATTGAAAACAGGAAAGCTATTCAGGAGATTAATAAAACAAAAAGTTGGTTCTTTGAAAAAATAAACAAAATTGACACACCATTGGCTAAGCTAACGAAAAGCAGAAAAGAGAAATCTCTAATAAGCTCCATCAGGAATAAAAAAGGAGATATCAGAACTGATCCCAAAGAGATACAAGATACAATTTATGAATACTACAAAAATCTTTATGCACACAAACTGGAAAATGTGGAGGAAATGGACAAATTTCTAGAAACACACAGCCTCCCTAGGCTCAACCAGGAAGAAATAGATTCCCTGAACAGACCAATCTCAACAGCTGAAATAGAAACAGCAATTAAAAATCTCCCTAAAAAGAAAAATCCCGGTCCAGATGTCTTCACACCTGAATTTTACCATACTTACAAAGAAGAACTAGTACCTATCTTGCAGAAACTATTCCACAACATCGAGAAGAACGGAAACCTCCCCGACACCTTTTATGAAGCGAATATTACTGTGATACCAAAACCAGGAAAGGATGCAACAAAAAAAGAAAACTACAGACCAATATCCCTAATGAATATAGATGCAAAAATTTTCAACAAAATCTTAGCTAACCGAATCCAGACACTTATCAAAAAAATAATCCACCACGACCAAGTGGGCTTCATCCCAGGGATGCAGGGATGGTTCAACATACGTAAATCTATAAATGCAATTCACCACATAAACAGAAGCAAAAACAAAGACCACATGATTCTTTCAATACATGCAGAAAAAGCTTTTGACAAAATTCAACACCCTTTCATGATACGAACACTTAAGAAAATAGGCATAGAAGGGACATACCTAAAAATGATACAAGCCATATATGACAGACCCATAGCCAACATCATACTGAATGGGGAAAGATTGAAATCATTCCCACTTAGAACTGGAACCAGACAAGGCTGCCCACTATCTCCACTTCTGTTCAACATAGTGCTGGAAGTCTTGGCTACAGCAATCAGACAGGAAAATGGAATCAAAGGTATCCAAATAGGGGCAGAAGAGATCAAACTTTCACTGTTTGCTGATGATATGATATTGTATCTAGAAAACCCCAAGGATTCAACCAAGAAACTCCTGGAACTGATCAATGAATTTAGTAAAGTCTCAGGATACAAAATCAATACACAGAAATCAGAGGCATTCATATACACCAACAACAATCTAATTGAGAACCAAATCAAAGACTCAATTCCCTTCACAATAGCAACAAAGAAATTAAAGTACCTAGGAATATATTTAACCAAAGAGGTAAAAGACCTCTACAGGGAGAACTATGAAACACTGAGGAAGGAAATAGCAGAGGATGTAAACAGATGGAAATCCATACCATGCTCGTGGATCGGCAGACTCAATATCATCAAAATGTCTATACTACCCAAACTGATCTACAGATTCAATGCAATACCTATTAAAATCCCATCAGCATTCTTCACAGATATAGAAAAAATAATTTTACGCTTCGTATGGAACCAAAGAAGACCCCGAATATCAAGAGCAATTCTAGGCAACAAAAACAAAATGGGAGGCATTAATATGCCAGATATCAAACTATACTACAAAGCTGTAGTAATTAAAACAATATGGTATTGGCACAAAAACAGGAATATTGACCAGTGGAACAGATGTGAGAATCCTGATATAAAACCATCCTCATATAGCCATCTAGTCTTTGACAAAGCTGACAAAAACATACGCTGGGGAAAAGAATCTCTCTTCAATAAATGGTGCTGGGAAAACTGGATAGCCACCTGTAGAAGGCTAAAACAGGACCCACACCTTTCACCTCTCACAAAAACCAACTCACGCTGGATAACAGACTTAAACCTAAGATATGAAACTATTAGAACTCTAGAGGAAAAAGTTGGAAACACTCTCCTAGACATCAGCCTGGGCAAAGAGTTTATGAAGAAGTCCCCAAAGGCAATCACAGCAGCAACAAAAATAAATAAATGGTACATGATCAAACTACAAAGCTTCTGCACAGCCAAAGAAATAGTCATGAAAGTAAACAGACAACCTACAGAATGGGAGAAAATTTTTGCATCCTATGCATCCGATAAGGGACTGATAACTAGAATATACTTAGAACTCACGAAAATTAGGAAGAAAAAATCAAATAACCCCATTAAAAAGTGGGCAAAAGACTTGAACAGAAAATTTTCTAAAGAAGACAGAAGAATGGCCAACAAACATATGAAGAAATGCTCAACATCTCTAATCATCAGGGAAATGCAAATCAAAACCACAATGAGATATCACTTAACCCCAGTGAGAATGGCCTTTATCAAAAAATCTCCAAACAATAAATGCTGGCGTGGTTGTGGAGAGAGAGGAACACTCCTACACTGCTGGTGGGACTGCAAACTAGTTTAACCTCTGTGGAAAGCAATATGGAGATACCTTAAAGCGATACAAGTGAATCTACCATTTGATCCAGCAATCCCATTGCTGGGCATCTACCCAAATGATCCAGTGACACTCTACAAAAAAGACACCTGCACTCGAATGTTTATAGCAGCACAATTCATAATTGCAAGGCTGTGGAAACAGCCCAAGTGCCCATCAATCCAAGAATGGATTAATAAAATGTGGTATATGTATACCATGGAGTACTATTCAGCTCTAAGAAACAATGGTGATATAGCACATCTTATATTTTCCTGGTTAGAGCTGGAACCCATACTACTAAGTGAAGTATCCCAAGAATGGAAAAACAAGCACCAGATATATTCTCCAGAAAACTGGTATTAACTGAGCAGCACCTAAGTGGACACATAGGGACTACAGTAATAGGTTATTGGGCAGGTGGGTGGGGGGAGGTGGGTGGGTGTATACACATATAATGAGTGATATGTGCACCATCTGGGGGATGGTCATGATGGAGACTCAGACTTTTGGGGGGAGGAGGGGAAATGGGCATTTATTGAAACCTTAAAATCTGTACCCCCATAATATGCCAAAATAAAAAAAATACATAAATCTGGATGTAACAAGTTATTCTCTTAGTGCAAATCAACTACTGAAAATGCACTGAAACTGAAGGATTATAACCAAATGATTTATTCAGGAGATATGGTACTTATAGCAATTCCCCAAATCATGAGCCTCACGATCCCACTTTCTTCATCCCCAGGCAGGCCAAAATATCTGAATCAGTGGTTTTTAAAATGTGGTTTCCAGAGCAGCAGCTGGGAACTTGTCAGAAATGCTAATTCTTGGGTCCAACCCAGACCTACTGAATCAGACTCTCCGGGGATGGGCCCAGGGTTCGTGCTTTGACGAGTTTTATGATTCTGATGCTTCCTAAAGTTTGAGAACTGATCTGAATCAGCTCAAAACTTTTTCCTTTGGTGCCTCGGTTCATTTCTAACCTACATCCTGATTCTTAATTAACTTCTGCTGCTTAGCATCACTCTACTCATGAGAGAGGCCCTTGGGCACAGCCATGGGAGGATGCCCCGTCCATCACCACTGCCTGGACTCACACGGGAAAACAACAACAACAAAAAAAATGTCAATATTACCTAAAGTGATCTACAGAATAAATGTAATCCCCATCAAAATACCATCATCATTCTTTACAGATCTAGAAAAAATAATTCTTCAATTTGTATGGAACCAGAAAAGACCTCATCTAGCTAAAGCAATCTTAAATAAAAAGAACAAATTGGGAGGCATCAGTCTTCCAGACTTCAAGCTGAACTACAAAGCAATAATAATTAAAACACACTTTTACCTAAATTACTAGCATATAAAAGGAAAAACATAGAAGTACATGGTGTCTTCTCCACTTGTGGAGACAGAGCTGTTTCCCCTTAGGAAACATCTTTCGCTTTGCACCCTTAAATTTTCCTTATAATAAATTCTTCACGTATAAACAAAACAAAACAAAACAAAACAAAACAAAACAAAACACATTTGCTCACCTGTTACTGGCACAAGAACAGAGACATTGATCTTTGCAACAGGACTGAGATTCCAGAGATTAAACCATCTGCATGTGTTAATCTAATGTTTGATAAAGCAGACAAAAATATACACTGGGGAAAAGAATCTCTTTTTAATAAATGGTACTGGGAAAACTGGATAGCTACATGCAGAAGAATGAAACTGGATCCCTACTTCTCACCTCTCATAAAAATCCACTCAAGATAGATAACATACTTAAACCTAAGGCATGAAACCTTAAGAATTCTTGAAGAAGATGCTGGGAAGACCCTTTTAGACACTGGCCTAGGCAAAGAATTTTTGAAGAAGACCCCCAAAGCAACTGCAGCAACAAAAATAAACAAATGGAACCTGATCAAATTAAAAAGTTTCTGCACAGCCAAGGAAACTATCATTAGAGCAAATAGACAACCTACAGAATAGGAGAAAATATTTTCCCTGTACACATCCGGTAAAGGTCTGATAACAAGAATCTATCTAGAACTTAAAAGAATCAACAAGAAAAAAATCAAACAACCTCATCAATACATGGACAATGGAAATGAACAGAATCTTTGCCAAAGAAGACAGAATAATGGCCAGCAAACATATAAAAAATGCTCTATATCTATAATCATTAGAGAAATTCAAATCAAAATCACAATGAGATATCACCTAACTCCAATGAGATTGGCCTCTATCAAAAAAAATTCCAAAACAACAAATGCTGGCTAGGATGTGGAGAAACAGGAACACTCTTACACTGCTGGTGGGACTGCAAATTAGTGCAATCTCTGTGGAAAAGAATTTAGAGATACCTCAAAGAGCTAAAAATAGAAATACCATTCAATCCAGCAATAACATTATTAGGCATTTACCCCAAAGAATATAAGACATTCTATAATAAAGACATCTGCATCCAAATGTTTATGGCAGCACAATTCACTATTGCAAGGATGTGGAAACAACCCAAGTGCCCATCAATTCATGTGTGGATTATTAAAATTTGGTATATGTATACAATAGAATATTACTCAAGTATAAGAAATGACAGTGATCTAACACCACTTATATTTTCCTGGATTGAGCTTGAATCCATTATCCGAAGGGAGGTGACACAAGATCAGAAGAATGGGCTTCGCATTTACTCGCCATCAAATTGTACTGACTGATAAACACTGTGGTGCTCAAATGGTGGTGGTATTCTCCAGGGATTAAAGGGTTGAAGGGGGTAGACTCACAACTGAGGGATGCGGTGAGCATTGTGGAGGAGAGGGGCATACCTCTAACACTTGCTAGGGAGAGGCAAAGATATAAAATGTAACCAAAATGTTTGTACTCTCATATTTTCCTGAAAAAATTAATTTTGAATCAGTGTTTAACAAAGCCAAAGTTTGGCTTTGTTGAGCAAGAAGAGAGCTCTAATTATAAAATCTTTATTTTTCAAGAGCAAGCATTGGCATTCTCAGCATCAGAGCATTGAATTTGACTTTATATAGTGGAGGATATTGACTTGAATTTGGTGCCTGCTCAAATTCTTTTTGCTGATGAGTGTACCCAGCTGCATCGACTGTTGGCTTATGACAATTTACATTTATTTACTTCTCTGGAGATTTGCTCTTTACCAGACAGGAGCTGCCTTGCCCAGATGCTCAGCTCTCAACTTGAGCATTGCCTTAGCCCGTGCATGGCTGGCTCCTTGTGTGCAATTTGTGCTTTAGAGTTTTTCCATGGGTTCCAACTAAAGCTAGTCTCCAGTTGAGACCATGTTTTTGTTAATGTTTTCCCCTTGGCTTCCTTTTCTTTCTTTATCCCCTCTCTAAGTTTCAAGCTGACAAGACCAAGTGTTTCTTCTCACTGGAAATGTAGCCCCAACACAAGATGAGGCCAGATCAGGAAACGAAGTCAGGTTTGGGCACTTTTTAGTGATAGTGTGTGTCTTTCTAAGCCAAATTATCATGAGTGAGGATAATCTTTCTTATTAGGATTCATTACAACCTAGATAAAATTGCTATGGTCCTGGAGAATATTTTCTTTTGCTTTACCCCATCTTGGGATATTTTTCCAAGTTCCATTTTCCAACTTGAGCAAATGAGCAGAGCAGAACCTGGGTGAAAATTTCTTTACCCACATGATAACACACCAAGAATCTATCCTCTAATAAGCATATGTCTTCTTTAATTTATGTACATAGTTATACAGGCAATTTTTTTCACATATCTTTTTAATGAATAGTAATTTGGGCAACAATCTGTTAATTTGTAATTGACTGGTAAATAATTCATAGAACCTTACACATTAAACCAAAATAAATTTTACATGTATTAAAGATTTAACTATAGTAAACAAATAAAAACCTTATTTTTAATATTGTGACTATCATTGTTTGAATTTTTAGTATATGCTAGGCGTATGTTAAACATTTTAAATATATGATCTCATATAATCTTCACAACTTCTTATAAAGTAGCTATTATCATTAGACAATTTCAAAGATGAGAAATATGAAGAAAAGATTGGTTAAGTAACTTGCCAAGTATCACCCAATTAAGTTTTCCGGTTGCTGTTGCTGCACAACAAATTATTGTGTGCACTAGTCCTGTGGGTCAGGAATGCAGAAAGTGTGCAGTGGGAAGGGCTTGTCTCTGCTCCATAGTGTCTAGGGCCTCAACTGGGAAGATTCTGTATACCCATTATCTGCTTTATTTGACAACCATTGTTTTAACTTTAATACATTATGAGTGTTGTTCTTATTTCTTACAAAGTGATATAAAAATGTACTTTCTCACTGTTCTCCATGTCATTAAATCTCTATTGAATTATGGTTAAGCAGTCAGCTACTGACAACACAATACTGACAATGCAGCCCTTTAGAAACTCCATTACTCTCCTGATAACAACTCATGGCTGTATGCTTCTCTTGAGAATTGCCCTCAGCCAAGAGGAGCATCTCACCTGGAAATTACTGGGAAATTCTTCCTCTCCCAACGGTGTCCCACAGCCAGTGGTTGAGGGATGTGGTGTACATATTATATAATGTGGGTATAAAAGGCAGGCTAACTTGCACAAGTTGGGACCAGGGATAGCATATTCATACCTCAGAGTTCCCTTTTGGGTAAGGCCTGATTCCCGGAAGCACATCTTTTCCAAGTGTCACCCCATCACATCTTGTTTGCCCTGTCTCCTTACAGTTTGTTTCTGAGAGCACTTCTTCATTGCATGATTTGCATAAGAATCCCCTTCTCAGGTTCTACTTCTGTTGGACCTGGCCAAAGACAGTTGAGACCAGGAATGGTTGTAAATAGCAGACCATAATAATACATTTTCAACTGGGTTGCTCAGTTGGCTGAATGCCAATGAAGACCCCATGGTGGTAGGTGGAGTGCTGACAGTGGCTGATGCACAGTAGCAATGGGATTGTTAAGAATTTCAGTTGTGGTGAACTTGGACTTCAAACAGGCAAAAAGAGATGCTTTAGCTTGTGATTGTCTCTGACTTCTGAGAAGCACAGAGACAATAGTATTTATAAGGGTTGTGGAATTAGATGACTGTTGCTAAGCACAACTGAAGCACCAAAGAGAGAAAATGGCAGGCTTGTATTTATAAATCCAATTTCGAGCAAAGGGAGTCAGAGGCCTTTTTGACAACATTTCGAGATACCTTCATTTCTTGCCACTGACAGTGAGAAATGACAAGGCCTTTTTGAGAATATTTCGAGATACCTTCATTTCTTGAGACTGACAGTGAGACATGACATTTAGTTGTAAGGGTTAGAAAACTTCAAAGAAGATGGAATTCTCAGCTCAGACAAGTCTCCTGAGCTAAAGTTAGGGTCCTTGTAAGGAAGGAGCATAACTTGGTGACTTGGGATGATTGGGGATATCTGGATGGATTAACTTAACTCTTTGAACCCCTAAATGCTTTTTGTGTCCCAATCTCCATGCTGAAAGATAGAAGAGCTAGAAGAGCATAGAGAAATCATAAATGATAAAAGGGTCTTATAGAATAATGCTTGATCTTCCCAAGATTTGCCTATACTTTTTCTGCTGCTCACCAAAGCAATTAATTGGGTCAAAGCTCAAATTAGACCAAGTGGAAAGTGCTGATCTTTTTAAGAGAGGAGAAGGATTTTACACTGAAGGATCTTCAGAGCCTAGCTGACATATACTGGCTACAACTGGGAGAGCATGCCTGGAACTACATCTTGGGAGTGCTAGAATGATGTGTTGGAATATGAAACCAAGTAAGGGTGAGTTTGTTGATATGTGGCAATTTCCCATGATAAGGACACCAGAAATCTCTGCTCCTGATACATTGTTGGAAGGCTCCTGAAAAGTTGGAAAAAGTGGTAGCCCACATTAAAATGTAATTTTACCCCCCCCAACTCCCCATCTCTGGGTAATATTACAGCTATAGGACTCAGTGTGCATTGTTGGGCAGGGGAAGGGCAGGACTCTAACCCCCACTAGGGACAGGCAATGATATAAAATGTAACCAAAATGTTTGTACCCTCACAATATCCTGAAATTAAAAAAATAAAAGACCTGTACATTAAAAAATGTAATTTTACATTTCTACTTGTTAGATTGTGGAGGAGGGGAAAAAAAAGCTCTGAGAAGTCAACATGCTAGAATAGATCTCTTATATATGTTTGAAAACACTACCTGCTAGCTTGCATCAAGGAAATAATCTACAGTTGAAGGATTTGTCGGCATCATTGTCACTTTCCTCTGTAAACTCTGGTGGGAAGAGGCGCTGTTACAGAATTGGCTCCCTAATAATAGGGATAATAGGATCATGGACTAGCAAAAGCCAGGTGTCAGCACTCAATTATTAAATTCAAGGTGGGTATAACTACTATAATGGGTAGAAAGACTGGAAGGTAGCCCAGAGGAGTATGACTTCTAGAACTCTATGGAGATAACTAATAAAATATACTTTTTTAAGGGATAAGGCACATACAAAAGTAGTACTTAATAGACATGATCAAAAGAAATGAAGAATGGATGAGCAGAATACTGGCTTCAACTGATCAATGGAAAGTCATAATACCTTGCCCTGTTTTCCAGTTCTCAGACCAAGGAACATTAAGCCAATGGCCATTATATGGTATAGTCTGCCTGACAGATAAAACTGTGAGTCTGGGAGTCAACACTTTACCTGGTTGGGAATACACTGGGAAGCCACTTTGGGAATTTGTATTTGCTGTGCTGCAGCTTGAGGCTGTGAGCATCTAGTGTCCTGATTCCCAGAGGACACACCCTTTCATCAGATGGCTCAGCAGGTGTCTCACTAAACCTAAAGCTATGGATGCCTTTTGGACAACTGGGGCTTCTTGTGTCAGTTGAATAATAGACACATAAAGGAGTTAGCATATTAGAAGAGGTAATTAACTCTGAACATCATGAGAAAGTAGAAATGCTACTACATATGGAAGCAGGAAGGAATATGTTTGGCATTCAGGCAATCTACCAAGGCATCTCTTATTGGTCTCCTGCCCAGTTTTAAATGTGAACAGGCAAGTATAACACCATAGCTTCTTAAGTTCATAGTAATCTGGAGTTCAGACACCTTTAGCATGAGGGTCTGGATTATCCCACCAGTCAAGCAACCTTGCCCAGCAGAGGTGAGGTTGGGTTGGATAATGAAGAAATGATGAGTATCACTCATGTACCCTTGGCCAGTGGCAACAGTGGAGAACAGTTCTTCCTGCTAACCTCCTTCTTATAACATTTCCAAGAAATTTTGACTAATTGGGGAAAACTGCTTTGATATTATAATTTTAATGTGAGAAACAAGTTGCTCTCGGTGCACAAGGCACAGACCACAATAGATGCAATTGAAGCCCAGTCCAAATCCTCTTGGTGGTGGTGTGATTATTATCTGGCTATCACTAACAATGACACCCTGCTCCTGAGACTTGATCTTGTACCAGAGGAACTATTTCAGGTAGAAATGCTTTCCATTGAGGGTTGCACACAAAAATGCAGGGGCAAGTGAGCTTGCTCCTTTGTCTTGAGATGGGATAAGTCTGTGCTGTGAATTAAACTCTGACACTATCTTTAGGATCAGCTTGATACATAAGCTGAAACCATATATATATATATTTTTTTTTTTTGCCTTGTTGTCCCTCTGTTCTCTACTCTGCTTTCTTCACTCCTTTACAGGTTATTTCTGAAAGCACTTTTTCAGTAAATTAGTTGCACTAGAATTCACATCTCAACTTCTGCTTCTAGGGAACCAAACCTAAGACACTCAATTTTTCAGTTATATAATCTAGCCCACAGATTAAATGTCCTTCTTTGTGCATTGGCCCTGCAACTCCAGAAAACATCTGTTTTAGTGCTTTGTGGCATCCACTGTGGGTAGCATACCCTGATCTATCTTACCTGCCTGTCTCAAGGTTTTAGCCAAAGTTTTAACCTCTTTGGTACGAGCGTCTACTATAGTCCACAGCCACAGATGAACGCGCACAGCCGAGCGTCGATTTTAGCTGACAGCCGTGATATGACTTTTGTAATTTTTCATTTATCAAAATAACACCCCCCCACACTTCTGTAACTGGCTAGGAGACCTGAGCTGACAGTTATATCTGCATCCCACGCTTCTGACTATATGCTTTCTCACTTCTGCAGCATCTCAGGCAGATGGGGTTCTTGGCCTGGAGGAATACCCCAGCCCTCATTTCTGCAGGATCTGAATGTTTGCTGGTTTTGTCTTTATTGGTTGTTACAGTTCTCTGTTAAAAAGGACTATTAGGAAAGGGAGTAATAAAGATGTCCCGGATAATTCCCTGATTTTCACACACCATTTTTCTTGCCCCTATTGTGTAGTAGAAGCTTAAATTCCTCTTGTAATCAAAATGAATTCTCCAGCCAGTACAGTGACCTTTTCCTCCACCTATTTGACAGAAACAATTGAGATGCTTTGATATTCTGCTCTCTCCTCTCTCCTCTCCCTCTTCTCACTCTTTCTTTCTATAATGAAGCCACTGAGGCATTCTGGGCTGGGGGCGTCCCCCCTACACCATGAGAAAATATTTTGATATGTGTGCCTCAGGTTAAATTTTTCATATAATAATGAAAGATAAAAGAATTTCAAAAACACCTTCTCAAAAGAATTCCTTGCCTTGGGAGGCTACTGTCATGTTGCAAAATCTGATTTTAAATGTCAAACCCTGCATATTATTGCATCATTTTAGCTTTCTTTTTTAATGTACCAAATCTTGTTTCATTTCTGGGTTGGGGATTATGCAGGGGGTACTAGAGTCAAGTTGGCAAGAGAGAAAAATCATGTCAAAAGTAAAATATAGAGATTGCCAGGGTCAGAGAGCTGACTCTGGGCTCTGAACCATTCTGCCCCAATGGTCCTCAGCTCTAAAATGGGAATAGAATGTGATATTGGAGAATTAAAGAAGAAAATTAGTGGTCATTGTTGTTAAATGAATGGTAGATAGAATTTTAAAAGGTGGGTTCTATAAATAAATCCAAAAAGGCTCTACTAGGATGGTGGAGGAAGTGTGATTAGTGTGGCACCCTAATCACATGGTGGCATGATATACCTGTGAGTATATTTAAGTAATTCTGCTCTAGAGTTTCTCATCTTGGATGAAGTTGGAGAGACCCTGGCCCAGAGAGTCCGCATGGCTTCCCACAGTTTTTCAGATGAAGAGGATGGTCATAAGGAAAAAATAGGAGCAAAGAAAAAAAGAAAAACAAAACAGTGACATAAATTTGCTACAAAAAAACTGCATAAAACTGGTATTAACTGAGTAGCACCTAAGTGGACACATAGGTACTACAGTAATAGGGTATTGGGCAGGTGGGAGGGGGGAGGGGGGCGGGTATATACATACATAATGAGTGAGATGTGCACCATCTGGGGGATGGTCATGATGGAGACTCAGACTTTTGGGGGGAGGGGGGAAATGGGCATTTATTGAAACCTTAAAATCTGTACCCCCATAATATGCCAAAATAAAAAAAAAATTAAAAAAAAAAACTGCATAAACTTAAGGAAATATTTACACACATCCCTTATCCTGATTTTACAACCAGAGATGAACTGGCCAAAAACTTCCATTGTCAACTGAACATCATTGACAACTGGTTCCAGAATAATAGAGCCAGACTTCCACCTGAGGAGAGACGTAGACTATTTGTTATTTGGAAACAACAAAATTTGCAAGTCCAAACTTGTCCACTTTTAAGTCTCCAAGATACCCAGGCTGTGGCTCTCAACTATGACACCAAGCAGAGCCTCTCTTGTGCCCAGAAGGTTCTGACGGGTAGAGTTGGTTGCTCCTCTCTGGAGAAACGGGGTTCTCAGTCAATGAGCAGACTCCAGTTGCTCCTATCTGGGCCTAGGCACTAAAAAGCAACCAGGTGATGTTTTGGAGGATCAAGGTGACCCAGGAAGTGGTCATTCTCCTTCCTGTCCTTTTCTAAGCTACAGCTCAATAACATACCTTCTTCCTCCTACATCTTCTGTGCCTTATTTTGTCAGGAAAAGCACTGAGACCAGGGAAAGCCAGCATGCAAGACTTTTTCATTCACATTATGCTCATAGTGAGTATGGAGTGAGAAAGCTGCAAGAAGAGCAGAAGAAAGAACGTCATCATTGTTCACTATTGCAAGAACAGCAGCAGAATGATTGGCAATATCACCTGAAGCAGCACCAACAAACTCTGAATATCAAGAGAGGCAACCCAGGGCTCGAATGCAGCAGCCGCTGCTGCTGTCTCTGGGTCAAGACATGCACCAAGGGGCTTCAGATCAACCCAGGGCTCGAATGCAAGAGCCACCGCTGCTGTCTCAGGTCAAGACATGCACCAAGGGGCTCAGATCAACCCAGGGCTCGAACGCAGCAGCTTTGGGTTGAGAGGGACCAGGGATGCAGCTCCAGGAAGTAGCGCTAAGTTTCAGAAAGCCATGAGCATAGGTCAGTAGTCCACAGTACCCATACAGAAGCCCAAGGCAAAGGCCCATACAGAGGCCTCCATGTTAACTGTCTTCTGAAAGGTTCTATGAGCTGTTGGTCCCTTGGTCCCTTCTGGTTGAGAAGCAGTGTTCACATGTGTTATAACCCCTGATCATATAGGTTATATAGTGTTCTGGAAAAGTCTGATCTAAAGTGTGGAGTGAAAAATGAACAAGCACAAAGGTAGCAAGAGCATCCCTAAAACCACAAGAGTTACAAAATCTAAAAGCAATTTCTTCTTCAGAAGAAGGAACTCTTGCCCAATCTTTGCTCCAGGCATTGTTCCCCCCAGAAATATGATATCTAAAAAGAAGTACAACAGTACAAGGAACCCCACAACAGCTGCTTTTGGAAGGGAGGTCTGATGGCTGCTATTGCAAAGCTCTCAACTCCACAGACCTAGATAGTATCTTCAGGACATGGAACACGTCCTGCCATGGCTCAGCCGTATCTCCCAGCAGCCAGCCCCAGTGAAAACTCTGGCTGAAGGGTATTATAACAGCATCAGCCTGGCCTCCATACATCTAACAGGCAGCACTATTAAAGGCAGGAGTTGATTTTGGACATGACAGCTCCACTAGCCAACATGTTCTCTGGGCACCCACTGGGGCCTCCACCACCTTCACTGGGATTCTCAGGCCAGGATTTGCTTCTTTGGGCAGCGCCAGGCTTGCTGTGAAATCTTCTAACATTACTTTTATGGACAAGTTGGAGTTATCTTTTGAGGCTTGTTTTGCTTCTTTGGTGAGTCAGGACTGCATCGATGGCACTGATCATGAAGAAATTCGAACTGGTGTTGATCAGTGTATCCAGAAATTTCTAGATATTGCACACATACAGAATTTTTTTCTACAAAAAAGATTGCAGTCATCTTTCCAGAACAAGTTATCAGAGAGAATGTCTTAGAACTAAGGAATGAATTACAGCAGAAAGATGTGCTGGTTCAGACGCACTTGACAAAGCTGCCTTGGCAACAGGTGCTGGAGGACATCAGTGTGCAACACAAAAAGCCAGCGGACATCCCTCAGGTCTCCTTGGCCTGCCTGGAACAGGCGTCAGCCACCATCCCTGCACCTGAAGGGGAGGGCAACAGTGGCAGCCCGAGAGTGTGCCAGTGTGCGAGGCAGCTTCAAACAGTTTGCCACACGATTTGCATGATGATACTTACAGATTGTTTGCTTAAATTTTTGTATGACTTTTCATCTCTTGTGTTTCCAGTTGTTATGTTAGGTTGTTCTATCTGAGGGAAAAAATGATCATAGTCTGAGAATGGGGATGCGGATTTAGCTAGGCCTTTTATGGTAATTGCTCCACAATGGTAATGTAGAAAAATAGGTAAATCTGCTGTGTTTAAACTTTGAACTACCTCAGGAAGAGGAATCTAATGCAACAATATTTATAATGCATCCAGAACTCTCTGAGGATACTGTAAATAGGTAGGAAGAGGATTAAATTATCCCGGGTTAATATAGTAATAGTACAGTAGAATTTCTAGGCTATTATTGCTTTTATTTGGGGTAAGTTGATATTTTGTGTGGTGTTTATTTACTTTTTTGATGAGGAAGGATGTAGCAGGAACAGTGATATACTAAATTTTGTTGCATTCTGTGGTAATGAATCAGTGTAAATAATATGGCAGACTGTGTCTTAGCACCATGGCAGTTGGGGCATAGGTAAAGTATGAGGCATTAAAGCTTTCTCTTATTGTAAACAACAAAAAAAGTAAAATATACCTTTCCCTGTTATGAATTCTTCCTATCTCAGAGGCCTCTGCATCTGTGTGCAGGACCTTGGCTGCTCTACCATATCTGCTTCTGCACCTTTTGACAAGGCTGAGCTTGGGTCTGATATGTCAACTTGAGAGCCTTCTTATTTCTTCTACAAACAGTCCTTCTCTCTTCCTCTTGTTGAATTAACTACATTAATGGTGAGAATTTTCCAGGAGCTCCTCTTGTGCCCCATGGAATTTAAGCTTTTACAGTAATGTAAAAAACTTGGATGTCTTCTTCAATGAGTCCTGAAGTCCCCAATGTTGCTCCTATGTTTCCTGTTTCCACATTATTGCCTCTGCAATAATTTATCTAACTTCAGTATATAAACAAAGATATCTTGGTTTTCATCTACTAGGTGATCAGAAATTTAGCATTTTTGGTCTAACATGATGTATGAAATCAAACAAAATGGCTGTTACAGATTGGCCTCTCCCCGAGGCATCGGCTGCTTTGAAACCACAGGTGGTGTACAATGCCAGGCCCTGGAGAAAGTGTCTTACTCTTGGCTACCCTCTGCCTCAAGGAAGGACAAGCCTCCACGTTTCAGGGGTTTGATTCAGCAGCAATTCCAAATACTCCTCTGTTTCTACACTTTCTGTAAATGCCCCTTTCAAAGAGCTCTTCTCACAAGTACATTTGAAAGAAAGGAAATTAGTCGTATTTTATTCACAATTCAGTTCAATGTTATATCTGTGTGTCTCATTTCCACCATGGACCCTGGTTCATTTGATACTGCTTAATCTCTGGGACTCCTCAACTACTATCTTTGATATAATAAAATTTATTATGATTTTAACATTAAATAGATAATGAGCACTTTCTCATGCCTAGTGCTGATCCTAAGCCATTTATGCATATTATCACATTTTATTTTTATTATCACCTTGTGAAGTACAGGGAGTCAAGTTACTTTCCTAAAGTCACATAAGTGGTAGAGCTGTAATTTGAAATGAGAAACCATAGGAGCATTATCCTGAACTGATATGAAGCTGCTCCCATGAAATGGGCTGCACTAGAGAAGTTAAAGCAGGAGGACCCAGGTTCTTTATTCACAAAGGCCCCACCATTTAGGGCTATATGGAAATATAAGGATCACTGAACTGATATATAGGTGGAGCAAAAATGTGAACCACACACTAAATATGACCATTTACATAGTTCAATGGAAACAGAAGGAAAGTGAAGTCTTTTCCAGATGGTCCCCTCATGGAGATAACACAGCTCCTCAATTTTTTCCTCTGCCTCTATCCAAGTCTTTCTTCAAACACTATTGTTTTCCCTCATCTCTTTTGTTCTAAATAGTGTCCTCAGTACCTTGAGCACCTCCTCAATACCTAGCAGATGGAGAATATCCAGAATATACTTGTCAAAGGAATGAATCTAGGAATAGATTAGGCCTGATTGGTTAGTTCCAATTTAATAGTGAGTACATGTGGTTATTCCATTTTTGTGATACTTTGCTTAGAAGAATGGACTCTAGTTCCATCCAGTCTGTTACAAAAGATATTAGTTCACCGTTGTTTTAATGTTGAATTGTATTCCATAATATACACATACCACACTTTATTAATCCACTCATGTATTGATGGGCACATGAGTTGATTCCACATCTTTGCAATTGTGAATTGTGCTGCAATAAACATTTGCATGCGGCTGGGCACGGTGTCTCATGCCTGTAATCCTAGCACTCTGGGCAGCCGAAGCAGGTAGATTGTTTGAACTCAGGAGTTCGGGAATAGCTTGAGCAAGAGAGAGACTATATTTCTACTAAAAATAGAAAGAAATTAGCTGGACAACTAAAAATATATACAAAAAATAACCAGGCATGGTGGCATGTGCCTGTAGTCCCAGCTATTCAGGAGGCTGAGGCAGGATTGCTTGAGCCCAGGAATTTGAGGTTGCTGTGAGCTAGGCTGACGCCAAGGAACTCTAGCCCAGGCAACAGAGTGAGACTCTGTCTCAAAAACAAACAAACAAACAAACAAACAAACAAACCACAAAAAACATTTAAGTGCATGTGTCTTTTGATAAAATTACTTTTTTTCCTTTGGGTAAATACCCAATAATAGGATTGCTGGATCAAATGATAGGTCTACTTTTAGTTCTTTGCAGTATTTGCACACTATTTTCCATAGAGGCTATACTGATTTACAGTCCTGCCAACAGTGTATAAGTGTTCCCTTCTCTCACATCCACACCAGCACCTGTTGTTTTGGGACATTTTGATAAAAGCCATTCTCATTTAGGTGATATCTCACTGTGGTTTTGAACTACATTTCCCTGATGATTACAGATGTTGAGCATTTATCATATGTTTATTGTCCATTAGTCTAGCTTCTTTTGAAAAGCATCTGTTCATGTCTTTTGCCCACTTTTTTTTTATGGGGAAGTTTGATTTTTTTTCTTGCTGACTTGTTTGAGTTCTTTATAGAGTCTGGTTACAGCCCTTTATCAGATGTATAGCATGCAAATATTTTCTTCTATCCATTCTGTAGGTTGTCTATTCACTCTATTGATTGTTTCCTTGGCTTTAACAGAAGTTTTTAGTTAAATCAAGTCCTATTTGTTATTTTGTGTTGTTGCTGTGATCACCTTTGGGGTCTTATTCATAAATTCTTTGCCTAGGCCAATATCTATAAGAGTTTTTCCAACATTTTTTTCTAAAATTCTTATAGTTTTATGTCTTAGTTTTAAGTCTGTTATTCATCATGAATTAATTTTTGTGAGTGGTGAGATATGCAAATCCTGTTTCAGTATTCTACATGTGGCTATCCAATTTTCCCAGTAGCATTTATTTTTTAAATTTTTAAAATCTTTTTAAAAATTTTAAAATTCAGTATATTGTGTGGGTACAAACATTTTGGTTACATGTAATGTGTTTGCCTTGCCCAAGCCAGAGCTATAAGCATGTTCTTCCCCCATACAGTGGGATCCACTTCCATTAGTTGTGGGTTTACACCCCCCACACACACACCTGACTGGCAACCAATGAGTATTACTACCGTGTGAACACCTCAGTGTTGATCAGTTAGTACCAATTTGATGGCAAATACATGTGGTGCATGTTTTTGCATCCTTGTGATACCTCACTTCAAAGGATGGGCTAATCTCTATCCAGGATAATATAAGAGGTGCTAGTTCACCACTGTTTTTTGTAATTGAGTAGTATCCCATTATACATATACCAAATTTTATTAATCCACTCATGTATTGATGGGCACATGGGTTTTTTCTAGATCTTTTAAAAAAATTTCAGCATATTATGGGGGTACAAATATTTAGGTTACATATATTACCCTTGCCCCCATTTCTCCCCAAGTCAGAGCTTAAAGTGTGTCCATCCCCCAGATGGTGTGTATTGCACTCATTATGTGTATATATACACATCCCCTCCTCGTCCCTCCCATATACCCAATGCCCAATAAATGTTGTTCCCATATGTGCACTTAGGTGTTGATCAGTGAAACCAATTTGATGGTGAGTACATGCAGCGCTTATTTTTCCACTCTTGGGATACTTCACTTAGTAGAATGGGTTCTAGCTCTATCCAGGAAAATATAAGAGGTGCTATATCACCATTGTTTCTTATAGCTGAATAGTACTCCATGGTATACACATACCATATTTTATTAATCCACTCATGTATTGATGGGCACTTGGGTTGTTTCCACAGCTTTGCAATTGTGAATTGTGCTTCTATAAACATTCAAGTGCAGGTATCTTTTTTATAGAATGTCTTTTGTTCCTTTGGGTAGATGCCCAGTAATGGGATTACTGGATCAAATGGTAGATCTACTTGTATCTCTTTAAGATATCTTCATATTGCTTTCCACAGAGGCTAAACTAGTTTGCAGTCCCACCAATAGTGTAGGAGTGTTCATAGCTCTCTGCATCCCGCCAACATTTATTGTTTTGGGACTTTTTGATAAAGGCCATTCTCACTGAAGATAAGTGATATCTCAATGTGGTTTTGATTTGCATTTATCTAATGATTAGAGATGTTGAGCATTTTTCCATATGTTTGTTGTCCATTATTTTGTCTTCTTTTGAAAAGTTACTGTTCATGTCCTTTGCCCACTTCTTATAGGGTTGTTTGATTTTTTTCTTGCTGATTTTCCTGAGTTCTAAATAGATTCTAGTTATCAGCCCTTTATCAAAAGTGTAGCATGCGAATATTATCTCCTATTCTGTCAGTTGTCTGTTTTCTCTCGTGATAGTATCTTTTGCTGTGCAGAATCTTTTAAATCTGATCAGGTCCCATTTATTTACTTATTTTTGTTGTTGATGTGATTGTCTTTGGGATCTTATTCATAAATTCTTTGCCTAGGACAATATATAGAAGAGTATTTCCAATGTTTTCTTTTAGGATTCTTATAGTTTCATGCCTTAGGTTTAAGTCTGTTATCCACTATAAGTTGAATTTTGTGATAGATGAAAGGTGTGGATACTGTTTCAGTTTCCACTGTATTTTGTAGTTCCCTGAATTGATTCTTCATTTCCAGGAGTTCGGTTAAACTTTTCTTCATTGTGTCAATTTCTTTTTCCAGATCCTGGAGGCTTTTTGAGGTTTCTTTGTGTTGGTTATTGAGTTGTTGTTGCAGCTCGGTGAGTATTCTTATGATCCACATACGAAATTCCTCTTCTTTCATTTTGGTTGCCTGATTTTGGTTGGTGTCCGTTTCTAGGGGGCTGGTGCTCCTCTTAGGGGGTGTGTTTTCTGTTTGGTTCTTCATATTTCCTGAGTTCTTTCGCTGATTTCTTCCCATGTCGATCAGTTGTTGTTTCTTTCCTTTAGGTTATTGTTTGGGTATTCACACACCTTGTTTAGTTTCTGAGGCATTAGGTGGTGTCTATGGGTCAGATTGGACCACTCCCTGTATATTGAGTCAGTGGGTGCCGTGGAAAGGCTGTGCAAGATGCTGTCCCTGTCAGTAGGTGGTGTTTGCTTGGAGGAACAGGCTATGCTGTTGATTTTGTGTCCTGTTATCAGCACTTGTTCTGGGCGGAGCTGGGTTGGGTAAGCCTGCCTTCAGGCAGTTAGCAGGGGTCAAAGTTCTGTTGTCTGCTTCCAGAAAAAGCTGTCAGGGCGGGGCTGGAATGGTCCCGCTCAGCCAGAAAGTCTGGGTGTGGGGGTGGGGTTGTCTGAGACCCGCAGTCTGGAGCAGGCCTCGCTTCTATCCACCCTCCCCAAGTCCGCAGCTACTCCTGGGCCTCTGCCAGCAGGCCAGAGCACACGCCACCAGGCCTCCCCGGATTGTGATGCCGGCGGGGAGGTTCTCTGCACAGAAACGCTGCCTGGGCTGGGCGCACAGCCTCCCTTTGGTGGGAGGGTTGCCCTCTAGGATGCTGATCTGCCCCTGGAGGCACACACACCTCAGCAGGTTGTTCACAAATATCCCTTCTGTGCCCTGGGGAATGCTAGACCTCGGTGCACGGGATCTGGTCTGCAGGTCGGACCTCTAGGTCCCAGAGTTCAAACTGTATCCCCACCAGGGAGAGGATTTCCGGTCCCAATTCACCCACAGGGAGCCCAAGGGTCTATGTCTCTCAGCCTCTGAGTCAGCACTGTTCTCCTGGGAACACCATGCCAGCAGCACCTGGGAGGGCGGGCGGGTAGGGAGCTCACAGTCTGAGTTCCCCTGAGTCAGGTGTAAGGTCCCAAACGGGAAGGTCCCGTTCCCTGGAGGTGCCTCCGGCTGGTGGCTGTATTGTCTCTGTGGGCAGCTGCGGGTAGGGTTGGCGGAGGGGAGGAGGAGGCAATATGGCGCCTGCCGTGTGGCTCGGGTCTGTGCACACGGAGGTGCCCGGAGGAAGTTGGGAACCTGGTGCCACGTCTGCTACAGGCTCACCGTTGGCAGGTGGCGGCAGTCTCTGGGCTGGTGTCCGCAGGTCTCTCCACCCGCTGGGGAGCCCACCAGCAGTCCCGAATGCAGGGGAGGGGAAACAGCAAATCCACCTACCCTTGCCGCTGGTCTCCGGGCTGCTCCGGTGGTCTCAGCCTCCCGTTCTCCTCCGCAGCCTCCTCCCGTGGAGTCTCCTGGGGTCTCAGGTACCCCTCCTTCCGGCCCTTGTCCGCTGTATGCTCGTCTTCTTGCTTCTTTCCTCTAATTTCTGCTAGAATCTGTCTTTTCTGCAGAGCCCTCTGTCTAGCGGTGTTATTCGTCCGCCATCTTGCCAGCTCTCAGTCTGTTCTTTTTGTTTGTTTGTTTTCTTATTGTTTATGAACAGGGTGATATCTTTTTTTTCTAGTATATTGCGGTGGTACAAATGTTAAGGTTACCTATATTGCCCTTGCCCCTCCTGCCCCCTCGAGTCAGAGCTTCAGGCACATCTATCCCCCAGTTGGTGTGCATCACATTCATTATGTATTGTATATGTGCATTTCCTCACCCCCACCTGCCTGACACCTGATAAATGTTATTCCCATATGTCCGCTTAGGTGTTGATCAGTTAATACCACTTTGCTGGTGAATACATGTGGTGCTTATTTTTCCATTCTTGGGTTACTTCACTTAATAAAATGGGTTCCAGCTGTATCCAGGAATATACAAGAGGTGCTATATTACCATTGTTTCTTATAGCTGAATAGTACTTCCTGGTATACATATACCATATTGTATTAATCCACTCATGTATTGATGGGCACTTGGGTTGTTTCCACAGCTTTGCAATTGTGAATTGTGCTACTATAAACATTGGAGTGCAGTTGTGTTTTTCATAGAGTGTCATTTGTTCTTTTGGGTAGATGCCCAGTAATGGGATTACTGAATCAACTGGTAGTTCTACTTGTATCGCTTTAAGGTATCTCCATATTGCTTTCCACAGAGGCTGAACTAGTTTGCAGTCCCACCAGCAATGTAGGAGTGTTCCTATCTCTCGATATCCACACCAAAATTTATTGTTTTGGGAATTGTTAATAAAGGCCATTCTCACTGGAGATAAATGATATCTCATTGTGGTTTTGATTTGCATTTCCCTGATGATTAGAGATGTTGAGCATTTTTTCATGTTTGTTGTCCATTGTTTTGTCTTCTTTTGGAAAGTTTCTGTTCATGTCCTTTGCCCACTGTTTGATAAGGTTGTTTGATTTTTCCTTGCTGATTTTCCTGTGTTCTAAATAAATTCTAGTTATCAGCCCTTTATCAGATATGTAGCTTGTGAAAATTTTCTCCCATTCTGTGGGTTGTCTGTTTGCTCTCTTGACATTTTCTTTGGCAGTGCAGAAGCTTTTTAAATTGATCTGGTCCCATTTATTTATTTTTGTTGATACTGTGATTGCCTTTGGGGTCTTATTCATAAATTCTTTGCCTAGGCCAATGTGTATAAGAGTTTTTCCAGCATTTTCTTCTAGAATTATTATAGTTTCATGCCTTAGGTTTAAGTCTGTTATCCACAATAGTTGATTTTTGTAAGAGGTGAAAGGTGTGGATCCTGTTTCAGTCTTTTACATGTGGCTATCTAGTTCTCCCTGTACCATTTATTCAATTAGGATTCTTTTCCCCATTGTATGTTTTTGTCTTCTTTTTCAAAGATTAGATGGCTATATGAGGATGGTTTTATATCTGGGTTCTCTGTTCTGTTCCACTGGTCAATGTTCCTGTTCTGTGCCATTGCCAAGCTATTTTAATTAGTATAGCATTGTAGTATGGTTTGAAGTCTGATAAATTGATGCCACCATTTTGTTTTTATTGCCTAGGATTGCTTTTGCTATATGGGGTCTTCACTGATTCCATACAAAGCATAAAATTATTTTTTCTGTATTTGTGAAAAATGATGGTGGTATTTTAATATGGATTGCATTGACTCTGTAGATCACTTTGGGTAGTATAGACATTTTAGCTATGTTGATTCTGCCTACCCTACAAACATGGTATTGTCTTCCACCTGTTTATATCCTTTGCTATTTTCGTCTTCAGTGTCTCATAGTTCTCCCTGTAGAGGTCCTTTACCTCCTTGGTTAAATATATTCCTAGGTACTTAATTTTCTTTGTTGCTGTTTTGAGGGGAATTGAGTCTTTGATTTGGTTCTCACTTTTACTGTTGCCGGTGTATATGAATGCCTCTGATTTGTGTGTATTGATTTTGTATCCTGAGAGTTCTATGAATTCATTTATCAATTCAATGAGTCTCTTGGTTGAATCTTTTGGGTTTTCTAGGTATAATATCATATCATCAGCAAAGAGTGAGAGTTTGATCTCTTCTGCTCCCATTTTGACACCCTTAATTCTGCTCTCTTGTCTGATTGCTCTAGGAAGGACTTCTAGTGTTGAAGTCCTAGGACAGTCCTATTCTAGGACAGTGTTGAATAGAAGTGGAGACAGTGGGCAACCTTGCCTTGTTCCAGTTCTAAGTGGGAATGCTTTCAATTTTTTTCCATTCATTATGATGTTGGGTGTGGGTTTGTAGTATAAGGCTTTTATAATTTTTAGGTAAACCACATCTATGCCTATTTTGTTGAGTATTCTTATCATCAAAGGGTGTTGAATTTTGTCAAATCCTTTTCTGTGTGTATTGAGAGGATCATATGATCTTTGTTTTTGCTTCTGTTTATATGGTGAATAACATTTATAGATTTGCATATGTTGAACTATCCCTGCATACCTGGGATTAAGCCCATTTGGTTGTGATGGATTATTTTGTTGATAAGCACATGGATTCAATTGAATAGGATTTTGTGGAGAATTTTTGCATCTATATTCATAAGGGATAGTGGTCTGTAGTTTTCTTGTTTTGTTACATCTTTTCCTGGTTTTGTTATCAGGGTTTTGTTGGCTTCATTAAATGTGTTGGGGAGGGCCTCATCCTTCTCGATGTTATGGAATAATTTCTGTAGGATAGGCACCAGTTCATATTTGTAGGTGTGGTAAAAATTCGGGTGTGAAATCATCTGGTCTAGGACTTCTCTTTTTAGGCAGCTTTTTCTTTCTTTCTTTTTTATTTTGGCATATTATGGGGGTACAAATTTTAAGGTTTCAATAAATTAGGCAGGTTTTTTATTGCTGTTTCAATTTCAGTACTTGATATTGGTCAGTTCAAGAATTCTGTATTTTCCTGGTTGAGCCTATGGAGGTTGTGTGTTTCTAAGATTTTGTCCGTTCCTCCATATTTGCCAGTTTGTGTGTATAGAGGTTTTTGTAGTATTTATAATTATATCTTTTATCTCAGTGGCATCCATTGTAATTTCTCCTTTATTGTTCCTTATGGAGCTTATTACAGATTTTTCTTTTCTGCTATTCATTAGTCTAGCCAATGGTGTGTCAATTTTATTTTTTCAAAGAACCAACTCTTTGTTTTATTAATCTTTTGTATAGTTTCCCTGTTGTCAATTTCATTTAGTTCCGATTTGATCTTAATGATTTCACTTCTTCTGCTGGGTTTGGGGTTGATATTTTCTTCTTTTTCCAGCTCTTAGAGACAATTAATTTGGTTGTCTATTTGTGATATTTTTGACGTTTAAATATAAATGTTTATGGAAATAAACTTTCCTCTCAGGACTGTTTTAGCTGTGTCCCACAGGTTTTGATAACTTGTTTCTCCTTTGCCATTTACTTCAAATAATCTTTTGATTTCCATCTTGATTTCCTCATTTATGAAGTGATCGTTCAACAGAAGGTTGTTTAGTTTCCATGACTTTGTGTAGAAATTAGAGTTCCTGTTAGGGTTGATTTCTGCTTTTATTCTACTATGATCTGAAAAGATACATGGTATAATTTCTATTTTCTAAAATTGTTTGATACATGCTTTGTGTCCTGGGATATGGTCAATCATAGAGAATGCCCTCTGAGCTAATGAGGAGCACATATATTCAGTTGTTTTGAGGTATAATGTCCTGTCAATGTCAGTCAGGCCCATTTGTTCTAGACTTCTGCTTAATTCCATTATTTCTTTGTTAATTTTCTGTTTGGAGGATTTGTCGTTTGCTGTCAGCCAGATGTTAAATCTCCAGCTATTATGGTGTTGTTGTTTGTCCATTTGTTTAGATCAAGTAGAGTTTGCTTTATGAATCTGGGCGCACCTAAGTTGGGTGCATACATTTTAGAATTGTTATGTCTTCCTGTTGAACTGTTATGTTCACCATTATATAGTGACCTTCTTTGTCTTTTATTACTAAGGTGGATTTAAAAATTAAGTTATTGGAATCAAGATGTCGGACGAGAAACACCGCCAGAGTGTCTCTGCAGAAAAGACAAATTCTAGCAGAAATTAGAAGAAAGAAGCAAGAAGACAAGCCTACATGGGACGAGGGCTGGAAGGAGGAGTATCTGAGCCCACGGGAGACTCCACAGGAGGAGGTCGCGTAGGAGAACTGGAGGCTGGGACCGCCGAAGCAGCATGGAGACCAGCGGGAAGGGTAGGTGGCCCAGCTATTTCCCCTCCCCTGCATCTTGGACTGCTGGTGAGCTCCCCAGTGGGTGGAGAGATCTGCGGACACCAGCCCTGAGACGGCAGCTGCCAGTGAGTGGTAAGCCTGTAGTGGACATGGCACCAGTCTCCGAAATCCCTCGGGGCAACACCAGGTGCACAGACCCCAGCCGCGCGGCAGGTGCCATATTGTCTCCTTCTCCCCTCCGCCGACCCTACCTGCGGCTGCCCAGAGAGACAATACAGCCACCAGCCGGAGGCACCTCCAGGGAATGGGACCTTCCCTATTGGGACGCTACAGCTGACTAAGGGGAACTCAGACTGTGAGCTCCCTACCCGCCAGCCCTCCCAGGTGCTGCTGGCATGGTGATCCCAGGAGAACGGTGCGGACCCTGAGGATGACAGACATAGACCCAGCTTGGGCTCCCTGTGGGTGAATTGGGACCGGCACTCTTCTCCCTGGTGGGGATACAGTTTGAACTCTGGGACCCAGAGGTCAGACCTGCAGACCAGATCCCGTGCACCGAGGTCTCCCATTGCCCAGGGCACAGAAGGGATATACGTGAACAGCCTACTGAGGTGTGTGTGCCTTCAGGGGAAGATCAGCATCCTAGAGGGCAACCCTCCTCCCAAAAGGAGGCCGTGCCCACAGCCCAGGTGGTGTTTCTGTGCAGGGAACCTCCATGCCGGCATCACAGTCTGAGGAGGCCTGGTGGCATGTGGTCTGGCCTGCTGGCAGAGGCCCAGGAGTAGTCACAGAGTTGGGGACGGTGGAAAGAAGCCAGACACGCTCCAGACTGTGGGAATCAGACAGCCCCACCCCCACACGCAGACTTTCTGGCTGAGTGGGGGCCATTGCAGCCCCTCCTTGGCAGCTTGTCCCAGGGGCAGAGAACAGAACTTTGACCCCTGCTAATGGCATTGGTGGTGCCTGAGGGCAGGCTTACCCAACCCAACTCCACCCAGACTCATTCACAGAACAGCCCTCACTGAGGGGGAGAAAAGGACACACCTGGATGTCACATAGCCCCACCGACCACCTGAGGCACTAGAGTCCCTTTCTACAGGTACGAGACCTGATAAGAGGACACAAAAACAACAGCGTACCGTTCCTCAGAGCAAGCGCAATCTCCTGACAGGGAGGACATCCTGCACAGCCTTTCCACGGCACCTACTGACTCATTATACAGGGAGTGGTCAAATCTCACCCACAGACACCACCTACTGGCTCAGAAACTAAACAGGCATGTGTATACCCAAACAAAAACATAAAGAAAAAAACAACAACTAATCGACATGGGAAGCAATCACCAAAGGAACTCCAGAAGTATGAAGAACCAAACGGAAAACACACCCCCAAAGAGGAGAACCAGCTCCCTAGGACCAGACATCAACCAAATTCAGGCAACCAAAATGAGAGAAGAGGAATTTTGTATGTGGATCATAAGAAAACTCACTGATCTGCAAGAACAACTCAAAGCCAACACAGAGAAACCAAAAAGAGCCTCCAGGACCTGGAAAAAAGTTCACTAAAGAAATAGAAACAATGAAGAAAAGTTTAACCGAACTCCAGGAAATGAAGAATCAATTCAGGGAATTACAAAATACAGTGGAAAGTCACAAGAACAGGATAGATCAAACAGAAGAAAGAATCTCAGAGCTTGAAGATAACACCCTCCAACTAAATAAAACAGTCACAGAGATAGACCAGAGAAACAAGAGAAAAGAGCAAAGCTTACAAGAGATGTGGGATTATGTGAAGAAACCTAATGTGAAGGTCCTAGGGTGACCAGAAGGGGAAGAAGACAATACTCAAGGGTTGGACAAGCTATTTGAAGATATAATAGAGAAAAATTTCACAGGCCTTGCTCAAAATCTCGATATACAAGTTCAAGAAGCTCAGAGGACCCCTGGGAGATTCAATGCAAACAGGAAGACGTCACAACATGCAGTCATCAGGCTGACCAAAATATCAACTAAAGAGGCCCTTCCAAGAGCTGTAAGATGAAAGAAGCAAGTAACATAGAGGGAAAGCCAATTCGAATAAAACCAGACGTCTCTAATGAGACTTTACAAGCAAGGAGAGACTGGAGCCCCATTCTGACTCTACTGAGACAAAACAATGCCCAGCCTAGAATCTTATTCCCTGCAAAACTAAGACTCATATATGAAGGAGAAATAAAAACATACCCAGACAAGCAAAGTCTCAGAGAATTCACCAAGACAAGACCAGCCCTACAAGAAGTACTCAAAACAGTGTTACAAATGGAACACCATAATAAAAACTCATGAATATAAAAACAACCCAAACCCAAAGACTAAAGGCCAGATAATACAATGGCTCAAGAGAGAAATCAAAGCAACAACATCCAATCGAACAGAATGAACAATAATCTACCTTACTATCAGTTCTCTCAATAAACGTGAATGGCTTAAACTCTCCACTCAAGAGACATAGGCTGGCTGAATGGATAAGAAAATACAGGCCAAGTATATGCTGTCTGCAAGAAACACATCTAACCTGAAAGGATGCATGTAGACTAAAAATAAAAGGGTGGAGATGAGTATTCCAAGCAAATGAAAGCCCCAAAGAAGCCTGGAGTGGCAGTTCTAATTTCAGATGATTTAGTTTTTAAACCAACAAAATTAATGAAAGAGAGGAGGGCCATTATATAATGGTGAAGAGCACACTACACAAGAAGAGATAACAATTTTAAATACATATGCACCCAAATTAGGTGCACCCAGATTCATAAAGCAAACCTTACTGGAGCTAAGTAAATGGATTAATAGCAACTCCATAATCACCAGAGATTTCAACACCCCACTGACGGCACAAGACAGATCCTCCAAACAGAAAATTAATAAATAAATAATGGACTTAAACAAAACTCTAGAATAATTGGAGCTGACTGACATTTACAGAACATTCTACCCTAAATCCACTGAATATACGTTCTTCTCATCAGCTCACGGGACATTGTCTAAGATTGACCATATCCTAGGACACAAGGTAAACCTCAAGAAATTTAAAAAAATAGAAATCATACCATGTATCTTCTCAGATCACAGTGGAATAAAAGTAGAAATCAACCATAATAGATACTCATATTTCTACACAAAAACATGGAAATTAAACAACCCTCTACTAAATGATTACTTCATAAATGAAGAAATCAAGATGGAAATAAAAAAATTCTATGAACAAAATGACAATGGAGACACAAGTTATCTAATCCTCTGGGACCCAGCGAAAGCAGTTCGAAGAAGAAAGTTTATCTACATAAATGCCTATAACCAAAAGTCAAAAAGATCACAAATAGACAATCTAATGAAATGACTCAAAGAGCTGGATAAAGAAGACCAGACTAACCCCAAAACCAGCAGAAGAAATGAAATCAACAAGATCAAATCAGAACTAAATGAATTTGAAAACAGAGAAGCTATTCAGGAGATTAACAAAACAAAAAGTTGGTTCTTTGAAAAAATAAACAAAATTGACATGCCATTGGCTAAGCTAATGAAAAGCAGAAAAGAGAAATCTCTAATAAGCTCCATCAGGAACAAAAAAGGAGATATCACAACTGATTCCAAACAAATATAAGATATAATTTATGAGTACTATAAAAATCTTTATACACACAAACTGGAATATGTGGAGGAAATGGACAAATTTCTAGAAACACACAGCCTCCCTAGGCTCAACCAGGAAGAAATAGATTCCCTGAACAGACCAATCTCAACAGCTGAAATAGAAACAGCAATTAAAAATCTCCCTAAAAAGAAAAGTCCCGGTCCAGATGGTTTCACACCCAAATTTTACCACACTTACAAGGAAGAACTAGTACCTATCTTGCAGAAACTATTCCACAACATCGAGAAGAACGGAAACCTCCCCGACACCTTTTATGAAGCGAATATTCCTCTGATACCAAAACCAGGAAAGGATGCAACCAAAAAAGAAAACTACAGACCAATATATCTAATGAATATAGATGCAAAAATTTTCAACAAAATCTTAGCTAACCGAATCCAGACGCTTATCAAAAAAATAATCATCACGACCAAGTGGGCTTCATCCCAGGGATGCAGGGATGGTTCAACATACGTAAATCTATCAACGCAATTCACCACATAAACAGAAGCCAAAACAAAGACCACATGATTCTTTCAATACATGCAGAAAATGCGTTTGACAAAATTCAACACACTTTCATGATACGAACATAAACAAAATAGGCATAGAAGGAACATACCTAAAACTGATACAAGCCATATATGACAGACCCATAGGCAACATCATATTGAATGGGGAAAAGTAGAAAGCATTCCCACTTAGAACTGGAACCAGACAAGGCTGCCCACTATCTCCACTTATATTCAACATAGTGCTGGAAGTCCTGGCTACAGATATCAGACAGGAAAGTGGAATTAAAGGTATCCAAATAGGGGAAGAAGAGATAAAACTTTCACTCTTTGCTGATGATATGATATTATATTTAGAAAATCCTAAAGATTCAACGAGGAAACTCCTGGAACTGATAAATGAATTTAGTAAAGTCTCAGGATACAAAATCAATACACAGAAATCAGAGGCATTCATATATGCCAACAACAATCAAATTGAGAAACAAATCAAAGACTCAATTCCCTTCATAATAGCAACAAATAAATTAAAGTACCTAGGAATATACTTAACCAAGGACGTAAAAGACCTCTACAGGGAGAACTATGAAACACTGAGGAAGGAAATAGCAGAGCATGTAAACACATGGAAATCCATTCCATGCTCCTGGATTGGCAGACTAAACATCATTAAACTGTCTATACTATCCAAACTGATCTACAGATTCAATGCAATACCTATTAAAATCCCATCAGCATTCTTCACAGAAATACAAAAAATTTTACGCTTCGTATGGAACCAAAGAAGACCACGAATATCAAGAGCAATTCTAGCCAACAAAAACAAAATGGGAAGTATTAATATGCCAGATATAAAACTATACTACAAAGCTTTAGTAATTAAATCAATCTGGTTGGCATAAAAACAGGAATATTGATCAGTGGAACAGATGTGAGAATCTTGATATAAAACCATCCTCATATAGCCATCTAATCTTTGACAAAGCAGACAAAAACATACGCTGGGGAAAAGAATCCCTTTTCAATAAATGGTGCTGGGAAAACTGGATAGCCACCTGTAGAAGGCTAAAACAGGACCCACATCTTTCACCTCTCACAAAAATTAACTCACGCTGGATAACAGACTTACACCTAAGGTATGAAACTATTAGAATTCTAGAGGAAAATGTTGGAAACACTCTCCTAGACATCGGCCTAGGCAAAGAGTTTATGAAGAACTCCCCAAAGGCAACCACAGCAGCAACAAAAATAAATAAATGGGACATGATCAAACTAAAAAGCTTCTGCACAGCCAAAGAAATAGTCATGAAAGTAAACAGACAACCTACAGAGTGGGAGAAAATGTTTGCATCTGATAAGGGGCTGATAACTAGAATCTACTTAGAACTCACGAAAATCAGCAAGAAAAAAATCAAATAACCCTATTAAAAAGTGGGCAAAGGACTTGAACAGAAACTTTTCTAAAGAAGACACAAGAATGGCCAACAAATGAAAAAAGGCTCAACATCTCTAATCATCAGAGAAATGCAAATCAAAACCACAATGAGATATCACTTAACCCCAGTGAGAATGGCCTTTATCAAAAAGTCTCTGAACAATAAATGCTGGTGTGGATGCGGAGAGAGCGGAACACTCCTACACTGCTGGTGGGACTGCAAACTAGTTCAACCTCTGTAGAAAGCAATATGGAGATACCTTAAAGCGATACAAGTGAATCTACCATTTGATCCAGCAATCCCATTGCTGGGCATCTACCCAAAAGATCCAATGACACTCTACAAAAAAGACACCTGCACTCGAATGTTTATAGCAGCACAATTCATAATTGCAAGGCTGTGGAAGCAGCCCAAGTGCCCATCAATCCAAGAATGGATTAATAAAATGTATATGTATACCATGGAGTACTATTCAGCTCTAAGAAACAATGGTGATATAGCACATCTTATATTTTCCTGGTTAGAGCTGGAACCCTTAATACTAAGTGAAGTATCCCAAGAATGGAAAAGCAAGCACCACATATATTCACCAGCAAACTGGTATTAACTGAGTAGCACCTAAGTGGACACATAGGTACTACAGTAATAGGATATTGGCCAGGGGGGCGGGGGTTGGGTATATACATACATAATGACTGTGATTTGCACCATCTGTGGGATGGTCATGCTGGAGACTTGGACTTGTAGGGGGAGGGGAGATACGGCATTTGTTGAACCCTTAAAATCTTTACCCTCATATTATGCTGAAATAAAAAAAAAAAAGAAACAGAAGAGGAGAGATTATAACTGATACCACAGAAATGCAAAGATTTATAGGTGTCTACTCTAAACAATTACATACTAACATATGTATTGGAAAACCTGAAGAATTAGATAAATTCCCGGAAATATACAACCTACCAGGACTGAATTATCAAAGAATAGAAAATATGAACAGATCAATAATGAGTAAGGAGATTGAATCAGTAATAACATGTCTCATCTTTTTTCTTACTGTCTTATGGGTGAATTCTTCATTCTGATCTTCCAACTGCCTAATTCTTTGCACATCTTTTTTTTGAGACAGAGTCTCGCTTTGTTGCCCAGGCTAGAGTGAGTGCCGTTGGCGTCAGCCTAGCTCACAGCAACCTCAAACTCCTGGGCTCAAGCAATCCTCCTGCCTCAGCCTCCCGAGTAGCTGGGACTACAGACATGCGCCACCATGCCCGGCTAATTTTTTTTTTTTATATACATATCAGTTGGCCAATTAATTTCTTTCTATTTATAGTAGAGACGGGGTCTCGCTCTTGCTCAGGCTGGTTTTGAACTCCTGACCTTGAGCAATCCGCCCGCCTCGGCCTCCCAGAGAGCTAGGATTACAGGCGTGAGCCACCGCGCCCGGCCTGCACATCTTTTTTTAATCCACTCTAATATTTCATCTGTTGTATTCTTTGTTTCATCTATTAATCTTTATACCAAATATTCCCACCTGTTTTTTCTTATGGTTTTTGTTTCAACTTGCACTTTTAATGATCTCTAAACATATTTTCATACTTCTCTTGAATTCCCACTAGTCCTAATAGCTTGTGTTCAGATGGTACCTGCTGTTTAGTGTGATTTTCTGCAGGCATAGTTGTACTTTTCAGGTTTATAATTACCTTTGTGTGAATTTCTATTTAATTGGGTTTATCAAAATCTCTACTTGATAATGTATTTTCAGATCCAAATTCAATAGTCTTGGAGAATTCAGAGTGGAGGAGTGTAAGGAGGTAGTTTCCAGGCACTATGAAATAGTAACTATTCTTTGCATGCATATCACCAAGCAACTTCTTTATCAGAGTTTTACCATTAAAGCATGAAAACATTGGGATGAAGCAGGTTTCCTAAATTGTAATCTACAACTCCTAGGACATTGGAATGGGCAGACTAACTAACAACTTCCTACCTAATAATATTCCTTTATACTCTTGCACCAAAAATACAGTCTGGGCCATGTCTATTTCTATGTTGAAGGAATAGGTAATATAGTTCCACACAGATTTGGAAGAGAAGCAAAAGCATAATTGAAACAGATCTTCTCTAATACACTAAAGCTATGGCTAACAATATCCTTCCCCCCCCCACACACACACTGCTTTAGATAACTCCACATCTCCCTCAGGACTTCTCATGGTTTTGTTGATTTATAGAAACCATGCTTCAGAATTTCTCCAGGGTTCATTTTGGGAGAGAGAGACAGAGATCATGCTACATCTCCATGTTACAGGGACCAAATAGTCCACCTCCCGGTCTCATATTCTGTAAGTCTCTGTGTAGGGAGAGAGTTTGCCATCCCAAAATAGAAAGCCAAATCCCAAACCTAATCCTAAACCTACCTAAAAACAAAAGAGAACTTAAGGGCCATGATGATTTCCAGAGGGCTGAAGAAAATCACTGAATTCAGGAGAATAAAGAAACAACACTCAAAGGAGAGGGTCATGAAGGGAAATTCTTTACTCAGGTATTTTACATATTTTGTTTATTTTACCTGGAAGAGAGATGATTTTATTACACGGCTGCTCCCTACCATTTCCCCCTTGCCCTGATCCAACAGGTCAGCCCACAGTTCTAAGGTTAAGTGCAACTGCCTTAGGAAGATCTTTCCTACGACTTTAGTTGGCATAGTTGTCTGTTTATTTTTCAATTGCTCTGTATTTTTCTTACATTTATTATAGATATATTTTCCTAGTTATTTGTAGCATAATCTTTTAGAGTAAAGAGTTGAGACTGTCAGCCTAAGCTTGAATCTTACACTTGTAATTTCCTTTTACATGACTTTGGTAACTAATCTTTCTGTCATCAGTTTCTCTAACTATGGATCATCAGTCATGAGACCTGAGTTGCCCATCATGAGACCTGAGTTGCCCACTAGGTTTTCTGGGTAATCGAGCCATAAGATTGAGCAAGTACAATAACAATCTGCTATAAAGGGGAAGTGTCAAGAAAAGGTCGTCTTGAGCAGGCCAGGATGGCACAAGCTAGTTGCATGAGCAGGTAGCTGTGCTCTATTGCATTCTTGTTTCTGTTACATACCAATGGCCTCTTAGTTTTCTGTTAAATTAATTGATTTGAGAAGGGGAAAACTGGCCTTTACAAATGGATATTCTGAAACAACTGGGAGTGGACTGATGAAGCATTAAATCCCAGTAAGAAGTGTCCCTGAAAGACAATAATGAATAAAACTTCTCCAATGTGTAAGAACACATAGCCATCCATTTAAACTGGACAGACCTATATTAATTCATGGCTAATTGCTAAAAGCTTGGCTGGCTTTAAATTCTTTTCATCATGGGTAAAAGTTATCCTCACTGGAATAAACACATATTTTGGATAGGGATGTTCCTGTTTATAATAATTCTGCTGCCAGCACCATTCGTTGTGGACTTACAGAATGCCTTATTCTCCATCAAGATTTTTCACAAGGCATTAATTCCAAGCAAGGAGCTCATTTTACTACAAAGAGGTGTAGTAATGTATTCATGCCCATGCAAGTCACTTATCTTACTATGCACCCCATCACCAGAAGCAACTAGCCTGATGGAATGGTCCAAAGAAATCTCAGTTAAACTGTAATTTTGGAACAAAACCTTTGAAAGATTAGATTATATCTTAGATGCAGCATATGCTCTGAATCAGCAACTAATATATGGTTCTGCTTTTCCCATAGTCAGAATCAAGATGTAAAATGGTAATAAATTCTCCCATCCCAGCAACTTAGATTTTTGCTCATTTGGAGGTCTTAGTTACCAAGGGGGAAATGGTTCCACCAGGGAACATAACAGTGTATCAGATGATCTGAGAGCTGGCTGACCATTTAAGGCTCCTTTTTCCTCCATGCCACAATAAGCATGGGGGTTACTCTACTGGCAGAGAATTGGATTGCTGTTGCATAAGGAAGTAGGGGTGACTATTTTGGAATGCAGAGACTCTTCAAAGTGTTACTTCATCCCTCTTGTCCAATAGTCAAATTATTAATAAATATAAAACTCTGGAAATAATAAAAGCAAGGCCATTGAAAATTTGAACCCTTTAAAAATATTTTCATCATCACACTGGGCGGATAATCCTGAACTTGTGAGGTTCTAGTTGAGAGAAACAAAATGCAGAATTAGTAGTAGAACAAGAAAGTTATAAATATCACTTTTAGCTTCATTACTAGTTAAAAAAATAAACACTGGGTAGCTATGTCCACCTTCTTCCTTTCTTATCATATTTTGTTTTGTTGAATTTTAAAAATCTTTTGAGTACTAAAATACATATAGAAAAAGTTCACAAATCATAAGTTTACAACTTGAAGAATTTTTACAAATTGAGCACCCAGATGAAGAAATGGAATAAAGTGAACATTACCAGTACCCAAAAGTCCCACTCAGGCTCCTTCCATTGACTTAAGGGCAAACAATATCCTGACACCTAGCACCAGATTAGTTTTGCCATGTTTTGACCTTTATAGAAATAGTGCATATTTTCTTTCTTTTTTCCTCTATATAATTACTATTTTATATGGGACTTGGTGGTAGTTGACAGGTGGAATTAAATGGATGTGACGAGGATTTAACATCACACAGAAATGAATATCCAGGCTATCACTCTGAGATAGAGATGACTTTGGGACTCTCTCTTTAGAGAAAAAGTGTCTTGTTTTGTATGGAGAATAAATGTATCTGAGTGGGCAAAAGCCTAAATTTCTCTTTCTTATTAAATGGAATTCAAATACATGTAGAAGGATGTGTGCAGACTGAGTGGCCAAAGAGGTGGCTGAGCTGGTTATTAAATGATTATCTCTCAGCTTCAAACTCACACTTCCATACTCCGCTATGATGCTGGCTTTGCAAGCTAGATCCCTGTTAAACTTCGCCAGTAAGACAGTGCTAGAGGGAGATTGGAAGGCCAGAAGAGGAAGAAGGGACACATCTTTTGCTGTTTCTCTCAACAGTTGGCAGTGCAGTTGGTTTCAGAGCTATAGTTATTTCTGTTTTGTGGTTTCCCGCCCACCCCATACTTTGGGAGCCAGCTTCATGGTGCTCCAACAGAGATACTAGCACCAGCTAAACAGGACACATTCCCTAGACAAATGCATTTTTATCTTCATGGAGACCCTTCCTGAGATGCCTAGGTCCCAGTTCCAAAGGGGGCTCCCTTGGCTCCCTCTCCAAGCTTCTAAGGTCTAATTACCACAACCTTTTCCCTGTGTCCCCTTAGACCTATGAGTTTTAGCTGTTTATTGCAATTTTTGTCTGTTAACTCAACATTTCCCTTTGGCCTTTTCTGTCCTTCAATACCTGGTTAACAATTTTTCATTTTAAAGTCTTTGTAAAAAATAACTGGTGCTGTTTCTGTTTTCTGACTGACTCAAATGGGCAGTAGTATGCTGCTCAGGTTTGTGTGAAGAACACATGAGTCAGAAGATATAAAATATTTATAGCAGTGTCTCATAGTGATTGCCATGTAAATGTGAGCTATCATTCCTCTAAGTTCTGTCTCTCCCATTAGACTAAGCTAATACGGATAGGGATAGGGATCACAATGTCTGTATCCTAGAGTCTGGCAGTGCCTGGGACATAGCATGTTTTGAATATATGTTTGTTAAAGGAATTAAGGAAGGGTTTGGAGGGAAGACAAAAAAGGAAACACAATTTGGCTATGGAAGAAAAGTAGCTTTCTTTTTTTTTTTTTTTTTTTTTTTATATTGGCCTATCCCTGACTTGAGATGAAAAGTAGCTTTCTTTATGTTTTTATAATAGTAGTTGATCACTCTTTTCAGGCTTCGTTCTACCAGATTATTAGAAAACGGCCTCAATTCTTGTGAGCAGATTTGTTCCAACCCATCCTTATTTTCCCAAGGATACTAGAATTGTATACTGGAAAGCTGGAGTGTGTGTGGCAGGGAGGTTGAGTGGGAGAGGCATCTGGTCATGGAACTTCTGTCCACAGCAATTGCTGATGAGGTGCCCAGTGGCCAAACACAAATGTCTTCCTCAGACCCTATGGCTCTCAGCTTCCTCCATGACACATCTTGGGAGCTGCTGGTGGTGGTCTCATCTCCTTGGATGCATCCTGCAACTTTTCCTGTCCAGGGATTGATGCCCCTTATGGGTTTTCTGGGGAAGCTGGAGCAGGTACTATCTCTAGAATCCCACAGATTCCTTCTCCAACTCCCAGCCTCAAAGGGAGGCTCATTCCAGAAGGCAGAAAGTCCTTCCCTTTCCGTGGTTCTGGTGCAAAGTCAGTTCTATGTCCTAGTCTTCTCCTCGCCCTGGGAACAGCATTCACGAACAAAACCCAGGAAGACTCAAGTTATTTATTTTCACATTGCCACCCCCATCCATGAGGCCAGTGTTAATGTGCATTATGGAGAGAAAAAACATGAAAAATATTAAAATATCTTGCTACAGAAGGGAAGAAAGAAGCAGGGATTTTTAGGATGTTATTGTGAAGAGTGTGAGACAACAACCGCAGCCAGACATTGGAGCCACAGAAGAACCAGCAACTTCTAAAGCTTTTCATTGCACAGATCATAGCCCTTGCAGCACTCGAAGGTCACCAAATAGACACTCCACTTTATGTTTTTCACATTAGCACAGTTCTTTAGGCAGCCCATGAAGGTTAGCCAGGGAGTTCCATTCTCTGTGGAAGGGAGGAAAAGCAGGTCAGCAAGCCTGGCCCTGAGGCTTCTGCAAAAAATCTTTTCTCTAGACCGCACAAGCATAGAAAAATAACCTTGTGTAATTCGAGGCTATGTTATTTAAATGTGAAGAACTGGAAGATGTTGCAAGTTAGGGGCTTCCCAAAAGAAAAAGCAATAATAGAGCAGTCTAAAAATATTATTGGGAGTAGTATGGTAATGAGAGCAGCAACTGAGGGATTGCCAAAGTTGGATGTTTCTATTCAGAAACACTGGTTTAAATGAGGATTATAAATGCCAACAGATTGCTTTGCACAAAGGGTGGGAAAAGAGAGAAAACATGACTTCTAGTCTTGCCCATCGAGGGCCATTTAGCCTGTGTCTAGTTTAGAACCATCCATAAGGAAATCCAGGCAGACACAAAGACCAAGAGCTCCCTCGCCACCCCAAAGACTCACTGTTATCCTTTGGGCATAGATCATGCCTCTTCTCCCACCTCAATTCATTCTCCTCTGTTTTCTTCAAGCTTCTCAAAATACTGTCTCCTTAGTTACATACCCTCACCCTCTAGAGAAAACCTCTATCTATTTTTCATTATGGTATATGATGGGGGTAGAGATATCAGTCATCTAGGCATGAGATTGTCTATAGTAAAAGCATATTAGGGTCCCCCCTTTTACCATGGCTGGTATGTCCCTGTCTGCTTCCTCTGCTCCTTCCTCCTTTCCCCAACCCACAACTTACTTTTGAAAATCCTCCCCACTGTGCAGGCCTCATCTGTTGTTGCAGCACATATTCCTCTTCCTCTGGAGCACTTTTCTCCTGGGAACTGGAGGTGGCACATCCTGCACTGAACAATTTGTAGATCTTGCCCAGAGAGTAGGGAAATAGAAGTGAGAGAATGTGTCACTACCGTGAAAGGACCCATCTCCCCTTTCAGGGTTGAGGTCTGCTTGGAGCCTGGGGGCTTTGCCAGAGCCCCGTTATGCATGAACATCTGCCTCCATTTAAACAGGCTAAGCCAAGAGAGTGACTTAAGTTTATGGTCTCAGGAGTTTTAGCCTGAAAAGTGGAAGGGGAAAGAAAGGTGGAGGGATAAGGGGAAGAACATCATCAAGACTGAGATGATCAGATTAGGTGCTTCATACTCACTAGAATAATCATTTTTCTGAACAATTACTTCACCTACTGTGCTGGCAAAGAGAAATAAAGCAAATTTTAATTTGCTTTATAATTGTGTCTGAGATTTAGCCATGTGTAGGGTCCTTGTAAGCTCCCCTTCAGGGTCCTTCCTGTATTCTTAACCTGGGGCTGTTCTAGGCTCTGTTTGTCCCTCCAAAGCCTCGTCATCTACAAGGCATCTCTGCACCTGCTTTCTCTTTCCAGTTCTCTTAACCTCTTCAGAGATTCTCAGACTCCTGTACCTGTTCCTACAAGTGCAGCACAGGCCAGAAGGAGAAATATAAATGCACACTGGTGTTTTCCTTATTCCCTTCTTTTTAATTGACCCTATGTGGCATTCCTACCCATGTGTGCCTGGAATCTGACAATGGGGACAAATACCTGAAATTCACTTTCAGGTGACACTGCTTTCCTTCACATTTGGCCATGCAGGTCCTGTAGAGTCAGCATCCCGCCTCCTCTTTCCCCCTTGCCTGGCCCTTTGTGACTCTCACTCCTAGCCTGCTGGTTGCTGCCAATGTTATTTTGTCAAACCTAAGAGCACCCCCCAGCCCAGCCTCTCCTGATGAGAGAGGTTGCTGAGTGTTGAAACTCAAGGTCTACTTTTGGGCCCTTTTACCCTCCCCCTCATACTCACCCACCCTGCCCCACTCGTCTCTTCTCCTCAGACCTTCCCCCTCTCATGAAACTCATCCATTTCCACTCACCTGCATTATCTCTGTGTAGAAGTGATCCAGACAGTACTGTTGAAAAAAAATATACATTGTCTAACCTCATTCTCCAAACCTCATCTCACAGCCTCTGTGAAAATCCTCTCAATTTCCTCTCTAACCCACTTATTTCTTCCCCTAAGGGGAAAGTGAAGGGCTTTCACAACAGACTGTGAGTGGAAGCATAGCATCAGACAGCAGGTCATCATGCTTCTGTTACCGTAGACTCCCTGAGGGCTCTGTGACAGGAGCTCTAAGCCACTGCTGATCCTGGACACATCTCACCTGTCAGCCCTGGGGACTCACCCCTAAAGCAGCAGAGCAGGACAGGGAGTCCCAGCAGGAGGGACTTGTCCATTTTAGAAGGAGGGAGGGCCAGGCTGGGGCAGGAAGCTTCAAGAGCACCTATTTATACACCTGCAAGTTTGGGCCTCCCAGGGAAGGTTTAGGGGTGGGAACACTGTGGAAGTCCTTGGAAGGCATACCCTGCTCCTAGAGAAATCAGTGACTCTGTAACTTCTCTTCTTGTCAATTTGGGGTAAGAGGGAATAGCTAGGTAAGTCCTCAACCTGATTTATTCCAATCCTACCCCTCAGGATTCTGATTCCCAGGTTCTATAATCTTTTCCCAATTTCACACTGTGAAAGAACAGAAGTATAAATCTGGGTTGCATGGGCAAGGTGTGCATTACAGCTGAGAGAAAGCATAAGTACAAATAACTGGAATGCAAGAAATGCTGAGAAAAGAACCTTAAAAATATATAACCTCTGAGGAATGGAGAAGACAGGAAGTGGGAAGTTTAGGCTCAGGGGCACTGACAGAGGATTCTTACGAGGGGAATGAAGTTTCTTATCATCAGTCATCCTGGAAACAAGAAGACCCTGGGGTTGAAGATGAAAGCTGAGGAGGGAACTGCTTCCCTTTCTTGGAGTTTCCTGGTGGCTGAGACTTAGACTTTAGTTAGATGAGGGAGGTTTAAGACTGCTTCTCCTGGAGGGAGGTAAGCTGTTCTTTCTGACTTGATGTCAGGCTAGGTAAATTGCAATGAACATTGCAGCTTTGTCTCTTGTCATTGTGGACAATTGAGGGAAAGGTCCGTGCTCATGCATAGGGAAAAGCAACACAGGGAACGGAAACAGCAATTGAAAGGAGGCAGGTTGCAATAGGGCACAACGTGGGTCTACAGCAAAGTGGGGTAATGGTCTAAACCAGATGATGGCTGAAGTGGTAGGGAATGTTTGTAGGTTATTATTATATGTCCAAAGTGCAAACTGGCATTCCCATGCACAGCAGAAGAGAGGTACTCACTAGTTAAGTGTTTATCTGGGGCACCTGCTATAAAGCTTTAAAATAACACTATAAAATATTCATGTATTACACATACACACACTCACATGCATACATATGCACATGTGTGTTCACACATACAGGGCAGCACTGATTTTTGTGTTCTGCATATTCACTGGCAGAACTCTACCTTTGCTTCCTCCCACTGTCTTGAAATTTAGCATATCCTCTTTCATCTTTACACTTCTTTCTCCTACCTTTGAAGAGCTCCCCTCATTTCCTTCTAGGAATTCTATATTTAATTCTTTGCCTAATGGCAGCCCACAAGAAAGGAGGAATGGTTCTCTTCCTCTGCCCTGTCAGAAACTGTCTCCTTACCTGATTATACTTCTATGATATTATTACACAACTTCCCCTACAGCAGAAATTTACTCCTCCCAGATCTACTGACCCACATGTATTCCTTTCTTATATTTGAACTCTATTTTATTGATTAACTTTTCTCCTAAAATCTCACCAAATTCATACTCTTTCTTTTAGTGACCCTAATACCTGATTTTCTTATTGGGTCTCTGTCACTCAGGGTCTCATTTTTCTTTGTGCCTCTAATCCATATTTTCTTATCACCTTAAGGCACCCCCTCACCTCAAATTATCCTTATGTCATAAATTTCAGACCCATGACTTAAAGGTATTCAGGGACCTCTTTTGCCCTATTGCTCCAAACCCTATTTAAGTATGTAAAGCCTATTTTCACAATGCGCCTCCATGACACAGAGTTCTGGAGATGCAATTATTCCACAAGAGCAAGCTCTGGCTTATACCTCAACTTTGAGCATGATAAGGCACTTAATTATGTCTCTGGTTGTGATTAGAAGATGTTTAGATTATGGGCTAGAATTTTGATTTTGTGTCTCCAATGTTATCATGAAAATCAATAAAAATTATGCTTTTTGAATGGAAATCCACCTTCCAATCAGTTATTATTATTTTTAAAAAGAAATACACCTACTTTTCACAGGGGATTCATGGTATCCTGAGTTTCATTGGTAATTGAGATGTTTTCACATAATAATCTTTCTGAATAGGCTGGTGGGTCTGGTGGAGAGTACCCAGTTTTGAGGAAAGAGATCTCAGCTTGGGCAGACCCAGCATCTGTCGAGGTGGGTAAATAAGTTGAAGAACCACAGTTACTGTTTCAGTGCAGCACCAATGGCTCCAGACGCTTGGAGTTTCCCCAAACCATAGGACTTATATTAGTGATCCAGCCAAGAAAGAACAGTTTTTTCTCTGTCAGGGTTTGAAGGAATGGTCAGATCAGAACAGCCTGTCTCATTTCTGTAAGGCAAGTGAGGAGTGCAGCTTTGGTGGACTAAGACTAGATGAAATCAGTGGTTCTACCATCTTGAGGGACATGAAAGACAGAGAAAATATTCAGATGATATGCTCAGGCCCAAGAAAAAATATAAAAGAAGTGTCTCTGGGGAGACTTTACATGTATTTTCTTTTCTACCATGAGACTTGCCATCCCTTAAGATTTTCTGGGAACCCCAGAATTGCTCAATATGCCCACAATTCCCTAGATAGTTCCTTTCTATTGTTCTGAGGATTGGAGAAGATACAATGGGCATTGAAGAGACCAGGGAGGTAGGTCTAGGATTCAAGCATGAAGAAGTAGCTAATAATTTATCCATTGTTCCTATTATAGTTTACAGATTAAGTAAAATGTCCTGGATTTCAATGTTCTGCATCAACAAAACTAGCTTTACCCTGAGAACTCTTTCTAAGAGTGACCAAAGCTAAGGAGAAATTAGGGATTCCTCCACTACTTTCCATGATAAATTCCATGAAGGCCACACTCAGAGACCTCCTCACAAACTGCCAGTGCTTCCCAGGTGGCACGTAGCTATCTGTATTGCTGAGTTTGTTACATACTTTAAAAATATCTCCTTTTAGACTATAGAAATAATCTTTTTGTGTTCAGAGAGGCTGTTCCTGACCAGTTACCCAAGCAGTTTACCCCTTGTTCTTTTCTCTATGTATGTGTCATGTGTTTATGTGTGCAGAGAGTTAGCTATAATCCCAGCAAAAAATAGGGTCTCTTAGGCAGGGGTCATTGCAAAACATAAAGAAATAATAGAAAGTAGAAAATAATAGAATAGAGAAATAAAAGAATACACAGAGACAAAAGTAGTTTTATAGATTTATGAAAAGGGGGTGACTCAGGAGACCCCACAGTATTCCCATGAACTCTGAGGCCCAGAGTAAAGTTTCACATAGGTATTTATAGGTACCTAGATTGGTTGCCAGGGGTAATAGGTTTACATAATAACACGTAGTTTATTTTAGGTTAAAAGTCTCCCAAAAGGCTTCTATAGATCCCTTAATGAATTCTATCTACATGAGCAAATGGTCACAAAATCTTTCAAAGATAAACTTTTAAGTTCTAAAATAAAGCTATCACTTAACAGAAGGCTGAAACAGAGATATAGTGGCTCTATATTTCTTTATCTAGTTATTGTGGATGGAGACATGTGGTCAGGAGTCAAGCAGGAACTGTCACTTGGGCTAATTGCTTTTAGCTGAAGGTGTCTCTCTCTTGGGCAGGCACTCTTTTATCAGCTCTTGTCCCATGGCTCTATGAAAACCTGCTTTGTCTAGGAAGCAGGTGAAAACAACAACTTTGAGATTGCAGCTGCCACTGACCTTTGAGATTCCCTCCTGAGGTGAGGCAGCTCTTGATATGCGAACTAACATGTTCACACATTCCTTTAGGGCAAAGCCCTGCAAAACTCCTGAGATCATTTCTGTCTCTAATATAGCAATATTAATCTGTGGAGCAACATATGTGTGTTTGTGTGTATGTGTGTAGGTGTGGGGTTTTTATATTGGCGAAATATAGTACACACACCAGAAAATTCATAAAACATATATTAATATTTTAAATTCTTTTAAAGCAAACTATGTAACTATAAACCAGGTCAAGAGATTGATTCTTACACAAACCACAGGACCCCCCACACACCAAGTGCTCTTTCCTAACTATACTCTCTTCTTTCTTATTTTGTGGGAAACACTATCCTTTCTTTTATGGAATCTAACCATTGTTTTATTTTATAGTGTTATCACGCAATATTTTTGCCTGTTTTAAATACTGATATAAATGGAATCATGCAGTTGTTTTTGTGTGGTTTTACTTTTTTTGTAATATAGTATTTCACTACATATTATCACTGAGAATTTTCCAGTACTGATGGAAAACATGAGCCCAGAGATTCAAGAAGCCTCATAACATGCATGATATTTGATACAAGTATCATATTTGATTTTTGATGTATCGTTACATCTGTTGATATATGATGAAGATGAGGCTTCGAGGGTATCTTTTTTGAATGTCATATCACTAGCAAGTGACAGAACATGAAAATAAATTCATGACTCTTTAATTTGAAACAAACAAACAAAAAAGAAGGCCCATAAAACCTGAGCAGGAGAAACAAAAACTGCAGCATGAGTGTGAAATTTCAGAAAGTCAAAGAAAATTATAAAATGTTAAAAGCAACCAGAGAACAAAAGACATTCAGAAGATCATTAGACTGACAGCTAAATTCTCAATAAGAATCAAGCTAGATGTTAGTAGGTGACATCTTTAATATGCCAAAATAAGATAGCTTCCAACATAGAATTCTACATCCAGAGAAAATATTCTTCAGGATGAAAGTGAAATGAAGACATTTTTAGACAATAATAATGCCATTAACAAATTTGCCCTTATAGGATCTATATTCTATAGGTAAACATTTTTAAATTGAATCAATATGTAAGTTTGAATTAATCAAGGCTGGAGGTCAAATGTATACATTTGTGGATTACTGTAGAGGAGACAGAAGAGATTTCTAATGAGGCTGCCTTTGTATCCTCAGACCACAGAATCCCTGCACAGCAGGCCTCCTTAGTGCTTCAGCCTGCACTCGAGCAATGAAAACTCCAAAATCTTTCTTGGTCAATCTTCCCGAATGCACAAAGTTTAGTCCAGCTATTCTGATTTAATCCAAAAGGACAAAGACATGTAATCTTTGGGCCAGCATTACCCTTGTTACTTACGAAATTCATGAAAAATACATCACTCAGAGACAGCAAGCATGATGCACAAATGCAGAGCTAAATACTAAGAGACCAATTAAAATGAAGCCTGAAAGGTGACAGTATGATTGAGCACATAGAGATCATTCATGTCCACAGTGAAATCAGTAAAGTAGAGAAGGAGTGGTTAGATGAAAGGCAATAAAGAGTGAACTGTCGGGGGGTGGAGCAAGATGGCGGACGAATAACACCGCCAGACAGAGTGTCTCTGCAGAAATCCTCTCCCTGGTGGGGATACAGTTTGAACTCTAGGACCCAGAGGTCGGACCTGCAGACCAGATCCCCTGCACCAAAGGCTAGCATTGGTCTGTTCAGGGAATCTATTTCTTCCTGGTTGAGCCTAGGGAGGCTGTGTGTTTCTAGAAATTTGTCCATTTCCTCCACATTTTCCAGTTTGTGTGCATAAAGATTTTTGTAGTATTCATAAATTGTATCTTGTAAATTACTGTTCATTCTGTTGGGTTGGATGTTGTTGCTTTGATTTCTCTCTTGAGCCATTGTACTATCTGGCCTTTAGTCTTTGGGCTTTTGTTGTTTTTATATTCGTGAGTCTTTATTATGGTGTTCCATGTGTAATACTGTTTTGAGTACTTCTTGTAGGGCTGGTCTTTTCTAGGTGAATTTTCTGAGACTTTGCTTATCTGAGAATGTCTTAATTTCTCCTTTATATATGAAGCTTTATTTTGCAGGTACAAGAATATAGGCTGGGCATTATTTTGTTTTAAAAGAGTGAAAGTGGTTCCCCGTATCCTCCTTCCTTGTATTGTTTCAGTTGAGATATCTGGAGTATTCGGATTGGTTTTCCTTTATATGTGACTTCCTTCCTTCCTCTAACAGCTTGTAGGGCAATCTCTTTTGTTGATATTTTGGTCAGTCTGATGACTACATGGTATGGTGTTTTCCTGTTTGCAATGTATATCCCAGGAGTCCTTTTGGCCTCTTGTATTTCCAGTTCTAGGTTACTGGGTATACCTGGGAAGTTTTCCTCAATTATTTCTTCTAGTAGATTTCCAACCCTTGGGTTTTTTCTTCCTCCTTCTCTGAAATCCAGTGGACTCACATGTTATTTTCCTTCATATAATCCCAAAATTCTTGTAAGCTTTGCCGATGTCTCTTATTTTTCTGCTCTAGCTCTGTGATTAACTTATTTCATTTGAATGAGTTGTCTCCCAGCTCTGAGATTCTTTCTTCTGTTTGGTCCACCTTATTTTTGAGGCTTTCCACTGTGTTTTGAATTTCCCTGAATAAATTCTTCATATCTAGGATGTCTGATTGATTCTTCTTCAAGATGTTGATCTCCTTAGTGAATCTTTCTTCCAATTCTTATATCTTCTTTGTAGTTTCTTTGTGTTGGTTATCTATTTTTTCTTGCATTTCATTGAGCTTTTTAAAAATCCAATTTTGGAATTCTTCCTCTGTCAATTTAGTGTTTTGGGTTTGTTCAGGCTCCATTTCTTGAGAGCTGGTGTATCTCCTAGGAGGAGTATTTTTGGCTTGATTATTTGAGTTGCCTTGGTTCTTCCCCATCTGGGTCAATTGCTAGAGCTCAGGCGTCAACTTTTTGTAATTTCTTGATTAACCACTGAGGGGAGCACTTCCACCACACTTGGAAGTTTCCCTGACAGGGGTAGCTTTTGGGGAAAGTGGGTTTTCTTGTCTCGCCCTGCCTCCAGGGGTGGAGCCTACCGCTTTGGGCAAGAGAGATGCGGGCTGAGATGCGGGCTATCTCCCTAGTCTGCCCTGCATGCCCTGCACCCCAGTGGCTGCAACTACCCTAGGCTGCTAGACTTCTCAGTAGATCCTTGATGGAGCCAGGCCTGACGAGCTGATCACAGATTGTGTAGGGGCAGGATTTGCCAGGAGAGACTCTAGTCTGGGTGGGGGTGGGGGGCTTGGCCGCTGATGGCTGGGCTGTGGACCCCCTCAATGGCGATCACTAGCCCACTCGTAGGGCACCAGTACTGGGGGCGATTGATTAGGGTGCGGCCGGTGCCAGGTTGGAGGCCTGGGTCAGTAGGATGCCCCGCAGGTTCGTCTTCCCCGTCTACCCGCCAGCCTGTTCAGTCAGAGCCCACACTTGTACTGACCCCCCCTGTGTGGTTTTATTCGCCCGCCCGGGGCAGTTCCAGCTTAGAGCCCCTGCTTAGTCTCGCAGGTTACCGGAGGTGAGACCTCTAACCGCCTCCCCAATCCGGGAAGATTAGTTTCCTCCCATCTTGGAGCCATCCTAGCACAGAGCTCAGGGGAGACCATGCTGCTGCCTCTCACCATCAACAGCACTCTCCAGCACCCCCTTCTCCTGCTGCAATTTTGCACCAGTTTCAGACAGGTCTCTGGCTGGGTGGGTGTGGAGGTCAATGGGGAAGCAAGGAGTTCTCCTGGGGGTCTGATCCCACTTCACCACCTGGCCGGCGCCCTCCCACCCACCCTATTGTTTGCTTTGCACTCTCCAGAGAACATAATCTTATTTCCCAATCACCTTGTTTATCCTTTTATGAGAGTTCCACGTTGCTCCTCTGCAGATTCTCAACGCTGTCCATGTAGTGGGGAGATCCACTCGCGCATAGGAGACCAAGATCTATGTCTCCTTCTCTGGGAGCAGAAGTCCGGAGAGTTACCTCTACTCCACCATTTTTTCCTCCTCCCGCCCCATTTTCTTAGTTGTCTCTTCACTTTGTTGTTTCCTTTGTAGCACAAAAACTTTTTGATATAATGTAATCATATTTGTCTATTTTTGCTTTTTTACCTGTGCTTTTGGTGAGATTCATTGCCCAGACCAATGTGAAGATTTTTCCTTATGTGTTCTTCCAGTAATTTTTACAGTTTCAGGTCTTATGTTTAAGTCATTAGTGCATTTTGAGTTTATTTTTGTATATAGTTTCAGATAATGGGTCAGTTTCATTCTTCTGTATGTGAACATCGAATTTTCCTGACACCATTATTGGAAGAGATTGTCCTTTCCCCATTTTGTGTTCTCAACACCTTTGTCAAAGTTCAATTGATTATAAATGTGTGGATTTATTTCTGGGCTCTCTAATCTGCTCAATCAGTTTAAATATATGTTTTAATGTCAGCACTATGCTGTTTTGATTATTATGGCTTTTGTTTTTTAAGCTTCATGAATCTGGATGTTCATTTTCTTTCCAAATTTTGCAAGGTTTTTTTTTTGTGTGTGTATTCCTTAGGACTTTCTATATAAAAGATTATGCAATCTTTTTTTTCCTGCCCTCCCCCCAGATTATGCAATCTTTAAAAGCAGGTAGCTTTACTTTAACTTTTTAAATTTGAAATTTTAAAAATGCCTTAAAATGCCTTTTTGTCCTTGCCTAATTGCCCCAGCTAGGACCTCCAGTACAATGTTAAATATAAATGGAAAGAGTTCACCTTTATACACAAAAATGTGGAAATTAACCTTACGCTAAACGATTCATCAATGGGGAAATCAAGATAGAAATCAAAAAATTCTTTGAACTTTTTTATCTGAATCAAAGCATCTGAATCCAGATGCTTATCAAGAAAATAATCCATAACAGCCAAGTAGGCTTCATCCAAGGGATGCAGGGATGGTTCAACATACAAAAATCCATAAATGTAATTCACCACATAAACAGAAGCAAAAACAAAGACTATATGATTCTTTCAATACTTGCAGAAAAAGCATTTCAATAGATGCAGAAAAAGCAATTCTTTGAACTTAATGAAAATGGAGAGACAAGTTATCAAATCCTCTGGGACACAGCTAAAGCAGTCATGAGAGGAAAGTTTATTTCCATAAATGCCTATAACCAAAAGTCAAAAAGATCACAAATAGAAATTCTAATGAAACAACTCAAAGAGCTGGAAGAAGAACAGACCAAGCCCAAACCCACCAGAAGAAGTGTAATTAACAAGATCAAATCAGAACTAAATGAAATGGACAACAGGAAAACTATACAGAAGATTAATAAAACAAAAAGTTGGTTCTTCGAAAAAATTAATAAAATTGACACATCTTTCACTAGACTAATGAAAATCAGAAAAGAGAAATCTTTAATAAGCTCCATCAGGAACAAAAAAGGAGCTATCACAACTGATCCTAAGGAGATATAAGATATAAAATAAGAATACTACAAAAACCTTTATGCACACAAACTGGAAAATGAGGAGAAAATGGACAAATTTCTAAAAAAACACAGCCTTCCTAGGCTCAACCAGGAAGAAATAGAATTTCTGAACAGACCAATCTCAAGAGCCAAAATAGAAACAGCAATTAAAAATCTCCCTAAAAAGAAAAGTTCAGACCCGAATTTTACCACACTTACAAAGAAGAACTGGTGCCTATCTTGCAGAAATTATTCCACAACATCAAGAAGAATGGAACCTCCCTAACAACTTTTATGAAGCGAACATAACCCTGATACCAAAACCAAGAAAAGATGCAACAAAAAAAATAAAACTACAGACCAATATCACTTATGAATATAGATGCAAAAATTTTCAACAAAATCCTAGCTAACTGAATCCAGATGTTTATCAAAAAGTAATCCATCACGGCCAAGTAGGCTTCATCCAAGGTATGCAGGGATGGTTCAACATACAAAAATCCATAAATGTAATTCACCACATAAACAGAAGCAAAAACAAAGACTATATGATTCTTTCAATAGATGCAGAAAAAGCATTTGACAAAATTCAACACTCATTCATGATAAGAACACTTAATAAAATAGAAATAGAAGAGACATATCTAAAAATGATACAAGCCATATAAGACAGACCCACAGCCAACATCATGCTGAATGGGGAAAATTTGAAAGCATTCCCACTTAGAACTGGAACCAGGCAAGGCTGCCCACTATCTCCACTTCTATTCAACATAGTGCTGGAAGTCCTGGCTAAGCAATCAGACATGAAAGTGGAATTAAATCTATCCAAATTGGGTCAGAGAAGATCAAACTTTCACTGTTTGCTGATGATAGGATACTATATTCAGAAAATCTCAAGGATTCAACCAAGAGACTCCTGGAATTGATAAATGAATTTAGTAAAGTCTCAGGATACAAAATCAATACACAGAAATCAGAGGCATTCATATACACCAGTAACAATCAAATTGAGAACCAAACCAAAGACTCAATACCCTTCACAATAGCAACAAAGAAATTAAAGTACCTAGGAATACTTAACTAAGGCAGTAAAAGACCTCTACAGGGAGAAGTATGAAACGCTGAGGAAGGAAATAGCAGAGGACCAACCCCAGACGGTGCACATCTCACTCATTATATATGTCTATACCCATCCCCTCCTCTCCCTCCCACCTGCCCAATACCTGCCCAATAAATGTAATTCCTATGTGTCACTTAGATACTGATCAGTTAATACCAATTTGCACGTGAGTATACATGGTGCTCATTTTTCCATTCTTGGGATATTTCACTTAGTAGTATGAATTCAAGCTCTATCCAGGAAAATACAAAATGTGCAATATCACCATTGTTTCTTAATGCTGAATAGTACTCCATGGTATACATATACCACATTTTATTAATCCACTCATGTATTTATGGTCACTTGGGTTGTTTCCACAGCTTTGCAATTGTGAATTGTGCTGCTATAAACATTTGAGTGTTGGTGTGTTTTTTGCAGAGTGTCCTTTGTTCTTTTGGGTAGATGCCCAGTAGTGGGATTGCTGGATCAAATGGTAGATCTACTTGTATTGCTTTAAGGTATCTCCATATTGGTTTCCACAGAGTTTGAACTAGTTTGCAGTCCCACCAGCAGTGTAGGAGTCTTCCTATCTCTCTGCATCCATGCCAACATTTATTGCTTTGGGACTTTTTGATAAAGGCTGTTCTTACTGGAGATAAGTGATATCTCATTGCAGTTTAGATTTGCATTTCCCTGATGATTAGAGATGTTGAGCATTTTTTCATGTTTGTTAGCCATTATTCTGTCTTCTTTTGAAAAGTTTCTGTTCATATCCTTTGCCCACTTTTTCATAGGGTTGTTTAATTTTTTCTTGCTGATTTTCATAAGTTCTAAGTAGATTCTAGTTATCAGATGTGTAGGATGTTATGAGTTATCTAGTTATCAGTTATCAGATGTGTAGGATGTGAAAATTTTCTCCCATACTATAGGTTGTCTGTTTGCTCTCATGACTATTTCTTTGGCTGTGCAGAAGCTTTTTAGTTTGATCAGGTTCCATTTATTTATTTTTGTTGCTACTGTGATTCCCTTTGGAGTCCTCTTCATAAATTCTTTGCCTAGGCCGATGTCCAGGACAGTGTTTCCAACATTTTCCTCTAGAATTCTAATAGTTTCACACCTTAGGTTTAAGTCTGTTACCCAGCATTTGTTGATTTTTGTGAGAGGATTCAGCCTTCAGCCTTCTACAAGTGGCTATCCAGTTTTCCCATCACCATTTATTGAATAAGATTCTTTTCCCCCAGCGTATGTTTTTGTCAGCTTTGTCAAAGATTAGATGGCTATATGAGGATGGTTTTGTATCAGGGTTCTCAGTTCTGTTCCACTGGTGAATGTCCCTGTTTTTGTGCCAATACCAAATTGATTTAATTACTACAGCTTTGTAATATAGTTTGACATCTAGCATATTCATTCCTCCCATTTTGTTTTTATTGCCTAGAATTGCTTTTGATATACAGGGTGTTCTCTGGTTTCAAACAAAGCATAAAATTGTTTTTTTTCTATATCTGTGAAGAATGATGTTGGGATTTTAATAGGGATTGCATTGAATCTGTAGATCAGTTTGGGTAGTATAGACATTTTAACAATGTTGAGTCTGCTGACCCACGAACATGGTATGGATTTCCATCTGTTTACATCCTCTGCTATTTCATTCCTCAGTGTTTCATAGTTCTCCCTATAGAGGTCTTTTACTGCCTTAGTTAAGTATATTCCTAGGTACTTTATTTTCTTTGTTGCTATTGTGAAGGGTAATGAGTCTTTGATTAGGTTCTCAATTTGATTGTTACTGGCATGTATGAATGCCTCTGATTTCTGTGTATTAATTTTGTATCCTGAGACTTTACTAAATTCATTTATCAATTCCAGGAGTCTCTTGGTTGAATTCTTGGGATATTCTAAATATAATATCATATAATCAGCAAACAGTGAAAGTTTGATCTCTTCTGCCCCAATCTGGATACCTTTAATTCCACTTTCATGTCTGATTGCTTAGCCAGGACTTCCAGAACTATGTTGAATAGAGGTGGAGATGGTGGGCAGCCTTGCCTTGTTCCAGTTCCAAGTGGGAATGCTTTCAATTTTTCCCCATTCAGCATGATGTTGGCTGTGGGTCTGTCTTATATGGCTTGTATCATTTTTAGGTATGTGCCTTGTATGCCTATTTTATTGAGTCTTCTTATTATGAATGGGTGTTGAATTTTGTCAAATGTTTTTTCTGCATCTATTGAAAGAATCATATAGTATTTGTTTTTGCTTTTGTTTATGTGGTGAATTACATTTATAGATTTGCATATACATCCCTGGTTGAAGCTCACTTGGTCGTGATGGATTATTTTCTTGATCAGCATCTGGATTCAGTTAGATAGGATTTTGTTGAAAATTTTTGCATCTATATTTATAAATGGTATTCGTCTGTAGTTTTCTTTCTTTGTTGCATCCTTTCCTGGCTTTGGTATCAAAGTGATATTGGCTTCATAGAATGAATTGGGTAGGTTTCCATCTTTCTCAATGCTGTGTAATAAAGAAATATTTTTTCTATTATAATTTTAAGTGCTTTTATTGTGAAAATTTATGTAATTTTCTCAAATGCTTTCTCTATATCTATCATGATGTTTATATGGCCATTATTATACTATTTATACATGTTATTCATATATTATTCTATTAATATATTACATTGATAATTTTTTCATATTTAATTAAACTTCTTATGATAAACACTTTTGTTATGATATATAATTCTGTTTAAATATATTTTACTGAATTTGGTTTATTAATATTTTATTGATAATTTTTATATTTATATTCATTAATCATATTAATTTGTAGGTTTTTTTCTTCTGATTTATTTTTAATTTTATTATCAGGGTAATATTGTCTTCATAGTATTAGTTGAGATATCTCTCTCCTTATTTATTTCTTATAAATTTCTTTGAAGGATTGACTTTTCTTTAAATATTTGGTAGAATTCATCAATGGAGCCATCAGTGCCTGGACTTGTCTTTGTAGAAAGTTTTTTGATTACTAATTAAATCTCTTTACTTATTATACATCTATTCAAGTTTTATATTTCTTCTTGAGTCAATGGTAGTTTGTCTTTCTAGAAACCTGTTCATTTCACCTAGGTTATTTCTACTGTTTGCATATAATTGTTGATAGTATTCCCTTATCGTTCTTTTTATTTCTGTAAGGCTAGTAGTAATATGCCCCTTTTATGTTCAATTTTAGTCATTTTATATGTCTCTCTCTCTTAGCTTAACTAAAAGTTTGTCAATTTTGTTGATTTACTAAAAAAGCAACTTTTGGTTTTTTTAATTTTCTCTATTGTTTACTATTTTGTTTATTTTAGTTCTAATTTTTATTCCTTCCCTCCTTCTTCTTGCTTTTTTTCCCTCTAGTTTCTTCATGTGGAAGATATGGTTATTGATTTGAGATTTCTCTTTTTTGGCAAAGACCTAAAGGAAACAATAGATAAAGACTAAAAGAAACTACGAGAGCAATTTTTCAACAAATAAAAAATATAAGTAAAGGAATAGAAATTATAAAAAGGAGCCAAATAAAAATTCTGGAATTGAAAAGCACAGTAACTAAAATGAATTCATAAGAGTGATTTGACAGTGGATTTGACCTAGAAGAAGAAAGAATCAGAGAACTTAGAGATAGGTCAACTGAAATTATCCAGCTTGAGGAGTAGAAATATAAAAGTGTAAAGAAAAATGAACAGAACTTTAGAAACCTGTGAAACTCCAGAAGCATACAACTACAAACATGATAGAAATTCCAGAAGGGCTGGAGAGAAAGAAAGGTTCAGAAAGAATATTTGAAAAAAAATACTGCAAACCTCCCAAATTTGGTAAAAGACATGAATCTTTACATCCTCAAAGCACAAGAAACTCCCCATAGGATAAAATCAATTAGATTGACCCTTAGACACACCATAATCAAGTTGTCAAAAGCTCCTTAACCACTTCAGTACGAGCGTCGACTATAGTCAATAGCCACAGATGAACACACACAGCCAAGCCTCGACTATAGTTGATAGCCACAGATAAACCACACGTCGACTTTAGCCTACAGCCGTGATATGAAGGCACACAGAGCATCAACTTTAGCTGACAGCCATGATATGACTTTTCTAATTTTTCATTTATCAAAATAAAATTGTGGAAAAAGAGAACACCTGAGCTCTAGCAATTGATCCAGATGGGGAAGGCCCAGCATAATTCAAAAAATCAAACTGAAAATACTCCCCCCTAGGAGATACACCAGCTCTCAAGAAATGGAGACTGAACAAACCCAAAACACTAAAATGACAGAAGAAGAATTCCAAAATTGGATTGTAAGAAAGCTCAATGATATGCAAGAAAAAAATGGATAACCAACACAAAGACTACAAAGAAGATACAGGACTTGGAACAAAGATTCACTAAGGAGATTGAGATCTTGAAGAAGAATCTATCTGATATCCTGGAAATGAAGAATTTATTCAGGGACATTCAGAACACAGTGGAAAGACTCAAAAATAGGATGGAACAAACAGAAGAAATAAACTCAGAGATTGAAGATAACACATTCAAATCAAATAAGTTATTCACAGAATTACAGCAGAAATATAAGAGACATCAGCAAAGCTTACAAGAATTTTGGTATTATACGAAGAAAAATAACCTGCGGGTCTACTGGATTTCGGAGAAGGAGGAAGAAAAAACCCAAGGGTTGGATAATCTATTAGAAGAAATAATTGAGGAAAACTTCCCAGGTCTAACCAGTAACCTAGAACTGGAAATACAAGAGGCCAAAAGGACTCCTGGGAGATAGAATGCAAACAGGAAAACAGCACACTATGTAGTCATCAGACTGACCAAAATATCAACAAAAGAGATCCTCCTACAAGCTGTAAGGAGCAAGAAGAAAGTTACATACAAAGGAAAACTGATCCGAATAACGCCAGATTTCTCAACTGAAGCAGTACAAGGAAGGAGGAAATGGGGACCCACTTTCACTCTTTTAAAACAAAATAACGCCCAGCCTATATTCTTGTACCCTGCAAAATTAAGCTTCATATATGAAGGAGAAATTAAGACATTCTCAGATAAGCAAAGTCTCAGAGAATTCACCAAGACAAGACCAGCCCTACAAGAAGTACTTAAAACAGTGTTACTCATGGAACACCATAATAAAAACTCACGAATATAAAAACAACCAAAACCCAAAGATTAAAGGCAAGATAGTACAATGGCTCAAGAGAGAAATCAAAGCAACAACATCCAACCCAACAGAATGAACAGTAATTTACCTTACCTATCAGTTCTCTCAATAAATGTGAATGGCTTAAACTCTCCACTCAAGAGACATAGGCTGGCTGAATGGATAAGAAAATACAGGCCAAGTATATGCTGTCTTCAGGAAACACATCTAACCTGCAAGGATGCATATAGACTAAAAGTAAAAGGGTAGAGAGATCAGTATTCCAAGCAAGTGGAAGCCAGAAGACGGCTGGCATGGCAATTCTAATTTCAGACAATTTAGTTTTTAAACCAACAAAAGTAGTGAAAGACAAAGAGGGTCATTATATAATGGTGAAGGGCACAGTTCAACTAGAAGAGATAACAATCTTAAATATATATGTGCCCAACATAGGTGCACCCAGATTCATAAAGCAAACCTCACTGGATCTAAGCAAATTGATTAACAGCAACTCCATAATCACTGGAGATTTCAACACCCCACTGCTGGCACAGGACAGATCCTCCAAACAGAAAATTAATAAATAAATAATGGACTTAAACAAAACTCTAGTATAATTGGGTCTGACTGATATTTATAGGACATTCTACCCAAAATCCACTGAATATACATTCTTCTCATCAGCTCACGGGACATTCTCTAAGATTGACCATATCCTAGGACACAAAGTAAACCTCAAGATTTAAAAAAAATAGAAATCATACCATGTATCTTCTCAGATCACAGTGGAATAACAGTAGAAATCAACCCTAACAGAAACTCACACTTCTACACAAAAACGTGGAAATTGAACAACCTCCTACTAATTGATTACTTCATAAGAGAAGAAATCAAGATGGAAATAAAAAAATTCTATGAAGAACATGACACAGGAGAGACAAGTTATCAAATCCTCCAGGACACAGCTAAAGCAGTACTGACAGGAAAGTTTATTTCCATAAATACCTATAACCAAGCGTCAAAAACATCACAAATAAACAATCTAATGAAACGACTCAAAGATCTGGAAAAAGAAGAATAGACCAACTCCAAACTGAGCAGAATAAGTGAAATCAACAAGATCAAATCAAAACTAAACGAAATTGAAAACAGGGAAGCTATACAGGAGATTAATAAAGCACAAAGTTGGTTCTTTTTGAGAACCAAAAAATTTTTATTGAATTTTGAAAAAAATAAACAAAATTGAAATGCCATTGCCTAGCCTAGCAAAAAAGCAGAAAAGAGAAATCTCTAATAGCTTCATCAGGAACAAAAAAGGAGATATCACAACTAATCCCAAGGAGATACAAGATATAATTTATCAATATTACAAAAACCTTTATGCACACAAACTGGAAAATGTGGAGTAAATGGAAAAATTTCTAGAAACACACAGCATCCCTAGGCTCCACCAGGAAAAAATATAATTCCTGAACAGACCAATCTCAAGAGCTGAAATAGAAACAGCAATTAAAATCTCCCTAAAAAGAAAAGTCCTGGTCCAGCTGGTTTCACACCTGAATTTTATCACACTTACAAAGAAAAACTGGTCCCTATCCTGTAGAAATTATTCCACAACATCGACAAGAATGGAAACCTCCATGACACCTTTTATGAAGCAAATATTACTCTGATACCAAAAACCAGGAAAGGATACAACAAAAAAAGAGAACTACAGACCAATATCCCTAATGAATATAGATGCAAAAATTTTCAACAAAATCCTAGCTAACCGAATCCATACGCTTATCAAAAAAATAATCTATCACCACCAATTGGGCTTCATCCAAGGGATGCAGACATGGTTGAACATATGTAAATCTATAAATGTAATTCACCACATAAACAGAAGCAAAACCAAAGACCACATGATTTTTTCAATGAATGCAGAAAAACCAGTTGACAAAATTCAACACCCTTTCATGATACGAACACTTAAGAAAATAGGCATAGAAGGGACATACCTAAAAATGATACAAGTCATATATGACAGACCCATAGGCAACATCATACTGAATGGGAAAAATTGAAAGCATTCCCACTTAGAACTGGAAACATGCCGGAGCCAGCCGGTGACGTGCGGCACCTGGAGTTAGGGGGCGAGGCTGAGAAATGAAGAGACAACAAAACGATGGGGACGGGAGGACGGAGTCCTTGGTGACTGCCGCACCTCATTTATTTCAGTTGCTATATTTATACAGATAAGAACAAAGGAGAAGCAAAATGCAAAGGAACAGGTGGTACATGTCTTCATTAAACCAGAAAGCAAAACAGTTCTTGTTTTTTCTCAACCATGCGTCACTTTGATAGCCCCTTTCCTTGCTTAAGAAGTTTTCTAATCTACAACTTAACTTTTTTCTGATATCAAAAAAGCTACAAATCAACTATGATCACTCAGACAGTTCAAGGAAAAGAGCATCCAAGCGTAATTAACAATTCTGGGAAAGGAATGTGCAGGGCTTCGGGGGGGCTATAAGCTACCAGGGCTGTGTGCACAGGATTACTTCAGTGATCTTCTATACTGCTACTGCTATCTCCAGCACCCTCCGTGATCTGGGAGAAAGGCCAAGAATGTCAGAGCTATGAGTTAAGGCGCCAGGTGCTGTGTCTCAAGGACCCCAATGTTCCGGGCAGCAACCACACTTTAACTCTCCTGTGTTCAGGACAGCTCCCAACAGAAACAGGCAAGGTTGCTCACTATCTCCACTTCTATTCAACATAGTGTTGGAAGTTCTGGCTACAGCAATCAGACAGGAAGTTCGAATTAAAGGTATCCAAATAGGGGCAGAAGAGATCAAACTTTTACTGTTTGCTGATTATATGATATTATATTTGGAAAACCCCAAAGACTCAACCAAGAGACTCCTGGAATGGATAAATGAATTTAGTAAAGTCACAGCATACAAAATCAATACACACAAATCAGAGGCATATACGCCAACAACAATCAAATTAAGTACCAAATCAAAGGCTCAATTTCCTTCACAATAGCAATAAAGAAAATAAAGTACCTAGGAATATACTTAACCAGGGAGGTAAAAGATCTCTACAGGGAGAACTATGAAACACTGAGGAAGGAAATAGCAGAGGATGTAAAGAGATCGAAATCCATACCATGCTCGTGGGTCAGCACACTTAACATCATTAAAATGTCTATACTACCCAAACTAATCTACAGATTCAATACAATCCTTATTAAAATCCCAACATCATTCTTCACAGATATAGAAAAATAATTTTATACTTCATTTGGAACCAAAGAAGACCCTGCATATCAAAAGCAATTCTAGGCAACAAAAACAAAATGGGAGATATTAATTGGCCAGATATCAAACTATACTACAAAGCTGTAGTAATTAAATCAATCTGGTATTGGCACAAAAATAGGAATATTGACCAGTGGAACAGATCTGAAACCCTGATATAAAACCATCTTCATATAGCCATCTAATATTTTACAAAGCAGACAAAAATTTCACTGGGGAAAAGAATCCCTTTTCAATAAATGGTGCTGGGAAAATTGGATAGCCACTTGCAGAAGGCTAAAGCAGGACCCACACCTTTCACCTCTTACAAAAATCAACTCATGTTGGATAACAGACTTAAAGCTAAGGTATGAAACTATTAGAATTCTAAAGGAAAATGTTGGAAACACTCTCCTAGACATTGGCCTAGGCAAAGAATTTATGAAGAAGACCCCAAAGGCAATCACAGCAGCAACAAAAATAAATAAATGGGACCTGATCAAACTAAAAAGCTTCTGCACAGCCAAAGAAATAGTCATGAAAGTAAACAGACAACCTACTGGATGGGAGAAAATTTTCGCATACTACACGTCTGATAAGGGGCTGATAACTAGAATATACTTAGAACTCATGAAAATCAGCAAGAAAAAATTAAACAACCCTATCAAAAAGTGGGCAAAGGACTTGAACAGAAACTTTTCTAAAGAAGACAGAAGAATGGCCAAACATATTAAAAAATGCTCAACATCTCTAATCATCAGAGAGATGCAAATCAAAACCACAATGAGATATCACTTAACTCCAGTGAGAATGGCCTTTATCAAAAAGTCCCCAAACAATAAATGCTGGCATGTATGCGGAGAGATAGGAAGACTCTTACACTCCTGTTGGGACTGCAAACCAGTTCAGCCTTTGTGGAAAGCAATATGGAGATAACTTAAATACAAGTAGATACAAGTAGATCTACCATTTGATCCAGCAATTTCATTACTGGGCATCTACCCAAAAGATCCAATGATACTCTACAAAAAAGACACCTGCACTCAAATGTTTATAGCAGCACAATTCATAATTGCAAGGCTGTGGAAACAGCCCTAGTGCCCATCAATCCAAAAGTGGATTAATAAAATGTGGTATATATATGCCATGGAGTACTACTCAGCTCTAAGAAACAATGGTGATATAGCACATCTTGTATTTTCCTGTTTAGAGCTGGAACTCATACTACTAAGTGAAGTATGCCAAGAATGGAATACAAGCACCACATATACTCACCAGCAAACTGGCATTAACTGAACAGCACCTAAGTGGACACATAGGAACTACAGTAATAGGGTATTGGGCAGGAGGTAGGGAGCCAGGGGGGTGGGTGTATACATACATAATGAGTGAGATGTGGACCATCTGGGGGATGGTCACGCTGGAAACTCAGATTTGTGAGGGTAAGGGGGAAGGGCTTTATTTGAAACCTTAAAACTTGTATCCCCATAATTTGCTGAAATAAAAAAAATAAAATTGTGAACAATTAAAAATATTGTAATAAAAACATATATGTATATATTACCTATTCTGATTTACATTACAAGTAAAGCTGCCTGTAATGTAAAATAAGCTTTCAGTGCTTTAAATCTTTCTTCATTTCACAAGAGTAAAATGGACTCATAGTCAATGCACAGCACAAACTATCCTGCACACTAGGAGTGCCAGTTGTGGGCAAAGGTTTTGTGGCCGGTGAGCACTGCACTGAAGTGGTTAAATGCCTGAAGCAAGAAGCAGACAAACAAAAATTCTCGGGGGGCGGAGCAAGATGGCAGACGAATAACACCGCCAGACAGAGTATCTCTGCAGAAAAGACAGATTCTAGCAGAAATTAGAAAAAACAAGCAAGAAGATGAGCATACAGCAGACAAGGGCCGGAAGGAGGGGTACCTGAGACTCCGGGAGACTCCAAGGCAGGAGGCTGCGGAGGAGAACTGAAGGCTGAGAGCAACGGAGCAGCCCGGAGACCAGCGGCAAGGGTAGGTGGATTTGCTGTTTCCCCTCCCCTGCATTCGGGACGGCTGGTGGGCTCCCCAGCGGGTGGAGAGACCTGCGGACACCGGCCCAGAGACCGCCGCCGCCTGCCAACAGTGAGCCTGTAGCAGACGTGGCACCAGGTTCCCAACTTCCTCCGGGCACCTCTGTGTGCACAGACCCGAGCCGTGCGGCAGGCGCCATATTGCCTCCTCCTCCCCTCCACCGACCCTACCCGCGGCTGCCCAGAGAGACAATACAGCCACCAGCCGGAGGCACCTCCAGGGAATGGTACCTTCCCGTTTGGGACCCCGCCCGCCCTCCCAGGTGCTGCTGGCACCGTGTTCCCAGGAAAACGGTGCTGACTCAGAGGCTGAGAGTCATAGACCCAGCTTGGGCTCCCTGTGGGTGAATTGGGACCGGAAATCCTCTCCCTGGTGGGAATACAGTTTGAACTCTGGGACCCAGAGGTCAGACTTGCAGACCAGATCCCCTGCACCAAGGGCTAGCATTGCCCGGGGCACAGAAGGGTTATACGTGAACAGCCTACTGAGGTGTGTGTGCCTCCAGGGGCAGATCGGCATCCTAGAGGGCAACCCTCCTCCCAGGAGGAGGCTGTGTGCCCAACCCAGGTGGCGTTCCTGTGCAGGGAACCTCCCCGCCAGCATCACAGTCCGGGGAGGCCTGGTGGCTTGTGGTCTGGCCTGCTGGCAGAGACCCAGGAGTAGCTGCGGACTTGGGGAGGGTGGAAAGAAGCGAGGCCCGCTCCAGACTGCAGGTCTCAGACAGCCCCACCCCCACACTCAGACTTTCTGGCTGAGCGGGACCATTCCAGCCCCGCCCTGACAGCTTTCCCTGGAAGCAGAGGACAGAACTTTGACCCCTGCTGACGGCCTGAGGGCAGGCTTACCCAACCATGCTCCGCCCAGAACAAGAGCGGATAACAGGACTCAAAATCAAGAGCATAGCCAGTTCCTCCAAGCAAACGCCACCTACTGACAGGGACGGCATCTTGCACAGCCTTTCCACGGCACCCACCGACTCAATATACAGGGAGTGGTCCAATTTCACCCACAGACACCACCTAACACCTAAGAAACTAAACAAGCTGTGTGAATACCCAAACAATAACCTAAGGAAAGAAACAACAACTGATCGACATGGGAAGAAATCAGCGAAAGAACTCAGGAAATATGAAGAACCAAACGGAAAACACACCCCCAAAGAGGAGCACCAGCCCCCTAGAAACGGACACCAACCCAAATCAGGCAGTAAATATGACAGAAGAGGAATTTCGTATGTGGAACTTAAGAACACTCACCCAGCTGCAACAAAAACTCAATAACCAACACAAAAAAACCACCAAAAGCCTCCAGGATATGGGAAAAGAAATAGAAACAAAGAAGAAAAGTGTAACCGAACTCCTGGAAATGAAGAATCAATTCAAGGAACAACAAAATACAGTGCAAAGTCTCAAGAACAGGGTAGATCAAACAGAAGAAAGAATCTTAGAGCTTGAAGATAACACCCTCCAATTAAATAAATCAGTCACAGAAATAGAGTAGAGAAACAAGACAAAAGAGCAAAGCCTACAAGAGCTGTGGGATTATGTGAAGAAACCTAATGTGAGGGTCATAGGGTTACAAGAAGGGGAAGAAGACAAATCTCAAGGGTTGGACAAGCTGTTTGAAGATATAATAGAGGAAAATTTCCCAGGCCTTGCTCAAAATCTTGATATACAAGTTCAAGAAGCTCAGAGGACCCCTGGGAGATTCAACGCAAACAGGAAGACGTCACTACGTGCAGTCATCAGACTGACCAAAGTATCAACTAAAGAGGCCCTTCTAAGAGCTGTAAGACAAAAGAAGCAAGTAACATACAAGGGAAAGCCAATTCGAATAACATCAGACTTCTCTAATGAGACTTTACAAGCAAGGAGAGACTGGGGCCCCATTCTCACTCTTTTGAAACCAAACAATGCCCAGCCTAGAATATTATTCCCTGCAAAACTAAGCTTCGTATATGAAGGAGAAATAAAAACATTCTCAGACAAACAAAGGCTCAGAGAATTCACCAAGACAAGACCAGCCCTACAAGAAGTACTTAAAACAGCGTTACTCACGGAACATCAAAATAATAACCCACGGATATAAAAACAACCAAAACCCAAAGATATTAAAGGCCAGATATTACAATGGCTCAAGACAGAAATCATAGCAACAACATCCAACCCAACAGAATGATCAGTAATCTACCTTACCTATCAGTTCTCTCAATAAATGTGAATGGCTTAAACTCTCCACTCAAGAGACATAGGCTGGCTGAATGGATAAGAAAATACAGGCCAAGTATATGCTGTCTTCAGGAAACACATCTAACCTGCAAGGATGCATATAGACTAAAAATAAAAGGGTGGAGATCAATATTCCAAGCAAATAGAAGCCAAAAGAAGGCTGGTGTGGCAGTTCTAATTTCAGACGATTTCGTTTTTAAACCAACAAAAGTAGTAAAAGACAAAGAGGGTCATTATATAATGGTGAAGGGCACAGTCCAACAAGAAGAGATAACAATTTTAAATATATATGCACCCAACTTAGGTGCACCCAGATTCATAAAGCAAACCTTACTGGAGCTAAGCAAATGGATTAATAGCAACTCCATAATCGCTGGAGATTTCAACACCCCATTGACGGCACGAGACAGATCCTCCAAACAGAAAATTAATAAAGAAATAATGGACTTAAACAAAACTCTAGAACAATTGGGTCTGACAGACATCTACAGAACATTCTACCCCAAATCCACTGAATATACGTTCTTCTCATCAGCTCACGGGACATTCTCTAAGATTGACCATATCCTAGGACACAAAGAAAATCTCAAGAAATTTAAAAAAATAGAAATCATACCATGTACCTTCTCAGATCACAGTGGAATAAAACTAGAAATCAACCCTAACAGAAACACACATTTCTACACAAAAACATGGAAATAAAACAACCTCCTACTAAATGATTACTTCGTAAATGAAGAAATCAAGACGGAAATAAAAAACTTCTATGAAGAAAACGACAATGGAGAGACAAGTTATCAACTCCTCTGGGACACAGCTAAAGCAGTTCTGAGAGGAAAGTTTATCTCCATAAATGCCTATAACCAAAAGACAAGAAGATCACAAATAGACAATCTAATGAAACGACTCAAAGAGCTGGAAAAAGAAGAACAGACCAACCCCAAACCCAGCAGAAGAAGTGAAATCAACAAGATCAAATCAGAACTAAATGAAATTGAAAACAGGGAAGCTATTCAGGAGATTAATAAAACAAAAAGTTGGTTCTTTGAAAAAATAAACAAAATTGACACACCATTGGCTAAGCTAACGAAAAGCAGAAAAGAGAAATCTCTAATAAGCTCCATCAGGAATAAAAAGGAGATATCACAACTGATCCCAAAGAGATACAAGATATAATCTATGAATACTACAAAAATCTTTATGCACACAAACTGGAAAATGTGGAGGAAATGGACAAATTTCTAGAAACACACAGCCTCCCTAGGCTCAACCAGGAAGAAATAGATTCCCAGAACAGACCAATCTCAACAGCTGAAATAGAAACAGCAATTAAAAATCTCCCTAAAAAGAAAAGCCCCGGTCCAGATGGCTTCACACCTGAATTTTACCATACTTACAAAGAAGAACTAGTACCTATCTTGCAGAAACTATTCCACAACATCGAGAAGAACGGAAACCTCCCCGACACCTTTTATGAAGCGAATATTACTGTGATACCAAAACCAGGAAAGGATGCAACAAAAAAAGAAAACTACAGACCAATATCCCTAATGAATATAGATGCAAAAATTTTCAACAAAATCTTAGCTAACCGAATCCAGACACTTATCAAAAAAATAATCCACCACGACCAAGTGGGCTTCATCCCAGGGATGCAGGGATGGTTCAACATACGTAAATCTATAAATGCAATTCACCACATAAACAGAAGCAAAAACAAAGACCACATGATTCTTTCAATACATGCAGAAAAAGCTTTTGACAAAATTCAACACCCTTTCATGATACGAACACTTAAGAAAATAGGCATAGAAGGGACATACCTAAAAATGATACAAGCCATATATGACAGACCCATAGCCAACATCATACTGAATGGGGAAAGATTGAAATCATTCCCACTTAGAACTGGAACCAGATTAGGCTGCCCACTATCTCCACTTCTGTTCAACATAGTGCTGGAAGTCTTGGCTACAGCAATCAGACAGGAAAATGGAATCAAAGGTATCCAAATAGGGGCAGAAGAGATCAAACTTTCACTGTTTGCTGATGATATGATATTGTATCTAGAAAACCCCAAGGATTCAACCAAGAAACTCCTGGAACTGATCAATGAATTTAGTAAAGTCTCAGGATACAAAATCAATACACAGAAATCAGAGGCATTCATATACGCCAACAACAATCTAATTGAGAACCAAATCAAAGACTCAATTCCCTTCACAATAGCAACAAAGAAATTAAAATACTTAGGAATTTACTTAACCAAGGACATAAAAGACCTCTACAGGGAGAACTATGAAACTCTGAGGAAGGAAATAGCAGAGGATGTAAACAGATGGAAATCCATACCATGTTCGTGGATCGGCAGACTCAATATCATCAAAATGTCTATACTACCCAAACTGATCTACAGATTCAATGCAATACCTATTAAAATCCCATCAGCATTCTTCACAGATATAGAAAAAATAATTTTACGCTTCGTATGGAACCAAAGAAGACCCTGAATATCAAGAGCAATTCTAGGCAACAAAAACAAAATGGGAGGCATTAATATGCCAGATATCAAACTATACTACAAAGCTGTAGTCATTAAAACAATATGGTATTGGCACAAAAACAGGAATATTGACCAGTGGAACAGATGTGAAAATCCTGATATAAAACCATCCTCATATAGCCATCTAATCTTTGACAAAGCTGACAAAAACATACGCTGGGGAAAAGAATCCCTCTTCAATAAATGGTGCTGGGAAAACTGGATAGCCACCTGTAGAAGGCTAAAACAGGACCCACACCTTTCACCTCTCACAAAAACCAACTCACGCTGGATAACAGACTTAAACCTAAGGTATGAAACTATTAGAACTCTAGAGGAAAAAGTTGGAAACACTCTCCTAGACATCGGCCTGGGCAAAGAGTTTATGAAGAAGTCCCCAAAGGCAATCACAGCAGCAACAAAAATAAATAAATGGGACATGATCAAACTACAAAGCTTCTGCACAGCCAAAGAAATAGTCATGAAAGTAAACAGACAACCTACAGAATGGGAGAAAATTTTTGCATCCTATGCATCCGATAAGGGACTGATAACTAGAATATACTTAGAACTCACGAAAATTAGGAAGAAAAAATCAAATAACCCCATTAAAAAGTGGGCAAAGGACTTGAACAGAATTTTTTCTAAAGAAGACAGAAGAATGGCCAACAAACATATGAAGAAATGCTCAACATCTCTAATCATCAGGGAAATGCAAATCAAAACCACAATGAGATATCACTTAACCCCAGTGAGAATGGCCTTTATCAAAAAATCTCCAAACAATAAATGCTGGCGTGGTTGCGGAGAGAGAGGAACACTCCTACACTGCTGGTGGGACTGCAAACTAGTTCAACCTCTGTGGAAAGCAATATGGAGATACCTTAAAGCGATACAAGTGAATCTACCATTTGATCCAGCAATCCCATTGCTGGGCATCTACCCAAATGATCCAGTGACACTCTACAAAAAAGACACCTGCACTCGAATGTTTATAGCAGCACAATTCATAATTGCAAGGCTGTGGAAACAGCCCAAGTGCCCATCAATCAAAGAATGGATTAATAAAATGTGGTATATGTACACCATGGAGTACTATTCAGCTCTGAGAATCAATGGTGATATAGCACACCTTATATTTTCCTGGTTGGAGCTGGAACCCATACTACTAAGTGAAGTATCCCAAGAATGGAGAAACAAGCACCAGATATATTCTCCAGCAAACTGGTATTAACTGAGTAGCACCTAAGTGGACACATAGGTGCTACAGTAATAGGGTATTGGGCAGGTGGGAGGGGGGAAGGGGGCGGGTATATACATGCATAATGAGTGAGATGTGCACCATCTGGGAGATGGTCATGATGGAGACTCAGACTTTTGGGGGGAGGGGGGGAAATGGGCATTTATTGAAACCTTAAAAGCTGTACCCCCACAATATGCCAAAATAAAAAAAATAAAAAAAATAAAAAAAAATTCTCTCCTTGTCTTTGCAGATTTGCTCTGTGTTGAGGTACTTCTTCAATGTTAAGCCAGGCTGTTTGCTAATCCTGCATTAGCTGTTGCTTCCTGCTTTAGCCTAAAGATTGGATGAAGGTTAAAGCTGAGGGTTTTCTCAAGTCATTCCTGTTCTGGACATATGTGTGATTTTCTGAGTTTTCCTTTATATGTGAGAGACTTCCAGAGCCCTTATTTCCTAAAGTTATTTTTTTTTTTCAATTTTGAAAGTCTTTAATGCTTCTAGGATTCAATTCACACATAAGACTTTCATGATAATCAGGGAAATGGGACAGTCACACAGCTTGATGAAGAAAAGTGTCACTTGTTTCTAGAATTATTAGGAGAAATTTTTACAGAGAGTTGTTTTCTATGAAGTAGCCAAGCCTTTTTCTAGGATCATATACTACCGATTCTTGTATTTCCACTTTCTGCCTTCAGGTCAACTTACCTGCACAAGTGTGTGGACAAGATCTCATACTATTCCCCATCCTCCTACAGCCGACGGAATATTCTTCTTGGAGTTTCCATGAGCACAGGGTGTCTAAAACCACAGGTCACCCTGTATCCAACCCCCAAGTGGAACCAGAGAGGTGCTATATCCATTATCACAATCTGCCTCTTAGATTCAACATAGTTCAATTACATTAAGATGCCACAAAGCTTCTCTGCAAAAATCATTCTATATTTCAAAAAAGAATAGGTAAAATACCAAACAGTGATATTTATTTCAGTCTTCACTAAAGATGCCCCAAAGTTTTCTAGGTGTCCAAGGAAGCAAAAATAAGCTTTAGGTCATCAAGTGTCTTCACAGAAAACTCCATCTGGTAGGAGGATCTGTATCTCCTACAGTGACCTTTCTATTTATAGAAATTTGTGGACATTGGAATAATGGCCACTTGGTCCTAGGGGATGCATGGTACAGGGACTTTGCTCTCTGGGGATGACACAGCTCCAAATAAGCATTGGCTAAAGTAACTCTTTTCCCAGAGTTTTTTAAAATTAATTTTATTTTATTTTATCATATTATGGGGGTACAAATATTGTTAGGGTACACATATTGCCCCTTCCATTCCTCCCCCCACCCCCTGCCTTACCAAAACATCAAGTGTGTCCTACACCCAGGTGGTGCGCATCACACCTATTTTGTAAGTATAAATTCTTCCCCTACTCCCCCCTCCCATCTGCCCACCACCCGATAAAAGTTTGTTTGTTTTTTCTTTTTTTGACCTTTGGGTTACATTGTATATCTTTGCCTTTTCCTAGGAAGGGTTAGAGGTATTCTCCCCCCACCCCCACTTAGGGTTTTCCCAGAGTTTTCTCCCAGGCTTTTGGCATGTCTATTGTTTGCCTGAACTCTAAGCCTTTGCCAAAAGTTTCAGCAGCTTGTTCATTTGCTTTTCAGTGTTCCAAAGAAAGCTTCCACTTAACTGACTTTTCACCCTGAGAGAATTCCAAGTTAGATAAAACAAAGGCAAATGCAGACAGGCCAAAACGGACAAACAATTCCTTGGGAATGAGGTCAACTTTGTTCTCTCTGGAATATTTCTGAAACCACATCCAGAAACGTGGGCTGCTGTCTTTGAGACTGCCACCATACTGGGGAGCAAGCTGAGACAAAGTTAAGTTAAAAATGCTATAAAACTTTCCCGTGTTATTTAAGTCATCCTAAGTGATCTTATTCTGATTCTTTGTTTTCTTTGTCTGTAAACCTTTGAGTATTTTCCAGAGTTCTGATAAGGTTTATTTGGACAATGTGTGTGTGTGTGTGTGTGTGTGTTTAGGGCAGTAAGGGCCTGTTCTTTGGGACTCTGTCTTTTTCACTGATGTTACTTCCTAGCTTTCTCAAAAGGTAAACTACTTTCAAACAATTAAATAGCTTATGTATCTACTAGTTTAGTTCTCATAATTCTGTTTTATAGTTACTATTACTTATTTTTTTTTCTGTTGAAAAACTGATGATAGAGAGGGTAAAAGACACACACAGTGCCACACAGCTAGTAAATGGAGAATCTGAATTTAAACGGAGGTTAAGGAAAGAAGGGAGCTGGTTTCCATAGACCAGGGATTATAAGAACTTAGTAAGATTTTTAAAACCCTTGTAATATTCCTATGCTTGAAGTATTGGCAGTAAAATCCTAAAACCAAGAAGTGCAAATGGATATGGAACCTAGTGGCCACGGTTAGCCATATATGGAGAAAATCTCCAATAGATACAGTGGATAGAAGCAGTCTGGGGAGGAAAGAAAGGCAGTTGAGTCCTTGGGTCATTATGGGGAAACCCAGAGGATCCTGGAAAAGCTTCACAGGTGGCGTCCTGCTCTCTCTCCTGGTGGTCTCCTGTGCTTTCAGTCCCACTCAACTTGCATCCTAGGGTTCAAAAATAAAGACATTTTCCTATTTTCCTGAGAAAGCCCCATTCTCTTTTCCTTGCTTAGAAAACTTCTGCTCAACTTCAGTTCTTGGTGTAAATTTTTACCCTTTAGGACTCCTTTTCTGACTCAGTTCCCACAACATAGTCAAAAGCCGTGATGTGAACTTACTCAACATTACCATGGGCTCCTCTTCCTCCCTTGTTCCATGTCTAACCATGACAGTACAGGCTTGTTCTGCCCTCAGCACATTGCTGTTACCATTCTCCTCTCTATTTCCACTATTGATCACCTGGAGCCCATTCTTTTTTCTTTCTTTTTTAGTATGTAAACATTTGTTGAATTAAATTCATTGAAATGGAATCTTGTGAACACTGGGCTCAGGCAGAGCAAAAGCAGAGAACTCCTTGGCTGTGCTCCTCTGAGTGCAGGAAGGAGGAGCTGGGGTGCTGGAGCTGCCTACAGGAATGAATGAAGGAGGCTCTGGAAGCTGGAAAGGGAGATTATTTTAAGCAATTCAACTTGAAAAAAGGCTCAGAGTAAGGAATGAAATGATGAAACTGCAGGAGGAAGTGTTGTATAAGTAAAGCCAAGAAGAAGAGGCCCTGAGAGAAATGTGTCCCCTGATCATTATTTAAAAGTGCTAGAGGGGCTCAAGATGGCGCTGCTCGCGACACATCCTGGCGTTGGGCGGCCGCGCCGGCTGCTTTCGAAAAGCGCCGCACTCCGCGATTCTGGTCAGGCCTCTAGTCTCTGTCTGCCGCTCAGGCCCGCAATGGAGATTACATCAGCTCGGCGCCTCGGGAACCGCTCGAATCTGCCAGATCCCAGAGTCATTAAGAAATACTGCATGGCAGAGAGTGAGAAAATGCAATTCAAGACAATTATTAGATGCTACAAAGGCTCTCCAGGCATGGCCACTGGGAGAAAAGAGGACATGTTGGCATGGTCACGCAGGAGGAGGGCTCCACACAGACCCGAAAGAAGGGTTAAAAGATGTTGATACTCGGAAAATCATAAAAGCAATGCTTTCTTATGTGTGGCCCAAAGACAGGCCAGATCTAAGAGCAAGAGTTGCCATTTCCTTGGGATTTTTGGGTGGTGCAAAGGCCATGAATATTGTGGTCCCCTTCATGTTTAAATATGCTGTAGACAGCCTCAACCAGATGTCGGGAAACATGCTGAACCTGAGTGATGCACCAGATACAGTTGCAACCATGGCAACAGCAGTTCTGATTGGCTATGGTGTATCAAGAGCTGGAGCTGCCTTTTTTAACGAAGTTCGAAATGCAGTATTTGGCAAGGTAGCCCAAAATTCAATCCGAAGAATAGCCAAAAATGTCTTTCTCCATCTTCACAACCTGGATCTGGGTTTCCACCTGAGCAGACAGACAGGAGCTTTATCTAAAGCTATTGACAGAGGAACAAGGGGTATCAGTTTTGTCCTGAGTGCTTTGGTATTTAATCTTCTTCCCATCATGTTTGAGGTGATGCTTGTCAGCAGTGTTTTGTATTACAAATGTGGTGCCCAGTTTGCTTTGGTAGCCCTCACAGCCCTTGGTGCATACACAGCCTTTACAATTGCAGTCATACGGTGGAGAACTAGATTTAGAATAGAGATGAACAAAGCGGATAATGATGCAGGTAATGCTGATATAGACTCACTGCTGAATCATGAAACTGTGAAGTATTTTAATAATGAAAAATATGAAGCACAGAGATATGATGGATTTTTGAAGACATATGAGACTGCTTCATTGAAAAGTACCTCCACTCTGGCTATGCTGAACTTTGGTCAAAATGCTATTTTCAGTGTTGGTTTAACGGCTATAATGGTGCTTGCCAGTCAGGGAACTGTGGCAGGTACCCTTACCGTTGGAGATCTAGTAATGGTGAATGGACTGCTTTTTCAGCTTTCATTACCCCTTAACTTTCTGGGAACTGTATATAGAGAGACTAGACAAGCACTAATAGATATGAACACCTTATTCACTCTACTCAAGGTAGACCCCCGAATTAAAGACAAAGTGATGCCACCTTCCCTTCAGATCACACCACAGACAGCTACGGTGGCCTTTGATAATGTGCATTTTGAGTACATTGAGGGGCAGAAAGTTCTTAGTGGAATATCATTTGAAGTCCCTGCAGGAAAGAAAGTGGCCATTGTAGGAGGTAGTGGGTCAGGGAAAAGCACAATAGTAAGGCTGATGTTTCGCTTCTATGAGCCTCAAAAAGGTAGCATTTACCTTGCTGGTCAAAATATACAAGATGTGAGCCTGGAAAGCCTTCGGAGGGCAGTGGGAGTGGTACCTCAGGATGCTGTCCTCTTCCATAATACTATTTACTACAACCTCTTATATGGAAACATCAGTGCTTCACTGAGGAAGTATATGCAGTGGCAAAATTAGCTGGACTTCATGATGCAATTCTTCGAATGCCACGTGGATATGACACCCAAGTTGGTGAACGAGGACTCAAGCTTTCAGGAGGAGAAAAACAAAGAGTAGCAATTGCAAGAGCTATTTTGAAGGACCCTCCAGTCATACTCTATGATGAAGACACTTCATCATTAGATTCAATTACTGAAGAGACCATTCTTAGTGCCACGAGGGATGTGGTCAAATACAGAACTTTTATTTTCATTGCACACAGATTGTCAACAGTGGTTGATGCATATGAAATCATTGTCTTGGACCAGGGTAAGGTAGCTGAACGTGGTACCCACCATGGCTTGCTTGCTAACCCTGGCAGTATCTATTCAGAAATGTGGCATACACAGGGTAGCCATGTGCAGAACCATGATAACCCCAAATGGGTTGCAAAGAAAGAAAATATGTCCAAAGAGGAGGAAAGAAAGAAACTACAAGAAGAAATTATCAACAGTGTGAAAGGCTGTGGAAACTGTTCCTGCTAAGTCACATGAGATGTTTTTTTTTTTTTTTTCCTTTTCTTTTTTGTTTTGGACTATACATTTGCACTGAAGCATAATTGTTTATTAAAAAAAATCATACATTCCCATTTTCTACAATCCTTCTTTTAGATGAGATTTACTTAAGAGGGGATTTGAGTTTTACATCTTTCATAAGCTATTTAATGTGGTCTCTGTATTTATCCCCAGATTATTTTCTTGTTATTGCCCTGGTTATGCTCAATGCATAATTTTTGCTAGCATTACTCTTTTTGAAGCCTGACATTCCTTTGATATCCATAACCATATAAATCAGATTGGTTTTCAAATTTTTGTAGTTGGTAAAACCTCCTTTATCTTAACAATTTAGAGGGAAAATGTTTCTTAAAGAAAAAGAGGAGGCTCATGGTTTCTTTTCTCTCCTCCCTCCAAATGAAATACTTCATTGATGTTAAAATGAATTCATAAACACATTTAAAGTTAGAACTTGTCAGAAATAGACATGCATTTATAATTCAGTGTCTTACTTGATAGATACGTAAGTATTTGCAACTGTGTACTTTTTGGAGGAAAAATCTTAATTGTCATGTTGGTATGCAGAATATTCATCATTATGCAGCACCATAACTATCATCTAGTGACTGGAATTCTATGTTTCCACCATAATGAGGCATTGTTTTTGTTTTGGACCAAAATTTATCCATTTTCTTTATTTTATTATTTTGTTTTTTTTATTTTTAGAGACAGGGTCTCACTCTGTTGCCCAGGCTGGACCCTCGAACCCTTGAGCTCAGTGTTCCTCCTGCCGCAGCCTCTCAAGTAGCTGGGACTGCATGTGTGTACCCCTACACCTAGTTAATTTTTTAATTTTTTTTTTTTTGTAGAGATTAGGTCTATGTTGCCCAGGCTGGTCTCAAACTCTTGGCCTCAAGTGATCCTCCTGCTGTGGCCTCCCAAAGTGCTGGAATTACAGGCATGAGCTATTGTGTCTGGCCACATTTTTCTTCAAAGACTTATAAACCCTGATGTAATTTGAGAGTTGCTATACTGGGAGGGATCTAAAAAGCTTAGGAAGTTAATGTCTTTTTCTATTTCTATCTTTTTTCTTTTTTCGGCATATTGTGGGGGTACAGATTTTAAGGTTTCAATAAATGCCCATTTCCCCCCCTCCCCCCAAAAGTCTGAGTCTCCATCATGACCATCCCCAGATGGTGCACATCTCACTCATTATGTATGTATATACCCGCCCCCTCCCCCCTTCCCCCCGGCCCAATACCCTATTACTGTAGTACCTATGTGTCCACTTAGGTGCTACTCAGTTAATACCAGTTTGTTGGAGAATATATCTGGTGCTTGTTTCTCCATTCTTGGGATACTTCACTTAGTAGTATGGGTTCTAGCTCTAACCAGGAAAATATAAGATGTGCTATATCACCATTGTTTCTCAGAGCTGAATAGTACTCCATAGTATATATATACCACATTTTATTAATCCATTCTTTGATTGATGGGCACTTGGGCTGTTTCCACAGCCTTGCAATTATGAATTGTGCTGCTATAAACATTCGAGTGCAGGTGTCTTTTTTGTAGAGTGTCACTGGATCATTTGGGTAGATGCCCAGCAATGGGATTGCTGGATCAAATGGTAGATTCACTTGTATCGCTTTAAGGTATCTCCATATTGCTTTCCACAGAGGTTGAACTAGTTTGCAGTTCGATCAGCAGTGTAGGAGTGTTCCTCTCTCTCCGCAACCACGCCAGCATTTATTGTTTGGAGATTTTTTGATAAAGGCCATTCTCACTGGGGTTAAGTGATATCTCATTGTGGTTTTGATTTGCATTTCCCTGATGATTAGAGATGTTGAGCATTTCTTCATATGTTTGTTGGCCATTCTTCTGTCTTCTTTTTTTTTTTTAATTATTTTTTTTTATTTTGGTATATTATGGGGGTACAGATTTTAAGGTTTCAATAAATGCCCATTTGCCCCCCTCCCCCCAAAAGTCTGAGTCTCCATCATGACCATCCCCCAGATGGTGCACATCTCACTCACTATGTATGTATATACCCGCCCCCCTCCCCCCTCCCACCTGCCCAATACCCTATTACTGTAGCACCTATGTGTCCACTTAGGTGCTACTCAGTTAATACCAGTTTGCTGGAGAATATATCTGGTGCTTGTTTTTCCATTCTTGGGATACTTCACTTAGTAATATGGGTTCCAGCTCCAACCAGGAAAATATAAGGTGTGCTATATCACCATTGATTCTCAGAGCTGAATAGTACTCCATGGTGTACATATACCACATTTTATTAATCCATTCTTTGATTGATGGGCACTTGGGCTGTTTCCACAGCCTTGCAATTATGAATTGTGCTGCTATAAACATTCGAGTGCAGGTGTCTTTTTTGTAGAGTGTCACTGGATCATTTGGGTAGATGCCCAGCAATGGGATTGCTGGATCAAATGGTAGATTCACTTGTATCGCTTTAAGGTATCTCCATATTGCTTTCCACAGAGGTTGAACTAGTTTGCAGTCCCACCAGCAGTGTAGGAGTGTTCCTCTCTCTCCGCAACCACGCCAGCATTTATTGTTTGGAGATTTTTTGATAAAGGCCATTCTCACTGGGGTTAAGTGATATCTCATTGTGGTTTTGATTTGCATTTCCCTGATGATTAGAGATGTTGAGCATTTCTTCATATGTTTGTTGGCCATTCTTCTGTCTTCTTTAGAAAAAATTCTGTTCAAGTCCTTTGCCCACTTTTTAATGGGGTTATTTGATTTTTTCTTCCTAATTTTCGTGAGTTCTAAGTATATTCTAGTTATCAGTCCCTTATCGGATGCATAGGATGCAAAAATTTTCTCCCATTCTGTAGGTTGTCTGTTTACTTTCATGACTATTTCTTTGGCTGTGCAGAAGCTTTGTAGTTTGATCATGTCCCATTTATTTATTTTTGTTGCTGCTGTGATTGCCTTTGGGGACTTCTTCATAAACTCTTTGCCCAGGCCGATGTCTAGGAGAGTGTTTCCAACTTTTTCCTCTAGAGTTCTAATAGTTTCATACCTTAGGTTTAAGTCTGTTATCCAGCGTGAGTTGGTTTTTGTGAGAGGTGAAAGGTGTGGGTCCTGTTTTAGCCTTCTACAGGTGGCTATCCAGTTTTCCCAGCACCATTTATTGAAGAGGGATTCTTTTCCCCAGCGTATGTTTTTGTCAGCTTTGTCAAAGATTAGATGGCTATATGAGGATGGTTTTATATCAGGATTTTCACATCTGTTCCACTGGTCAATATTCCTGTTTTTGTGCCAATACCATATTGTTTTAATGACTACAGCTTTGTAGTATAGTTTGATATCTGGCATATTAATGCCTCCCATTTTGTTTTTGTTGCCTAGAATTGCTCTTGATATTCAGGGTCTTCTTTGGTTCCATACGAAGCGTAAAATTATTTTTTCTATATCTGTGAAGAATGCTGATGGGATTTTAATAGGTATTGCATTGAATCTGTAGATCAGTTTGGGTAGTATAGACATTTTGATGATATTGAGTCTGCCGATCCACGAACATGGTATGGATTTCCATCTGTTTACATCCTCTGCTATTTCCTTCCTCAGAGTTTCATAGTTCTCCCTGTAGAGGTCTTTTATGTCCTTGGTTAAGTAAATTCCTAGGTATTTTAATTTCTTTGTTGCTATTGTGAAGGGAATTGAGTCTTTGATTTGGTTCTCAATTAGATTGTTGTTGGCGTATATGAATGCCTCTGATTTCTGTGTATTGATTTTGTATCCTGAGACTTTACTAAATTCATTGATCAGTTCCAGGAGTTTCTTGGTTGAATCCTTGGGGTTTTCTAGATACAATATCATATCATCAGCAAACAGTGAAAGTTTGATCTCTTCTGCCCCTATCTGGATACCTTTGATTCCATTTTCCTGTCTGATTGCTGTAGCCAAGACTTCCAGCACTATGTTGAACAGAAGTGGAGATAGTGGGCAGCCTTGTCTGGTTCCAGTTCTAAGTGGGAATGATTTCAATCTTTCCCCATTCAGTATGATGTTGGCTATGGGTCTGTCATATATGGCTTGTATCATTTTTAGGTATGTCCCTTCTATGCCTATTTTCTTAAGTGTTCGTATCATGAAAGGGTGTTGAATTTTGTCAAAAGCTTTTTCTGCATCTATTGAAAGAATCATGTGGTCTTTGTTTTTGCTTCTGTTTATGTGGTGAATTGCATTGATAGATTTACGTATGTTGAACCATCCCTGCATCCCTGGGATGAAGCCCACTTGGTCGTGGAGGATTATTTTTTTCATAAGTGTCTGGATTCGGATAGCTAAGATTTTGTTGAAAATTTTTGCATCTATATTCATTAGGGATATTGGTCTGTAGTTTTCTTTTTTTGTTGCATCCTTTCCTGGTTTTGGTATCACAGTAATATTCGCTTCATAAAAGGTGTCGGGGAGGTTTCCGTTCTTCTCGATGTTGTGGAATAGTTTCTGCAAGATAGGTACTAGTTCTTCTTTGTAAGTATGGTAAAATTCAGGTGTGAAGCCATCTGGACCGGGGCTTTTCTTTTTAGGGAGATTTTTAATTGCTGTTTCTATTTCAGCTGTTGAGATTGGTCTGTTCAGGGAATCTATTTCTTCCTGGTTGAGCCTAGGGAGGCTGTGTGTTTCTAGAAATTTGTCCATTTCCTCCACATTTTCCAGTTTGTGTGCATAAAGATTTTTGTAGTATTCATAAACTGTATCCTGGATCTCTTTGGGATCAGTTGTGATATCTCCTTTTTTATTCCTGATGGACCTTATTAGAGATTTCTCTTTTCTGCTTTTCGTTAGCTTAGCCAATGGTGTGTCAATTTTGTTTATTTTTTCAAAAAACCAACTTTTTGTTTTATTAATCTCCTGAATAGCTTCCCTGTTTTCAATTTCATTTAGTTCTGATTTGATCTTGTTGATTTCACTTCTTCTGCTGGGTTTGGGGTTGGTCTGTTCTTCTTTTTCCAACTCTTTGAGTCGTTTCATTAGATTGTCTATTTGTGATCTTCTTGTCTTTTGGTTATAGGCATTTATGGAGATAAACTTTCCTCTCAGAACTGCTTTAGCTGTGTCCCAGAGGAGTTGATAACTTGTCTCTCCATTGTCGTTTTCTTCATAGAATTTTTTATTTCCGTCTTGATTTTTTCATTTACGAAGTAATCATTTAGTAGGAGGTTGTTTTATTTCCACGTTTTTGTGTAGAAATGTGTGTTTCTGTTAGGGTTGATTTCTAGTTTTATTCCACTGTGATCTGAGAAGGTACATGGTATGATTTCTATTTTTTAAATTTCTTGAGATTTACTTTGTGTCCTAGGATATGGTCAATCTTAGAGAATGTCCCGTGAGCTGATGAGAAGAACATATATTCAGTGGATTTTGGGTAGAATGTTCTGTAAATGTCAGTCAGACCCAATTGTTCTAGAGTTTTGTTTAAGTCCATTATTTCTTTATTAATTTTCTGTTTGGAGGATCTGTCTCGTGCCGTCAATGGGGTGTTGAAATCTCCAGCGATTATGGAGTTGCTATTAATCCATTTGCTTAGCTCCAGTAAGGTTTGCTTTATGAATCTGGGTGCACCTAAGTTGGGTGCATATATATTTAAAATTGTTATCTCTTCTTGTTGGACTGTGCCCTTCACCATTATATAATGACCCTCTTTGTCTTTTACTACTTTTGTTGGTTTAAAAACGAAATCGTCTGAAATTAGAACTGCCACACCAGCCTTCTTTTGGCTTCTATTTGCTTGGAATATTGATCTCCACCCTTTTATTTTTAGTCTATATGCATCCTTGCAGGTTAGATGTGTTTCCTGAAGACAGCATATACTTGGCCTGTATTTTCTTATCCATTCAGCCAGCCTATGTCTCTTGAGTGGAGAGTTTAAGCCATTCACATTTATTGAGAGAACTGATAGGTAAGGTAGATTACTGATCATTCTGTTGGGTTGGATGTTGTTGCTATGATTTCTGTCTTGAGCCATTGTAATATCTGGCCTTTAATATCTTTGGGTTTTGGTTGTTTTTATATCCGTGGATTATTATTTTGATGTTCCGTGCGTAACGCTGTTTTAAGTACTTCCTGTAGAGCTGGTCTTGTCTTGGTGAATTCTCTGAGCCTTTGCTTGTCTGAGAATGTTTTTATTTCTCCTTCATATACGAAGCTTAGTTTTGCAGGGAATAATATTCTAGGCTGGGCATTGTTTTGTTTCAAAAGAGTGAGAATGTGGCCCCAGTCTCTCCTTGCTTGTAAAGTCTCATTAGAGAAGTCTGGTGTTATTCGAATTGGCTTTCCCTTGTATGTTACTTGCTTCTTTTGTCTTACAGCACTTAGAAGGGCCTCTTTAGTTGATACTTTGGTTAGTCGGATGACTGCATGCCGTGACGTCTTCCTGTTTGCATTGAATCTCCCAGGGGTCCTCTGGGCTTCTTGAACTTGTATATCGAGATTTTGAGCAAGGCCTGGGAAATTTTCCTCTATTATATCTTCAAAAACCTTGTCCAGCCCTTGAGTGTTGTCTTCCTCCCCTTCGGCTAACCCTATGAACCTCACGTTAGGTTTTTCACATAATCCCACAGCTCCTGTAGGCTTTGGTCTTTTCTCTTGTTTCTCTGCTGTATTTCTGTGACTGATTTATTTAATTGGAAGGTGTTATCTTCAACCTCTGAGATTCTTTCTTCTGCTTGATCTACCCTGTTCTTGAGACTTTCCACAGTATTTTGTAGTTCCCTGAGTTGATTCTTCATCTCCAGGACTTCGGTTAAAGTTTTCTTCACTGTGTCAATCTCTTTGTTGAATCTTTGTTCCATTTCCTGGAGGCTTTTTGTGGTTTCTTGGTGTTGGTTATTGAGTTGTTGTTGCAGCTGGGTGAGTGTTCTTATGATCCACATACGAAATTCCTCTTCTGTCATATTGGTTGCCTGATTTTGGTTGGTGTCTGTTTCTAGGGGGCTGGTGCTCCTCTTTGGGGGTGTGTTTTCCGTTTGGTTCTTCATATTTCCTGAGTTCTTTCGCTGATTTCTTCCCATGTCAATCAGTTGTTGTTTCTTTCCTTAGGTTATTGTTTGGGTATTCACACAGCTTGTTTAGTTTCTGAGGTGTTAGGTGGTGTCTGTGGGTGAAATTGGACCACTCCCTGTATATTGAGTCGGTGGGTGCCGTGGAAAGGCTGTGCAAGATGCTGTCCCTGTCAGTAGGTGGCGTTTGCTTGGAGGGACAGGCTATACTGTTGATTTTGTTTCCTGTTAACAGTTGTTGTTTGGGCAAAGTTGGGTTGGGTAAGCCTGCCCTCAGGCCGTTAGCAGGGGTCAAAGTTCTGTCCTCTGCTTCCAGGGAAAGCTGTCAGGGCGGGGCTGGAATGGTCCTGCTCAGCCAGAAAGTCTGTGTGTGGGGGTGGGGCTGTCTGAGACCCGCATTCTGGAGTGGGCCTCGCTTCTTTCCACCCTCCCCAAGTCCGCAGCTACTCCTGGGACTCTGCCAGCAGGCCAGACCTCCAGCTACCAGGCCTCCCCGGACTGTGATGCCGGCGGGGATGTTCCCTGCACAGGAACGCCACCTGGGTTGGGCGGACGGCCTCCTCCTGGGAGGAGGGTTGCCCTCTAGGATGCCGATCCGCCCCTGGAGGCACACACACCTCAGTAGGCTGTTCATGTATAACCCTTCTGTGCCCCGGGCAATGCTAGCCCTCGGTGCAGGGGATCTGGTCTGCAGGTCCGACCTCTGTGTCCCAGAGTTCAAACTGTATCCCCACCAGGGAGAGGATTTCCGGTCCCAATTCACCCACAGGGAGCCCAAGCTGGATCTATGTCTCTCAGCCTCTGTGTCGGCACCGTTTTCCTGGGAACACGGTGCCAGCAGCACCTGGGAGGGCGGGCGGGGTCCCAAACGGGAAGGTACCGTTCCCTGGAGGTGCCTCTGGCTGGTGGCTGTATTGTCTCTCTGGGCAGCCACGGGTAGGGTGGGGGAGGCGAAGAGGAGGCAATATGGCGCCTGCCGCGCTGCTCAGGTCTCTGCACCCGGAGGTGCCCGGAGGAAGTTGGGAACCTGGTGCCACGTCTGCTACAGGCTCACCATTGGCAGGTGGCGGCGGTCTCTGGGCTGGTGTCTGCAGGTCTCTCCACCCGCTGGGGAGCCCACCAGCAGTCCCGAATGCAGGGGAGGGGAAACAGCAAATCCACCTACCCTTGCCGCTGGTCTCCAGGCTGCTCCGTTGGTCTCAGCCTCCAGTTCTCCTCCTCAGCCTCCTCCCGTGGAGTCTCCCGGGGTCTCAGGTACCCCTCCTTCCGGCCCTTGTCGGCTGTATGCTCGTCTTCTTGCTTCTTTCCTCTAATTTTTGCTAGAATCTGTCTTTTCTGCAGAGATACTCTGTCTGGCGGTGTTATTCGTCCGCCATCTTGCTCCACCCCTCTATTTCTATCTTAAATTCACTGCTTTTGCTGTCTGAAGTTATACAAAGAAACAAGTAAATGGGATGTTGTACATGCACATATATGTACATGCACATGCTCACATGTGTGTAAATCAATGTCCACTTAAAAAATCATTAAAGACCTTCAGGTAATTAGGAGATATATATATACCCTTTTAGATGATCAGGACTTTTAATCTGTGTTGATGCTTTAGAATCACTTTACTATAGGGTCTTACCTTCCTTTTAGTAATTTAATGAGTTTCTTTAAGCCTGACATAACAAGGAAGAACCCAAATAATATAATCAAGTTTTAGCTGGGAAAATAAAACAGAAAAAAAAAAGGTGTTACCTACTAGAAATAACTAAAATGTTGGTGTATGTTCACTTAGAAAGTTCCTCTCTTTTCCAATATGAATTTGCTCTAATTTGTTTGGTACTAATCATTCAGTTTGAAAGCTTGTGCATCTCATAAATGGCCACATAACCATATATATCGCGGTTTTGTTTCTCAGGAAAGGTCCTAGAATACTTATTTTAATAGTTTATGATTTTAAGGTATTTTAAATGATAATTTGATATGGAAGAGATTTTTTTTCTGTTTTGTATTGTTGACATTGATGGATGGATATCTAAACTTATCTAACTTGGATGTCCACTTTTGTTATATAAAGGCAATTTGATAAGTATCATGAAAAAAAAAGTGCTAGAGGAAGTCACATTGGATCTCTGCTCTCACGAAGGGGCAAGAATAGTGGATCTTCCTGGGAGTTTCATGAAGCTCTAGACAGGCCAGGAGGTGGGTTGTGGTAATAATAGTTCAGTGGTGTGCAGTCCTGATGAGCTTGGGGCCGTTATAGGAACAGCTTGGTACTCAGCACATGGGGTCAAGGGAAACAGAACATTGTCTTCTTGGGCCTTCAGCTGAGGCATATTTTAATCATTAAAGTGCAGATGGGCAGCTGATAAGAGGAGAAAAGCTCACTCAGTTGAGAAAAGGGAACAAGGCACACCTAAACAAGGCAGCAGTAAAACTCTCGGCAGCATTCAAAAGTGGGTGAGGAAGGAGAAAGAGGGCATTAGTATACCTAGAAGATATAAACCCACTCAGGAAAGGAATCCAAGCTCTTATAATTTCAAAGAGTTAAATATGTGACAAAGTGATGAAAATCCAAGGATAGAAGAGGACATAGCCTTTTCTCCAAGTCTTTGAGAATTCCGGAGGATGTGTGCTCACACATGCCCCAAGAATATGAGATTTTTGTAACCTCCACACTCTCCACCCCATCCAAAGCTTCTCCCACAAACAGAGATCTAGAATACACACCCACAGGCATTCTTATGAGGACTCTATGCTTGGGTACCACCAAAGTGCCCAGGTCTCCACAATTCCAAAATTGATAGTTGTCAAAATTTTAGCATCACGAGTATCAGGGGGCATAATTTGGGCCATGATATTAACACATATATTTTTAATTATCGGGTTATATTTTGGTTCTCACTACTTGGCAGTCATTTACCACTCTGTTTCCTGTCCTACCTCCCATCTTCAGTGCCACCACTCTGGCTTTAGGGGATGTTGGAATGGGGGCCCTCTTTTGGGTACTTCCATAATTCTGATGCCCTCTATTCTTCTGGGTTTCTCTTCAGAGAAGACTTAGCAGGCACAAATCTAACTCCACTCCTTCAGGAGAATTCTTACTAGACAGGTTGGTCAGAATACAGGCTACATTCCAAAAACCAGACAGAAAATACTGCGTTTATTTGGCACAGCCTCTATGCAAATAAGCAAAACAAAGTTATACAAAACAACAACAATAATACTGCTAAGAATAATAATACCTAGTGGCTTGAGTTTTAGGTTTAAAATTTTCAGTGCCCAAAACTCAAGGATATGGAATTGATATGACTTGCTCAGTCCTCGGCCCTCTTGCCCTATTATCTCCTCCAGTTACCTCATCTCATACCTCTAAATACCCTGTGTACACTGAAGAACCAGACATCTTTAGCTTCCTCTCTAAAATCCCTTCTGAGGTTCAACTGCCTTCTTTTTTACTTCCATTTGAATGGGCATTTCAAACTTATGTTCAAAAACAAACTTTTGGTTCAAGTTTCATCTAACTCCCACATTGTGTCCTCCACGCATCCCTCACCCAGCCAACCCTGCCACTAATTGCTCTCACAGTCCTTCCCATCTTACAAATACCTGAACAGTACTTCCAGTTGTTCATGCTGAAAAAATAGGGGTAATCATAGATTACTCCCATTTCTTTTCTTATTCTCTCCTCCCCATTCAAGCTATCAGCAAGTCCTATTGGCTCTGCCGTCAAAGTATTTCCCCAAATTCCACCATTTCTTCCTGCCTCTCCTCTAAACTACCATTGTTTCTTTTTTCCTCATTGTTCAATATTTAAAATGATATTAGAATTTTTCCTAATTTTGTCTCAGCACTCCAGTAATTCATACTTGCGTAGTGTTTCTGGTTTGGGTTGGCTTAAGTTTCTCTGTGTGTATATTGTTTATATATAATTATATATGTGGTAATTATCTTTTAAAATCATTTGATGCCCATGTCAACTCTGTGGTGGGTATTATAATTCTCCTTTCTTGGAGGAAAACTAAGGCTAAGAGAGGCAAAATAGTCTGTATGGGAAGCTGGGGTTCCCACTCCTGTTGGTCTGGCCTATTAAAGTGTGTGTTCCTCCTCCTGTTTATCCAATTGAGGAAACCTAGTTAACCACTTCGGTGCGGCGCTCACTGGCTGTGAAACCTTGCCCACAGCTGGCACTCATAGCCCGCATGATAGTTTGTGCTGAGGATTGATGATGAATCCATTTTGCTCTTATGTGATGAAGTCAAAGCTTGAAAACACTGAAAACTTGTTTTACTTTACAGGCAGCTTTACTTGTAATGTAAATCAGAATAGGTAGCATATACATATATGTTTTTATTATGTTATTTTCAAATGTTCATAATTTTATTTTGTTAAATGAAAAATTATAAAAGTCATATCAGAGCTGTCAGCTAAAATCGACTCTCGGCTGTGCGCCTTCATATCACGGCTGGCTGCTAAAGTCACTGTGTGTGTTCATCTGTGGCTGACTATAGTCGACACTCGTACCGAAGTAGTTAACAAGGAATACTTACCTGAGCGGTTATTTAGAGCAAATCAAATCACACATTTCTTTTCATAATTTAGATATAATTTAGACCAACAAATCATTTCTTTAAGAGATAAAATAAATCTGTATCCTTCAGTGAGAGAACTGAAGCATTTGATCATGCTTTGGATACACCTTGTCTTCCCTGAATACTCCTCCTCTCCCTCCCAAGCCCCTCACTGTCACATTATCTGAGATTTTGCACTAAATGAATATGGGTCTACAATCCCCTGCATGTCTAAAGTTTTTATGCCAATTGTTTGAAAGGTGTTTAAGAATCAGGATTGCTTGTCTAAGGCTATACCATCTTGAATGTGCCTGATCTCATCTGATCACATCTGATCTTGAAGCTAAGCAAGGTTGGGCCTGGTTAGTACTTGAATGGGAGAGTCAGGTTTGCTGCTACTGAAGGGATAACTTCTGTCATCCTAGTCAATAGTGAATGACTCAGCCTCTGAACAGCTTACAGCCTCGTTAGGTGGACCATGCTGTGAAATGTTCTAAAAGGAATTTAGTTCTATAGCTGTGAGGCTCAGAATGGACTTCTCGGCTGAAGAGAGATGTTTTTAACTCACCTGTAACATATTTGAAAAGAGAACTACTAACTACTATTAAAAGAAACTTCTTTTAGCCAAGTTTAATAAATTGAGACTTAGGCTTGGGTTGTGTCTACAGAAATAGTCCCAAAATAACTTAGTCAAGAGATACGGGAAAGAACAAGTGGAATTAATCAATGAGCTGTCAGAGGGAAGAGAAGTGGATGAGAGAAGAATAAAACATATTGGAGTGTTGGCAACCTTTAAGATGCCTTCCCTTTGAATAGGTGCTGTGGTTTCCTCAATACAATGTCTTTGCTTATGTTTATATAAGTAAAATTGAATTGTTGAAAATTTGATTACCAACTCTCTTCTTTATTTTCTATGCCTCCAATTTGTCACAGCTGTGAACTAATGAGTATATTCTTCTTAGATTCCCTATTCTGTGACTGTCTCACCTTTTGGAACAATCTGATATGTATATATTTTGGGTTCCTTGTGCTGGACCTGTTTCCAAATGATAATTGAATATGGGGTTTCCAACTCCACTCTTATCAGACATATTGAAACTCTGAAGTAAGCTTTTCCTCTTCTTCACTGGAATGGTCTCCCCCTTCATCCGCCCTGTGCTATAGGATATGGCTGAGTCAGGGACTCCAACACATGTGGGTGTGTCATGCACTTGCATGCCTATAAAGTAAAGCTATCTTATCTTCCCTTGATACTAGAGTCACCTCTTCCATATACACATTTCTTGATTGAGGCCTTGGGTTGACTTTTGAATAGGAAGAGGAAGCAGAACACCCACTCTCCTAGAGGCAGGACCTCCCAAAATATAAATGAACAGTTCCTTTTACAGCTCAGGACATACTTCACAGAGTAAGAGACCAGGAAAGAAACTGCAGTTTCATCTCCACCCCACACCCTGTCCAGTTCACTATTACTAAGTCCTTCCAGGAACTTGATTGCCTGCCTCATCACTCTTTGCCTCTACAGCTTTCTCCAACATATATGGACTGGCTTCTGTTCCTCCTGCTCTCAGGAGCCTTCCTGGTTTCATGCTGGTCTCCCATGGATGGTGAGTCCCATGACAGAGAGGCAAAGGGAGTGGGGTGATGGGGTCAGGGAGTAATGTTCTAAAAGTCCTGATCTGGAGAAGCAGGAGATACAAGGACAGTGCTTGTTGGGTCTAGGTCCCTGAGCCTCTGGCTGGTGCTTCTTGGGGACCCTGCTGTTGCAGCTGTCCACCCAACTCTAACTCTAGTAAAATTGTGAGGAGGGAAGCTTTAGGGGAAGAGGTGATAAGGAATCCCAGGGGGTCTATGTATGGGCAAATTAGAGAGCAATAGCATTTCTTGTCTCAACCAAGGCCCAGGTCTTGGTAAATAACTCAGAAGGGAGATCCTCTTCTTTCTTTTTCCCCACTGGATCCTGGGTCTTCTCTCTCAGCCAAACTTGCCCGGTGTTACCAGCAATTAAATGTCTGTCTCAGTGTCCTCTTCACAAAACAGAGCTACAGGCAGATCCTGAAAAGAGGAAAGCAGAGGACTTCCTGATAGTGCCATACTCCTAAGACAAGATTCCCTGGTAGACCTAGACTCTGCAGAGAGAGATCCGCCTAGAAGGGAAGGTCCTTAGAAGTCCCCAGAAGTCTGGCTAGGGAAGTCTGAAAAGTCCAGGGTCCCAGCCTCAAGGCAGACACCTGCATCAGTGGCCCTTCTTTCTTCTCCCAACTATTTGTCATCCCCTGGTCTCACACTATGGTTCTCACATAAGATGTAGATCCTACAAGGAAATCTACACTTTGCACCTCCTGTGATGAATTTGTTGACAAGATCTGCAGAAGGAATTCGGGTTTCTGTCAATCCAAATATCCAGACTTTGCATGCCAGACCAAAGAAGTGTATACTCAACATTTCACTGGAGGTGAGGTAGGGGCAGAATAAAGGGGAGGGATGGAAGGTTGACTTTTATGACTTCACTGGGGGAAAAAAGAATAGATCTGTACTCAGAATTCTCTGGTGCCAACAGCTCTGGCCTTAATTCAGCTGATGGTCTAGGATATGTTACTTCTCTGAGTTCAAATTTCTTATCTGTACAATGATTGGGTTTTAATAAGTGACCACCAAATTCCCATACATCTCTGATACTCAATAACTTAGTCCCTAATATAGTATGGCCATTACAGCTCCTTTGCTATAAATGTCTGTTTGTGCTGTGGGCAGGGTGAGTTGCACTAGGAGAAGACAACTCCTTTTGTGGAAGGGTCTTTAAGTCTCAGGCTCTACCTGGGGGTACAGAAAGGAAGAGAGAGAATGCTTAGTGACATTCCGTGCCCCATCGCACATCTAACCTGGGATCTATGTTATTTTCTTACTCTCTTCAGAATACCTGTACCAATATTCCATCCTGGGCTGCCCAAAAAGATGTGTGGAATATGTACGCATCACCAAGTGGCAGAAAAATATATTCTTCTGTTGTAATGAAAGCTATTGCAATAGCTTGTCAGTAAAAGACAACGTTCCATTCAGTCCTATCTCACTAAAGAATTTTATTTGAAATACTCAGTTGGTTTGCAGAAACTTCTTTCTGAATGCATCCTGCTTATTCCTTCATGAAATACATCAAAATCCAGAAATACCTTCGCTCTCAACCTCCACCCACATTGTCTTTAGAGAGCCAAGAGGCCCAAGAGAAATGAGCCGTGTATAAAGACGGAAGGTGGTAGAACTTTGAAATGCCATCAGGGCCTGAGTCAGACCAACCACGCCCAGTGTCTGGTTTTGCTGTTCTGGCTGGGGGCCAAACCCCAAGTCCAACTAAGGGTGGGAAAGGGCATCAGGCTGTGCTGAGACACCTGAAATACCCCAAATGTGTTGCAATAACAACTCTAATGAATAACATAAACATACACAGGGTACTCATGTGCTGTTTTTATAATGGACCAGATAAGAAGAAAGGGATACCAAGCAGAGAATGATCTGTCAAAGGTCCTCAAGTCATTTCCTCAAATGTTAGCATCCTAGATCTTGTTAGGCTCTTTACACTCTTAGTCTGGGGAGGTTCTGGAAACAGGGTGCTCTTACAGGGAGGGCCTGCCTTTTGACAAGGGGATTTTCTGTCTTCTTGGGGATGGTTAGGATGGAGAGGTATGAAGAGGGCAGTGGGAAGGAAAAATTTCTGGTCATTGTAGAACCTAAGTATTAAAGGACACAAATTCTGGAAAAGATTGCTTGTATCTGAATCCCACCACTTCTTACTAGCCCTAGTGACATCGGGCAACTTACTTAGCTCCTTTATACCAGAGCCACTTCCTACTTTACACTGATGATGTGAGGACTACATGAGTTTGTATCTATTAGGAACATATTAAACATATTTCTCATCAACTGTGTGCCAAATACTGGGTCATCCACTTTACAAATCATCTCATAAACTCTCCAATGCAATGAGGATTATTATTTACATTTTTGCAGAGAAAGAAGTTGTGGGTCAGGGAGGTTAATTGACTTTGTAGAGTGCACAGAGCAGGTAATGCCAGAGCTGGATGCAGAGGCAGAGGCATCTGCCTGCACTCATCCCATGCTTGCCTGGACATGAGGACCCTATAAGGGTTCCCAAGGGATCCCCACCCTTGCCAGCATGACTATGGTCAGTCCTGCTTTTCTCACCTTCACCTCTTTTCAGCCAATGGCCCTGCTCTCTTAACTGTGGCTCAGAGCTCCCTCTCCACTCTATTCAGGACTCTGCCATCAAACTCTCCATTCTTGATCTCATCCCTGTGTTTTGTTAACTTTGTGGCTCATTGAGGTAGGAGAGTCAAGTGGTCGAGAGCACAAGTTTTGGAGTCAAATAGACTCACATAGACAGCAGGACTCTGACACTTATAGGACTGCAAAACTCTGGGAAAGACCATCCTGATTCCAAGTTTCTTCTTCTGTAAACTAAAGATAAATATACCTACTTTGATGGTCATTGTGATAATTAAAAGAGATGGCATATATATAATGAAACACCTGGCACAGTGGACTCAATGACAATAAACGGAAGCTATTACTACTCTTCCTACTTGCTAGGTACTTTGTATAGTGTATCTGCTTTGATTTTGTGATAGTCAAATTTACAGGTAAGGAATCTGGGCTTATGAGGTTAAAACACCCAATGTCACACAGTATTATTGACGTATCACTAAACCAAGATAAAAGGTAAGATAAAAACCAGTGCTCTCTACTCCAAAGGCTGTCTCCTTGTCCAGGTTTCTTGCCCAGGCTCTGCCCTGGGTTCCAGCAGGTAGCATGAGATGATTCAACCACAAGGCAGCCAGGAGCTGGAGCAGGGGACACATGCTTCAGATCCAGGTAGGTGTGGGCTATAATTGTGGCTCATCACTTCACTTAGCCACATGTGACTTTTGGAATATTATGGAAGTTTTTGAGCCTTCATTTCCTCCTCTGTAAACTGGGACTGACAAAAACTTCCTCACTTGGCTGTTATGAAAGTTAAATGACAACATATAAAAAGCACTTTGTGTAGTGATTGGCACATATTAACTGCTCAATAGGAAATAATTACTATAGTAATAATTTACCTCCTAAATCAAAGAGGATCAACATTTCAATAACAGAAATTCAAGGCTATGCTAGTTTTTTAAAAATAATATAAAATATACATAACATAAAATTACTTCTTTAACCATTTTAAGTGTACAATTCAGTGTCATTGAGTGCACTCACAGTGTTGTGCAATCACCCTATCCATTTCCAGAACTTTTTCATCATCCCAAACAGAAACTCTGTATTCAAAGTTTCAGGGGGCTGAAAATGGTGGATTAGTAGTGACCACCTGGTTCTCTGCTCCAAGAGTAGGAGGTAAAGAATGCAGACAGCTACACATGAGTGGATCACTCTCCCACAGGAACAGCATTGCGAATCTGCAGAGAAGCAGTGCAGGACAAGAAGTGCTGGGAAAAAAATAATGAATTGGAGAATCCACCACAAAGTCTGTAGAGTGCAAGATATACAATAGTGAATAGAGTGTGGGATGGCTGCACCCTCAGCTGGGTGGGACAGTGTGATATGACCCATAGGAGGACGACTCTTCCTCCACTCACCTCCACATCCACTCAGGCAGGGAAGTGCCAGAAGTCAGTGTGAAGTTGTGGCATGGGATGACAGGCAGCATGGAGAAGAGACAAAAGCAGGAAACATTTTGAACTCTCCAGTGCTCTGTGCTAGATACACACTGGGTGTGGTGTGGTGGGGGACTGGTCTGAGTGGACACTTCCCAGATCCACAGGAGGGAGTCTGGAGACAGGCACCTTGACTCAGGCGGTCTCCAGGACCAGAACAAGGGAGGTGATAGTGGAAAGGGAGGCTCTGCCCTTGGAAACCACCAAAGATTTGGCTGTCACAGGGTGGAACAGAGGGTACATATCCCCCACTGGATTGACAAGAAATAGTGCATCAGGGAAGCAGTGGAGACAGCAGCAGCTTGTTGAGACAGCCTGCAAACCCCAGCACCCACTGCCCCCAAGCAGTCACCTCCAGTGTTGGCTCTCTGTAGGTGGGAAGCCATCATTTTGGGAGTTCATAGCCTAAAAATGCTGTGGCACATTGCCGATATGAGAACTTCCCCTTCTTCAGTCCAGCAGTGCAAGCCCAGGCAATGGACCCAGGCGGCGCTACTGCCTCCATCCAGCAGAGCAGGCTCCACTCTTGGAGGAGCAGAGTAATGAGAGAAGTCACTTTCTGGGCTTGTATGTGCAGCGGTCTCAGGCAATGCCCCTCCCCAGCCCAGCAGGGCAGACTCCACCCTTGGAGGCATGGAGAAAGGAGAAAAGTCGGTTTCTCTGTGCAATTGGTGTGAATCTGGGGGACTTTGGAACTAAGCAAAAGGGGACAGACTGTTGATTCCATCCAACAGGTTGGTTTTGATCATCTGACAAGAACATAACACTAGGGCTCACCCTTGGTGACCAGGCCACTGCCAGCTTTGGGGCTTGTGGTCTGGGAAGGAAAATCTTGGCCAGAACCCTTAGCAATTGCACCAACTGAAACCCCCTAACAGAGATGCTTTGTAAGTGTGGTAAAAAGCCCTGAATAACATATTAGCAGCTCTCCCCTAGCAGCAGATCAAGCAACCACACAATTATACACCATCAGGCTTGTAGATATCTGTCACTCTTCTTACCCCACCTAAAGTGGTAACAGGGCTCAAGTAACCTTTGGGAGTGGCAAGACATTCCCCAAAGTGGGAGACACTTGTATACCCCATTTGAGGGTTTAGAGCCTAATACAAACGTATTGAAATACTTTTATTATTGACTCTTTCATGCAAACTGCAAGCAACAAAAGAGAGGGTAACATTACAACCCAACACAGTGCCTTCCATTGCAAACTAGTGGAGGGCAGTGGGGTCACATACACAAGAGTGATTCACCACCTGGGAGACTAAGCAATGGGTCCAAACTCACTAATCTCCTTTGGCAAGAGGTGAAGACAACAGGTCAGAGGTAACCCAAGAGGCTAAAACAACTCTAAGGATATAAAGGACCAGAGTGCATCTCCCCAACACTGTCAAGGAATGTCCCTACAGGGACTTGGAGTTAAGACAATATAAACCAGCCCCATCCCCCTACTGAGTTCTTGACAAAGTAGCCTGATGAGAAAGAATCAGTGAAAGAACACAGGATACATGAAAGATCAGAGGTAAGTCACTCCCAAAAGAAAATATTTGATCTCTATCAATAGAGACCAGCTTACACAATATGATTAAACTGACAAAGGAAGAATTCTGATTATGGATTGTAAGAAAACTCAATGGAATTGAAGAGAAAATAGAAACTCAACATAAAGAAGCCACAAGAAAAATACAGAAAATTAATGAAAAATTCTCTAAAGAAATTGAGACTAGGAGCAAGATGGTGGGCGAATAACATGGCCAGACAGAGTGTCTCTGCAGAAAAGACAGATTCTAGCAGAAATTAGAAAAAACAAGCAAGAAGATGAGCATACAGTGGACGAGGGCCGGAAGGAGGGTTACCTGAGACCCCGGGGGACTCCACGGGAGGAGGCTGCGGAGGAGAACTGGAAGCTGAGACCACTGGAGCAGCCCGGAGACCAGCGGCAAGGGTAGGTGGATTTGTTGTTTCCCCTCCCCTGCTGGCAGAGGTCCAGGAGTAGCTGCGGACTTGGGGAGGGTGGAAAGAAGCGAGGCCCGCTCCAGACTGCGGGTCTCAGACAGCCCCACCCCCACACCCAACTTTCTGCCTGTGTGGACCATTCCAGCCCCGCCCTGACAGCTTTCCCTGGAAGCAGAGGACAGAACTTTGACCCCTGCTAACGGCCTGAGGGCAGGCTTACCCAACCCAGCTCCGCCCAGAACAAGAGCTGATAAGAGGACACAAAATCAACAGCATAGCCATTTCCTCCAAGCAAACGCCACCTACTGACAGGGACGGCATCTTGCACAGCCTTTCCACAGCACCCACTGACTCAATATACAGGGAGTGGTCCAATCTGACCCACAGACACCACCTAACGCCTCAGAAACTAAACAAGGTGTGTGAAACCCAAACAATAACCTAAGGAAAGAAACAACAACTGATCGACATGGGAAAAATCAGCGAAAGAACTCAGGAAATACGAAGAACCAAACGGAAAACACACCCCCAAAGAGGAGCACTAGCCCCCTAGAAACGGACACCAACCAAAATCAGGCAACCAATATGACAGAAGAGGAATTTCGCAAGTGGATCATAAGAACACTCACCCAGCTGCAACAAAAACTCAATAACCAACACCAAGAAACCACAAAAAGCCTCCAGGATATGGGAAAAGAAATAGACACAATGAAGAAAAGTGTAACCGAACTCCTGGAAATGAAGAACCAATTCAAGGAACAACAAAATACAGTGCAAAGTCTCAAGAACAGGGTAGATCAAACAGAAGAAAGAATCTCAGAGCTTGAAGATAACACCCTCCAATTAAATAAATCAGTCACAGAAATAGAGCAGAGAAACAAGAGACAAGAGCAAAGCCTACAAGAGCTGTGGGATTATGTGAAGAAACCTAATGTGAGGGTCATAGGGTTACAAGAAGGGGAAGAAGACAAATCTCAAGGGTTGGACAAGCTGTTTGAAGATATAATAGAGGAAAATTTCCCAGGCCTTGCTCAAAATCTTGATATACAAGTTCAACAAGCTCAGAGGACCCCTGGAAGATTCAACGCAAACAGGAAGACTTCACAACATGCAATCATCAGACTGACCAAGTATCAACTAAAGAGGCCCTTCTAAGAGCTGTAAGACAAAAGAAGCAAGTAACATACAAGGGAAAGCCAATTTGAATAACATCAGACTTCTCTAATGAGACTTTACAAGCAAGGAGAGACTGGGGCCCCATTCTCACTCTTTTGAAACCAAACAATGCCCAGCCTAGAATATTATTCCCTGCAAAACTAAGCTTCGTATATGAAGGAGAAATAAAAACATTCTCAGACAAGCAAAATCTCATAGAATTCACCAAGACAAGACCAGCCCTACAAGAAGTACTTAAAACAGCGTTACGCACGGAACATCATAATAATAACCCATGAATATAAAAACAACCAAAACCCAAAGATATTAAAGGCCAGATATTACAATGGCTCAAGACAGAAATCATAGCAACAACATCCAACCCAACAGAATGATCAGTAATCTACCTTACCTATCAGTTCTCTCAATAAATGTGAATGGCTTAAACTCTCCACTCAAGAGACATAGGCTGGCTGAATGGATAAGAAAATACAGGCCAAGTATATGCTGTCTTCAGGAAACACATCTAACCTGCAAGGATGCATATAGACTAAAAATCAAAGGGTGGAGATCAATATTCCAAGCAAATAGAAGCCAAAAGAAGGCTGGTGTGGCAGTTCTAATTTCATACGATTTAGTTTTTAAACCAACAAAAGTAGTGAAAGACAAAGAGGGTCATTATATAATGGTGAAGGGCACACTTCAACAAGAAGAGATAACAATTTTAAGTATATATGCACCCAACTTAGGTGCACCCAGATTCATAAAGCAAACCTTACTGGAGCTAAGCAAATGGATTAATAGCAACTCCATAATCGCCGGATATTTCAACACTCCAATGACGGCACGAGACAGATCTTCCAAACAGAAAATTAATAAAGAAATAATGGACTTAAACAAAACTCTAGAACAATTGGGTCTGACTGACATCTACAGAACATTCTACCCAAAATCCACTGAATATACGTTCTTCTCATCAGCTCACGGGACATTCTCTAAGATTGATGTATCCTAGGACACTAAGAAAATCTCAAGAAATTTAAAAAAAAGAAATCACACCATGTACCTTCTCAGATCACAGTGGAATAAAACTAGAAATCAACCCTAACAGAAACTCACATTTCTACACAAAACGTGGAAATAAAACAACCTCCTACTAAATTTTTACTTCATAAATGAAGAAATCAAGACGGAAATAAAAAAATTCTATGAAGAAAACGACAATGGAGAGATAAGTTATCATCTCCTCTGGGACACAGCTAAAGCAGTTCTGAGAGGAAAATTTATCTCCATAAATGCCTATAATCAAAGACAAAAAGATCACAAATAAACATTCTAATGAAACGACTCAAAGAGCTGGAAAAAGAAGAACAGACCAACCCCAAACCCAGCAGAAGAAGTGAAATCAACAAGATCAAATCAGAACTAAACTAAATTGAAAACAGGGAAGCTATTCAGGAGATTAATAAAACAAAAAGTTGGTTCTTTGAAAAAATAAAAAGTTGACACATCCTTGGCTAAGCTAACGAAAAGCAGAAAAGAGAAATCTCTAATAAGCTCCATCAGGAATAAAAAAGGTGATATCACAACTGATCCCAAAGAGATACAAGATATAATTTATGAATACTACAAAAATCTTTATGCACACAAACTAGAAAATTTGTAGGAAATTGACAAATTTCTAGAAACACACAGCCTCCCTAGGCTCAACCAGGAAGAAATAGATTCCCTGAACAGACCAATCTCAAGAGCTGAAATCAAAACAGCAATTAAAAATCTCCCTAAAAAGAAAAGTCCCGGTCCCGATGGCTCACACCTGAATTTTACCACACTTACAAAGAAGAACTAGTACCTATCTTGCAGAAACTATTCCACAAATTCGAGAAGAATGGAAACCTCCCTGACACCTTTTATGAAGCGAATATTACTCTGATACCAAAACCAGGAAAGGATGCAACAAAAAAAGAAAACTACAGACCAATATCACTAATGAATATAGGTGCAAAAATTTTCAACAAAATCTTAGCTATCCGAATCCAGAGGCTTATCAAAAAAATAATCCATCACGACCAAGTGGGCTTCATCCCAGGTATGCAGGGATGGTTCAACATACGTAAATCTATAAACGCAGTTCACCACATAAACAGAAGCCAAAACAAAGACCACATGATTCTTTCAATAGATGCAGAAAATGCTTTTGACAAAATTCAACACCCTGTCATGATATGAACATTTAAGAAAATAGGCATAGAAGGGACATACCTAAAAATGATACAAGCTATATATGACCGACCCATTGTCAACATCATACTGAATGGGGAAAATTGAAATCATTACCACTTAGAACTGGAACCAGACAAGGCTGCCAACTCTCTCCAATTCTATACAACATAGTGCTGGAAGTCTTGGCTACAGCAATCAGACAGGAAAATGGAATTTAAGGTATCCAAATAGGGGCAGAAGAGATCAAACTTTCACTGTTTGCTGATGATATGATATTATATCTAGAAAACCCCAAAGATTCAACCAAGAAACTCCTGGAACTGATCAATGAATTTACTAAAGTCTCAGGATACAAAATCTATGCACAGAAATCAGAGGCATTCATATATGCCAACAACAATCTAATTGAGAACCAAATCAATGACTCAATTCCCTTCACAATAGCAACAAAGAAATTAAAGTACCTAGGAATATACTTATCCAAGGAGGTAAAAGACCTCTACAGGGAGAACTATGAAACGTTAGGGAAGGAAATAGCAGAAGATGTAAACAGATGGAAATCTATTCCATGCTCATGGATCTGCAAACTCAACATCATTAAAATGTCTATACAACTGAAACTGATCTACAGATGCAATGCAATACCTATTAAAATCCCATCAGCATTCTTCACTGATATAGAAAAAATAATTTTACACTTCATATGAAACCAAAGAAGACCCTGAATATGAAAAGCCATTTTAGGCATCACAAACACAATGGGAGGCATTACTATGCCAGATATGAAACTATACTACAAAGTTGCAGTAATTAAATCAATATGGTATTTGCACAAATATAGGAACATTGACCAGTGGAACAGATGTGAGAATCCTGATAGAAAACCATCCTCATATAGCCATCTAATCTTTGTCTTTTACTACTTTTGTTGGTTTAAAAACTAAATCGTATGAAATTAGAACTGCCACACCAGCCTTCTTTTGGCTTCTATTTGCTTGGAATATTGATCTCCACCCTTTGATTTTTAGTCTATATGCATCCTTGCAGGTTAGATGTGTTTCCTGAAGACAGCATATACTTGGCCTGTATTTTCTTATCCATTCAGCCAGCCTATGTCTCTTGAGTGGAGAGTTTAAGCCATTCACATTTATTGAGAGAACTGATAGGTAAGGTAGATTACTGATCATTCTGTTGGGTTGGATGTTGTTGCTATGATTTCTGTCTTGAGCCATTGTAATATCTGGCCTTTAATATCTTTGGGTTTTGGTTGTTTTTATATTCGTGGGTTATTATTATGATGTTCCGTGCATAACGCTGTTTAAATACTTCTTGTAGGGCTGGTCTTGTCTTGGTGAATTCTCTGAGGCTTTGCTTGTCTGGGAATGTCTTTATTTATCCTTCATATATGAAGCTTAGTTTTGTAGGGAATAAGATTCTAGGGTGGGCATTGTTTTGTTTCAGAAGAGTGAGAGTGGGCCCCAGTCTCTCCTTGCTTGTAAAGTCTCATTAGAGAAGTCTGGTGTTATTCAAATTGGCTTTCCCTTGTAGGTTACTTGCTTCTTTCTTCTTACAGCTCTTAGAAGGGTCTCTTCAGTTGATATTTTGGTCAGCTGATGACTGCATGCTGTGACATCTTCCTGTTTGCATTGAATCTCCCAGGGGTCCTCTGGGCTTCTTGAACTTGTATATCGATATTTTGAGCAAGGCCTGGGAAATTTTCCTCTATTATATCTTCAAAAAGCTTGTCCAACCCTTGAGTGTTGTCTTCTTCCCCTTCTGCTAACCCTATGACCCTCACGTTAGGTTTTTTCACATAATCCCACAGCTCTTGTAAGCTTTGCTCTTTTCTCTGGTTTCTCTGCTCTATCTCTGTGACTGATTTATTTAATTGGAAGGTGTTATCTTCAATCTCTGAAATTCTTTCTTCTGTTTGATCTACCCTGTTCTTGAGACTTTCTACAGTATTTTGTAATTCCCTAACTGATTCTTCATCTCCAGGATTTCGGTTAAAGTTTTCTTCACTGTGTCGATCTCTTTAGTGAACCTTTGTTCCATATCCTGGAGGCTTTTTGTGGTTTCTTTGTGTTGGTTATCGAGTTGTTGTTGCAGGTCAGTGAGTGTTCCTATGATCCACATTTGAAATTCCTCTTCTGTCATTTCAGTTGCCAGGTTTTGGTTGTTGTCTGTTTCTAAGGGGCTGGTGCTCCTCTTTGGGGGTGTGTTTTCCATTTGGTTCTTCATATTTCCCGAGTTCCTTCCCTGATTTCTTCCCATTTTGCTCAGTTGTTGTATCTTTCCTTTAGTTTTTCATTTGGGTATTCACACGTCTTTTTTAGTGTTTGAGCCAGTAGGTGGAGTTGCTCTCTGGTGGTTGCCGTCGCCGGGGTGGTGTCTGTAGGTCTCTCTACCTGCTAGGGAGCCAGCAGTCTGAGATATAGTGGAGGGGACACAACCAGTTACCCTACCCTTCTTGCTGGTCTCCAGGCTGTTCCAGCGGCCTCCCATCTTCTGTCTCCTTAATTACACAGGTGGAGATAGATGGCAGGAACGGGAGCAGTTCCTATCTCAGCTCCACCCCCAAGGCGGGGCTAGTAACTTTGGAACTGAAGGCCCAGCCCCAAGTCGTGACGACCAGAGTGTGTGGGTCGTAACGTCTCTGTGACTTGTATTCACCAAAGGCTGATTCCTACTAGGCTAGGCCCTGCCCAGGCAAACTCCAGGGTCTGGACACCGAACGCAGAAGACCTGTGCAGATAGAGACTGGCCTGAAGCCGGCAGGCCCATAACCAATCCCACGGAATCCCATCTTCTGTCCCTTTAATTACACAGGTGGAGATAAGTGGTAGGAATGGGAACAATTCCTATCTCAGCTCTGCACCCAAGGCGGGGGACAGAGACTTTGGAGCCAAATGCTCAGCCACAAGTCGCTGGAGCGTGGTGGACGTAAAATCTCTCTGCCTTATAGCCACTAAGGGCAGTCTCCCACCAGGCTATCCGTGCCCAGGCGGGCTCCGCACTCTGGACACAGAGCGCAGGAGACTTGTGCAGGGAGAGACTGACCAAAAGAAGGCAGGCAGTCAATGGGACCCACCTATCCCTGCCTTTTGTCTCTTTAATTACCCAGGTGGAGATAAGTGACAGGAATGAGAACAGTCCCTATCTCAGCTCTGCCCCCAAGGTGGGGGCAGAGACTTTGGAGCCGAAGGCTCAGCCACAAGACACAGGACGGTGGTAGACTTAAAGTCTCTCTGCCTTATAGCCACTAAGGGCAGCCTCCTTCTATGGTAGGCCCTGCCCAGGCGGGCTATGCACTCTGGACACAGAGCGTGGGAGACCTGTGCAGTGAGAGATTGTCCTGAAGCCAGATCCACCAGGCCCCGTGTTCTGACTCTTTAATTCCACAGGTGGAGATAAGCGGCAGGAACGGGAGCAGTTTCTATCTTAGCTCCACCCCCAAGGCGGGGATATAAACTTTGGAGCCAAAGGCCTAGCCCCAAATGCCCGGATGTGGAGGTTGTAAAATATCTCTGCCTTATAACCACTGACGGCTGCCTCCTGCAATGCCCAGCTCTGCCCAGGCGGGCTCCACACTCTGGGCACAGCACGCAGGAGACCTGTGCAGGGAGAAACTGACCAAAAGCAGGCAGGCAGTCAGTCAATGGGACCCACCTATCCCTGCCTTTTGTCTCTTTAATTACCCAGGTGGAGATAAGCGGCAGGAATGAGAACAGTTTCTACCTCAGCTCTGCCCCCAAGGCTGGGACAGAGACTTTGGAGCCCAGGGCGGGGCTCCGGGTCGCAGAAGAGTGTGGAAGGCAATGTTTCTCTGCCTTAAATCCGCCAAAGGCAATCTCCCCTGTAGCACTGCCCTGTCCAGGCAGGGTCCACTCTCTGAGCAAGTAGTCAGTGCCACTTCTGCAGCAAGTGACGGTTCAATATCAAATTGGTGGAGCAGTGGCACGTACCAGCGCTTTCTCTTCACCTCCTCTCCAAACCCCGAGCCCAAGTCAGCGCTGGAATGCCGAGTCAGCGCTGGAATGCAGGGCCAGGAGCAGTGCCGGAGGGGCAGAGGGACGGGGGTCCTAATGGATCAAGGAGTCTAACTTTGCACACTCTGACCTCTCAGTGCTATCCCAAACCTCCTCTATATCCAAAGTCAAAGCCTCCTTCTGTGTAAACTCCCCTTAACCTTGACCTGGGAGTGTTCTGCAGGGAGATTCCTGGGTGGGCTCTGGTTCCTGCTGCGCGGAGAATGGTTGCTGCGCGCGGACCCTCCCGCGCCTTAATCTGTGACAGCTGTGTGCTCTGGCGAACTCAGCGCGTTCCCTGCTCTAGTCTCCTCTCCACACGGCTTAGTCCCGCACTGCCACTTCTCACCAACTTCAGGCACCTCCCGACCAACGTGAAAGTGGAGCTCGGTGTAGGAGGGGGTGTTTCTCTGCACCGGGTAAGGCTGGCGCCACTGCCAGCCGGCAGCGGCTTAAACCGCGCCTTGCTCCCTCCCTGATGTGTGCCTCCAAATCCCCAAGTTTTGCCGAAGAATGATCCGTTCACATTTGCTTTAGGCTGCAAATGGTCTTATCCCTCCGATTCCTGGTGGGTGTCTGCAGGCTTGCAAAGCTGGTCTCGTTTAAGTGCAGATCGCTCGAGTGTGGCTATCTGCTTTCTTCACTTTTCGCTCTGGGAGCAGGGAGCCAGGAGGGCACCCCTACTCCACCATTTTCCCCTCCTTCCTGAATGCTTCTTATATGTGTTGCTGAAAACCATGTACACAATTCTTCAGTTCTCAGAGAAGATGAAGGTTATAAGTGAGGCTATTTTAGTTGGAAGTTCTTCTTGAAAAAACTGTATGTTTCTTTTATGTGTTTCTCAAAACTATGTACACAATTCCACAGTTCTTAGAGAAGAGGAAGTGTATAAGCAAGGAACTATCTCCTTTGTATAAGTCACCGTATACCTTTATATATAAAGTATGAATGAAGGAATTGTTTCTTACATACTTTAGTTAAAACAGTGTACAAAGTGCTTCGATTCTTAAAGAAGAACATATAAGGAAGGCAGATTCTATCTCTTTTGTCTACGTCTTTGAAAACATTTATGTATGGGAATTCTATATGAAACAACTGAGTGTTTCTTAAATACATTTGTGAAAACAATGTAAAAAGTGTTTCAGTTCTCAGAGAAGAAAGGGTCTTTATGTTTGTAAGGCACTTTCACTTGGTCTAAGTCACTGTAAGGATATATATACATGAGAGGTCTTTATGAAAGTACTGTACACTTTACTACAGTTTTCAGGGAAGAACAATACACTTTCTATCTCCTTTGTCTAAGTCACAGTAAACATTTATATTTAAAAGTTCTTTATGGAAGAACTGAAAGATACTTAAGAGCATTTTAAAATCTCTCTACACAGTGTTTCAATTCTCAGAGAACAAGCATATAAGCACTGCACATTATATCTCCTTTGTCTGAATCACTGCAAACACACACATATGAAAGTTCTTTATGAAAGAACTAAAACATCCTTAAATAAGTTTGTGAAAACAATGTACATTTTGTTTCAGTTAACAGAGAAAAGCAAGCATATAAGCAAGGTACTTTTTTTTTACCTTTTTCTAAGTACGGTTAACATTTACATATGGAAGTTCTTTATGAAGGAAATGTATGTTTCCTCTATGTGTTTCTGAAAACTATGTAGACAGTTCTCAGAGAAGAGAGGAGTTTAAGCAAGGCACTTTCTAGCTCTTTTGTCTACGTCACTGTAAACATATATAAAGTTCTTTATGAAAGAACTAAATGTTTCTTATAGATGTTACTGAAAGCAGTGTATAAAGTGTTTCAATTCTTAAAGGAGTACAAAAATCTAAGCAAGGTAGTTTCTATCTCCTTTGTCTATGTCATTGTAAACAATCATAAAGTTCTATATGAAACTGTTTCTTATATGCGTTTGTGAAAACAATGTACACAAGTCTTCAGTTCTCAGAGAACAACCGTATAAGCAAGAAACTTTTGATCTAAGTCATTGACCCATGTGGGGACTTATGAAAGAACTAAATGACTGTTATATACGTGTTTGAATACAACGTATACTTTGCTTCCATACTCAGAGAACAAGCATATAAGCAAGGCACTTTCTATCTGGTTTGTCTTACTGTAACCACTTATATATGGAAGTTCTTTATGAAAGAACTGAATGTTTCTTACATGCGGTCACCAAAATCTTTTAGATAGTTTTTTAGTTCTCAGAGAAGAACAAGCATATAAGGAAGTTACTTTCTCCTTTGTGTAAGTCATTGCAAATGTGGGAATTATTTATGAAAGAATTGTGTGTTTCTTATATGTGTTTGTCAAAACAATGTACACAGTTAGGGTAAGGGTTAGGGTCAGGGTCAGGGTCGGGGTCAGGGGTTAGGGGTTAGGGGTTAGGGTCAGGGTCAGGGTTAGGGTCAGAGCTACGGTCATGGTCAAAATCAGGATCAGGGTTAGGGTCAGGGTTAGGGTCAGGGCTAGAGTCAGGGTCAGGGTCAGGGTCAGGGTTAGGGTCAGTGTTAGGGTCAAGGCTAGGATCAGGGTCAGGGTCAGGATTAGGGTCAGGGTTAGCAATACGGTTAGGGTTAGTGTCAGGCTCAGGTTCAGGGAAGGGTCAGGATAAGGGTTAGGGGTCAGGGTCAGGGTTAGGGTTAGAGTTAGGACGGGCTGGATTAGGGTTAGGGTTAGGGTTAGGTTTAGGGGTTAGGGGTTAGGGGTTAGGGTTAGGGTTAGGGTGGGGTTGGGTTTAGGGTTAGGGTTAGTGTTAGTGTTCGGGTTAGGTTTAGGGTTAGGGTTTGGGTTAGGGTTAGGGTTAGGGTTAGGGTTCGGGTTCGGGTTAGGGTTAGGGTTAGGCTTAGGGTTAGGCTTTAGGTTTAGGGTCAGGGTCAGGGTTAGTGTTAGTGTCATGGTCAGGGTCAGGGTTAGGGTCAGCTTCAGGGTCAAGGTCATGGTTAGTGTCAGGGTCAGGGTCAGTGTCATGATTAGCGTTAGGGTCCGGGTCAGAGTCAAGGTCAAGGTCAGCGTCAGCGTTAGAATCAGGTTCAGGGTTAGGGTAATGTTCAGGGTCATGGTCAGTGTCAGGGTCATGTTTAGCGTTAGGATAGGTTTAGCGTTAGGGTTAGGGTTACTGTTAGGTTTTGGGTTAGGGTAGTGTTAGGGTTAGGGTTACCGTAAAGGTTAGGGTTAGAGTTAAATGCAGAGGAAGGGTTCTGGTTAGAATTTTGAGCTAGCGTTATTGTTAGGGTCTCATATCAATATCCTTAGATCGAACATTATGTTTGATGTACGAATATGACCGGAACCTTCGAACACTGGTTCAGTAGTGAGGGAAACTCAAGTTTCTTATCAATGCACCCTCTCACTCTATATGCAACTGCAGATATGTATCTTTTGAATATCCTTATGATGTAATTCATTGAAACGTAGGGTTGTTTTCCAAGAACTCTATGCACTGATTCGGTTTTTCGAGAAAAGCAATTGTGTAAGTAATGTACATTGAGGCTTCTTTGTGTAAGTCACTGTAAATATTTACTTTTGGAAGTTATATATGTCATTTTTCATTTTACCTCATTTGAGTTTTTCTATGAAAGTCTACACACAGCTTCACTACTCAAGGCAATTTCTCACTTCATTGTGTACTCACTCTAAAAGTTTGCATTTGGAAATTCTTTATGAAAGTATATGCTGTTACTTCTGTTCGATTCACAGGCAAGTATAAACACTTATCATTCAGAGGAAGCAAACATGTATTCAATGTACTGCTAGGATAGTGTCAGCTTTAGAGTTTGGGTTTTGCACTATGGTGAGGCTTAGAATCAGGGTTTCGTGGTAGTGCCTGGGGAACGGTTAGGTTTAGGGTTAGGTTTCGGGTTCGTGTAAGGGTTAAGGGCAGAGCTAGGGTTAGGGTTAGTGTTTTGAGCCGTTTTTACACGTAGGGTTCTATATGGAGATCCTTAGAAAGAACCTTATTGTTGTTTTATGAATGTGAAGGCGAACTATAAACACTTGTTCAGTTGTCTGGGAGACACAAGTTTATAATCAATGCACATTGTGACTTCTTTGTGTAACTGTAAATATGTGTTTTTATAATATCTGTATGATATAACTCATTGAAACTTAGCGCTGTTTTCTAAGAATTGTACACACTGCTTCACTTCTCAGAAACTGCAAGGGTGTAAGGAATGCACTTTGTGGCATCTTTTGTAAGTCAATGTGAATGTTTTCCTTGGGACGTTATTTGTGTAATAACTTTTTGTACCTTAGGTGTGTTTTCTACGAAACTCTACAAAATGCTTCATTCCTCAGAGAAAAGCAACTGCATTACAATGCAATTTCTCATTTATTTTTGTAAGTCACTTTAATATTTGGCTTTTGGAACTTCTTTATGAAGTTATAGACTGTTATTTCTGTTGGATTCACAGGAAACTAGAAACATCTTTCAGAGGAAGCAAGCGTAAATTCAATATACTTCTACGATAGTGTTAGGGTTAGGGTTTGGGTTTCAAACTGACACGCTCCTCCCCGCCCGGCCCATCACCTCGGCCCCTGCCTGACTCACTCCTCCCCACCCGGCCCATCACCGTCACCGTCCTCGGCCCCTGCCTGACCGGCTCCTCCGTCGCCTGGGCCTTCCAAGGGCTTGGTGTGGCCGCTGCTTCCAGGAAGCCCTCCAGGAACCCGGCAGCAGGGCGGCTGCAGCAGTCTGGCGCAGGCATTGCTAAGTCGCTCGCGTGCCAGGGACGTGCCCCCGCTGTGCCGTGGGGGGGGGCAGCCTGATGTCTTCCCTGAGGCCCTGGGGAAGGGCCGGCGAACTCACAGATGGATTAGGAAACTCTTTTCGGTGCATTCATTAGTGAAAAGACCTCAATGAAGCTCAAATCCAATATCTAATGGCCGACTTTTAGCAAGTCCACACCCCAGGGTGGTTGGGGTCCAATCCACCCTGGGCCAGGCCCAGGCTCCTTGGACTGGGCCACAGGAGGACACAGAGCAGGGTCCCGGCCCCCACGGTAGCGGTGCCGGCAGTTCTCCAAGAGCTTGGGGTTTTTTCCAGAGGTAGGAGATGGAGGGGACTGATTTCTTCAGCGCCCCTCAAACCACCCCACCCCACCCCACCCATGGGACACATCCCAAGAGACGCCCTTACACTCGCTCCCCTCCCCCATGGGCTGTGCCCCAGCCCTAGCCCTGGGGAATAGGCGGCAGCCCACCCACAGGGCGGGGGCGCAGGTGAAAGGGGTTGTGCGGGAGGGCGGCCCCTGGCTGGGGGCAAAGGGCGAGCACCCCGCATGCGCAGTCAGCAGCGGCGCTCTGGGGGTGGGAGCGGGTAGGTGAAGGAGGCGAGGCGAGGTGAGGAGGGGGGCTGGAAGGTCTCCACCTTGGCGGGTCCAGCCATGGAGGCGCATCGTGTGTGTGTGTGTGTGTGTAGACAGCCCCCAACCCCGCCCGGTCCCTCATCTCAGTCCCGCGGAGTCCGCCCGACCGGGCCGGCGAACTCAACAGGCCCGGCCTGGCGCGGGTCAGTGCTATGGCGGGGAAGTGCAGTGAGGCTCGGCTTCTTGAGCGGGGCAGGGGCGCCCTCTGCAGTCTATGGCCACACCACCCTGAACGCGCCCCATCTCCTCTGATCTCGGAAGCTAAGCAGCGTCGGTCCTGGTTAGTACTTGGATGGGAGTCCGCCTGGGAATACCGAGTGTCTTAGGCTTTTTTTTTTTCTTTTTTTGCCTCTTGTTCTGTCCCCTTGCTGGGAGCGCGCTGGCGGCGGGCCAGCGGATCACCCCCACCCTCAGCGCCCGCCGTGGTGCCTGCCGCCCCAGCCCGCACCGTGGGGCCTCCTTCTTGTCCCAAGCCGGGACACTGCCGCCACACGGCAGTATGCGTGCCATCTGGACTGTCTGGTCTCAGACCAAAGGTCTGGTCTGTGGGAACTGACACAGTGGAGGAAACCTTGAGAGTCTGAGAGGGGAAGGAGTTCCAGAAGAAGGCCAGGATGTCATTTTGAGTGAGTATGTGACCAGAACTCGTCCCGTTGCTTTTGGGGTTCTATGGGCTACATGTATGAATCTCTGGTGGTGGCACTGGATGTTGGGGGATCCGAAGTCACACCCAGACCTGCTCGACAGGCCTCCTCTTACTTTTCTTTTGGGATTCATTTTCTTAAAAAGTGTCTCTTATCTCTATTATTGCATTTTCTTTTCTCTCTCTTTCCAAGCAGATTATGGGAGTACAAGCATTGAGGTTACATGTATTGCCCGTCGCCCCCCCCCCTGTTTTCTTATTCATTTATTTCTCATTTTCTCCCAGCCTATTGTGGGGGTACCAATGTTAAGGTCAGGTGCATTGCTCTTTCCCCGCCTCCCCTCTCGGGTCAGAGCTTCAAGTGCGCCCATCCCCCAGTCGGTGCACATCCACCCCATCCCTAATGGATGTGTATGACCATCCCCTCCCCACGCCCGCCCGACACCCACCCGATGAAGGTGATTCCTCTCTGTCCACTTAGATGTCCATCAGTTCGTACCAATTTGCTGGTGAGCACGCGCACGTGGTGCTCGTGTGTCCATTCTTGAGATACTTGGCTTACTGGAACAGGTTCCAGCTCTGGCCAGGAGAACATGAGAGGTGCCCTCTCACTGCTGCTCCTCATAGCTAAATAGCACTCCGTGGTGTCCACGCGCCACATTTTATTAATGCACTCCTGGATGGATGGGCACTCGGGTCGCTTCCACATCTTTGCGATTGTGAATTGTGCCCTAACTGTAACCCTAACCCTTACCCAGCCCATCTCCTCTGCCCCTGCCTGACATGCTCCTTTCCGGCCAGGCCCGTCACTATCCTGGGCCCCTGCCTGACCGGCTCCTTCCCGCCTGGCCTGTCACCGTCCTCTGCCCCTGCCTGACATGCTCCTCCCCGCCCGGCCCATCACCTGGGCCCCTGCCTGATTCGCTCCTCCCCACCCGGCCCATCACCGTCCTCGGCCCCTGCAGGAAGGTCTCCTCTGTCGCCTGGGCCTTCCAAGGTCTTTTTGTGGACGCTGGTTCAGGATGCCCTCTAGGAACCTCTTGTGTTCTCCTGGCCAGAGCTGGAACCCGTGACAGTAAGCCAGGTATCCTAGAATGTACAATCGAGTACCACGTGCCCTCACCAGCAATCGGTCCAGTCCACTCCTCGTGCCAGCGGTTACCTCTGCCTGGCTGGATCTCTTGAGTTCCCCTCCAGGCCCCACGGACTCCCTGGGACATGGGTACCGGGCAAATGCGGGGTGCTGGGTCGAGCAGGCTTTTCTCATCCTCACACATTGCGTTTCTAATGTGCATCGGCCAAGGTGGAGCCTTCAACACCCCCTCTCTGTGCCTTAGTTCCTTCATCTGGGGCCCAAAGGGCACTGGGCTCCACCCACCCTACCCATCTACAACCCCCAGGGCGCTGCTGACTGCGCATGGGTGCTGCGCCTCCTGCGGCTCCTCTCTGGGACAACCCTTTTCAGCTGTGCCCCCTTGCCGTGGGGCTGCATCTTATTAACCTGGGCCGGGGCTGGGGCACAGCGCATGGGGGACCATTTTATTTGCGTCTCTCTTTCTTATAAGAACACTTTATGGGAATAGTCTTAGTCCCTACTTTGCAGAGGGAAAACAGGGACTCAGAAAGGCAAAGCCACTCAACCAGGATCACACAGCTGCGTGTGGCATGGCTGAGGCTCAGGCTGGAGCCTGGCTTTGTTATTCCCCCTTGATATTTGCATTTTCTCTTTATCAATAATTGGCAGATGAAAAGGTTTAAAGTATCCCAAGCATTTGCTCAAAGGGGGGGAGGAGGTTATTTTGGGCCAAATGGGGAAGGGCTAAGCCCCTTGTGCTCTGGTGTTGGCTAATTGCCCCAGCAGTGCGGACAGTAGGGGAGCTTAAGGTACTTACCAAACACAAGTACTTTTTCATTTAGGGAAACTCCGCCGCCTGGCCAGTGGCATTTGAAACAATAATAATGATTTCCTGAACCCTCCTGCTCCTTCGCAGGAAAGGCCCAGTCAAATCCTGCCTGGGTTTTTCCCCCATTCCTTCATTTCTTCACTCATCAAAGGTTGATTGAGCAGCTCTGGGCGCAAAGACAGAGGGGATAGAGAAAAGAAGAAACAGCTCCAATTGTAGGCATACCCCAGCCTTGACAGGGCGATGGACAGGCAGCTTCCTGAGGAAAGGACTGACTTCAGTTGGAGCTCTCAGATATCAGGATCCAGGATTTCAAATGGTTAAATAATTGATGTTGTTCTCACATTCACAGATAATAATAGCTCCTAAATTTTGAGAACTTAAATATGTCTATGAGCAAAACCCCATACATTTGCTGTCTCTTTGAATTCTCACCAGAGCTCCATGAGGCAAAGATTGTAATTCCCCACTTTCATGTTGAGGCTCAAAGAGGGGTCAAGATGCTTGGCAAAATTGTGCAGCTATGAAATAACAGCGCCACGATTTGAACCCAGAGTTTGTAGGAATCCACTGCTCAGACCACAGAATTGCCACTAAGGTAAGGTTCCCTGCAGGGCTGTCCCACACAACACGTTTTCCAGGTGTACGCATGTTTTCATATGTCAGTGCTCCATGTCTAGTTTAGCTTCATATGTTTTCACTATAAGCTTTTAAAATGGAATTACTGAATAATCGCCTTTCCGATGGTACCATTTCTTTTTAGATTTGAAATTGTAGTAAAAGTAACCCCTGAAAAGAAAAAAATTCTGACACGTGCTACCACAGGTACAAACATTGAGCATATTATGCATAATAACAACCTAGTAACACCTGAAAAAATTGTTTATGAAAGAACTTATTGTTTCTTATGTGTCTTTACAGGAAACTTTACCCATTGCTTAAGCTCTCAGAGAATAGCAAGCCTATATGCGAATAAACTTCCTAGAATGGGGTTAAGGCTAGGATTAGGGTTAGTATTAGGGTTAAGGTTAGGATTGCCGAAGAAACTTCGTTATGAAAGGACTTACTGTTTCTTATGTGCATTTGAGGGCAAGGTCTACATTTTGCTTTAGTTCTCTGAGAACACAAGGCGTGAGCACAATGCACTCTAGCTGCATTCTCTAAGTGACTGTGCACATTTTACTATGGCAATTACTAATGAAAGAACTTACTGTTCCTTATATGGCTTTGACAGGAATCTCTGCACCCTGCTTAAGCTCTCAGAATAGCAAACCTATAAGCAATGCGCTTCGTTATATAGGGTTAGTATTAACTTTTGCATTAAGGATAGTATTGCACAGGAAACTTCTTTTTGAAAGACCTGTTTCTTATGTGCTTTTGACTGAAATCTCTACACACAGCATCAGTTCTCAGAAGGGTTTAGACACCGCATGTTTTAACTTCTGTTTCTAAGTGATGGTAAACATTTTCTCATTAAAATTTTCTATGAAAGAACTTATTTGTTTTAGTTTGTGTTTGCTGAGAAACTCTACACACCCCTTGCTTGCTCAGAGTGCTAGACAGCGCATTCCCTAAGTTACGGTTAGTGGTTGGATTGCCTATGAAAATTCTTTTTGAAAGCATTTAATATTTGTTATGTGTGTTGGAAAGCAAACTCTAGACACTACTTCAGTTCTCAGAGAATAGCAATGCTAGACCACGAACGTCCTAGGAAGGATGTGTTTGGATTGCCTATATAAATTCTTTTTGAAAGCGTTTACTGTTTGTTATGTATGTTTAAACAAACTAGAGAGAGTGTCGTTTTGTTGCCCAAACTACAGTGCATGCCCTGGCTTCAGCCTAGCTCACAGCAACCTTAATCTCCTGGGCTCAAATGATCCTCCTGCTTCAGCCTCCTGAGTAGCTGGGAATACTGGCATGCACCACCATGACTGTATTTTTTCTATATATATTATTGGCCAATCAATTTCTTTCTATTTATAGCAGAGATGGTGTCTTGCACTTGCTCAGGTTGGATTGCAACTCCTGACTTCAAGCAATCTGCCCGCATTGGGCTCCCAGAGTGCTAGGATTACAGTGGTAAGCCACCACGCCCGGCTCCTTAGTGACTTTAAACGTTTTCTTTTGGAAATTCTTTTTGAAATGACTCACTATTATTTCCTGTGTGTGTGTGTGTGTGTGTGTGTGTGTGTGTGTGAGAGAGAGTGTGTGTGTGTGTGTGTGTGAAGAACTGTTATTTTTTATTTCGGCATAGTATGGGAGTACGGCTTTTAAGGTTTCCAAAAATGCCCTCCCCCCCCAAGTCTGTGTTTCCAGCGTGACCATCCCCAAGATGGTGCACATCTCACTCATTATTTATGTATACACGTGCCCCCCGCCCCCTTCTCACCTACCCAATATCCTATCACTGTAATACCTATATGTCCACTTAGGTGCTGATCAGTTAATACCAGTTTGCTGGTGAGTATATGTGGCGCTTGTTTTTCCATTCTTGGGATACTTAATTTAGTTCCAGCTTCATTTAGGTTCCACCTCTACCAGGAAAATATAAGATGTGCTATATCAGCGTTGTTTTTTAGAGCTGAATGGTACTCCATTGTATACATATACCAATTTTGTTAATCTATTCTTGGATCGGTGGATACTTGGGCTGTTTCCACAGTCTTGCAATTATGAATTCTGCTGCTATAAACATTCGACTGCAGGTGTCTTTTTTGTAGAGTGTTATTGGATCTTTTGATAGATGCCCAGTAATGGGATTGCTGGATCAAAGGGTACATCCACTTGTATCGCTTTGCGGTATCTTCATATTGTTTTCCACGGAGGTTGAACTGGTTTGCAGCCCCACCAGCAGTTCCTTTCTCTGGCACCCACGCCAGCATTTATTGTTTGGAGATTTTTTGATAAAGGCCATTCTCACTGGGGTTAAGTGATATCTCATTGTGGTTTTGATTTGCATTTCCCTGATGGTTAGAGATGTTGAGCATTTTTTCATATGTTTGTTGGCCATTCTTCTGTCTTCTTAGAAAAGTTTCTGTCCAAGTCCTTTGCTCACTTTTTAATAGGGTTATTTTATTTTTTCTTCCTGATTTTCGTGAGTTCTAAGTATATTCTAGTTATCAGCCCCTTATTGGATGCGTAGGATGCAAAATTTTTCTCCCATTCTGTAGGTTGTCTGTTTACTTTCATGACTGTTTCTTTGGCTGTGCAGAAGCTTTGTAGTTTGATCATGTCCCATTTATTTATTTTTGTTGCTGCTGTGATTGCCTTTGGGAACTTCTTCATAAACTCTTTGCCCAGGCCGATGTCTAGGAGAGTGTTTCCAACTTTTTCCTCTAGAGTTCTAATAGTTTCATACCTTAGGTTTAAGTCTGTTATCCAGCATGAGTTGATTTTTGTGAGAGGCGAAAGGTGTGGGTCCTGTTTTAGCCTTCTACAGGTGGCTATCCAGTTTTCCCAGCACCATTTATTGAAGAGGGATTCTTTTCCCCAGCGTATGTTTTTGTCTGCTTTGTCAAAGATTAGATGGCTATATGAGAATGGTTTTATATCAAGATTCTCACATCTGTTCCACTGGTCAATATTCCTATTTTTGTGCCAATACCATATTGATTTAATTACTACAGCTTTGTAGTATAGTTTGATATCTGGCATATTAATGCCTCCCATTTTGTTTTTGTTGCCTAGAATTGCTCTTGATATTCGGGGTCTTCTTTGGTTCCATACGAAGCATAAAATTATTTTTTCTATATCTGTGAAGAATGCTGATAGGATTTTAATAGGTATTGCATTGAATCTGTAGATCAGTTTGGGTAGTATAGACATTTTGATGATATTGAGTCTGCTGATCCATGAGCATGGTGTAGATTTCCATCTGTTTACATGCTCTGCTATTTCATTCCTCAGTGTTTCATAGTTCACCCTGTAGCAGTCTTTTGCCTCGTATATTAAGTATATTCCTAGGCACTTTAATTTCTTTGTAGCTATTCTGAAGGGAATTGAGTCTCTGTTTTCGTTCTCAATTTGATTGTTGGCGTATATGAATGCCTCTGATATCTGTGTATTGATTTTGTATTCTGACACTTTACTAAATTCATTTATTAGCTCCAGGTGTTACTTGGTTGAATGTTTGGGGTATAACATATCATCAGCAAACAGTGAAAGTTTGATCTCTTCTGCCCCTATTTGGATACTTTTAATTGCACTTTCTTGTCTGATTGCTGTAGCTAGGACTTCCACCACTATGATGAATAGAAGTGGAGTTTGTGGGCAGCCTTGTCTAGTTCCAGTTCTAAGTGGGAATGCTTTCAATTTATCCCCATTCAATATGATGTTGGGTATGGGTCTGTCATATATGATTTGTATCATTTTTAGGTATGTACTTTATTAAGTGTTCGTATCTTGAAAAGATGTTGATTTTTGTAAAAAGCTTTCTCTGCGTCTTTTGAAAGAATCACGTGGTGTTTGTTTTTGCTTCTGTATATGTGGTGAATTGCATTTATAGATTTACGTATGTTGAACGTATCCTTCCCTGCATCGCAGGGATGAAGTCCACTTGGTCGTGATGTATTATTTTTTTTGATAAGCGTCTGGATTCAGTTAGCTATGATTTTGTTGAAATGTTTGCATCTATATTCATTAGGGATATTGGTCTGTAGATTTCTTTTTTGTTGCATCCTTTCCTGGCTTTGGTATCAAAGTAATATTTGCTTCATAAAAGGTGTTGAGGAGGTTTCCATTCTCTATGTTGTGGACTAATTTCTGCAAAATAGGCACTAGTTCTTTTGTTGTAAGTGTGATAAAATTCCGGTGTGAAACCACCTGGATCGGGACATTTTAGGTAGATTTTTTTTTTTTTTTGAGACAGAGTCTCGCTTTGTTGCACAGGCTAGAGTGAGTGCCATGGCGTCAGCCTAGCTCACAGCAACCTCAAACTCCTGGGCTCAAGCAATCCTGCTGCCTCAGCCTCCCGAGTAGCTGGGACTACAGACATGCGCCACCACACCCGGCTAATTATATATATATATATTAGTTAGCCAATTAATTTCTTTCTATTTATAGTAGAGATGGGGTCTTGCTCTTGCTCAGGCTGGTTTCGAACTCCTGACCTCGAGCAATCCGCCCGCCTCGGCCTCCCAGAGTGCTAGGATTACAGGCTTGAGCCACCGCGCCCGGCCTAGGTAGATTTTTAATTGCTGTTACTATTTCAGCTCTTGAGATTCGTCTGTCCAGGATATCTATTTCTTCCTGGTTGAGCCCAGGGAGACAGTGTGTTTCTAGAAATTTGTCCACTTCCTCCACATTTTCCCGTTTGTGTGCATAAAGATTTTTAAAGTATTCATAAATTATATGTTGTATCTCCTTGGGATGAGTTATGATAGTCCTTTTTTATTCCTGATGTAGATTAGAGATTTCTCTTTTCTGCTTTTCTTTTGGCGCGAGCCAATGGCGAGTCAATTTTGTGTATTTTTTCTAAGAACCAACTTTCTGTTTTATTAATCTTCTGAATAGCTTCCCTGTTTTCAGTTTTGTTTAGTTCTGATTTGGTCTTGTTGATTTCAGTTCTCCTGCTGGATTTGAGGTTGGTGTTCTTCTTTTACGAGTTCATTGAGTTGTTACATTAGATTTTGTATTTGTGATCTCCTTGACTTTTGGTTATAGGCATTTATGGAAATAAACTTTCCTCTCAGAACAGCTTTAGCTGTGCCACAGAGGGTTTGATAACATGTCTCTCGGTCATTTTGCTCATAGAATTTGTTATTTCCGCCTTTTTTTGTTGTTGTGAGAGAGTCTTGCTTTGCTGCCCATGCTAGAGTGAGTGTCGTGGAATCAGCCTAGCTCACAGCAACCTAAAACCCCTGGGTTCAAGCAATCCTGCTGCATCAGCCTCCTGAGTAGCTAGAACATCAGACATGTGCCACCATGCCCGGCTAATATTTTCTATAGGTATCAGTTGGCCAATTAATTTTTTTCTTTTTATAGTAGAGATGGATTGTTGATCTTACTCAGGCTGGTTTCGAACTCCTCATCTTGAGTTATCCACCGGCTCGGCCTCCCAGAGTGCAAGAATTACAGGCATGGAGCCTCCACACCCTGCTTATTTCTATCTTGATATCTTCATTTATGAAGTAATCATTTAGTAGGAGATTGTTTACGTTCAACCCTTTTTGTTGAAATGTGACTTTCAGTTAGGTTTGATTTCTTCTTTTATTCCACTGTGATCTGAGACATACACGGTATGATTTCTATTTTTTAAAATTTCTTGATGCTTACTTTGTGTCCTAGGGTATGGTCCATATTAGAGAATGTCCCCTGAGCTGAGGTGAAGAACATATATTAGTGGATTTTGGGTAGAATGTCCTGTAAATGTCAGTGAGATCCAATTGTTCTAGAGTTCTTTTTAAGTCCATTATTTATTAGTTTTCTCTTTAACGGATCTCTCTTGTGCTGTCAGTGAAGTGTTGAAATCTCTGGTGATTATGGAGTTGCTATTAATCAATTGGCTTAGAGTGAGTAAGGTTTGCTATATGAATCAGGGTGCACCTAAGTTGGTTGCATAATATTTAAAATTGTTGTCCCTTCTTGTTGAACTTGTCCTTCACCTTTATATGACAATCTTTGTCTTTCACTACCTTTGTTGGTTTAAAAACTAAATCATCTGAAATGAGAACAGCCATGCCAGCCTTCTTTTTGCCTCCACTTGTTGAAACACTGATCTCCACCCTATTACTTTGAGTGTATATACATCCTTGCAGGTTAGATGTGTTTCCTGGAGGCAGCATATACTTGGCCTCTATTTTCTTATCCAGTCAGCCAGCGTATGTCTCTTGAATGGAGAGTTTAAGCCATTCACATTTATTGAGATAATTGATAAGTAAGGTAGATGACTGTTCATTCTGTTGGTTTAGATGTTCTTGCTTTGATTTCTGTCTCGAACCATTGTAATATCTGGCCTTTATTCTTTGGGTGTTGGTTGTTTTTTATGCATGAGTCTTTATTATGGTGTTCTGTGCGTAACACTTTTTTGAGTACCTGTTTTAGGGCTGGTCTTGATGAATTCTCTGAGATTTGTTGAATTCTGTGCCTATCTGAGAATGTCTTAATGTCTCCTTCATATATAAAGGCACTATTATTTCTCTTGTGTCTTTGAGGGCAGTTTACACACTTCTCCAGCTCTCAGAGAAACGCAAGTGTATACACAATGCATGGCATAAGATAGGGCTAGGTTTATGGTTACCCTCAGGGTTACAATTGGGTTTGACAAAGAATCTCCTATATCAAAGAACTTACTATTGCTTGCTTGTTTTACAGCGAGATCTACACACTGCTTCACCTCTGAGAGACTAGAAAGCATACAGGCAACGTAATTTCTAGGGTATCTTATGTTTACGTTTAGCCTTAGTGTTCAGGTTGCCTAAGAACATTTCTTGAAAGAACTTAATTTTTCTTATGTGCATTTCACAGAAAACTGTACACACTGCTTCAGTTCTGAGAAAGCAAACGTATAAGCAATGCACTTTCTAGCTGCTTTCTCAAAGTGTAAGTAAACATGAAAAATCTTTATCTTATGAATTTCACAGGAAATGGTACCCTTTGCTACAGCTCTCAGAAAATAGCGTGAAAAAGGCATGCTTCCCACACATGGGTTAGAGTTAGCATTAAAGTTAGGATACGGTTGCCAATGATCCTTTTCTGAAAAAACATACTGTTTCTCAGGCGTGTTTGGCAGCAACCTCTATACACTGCTTCCGTTGTCAGAGAAAAGCAAGAGTATACATAACTAACTTTCTACTTGTTTTCTCGAAAGGATAGTAAATATTTGCTTACAAAAATTCTTGATTAAGACGTACTGTTTCCTTTGGGCCTTTGACAAGAAGCTCTAAACACTACTTCAGTTCTCAGAGATGAAGCGAATAGACCACGCACTTTATCTAAGTATCTGCAAATATTTGTCTGAGGATATACTCTATGAAAGAATTTACAGTTTCTTATATGCCTTTGACAGGAATCTCTACATCTTCAGTTCTCAGAATGAATAAAGTGGATAGTGCACATTCTAGCTCCTTTTAGTGACCTTCAACGTTCGCCTTGGGAAATTATTTATGTCATAGCTTACTATTTTTATATGCGTTTGAAATCAAACTTTTCCTAATGCCCCAGTTCTCAGGGAAAAGCAAGTGTCTAGCAACGTTCTCTATTTGGATGTACACCATTTTCTTTGGACAATTTTTATGAAAGAACTTATTTCCTTAAATTTTTTTTTGAGACATTGTCTCACCTTGGTGACCTGGCTAGAGTGAGTGCCGTGGCATCAGCCATGCTCACAGCAACCTCAGACTCCTGGGTTCAGGCGATCTTCTTGCTAGAGCCTTCTGAGTAGCTGGGACTACAGGCATCGCCACCATGCCTGGCTAATTTTTTATATATATTTTAGTTGGCCAATTAAATTCTTCCTATTTTTAGTAGAGACGGGGTCTTCCTCTTGCACAGGCTAGTTTCGAACTCCTGATCTTGAGCCTTCCTCCCACCTTGGTCTCCCGGAGTGCTAGGATTACAGGCCTGAGCCACCGTGCCCGGCCTTCTTAAGTGTTTCTTACTAGAATCTCTACAGACTACCTCAGTTCTCAGGGAAGAACAAGCCTGGAAGCAAGGCACTTTACAGCTGCTTGTCTAAGTCACTTTAATATTTGCCTATGGTAGCGCTTTGTGAGAGGACTTACTGTGTCCTGTGTGCCCTGGACATAAACTCTCCACCGTGATTCAATTCTTATGGAAGAAGAAACCCATAAGCAATGCACTTTAGAGCCAGTTTCTTTACGTCCCTGTATACATTTGTATATCCAAGTTTTTTATGAAAGAACGTAAGGTTTCTTATGTGCATTTGCCAGAAATCTCCACATATTGCTTTAGTTGTTAGAAAAGAATTAACTGATGGGAATATCCCTTTCTGGCTCATTTGTGTATGTTATTGTAAATATTGTATTTGGAATATTTTATGAAAGAACTAAATATGTCTACGTGCATTATAAGGAAACTTTACTGTTACAGTTTTAAGACAAGAAGTATCAGTAAATCAGGGCACTTTTACGCTCCCTTGTCTAATTAGATGTATTTGTATATGGAAGTTTCTGTTTAAAAAATTACTGGGTCTGGCATGCATTTAAAACAAAAGGCTACAAGTGGTTTTCATTCTAAGATAAGAACAAGCCGATAAGCAATGCAGTTTCTAGTTTCATTGTCTAAGTCACTGTAAACATTTATATTTAGATGTTCTCTATGAGAGAACACAATGTTTCTTGTATGCATTTGTCAATACACCTTATACATTCCTTCAGAACTCAGGAAACAATCCCTTGCGGAAAGCGCTATCTACTTGATTATATCTATCTAAGTGATTTTTATATTATATCTATCTAAGTGATTTTTAACATTTGTATATGGAAGTTCTTTAGGAAAGAACTTAATGTTTCTTATATGCGTTTGTCGAAACACACTGCTCCAGTTCTCAGTGAACAAACGTAAGAAAGTAACTTTCTATATCCTCTGCCTTAGTCACTGTACATATGTCAGTATGAATTCCTTTATGAGAGAACTTAACGTTTCCTATAGGCATGTGTGAAAATATCTCACACACTACTTTAGTTCTCAGAGAACAAATCTAAAACAAGGTCCTTTGTAGCTCCTTTGTGTAAATCACTGGAAACATTTGTATATGTTCTTTATGAAAGAACTTTATTTTTTTCTCCATGTTTATGAAAACTATCTACACATTGCTTCAGTTCTCTGAGAAGAACAAGCATACAAACAAAGCAATCTATATGATATGCCTTTCTTGACCTTAAACATTTATATATATAAATTCTTTATCAAAGAACTTAATGTTTTTCCTCACCGTTTGTGAATAAACTATACATACTGCTTCAGTTCTCCGAGAACAAGCGAATAACCACGGTACTTACTATCTCCTATGTCTAAGTCACTGTAAACTTTTGCATATTGAAGTTCTTTATGAAAGAACTTGTTTCTCATACACATTTGTGAAAACACTGTACACATTGCTTCAGTTTTCAGAGAACAAGCTTGTAAGCAAATGCTTCATCTCTTTCGTGACTGTAAACATCTGTATATGAAAGTTTGTTATGAAAGAAAGTAATGTTTCTGTAAGTGTTAGTCAATACACTCTACCCACTTATTCAGTTTTCAGAGAAGAAAAAGCATATAAGCAAGATAATTTCTATCTCCTTTGTTTCAGTCACTCTACACATTTCTATCATTTCTATATTGAAGTTGATTATGAAACAAAGGTTTCTTTATATGCTTTTGCCAATACATTCTACACAGTGTTTCAGTTCTCAGAGAAGAAGCCAATGAGCAAGACCCTTTGTACATACTTTTTCTTAGTCACTTTTAACATTTGCATATGGAAGTTCTTTATGAAATAACCTAATGTTTTTTCTCCTTCTTTGTGAAAACACTGCTTCAGTTCTCAAAAAAAGATGAGCTTATAAGCAAAACACTTTCTATCTTGTTTTTGTAAATCTTGTGATTGTAAATATTCTGTCTCCTTTTTGTCTCTCTTGTCTCTGTCTATTTTTTAGGTGACTAAAATAAACATTTGTATATGAAAATTTTTTATGAGAGAATGTGTTTCTTATATACCTTTGTCAGAATACCTTACACGCTACTAAAGTTCTCGAAGAAGAACGAGTATATTTATATAAACAAGATTCTATCTCTTTTGTCCTGACTTTTAACATGTGCATATGACAGAACTTAGTGTTATACGCATTTGCAAAACACCATTGACATGGCTTCAAGTATCCGACAAAAACAAGCGAAGAAGGCACTTTCTATTTTCTTTGTCTAAGTAACTGTATGCATTTGTATGTGGAAGTTTTTTATGAAAGAACGTAATGATTCGGTTACATGTTTGTCAATACATACTGCCAAAGTTTTCATAGAACAAGTGATTTCTATCGCCTTTATATATATGGGAATTCTTTATAAAAGAAACATATGTTTTTTTGATATTTGTGCAAACAATGTCCACATAGCTTTAGTTCTCAAAGAACAACAAGCATATATTGAAGGCACTTTCTTTCTCCTTGGTCCAACACACTCTATATTCATATATGGAAATTCTTTATGAAAAGATGTGAATGTTTCCTTTAAACGTTAGTGAAAACTGTCCACAGTGCTTCAATTCTCAGAGAAGAAAAAACATATATGCAAGGCACCACCTCTTTAGTCTAATTCACTATCAACATTTACATATGGACGTTATTTATGAAAGAACAGAAAATTTCTTATATGAGTTTGTGAAAACAATGTATACAGATCTTCAGTACCCAGAGAAAAAGCCTATAAAAAGCAATTTGCTCTCTCATTTGTCCAAGTCATTGCCAATATTTATATAAGGGAGTTGTTTATGGAAGAACTGTATGTTTCTTATATGTGTTGTGAAAATAATTTAAACAGTGTTTCAATTTTCAGAGAAGAAAACGAGTCATTTATGAAAGAACTTATTGCTTATACGAGTACAGGAAAACAGTGTACACAGTTGTTCCTCTCTGAAAGGTAGTTTCTATCCCCCTTCTCGATCTCTCTGTAAACATTTATATATGTAATTTCTTTATTGAGAACATTTCTTTCTGTGTATTTTTGAAAATAATTTACACTGTGTTCTCAGTGAAAAAATATCTCACAAGCAACACACTATCAACTTAGTCTAAGTCACTCTAAAAATGTAATATGTGCGTTCTTTATGAATAAATGTATGTATATGTGTTTGTCAAAACAATGTACAGGTTGGTACAGTTCTCAGACAAGACCGAGCATACAAGCAAGGCACTTTCTATCTCCTTTGACTAAGTCTCTGAAAACATTTACATATGGAAGTTCTTTATGAACGAACGAATGTTTCTTATATGTGTTTGTGCAAACCAGGTACAGAGTTCTTCAGTTCTCAGAGATAAAAGACACTTTCATTTTATCTCGGAGATGAAAGACACTTTCTATCTCCTTTGTCTAAGTCACTGTAAACACATATAAACTTCGTTAAACAACTGAATGTTTCTTACATACTTTAGCGAAAACAAGTTAGAAATTGCTTCACTTTTTAGAGAGGAACAAACATGTGAGCAGGGCATTTTCCAGCTCCTTTTCTTCGTCATGGTAAACACTCATATGTGGAAGTCTTATTTGAAAGAACTGTTTCCTATTTGCCTTTGTGAAAACAATGTAAATAGTTCTTCAGTTCTCACGGAAGAACAAGCATAGATGAAAAGCATTTTCTCTTTCATTTTCTACGTCACTGAGAACATTTACATATGGAAGTTTTATGTAAAAACTTGAATGTTTCCTATAACCTTTTGTGAAAACAACACACAATGGAAATGCAGCTCTCAGAGAAGAATAAGCGTATACGCAAGACACTTTCTCGTCTTCTAAGTCACTGTAATCATATATTGTAAGTGGGAGTTCCCTTATGAGAGCACTCTGATTCTTAAGTGTGCTTATGAAAACACAGTACCGAGGTCTTCCGTACTCAGAGAAGAAGCATATAACCAAGGTAATTTCTCTCCAAGTTGTCTAAGTCATTGCAAACATTTATATATGGATTTTCTTTTTGAAGCAACTGTGTTTCTTATATGCGTTTATGAAAACAATGTAGATTGAGATTTAGTTCTCAGAGAACCGCATAAACAACACACTTTCTACGTCCTTTGTCTAAGTTGCTGTAAACACATATAAAGTAATTTATGAAAGAACTATTTCTTATATACATTAGTGACAACTGTTACAAAGTGCTTCAATTCTTAGAGAAGAACAAACTTTTTTTTTTTTTTTTTTGAGACAGAGTCTCGCTTTGTTGCCCAGGCTAGAGTGAGTGCCGTGGTGTCAGCCTAGCTCACAGCAACCTCAAACTCCTGGGCTCGAGTGATCCTTCTGCCTCAGCCTCCCGGGTAGCTGGGACTACAGGCATGCACCACCATGCCCGGCTAATTTTTTTTTTTTTTATATATATATCAGTTGACCAATTAATTTCTTTCTATTTATAGTAGAGACGGGGTCTCACTCTTGCTCAGGCTGGTTTTGAACTCCTGACCTTGAGCAATCCGCCCGCCTCGGCCTCCCAAGAGCTAGGATTACAGGCGTGAGCCACAGCGCCTGGCCAGAACAAACTTTTTTTATTAATTCATTTATTAGGGAAGAACAAGAGTATATGCAAGGCACATTCTGTCATCTTCATCTAAGTCACTGTAAATATTTACATATGGGAATTAATTACCAAAGAGCTGTATGTTTCTGATATGTGTTTGTGAGAATGTTTACAGTTCTTCATTTCTCAGAGATTAAAGGCATATACAAGGCACTTTCCGTCTCTTTTTGTAACTCCCTGTAAACATTTATATATAGAGGTTCCTTCTGTAAAATCTGGATGATTCTCATATGGGTTTGAGAATCATCAACCCATCTCATATGGGTTTCTGAGAACTGAAACACCGTTTCAGTTCTCAGAAACGAACACGTGTACAATAAATTAACTTCCTATCTCTATTTCTGTTGTCATAGATTAAACAAGAATATAAGCTACTCTGGGAGGCCGAGGCGGGCGGATGGCTCGAGGTCAGGAGTTCAAAACCAGCCTGAGCAAGAGCGAGACCCCGTCTCTACTATAAATAGAAAGAAATTAATTGGCCAACTGATATATATATAAAAAATTAGCCAGGCATGGTGGCGCATGCCTGTAGTCCCAGCTACTCGGGAGGCTGAGGCAGAAGGATCGCTCAAGCCCAGGAGTTTGAGGTTGCTGTGAGCTAGGCTGACGCCACGGCACTCACTCTAGCCTGGACAACAAAGCGAGACTCTGTCTCAAAAAAAAAAAAAAAAAAAAAAAAAGAATATAAGCTAGACACTTTCTATCCTATAAGTCACTGACATATAAGTCACGTGAGATTTCTTCATTAAAGAACTATATGTTTCTTATGTTATTGTGAAAACAAAGTACACAGTTTTTCAGTTCTCAAAGATCAAGTATATAAGCAAGGCACTTTCGATCTTCTTTTCGTAAGTCACTACAAATATTGGTATATAAAGTTCTTTATGAATCAACTGAATGTTTCTTATGTACATCAGTGAAAACAGTGTACAAAGTGCTTCAATTCTTACAGAAGAACACACATAAGAGTTCCTTCACATTTGTCTAAGTCACTGAAACATTTATATGGGAGTTTGTTATGAAAGAAGAGTTTTTTCTTATATCTGTTTCTGAAATCAATGTACATAGTTCTTCAGTTATCAGAGAAGATCAAGCTTATAAGCAAGGTATTTTCTCCCGCATTTGTCTAAGTCAATACCATTTATATATGGAAGAATGAATGAACCATATATATGTGTGTTAAAACAATGTATACAGGTTTTCAGTGCTCAAGAGAACAAGTGTATAAAAATTCCATTTTCTCATTTGTCTGAGTTTATTTATATATGGGATTTCTTTATGAAGAAAAATATGATTCTTACATGCATTTTGGAAAACAAGGTACACTTTACCTTCTCAGAAAAGATTAATCACATAAGCAACAAACTTTATACCAACTTGTTCTAAGTATAAGTATTTATATCTGGAGGTTTATGAAAGAATAGAATGATGATTATATACGTTTGTGAAAACAATGTAACCAAATATTCGTTTCTGAAGGAAGAACAAAACGTATAAACAAGATATTTTCTCACTAATTTTTCTAAGTCATTGCAAACATTTACATGAGCATTCTTTCTGAAGGAACTATATCTTATATGCATTTGTGAAAACATGCACTGAGTTTCACTTCTCAGAGAACAATCGCTTAACGAATGCATTCTTCATCAACTTCGTCTAAGTCACTGCAAACATTTAAGTATAAACTTCTTCATGAAAGAACGCGATGTTTCTTATATACTTTAGTGTAAAGTGTACAGAGTATTTTAATTCTTAGAGATGAAAAAATATATATGCAAAGAAGTTTCTATCTCCTTTGTCTAAGTCTTTGTTAACAATTATTTGTGGAAGTTCTATACGAAAACAGAGTCTCATATATCCGTTTGTAAAAACAATGTGCACAGTGTTTCAGTCCCCGTAGAACAAGCACATAAGAAATGCACTTTATATTTATTACCATTGTCTGTCACCGTAGACATTTATGTATAGAAGTTGTTTATGAAGAAGTGAATGTTTCTTATATACTTTTCTGAAACCAATAAATAATGGTGTCCATTTCACAGAGAAGAAACAAGCGTGTAAGCAAAGACCTTTCTATCTCCTTTGTCTAACTCTTGTCAATTTTTTATCAAAGAACTGTTTTCATATACGTTAAGTGTACAAGTGCTTCCATTCTTGGAGAAAAATTTAACGAACAGATTCTGTCGCCTTTCTATAAGTCTTTGAAAATATTTATATATGGAAGTTCTATACGAAAGAAATGAATGTTTGTTATATGCGTTTGTGAAAACAATGTACATAGGTCTTCTGTTCTCAGAGAAGAATTGTATAAGTAGGACCCATTCTGGGTCATTGATACATGTGGGTGTTATTTATGAAAGAACAGAATGAATTTTATATGCGTGTGTGGAAACGATGTACACTTTGTTTCAGTACTCAGGGAAGAAAAAGCATGTATGCAAGCACTTTCAATCTGAATTGTCTTAGTTACTGCAACTAATATGTGGAAGTTCTTTATGAAAAAACTGAATGTATCTTATATGCGTTTGTCAAAATCTTGTACATAGTTTTTCAGTTCTCAGAGAAAAGCAAGCATATAAAGAACTCACAGTCTCCTTTGTGTAAGTCTTTGCAAAAGGGAATCATTTATAAAAGAACTGTGTGCTTCTTATATGTGTTTATGACCGCAATGTACGTGGTTTCAGTTCTCACTGAAAAACAAGTGTAATAGGCACTTATAACCTTTGTGTAAGTCACTGTAAAGATTTTATATATGGCATTTCTTTATGAAAGATCTGCAGGTTCCAGCCGACGACGTGCAGCACCTGGAGTTAGAGGGCGAGGCTTAGAAATGAAGAAACAACAAAAAGATAGAGATGGGAGGATGGAGTCCTTGGTGACTGCTGCGCCTTATTTCCGTTGCTATATTTATACAGATAAGAACAAAGGAGAAGCGAAATGCAAAGGAACAGGTGTTATATGTCTTCATTAAACCAGAAAACAAAACAGTTCTTGTTTCTTTCAACCTTACCTCATTTTGATAGCCCTTTCCCTCGCTTAAGCAGTTTTCTAATCTACAACTTAACATTTTTCTGATATCCAAAAAGCTACAAATACTCAACTATGATTACTCAAGACAGTTCAAGGAAAAGAGCACCCAAGCGTTATTAACAATTCTGGTAAAGGAGTGTGTAGGGCTTCAGTGGCGGCTATAAGCTACAAAGGCTGTGTGCACAGGGTTACCCAGTGACCTTCTATAACTGCTACTGCTATCTCCAGCGCCCTCTGTGAGCTGGAATAAAGGCCAAGACTGTCAGAGCTCTGAGTCAAGGCGCCAGGTGCTATGTCTCAAGGACCCCAGTGTTCCAGGCAGCAACCGCACTTTAACTCTCCCGTTTTCGGGACAGCTCCCAACACCTCTCCCTTCCCTTTATAATTAATTGGAGGCTCGCTGTTAAGCTTTCATTTGCAAGTTAGTGGAGTGTATGGCAGCTTTAACAGACAAAATATTCTTAGCAATCAGTTGCAGTAGCAGAGGCGTAACACACAAAATTAGCACGGGAAGAACAAAAGCCCAAATAATCATAAAGAATAAGCTTTTAAAATTTCCAAAAGATGGAACATGTCCTAAGAGTTGATTGAGAAAATCTCACGCTTTTGTGGCAATGCTAGTATTAAGGGATGGAGTCTCCAACATGCCTGTTATTTCTTGATGATGTTGGAGCAAATCTATAGATGCATTTACGGATTGCCAGATCCCTGCCAGGTGATTTTGGACCTTAGCCCAATTATAGTTACTCTCTTTATAAGGTTTGGGAGTTACACAAATCCACTGATAATTGTCGTGGCAGTGGAGTTGGCTACGTAGCCGAACCCCTTGTACTTCCTCTCCCAGAATCTGGACCACATCATATAAAGCATCCAGTGGTCTTCAATCTTTTTATCAATATGCTCTTGGGTACCTAATGCCTGAGTGACATTTTAAGAGATATTATTGAAATAATTGGCAGTTTTTATCTCTGTGTCAACGTCACTCCAGCCGCAGCATTGGATCCTAGTGCAGTAACAAGAGCTACAATGCTAGTTATAAGTAGCCCAATAAATCTTTTAAGCCTTAGCAATATAGCGTTCACCTCCTTCCACATTTGCAATCTTTTATCATCATACCAGAGACATTAGCTGGGTCCACCACAAAGGCGGGGCGGTATAACACAACCATTCTATCAGAATAGGCAAGGGATTGTATATAATTAGTTAGTTGACAATTAAGGCATGATATTTCAAAACCATGAGTGACAGTACGAATATTCACATTGCCTACCATGCATACAAAAGTTCAGGGACACAGGCAGAAATAGTCCTTAGGCGTATTTTTGGTGTAGAGTCCACCACACTCTCTTGCAGAGAATTGACCAGTTCCTGCAACAAGTTTGCAGAGAATAGTCTGGTATACCTTTGAAGGAGTTATCCATAGCCCCTAAACACAACCCTTGTCTCCCAAATACCCATTGTGAGTTATTGCCGGGGTCCAATTATATATGCTCTGAGTCGTCCGGAGAATAGGAATCTTAGTTACAGTTGATTCATGGCAACTTCTCCACAGCACGTGCAGAGTAGAGGCAACCAGCTCCTTTTCACAGGGAAGTATTCTAGGCGGCAGTGGCAAATAAGAGGGCACAGAGCCAGAAAATCACCTGTCTAAACTTGACATAAACAGAGTCCATTTAACACCATTTATATTGTAATATACATAAGTAGATAAAAGAACACAGCCTGGAAAATAACCTTCACGGTGGAAACAAATAAGAACATCACGGCTGAGTCCGGTATAATTACAAGCAGATACCTTAGCATGCTGGATGTGATCATTAGCGGGTGCTCCCAGAGCCCTGGGATCACTGACATAAGAACAACACGATCTCCCCAGCCTACCGGGTGGAGTAAAATGGGGTCTGATATATAAGTCCAATAGGTGGTTGCCTGGGTAGGCGTCCATAGCAGGGTTACCATAGCTAAAAACAAGGTCAAAGAATTCAATGGCTGTCCTGTCTCTCGAACCAGCTTGGAAGCAATCTCAGTAAGTCTCAATCTGACTCCAAGACAGCAGCAGAGCTTGTCTAGTTGTCATCCTAACTGGAGGTTGCTGGTCGACCTGCAGCTTCAGTCTCTTCATCCTGTTTTCTATGGAGGGATCCTGCCTGGCTTACCAGCCTCTCCGGGAGCCAGCGCGGGCCTTCAGCATCTTGTTGAAATACACAAACATGACCTCGACTCCAAATAAGAACTGGATCCGGTCCTGACCACTGGCTAGTCAGTGGATCCTTCCACAAAACCAACGGCGTGTCTTTGTTGGAATTAGTACACCAAAACCGCTGGGCTGCTGAACAATCTTCTTTGTCCAAAATTAAAAAATTTAAAATAACGAGATCATGGTTTAGATAATTCTGGGGGGGTGAGGTGGTACAGTTCCCCCTTTTTTATTTTCAAAAGTTGATTTTTGAGAGTCTAGTGGGCACGTTCTACAATGCTTTGTCCTTGGGCGTTATAAGGAGTTTCTGTTTTATGACTGATCCCCATTTTCCGTAAGAATGTTTGAAATTTGTGACCCGTGTATCCAGGGTCATTGTCTGTTTTTATACATTTAGGCTGGCCCACTGATGCAAAGTATCAGAGGCAATGGGCTACACAATGTTTACCAGCCTCGCCTAATTGAAATGTGGCCATTAAAAATCCAGAATAAGTGTCTATGGTCAGATGAACATATTTGAAGGAGTTATCCATAGCCCCTAAACACAACCCTTGTCTCCCAAATACCCATTGTGAGTTATTGCCGGGGTCCAATTATATATGCTCTGAGTCGTCCGGAGAATAGGAATCTTAGTTACAGTTGGTTCACGGCAACTTCTCCACAGCACGTGCAGAGTAGAGGCAACCAGCTCCTTTTCACAGGGAAGTATTCTGGGCGGCAGTGGCAAATAAGAGGGCACAGAGCCAGAAAATCGCCTGTCTAAACTTGACATAAACAGAGTCCATTTAACACCATTTATATTGTAATATACATAAGTAGATAAAAGAACATAGCCTGGAAAATAACCTTCACGGTGGAAACAAATAAGAACATCACGGCTGAGTCCGGTATATTTATAAGCAGATATTTTAATCTGATATCTGATGATATTTTAATCAACCCAAAGAAGTAATAAACGTCACATCCATTTGCCATAAGTGGTTTGATAAAAGGCCTCTGGTATTAACACCATAATGGGGGACAGGGAGTAACTGAGAACAGGAAGAAGAAGCTTTTACAATTTTTTGAGCCGCTTCTCTAGTGATATTGAACTGTTGCTTGAGAGCGCGGCTATTTTGGTTGTGCAAAGCATGGGACTGCTGTGCTAACTACGCTTAACAAAATAAGAAGGGGTTTGGTTCTAGTGGCAAGATCTACAATTTCATTTCCTTGGTCGAGGGGACCAGGCAGGTGAGAATGAGCACGAAGGTGCCCAAAGAAACATCTTCCTGTACGTGAGTGAATGAGAGCTTGCAAGGCACGAAACAATTTCTGAACATTACTATTAAAAGTCCCAATAAAGGGCACATTCTCTATGACTTGGAGTGCCCGAATCACATAATGACTATCTGAATAAAGGTTAACAGGCGTAGCAGGGATGGCCTCTACAGCTGAAAAAACTGCCTGCAATTCGACCTCTTGAGACGAGGAAGACCCAGTGTGCCAAGATTTCATGTCTTTGTTAACTGAATAGACTGCATACCATTAGAAGACCCATCTGTAAAAATCAGAACAGCATTGTCAAGGGGTACAGGAGACACGGGCAACAAAAATAAACAGATGTAGGCTAGCAAAATGCAACAACTTATCAGGGGTGTAATGGTTATCAATTTTTCCAGGGTAATTGGCCAGCGCTATGGACCTGGAGTCACTATGCTAGAACAACCACTCCTGCTGCAGACTAGAAAAAGGAACACAAAAAAAGTGTGGCTCTTTACCTAGTAATTTGCAGGATTCTGAACGCAGCATATGGATTAAGGTAGCAACCATCTCATAATAATGAGTTAGAACTTTAGAGGGATAGGAGGGCCAATGTAGCCACATTAGTGGTCCCCATTGATAGAGGACTGCTGTGGGAGTATGAGAGTTGTGTAAAACATAGCCAGCCCATTCCAAGTTATAGTTTACATAGGGAACATGTTGGTGGGACAATTCCTGTTCTACTAATTTTAAGGCTTGCCTCCCGTCAGAGGTTAATTGACGAGGAGAATCAGGATTGGTATCGCCCTGTAAGATGTCAAAAAGAGGCTTAAGGTCTCCAGTGGTAATTTTCAAATAGGGTCGAATCCAACTGATATCTCCCAGAAGTCTTTGGAAATCATTAAGAGTTTTTAAGCCATCTTTATGAAGTTGAATTCCTTGGTTAATAAAATGGTATTTATGCAGTTGGTATCCCAAATAACAATAAGGAGGGTGCCTCTGCACCTTTTCCCGAGAAATGACAAGGCCCTGTTTAATTGTGTTGTTTCATGATCAAAAACTTGCAGTAAGAATCCTTCATCTGCACAGGCTAAACGAATGTCATCCATATAGTGGATGATATATACAGTAGGATATTTGATTCTAGTAGCAAAGCATTGGCAACAAATCTTTGGCACAAGTTCAGGCTATACAAATAAACTCTCATAGCCTGCATAAAATCTCTTCCCGAAAGATTAACGGGTAGAGTAAGTCGACCATATGGTTGGAATTGTCCAGAATGTCCCTACTCATCAACAAAGGTAAGCAATTCACTATTGTTCAGGATTACGGGCTTAGCCTATACCTTGGAGCGAACCAACGGCTTCCTGCTTGGGCCACAGGAGGGCCAGTGTTGCTCAGTGATAACAGGAATATCAGCTTCAGTATCTACAATTCCTTTAAATGCCTTGCCATTCACCCACAAAACCATTTCAGGCTTAGTCCTAGTAATAGCATCCAGTAAGCATCTGAGAAGCAAAAAGCAGAGGGGACCCTGGCTTGTTGCGATTGTACTTTACCAAGGGATATCAAAGAAATCAAAACAAGCTGAGCAATGCGCTGGCCAGGATTGACAACAGAAATAGAGCTAGGAGAGGAGTACAAAACTTTAATTTCTCTTGTATAATCCTGATCTATAATTCCCGGTGTCACCAGTAAGCTTTTCAAAGTGATACTGCTTCTACCTAATAACAAACCTATAGCAGCATTTTGAATAAGAAGTTGTTGCATCATATTTTTTAGATTTTTCTAATTCCTTACACGTTATGTGCCTGTTTCTGAGTATGCCGGGGGTTTAGACAATCCCGAATAAGATTTCAAAGATAAAAAGCATCCACCGGAACCTTCTCAGGTCTGTGGGCTGAGTAATAGTCCTGCAATTTAACTCCTACCTTCTTCCATGAGAGATAGGTGGAGAAAGAGAGAGAGAGACAGAGAACAAGAGAAGAGAAGAGACTACAAGAGAGGCAAGGAGAGGGGAATAGAGAAGAAGAGAGTAGAGTAGAGGAGTATTTGGTGGCATCCAGATTCTGGTTTCAATATCCAAGATCCTGGAAACTGCATGAGTTATTATAGCTCCTTGATTCTATAACAAAGCCAAATATCCTTCCAGTAAATTCTTTTTTTAATGCTTAATTTAGTGTAAGTTTTTATTGCTTAGTTTAGTATGTTTTTATGCTTAATTTAGTATAAGTATAATCTAGCACTTGTGACCAAAGTGTTCTAATATACTCTCTCTTTTTCTTTTGCTCTGGATCTGTGTAATATTATAAACACTCAATGTATTCATTAATATCAAGAATCCCTGTTTTTGTTTTTTTTTTACATTACCATGCTCTAACAAGTATAATTAAATTTTTTCTTTATGTATGCATTGGAAATACCCAGCAAAAAAGAGTAAATCTCCAAGAGGTGGCTTTGAGTTCAGGCTTACATACTATCTTCACATGCAACAAAGAAAGAATGGGTGCTGTAGGGGGTCACTAGTGGAGAGAGAACCAGGAAAAGCAAGGTGAGCGAGGGTAAGATTTGTTGTCCAGACTTAAGTGGTGCCTTGTCCATTGATAAGAATCTCTCATGATTTAGTCATCCTTCTCTTCCTGGTACGAGAGGGCGACACCTTTACAAATGGAGGTAAGTTTCCTTTATAGACGTGAATTTCCCTTACAAAAAGGTAACTTCTATCCTGTTTTGAGAGCTTCTCCTGTGTCTGTAGTTTCTTAAAATAATCAGCTCAAAATAATCCTTACGCTGGGTTGGGTATGGTGGATCATGCTTGAAATCTCAACACTTTGGGAGGTCCAGACAGTAGGCTCCCTTGCGGCCAGGAGTTCAAGACTAGCCTGGGCAATATAGCAAGAACCTGCCCGTACAATAAAAAAATTAGTTGGGTGTGGTGGTACATGCCTGTAGTCCCAGCTACTTGGGAGGTTGAGGATCAGTCCAGCCTGGGAACTCAAGGTGGCAGTAGGTTGAGATCATGACACTGTACTCAGCCTCGGTGACTGTACAATACCCTGTCTCAAAAAAGAGAGGTATATTTTTGGGTCGTCTATTGTGGTCTTCTACAGTCATATTTCGGGGTGGCATATTCTGGTCTCCTACGTTGTCTTTGAAAGGAACTGTACCTTATGGACTCTACCAGCAACGGATGAAGCTCCTGTGCTTGCCTGCAGCAATGGTTTGTCAAGTTTGTAGAGTTTAGCAGTTTTAAAAGAAGTGCCGTGCTCATTGTTCTTGCAATGTGCTGTACCCTAATAACATATGAAGTTGGACGTCCTTTTGCATGACCCTTGACCATACGTGTGTCTTCGATGAGGTGTCAGTGCAGTTCTGTGCTGTTTTTTAATTGGTTTATTTGTCTTCATTTTGGCTTTTAAATGTTCTTAGTGTGTGTCCACAAACCCTCGGGAGACGAGCAAGCAGGGTGCTGTGTGGAAGTGGCGGTGTCCACGCACTCATGGGAGACGAGCAGGCAGTGCACTCTGAGGAACTGGCTGTGTCCACGCTCCCGCAGGACATGGGCAGGCAGGGTGCTCTGTGGAACTGGTTGTGTCCACAACCAAAGGGAGACTGACAGGCAGGGCATTGTGTGGAAATGGCTATCTCCTGGCACACACGGGAGATGGGCAGGGCTTTGTGCGGAAATGACTCTGTCCACACACTCACAGGAGACGGACAGGCAGGACACAGTGTGGAGCTGGCTGTGTCCACACACCCACGGGAGACGGGCAGGCAGGGTGCTGTGTGGAAGTGGCTGTGTCCACGCACCCACGCGAGACGTGAGGGATGGGCACTGTGTGGAACTGGCTCTGTCCACACACCCACGGGAGACGGGCAGGGCGCAAGGTGGAACTGGCTGTGTCCACACACCCATGGGAGAAGGGCAGGCAGGGCGCTGTGTGGAACGGGCTGTGTCCACACACCTAAGGAGATGGGCAACCATGACTCTGTGTGGAAATGGCTGTGTCCACACATCCACGTGAGATAGGCAGGCAGGGTGCTGTGTGGAATTGGCTGTGTCCACGCAGCCATGGGAGATGGGAAGACAGGGTGCTGTGTGGATCTGACTGTGTCCACGCACCCACGGAAGATGGCTATGCAGTGTGCTGTGTGGATTTGGCTGTGTCCACGCACCCACGGGAGATGGGCGAGCAGGATGCGATGTGGAACTGGATGTGTCCACACACCCACGGGACACGGGCAGGCAGGGGGATGTGGAACTGGCTGTGTCCACACACCCACAGGAAACGGGTGGGCAGGGCATTGTGGGGAACTAGTTGTGTCCAAACACCCATGGGAGACGGGCAGGCAGGGCAATGTGTGGAACTGGCAGTGTCCACACACCCATGGAGACGGGCATGTCAGGAGCAATGTGTAACTGGCTGTGTCCACTCACAAACAGGAGATGGGCTGGCAGGACGCTGGGTGGAACTCGCTGTGTTCACACACCCACGGGAGATGGGCATGCAGGGCACTGTGTGGAACTGACTGTGTCCACACACTCATGGTAGATGGACAGGTACGGAGCTGTGTGGAACTGGCTGTGTCCACCCAAACACGAAAGACGGGCGGCAGGGCGCTTTGTTGAACAGGCTGTGTCCACTCACCCACGGGAGACGGGCAGGCTGGGCGCTGTGTTGATCTGGCCGAGTCCTCACATCCAAGGAGACGGGCAGGCAGGGTGCTGTGTGGAACTGGCTGTGTCCACTCACCCACAGGAGACGGGCAGGCTGGGTGCTGTGTGGAACTGGCTGTCTCCACACACCCATGGGAGACGGGCAGGCAGGGTGCTGTGTGGAACTGGCTGTGTCCACTCACCCATGTGAGGGGGCAGACAAGGCACTGTGTAGAACTGGCTGTGTCCACTCACCCACGGGAGACAGGCAGGCACGGCGCTGTTTTGAACTGGCGGTGTCCACACACCCATAGGAGATGGGCAGGCTGGGTGTTGTGTTGAACTGGCTTTGTCCACACACCCACGGGAGATGGGCAGGCAGGGGGCTGTGTGGAACTGGCTGTGTCCACTCACCCATGGGAGATGGGCAGGCAAGGGCCGGTGTGGAACTGGCTATATCCATTCACCCAAGGGAGACGTGCAGTTAGCGTGCTGTGTGGATCTGGCTGTGTCCACACACCCTGGCGAGATGGGTAGGCTGGGCATTGTGTTGAACTGGATGTGGCCACACACCCATGGGGACGGGCACGCAAGGCGCTGTGTGGAACTGGCCGTGTCTACTCACCCACGGGAGATGGGCAGGCAGGATGCGGTGTGTAACTGGCTGTGTACACTCAACCACAGGAGACGGGCAGGTAGGGTGCTGTGTGGATATGGCTGTGTCCACTCAGCCACGGGAGATGGGCAGGCAGGGTGCTGTTTGGAACTGGTTGTGTCCACTCAGCCACGGGAGACGGGCAGGCAGGGCGCTGTGTGGAACTGACTATGTCCACTCACCCACGGGAGACGGGCAGGTAGGACGCTGTGTGGAACTGGCTGTGTCCACTGTCCCACGGAAGACGGGAAGGCAGGGCACTGTGTGGATCTGGCGGTGTCCACTCTCCCACAGGAGATGGGCAGGAAGTGCGGGGTGTGGAACTTGCTGTGTCCACACACTCACGGGAGAGTGGCAGGCAGTGTGCTATGTAGAACTGGCTGAGTCCACTCACCCACGGGAAACGGGCAGGCAGGGCTGTGTGGAACTGACTGTGTCCAATCACCCACCGGAGACGGGCAGGTAGGGCACTGTGTGGATCTGGCTGTGTCCACACACTCATGGGAGAGTGGTAGGGAGGGCTCTGTGTGGAACTGGCTATGTCCACGCACCCACCGGAGACGGGCAGGCAGGGCATTGTGTGATTATGGCAGTGTCCACACAGCCACGGGACACGGACAGGCAGGGCGCTGTGTGGAACTGGCTGTGTCCACTTACCCACGGGAGATGGGCAGGTAGGGTGCGGTGTGGAACTGGCTGTGTCCACACACTCACGGAAGAGTGGAAAGAAGGGCACTGTTTGGATCTGGCTGTGTCCACTCTCCCACGGGAGACAGGCAGGCAGGGCCCCTTGTGGAACAGGCTATGTCCACGCACCCACCGGAGACGGTCAGGCAGGGCACTCTGTGATTCTGGCTGTGTCCACACACCCACGGGACACGGGCAGGCATCACCCTGTATGGAACTGGCTGTGTCCACTCACCCACGGGAGACAGGCAGGCAGGGCGTTGTGTGGAACTGGCTGTGTCCACTCACCCACCGGAGATGGGCAGGTAGGGCACTGTGTGGATCTGGCTGTGTCCACACACCCACAGGACATGGGCAGGCAGGGCGCTGTGTGGAACTGGCTGTGTCCATTCACCCACGGGAGATGGGCAAGAAGGGCGCTGTGTGGAACTGGCTCTGTCCACTCACCCACCGGAGATGGGCAGGCAGGGTGCTGTGTAGATCTGCCTGTGTCCACACACTAATGGGAGAGTGGCAGGCAGGGCGCTGTGTGGAATGGCTGTGACCACTCTCCCACGGGAGATGGGCAGGTCGGGCAGGATGTGGAACTGGCTGTGTCCACACATTCATGGGACAGTGGCTGGCAGGGCGCAGTGTGGAACTGGCTGTGTCCAATCACCCATGGGAGACGAGCAGGCAGGGTGCTGTGTGGACTGTCTGCATCCACTCACCTACGGGAGATGGGCCGGAAGGGTGCTGTGTGGAACTGGCTATGTCCACTCACCCACGGGAGATGAGCAGACAGGGCGCTGTGTGAATCAGGCTGTGTCCACACACCCATGGGAGACCGGCAGTGTGGAACTCGCTGTGTACACTCACCCACAGGTGACGGGCAGGCAGGGCATGGTGTGGAACTGGCTGTGTCCACACACCCATGGGAGACGGGAATGCATGGCAAAGGGTTGAACTGGACGTATCCTCACAACCGTGGGAGTCGGGCAGGCAGGGTGCTGTGTCTAACTGGCTGTGTCCACTCATACATGGGAGACGGGCAGGTAAGGTGCTGTGTGGAACTGGCTGTGTCCACTCACACACGGGAGGCAGGCAGGCAGGGTGCTGTGTGGAACAGGCTAGGTCCACACACCCACGGGAGACGGGCAGGCAGGGCACTGTGTGGAACAGGCTGTGTCCACACACCCATGGGAGATGGGCAGGTAGGGTGCTGTGTGGATCTGACTGTGTCCACACACCCACGGGAGACTGGCAGGTAGGTCGCTTTGTGGAACTGGCTGTGTCCACTGACCCACGGGGGACGGGCAAGCAGGGGGCTGTGTGGATCTTGCTCTGTCTACACTCCCACGGGACATGAGCAGGCAGAGCACTGTGTGGAACTGGCTGAGTCCACTCACCCACGGGAGATGGGCAGGCAGGGCACTCTGTGGAACTCTCTGTGTTCACTCACCCACTGGAGACGAGCAGGTAGGGCGCTGTGTGGATCTGGCTGTGACCACACACCCTCGGGAGATGGACAGGCAAGGCGCTGTGTGGAACTGGCTGACTCCAATCACTCCCGGGAGACGGGCATGTAGGGCGCTGTGTGGATCTGGCTGTGTCAACACGCCCACGGGAGACGGTCAGGCAGGGCGCTGTGTGGAATGGCTGTGTCCACTCACCCACGGGAGACGGGCAGGTAGGGCGCTGTGTGGATCTAGCTGTGTCCAAACAACCACGGGAGATGGCAAGCAGAGCGCTGTGTGGAACTGGCTGTGTCCACTCAGCCACGGGAGATGGGCAGGCAGGGCACTGTGTGGATCTAGATGTGTCCAGTCAACCACGGGAGATGGGCAGGTAGGGCGGGGTGTGGAACTGGCTGTGTCCACACATTCACGAGACAGTGGCTGGCAGGGCGCTGTGTGAAACTGGCTGTGTCCAATCACCCACGGGAGACGGGCAGGCAGGGCGCTGTGTGGAACTGGCTGTGTCCACTCACCCAAAGGAGACGGGCATGCAGGTTGCTGTGTGGATCTAGCTTTGTCTACACACCCACGGGAGATGGGCAGGCAGAGCACTGTGTGGAACTAGCTGTGTCCACTCACCCATGGGAGATGGGCACGTAGGGTGCTGTGTGGAACTCGCTGTGTGCACTCACCCACAGGCGAGGGGCAGGCAGGGCATTGTGTTGAACTGGCTGTGTCCACAAACCCATGGGAGACGGGCAGGCACGGCGATGTGTTGAACTGGACGTATCTTCACAACCGCGGGAGTCAGGCAGGCAGAGCGCTCTGTGAAACTGGCTGTGTCCACTCACACATGGGAGACGGGCAGGTAGGGTGCTGTGTGGAACTGGCTGTGTCCACTCACACACGGGAGACGGGCAGGCAGGGTGCTGTGTGGAACTGGCTAGGTCCACACACCCATGGGAGATGGGCAGGCAGGGTGCTGTGTGGAACTGGCTGTGTAGACTCACGCAAGGGAGACGGGCAGGTAGGGTGCCGTGTGGATCTGGCTGTGTCCACACAGCCACGGGAGATGGGCAGGTAGGGTGCGGTGTAGAGCTGACTGTGTCCACACACTCATGGGAGAGTGGAAAGAAGGGCACTGTTTGGATCTGGCTGTGTCCACTCTCCCACAGGAGACAGGCAGGCAGGGCCCCTTGTGGAACAGGCTATGTCCACGCACCCACCGGAGACGGTCAGGCAGGGCACTCTGTGATTCTGGCTGTGTCCACATACCCACGGGACACGGGCAGGCATCACCCTGTATGGAACTGGCTGTGTCCACTCACCCACGGGAGACAGGCAGGCAGGGCGCTGTGTGGAACTGGCTGTGTTCACTCACCCACCGGTGACGGGCAGGTAGGGTGCTGTGTGGATCTGGCTGTGTCCACACACCCATGGGAGACGGGCAGGCAGGGTGCTGTGTGGAACTGGCTATGTCCACTGACCCACGGGGGACGGGCAAGCAGGGCGCTGTGTGGATCTTGCTGTGTCTACACTCCCACGGGACATGGGCAGGCAGAGCGCTGTGTGGAACTGGCTGTGTCCACTCAGCCACGGGAGACGTGCAGGCAAGGCACAGTGTGGATCTGGCTGTGTCCAATCACCCACGGGAGATGTGCAGGTAGGGCAGGGTGTGGAACTTCCTGTGTCCACAAACTCACGGGAGAGTGGCAGGCAGGGCGCTGTGTGGATCTGGCTGTGTCCACTCACCCATGGGAGACGGGCAGGCATGGCGCTGTGTGGAACTGGCTGTGTTCACTCATCCACCGGAGACGGGAAGGTAGGGTGCTGTGTGGATCTGGCTGTGTCCACACACCCATGGGAGACGGGCAGGCAGGGCGCTGTGTGGAACTGGCTGTGTCCACTGACCCAAGGGGGACGGGCAAGCAGGGCGCTGTGTGGATCTTTCTGTGTCTACACTCCAATGGGACATGGGCAGGTAGGGTGGGCTGTGGAACTGGCTGTGTCCACACATTCACGAGACAGTGCCTGGCAGGGTGCTGTGTGGAACTGGCTGTGTCCTCACACCCAACGGAGACTGGCAGGTAGTGGGCTGTGTGGATCTGGCTGTGTCCACACAACCACGGGACATGGGCAGGCAGGGCGCTGTGTGGAACTGTCTGTGTCCACTCACCCACTGGAGATGGGCAGGTAGTCGCTGTGTGGATCTGGCTGTGTCCACACACCGATGGCAGATGGGCAGGGAGGGCGCTGTGGGTAACTGGCTGTGACCCCTGACCCACGGGAGAGGGGCAGGCAGGGCACTGTGTAGATCTGGCTTAGTCCACACACGCATGGGAGACGGGCAAGCAAGGCGCTGTGTGGAGCTGGCTGTGTCCACACACCCACCGAAGTCGGGCAGGTAGGGCGCTGTGTGGAAATGGCATGTCCACACACTCATGGGATAGTGGCAGGCAGGGTGCTGTATGAAACTGGCTGTGTACACTCACCCACGGGAGACGGGCAAGCAGTGTGATGTGTGGATTTGGCTGTGTCCACTCACCCACGGGAGATGGGGATGTAGGGCTGGGTGTGGAAATGACTGTGTCCACACACTCCCTGGAGAGTGGCTGTCAGGGCGCTGTGTGGATGTGGCTGTGTCCACTCACCCAAGGGAGAATGGCAGGTAGGGTGCTGTGTGGATCTGGCTGTGTCCACTCACCCACGGGAGATGTGCAGGTAAGGCGGGGTGTGGAACTTGCTGTGTCTACACACTCACAGGAGAGTGGGAGGCAGGGTGCTGTGTGGATCTGGCTGTGTCCACTCACCCACGGGAGATGTGCAGGTAAGGCGGGGTGTGGAACTTGCTGTGTCCACACACTCACAGGAGAGTGGGAGGCAGGGCGCTGTGTGGAACTGGCTATGTCCACTCACCCATCAGAGTTGGGCAGGCAGGGCACTGTGTGGAACAGGCTATGTCCACTCACCCATGGGAGACTGGCAGGAAGGGCGATGTTGGTACTGTCTGTGTCCACTCACCCACCGGGGACGGGCATGTAGGGCGCTGTGTGGATCTGGCTGTGTCCACACACCCACGGGAGAAGGGCAGGCAGGGTGCTGTTTGGAACTGGTTGTGTCCACTCAGCCACGGGAGACGGGCAGGCAGGGCGCTGTATGGATCTGGCTGTGTCCACACTCCCATGGGAGACGGGCAGGCAGGGTGCTTTTGGGAACTGGCTTTGTCCACACACCCACCAGAGACGGGCAGGTAGGGCAGGGTGTGGAACTGGCTGTGTCCACACACTCTCGCGAGATTGGCAGCCAGGGCGCTGTGTGGAACTGGCTGTGTCCACTCACCCACGGGAGACAGGCAGGCAGGGTGCTGTGTGGAAATGGCTGTGTCCACTCACCCACCGGACATGGGCAGGTAGGGGGCTGTGTGGATCTGGCTGTGTCCACACACCCACCGGACATGGGCAGGCAGGGCGCTGTGTGAAACTGGCTGTGTCCACTCATCCACAGGAGACAAGCAGGTAGGGCGCTGTGTGGAACTGGCTGTGTCCACTCACCCACCAGAGATGGGCATGTAGGGCATGGTGTGGAACTTGCTGTGTCCACACACTCTCAGAAGAGTGGCAACCAGGGCGCTGTGTGGACCTGGCTGTGTCCACTCACCCACCAGACATGGGCAGGTAGTGCGCTGTGTGGAACTGGCTGTGTCCACTCATCCAAGGGAGACGAGCAGGTAGTGCGCTGTGTGGAACTGGCTGTGTCCACTCACCCACAGGAGTCGGGCAGGCAGGGCGCTATGTTGAACTGGCTATGTCCACGAACCCACCTGAGACGGGCAGGCAGGGCGTGGGTGGAAATGGCTGTGTCCACTCACCCACGGGAGACGGACAGGCAGGGCGCTGTGTGAAACTGGCTGTGCCCACTCACCCACGGGAGACGGGTAGGCAGCGCCCGGTGTGGATCTGGCTGTGTCCACACACCCACAGTAGATGGGCTTGCAGAGCGCAGTGTGGAACTGGCTGTGTCCAAGCAGCCACGGAAGACGGGCATGCAGGGTGCTGCGTGGATCTGGGTGTATCCACTCACCATGGGAGTTGGGCCGGTAGGGCAGGGTGTGGAACTGGCTGTGTCCACACACTCACAGGAGAGTGGCAGGCAGGGCGCTGTGTGGATCTGGCTGTTTCCAGTGACCCACCTGAGATGGGCAGGAAGGGCGCTGTGTGTATATGGCTGTGTCCACACACACACGGGAGACGGGCAGGCAGAGCACTGTGTGGAACTGGCTGTGTCCACTCAGCCACGTGAGACGGGCATGAAGGGTGCTGTGTTGAACTGGCTGTGTCCACTCACCCAAGGGACAAGGGCAGGCAGTGCGCTGTGTTGAACTGGCTGTGTCCACTCACCCACAGGAGACGGGCAGGCAGGGTGCTGTGTGGAACTGGCTGTGTCAACACACCCACGGGAGACGGGCAGGCAGTGCACTGTGTTGAACTGGCTGTGTCCACACACCCACGGGAGATGGGCAGGCAGGGCGCTCTGTGTAATGGGCTGTCTTCACACAACCACAGGAGAGGGGCAGGCACAGCACTGTGTGGAACTGGCTGTGTCCACACACCCACAGGTGACAAGCAGGCAGGGCACAGTGTGCATCTGGCTGTGTCCACACACCCACGGGAGACGGGCAGGCTGTGTGCTGTTTTGAACTGGCTGTGTCCACACACCCACAGGAGATGGGCAGTCAGAGCTCGGTGTGGAACTGGCTGTGTCCACAAACCCACTGGAGATGGGAATTTAGGGTGCTGTGTGGATCTGGCTGTGTCCACACACCCATGGGAGACGGGCAGGCAGGGTGCTGTGTGGGACTGGCTGTGTCCACTCACCCAAGGGACACGGGCAGGCAGGGCGCTGTGTTGAACTGGCTGTGTCGAGACACCCACGGGAGACGGGCAGGCTGGGTGCGGTGTGGAACGGGTTAGGGTTAGGGTTAGGGTTAGGGTTAGGTTTAGGGTCAGGGTTAGGGTCAGGGTTAGGGTCAGAGTAAAGGTCAGGGTCAGGGTCAGGGTCAAGGTCAGGGTCAGGGTTAGGGTCAGGGTTAGGGTTAGGGTTGGGATTGGGATTAGGGTTAGGCTTGGGGTTACGGTTAGGTTTAGGGTTAGGCTTAGGGTTAGAGTTAGGGTTAGGGTTAGGGTTAGGGTTAGGACTGTGTCCACTCAGTCTCTGGAGACGGAAAGGCAGGGTTAGGGTTAGGGTTAGGGTTAAGAGTTGGGGTTAGGCTTAGGGTTAGGGTTAAGGGTTAGGGTTAGGGTTACAATTAGGATTAGGGTTACTGTTCGGGTTAGGGTTAGGGTTGGAGTTTGGGTCGGGGTTATGGTTAGGGTTCGGGTTAGGTTTATGGTTAGGTTCAGAGCGTTAGGATTAGGGTTAGAGTTAGGGTTGTGGTTAGGGTTAGGGTTAGGGTTAGGCTTGGACTTAGGGTTAGGGTTAGGGTTGGGGTTAGAGTTAGGGTTAGGTTTAGGTTTAGGGTTAAGTGTTGGCGTTATGGTTACTGTTTGGGTTAGTGTTAGGTTTAAGGGTTAGGGTTAGGGTTAGAATTAGGGTTTAGGTTATGGTTAGGGTTAGGGTTAGCGTCAGGGTCAGGTCAGTGTCAGGGTTAGGGTTTGGGTTAGGATTAAGTTTGGGGTTATGGTTAGGGTTTGGGTTTGGATTAGGGTTAGTGTTAAGGGTTAGGTTTAGGGTTAGTGTTATAATTAGTGTTACGTTTAGAGTTAGAGTTAGGGTTAGGTTTAAAGTTTTGTGTTAGGCTTAGAATTAGGGTTACGTTTAGAGTGAGTGTTAGGTTTAGGGTTTGGGTTAGGGAGGTGGTTAGTGTTAGGTTTAGGGTTGGGGTTAGAGAGGGGGTTAGGGTTAGGGTTAAAGTTAGGGATGGGTTTAGGGTTGGGTTTAGGGTTAGGGTTGGGGTTAGAGTTAGGATTAGGCTTGGGATTAGGTTTAGGGTTATGGTTAGGTTTAGTGTTGGGTTAGGTTTGGGGTTAGGGTTAGGGTTAGGGTTAGGTTTAAGTGTTGGCGTAGGGTTAGGGTTAGCTCTAAGGTTAAGGATTAGTGTTAGTGTTAGTGTTAGTGTTAGAGTTAGGGTTAGGGCTGTGTCCAGTCTCTGGAGACGGATATTCAGGGATAGGGTTAGGGTTAGGGTTAAGTGTTGTGGTTACGGTTAGGGTTAGGGTTAAGGGTTAGGGTTAGGGTTAGAATTAGGGTTAGGGTTAGGGTTACGTTTAAGTTTAGGGTTAGGGTTGGAGTTAGGGAGGGGGTTAGCGTTAGGGTTAGTGTTAGTGTCGGTGTTAGGTTTAGGGTCTGGTTCTGGGTCACGGTCATGCTCGGGGTTTGGGTTAGGGTTGGCGTTAGGTTTAGCATTGGGGTTAGGTTTAGGTTGGGGTTAGGTTCAGGGTTAGGGTTGAAGTTGGGTTAGGGTTGGGGTTGGGGTTAGGGTTAGCGTTGAGGTTAGGATTAGGGTTAGGGTTGGGGTTAGGGAGGGGGTTAGGATAGGGTAGTGTTAGGGTTGGTGTCAGGGTTAGGGTTGAAGTTAGGGAGGGTGTTAGGGTTAGGGTTAGTTTTGGGGTTATGGTTAGGGTTAGGGTTGGGGTTAGGATTCGGTTTAGGGTTAGGGTTGGGGTTGGGGTTAGGATTAGGTTTAGGGTTAGGGTTAGGGTTGGGGTCAGGGAGAGGGTTGGGTGTAGGGTTAGGGTTAGGGTTAGGGTTAGGGTCAAGGTTATGGTCGGGGTCACGGTTAGCATTAGGGTTGGGGTTAGCGTTAGGGTTGGTGTTAGAATTAGGGTAAAGTTTAGAGTTAGCGTTAGGATTAGGGTTCAGGGTTAGGATTAGGGTTACTTTTAGAGTTAGCATTAGTGTTAGGGTTAGTGTTGCAGTTTGGGTTATGGAGGGGGTTAGGGTGAGCGTTAAGGTTAGGGTTGGGGTTAGGGATAGGTTTGGGTTTAGGGTTACTTTTGGGGTTAGGTTTAGGCTTAGAGTTGCTGTTAGGGTTAGGGTTAGTGTTGGGGTTATGGTTAGGGTTAGGGTTAAGTGTTGGGGTTATGGTTAGGCTTAGTGTTAGGTTTAGGGTTCGAGTTAGGGAGGTAGTTAGGGTTAGTGTTTGGGTTAGGTTTAGTTTTGGGGTTAGGTTTACTGTCAGGGTCAGGGTCAGGCTCAGGCTCAGGGTTAGGGTTAGGGTTGGGGTTAGCTTTAGAGTTGGGGTTAGGGTTAGGGTTGGGGTTAGAGTCAGGGTTAGGTTTGGAGTTGGGGTTAGGGTTGGGGTTGGGGTTAGGTTTAGCGTTGGGGTTAGGATTAGGGTTATCGTTGGAGTTAGGGAGGGGTTAGGATTAGGGTTATAGTTAGCGTTGGGGACAGGGTTAGAGTTAGGGTTAGGGTTATGTTTGGGGTTAGGGTTAGGGTAAGAGTTGGGCTTAGGGTTAGGGTTAGGTTTAGAGTTAAGGGTTGGGGTTAGGGTTAGGATTAAGTATTAGGGTTAGGGTTAGGGTTAGTGTTAGGTTTAGGGTTAGTGTTAGAGTTAGGGTTAGGGTTAGTTTTAGGTTTGGGGTTAGGTTTAGGGTTAGGGTTGGGTTTAGTGTTAGGGTTTGGGTTGGATTAGGGTTAGGGTAGGGTTGGGGTTACGGTTAAGGGTTGCGGTTAGGTTAAGGGTTGGTGTTAGGGTCAGGGTAAGGGTTGAAGTTGGGTTTAGGTTTGGGGTTGAGGTTAAGGTTAGGGTTGTATTTAGTATTACGGTTATGGTTGGGGTTAGGGAGGGTGTTATGTTTAAGGTTAGGGTTAGGGTTGGTTTTAGGGTTAGGGTTAGGGTTAGACTTCAGGTTAGGGTTAAGGGTTGGGATTATGGTAGGTTTAGGTTTGGGGTTGGGGTTAGGGTTAGGATTAGGTTTGCTGTTAGGGTTAGGGTTACGTTTAGGGTTAGGGTTAGGGTTTGGGTTGGCGTTAGGGTTAGGTTTAGGATTAGGGTAGGGTTAGGGTCCTGGTCAGGGTCAGGTTCAGGGTCATAGTTAGGGTTAGGGTTAAGTTTAGGGTTAGGGTTGGCGTTACGTTTAGGGTTGGGGTTAGCGTCAGTGTTAGGGTTGGAGTTGAGGTTAAGGTTGGTGTTGGGGTTAGGGTTATGGTTGGGGTTAGGTTTAGGGTTAGTGTTGTGGTTAGGGAGGGTGTAAGGGTTAGGGTTAGAGTTAGGGTTGGGGTTAGGGTTAAGGTTAGGGTTAGGGTTGTGGTTAGTGTTGGGTTTAGGGTTAGGGTTAGGGTTAGAATTAGGGTAAAGAGTTGGGGTTAGGGTTAGGGTTAGGTTTAGGGACAGGATCAGGGTCCCGCTCAGGTTTAGGGTTAAGGTCGGGTTAGGTTTAGGGTTGGGGTTTGGGTTAGGGTTGGGTTTAGGGTCAGGATTAGGGTTTGAGTTGGGGTTAGTGTTGGGCTTGGGGTTAGGGTTAGGGTTAGTGTTAGGGTTAGAGTTGGTGTTAGGGTTGGGTGTAGGTTTAGGGTTAGGTTTAGGGTCAGGGTCAGGGTCAGGTTTAGGGTTAGTGTTGGGATTAGGATTAGGTTTGGGGTTAGGGTTAGGTTTAGGGTTAGGGTTAGGGTTTTGGTTATGGTTAGGTTTGGGGTTAGAGTTAGAGTTAGGGTTGTGGTTAGTGTCCGGGTTAGGGTTGGAGTTGATGTTAAGGTTGATGTTTGCTTTAGGGTTATGGTTAGGGTTATGGTTGTTGTTAGGGAGGGTGTAATGTTTAGGGTTAGAGTTAGGGTTGGGGTTAGGGTTAGGGTTAGGTTTAGTTTTGGGGTTAGGGTTAGGGTTAGGTTTGGGTTTAGGGTTACGGTTCGGGTTAGAGTTAGGATTAAGTGTTGGGGTTAGGGTTAGGGTTAGGTTTAAGGGTTAGGGTTAGGGTTAGGGTTAGGGTTAGTGTTAGTGTTTGTGTTAGTGTTAATGTTAGAGTTTGGGTTAGAGCTGTGTCCACTCAGTCTCTGGAGACGCATAGGCAGGTTTAGAGTTAGGTTTAGGGTTAAGGGTTGGGGTTAGGGTTAGATTTAGCGTTACGGGTTACGGTTAGAATTAGTGTTAGGCTTCGGTTCCGGTTAGGGTTAGGGTTGGAGTTAGGGAGGGGGTTCGGTTAGGTTTTGGGATAGCTTTAGGGTTGGGGTTAGGTTTACGGTCAGGTTCAGGGTCAGGCTCAGGCTCAGGTTTAGCGTTAGGGTTGGGGTTAGCTTTAGGTTTGGGTTTAGGGTTAGGGTTTGGGTTAGAGTCAGGGTTAGGTTTGGAGTTGGGGTTAGGGTTGTGTTTGGAGTTAGGGTTAGCGTTGGGGTTAGGATTAGGGTTAGTGTTGGTGTTAGGGAGGGGTTAGGGTTAGGGTTAGTGTTGGGGTTAGGGTTGGTGTTAGGTTTAGGGTTAGGTTTAGGGTTAGGTTTAGGGTTAGGTTTGGGTGTAGTTTTAGGGTTAGGATTAGGGTTAGGGTTATGGCTGTGGTTGGGGTTAGGGTTAGGCTTAGGGTTAGGTTTGGGGTTAGAGTTAGTGTTGGGGTTAGGGTTAGGTTTAGAGTTAGGGTTAGCGTTAGGTTTAGGTTGAGGGTCAGGATCACAATTAGGGTTAGTGTTGGGGTTAGGGTTAGGATTGGGATTAGGTTTAGCGTTGGGGTTAGTGTCAGGGTTAGGGTTGGAGTTGATATTAAGTTTGGGGTTGGGTTTAGGGTTAGGGTTGGGGTTAGTGTTAGGGTTGTTGTTAGGGTGGGTGTAAGGGTTAGGGTTAGAATTAGTGTTGGGGTTATGATTAGAGTTAGGGTTAAGGTTCGGTTAGGGTTAGGATTAGTTTTGGGTTCAGGGTTAGGGTTAGAGTGAGGATTAATGGTGGGTGTAAGTTTCAGGGTTAGGTTTAAGGGTTAGTGTTAGGGTTAGGGTTAGGGTTGGGGTTAGGTTTAGGGTTAGGGTGGCGGTTAGTGTTAGGGTTAAGCTTGGGGTTGGCCTTAGTGTTAGGGTTAGGGTTAGGTTTCGATTTAGGGTTAGAGTTACGGTTAGGGCTATGTCCACTCATACTCTGGAGACGGATAGGCAAGGTTAGCATTAGGGTTAGGTTTAATGGTTGGGTTTAGGGTTAGGGTTAGGGTTAAGGGTTAAGGTTAGGGTTAGGGTTAGGGTTAGGGTTGGGGTTAGGTTTAAGGTTAGGGTTAGGGTTGGGGTAGTGTTTGGGTTAGGTTTAGGTTTAGGGTTAGGGTTAAGGTTTGGGCTTTGGGTTAGGGTAGGGTTAAGGGTTAGGGTTAGGGTTGGAGTTACGGAGGGGTTAGGGTTAGGGTTAGGGATAGTGTTGGGGTTAGGTTTAGGTTTCGGGTTAGGGTTAGTGTTGGAGTTAGGGTGTGGTTAGGGTTTGGGTTAGGGTTAGGCTTGGGGTGGCGTTAGGTTTAGGGTTAGTGTTAGGTTTAGGTTTAGGGTTAGAGTTAAGGATAGGGCTATGTCCACTCATACTCTGGAGACGGATAGGTAGGGTTAGGATTAGGGTTAGGGTTAGGGTTAGGGTTATTGTTAGGGTTGGAGTTAGGGAGGGGGTTAGGATTAGGTTTAGGGATAGGGTTAGGGTTAGGCTTGGGGTTAGGTTTAGGGTTATGTTTGGGGTTAGGGTTAGGGTTAGGGTTTGGGTTAGTTTTAGGGTTAGGGTTAGGGTTGTGGTTACGGTTAGCGTTAGGTCTAGGGTTAGGGTTGGAGTTAAGGAGGGGGTCAGGGTTAGGGTTAGGTTTAGGGATAGGGTCAGGGTCTGGCTCAGGTGTAGGATTACTGTCGGGGTTAGGTTTAGGGTTGGGGTCAGGGTTAGGTTTGGGCTTAGTGTCAGGAGTAGGGTTGGAATTGGGTTTAGGGTTGGGGTTTGTGTTAGCGTTAGCGTTGGGGTTATGATTAGGGTTAGGGTTGGGGTTAGGGAGGGGTTTAGGATTATGTTTAGAGTTAGAGTTGGGGTCAGGGTTAGGGTTAGGGTTAGGGTTTGGGTTAGGGTTTTGGTTACGGTTAGGGTTAGTTTTAGGGTTAGGGTTAGGGTTGGGGTTAGGGTTAGGGTTAGCTTTGGGGTTAAAATTAGCATTGGGTGTATGGTTAGGTTTAGGGTTAGGGTTAGGGTCAGGGTCAGGGTCAAGGTCATGGTTAGGTTTAGGTTTAGGGTTGGGGTTAGGGTTAGGTTTGCGGTTAGGGTTAGGGTTAGAGTTAGGGTTAGCGTTAGGGTTAGGGTTAGGGTCAGGGTCACAATTAGGGTTAGTGTTGGGGTTGGGGTTATGATTCGGGTTAGGTTTAGGGTTGGTGTTAGTGTCAGGGTTATGGTTGGTGTTGATGTTTAGGTTGGGGTTGGGTTTAGGGTTAGGGTTGGGGTTAGTGTTAGGGTTTTTGTTAGGGAGGGTGTAAGGGTTAGAGTTAGAGTTAGGGTTGTGGTTAGGGTTAGAGTTAGGGTTAGGTTTGTGGTTAGGGTTGGGTTTAGGGTTCAGGTTAGACTTAGGATTAAGTGTTGGGGTCAGTTTCAGGGTTAGGTTTAAGGGTTAGGGTTAGGGTTAAGGTTGGGGTTAGGTTTAGGGTTAGGGTTAGGGTTAGGGTTAGGGTTAGGGTAGGGTTGGGGTTAGGGTTAGGGTTAGGGTTAGCGTTGGGGTTAGGGTTTGGGTTAGGTTTAGGGTTAGGTTTAAAGTTGGGGTTAGGGTTAAGGTTATGTTTAAGGGTTAGTGTTAGGGTTGGAGTTACAGAGGGGGTTAGGGTTAGTGTTAGGGATAGTGTTGGGGTTAGGGTCAGGTTTCGGGTTAGTGGTAGTGTTGGAGTTTGGGAGTGTTTAGGGTTAGGGTTAGGGTTCGGGTTAGGGTTTAGGGTTAGGGTTGGTGTTAGGGTTAGGGTTGGTTAGGGTTAGGTTTGTGGTTAGGGTTTGGGGTGGGTGTAGGGTTAGGGTTAGGGTTAGGGTTGGGTGTAGGGTTAGGGTTTGGGTTAGGGTCAGCGTCAGTGTCAGGGTCAGGGTCACGGTTAGGGTTAGGTTTGGGGTTAGGGTTAGGTTTGGGGTTAGGTTTAGTGTTGGGTTAGGGTCAGGGTTAGGATTGGAGTTGAGGTTAGGGTTGCTGTTGGGGTTAGGATTAGGGTTAGGGTTAGGGTTAGTGTCAGGGTCAGGGTAAGGTTCACCATTAGGGTTAGTTTTTGGGTTAGGCTTAGGGTTTTGGTTAGGTTTAGTGTTGGGTTAGGGTCAGGGTTAGGGTTGCAGTTGAGCTTAGGGTTGCGGTTGGGGTTAGGGTTAGGATTAGGGTTGGGTTTAGGGTTAGGGTTAGTGTTGGGGCTAGTGTTAGGTTTAAAGTTAGGGTTAGCGTTAGGTTAGGTTCAGGTTCAGGGTCAAGGTCAGGGTTAGTTTTAGGGTTGGGGTTGAGGTTAGGTTTAGGGTTGCGGTTAGGATTAGGGTTAAGGTTTAGGGTTAAGGGTTAGGGTTAGGGTTAAGTGTTGGGGTTAGATTTAGGGTTAGAGTTAGGGTTAGGGTTAGGGTAGGGTCAGGGTCATGGTTAGGGTTAGAGTTGGGTTTACAGTTAGGGTTGGGTTTGGGGTTAGGTTTAGGGTCAGGGTCAGGGTCAAGTTCAAGTTTAGGGTTAGGGTCGGAGTTATGTTTATGATTGGGGTTAGGGTTAGCGTTGGGTTTAGCGTCAGGCTTAGGGTTGGAGTTTGGGTTAAGGTTGGGATTGGGGTTAGTGTTAGCGTTGGTTTTAGGGAGGGGCTTAAGATTAGGGTTAGAGTTAGGATTGGGGTCTGGGTTAAGGTTAGGGTTAGGGTTAGGGTTGGTGTTAGAATTAGGGTTTGATTTAGGGTTAAGGGTTAGGGTTAGTGTTAAGGTTGGAGTTAGGGAGGGAGTTCTGGTTAGGGTTAGGGACTGGGTTGGGGTTAGGGTTAGGGTTAGGGCTAGGGTTAGGTTTCGAGTTAAGGAGGGGTTAGGGTTAAGTTTAGGGTTAGGTTTAGGGACAGGGTCAGGGTCAGGTTCAGGGTTAGGATTACGGTTGGGGTTAGGTTTAGGGTTGGGTTCAGGGTTAGGGTTGGGCTTAGTGTCAGGATTAGCGTTGGAGTTGGGATTAGGTTTGAGGTTGGGGTTAGGGTTAGCATTGGGGTTAGGATAAGGGTTAGGGTTGGGGTTGGGGTTAGGGTTAGGTTTAGAGTTAGGGTTAGGATTAGGGTTAGGGTCAAGGTCAGGGTCACGGTTAGGGTTAGTGTTAGCGTTGGGGTTGGGGTTAGTGTTAGGGTTGGGGTTAGGATTAGGGATAGGTTTGGGGTTAGAGTGGGACTTAAGATTAGGGTTAGAGTTAGGATTGAGGTCAGCGTTCGGGTTGGAGTTGATGTTAAGGTTGGTGTTGGTTTTAGGGTTAGGGTTGGGTTTAGGGTTAGGGGTGTTAGTGAGGGTGTAAGGGTTAGGATTAGAGTTAAGGTTGGGGTTCGGGTTAGAGTTAGGGTTAGGGTTGGGTTTAGGGTTAGTGTCTGGGTTGCGTTTAGGGTTAGGGTTACAGTTAGGATTAAGGGTTGGGGTCAGTTTTAGGGTTACATTTAAGGGTTAGGGTAAGGGTTAGTGTTAGGGTTGGAGTTACAGAGGGGGTTAGGGTTAGTTTAAGGTATAGGGTAGATGTTAGGATTAGGTTTCGGGTTAGGGTTAGTGTTGGAGTTAGGGAGTGTTTTGGGTTAGGGTTAGGGTTAGGGTTCGGGTTAGGGTTAGGGTTGGGGTTAGGGTTAGTTTTAGGTTAGGGTTAGGTTTGTGGTTAGGTATAGGGTTGGGTGTAGGGTTAGGGTTACGGTTAGGGTCATGGTCAGGGTCAGGGTCAGGGTCAGTGTCACGGTTATGGTTAGGTTTGGCGTTAGGTTTAGGGTTGGGTTTAGTGTCAGGGTTAGGGTTGGAGTTGATGTTAAGTTTGGGGTTGGGTTTAGGCTTAGGGTTGGGGTTAGTGTTATGGTTGTTGTTAGGGAGGGTGTAAGGGTTAGGGTTAGAGTTAGATTGGGGTTATGGTTAGAGTTAGGGATAAGGTTGGGGTTAGGGTTTGGGTTAGGGTTGGGTGTAGGGTTAGGTTTAGAGTTAGGATTAATGGTGGGTGTAAGTTTCAGGGTTAGGTTTAAGGGTTAGTGTTAGGGTTAGGGTTAGGGTTGGGGTTAGGTTTAGGGTTAGGGTGGCGGTTAGTGTTAGGGTTAGGCTTGGGGTTGGCCTTAGTGTTAGCGTTAGGGTTAGGTTTCGGTTTAGGGTTAGAGTTACGGTTAGGGCTATGTCCACTCATACTCTGGAGACGGATAGGCAGGGTTAGCATTAGGGTTAGGTTTAATGGTTGGGTTTAGGGTTAGGGTTATGGTTAAGCGTTAAGGATAAGGTTAGGCTTAGGGTTAGGGTTAGGGTTTGGGTTAGGGTTAGGGTTAGGGTTAGGGTTGGGGTAGTGTTTGGGTTAGGTTTAGGGTTAGGGTTAGGCTTAAGGGTTGGGGTTAGGGTTAGTGTTAGGGTTTAGGGTTAGGGTTAGGGTTAGGGTTGGTGTAAGAGATGGGTTACGGTTAGGGTTAGGGATAATTTTGGGGTTAGGGTTAGGGTTAGGGATAGTGTTGGGGTTAGGGTTAGGTTTCGGGTTAGTGGTAGTGTTGGAGTTTGGGAGTGTTTAGGGTTAGGGTTAGGGTTAGGGTTCGGGTTAGGGTTTAGGGTTAGGGTTGGGGTTAGGGTTAGGGTTGGTTAGGGTTAGATTTGTGGTTAGGGTTTGAGTTGGTTGTAGGGTTAGGGTTAGGGTTAGGGTTGGGTGTAGGGTTAGGGTTTGGGTTAGGGTCAGGGTCATTGTCAGGGTCAGGGTCACGGTTAGGGTTAGGTTTGGGGTTAGGGTTAGGGTTGTGGTTAGGTTTAGTGTTGGGTTAGGGTCAGGGTTAGGATTGGAGTTGAGGTTAGGGTTGCGGTTGGTGTTAGGATTAGGGTTAGGGTTAGGGTTAGTGTCAGGGTCAGGGTAAGGGTCACCATTAGGGTTAGTTTTTGGGTTAGGCTTAGGGTTTTGGTTAGGTTTAGTGTTGGGTTAGGGTCAGGGTTAGGGTTGCAGTTGAGCTTAGGGTTGCGGTTGGGGGTAGGGTTAGGATTAGGGTTGGGTTTAGGGTTAGGGTTAGTGTTGGGGCTAGTGTTAGGTTTAAAGTTAGGGTTAGAGTTAGGTTAGGTTCAGGTTCAGGGTCAAGGTCAGGGTTAGTTTTAGGGTTGGGGTTGGGGTTAAGTTTAGGGTTGCGGTTAGGATTAGGGTTAGGGTTAAGGGTTGGGTTTAGGGTTAGGGTTAGGGTTAAGGGTTAATGTTAGGGTTAGGGTTAGGGTTAGGGTTGGGGTTACAGTTAGGGTTAGCGTTAGTGTTGGGGTTACGTTTTGGGTTAGGTTTAGGTTTAGCGTTAGGGTTAGGGTTAAGGTTTGGGGTTAGGATTAGGGTTAGGGTTAAGGGTTAGGGTTAGGGTTAGGGTTGGAGTTACAGAGGGGGTTAGGGTTAGTGTTAGGTGTAGGGTAGGTTTTAGGGTTAGGTTTTGGGTTAGGGTTAGTGTTGGAGTTAGGGAGTGTTTAGGGTTAGGGTTAGGGTTAGGGTTCGTGTTATGGTTAGGGCTAGGGTTGGGGTTAGGGTTAGGGTTAGGGTTAGGGTTAGGGTCAGAGTCTTGGTAAGCATCACGGTTAGGGTTAGGTTTGGGGTTAGGCTTAGGGTTCAGGTTAGGTTTAGTGTTGGGTTAGGGTCAGGGTTAGGGTTGGAGTTGAGGTTAGGATTGCGGTTGTGGTTAGGGTTAGGATTAGGGTTGGGTTTAGGGTTAGGGTTAGGGTTAGGGTTGGTTAGGGTTAGGGTTAGGGTTAGGGTTAGGGTTAGGGATAGTGTTAGGGTTAGGTTTAGGTTTCGTGTTAGGGTTATTGTTGGAGTTAGGGTGTGGTTAGGGTTAGGGTTAGGGTTAGGTTTAGGTTTAGGGTTAGAGTTACGGTTAGGGCTATGTCCACTCATACTCTGAAGACGGATAAGTAGGGTTAGGATTAGGGTTAGGGTTAATGGTTGGGTTTAGGGTTAGGGTTAGAGTTAAGGGTTAAGGTTAGGATTAGGGTTAGGCTTAGGGTTGGGTTTAGGGTTAGTGTTAGGGTTGGGGTTAGGGTTTGGGTTGGGTTTAGGGTTAAGGTTAGCGTTAAGGGTTGGGGTTAGGGTTAGGGTTAGGGTTTAGGGTTAGGGTTAGGGTTGGAGTTAGAGAGGGGGTTAGGGTTAGGGTTGGCATTAGGGATGGGGTTAGGGTTAGGGTTAGGGTTAGGGTTAGGGTTCGGGTTAAGGTTAGGGTTGGGGTTAGGGTTAGTTTTAGGTTAGGGTTAGGTTTGTGGTTAGGTATAGGGTTGGGTGTAGGGTTAGGGTTACGGTTAGGGTCATGGTCAGGGTCAGGGTCAGGGTCAGTGTTATGGTTAGGGTTAGGTTTGGCGTTAGGTTTAGGGTTGGGTTTAGTGTCAGGGTTAGGGTTGGAGTTGATGTTAAGTTTGGGGTTGGGTTTAGGCTTAGGGTTGGGGTTAGTGTTATGGTTGTTGTTAGGGAGGGTGTAAGGGTTAGGGTTAGAGTTAGATTGGGGTTATGGTTAGAGTTAGGGATAAGGTTGGGGTTAGGGTTTTGGTTAGGGTTGGGTTTAGGGTTAGGTTTAGAGTTAGGATTAATGGTGGGTGTAAGTTTCAGGGTTAGGTTTAAGGGTTAGTGTTAGGGTTAGTGTAGGGTTGGGGTTAGGTTTAGGGTTAGGGTGGCGGTTAGTGTTAGGGTTAGGCTTGGGGTTAGCCTTAGTGTTAGCGTTAGTGTTAGGTTTCGGTTTAGGGTTAGAGTTACGGTTAGGGCTATGTCCACTCATACTCTGGAGACGGATAGGCAGGGTTAGCATTAGGGTTAGGTTTAATGGTTGGGTTTAGGGTTAGGGTTAGGGTTAAGCGTTAAGGATAAGGTTAGGCTTATGGTTAGGGTTAGGGTTGGGGTTAGGGTTAGGGTTAGGGTTAGGGTTGGGGTAGTGTTTGGGTTAGGTTTAGGGTTAGGGTTAGGGTTAAGGGTTGGGGTTAGGGTTAGTGTTAGGGTTAAGGGTTAGTGTTAGGGTTAGGGTTGGAGTAAGAGATGGGTTAGGGTTAGGGTTAGGGATAATGTTGGGGTTAGGTTTATGTTTCGGGTTAGGGTTAGTGTTGGAGTTAGGGTGTGGTTAGGGTTAGTGTTAGGGTTAGGCTTGGGGTTGGCGTTAGTGTTAGGGTTAGTGTTAGGTTTAGGTTTAGGGTTAGAGTTACGGTTAGGGCTATGTCTACTCATACTCTGGAGACGGATAAGTAGGGTTAGGATTAGGGTTAGGGTTAATGGTTGGGTTTAGGGTTAGGGTTAGGGTTAAGGGTTAAGGTTAGGGTTAGGGTTAGGCTTAGGGTTGGGATTAGGGTTAGTGTTAGGGTTGGGGTTAGGGTTTGTTTTGGGTTTAGGGTCAAGGTTAGGGTAAAGGGTTAGGGTCAGGGTTAGTGTTAAGGATCAGGGTTAGTGTTAGGGTTGGAGTTAGATGGGGGTTAGGGTTAGGGTTACGGATAGGTTTGTGGTTAGGGTTAGGTTTCGGGTTAGGGTTAGTGTTGGAGTTAGGGTGTTGTTAGGGTTAGGGTTAGGGTTAGGATTAGGGACAGGGTCAGGGTCAGGCTCAGGGGTAGGATTACTGTCAGGGTTAGGTTTAGGGTTGGGGTCAGGGTTAGGTTTGGGCTTAGGGTCAGGAGTAGGGTTGGAGTTGGGTTTAGGGTTGGGGTTTGGGTTAGTGTTAGCGTTGGGGTTAGGATTAGGGTTAGGGTTGGGGTTATGGAAGGGTTTAGGATTAGGTTTAGAGTTAGATTTGGGTTCAGGGTTAGGGTTAGGGTTAGGGTTTGGGTTAGGGTTATGGTTGGGGTTAGGGTTAGTTTTAGGGTTAGGGTTAGGGTTGGGGTTTGGGTTAGGGTTAGGGTTAGCTTTGGGGTTAAAATTAGAGTTGGGTGTATGATTAGGTTTAGGGTTAGGGTTAGGGTCAGGGTCAGGGTCAAGGTCATGTTTAGGTATAGGGTTAGGGTTGGGGTTAGGGTTAGGTTTGGGGTTAGGGTTAGGGTTAGAGTTAGGGTTAGCGTTAGGGTTAGGGTTAGGGTCAGGGTCACAATTAGGGTTAGTGTTGGGGTTAGGGTTATGATTCGGGTTAGGTTTAGGGTTGGTGTTAGTGTCAGGGTTATGGTTGGTGTTGATGTTTAAGTTGGGGTTGGGTTTAGGGTTAGGGTTGGGGTTAGTGTTAGGGTTGTTGTCAGGGAGGGTGTAAGGGTAAGAGTTAGAGTTAGTGTTGGGGTTAGGTTTAGAGTTAGGGTTAGGTTTGGTGTTAGGGTTGGGTTTAGGTTTCAGGTTAGAGTTAGGATTAAGGGTTGGGGTTAGTTTTAGGGTCAGGTTTAAGGGTTAGGGTTAGGGTTAGTGTTAGGGTTGGGGTTAGGTTTAGGGTTAGGGTTAGGGTGGCGGTTAGTGTTAGGGTTAGGCTTGGGGTCGGCGTTAGGGTTACGGTTTGGGTTAGGTTTCGGTTCAGGGTTAGAGTTAGGGTTAGGGTTAGGGTTAGTGTTGGGGTTAGGGTTAGGGTTAGGGTTGGGGTTAGGGTTTGGGTTAGGTTTAGGGTTAGGGTTAGGGTTAAAGGTTGTGTTAGGGTTAGGGTTAGGGTTAGGGTTAGGGTTAGGGTTAGGGTTAGGTTTAGGTTTAGCGTTAGGGTTAGGGTTAAGGGATGGGGTTAGGGTTAGGGTTAAGGGTTAGGGTTAGGGTTAGGGTTGGAGTTACAGAGGGGGTTACGTTTAGTGTTAGGTATAGGGAAGGTGTTAGGGTTAGTTTTCGGGTTAGGGTTAGTGTTGGAGTTAGGGAGTGTTTAGGGTTAGGGTTAGGGTTAGGGTTCGGGTTAGTGTTAGGTTAGGGTTAGGTTTGTGGTTAGGGTTAGGGTTGGGTGTAGGGTTTGGGTTACGGTTAGGGTCATGGTCAGGGTCAGGGTCACGGTTAGGGTTAGGTTTGGCGTTAGGGTTAGGGTTGGGGTTAGATTTAGTGTTGGGTTAGATTCAGGGTTAGAATTAGAGTTGAGATTAGGGTTGCGGTTGGGGTTAGGCTTAGGGTTAGGGTTAGTGTCAGAGTCTTGGTAAGGATCACGGTTAGGGTTAGGTTTGGGGTTAGGCTTAGGGTTGGGGTTAGGTTTAGTTTTGGGTTATGGTCAGGGTTAGGGTTGGAGTTGAGCTTAGGATTGAGGTTGGGGTTTGGGTTAGGGTTAGGGTTGGGTTTAGGGTTAGGGTTAGGGTTAGGGTTAGGGTTAGTGTTGGTTAGGGTTAGGGTTAGGGTTTGGGATAGTGTTAGGGTTAGGTTTAGGTTTCGGGTTAGGGTTAGTTTTGGAGTTAGGGTGTGGTTAGGGTTAGGGTTACTGTTAGGCTTGGGGTTGACGTTAGGGTTATGGTTAGTGTTAGGTTTAGGTTTAGGGTTAGAGTTACGGATAGGGCTATGTCCACTCATACTCTTGAGACGGATAGGTAGGGTTAGGATTAGGGTTAGGGTTAGGGTTAGGTTTATTGTTAGGGTTGGAGTTAGGGAGGGGTTTAGGATTAGGTTTAGGGATAGGGTTAGGGTTAGGCTTGGGGTTAGGTTTCGGGTTGTGGTTGGGGTTAGGGTTAGGGTTATGTTCGGGGTTAGTTTTAGGGTTAGGGTTAGGATTAGTGTTGGGGTTACGGTTAGCGTTAGGATTAGGGTTAGGGTTGGAGTTAAGGAGGGGGTCAGGGTTAGTGTTAGGTTTAGGGACAGGGTCAGGGTCAGGCTCAGGTGTAGGATTACTGTCGGGGTTAGGTTTAGGGTTGTGGTCAGTGTTAGGTTTGGGCTTAGGATCAGGAGTAGGGTTGGAATTGGGTTTAGGGTTGGGGTTTGGGTTAGGGTTAGTGTTGGGGTTATGATTAGGGTTAGGGTTGGGGTTAGGGAGGGTTAGGGTTAGGGTTAGGGTTAGGGTTAGGGTTAGGGTTAGGTTTAGGGTCAGGGTTAGGGTCAGGGTTAGGGTCTGCGGTATGGTTAGGGTCGGGGTTAGGGTTAGGGTTGGCGTTACGGTTATGGAAGGGGTTATGGTTACTGTTAGAGTTACGGTTTTGGTTACGGTTATGGTTTGGGTTGGGGTTAAGGAGGGTTTTAGGTTAGGGTTAGCGTTAGTGTTGGATTTAGGTTTAGGGTTTGATTTAGGGTTGGTGTTAGGGATAGAGTTAGTGTTGGGGTTAGGGTTAGGTTTAAGGGTTCGTTTTAGGGTTAGGGTTAGGGTTAGGGTTAAGGGTTAGGGTTAGGGTTGGGGTTATGGTTAGAGTTAGTGTTAGGGCTGTGTCCACTCGCTCTCTGGAGACTGATAGGCAGGGCGCTGTGTGGAACTAGCTGTGTCCTCTCATCCACTGGAGACATGCAGGCACAGTGCTTTGTTTAACTGGCTGTGTCCACTCACCCATTGGAGACGGGCAGTCAGCGTACTATGTGAATCAGGCTTGTCCACTCGCTTCAAGAGACAGGCAGGCAGGGCGCTGTGTGGAACTGGCTGTGTCCACTCACCGATGGGAGATGGGCAGGCAGGGTGCTGTGTGGAACTGGTTTTTTCCACACACCCACGGAAGATGGGCAGGTACGGCGCTGTGTGGAACGGGTTGTTTCCACTCACTCATGGGCGAGGGGCAGGCAGGGGGCTGTGTGGAACTGGTTGCGTCCACTCACCTACGGGAAGCGGGCAGGCAGGACGATGTGTGGAACTGGCTGTGTCCACACACCAATGGTAGACGGGCAGGGTTAGGGTTAGGGTTAGGGTTGGGGTGAGGGTTAGGGTTAGGGTTAGGGTTATGGTGGGGGTTAGGGTGAGGGTTAGGTTTAGGGTGAGGGTGGGGGTTAGTGTTAGGGTTAGGGTTAGGGCTAGGGTCACCGTTAGGGGTTAGGGTAGGGTTAGTGTTAGGGTTAGGGTTAAGGTCAGGGTCAGGGTCAGGGTTAGGGTAATTGTCAGGGTCAGGGTCAGGGTGAGGGTCAGTGTTAGGGTGAGGGTTAGGGTCAGGGTTAGGGTTAGGGTTGGGTTTAGGGTCAAGGTTGGTGTTAGGGTTAGTGTTAGGGTTTGGGTGGCGGTAGTGTTGGGTTTGGGGTTAGGGTTAGGGTTGGGGGTGGGGTTAGGGTTAGGGTTAGGGTTGGGTTAGAGTAGGGTTAGGGTTAGGGTTAAGGTTAGGGTTAGGATTAGGGTTAGTGTTAGGGTTAGGGTTGGGGTTAGGGTTAGGGTTAGGCTTGAAATTAGGGTTAGGTTTAGGGTTGGGGTTAGGTTTAGAGTGAGGGTTAGAGTGATGGTTAGGGTTAGGGTTAGGTTTAGGGTTAGGGTAAGGGTTAGGGTTAGGGTTAGTGTGAGCATGAGGGTGAGTGGTAGTGTTAGGGTTAAGGTTAGGCTTAGGGTCAGGGTTAGGGATTAGGGTAGGATTAGGGTTAGGGTTAGGTTTAAGTGTTAGCGTTACGGTTAGGTTTAGGGTCAGGGTGAGGGTGAGCGTTAGGGTGAAGGTTAGGGTTAGGGTTAGGGTTAAGGGTTAGGGTTAGGGTTAGGGTTAGGTTGAGCGTTATGGTGAGAGTTAGGGTTAGGATGAGGGTGAGGGTGAGGGTTAGGGTGTGTGTCAAGTTCAGAGTTAGTGTTAGGGTCAGCATCAGTGTTAGGGTCAGGGTGAGGGTGAGGGTCAGTGTTACTGTTAGGGTCTGGGTCAGGGTCAGATCAGGGTTAGGGTTAGCGTCTGTGTTAGGGTTAGGTTTTGGGTCAGGGTTAGTGTAAGGGTCAGGGTTAGGGTTAGGGTTAGGGTTAGTGTTAGGGTTAGGGTTAGCTTTAGCGTTATGGTTAGGGTCAGGGTCAGGGTCAGGGTCAGGGTTAGGGTTAGGATTAGCTTTAGTATTAGGGTTAGGGTCAGGGTCAGGGTCAGGGTCAGTGTTAGGGTTAGGGTCGGTGTTAGGGTTAGGTTTTGGATTAGTGTTAAGGTTGGGGTAGGGTCAGGGTTAGGGTTGGAGTTGTGGTTAGGGTAGGGTTGGAGTTAGGGTTAGAGTTGGGGTTAGGGTTAGGGTTCGGGTTCAGGAAGGGGTTAGGTTAAGGGTTAGGGTTAGGTTTAGGGTTATGGTTAGAGATAGGGTTAGGGCTGTGTCCACTCACTCTCTGGAGACAGATAGGCAGGGCGCTGTGTGGATCTAGCTGTGTCCTCTCATCCACGGGAGACAGGCAGGTACAGTCCTTTGTGTAACTGGCTGTGTCCACTCACCCTTTGGATACTGGCAGTCAGGGTGCTATGTGGAACAGGCTGTGTCCACTCACTCACGAGAGACAGGCAGGCAGGACGCTGTGTGGAATTGGCTTTGTCCACTCTCCCAGGGGATACTGGCAGGCACGGCGCTGTGTTGAACTGGCTGTGTCCACTCACCGACGGGTGATGGGCAGGCAGGGTGCTGTGTGGAACTGGTTGTTTCCACACACCCACGGGAGACGGGAAGGCACGGCGCTGTGTGGAAGTGGTTGTTTCCACTCACCCATGGGAGACAGGCAGGCAGAGTGCTGTGTGGAACTGGTTGTTTCCACTCACCCACGGGAAGCGGGCAGGCAGGGTGCTATTTGGAACTTGCTGTGTCCACTCACCCACGGGAGATGGGCAGGCAGGATGCTGTGTGGAACTGGCTGTGTCCACACACCCACGGTAGATGGGCAGGGTTAGAGTTAGGGTTAGGGTTAGGGTGAGGGTTAGGGTTAGGTTTAGGGTGAGGGTTAGGGTTAGGGTTAGGGTTGGGGTTAGGGTTAGGTTTGGTGTTAGGGTCAGGGTTAGGGTGGGGTTGGAGTTAGGATTTGGGTTGCGGTTAGGGTTAGGTTTAGGTTTGGGGTTAAGTTTATGGTTAGGGTAGGTGTTAGGGTTAGAATTAGGGTCAGGGTTAGGGATAGGGTTAGGGTTAGGGTTAGTGTTAGAGTTAGTTAGGGGGTTAAGTTTAGGGTTAGGGTTGGGGATAGGGTTAGGGTTGGGGTTAGGGTTTCGGTTAGGGTTGTGGTTAGCGTTAGGCTTGCCGTTAGGTTTAAGGTTAGGTTTGGGGTTAGGGTTAGGGTCACGTCAAACTCACGGTTAGGTTAGGGTCGGGGTTAGGGTTAGATTTTGGGTTAGGGTTAGGATTGGGGTTAGGGTCAGGGTTAGGGTTGGAATTGGGGAAGGATTGCGGTTGGTGTTAGGGTTAGTGTTGGGGTTAGAGTTAGGGTTGGGGTTAGGGAGGGGGTTAGGGTTAGGGTTAGAGTTAGGTTTGGGGTCAGGGTTAGGTTTAGGGTTAGGATTGTGGTTAGGGTTAGGGATAGTGTTACGGTTAAGGGTTAGGATTAGAAGTAGAATGAGGGTTAGGGTTAGGTTTGTGAAGGGGATTAGGGTTAGGGTTAGGCTTGGGAATAGGGTTAAGGTTATGGTTGGGTTTAGGGTTAGGATTGGGGTTGGGGTTAGCGTTAGGGTTAGGGTTGGTGTTAGTGTTAGGTTTAGGGTTAGGGTTGCGGTTAGGATTAGTGTTGGGATTAGGCTCAGTGTTAGGGTTGGAGTTGAGATTAAGTTTCGGTTTCGGCTTAGGGTTAGGCTTGGGGTTAGGGTTAGGGTTAGGGTTGGGTTAGGGTTGGGGTTAGTGTTAGGCTTACGGTTAGGGTTAGGGTTGGGATTAGGGTTACGGTTAGGATTGAGGTTCGGGTTAGGGTTAGAGTTAGGGTTAAGAGTGGTGTTCCTGTTAGGGTTAGGGTTAGGGTTAAGTTTTGGTGTTAGCGTTAGTGTTAGTGTTATGGTTAAGGGTTAGGGTTAGGGTTAGAATTAAGGTTATGGTTAGGGTTAGGTTTAGGGTTAGGGTTGGAGTTAGGGAGGGGGTTAAGGTTAGGGTTAGGGTTAGGGTTAGGGTTAAGTGTTGGGGTTAGGGTCAGAATTAGAGTTAGCGTTAGGGTTAAGGTTAGGGTTTGGATTAGGGTTACGGTTAGGATTGATGTTAGAGTTTGATTAGGGTTAAGAGTTGGTGTTCGGGTTAGGGTTAGGTTTAGGGTTAGGGTTAGGTTTAAGGGTTAGTGTTAGGGTGAGGGTTAGGGTTAAGGGTTAGGGTTAGGTTTAGTGTTAGTGTTACAGTTAGGGTTAGGGCTGTGTCCACTCACTCTCTGGAGACAGATAGGCAGGGCGCTGTGTGGAACTAGCTGTGTGCACTCACCCACGGGACACAGGGAGGCACAGTGCTTTGTGTAACTGGCTGTGTACACTCACCCATTGGAGACAGGCAGCCAGGGCGCTATGTGGAACTGGGTGTGTCCACTCACTCACGATTAACGCGCAGGCTGGGCGCTGTGTGCAACTCGCTGTGTCCACTCCCCCAAGGGGGACAGGCAGGCACGGCGCTGTGTGGCACTGGCTGTGTCCACACACCGACGGGATATGTGAAGGCAGTGTGCTGTGTGGAACTTGTTGGTTCCACACTCCCACGGGGACGGGCAGGCACGGCGCTGTGTTGAACTGGTAGTTTCCACTCCCCCATGGGAGACAGGCAGGCAGGACGCTGTGTGGAATTGGTTGTGTCTACTCACCCACGGGAGACGGGCAGGCAGGGCACTGTGTTGAACTGGCCGTGTCCACACACCCATGGGAGACGGGCAGACAGGGTGCTGTGTGGAGATGGCTGTATCCACGCAGCCACGGGAGATGCGCAGGCAGTGCACTGTTTTGAACTGTCTGTGTCCATTCACCCACGGGAGACGGGCAGACAGTGCGCTGTGAGGAACTTGTTTCCACTCACCCATGGGAGACGGTCAGGCAGGGCGCGGTTTGGAACTGGCTGTGTCCACTCACCCACGGGAGATGCGCAGGCAGTGCACTGTTTTGAACTGTCTGTGTCCATTCACCCACGGGAGACGGGCAGACAGTGCGCTGTGTGGATCTGGTTGTTTCAACTCACCCATGAGAGACGGGCAGGCAGGGCGCTGTTTGGAACTGGCTGTGTCCACTCACCCACGGGAGATGGGCAGGCAGTGTGCTGTTTGGGATTGGCTGTGTCCATTCACCCACAGGAGACGGGCAGGCAGGGCGCTGTGTGGAACTTGCTGTGTCCACTCTGCCACGAAAGACGAACAGGCAGGGCGCTGTGTTGAACTGGCTGAATCCACTCATCCAAGGGAGATGGGCAGGCTGGATGCTTTATGGAACTGGCTGTGTCCAGACACCTAGAGGAGATGGGCTGGAATTGCGTGGTGTTGAAATTGCTGTGTCTACACACCCACTGGAGACTTCGAGGCAGGGCCCTGAGTGGAACTGGCTGTTTCCACACACCCTAGGGAAACGGGCATGCAAAACGCTTTTTGGAAATGGCTGTGTCCACACATCCATGGGACACGGGCAGGCAGGGTGCAGTGTGGAATGGGTTGTGTCCACACACCCATTGGTTTGGGCAAGCTAGACGCTGTGTGGAACAGGCTTTGTCCACACACCCAAGCGAGATGGGCAGGCAGGGCGCTGTGTGGAACTGGCTATGTCCACACACCCACGGGAGACGGGCATGGTGCTAGTTTGAACTGGCTGTGTCTACAAACACATGGGAGACGGGCAGGCAGGGCGCTGTGTGGAATGGACTGTGTCCACACACCTAAGGAGACGGGCAACCATGACTCTGTGTGGAAATACTGTGTCCACACACCCACGGGAGACAAGCAGGCAGGGTGCTGTGTGGAGATGGCTGTATCCACGCAGCCACGGGAAATGGGAAGACACGGTTCTGTGTGGATATGACTGTATCCACACAGCCACGGGAGACAGGTTCGCAGTGCTCTGTGTGGATATGTCTGTGTCCACGCACTCACAGGAGACGGGTGTGCAGGCCCAGTTGTGGAACCAAATGTGTCCACACACCCACGGGAGACAGGCAGGCAGGACGTTGTGTGGAACTGGCGGATTCTACACACCCACGGAGACGGGCATGACGGGTACAGTGTGTAACTGGTTGTGTCCACTCACACATAGGAGACGGGCTGGCAGGACCTGTGTGGAACTGGCTGTGACCACTCACACACTGGAGACGGGCAGTCAGTGTGCTGTGTGGAAATGGATGTGTCCACTCACACACTGGACACGGGCAGTCAGGGCGCTGTTTGGAAATGGCTGTGTCCACTCACCCACGGAAGACGAGCAGGCAGGGCACTGTGTTGGACTGGCCGTGTCCACACACCCATGGGAGACGGGCAGACAGGGCGCTCTGTGGAACTTTCTGTGTCCACTCCTCCACGGGAGACGGGCAGGCACAGTGCTTTGTGGAACTGGCTGTGTCCACTCACCTACGGGAGATGGGCAGGCAGGGTGCTGTGTGGAACTGGTTGTTTCCACTCACACACGGGAGACGGGTAGACAGGGTGCTGTGTGGAACTGGGTGTGTCCACTCACCCACGGGAGATTGGTGGGTAGGCTGCTGTGTTGAACTGGCTTGGACAACACCCCCACTATAGACGGGTAGGCAAGGCACAGGTTTGAACTGGCTGTGTACACTCACCCACGGGAGATGGACAGGCAGGGCGCTGTGTGGAACTGGCTGTGTCCACACACCCAAAAGAGACGGGCAGGAATGGCGCTGTGTGGAACTGGCTGTGTCCACACACCCAAGGGAGACGGGAAGGCAGGGGGCTGTGTTTAACTGGCTGTGTCCACTCACCCACGTTAGACGGGCAGGCCGTGCGCTGTGTTGTACTGGCTGTGTCCACTCACCCATGAAAGACGGGCAGGCACAGCTATGTGTGGAACTGGCTGTGTACACTCAACCACTGGAGATGGGCAGGCACGGCACTTTGTTGAACTGGCTGTGTCGACACACCCATGGGACAGGGGCATAGAGGGCGCTGTGTCGAACTGGCTGTGTCCACTCACCCATGGAAGATGGGCAGGCAGGGCACTGTTTTGAACTCGCCGTGTCCACACACCGATGGGAGACGGGAAGACAGGGCTCTGTGTGGAACTGGCTGTGTCCACACATTCATGGGAGATGGGCTGGTAGGGCGCTCTGTAGAACTGGCTGTGTCCACACACCTATGGTAGATGGGAATGCTGGGCTCGGGGTTGAACTGGCTGTGTTTCCTCTCCGACAAGAAACGGGCAGGAAGTGCGCAGTGTTGAACTGGCTGTGTCCAGACACCCACGGGAGATGGGCAGGCAGGGCGCTGTGTGGAACTGGCTGTGTACACTCACTCTCTGGAAACGGGCAGGCAGGGCGCTGTGTGGAACTAGCTGTGTCCACTGACCGACGAGAGATGGGAAGGCACAGTGCTGTGTGTAACTGGCTGTGTCGTCTCACCCACTGGACACTGGCAGTCAGGGCGCTGTGTGGAATTGGCTGTGTCCAATCACCCAATGAAGATTGCAGGCAGGGCCCTGTGTTGAACTGGCGTGTCCACACACCCAGGGGATAAGGGCAGGATTGGCGCTGTGTTGTACTGGCTGCGTCCACACACCCACGTGAAACGAGCAGGCACGGCGCTGTGTTTAACTGGGCGTGTCCTCACACCCACGGGAGATGGGCAGGCAGGGCGCTGTGTGGAACTGGCTGTGTCAACTAACCCATGGGACATGGGCAGGTAGGGCACTGTGTGGATCTGGCTGTGTCCACTCACTGGAGATGGGATGGCAGGGCACTGTGTGGAACTAGAAGTGTCCACTCTCCCATGAGAGACAGGCAGACACAGCGCTGTATGTAACTGGCCGTGTCCACTCACACACTGGACACGGGCAGTCAGGGCGCTGTGTGGAACTGACTGTGTCCACTCACCCAATGGACATGGGCAGGCAGGGCGCTGTGTTGAATTGGCTGTGTTCAGACACCCCTGGTAGACGGGAAGGCTGGGCTCTGGGTTGAACTGGCTGTGTCCACACACCCACTGAAGGCGAGCATACAGGGCGCTGTTTGGAACTGGCTGTGTCCACTCACACTCTAAAGATGGGCTGGCAGTGCGCAGTGTTGAACTGGCCATGTCCACACACCCATGGGAGGCGGGCAGACAGTGCGCTGTGTGGACCCGGCTGTGTCCACACCACCAAAGAAGACAGGCAGGTAGGGCGCTGTGTGGAACTTGCAGTGTCCACTCACCCATGGGAGACAGGCAGGCAGGGCGCTGTGTGGAAATGGCTGTGTCCACACACTCTCTGGAGACAGGCAGGCAGGGAGCTGTGTGGAAGACCTGTGTCCACTCACCCACGGGAGACGGGCAAGCACAGCGCTGTTTGTAACTGGCTGTGTCCACTCACCCACTGGAAATGGGCAGGCAGGGCGCTGTGTTGAACTGGCTGTGTCAACACACCCATGGGACACGGGCATAGAGGGTGCTGTGTGGAACTGGCTGTGTCCACTCACCCACGGAAGACGGGCAGCCAAGGCGCTGTTTTGAATTCGCCGTGTCCACACACCGATTGGAGATGGGAAGACAGGGTGCTGTGTGGAACTGGCTGTGTACACTCACCCACTGGAAATGGGCAGGCAGGGCGCTGTGTTGAACTGGCTGTGTCAACACACCCATGGGACACGGGCATAGAGGGTGCTGTGTGGAACTGGCTGTGTCCACTCACCCACGGAAGACGGGCAGCCAAGGCGCTGTTTTGAACTCGCCGTGTCCACACACCGATTGGAGATGGGAAGACAGGGCGCTGTGTGGAACTGGCTGTGTCCACACACTCATGGGAGACAAGAAGACAGGACACAGTGTGGAACTGGGTGTGTCCACACAGCCACGGGAGACGGGCAGGCAGGGCGCTCTGTTGACCTGTCGTGTCCACACACTGATGTGAGATTGGCAGACAGGGCGCTGTGTGGAACTGGCTGTTTCCACTCACCCACGGGAGACGGGCAGGCAGGGTGCTGTGTGGAACTGGCTTTGTCTAGTCTGCCACTGGAGACGGGCAGGCAGAGCGCTGTATTGAAATGGCTGTGTCCACTCACCCACGGAAGATGGGTAGGCAGGGCTCTGTGTGGAACTGGCTGTGTGGAACCGGCTTTGTCCACTCACCCATGGCAGACGGGAAGGTAGGATGCTGTGTGGATCTGGCTGTGTCCACACACCCATGGGAAATGGGCAGGCAGGGCGCGGTGTGAAACTGGCTGTGTCCACTCACCCACGGGAGACGGGAGGTACGGTGCTGTGTTTAACTGGCTGTGTCCACACACACACAGGAGATGGGCAGGCAGGGCACTGTGTGGAACAGGCTGTGTCTACTCACCCAGGGTGACAGGCAGGTTGGGCGCTGTGTGGAACTGTCTGTGTCCACTCACCCACGGGAGACGGGCAGGCAGGGCGCTGTGTTGAACTTGCTGTGTCCACTGTACCACGGGAGATGGGGAGGAAGGGTGCTGTTTGGAACTGTCTGGGTCCACTCACCCATGGGAGACCGGCAGGCAAGGCGCAATGTTGCACTGGCTGTGTCCACTCACCCACAGGAAATGGGTAGGAAGTGCGCTGTGTTCAACTTGCTGTATCCACACACCCACGGGAGACGGGCATGAAGGGCGCTGTGTGGAACTGGCTGTGTCTACTCACTCTCTGGAGACGGGTAGGCAGGGCACTGTGTGGAACTAGCTGTGTCCACTCACCAACGGGAGATGGGCAGGCACAGTGCTGTGTGTAACTGGCTGTGTCCACTCACACAATGGAGATGGCAGGCAGGGCGCTGTGATGAAACTGCTTGTCCACACACCCAAGGGAGACAGGCAGGCAGGGTGCTGTGTTGAACTGGCTGTATCCACACACCCACGGGAGACGGGCAGGCACGGTGCTGTTTTCAACTGGCCGTGTCCTCACGCCATGGGAGACTGGCAGGCAACGTGCTGTGTGGAACTGTCTGTGTCCACTCACCCACAGGAGAAGGGCAGGCAGGGCGCCTTGTGGAACTGGCTATGTCCACTCACTCACTGGAGACGGGCAGGCAGGGTGCTGTTTGGAACTGGCTATGTACACTCACCCAAGGGAGACGGGCAGGCACAGTGCTGTGTGTAACTGGCTGTGTCCACTCACACAATGGAGATGGCAGGCAGGGCGCTGTGATGAAACTGCTTGTCCACACACCCAAGGGAGACAGGCAGGCAGGGTGCTGTGTTGAACTGGCTGTATCCACACACCCACGGGAGACGGGCAGGCACGGTGCTGTTTTCAACTGGCCGTGTCCTCACGCCATGGGAGACTGGCAGGCAACGTGCTGTGTGGAACTGTCTGTGTCCACTCACCCACAGGAGAAGGGCAGGCAGGGCGCCTTGTGGAACTGGCTATGTCCACTCACTCACTGGAGACGGGCAGGCAGGGTGCTGTTTGGAACTGGCTATGTACACTCACCCAAGGGAGACGGGCAGGCACAGTGCTGTGTGTAACTGGCTGTGTCCACTCACCCATGGAGACGAGCAGTCAGGGCGCTGTGTGGAACTGGCTGTGTCCACTCGCCCACTGGAGATGACAGTCAGGGCACTGTGTTGAACTGGCGTATCCACACACCCAAGGGTGATGGGTAGACAGGGCCCTGTGTTGAACTGGCCGTGTCCACACACTCATGAGAGACGGGAAGACAGGGCTCTGTGTGGAACTGGGTGTGTCCACACAGCCACGGGGATGGGCAGGCAGAGAGCTTTGTTGAACTGTCCGTGTCCACACATCGATGTGAGACGGGCAGACAGGGCACTGTGTGGAACTGGCTGTGTCCAAACACCCACGGGAGACGGGCAGGCAGGGCGCTGTTTGGAACTTGCTGTGTCCACTCACCCATGGGAGATGGGCAGGCAGGGCACTGTGTGGAATTGGCTGTGTGCACTCCCCCACAGGAGAAGGGCAGGCATGGCGCTGTGTGGAACTGGCTGTGTCCACTCACCCATGGGAGACGGGCAGGTAGGGCGCTGTGTGGAACTTGTTGTGTCCACTCTGCCACTGGAGACGGACAGGCAGGGCGCTGTGTTGAACCGGCTGAATCCACTCACCCAAGGGAGATGGGCAGGCTGGACACTGTGGGGAACTGGCTGTGTCCAGACACCTACAGGAGAGGGGCTGAAATTGCGCGGTGTGGAAATTGCTGTGTCCACACACCCACGGGAGACTTGGAGGCAGGGCGCTGAGTGGAACTGGCTGTTTCCACACACCCTAGGGAAACAGGCACGCAGGACGCTTTTTGGAAATGGCTGTGTCCACACATCCACGGGACATGGGCAAGCAGGGCGCATTGTGGAATGGGTTGTGTCCACACACCCATGCGTTTGGGCAAGCTGGACGCTGTGTGGAACAGGCTTTGTCCACACACCCACGCGAGATGGGCAGGCAGAACGCAGTGTGGAACTGGCTGTGTCCACACACCCACGGGAGACGGGCAGGGTGCTAGGTGGAACTGGCTGTGTCCACACACCCATGGGAGATGGGCAGGCAGGGCGCTGTGTGGAATGGGCTGTGTCTACACACCTAAGGAGATGGGCAACCATGACTCTGTGTGGAAATACTGTGTCCACAAACCCACGGGAGACAAGCAGGCAGGGTGCTGTGTGGAGATAGCTGTGTTCATGCAACCACGGGAGATGGGAAGACAGGGTGCTGTTGGATATGACTGTGTCCACACACCCACAGGAGACGGGTTCGCAGTGCTCTGTGTAGATCTGGATGTGTCCACGCACCCACCGGAAAGGGGTGAGCAGGACGCGATATGGAATTGGCAGTATCCCCACAGGCATGGGACACGGGCAGGCAGGGGGTTGTTTGGAACTGGCTGTGTCCACGCACCCACAGGAGATAGGCGCGCAGTGCGTGTTGTGGAACTGGTTGTGTCCACACACCCACGGGAGACGGGTAGGCAGGGCGTTGTGTGGAACTGGCGGATTCCACACACACACAGAGATGGGCATGATGGGTACGGTGTGTAACTGGTTGTGTCCACTCACACACAGGAGACGGGCTGGCAGGACGCTGGGTGGAACTCGCTGTGTTCACACACCCGCGGGAGACAGACATGCAGGGCACTGTGTGGAACTGGCTGTGTCCAAACTCTCATGGTAGACGGGCAAGCAGGGCGCTGTGTGGAACTGGCTGTGTCTACTCACCCAGGGTGACAGGCAGGTTGGGCGCTGTGTGGAACTGTCTGTGTCCACTCACCCACGGGAGACGGGCAGGCAGGGCGCTGTGTTGAACTTGCTGTGTCCACTGTACCACGGGAGATGGGGAGGAAGGGTGCTGTTTGGAACTGTCTGGGTCCACTCACCCATGGGAGACCGGCAGGCAAGGCGCAATGTTGCACTGGCTGTGTCCACTCACCCACAGGAAATGGGTAGGAAGTGCGCTGTGTTCAACTTGCTGTATCCACACACCCACGGGAGACGGGCATGAAGGGCGCTGTGTGGAACTGGCTGTGTCTACTCACTCTCTGGAGACGGGTAGGCAGGGCACTGTGTGGAACTAGCTGTGTCCACTCACCAACGGGAGATGGGCAGGCACAGTGCTGTGTGTAACTGGCTGTGTCCACTCACACAATGGAGATGGCAGGCAGGGCGCTGTGATGAAACTGCTTGTCCACACACCCAAGGGAGACAGGCAGGCAGGGTGCTGTGTTGAACTGGCTGTATCCACACACCCACGGGAGACGGGCAGGCACGGTGCTGTTTTCAACTGGCCGTGTCCTCACGCCATGGGAGACTGGCAGGCAACGTGCTGTGTGGAACTGTCTGTGTCCACTCACCCACAGGAGAAGGGCAGGCAGGGCGCCTTGTGGAACTGGCTATGTCCACTCACTCACTGGAGACGGGCAGGCAGGGTGCTGTTTGGAACTGGCTATGTACACTCACCCAAGGGAGACGGGCAGGCACAGTGCTGTGTGTAACTGGCTGTGTCCACTCACACAATGGAGATGGCAGGCAGGGCGCTGTGATGAAACTGCTTGTCCACACACCCAAGGGAGACAGGCAGGCAGGGTGCTGTGTTGAACTGGCTGTATCCACACACCCACGGGAGACGGGCAGGCACGGTGCTGTTTTCAACTGGCCGTGTCCTCACGCCATGGGAGACTGGCAGGCAACGTGCTGTGTGGAACTGTCTGTGTCCACTCACCCACAGGAGAAGGGCAGGCAGGGCGCCTTGTGGAACTGGCTATGTCCACTCACTCACTGGAGACGGGCAGGCAGGGTGCTGTTTGGAACTGGCTATGTACACTCACCCAAGGGAGACGGGCAGGCACAGTGCTGTGTGTAACTGGCTGTGTCCACTCACCCATGGAGACGAGCAGTCAGGGCGCTGTGTGGAACTGGCTGTGTCCACTCGCCCACTGGAGATGACAGTCAGGGCACTGTGTTGAACTGGCGTATCCACACACCCAAGGGTGATGGGTAGACAGGGCCCTGTGTTGAACTGGCCGTGTCCACACACTCATGAGAGACGGGAAGACAGGGCTCTGTGTGGAACTGGGTGTGTCCACACAGCCACGGGGATGGGCAGGCAGAGAGCTTTGTTGAACTGTCCGTGTCCACACATCGATGTGAGACGGGCAGACAGGGCACTGTGTGGAACTGGCTGTGTCCAAACACCCACGGGAGACGGGCAGGCAGGGCGCTGTTTGGAACTTGCTGTGTCCACTCACCCATGGGAGATGGGCAGGCAGGGCACTGTGTGGAATTGGCTGTGTGCACTCCCCCACAGGAGAAGGGCAGGCATGGCGCTGTGTGGAACTGGCTGTGTCCACTCACCCATGGGAGACGGGCAGGTAGGGCGCTGTGTGGAACTTGTTGTGTCCACTCTGCCACTGGAGACGGACAGGCAGGGCGCTGTGTTGAACCGGCTGAATCCACTCACCCAAGGGAGATGGGCAGGCTGGACACTGTGGGGAACTGGCTGTGTCCAGACACCTACAGGAGAGGGGCTGAAATTGCGCGGTGTGGAAATTGCTGTGTCCACACACCCACGGGAGACTTGGAGGCAGGGCGCTGAGTGGAACTGGCTGTTTCCACACACCCTAGGGAAACAGGCACGCAGGACGCTTTTTGGAAATGGCTGTGTCCACACATCCACGGGACATGGGCAAGCAGGGCGCATTGTGGAATGGGTTGTGTCCACACACCCATGCGTTTGGGCAAGCTGGACGCTGTGTGGAACAGGCTTTGTCCACACACCCACGCGAGATGGGCAGGCAGAACGCAGTGTGGAACTGGCTGTGTCCACACACCCACGGGAGACGGGCAGGGTGCTAGGTGGAACTGGCTGTGTCCACACACCCATGGGAGATGGGCAGGCAGGGCGCTGTGTGGAATGGGCTGTGTCTACACACCTAAGGAGATGGGCAACCATGACTCTGTGTGGAAATACTGTGTCCACAAACCCACGGGAGACAAGCAGGCAGGGTGCTGTGTGGAGATAGCTGTGTTCATGCAACCACGGGAGATGGGAAGACAGGGTGCTGTTGGATATGACTGTGTCCACACACCCACAGGAGACGGGTTCGCAGTGCTCTGTGTAGATCTGGATGTGTCCACGCACCCACCGGAAAGGGGTGAGCAGGACGCGATATGGAATTGGCAGTATCCCCACAGGCATGGGACACGGGCAGGCAGGGGGTTGTTTGGAACTGGCTGTGTCCACGCACCCACAGGAGATAGGCGCGCAGTGCGTGTTGTGGAACTGGTTGTGTCCACACACCCACGGGAGACGGGTAGGCAGGGCGTTGTGTGGAACTGGCGGATTCCACACACACACAGAGATGGGCATGATGGGTACGGTGTGTAACTGGTTGTGTCCACTCACACACAGGAGACGGGCTGGCAGGACGCTGGGTGGAACTCGCTGTGTTCACACACCCGCGGGAGACAGACATGCAGGGCACTGTGTGGAACTGGCTGTGTCCAAACTCTCATGGTAGACGGGCAAGCAGGGCGCTGTGTGGAACTGGCTGTGTCCACACACCCACGGTAGACAGGCAGGGTTAGGGTTAGGGTTAGGGTTAGGGTGAGGGTAGGGGTTAGGGTTAGGGTTAGGATTAGGGTTAAGGTTAGAGTTAGGGTCAGGGTTAGGGATTAGGGTAGGGTTAGGGTTAGGGTTAAGGGTTAGGGTTAGGGTTAGTGTTAGGGTGAGGGTGAGGGTTAGGGTGAGGGTTAGGGTTAAGGTGAGGGTGAGAGTTAGAGTGAGTGTCACGTTCAGAGTTAGGATTAGGTCATCGTCAGGGTTAGGGTCAGGGTCAGGGTGAGGGTCACGTTTAGCGGCAGGGTTAGGGTAAGGGTCAGGGTTAGGGTCAGGGTTACTGGTTACGGTAGGGTTAGGATTAGGGTTAGGGTGAAGGTCAGGATCAGGGTTAGGCTTAGTGTCACGGTCAGAGTCATGGTCAGAGTCAGGGTCAGTGTTAGGGTTAGGGTTAGGGTCGGGGTTATTGTTAGTGTTGGGGTTAGGATATGGTTCGTGTTAGGGTCAGGGTTAGAGTTGGGGTTGGGGTTAGGGTTGGGGATGGGGTTAGGGTTAGGGTTGGGTTTAGGGTTAGGGTTAGGGTTAGGGTTAGGGTTGTAATTAGGGAGGGGGTTACGGTTAGGTTTAGGGTTAGGGTTAGGGTTAGGGTTAGGGTCAGGGTTAGGGTCAGGGTCAGGGTCAGGTTCAGGGTTAGGGTCGAGGTTAGGGTTAGGGTTGGGGTTAGTATTAGGTTTTGGGTTAGGGTCAGGTTTAGGGTTGGAATTTGGGTTAGGATTGGGTTTGGCGTTAGGGTTACCGTTGGGGTTAAGGTTAGGGTTAGGGTCGGAGTTAGGGAGGGTGTTAGGTTTAGGGTTAGGGTTGGGGTTAGGGTTAGGGTGGGGGTTAGGGTTAGGGTTAGGGTTGGTGTTAGGTGTAGGTTTATGATTAGGGTTAGGTTTAACGTTTGGGGTTAGGGTTAGGGTTAGTGTTAGGATTAAGTGTTAGGGTTAGCGTTTGCATTAGGGTTAGGGTTGTATTTAGGGAGGGGTTTAGGGTTAGGGATAGGTTTGGGTTAGGGTTAAGGTTAGGGTTAGGGTTGAAGTTAGGGAGGCGGTTAGGTTTATGGTTAGGCTTAGGGTGAGGGTTAGTGTTAGGGTTAGGGTTCGGGTTAGGGTCAGGGTTAGGGTCTCGATCAGGGTCAGATTCAGGGTCAGGGTCAGGTTTAGGGTCAGGGTCAGTTTTAGGGTGAGCCTTAGGGTCGGGGTTAGGGTTAGGGTTGGGGTTAGTTTTAGGGTTCTTGTTAGGGTGAGCGTTAGGTTTGGTGTTGGGGTTTGGGTTGGGGTTAAGGAGGGTTAGGCTTAGGGTTAGGGTCAGGTTTAGGGTTATGGTTATGGTTAGGGTTGGGGTTAGGTTTAGTTTTAAGAGTTAGGGTTAGAGTTACGGTTAGGGTTAAGTGTTAGGGTTAGAGTTAGTGTTAGAGTTAGGTTTAGGGCTGTGTCCACTCGCTCTCTGGAGACAGATAAGCAGGGCGCTGTGTGGAACTAGCTGTGTCCACTCACCCACGGGAGACAATCAAGCACAGTACTTTGTGTAACTGGCTGTGTCCACTCACCCATTGGAGACCAGCAGTGAAGGCGCTATGTGAAAATTGCTGTGTCCACTCACTCATGAGAGACTGGCAGGCTGTGGGCTCTATGTAACTGGCTGTGTCTACTCCCACAGTGGAGACGGGCAGGCTCAGCGCTGTGTGGAACTTGTTGTGTCCAAACACCCACGGGAGACGGGAAAGCAAGGCGCTTTGTGGAACTGGTTTTTTCCACTCACCCATGGGAGACGGGCAGGCAGGGCTGTTTTTGAAACTGGTTGTGTCCACTCACCCACGGGAGAGCGGCAGACAGGGTGCTGTTTGGAACTGGCTGCGTCCACTCACCCATGGGATACGGGCAGGCAGGGCGCTGTGTGGAAATTGCAGTGTCCACTCTGCCACTGGAGATGGACAGGCAGGGCGCTGTGTTGAACTGGCTGAATCCACTCACCCAAGGGAGATGGGCAGGCTGGACGCTGTGTGGAATTGGCTGTGTCCAGACACCTACAGGAGACGGGCTGGAATTGCGCGGTGTGGAAATTGCTGTGTCCACACACCCACGGGAGACTTGGAGGCAGGGCGCTGAGTGGAACTGGCTGTTTCCACACACCCTAGGGAAACAAGCACGCAGGATGCTTTTTGAAAATGGCTGTGTTCACACATCCACGGGACACGGGCAGGCAGGGCGCAGTGTGGAATGGGTTGTGTCCATAAACCTATGCGTTTGGGCAAGCTGGATGCGATGTGGAACAGGCTTTGTCCACACACCCATGCAAGATGGGCAGGCAGGGCGCAGTGTGGAACAGGCTATGTACACACACCCATGGGAGATGGACAGGGTGCTAGGTGGAACTGGCTGTGTCCACACACCCATGGGAGATGGGCAAGCAGGGCACTGTGTGGAACTGGCTATGTACACACACCCATGGGAGATGGGCAGGCAGGGCGCTGTGTGGAATGGGCTGTGTCCACACACCAAAGGAGACGGGCAACCATGACTCTGTGTGGAAATACTGTGTCCACACACCCACGGGAGACAAGCAGGCAGGGTGGCTGAGTCCAGAGATGGCTGAGTCCACGCAGCCACGGGAGACGGGTTCGCAGTGCTCTGTGTGGATCTGGCTGTGTCCACGCACCCACCAGAGATGGGCGGGCAGGACGCGATGTGGAACTGGCTGTATCCCCACACCCATGGGACACGGGCAGGCAGGGGGTTGTTTGGAACTGGCTGTGTCCACGCACCCACAGGAGACCGGCGCACAGGGCGTGTTGTGGAACTGGTTGTGTCCACACACCCACGGGAGACGGGTAGGCAGGGCGTTGTGTGGAACTGGCGGATTCCACACACCCACGGAGACGGGCAGGGTTAGGGTTAGGGTTAGGGTTAGGGTTAGGGTTAGAGTAAGGGTTAGGGTTAGGGTCAGGGTGACGGATAGGGTGAGTGTCATGTTCAGAGTTAGGGTTAGGGTCACCATCAGGGTTAGAGTCAGGGTCAGGGTGAGGGTCAGGATTAGGGTCAGGGTCAGGGTCAGATCAGGGTTAGGGTTAGGGTCAGTGTTAGGCTTAGGTTTATGGTCAGGGTTAGGGTAAGGGTCAGGGTTAGAGTCAGGTTGAGGGTCAGGGTTAGGGTTAGGGTTAGGGTTAGGGTTAGGGTTAGGGTTGGGGTTAGAGTTAGGTTTAGGATTAGGGTCAGAGTCAGTGTTAGGGTTAGGTTCGGGGTTAGGGTTTGGTTGGGGTTAGTGTTAGGGTTGGGGTTATGGGCAGGCTTTAGGTTTGAGTTGGAGTTAGGGTTAGGGTTGGTGTTAGGGTTAGCTTTGGGGTTAGGGATAGGGTTAGGGTTGGGGTTAGGGTGGGGGTTAGGTTTAAGGTTAGAGTTTGAGTTGGGTTTAGGGTTTCGGTTAGGGTGGGGGTTGGGATTTGGGTTAGGGTGGGGGTTAGGTTTAGGTATAGGGTTCGGGTTAGGTTTGGGGTTAGAGTTAGGGTTAGGGTTAAGGGTTAGGGTTAGGGTTAGGGTTAGAGTTGGAGTTAGGGAGGTGGTTAGGGTTAGGAATAGGGTTGGGGTTAGTGTTATTGTAAGGGTTGGAGTTAGGGAGGGGTTTAGGCTTAGGGTTAGGGTTAGGGTTAGGTTTGGGGTTAGGTTTAGGATTAGCTTTAGGGTTATGGTTACGGTTCGGGTTGGAGTTGGGGTTAGGTTTGTGGTTGGGGTTAGGGTTAGGGTTGGGGTGGGGTTAGGGTTGGGGTTAGGGTTCGGGTTGGTGTTAGGGTCAGGGTTAGAGTTGGGGTTGTGGTTAGGGTTGGGGATGGTGTTAGCGTTAGGGTTGTGGTTAGTTTTAGGGTTAGGGTTATGTTTGGAGTTAGGGAGGGGTTTAGGGTTAGGTTTAGGGTTAAGGTTGGTGTTAGTTTAGGGTTAGGGTTTGGGTTAGGGTTAGGGTTAGGGTTGGGTTTAAGGTTAGGGTTAGGTTTAGGGTTAGGGTTAGGGTTAGTGTTAGGGTTAGGGTTAGGGTTCGGGTTCGGGTTAGGGTTAGGGTTACCGTTGGGGTTAGGGTTAGGTTTAGGGTTAGGGTTAGGGTTGGGGTTAGGCTTAGTGTTGGGGTTAGGCTTAGTGTTGGGGTTAGGGTCAGTGTTATGTTTGGAGTTGGGGTTAGGTTTTGGGTTGGGGTTATGGCTAGGTTTAGGATTATGGTTGGGGTTAGGGTTAGGGTTGTTGTTAGAGTAAGGCTTAGGGTTGGAGTTGGGGTTAGGGTTGGGTTTGGGTTTAGATTTAGCGTTGGGGTTAGGTTTAGGGTAGGGTTAGGGTTAGGGTTAGGGTTGGAGTTTTGGAGGGCGTTAGGGTTAGGGTGAGAGATAGGGTTGGGTTAGGGTTAGGGTTGGAGTTAGGTAGGGGGTCTTGTTTAGTGTTAGGGTTAGGGTTGGGGTTAGGTTTAGGGTCAGGGTCAGATTTGGGTTAGGGTTAGGGTTAGGGTTAGGTTTAGTGTTGAGGTTGTGGTAGGTGTGGGGTTGGGGTTAGGGTTAGGGTTAGGGTTGGGTTTCGGGTTAGGGTTGGGGTGATGGTTAGTGTTGGAGTTAAGGTCAGGGTAAGAGTTGGAATTGGGATTCGGTTTCGGGTTGGGGTTAGGGTTGGTGTTGGGGTTAGGTTTAGGGTTAGGGTTAGGGAGGGGTTAGGTTTAGGGTTAGGGTTAGGGTTGGTGTTAGGGTTAGGGTTCGAGTTAGGGTTAGAGTTGGGTTTAGGGTTAAGGGTTCGGATTAGGGTAGGGTTTGGGTTAGAGTTGGGGTTAGGTTTAGGGTTATTGTTAGCGTTAGTGTTAGGGTTGAGGTTAGGGTTTGTGTTAGGGTTGGGGTAAGGGTTAGGTTTAGGCTGAGGGTTATGGTTAGGGTCACTGTCCTCGTCAGGGTCAGGGATAGGGTTAGTGTTGAGGTTAGTGTTACGGTTGAGGTTAAGTTTAGGGTTGGGGTTAGGGTTAGGGTTAGGGTTGGGTTGGGGTTAGGTTTAGGGTTAGGGTTAGCGTTAGGGTTAGGGTTAGTGTTAGGGTTATGGTTAAGTGTTAGGGTTAGTGTTTCTGTTAGTTTTAAGGTTTAGGGTTAGTGTTAGGGTTAGTTTTAGGGTTAGAGTTAGGGTTAGCGCTGTGTCCACTCACTCTCTGGAGACAGATCGCAGGGCACTGTGTGGAACTAGCTGTGTCCCCTCACCCACGGGAGACATTCACGCAGATTGCTTTGTGTAACTGTCTGTGTCCACTCACCATTTGGAGACGGGCAGTCAAGGCGCTATGTGGAAGTGTCTGTTTCCAATCACTCACGAGGACGGGCAGGCTGTGCGCTCTGTGGTACTGGTTGTGTCCACTCCCACAATGGAGACAGGAAGGCACGGTGCTGTGTGGAACTGGCTGTGTCTATTCACCGACGGGAGTTGGGCAGGCAAGGTGCTGTGTGGGACTGGTTGTTTCCACACACCCACGGGAGACGGTCAGGCTCGGCGCCGTGTGGAACTGGTTGTTTCCACTCACCCAAGGGAGACGGGCAGGCAGGGCTCTGTGTGAAACTAGTTGTGTCCACTCACCCACGGGAGACAGGCCAGCAGGGTGCTGTTTGGAATGGGCTGTGTCCACTCACCTGTGGGACTCGGGCAGGCAGGGCACTGTGTGGAACTTGCTGTGTCCACTCTGCCCCTGGAGACGGACAGGCAGGGCGCTGTGTTGAACCGGCTGAATCCACTAACCCAAAGGAGACGGGCAGGCTGGACGCTGTGTGGAACTGGCTGTTTCCAGACACCTTCAGGAGACGGGCTGGAATTGCGCGGTGTGGAAATTGCTGTGTCCACACACCCACGGGAGACTTGGAGGCAGGGCGCTGAGTGGAACTGGCTGTTTCCACACACCCTAGGGAAACAGGCATGCAGGACGCTTTTTGAAAATTGATGTATCCACACATCCACGGGACACGGGCAGGCAGGGCGCAGTGTGGAACGGGTTGTGTCCACACACCCATGCATTTGGGCAAGCTGGACGCTGTGTGGAACAGGCTTTGTCCACACACCCATGCGAGATGGGCATGCAGGGCGCAGTGTGGAACTGCCTATGTACACACACCCAAGGGAGATGGACAGGGTGCTAGGTGGAAATGACTGTGTCCACACACCCATGGGAGATGGGCATGCAGGACGATGTGTGGAACTGGCTATGTACACACACTCAATGGAGATGGGCAGGCGGTACACTGTGTGGAACTGGCTTGTCCACACACCCACGGGAGACGGGCAGGGTGCTAGGTGAACTGGCTGTGTCCACACACCCATGGGAGATGGGCAGGCTGGGCGCTGTGTGGAATGGGCTGTGTCCACATACCTAAGGAGATGGGCAACCATGACTCAGTGTGGAAATACTGTGTCCACACACCCACGTGAGACAAGCAGGCAGGGTGCTGTGTGTAGATGGCTGTGTCCACGCAGCCACAGGAGATGGGAAAACAGGGTGCTCTGTGGATATGACTGTGTCCACACGCCCACGGGAGACGGGTTCGCAGTGCTCTGTGTGGATCTGGCTGTTTCCACGCACCCACTGGAGATGGGTGAGCAGGACGCGATGTGGAACTGGCAGTGTCCCCACATCCACGGGACACGGGTAGGCAGGGGGTTGTTTGGAACTGGCTGTGTCCACGCTCCCACAGGAGACGGGCGCGCCGGGCGTGTTGTGGAACTGGTTGTGTCCACACACCCACGGGAGGTGGGCAGGCAGGGCGTTGTGTGGAACTGGCAGATTCCACACACACACAGAGACGGGCATGACGGGTACAGTGTGTAACTGGTTGTGTCCACTCACACACAGGAGACGGGCTGGCAGGACGCTGGGTGGAACTCACTGTGTTCACACACCCACGGGAGACAGACATGCAGGGCACTGTGTGGAACTGGCTGTGTCCACACACTCATGGTAGACGGGCAAGCAGGGCGCTGTGTGGATCTGGCTGTGTCCACACACCCACGGTAGACGGGCAGGGTTAGGGTTAGGGTTAGGGTGAGGGTGAGGGGTAGGGTTAGGGTAAGGATTAGGGTAAGGGTTAGGGTTAGGGTTAGGGTGAGGGTGAGGGTTAGTGTTAGTTTTAAGGTTAGGGTTAGGGTCAGGGTTAGGTATTAGGGTAGGGTTAGAGTTAGGGTTAAGGGTTAGGGTTAGGGTTAGTGTTAGGGTGAGTGTGAGGGTTAGGGTGAGGGTTAGGGTCAGGGTGAGGGTGAGGGTTAGAGTGAGTGTCAAGTTCAGAGTTAGGGTTAGGTCAGCGTCAGGATTAGGGTCAGGGTCAGGGTTAGTGGTTAGGTTAGGGTTAGGATTTCGGTTAGGGCCAAGGTCAGGGTCAGGGTTAGGCTTAGGGTCTAGGTCAGGGTCAGGGTCAGTGTTAGGGTGAGGGTTAGCGTCGAGGTTACAGTTAGGGTTGTGGTTAAGGTTAGGGTTGGTGTTAGCGTCAGGGTTAGGGTTGGGGTTGGGGTTACTTTTCGAGATGGGGTTAGGGTTAGGGTTGGGGTTAGCCTTAGAGTTAGGGTTAGGGTTGGAGTTAGGGAGGGGTTTAAGGTTAGGTTTAAGGTTCGTGTTAGTGTTAGGGTCAGGGCCAGGGTCAGGGTCAGGGTTAGGGTCGGGGTTAGAGTTAGGGTTTGGGTTAGTGTTAGGGTTTGTGTTAGGGTCAGGGTTAGGGTTGGAGTTGGGGTTAGGGTTTGGTTTGGGGTTAGGGTTAGCGTTGGGGTTAGGGTTAGTGTTAGCGTTGGCATTAGGGAGGGGGTTAGGTTTAGGGTTAGAGTTTGGGTGGGGGTTAGGGTTAGGTTTGGGGTTAGGTTGAGGGTTAGGTTGAGGGTTAGGGTTAGAGTTAGTATTCGGTTAGGTTTAGGGTTAGGGTTATGGTTAGGGTTAAGGGTTGGTGTTAGGGTTAGGGTTAGTGTTAGGGTTAAGGGTTAGGTTTAGGGTTAGAATTAAGGTTAGGGTTAGGGTTATTGTTGGAGTTAGGGAGGAGGTTAGGGTTAGGATTAGGGATAGGGTTTCATTAGGGTTAGGATTAGGGTTGGAGTTAGGGAGAGGGTTAGGTTTAGGTTTAGCGTTAGGGTGAGGATTTGAGTTAGGGTTAGGGTCAGGGTTAGGGTCTCGATCAGGTTCAGAGGCAGGGTTAGGGTCAGTGTTAGGGTCTCAATCAGAGTCAGATTCAGGGTTAGGTTCAGTGTTATACTCAAGCTTAGGTTTAGATTCAGGGTCAGGGTCAGGTTCAGGGTCAGGGTCAGTTTTAGGGTGAACGTTAGGGTCGGGGTTAGGGTTCGGGTTGGGGTTAAGGTTAGGGTTGTGGTTAAGGTTAGTGTTAGAGTCGGGGTAGTGTTAGGGTTAGGGTTGGTGTTAGGGTTGGGGTTAGGTTTAGGGTTAGAGTTAGGCTTTGGTTTGGGGTTACGGAAGGTGTTAGGTTTAGGGTTAGGTTTATGTTTAGGATTATAGTTTGGTTTGGGGTTAGGGTTAGGGTTAGGGTTGGGTTTACGGTTAGGGTTTGGGTGGGGCTTAAGGTTAGGTCAGTGTTGGGGTTAGGTTTAGGGTAAGGGTTAGGGTTAGGGTTAAGGGTTGGGGTTAGGGTTAGGGTTAGTGTTAGTGTTAGTGTTAGGGTTAGGGTTAGAATTAGAGTTGGGTTTAGGTTTAAGGTATGTGTAAGGTTTGGGTTATTGTTAGGCTTAGGGTTAGGGTTAGGGTTGGAGTTGGGGTTAGGTTTGGGGTTGGAGTTAGGGTTAGAGTTTGGTTTAGGGTTAAGGTTGGGGTTAGGTTTAGGATTGGAGTTAGTGTCAGGGTTAGAGTTGGATTTGGAGTTAGGTTTGGGGTTGTGGTTAGGGTTAGGGTTGGGGTTAGGATTAGGGTTAGATTTAGGGTTAGGGAGGGGGTTAGGGTTAGGGTTAGGGTTAGGGTTGGTGTTTGGGTTAGTCTTAGGTTTAGTGTTAGGGTTGGGATTAGGGTTGCGATTTGGATTGGGGTTAGGTTTAGGGTAAGGGTTAGGGTTAAGACTTGCGTTAAGGGTTAGGGTTAGGGTTAATGGTTAGGGTTAGCATTAGTGTAACGGGTAGAGTTAGGGTTAAGACTGTGTCCACTCAGTCTGGAGATGGATAGGCAGCGTGCTGTGTGCAACTAGCTGTGTCCACTCACCCACGGGAGACAGGCAGGCACAGTGCTTTGTGTAACTGGCTTTGTACACTCATCCATTGGAGACGGCAGTCAAGGCGCTATGTGGAACTGGCTCTGTCCTCTCACTCATGAGAGACGGGCAGGCTGGGTGCTGTGTGGAAATGGCTGTGTCCACTCCTCCAGGGGAGACGGGCAGGCTGGGTGCTGTATGGAACTGGCTGTGTCCACTCATGACGGGAGATGGGCAGGCAGGGCATTGTGTGGAACAGGCTGTGTCTACTCACCCAGGGTGACAGGCAGGTAGGGTGCTGTGTTCAACTTGCTGTGTCCACTCACCCAGAGGAGACGGGCAGGCAGGGTGCTGTGTGGAACTGTCTGTGTCAACTCACCCACGGGAGTCCAGCAGGCAATGTGCTGTGTTGGACTGGCTGTGTCCACTCACCCACGGGAAACAGGCAGGAAATGCACTGTGTTGAACTGGCTGTTTCCACACACCCACAGGAGACGGGCAGGCAGGGCGCTGTGTGGAACTAGTTGTTTCCACTCACCCATTGGAGACAAGCAGGCAGGGCGCTGTGTGGAACTGGTTGTGTCCACTCACCCACGGGAGACGGGCAGGCAGGGTGCTGTTTGGAACTGGCTGTGTCCACTCACCCATGGGAGACGGGCAGGCAGGGCGCTGTGTTGAACTGGCTGTGTCCACACACCCACGGTAGACGGGCATGATTAGTGTTAGTGTTAGGGTTAGGGTTAGGGTTAGGGTTAGGGTTAGTGTGAGGGTGAGGGTTAGGGTGAGAGTGAGGGTTAGGGTGAGGGTCAGGGTCAGATTTAGGGTGAGGGTCAGCGTTAGGTTTAGGGTTAGGGTCAGATCCGGTTTAGGGTTAGGGTCAGTGTTAGGGTTAGGTTTAGTGTCAGGGTTAGTGTAAGGGTCAGGTTTAGGGTTATGGTTAGGGTCAGGGTTAGAGATAGGGTTTAGGTTTAGGGTCAGGGTTAGGGGTTAGGGTTGGGTTAGTGTTAGGGTTAGGGTAAAAGTCAGAGTCAGGGTTAGGCTTAGGGTCAGGGTCAGAGTCAGTGTCCGGGTCAGTGTTAGTGTGTCTGTTAGTGTCAGGGGTAGTGTTAGGGTTGGGGTTAGGGTTAGTGTTGGTGTTAGGGTCAGGGTTAGGGTTGGGGTTGGGTTTAGGGTTAAGGTTAAGGTTGGGGTTAGGGTTAGGGTTACGGTTGGGGTTAGGGTTAGGGTTAAGGGTTAGGGTTAGAATGAGAATTAGGGTTAGGGTTAGGTTTGGGTTTAGGGAGGGGGTTAGGGTTAGGAATGGGTTTAGGGTTAGGGTTGGGGTTAGGGTTATGGTTAGTTATGGGGTTAGGGTTGGGTTAGGCTTGGGATTAGGGTTAGGGTTGGTGTTGGGGTTAATGTTAGGGTTAGGGTTAGGGTTAGGGTTAGGGTCGTGGTTAGGGTTAGGGTTGGGGTTACGCTTAGGGTTGGGTTTAGGTTCAGGGTTAGGGTTGGTGTTAGGGAGGACGTTAGGTTTAGTGTTAGGTTTAGAGTTAGGGTTAGGGTTAAGAGTTAGCTTTAGGTTTAGGGTTAGGGTTAGGGTTAGTGTTAGGGTTAGAGTAAGGGTTAGGGCTGTGTCCTCTCACTCTCTCGAGACGGATAGGCAAGACGGTGTGTGGAACTAGCTGTGTCCACTCACTCACGAGAGATTGGCCATCTGGGCGTTGTGTGGAACTGGCTGTGTCCACTCCCCCAGGGGGACGGGCAGGCACGGCGCTGTGCGGAAATGGCTGTGTCCACTCACCGACGGGAGATGGGCAGGCAGGGTGCTGTGTGTAACTAGTTGTTTCCACACACCCATGGGAAACGGGAAGGCACGACGCTGTGTGTAACTGGTTGTTTCCACTCACCAATAGGGTCGGGCGGGCAGGGCTCTGTGTGGAACTGGTTGTGTTCACCCACCCACGGGAGACGGGCAGGCAGGGTGCTGTTTGGAACTGGCTGTGGCCACTCACCTATGGGAGTCGGGCAGGCAGGGCGCTGTGTGGAACTTGCTGTGTCCACTCTGCCACTGGAGACGGACAGGCAAGGCGCTGTGTTGAACCGGCTGAATGCACTAACCCAAAGGAGACGGGCAGACTGGACGCTGTGTGGAACTGGCTGTTTCCAGACACCTTCAGGAGACGGGCTGGAATTGCGCGGTGTGGAAATTGCTGTGTCCACACACCCACGGGAGACTTGGAGGCAGGGTGCTGAGTGGAACTGGCTGTTTCCACACACCCTAGGGAAACAGGCATGCAGGACGCTTTTTGAAAATGGATGTGTCCACACATCCACGGGACACGGCAGGCAGGGTGCAGTGTGGAACGGGTTGTGTCCACACACCCATGCGTTTGGGCAAGCTGGACACTGTGTGGAACAGGCTTTGTCCACACACCCATGCGAGATGGGCATGCAGGGCGCAGTGTGGAACTGCCTATGTACACACACCCAAGGGAGATGGACAGGGTGCTAGGTGGAAATGACTGTGTCCACACACCCATGGGAGATGGGTATGCATGACGATGTGTGGAACTGGCTATGTACACACACTCAATGGAGATGGGCAGGCGGTACACTGTGTGGAACTGGCTGTGTCCACACACCCACGGGAGACGGGCAGGGTGCTAGGTGGAACTGGCTGTGTCCACACACCCATGGGAGATTGGCATGCAGGACGATGTGTGGAACTGGCTATGTACACACACTCAATGGAGATGGGCAGGCGGTACACTGTGTGGAACTGGCTGTGTCCACACACCCACGGGAGACGGGCAGGGTGCTAGGTGGAACTGGCTGTGTCCACACACCCATGGGAAATGGGCAGGCAGGGCGCTGTGTGGAATGGGCTGTGTCCACATACCTAAGGAGACGGGCAACCATGACTCAGTGTGGAAATACTGTGTCCACACACCCACGGGAGACAAGCAAGCTGGGTGCTGTGTGTAGATGGCTGTGTCCACTCAGCCACGGGAGATGGGAAAACAGGGTGCTCTGTGGATATGACTGTTTCCACACGCCCACGGGAGATGGGTTCGCAGTGCTCTGTGTGGATCTGGCTGTTTCCACGCACCCACTGGAAATGGGCGAGCTGGACGCGATGTGGAACTGGCAGTGTCCCCACATCCATGGGACACGGGCAGGCAGGGGGTTGTTTGGAACTGGCTGTGTCCACGCTCCCACAGGAGACGGGCATGCAGGGCGTGTTGTGGAACTGGTTGTGTCCACATACCCACGTGAGACGGGCAGGCAGGGCGTTGTGTGGAACTGGCAGATTCCACACACACACAGAGACGGGCATGACGGGTACAGTGTGTAACTGGTTGTGTCCAGTCACACACAGGAGACGGGCTGGCAGGACGCTGGGTGGAACTCACTGTGTTTACACACCCACGGGAGACAGACATGCAGGGCACTGTGTGGAACTGGCAGTGTCCACACACTCATGGTAGAGGGGCAGGCAGGGCGCTGTGTGGAACTGGCTGTGTCCACACACCCACGGTAGACGGGCAGGGTTAGGGTTAGGGTTAGGGTTAGGGTGAGGGTTAGGGTTAGGGTAAGAATTAGGGTAAGGGTTAGGGTTAGGGTTAGGGTGAGGGTGAGGGTTAGTGTTAGTGTTAAGGTTAGGGTTAGGGTCAGGGTTAGGTATTAGGGTAGGGTTAGAGTTAGGGTTAAGGGTTAGGGTTAGGGTTAGTGTTAGGGTGAGTGTGAGGGTTAGGGTGAGGGTTAGGGTGAGGGTGAGGGTGAGGGTTAGAGTGAGTGTCAAGTTCAGAGTTAGGGTTAGTTCAGCGTCAGGGTTAGGGTCAGGGTCAGGGTTAGTGGTTAGGTTAGGGTTAGGATTTCAGTTAGGGTTAAGGTCAGGGTCCGGGTTAGGCTTAGGGTCTAGGTCAGGGTCAGGGTCAGTGTTAGGGTGAGGGTTAGGGTCGAGGTAACAGTTAGGGTTGGGGTAGGGTTAGGGTTGTTGTTAGGGTCAGGGTTAGGGTTGGGTTTGGGGTTAATTTTCGGGATGGCGTTAGGGTTAGGGTTGGGGTTAGCCTTAGTGTTAGGGTTAGGGTTGGAGTTAGGGAGGGGTTTAAGGTTAGGTTTAAGGTAGTGTTAGTGTTTGGGTCAGGGCCAGGGTCAGGGTCAGGGTTAGGGTCGGGGTTAGGGTTAGGGTCTGTGTTAGTGTTATGGTTTGTGTTAGGGTCAGGGTTAGGGCTGGAGTTGGGGTTAGCGTTGGGTTTGGTGTTAGTATTAGCGTTGTGGTTAGGGTTAGGGTTGGGGTTAGGGAGGGGGTTAGGTTTAGGGTTAGAGTTTGGGTGGGGGTTAGGGTTAGGTTTGGGGTTAGGGTTAGGGTTAGGGTGAGGGTTAGGGTTAGAGTTAGGATTGGGGTTAAGTTAGGGTTAGGGTTATGGTTAGGGTTAAGGGTTGGGGTTAGGGTTAGGGTTAGTGTTAGGGTTAAGGGTTAGGTTTAGGGTTAGAATTAAGGTTAGGTTTAGGGTTATGGTTGGAGTTAGGGAGGAGGTTAAGGTTAGGGTTAGGGATAGGATTGGGTTAGGTTTAGAGTTAGGGTTGGAGTTAGGGAGAGGGTTTGGTTTAGGGTTAGGGTTAGGGTGAGGATTAGAGTTAGGGATTGGGTCAGGGTTAGGGTCTCGATCAGGTTCAGAGTCAGGGTTAGGGTCAGTGTTAGGGTCTCAATCAGGGTCAGAGTCAGGGTTCGGGTCAGTGTTATACTCAAGGTTAGGGTTAGATTCAGGGTCAGTGTCAGGTTCAGGGTCAGGGTCAGTGTTAGGGTCAGGGTCAGGGTCAGTTTTAGGGTGAGCGTTAGGGTCTGGGTTAGGGTTAGGGTTGTGGTTAAGGTTAGTGTTAGGGTTGGGGTAGTGTTAGGGTTAGGGTTGGGGTTAGGGTTAGGGTTAGAGTTAGGGTTAGGTTTGGGGTTACGGAAGGTGTTAGGTTTTGGGTTAGGTTTATGTTTAGGGTTATAGTTTGGTTTGGGATTTGGGTTAGGGTTAGGGTTAGGGTTAGTGTTGGGTTTACGGTTAGGGTTTGGGTGGGGCTTAAGGTTAGGTCAGTGTTGGGGTTAGGTTTAGTTTAAGGGTTAGGGTTAGGGTTAAGGGTTGGCGTTCGGGTTAGGGTTCGTGTTAGGGTTAGGGTTAGGGTTAGAATTAGGGTTGGGTTTAGGTTTAAGGTAAGTGTAAGATTTGAGTTATCGTTAGCGTTAGGGTTAGGGTTGGAGTTGGCGTTAGGTAGGGGTTGGAGTTAGGGTTAGAGTTGGGTTTAGGGTTAAGGTTGAGGTCAGGTTTAGGATTGGAGTTAGGGTCAGGGTTAGAGTTGGAGTTGGGGTTAGGTTTGGGGTTGTGGTTAGTTTTAGGGTTGGGGTTAGGGTTAGGGTTAGTTTTAGGGTTAGGGAGGGGGTTAGGGTTAGGGTTAGGGTTAGGGTTGGTGTTAGGTTAGGGTCAGAGTTAGGGTTAGAGTTGGGGCTAGGATTTAGGGTTCAGATTAGGGTCGGGTTAAGGTTAGTGTTGGGTTTAGGGTTAGGGTTAGGGCTGGTGTTAGGGTAGGTTTAGGGTTGGGTTTATTTTTAGGATTAGAGTTAGGTTCCGGATTAGGGTTAGGGTTAGGGTTAGGGTTAGGGTTAGAGTTAGGGTTAGGGTTAGTATTGAGTTTATGGTTAGGTTTAGGCTAGAGGTTAGGTTTAGGGTTATGTTTGTGGTTAGGGTTAAGTTTAGGGTTGGGTTAGGGTTAGAGTTATGGTTAGGGTTAGATTTGTATTTGGTGTTAGGTTTGGGGTTTGGGTTATGGTTATGGTTAAGGTTTGGGTTAGAGTTAGGGTTAGGTTTAAGGAGGGGGTTAGGGTTGTGGTTAGGTTTAGGGTTGGGGTTAGCGTTAGTCTTAGGTTTAGTGTTAGTGTTGAGATTAGGGTTACGATTTGGATTGGCTTTAGGTTTAGGGTAAGGGTTAGGGTTAAGACTTGGGGTTAGGGTTAGTGTTAGGGTTAATGGTTAGGGTTAGCGTTAGTGTTAGGGGTAGAGTTAGGGTTAGCGCTGTGTCCACTCAGTCTGGGGACGGATAGGCAGCGTGCTGTGTGCAACTAGCTGTGTCCACTCACCCACGGGAGACAGGCAGGCACAGTGCTTTGTGTAACTGGCTTTGTACACTCATCCATTGGAGACGGGCAGTCAAGGCGCTATGTGGAACTGGCTGTGTCCACTCACTCATGAGAGCCGGGCAGGCTGGGCGCTGTGTTGAAATGGCTGTGTCCACTCCCCCAGGGGAGACGGGCAGGCATGTCGCTGTATGGAACTGGCTGTGTCCACTCATGACGGGAGATGGGCAGGCAGGGCATTGTGTGGAACAGGCTGTGTCTACTCACCCAGGGTGACAGGCTGGTAGGGCGCTGTGTTCAACTTGCTGTGTCCACTCACCCAGAGGAGACGGGCAGGCAGGGTGCTGTGTGGAACTGTCTGTGTCAACTCACCCACGGGAGTCCAGCAGGCAATGTGCTGTGTTGGACTGGCTGTGTCCACTCACCCACGGGAAACAGGCAGGAAATGCACTGTGTTGAACTGGCTGTTTCCACACACCCACAGGAGACGGGCAGGCATGGCACTGTGTGGAACTAGTTGTTTCCACTCACCCATTTGAGACAGGCAGGCAGGGCGCTGTGTGGAACTTGCTGTGTCCACTCTGCCACTGGAGACGGACAGGCAGGGCGCTGTGTTGAACTGGCTGTGTCCACACACCCACGGAAGACGGGCAGGGTTAATGTTAGTGTTAGGGTTAAGGTTAGGGTTAGGGTTAGGGTTAGGGTTAGGGTTAGGGTTAGTGTGAGGGTGAGGGTTAGGGTGAGAATTAGGGTTAGGGTGAGAGTGAGGGTTAGGGTGAGGGTCAGGGTCAGTTTTAGGATGAGGGTCAGCGTTAGGTTTAGGGTTGGGTCAGATCAGGTTTAGGGTTAGGGTCAGTGCTAGGGTTACGTTTAGGGTCAGGGTTAGTGTAATGGTCAGGATTAGGGTCAGGGTTAGGGTCAGGGTTAGAGATAGGGTTTAGGTTGAGGGTCAGCGTTAGGGGTTAGGGTTGGGTTAGGGTTAGGGTTAGGGTAATGGTCAAGGTCAGGGTTATGCTTAGGGTCAGGGTCAGAGTCAGTTTCATGGTCAGTGTTAGTGTGACTGTTAGTGTCAGGGTTAGTGTTAGGGTTGGTGTTAGTGTTAGTTTTGGTGTTAGGGTCAGGGTTAGGATTTGGGTTGGGGTTAAAAGTTAGGGTTAGAATGAGAATTAGGGTTAGTGTTACGTTTGGGTTTAGGGAGGGGGTTAGGGTTAGGAATGCGTTTAGGGTTAGGGTTGGGGTTAGGGTTAGGGTTAGTTATGTGGTTAGGGTTAGGGTTAGGCTTGGGATTAGGGTTAGGGTTAGGTTTGGGTTTAGGGTTAGGGTTGGTGTTGGGGTTAGTGTTAGGTTTAGGGTTAGGGTCGTGGTTAGGGTTAGGGTTGGGTTTATGCTTAGGTTTGGGTTTAGGTTCAGGATTAGGGTTGGAGTTAGGGAGGACGTTAGGTTTAGTGTTAGGTTTAAGGTTAGGGTTAAGAGTTAGCATTAGGGTTATGGTTAGGGTTAGGGTTAGTGTTAGGTTTAGACTAAGGGTTAGGGCTCTGTCCTCTCACTCTCTCGAGACGGATAGGCAGGACGCTCTGTGGAACTAGCTGTGTCCACTCACTCACGAGAGATTGGCCATCTGGGCGTTGTGTGGAACTGGCTGTGTCCACTCCCCCAGGGGGACGGGCAGGCACGGCGCTGTGCGGAAATGGCTGTGTCCACTCACCGACTGGAGATGGGCAGGCAGGGTGCTGTGTGTAACTAGTTGTTTCCACACACCCATGGGAAATGGGAAGGCACGGCGCTGTGTGTAACTGGTTGTTTCCACTCACCAATAGGGACGGGCGGGCAGGGCTCTGTGTGGAACTGGTTGTGTCCACCCACCCACGGAAGACATGCAGGCAGGGTGCTGTTTGGAACTGGCTGTGTCCATTCACGCACAGGAGACGGGCAGGCAGGGCGCTGTGTGGAATTTGCTGTATCCACTCTGCCACTGGAAACGGACAGGGCGCTGTGTCAAACTGGCTGAATCCACTCACCCAAGGGAGACGGGCAGGCTGGACGCTGTGGGGAACTGGCTGTGTCCAGACACCTACAGGAGATGGGCTGGAATTGCGTGGTGTGGAAATTTCTGTGTCCACACACCCATGTAGACTTGGATGCAGGGCGCTGAGTGGAACTGGTTGTTTCCACTCACCCTAGGGAAACGGGCATGCAAAACGCTTTTTGGAAATGGCTGTGTCCACACAACCACGGGACACGGGCAGGCAGGGTGCACTGTGGAACGGGTTGTGTCCACACACTCATGGGTTTGGGCAAGCCTGATCCTGTGTGGAACTGGCTGTGTCCACACACCCACGGGAGACGGGCAGGGTGCTAGGTGGAACTGGCTGTGTCCACATACCTAAGGAGACGGGAAACCATGACTCTGTGTGGAAATACTGTGTCCACAAACCCACGGGAGACAAGCAGGGAGGGTGCTATGTGGAGATGGCTGTGTTCACGTAGCCACGGGAGATGGGAAGACAGGGTGCTGTGTGGATATGACTGTGTCCACACACCCACGGGAGTCGGGTTCGCAGTACTCTGTGTGGATCTGGCTGTGTCAACGCACCCACCGGAGATGGGCGGGCAGGACGTGATGTGGAACTGGCAGTATCCCCACACCCATGGGACACGGGCAGGCAGGGGGTTGTTTGGAACTGGCTGTGTCCACGCACCCACAGGAGACCGGCGCGCAGGGCGTGTTGTGGAACTGGTTGTGTCCACACACCCACGGGAGACGGGCAGGCAGGTCGTTGTGGGGAACTGGCAGATTCCACACACCCACGGAGATGGGCATGACGGGTACAGTGTGTAACTGGTTGTGTCCACTCACACACAGGAGACGGGCTGGCAGGACGCTGGGTGGAACTTGCTGTGTTCACACACCCACGGGAGACAGACATGCAGGGCACTGTGTGGAACTGGCTGTGTCCACAACTCATGGTAGACGGGCAGGCAGGGCGCTGTGTGGAACTGGCTGTGTCCACACACCCACGGTAGACGGGCAGGATTAGGGTTAGGGTTAGGGTTAGTGTTAGGGTTAGGGTTAGGGTGAAGGTTAGGGTTAGGGTTAGGGTTAGGGTTAGGGTAGAGTTAGGGTTAGGGTTAGGGTGAGGGTGAGGGTGAGGTTTAGTGTTATGGTTAGGGTTAGGGTTAGGGCCAGGGTTAGGGATTAGGGTAGGGTTAGGTTTAGGGTTAGGGTTAAGTGTTAGGGTTATGGTTAGTGTTAGGGTTAGGGTGAGGCTGAGGGTTAGGGTGAGTGTTAGGTTTAGGGGGAGTGTGAGGGTTAGGGTGAGTGTCAAGTTCAGAGTTAGGGTTAGGGTCAGCGTCAGGGTTAGGGTCAGGGTCAGGGTGAGGGTCAGGGTTAGAGTCAGTGTCAGGGTAAGGGTCACATCAGGGTTACGTTTATGGTCAGTGTTAGGGTTACGTTTAGGATCAGGGTTAGGTTAAGGGTCAGGGTTAGGGTCAGGGCTAGGGTCAGGGTTAGATTTAGGGTTTAGGTTTAGGGTCAGGGTTAGGGGTTAGAGTAAGGTTAGGATTATGGTTACGGTTATGGTCAGGGTCAGGGTTAGGGTCAGGGTCACGGTCAGGGTCAGTGTCATTGTTAGTGTGAGGGTTAGAGGCGGAGTTAGGGTTAGGGTTGGGGTTAGGATTAGGGATGGTGTTAGGGTCAGAGTTAGGGTTGGGGTTGGGGTTAGGTTTGGGTTAGGGTTAGGGTTATGGTTAGGGTTAGTGTTAGGGTCAAGGTCAGGGTCAGGGTCAGGGTCAGGGTTAGGGTCATGGTCAGGGTTAGGGTTAGGGTTTTGGTTAGGGTTATGGTTGGTGTTAAGTTTAAGGTTGGGGATAGGGTCAGGGTTAGGTTTGTAATTGGTGTTAGGGTTAGGGTTGGCGTTAGGGTTAGGTTTCGGGTTAAGGTTAGGGTTAGGTTTGGGGTTAGGGAGAGTCTTTGCTTTAGGGTTAGAATTAGGGTTCGGGTTAGTTTTAGGATTAGGGTTAGGGTTACTGTTTAGTTAGGGTTAGGGTTGTGTTTAATATTAGGGTTAGTGTTTGGTTAAGTGTTGGGGTTACGGTTAGGGTTAAGGCTTAGGGTTAGGAGTTGAATTAGGGTTAGGGTTAGAGTTAGGGTTAGGGTTAGTGTTAGGGTTGGAGTTAGGGAGGGGGTTAGGTTTAGGTTTAGGGTTAGGGTTTGGGTTAAGATTTGGTGTTAGGGTTAGGGTTAGGGTGAATGGTTATGGTTAGGGTTAGTGTTACTGTTAGAGTTAGGGTTAGGGCTGTGTCCACTCACTCTCTGGAGACGGATAGGCAGGCCGCTGTGTGGATCTAATTGTGTCCATTCACCCTCGGGAGGCAGGCAGGCTCAGTACTTTGTGTAACTGGCTGTGTACACTCACCCATTGGAGACGGGCAGTCAGGGCTCTATGTGGAACTGGCTGTGTCCACTCACTCACGAGAGATGGCCAGGCTGGGTGCTATGTGGATCTGGCTGTGTCCACTCCCCCAGGGAAGACGGGCAGTCACGGTGCTGTGTGGACCTGACTGTGTCCACTCACCGACGGGAGTAGTGCAGGCAGTATACTGTGTGGAACTTGTTGTTTCCACACACCCACGGGAGACGTGCAGTCATGGCACTGTGTGGGACTGGTTGTTTCCACTCACCCTTGGGAGACAGGTAGGCAGGGCGCTGTGTGGAACTGGTTGTGTCCACTCATCCGCAGTAGATGGGCAGGCAGGGGTTTTGTTGAACTAGCTGTGTCCACTCACCCACAGGATGCGGGCTGGTAGGGCACTGTGTGGAACTGGCTGTGTCCACTCACACACTGTAGACGGGCAGTCAGGCTGCTGTTTGGAAATGGCTGTGTCCACTCACCCACAGAAGATGAGCAGGCAGGGCACTGTGTTGAACTGGCCGTGTCCAAACCCCCATGGGAGACGGGCAGACAGGGCGCTGAATGGAACTGTCTGTGTCCACTTCCCCATGGGAGACAGGCAGGCACGGCACTTTGTGGAACTGTCTGTGTCCACTCACCTATGGGAGATGGGCAGGCAGGGTGCTGTGTGGAACTGGTTGTTTCCACTCACACACTGGGGACGGGTAGACACGGTGCTGTGTGGAATTGGGTGTGTCCACTCACCCACGGGAGATGGGTGGGTAGGCTGCTGTGTTTAACTGGCTGGGTCAACACCCCCACTCTAGACGGGTAGGCAAGGCACAGGGTTGAACTGGCTGTGTCCACTCACCCACGGGAGATGGACAGGCAGGGCGCTGTGTGGAACTGGCTGTGTCCACACACCCACGAGGGATGGGTAGGCACGGCGCTGTGTGGAACTGGCTGTGTCTACACACCCACGGTAGACGGGCAGGGTTAGGGTTAGGGTTAGGGTTAGGGTTAGGGTTAGTGTGAGGGTGAAGGTTAGGGTGAGGATTAGGGTTAGGGTGAGAGTGAGGGTTAGGGTGAGGGTCAGGGTCAGATTTAGGATGAGGGTCAGCGTCAGGGTTAGGGTCAGGGTCAGATCAGGTTTAGGGTTAGGGTTAGTGTTAGGATTAGGTTTAAGGTCATGGTTAGTGTAAGGGTAAGGTTTAGGGTCAGGTTAGGGTCAGGGTTAGAGATAGGGTTTAGGTTTAGGGTCAGGGTTAGGGGTTAGGTTTGGGTTAGGGTTAGGGTTAGGGTAAAGGTCAGGGTCAGGATTAGGCTTAGGGTCAGGGTCAGAGTCAGTGTGAGGGTCAGTGTTAGTGTGACTGTTAGTGTCAGGGTTAGTGTTAGGGTTCGGGTTAGTGTTAGTGTTGGTGTTAGGGTCAGGGTTAGGGTTGGGGTTGGGGTTAGGGTTAAGGGTTAGGGTTGGGGTTAGGGTTAGGGTTAGGGTTAGGGTTGTGGTTAGGGTTAGGGTTAAGGGTTAGGGTTAGAATGAGAATTAGGGTTAAGGTTAGGGTTAGGGTTAGGGTTAGTGTGAGTGTGAGGGTTATGGTGAGGATTCGGGTTAGGGTGAGAGTAAGGGTTAGGGTGAGGGTCAGGGTCAGATTTATGGTTATGGTCAGCGTCAGGGTTAGGGTCAGGGTCAGATCAGGTTTAGGGTTAGGGTTAGTGTTAGGACTAGGTTTAGGGTCATTGTTAGTGTAAGGGTCAGGTTTAGGTTCAGGGTTAGGGTCAGGGTTAGAAATAGGGTTTAGGTTTAGGGTCAGGATTAGGGGTTAGGGTTGGGTTAGGGTTAGGGTTAAGGTCAGGGTTTGGGTTAGGTTTAGGGTCAGGGTCAGGGTCAGGGTCATGGTCAGTGTTAGTGTGAGGGTTAGGGTCACGGTTAGTGTTAGGGTTGGGGTTAGGGTTAGTGTTGGTCTTAGAGTCAGGGTTAGGGTTGTGGTTGGGGTTAGTGTTAGTGTTAGGGTTAAGGGTTATGGTTGGGGTTAGGGTAATGGTTGGGGTTAGGGTTAGGGTTAGGTTGGAGTTAGGGTTACGCTTAGGCTTGGGATTAGGGTTTGGTTAGGTTTGGGTTTAGGGTTAGTGTTTGTGTTGTGGTTAGGGTTAGGGTTAGGGTTAGTGTTAGGGTTAGAGTAAGGGTTAGGGCTGTGTCCACTCACTCTCTGGAGACAGATAGGCAGGGCGCTGTGTGGAACTACCTTTGTTCACTCATTCACGAGAGTTGGGCAGGCTGGGCGCTGTGTGGAACTTGCTTTGTCAACTCCCCCAGGGGGACTGGCAGGCACGGCGCTGTTTGGAACTGGCTGTGTCCATTCTGCTACTGGAGACAGATTGGCAGGGCGTTGTATTTAATTGGCTGAATCTTCTAACCCAAGGGAGACGGGCAGGCTCTGCGCTGTGTGGAAATGGCTGTGTCCACACACCCAAGGGAGACCGGTAGACAGGGCCCTGTGTTGAACTGGCCATGTCCACACACCGATGTGAGATGGGCAGACATGGCGCTGTGGAACTGGCTGTGTCCACACACCCATAGGAGACGGGCAGGCAGGGCGCTGTTTGGAACTGCTGTGTCTACTCACCCCCGGGAGATGGGCAGGTAGGGCGCTGTGTGGAACTGGCTGTGTGCACTCCCACACAGGAGACGGGCAGGCATGGCGCTGTGTTTAACTGGCTGTGTCCACTCACCCACGGGAGATGGGTAGGCAGGGTGCTGTGTGGAACTGGTTGTTTCCATTCACCCACGGGAGACGGGCAGGCTCGGCCCTGTGTGGAACTGGTTGTTTCCACTCACCCACGGGAGATGGGCAGACAGGGCGCTGTTTGGAACTGGCTGTGTCCATTCACCCATGGGAAACGGGCAGGCAGGGTGCTGTGTGGAACTTCTGTGTCCACTCTGCCACTGGAGATGGACAGGCAGGGCGCTGTGTCTAACTGGCTGAATCCACGCACCCAAGGGAGACGGGCAGGCTGGACGCTGTGTGGAACTGGCTGTGTCCAGACATCTACAGGAGACGGGCTGGAATTGCGCGGTGTGGAAATTTCTGTGTCCACACACCCACGGGAGACTTGGAGGCAGGGCGCTGAGTGGAACTGGCTGTTTCCACACACCCTAGGGAAATGGGCACGCAAAACGCTTTTTGGAAATGGCTGTGTCCACACAACCACGGGACACTGGCAGGCAGGGCGCAGTGTGGAACGGGTTGTGTCCACACACTCATGGGTTTGGGCAAGCTGGACCCTGTGTGGAACAGGCTTTGTCCACACACCCACGTGAGATGGGCAGGCAGGGCGCTGTGTGGAACTGGCTATGTACACACACCCAAGGGAGATGGGCAGGCGTTACGCTGTGTGGAACTGGCTGTGTCCACACACCCACGGGAAATGGGCAGGGTGCTAGTTTGAACTGGTTGTGTCCACACACCCATGGGAGATGGGCAGGCAGGGCGTTGTGTGGAATGGGCTGTGTCCACACACCTAATGAGACGGTCTACCATGACTCTGTGTGGATATATTGTGTCCACACACCCACGGAGACAAGCAGGCAGGGTGCTGTGTGGAGATGGCTGTATCCACGCATCCACCCGAGATGGGAAGACAGGGTGCTGTGTGGATATGACTGTGTCCCCACATCCACGGGAGTCGGGTTCCCAGTGCTCTGTGTGGATCTGGCTGTGTCCACGCACGCACCGGAGATGGGCGAGCAGGGGGTTGTTTGGAACTGGCTGTGTCCACGCACCCACAGGAGACGGGCGCGCAGGGCGTGTTGTGGAACTGGTTGTGTCCACACACCCATGGGAGACGGACAGGCAGGGCGTTGTGTGGAACTGGCGGATTCCACACACCCACGGAGACAGTCATGACAGGTACAGTGTGTAACTGGTTGTGTCCAGTCACACACAGGAGATGGGCTGGCAGGACGCTGGGTGGAACTCACTGTGTTCACACACCAAAGGGAGACAGACTTGCAGGGCACTGTGTGGAACTGGCTGTGTCCACACACTCATGGTAGACGGGCAGGCAGGGCGCTGTGTGGAACTGGCTGTGTCCACACACCCACGGTAGACGGGCAGGGTTAGGGTTATGGTGAGGGTGAGGGTTACGGTTAGGGTCACGGTTAGCGTTAACGTTTAGGGTCAGGGTTAGGGTCAGGGTCAGTGTCAGGGTCAGGGTTAGGGTTAGGGTTAGGGTTGGTGTTAGGGTTAGGGTTAGGGTTAAAGTTTGGTTTAGTATTAGGGTTAGGGTTAGGGTTAAGGGTTGGGGTTAGGGTTAGGGTTAGAGTTAAGTGTTAGGGTTAGGGTTAGGGTTAGGGTTAAGGTCAGGGTCAGGTAGGGTTGGGGTTAGGGTTAGTGTTAGGGTTAGGGTTAGGGTTAGGATTGGGTTTAGGTTTAGGTTTAGGTTTGGCGTTAGGGTTAGCGTTCGGGTTATGATCAGGCTTAGGGTTGGAGTTGGGTTTAGGGTTGGGCTTGGGGTTAGTGTTAGTGTTGAGGTTAAGTTTTGGGTTACGGTTGGGTTTAGGTAGGGGGTTAGGGTTAGGGTTAAGTTTAGGTTTGAGGTTCGGGTTAGGGTTAGGGTTGGCGTTAGGTATTATGTTAGGGTTGTGATTAGGGTTAGGGTTAGGGTTAGGGTTAAGAGTTGGTGTTAGGGTTAGGGTTAGGGTTAAGTGATAGGGTTAGGATTAGGGTTAGGGTTGGCCTTGTGGTTAGGCTTAGGGTTAGTGTTGGGGTTAAGGTTAGACTTAGGGTTAGGGTTAAAGTTAAGGTTAGAGTAAGTATTAGGGTTAGGGTTAAGTGTTAGGGTTAGGGTTAGGGTTATGGTTAGGGTTAGGGTTAAGGTCAGGGTCAGTTAGTGTTGGGGTTAGGGTTAGGGTTATGTTTGGCATTAGGGATAATGGTAGGGGTGGGGTTCGTGTTAAGGGTTGGGTTTAGTGTTATGGTTAGGGTTAGTGTTAAGATTTAGGGTTAGGGTTAGGGTTATTGTTAGCGTTAGGTTTAGGGCTGTGCCCACTCAGTCTCTGGAGACTGATAGGCAGTGTCCTGTGTGGAACTAGCTGTGTCCTGTCACCCACGGGATACAGGCAAGCACAGTCCTTTTTGTAACTGGCTGTGTCCACTCTCCCATTGGAGACGGATAGTCAGGGTGCTATGTGGAACAGGCTGTGTCCACTCACTCACAAGAGACAGGCAGGCAAGGCGCTGTTGGGAACTGGCTGTGTCCACTCCCCCAGGGGAGACAGGCAGGCATGGCACTGTGTGGAACTGGCTGTGTCCTCACACCCACGGAAAATGGACAGGAAGTGCGCTTTGTTGAACTGTCTATAACACACACCCAAGGGAGATGGGCAAGTAGTGCGTGGTGTTGAACTGGCTGTGTCTACACACCCACGGGAGACCGGCAGGCAGGGTGCTGTGTTGAACTGACTGTGTTCACTCTCCTACAAGAAACGGGCAGGAAGTGCGCTGTGTTGAACTGGCTGTTTCCACACACCCACGGGAGATGGGTAGGCAGTGCACTGTGTGGAACTGGCTGTGTCCACTCACTCTCTGGAGATGGGCAGGCAGGGCGCTGTGTGGAACTAGCTGTGTCCACCCACCCATGAGAAATGGGCAGGCACAGTGCTGTGTGTAACTGGCTGTGTCCACTCACCCACAGGAGATGGGCAGTCAGGGCGCTGTGTGGAAAAGGATGTGTCCACTCACCCAATGGAAATGGCAGGCAGGGCGCTGTGTTGAACTGGCGAGTCCACTCACCCTAGGGATACGGGCAGGTTGGGCGCTGTGTGGAACTGGCTGTGTCTACACACCCATGGGATATGGGCAGACAGGGCGCTGTTTTGAACTGGCCGTGTCCACATACACATGGGAGATGGGAAGACAGGGTGCTGTTTGGAACTGGGTGTGTCCACTCACCCACATTAGGTGGGTAGGCAGGGTGCTATGTGGAACTGGCTGTGTCCACTCACCCATGGGAGATGGGCAGGTGGGGTTTTGTGTGGATCTGGCTGCGTCCACACACCCTTGGGAGATGGGCATGTTGTGTGCTGTGTGGAACTGGCTATGTCCACACACCCACGGGAGATGTGCAGGTAGGGTGCTGTGTGGATCTGGCTAGGTCCACACACCCATGGGAGACGGGCAGGTAGGGCGCGGTGTGGAACTGGTTCTGTCCACTCACCCATGGAAGACTTGCAGTTAGGGTGCTGTGTGGATCTGGCTGTGTCCACACACTCACGGAGACGGGCAGGCACGGCGCGGTTGGACTGGCTGTGTCCACACACCCACGGGAGACGGGCATGCTGTGTGCTGTGTGAACTGGCTGTGTCCACTCACCCTCGGGAGACGGGCAGGCAGGGCGCTGTGTGGTACTGAATGTGGCCACTTACCCATAGGTGACGGGCAGGCAGGGCACTGTGTGGAACTGGCTGTGTGGAACTGGCTTTGTCCACTCACCCATGGGAGTCGGGCAGGTAGAGTGCTGTGTGGATCTGGCTTTGTCCACACACCCATGGGAAACGGACAGGCAGGGCGCAGTGAGGACCTGGCTGTGTCCACTCACCCACGGGAGATGGGCAGGCAGGGCACTGTGTGGAGCTGGCTGTATCTACTCTCCCAGGGTGACGGGCAGGCAGGATGCAGTTTGGAACTTTCTGTGTCCACTCAACCACGGGATATGGGCAGGCAGGGCGCAGTGTGGAACTGTCTGTATCCACTCACCCACGGGAGACAGGCAAGAAGGGCACAGTGTTGAAGTGCTGTGCCTACTCACCCACGGGAAACGGCAGGCAGTGCGCTGTGTTGAACTGGCTGTGTCCACACACCCACGGCAGATGGGCAAGCAGGGCACTCAGTTGAACTGGCTGTGTCCACACACCGATGAGAGATGGGCAGACAGGGTTCTGTGTGGAACTGGCTGTGTCCACACAACCACTGGAGATGGCAGGCAGGGCGCTGTGTTGAACTGGCGTGTACACACACACAAGGGAGACGGGCAGGCTGGGCGATGTGTGAAACTGGCTGTGTCCACACACCCATGGGAGAAGGGCAGACAGGGCCCTGTGTTAAACTGGCCATGTCCACACACTCATGTGAGACAGAAAGAGAGGGCACAGTGTGGAACTGGGTGTGTCCACACAGCCACGGGAGACGAGCAGGCAGGGCGCTGTGTTGACCTGGCCGTGTCCACACACCGATGTGAGACGGGCAGACAGGGCGCTGTGTGGAAATGGCTGTGTCCACACACCCACGGGAGACGGGCATACAGGGTGCTGTGTGGATCTGGCTGTGTCCACACACCCATGGGAGACGGGCAGGTTGGGTGCTGTGTTGAACTAGCTTTGTCCACACACCCATGGGAGACGGGGAGAGAGGGCGCTGTGTGGAACTGGCTGTGTCCACTCACCCACTGGAGACGGGTAGTCAGGGCGCTGTATGGACCTGGCTGTGGCCACTCACCCACTAGAGATGGGCAGGCAGGGCACTGTGTGCAACTGGGTGTGTCCAATCACCCATGGGAGATGGGCAGGCAGCACACTGTGTGTCACTGGCTGTGTCCACTCACCCACGGGAGATGGGCAGGCAGGGCACTGTGTGGAAGTGGCTGTGTCTACTCACCCACGGGAGATGGACAGGCAGGGCGCTCTGTGGAACTGGCTGTGTCCACTCACCCATGGGAGACGGGCAGGCAGTATGCTTTGTGGAACTGGCTATGTCACCTCACCCATGGGAGACGAGCAGGCAGGGCGCTGTGTGGAACTGGCTGAGTCCACACACCCATGGGAGACGGGCAGGCAGGGCGCTGTGTGGAATTGGCTGTGTCCAGACACACACGAGAGATGGCCAGGCAGGGCCCTGTGTGGATCTAATGTGTCCACTCACCCACGGGAGACCAGCATGCAGTTCACTGTGTGGAACTGGCTTTGTCCACTCACCCACTGTGGACGGGTAGTCAGGGCGCTGTATGGACCTGGCTGTGGCCACTCACCCACTAGAGATGGGAAGGCAGGGCACTGTGTGCAACTGGGTGTGTCCAATCACCCACGGGAGATGGGCAGGCAGCACGCTGTGTGTCACGGGCTGTGTCCACTCACCCACGGGAGACGGGCAGGCAGGGCGCTGTGTGGAACTGGCTGTGTCCACACACCCAAGGGCGATGGGCTTGCTGGGTGCTGTGTGGTACTGGCTGTGTCCAGTCACACATGGGAGTTGGGCAGGTAGGGCGCTTTGTGGAACTTGCCGTGTCCACACACCCATGGGAGTCGGGTAGGTAGGGTGCTGTGTGGAGTTGGCTATGTCCACTCGCCCATCAGAGACGGGCAGACAGGGCCCTGTGTCGAACTGGCTGTGTCCACTCACCCATGGGTGACGGGCTGGTACGGCGCTGTGGAACTGGCTGTGTCCACTCATCCAAGAGAGACGGGCAGGCAGGGCGCTATGTGGAACTGGCTGTGTCCACACACCCATGGGAGACGGGCTGGATCGGCTCATTGTTGAACTGGCCGTGTCCTCTAACCCATGGGAGATGGGTAGGCAGGGTACTGTATAGAACTGAATGTGGCCACACAGCCACGGGAGACGGGCAGGCAGGGCGTGGTGTTGGACTGGCTGTGTCCACTCACCCACGGGAGATGGGCAGGTAGGGCGCTGTGTGGAACTGGCTGTGTCCACACACTTAAGGGCGACAGGCTTGCTGGGTGCTGTGTGGTACTGGCTGTGTCCAGTCACACATGGGAGATGGGCAGGTAGGGCGCTTTGTGGAACTTGCTGTGTCCACACACCCACGGGTGTAGGGCAGGTGGGGCACTGTGTGGAGCTGGCTATGTCCAATCACCCATCAGAGTCGGGCAGGCAGGGCGCCTTGTGGAACTGGCTGTGTCCACTGACCCACGGGAGATGGTCATGTACAGTGCTGTGATTAACTGGTCATGTCCTCACACCCACGGAAAACGGGCAGGTAGGGCGCTGTGTGGAATGGCTGTGTCCACTCACCCACTGGAGAAGAGCAGGCTGGGTGCTGTGTGGAACTGGCTGTGGCCACTCACATACGGGATACAAGCAGGCTGGTTGCTGTGTGGAACTGGCTGTGTCAACAACCCACGGGGGATGGGCAGGCAATGCGCTGTGTGGAACTGGCTGTGTCCACTCACCCACGGGCGAGGGGCAGGGAGGGTGTGGTGTGGAACTGGCTGTGTCCACACACCCACGGGAGACGTGCAGACAGGGTGCTGTGTGGAACTGACTCTGTCCACTCACCCACGGGAGATGGGCAGGCAGGGCACTGTGTTAAACTGTTTGTGTCCACACACCCAAGGGAGATGGGCAGGCAGGGCGCTGGGTTCAACTGGCTGTGTCCACTCTCCCATGGAAGATGGGCAGGAAGGGCGCTGTGTGGATCTGGCTTGTCCACTCACCCACGGGAGAAGGGTAGGCATGGCACTGTGTGGATCTGACAGTGTACACTCACCCACGGGAGACGGGCAGGCAAGGCGCTGTGTGAAACTGGCTGTGTCCACTCACCCAAGGGAGACGGGGAGGCAGGGCGCTGTGTGGAAATGGCTGTGTCCATGCACCCACGGGAGACGGGAAGGCACGGCGCTGTGTGGATCTGACTGTGACCACTCACCCACGGGAGGCGGGCAGGCAGGGCACCGTGTGGAACTGGCGGTGTCCACACACCCATGGGAGACGAGCAGGCAAGGCGCTTTGTGGAAATGGCTGTGACCACTCACCCACAGGAGACAGGCAGGTGGGCGCTGTGTGGAACTGGCTATGTCCACTCACCCACGGGAGATGGGCAGGCAGTGCGCTCTGTGGAACTGGCTGTGTCCACACTCCCATGGGGGACGGGCTGGCAGGGCACATTGTTGAACTGACCATATCCTCACACCACGGGAAGTGGGCAGGCAGGGCGTGGTGTTGGAGTGGCTGTGTCCACTCACCCACGGGAGACGGGCAGGCAGGGCGCTGTGTGGAAATGGCTGTGTCCACACACCCAAGGGCGATGACCATGCTGGGTGATGTGTGGATCTGGCTGTGTCCAGTCACACATGGGAGATGGGCAGGTAGGGCGCTGTGTGGAACTGGCTGTGTCCACACACCCACGGGAGACAGGCAAGCAGGGCACTGTGTTTATCTGGCTATGTCCACACACCCACGGGAAACGGGCAGGCAGGGCACTGGGTGGAATTGGCTGTGTCCACTCACCCATGGGAGACCGGCAGGTAGGGCACTGTGTGGCACTGGCTGTGTCCACTCACACACGAGAGACGGGCAGGCAGGGCGCTTTGTTGAACTGGATGTGTCCACTCACCCACCTTAGACGGGCAGGCAGGGCGCTGTGTTGAACTGGCTGTGTCCACTCACCCACGGGAAACGGGCAGGCAGGATGCTGTGTCGAACTCGCTGTGTCCACTTATCCAGAGGAGACGGGCAGGTAGGGCTCTGTGTAGAACTGGCTGTATCCACTCACCCACGGGAGACGGTCAGGAAGTGCGCTGTGTGGATCTGGCTGTGTCCACACATCAACGGGAGACGGGCAGTCATGGCACAGTGTGGTACTGGCTGTGTCCACACACGCACGGGACACGGGCATGCTGGGTGCTGTGTGGAACTGGCTGTGTCCAGTCACTAATGGGAGATGGGCAGGTAGGGAGCTGTGTGTAACTGGCTGTGTCCACACACCCACAGGAGACGCGCAGGCATGCGCTGTGTTTAACTGGCTATATACACACACCCATGAAAGACGGGCAGGCAGGGCACTGTGTGGAACTGGCTGTGTCCAGTCACCCACGGGAGACGGGTAGGCAGAGCGCTCTGTGGAACTGGCTGTGTCCACACACCCATGGGAGACGGTCATGCACGGCGCTGTGTTGAACTGGGCATGTCCTCACACCCACGGAAAATGGGAAGGTAGGGCCCTGTGTGGAATGGCTGTGTCCACTCACCCACAGGACACGGGCAGGCAGGGCGCTGTGTGAAACTGGCTGTGTCCACTCACCCATGGTAGACGGGCAGGCAGGGCGCTGTGTGGAACTGGCTGTGTCCACTCACCCTCGGGAGACGGGCAGGTAGGGTCCTGTGTGGAACTGGCTGTGTCCACACAAACATGGGAGACGGGCAAGCAAGGTGCTTTGTTTAACTAGCTGTGTCCACACACCCACGGGAGACTGGCAAGCTGGGTGCTGTGTGGAACTGGCTGTGTCCACTCACATATGGGATACAAGTAGGATGTGTGCTGTGTGGAACTGGCTGTGTCAACTCACCCATGGGACACGGGCAGGCAGGGCGCTGTGTGGAACTGGCTGTGTCCACTCACCCACAGGAGACGGGCAGGCAGGGTGCTGTGTTGAACTGGCGATGTCCACACACTATGGGAGACGTGCAGACAGGGCGCTGTGTGGAACTGGCTATGTCTACTCACCCACGGGAGACGGGTAGGCAGGGCGCTGTGTGGATCTGGCTGTGTACACTCACCCATGGGAGACGGGCAGGCAGGGCTCTGTGTGGAACTGACTGCGTACCCACACCCACCTGAGACGAGCAGGAACGGCGATGTGTTTAAATGGCCATGTCCTAACACCCACGGGAGACCGGCAGGCAGGGCGCGGTCTGGATCTGTCTTTGTCAACACACCCACGGGAGTCGGGCAGGCACGGCGCTGTGTGGATCTGACTGTGACCACTCACCCACGGGAGATGGGCAGGCAGGGCACCGTGTGGAACTGGCGGTGTCCACACACCCACGGGAAATGTGCAGACAGGGTGCTGTGTGGAGTTGGGTGTGACCACTCACCCACCGGAGACGGGCTGGTGGGAGCTTTATGGAACTGGCTGTGTCCACTCACCCACGAGAGTTGGGCAGGCAGGGCACTGTGTGGAACTGGCTGTGACCACTCACCCACGGGAGACGGGCAGGCAGTGCGCTGTGTGGAACTGGCTGTGTCCACACTCCCATGGGGGACAGGCTGGCACGGTGCATTGTTGAACTGGCCATGTCCTCACACCCACGGGAGACGGGCAGGCAAGGAGCTGTTTGGAACTGCCTGTGTCCACACACACACGGGAGATGGGCAGGCAGGGCACCGTGTTTAAACTGCTATGTACACACACCCACGGGAAATGGGTAGGCAGGGCGCTGGGTGGAACTGGCTGTGTCCATTCACCCATGGGAGACGGGCAGGCAGGGCACTCTGTGGAACTGGCTCTGTCCACTCACACACGGGAGACGGGCAGTCAGGGTGCTCTGTGGAACTGGCTGTGTCCACACACCCACGGGAGACGGTCATGCACGGTGCTGTGTTGAACTGGGCATGTTTTCACACCCACGGAAAACGGGCAGGTAGGGCGCTGTGTGAAACTGGCTGTGTCCACTCACACACAGGAGATGGGCAGGCAGGGCGCTGTGTGGAACTGGCTGTGTCCACTCACCCATGGGAGACGGGAAGGCATGGCACCGTGTGGAACTAGCGGTGTCCACACACCCATGGAAATGGGCAGGCAGGGCGCTGTGTGGAACCGGCTGTGTCCAGTCACACATGGGAGACGGGCAGGTTGAGTGCTGTGTGGAACTGACTGTGTCCACACACACACGTGAGATGGGCATGCAGGGCACTGTGTTTAATTGGCTATGTCCACACACCCACGGGAAACGGGCAGGCAGGGCACTGGGTGGAACTGGCTGTGTCCACTCACCCATGGGAGACCGGCAGGTAGGGCACTGTGTGGCACTGGCTGTGTCCACTCACCCACTGGAGAGGGGCAGGCAGGGCGCTGTGTTGAACTGGCTGTCTCCAGTCACCCACGGGAGACGGGCAGGTAGGGTGATGTGTGGATCTGGCTGTGTCCACACACTCACGGGAGATGGGCAGGCTGGGCGTGGTGTTGGACTGTCTGTGTCCACTCACCCACAGTCGAAGTGCAGGCAGGGCGCTGTGTGGAACTGGCTGTGTCCAAACACCCACAGGAGACGGGCATGCTGGGGGCTGCGTGGAAATGGCTGTGTTCTGTCACCCATTGGAGACGGGCATGTAGGGAGCTGTGTAGAACTGACTGTGTCCACAAACCCACCGGAGACGGGCAGGCAGGGCACTGTGTTTAACTGGCTGTGTCAACACACCCATGGGAGACGGGCAAGAAGGGCGCTGTGTTTAACTGGCTGTGTCCACACACCCATGTGAGACAGGTAGGCAGAACGCTATGTTGAACTGGCTGTGTCCACTCACCCACGGGAGATGGGCAGGCAGGGCACTGTGTTAAACTGGGTATGTCCACTCACCCACAGGAGACGGGCAGGCAGGGCGCTATGTGTATCTGGATGTGTCCACTCACCCACCAGAGAGGGGTAGTCACGGCACTGTGTGGATCTGGCTGTGTCCACACACCCATTGGAGATGAGCTGGCAGGGTGCTGTGTTGAACTGGCTATGTCCACACACCACGGTAGACAGGCAAGAAGGGCACTGTGTTTAACTGGCTCTGTCCACACACCCACGGGAGATGGGCAGGCAGGGCGCATTGTGGAACTGGCTGTGCCACACACCTACGGGTAATGGGCATACAGGGCGCTGTGTGGAACTGGCTGTGTCCACTCACACACGGGTAATGGGCATACAGGGTGCTCTGTGGAACTGGCTGTGTCCACTCAACCACAGGAGATGGGCAGGCAGGGCGCTGTGTCGAACTGGCCGTCTCCTAACACCCATGGGAGACGTGCAGACAGGGCGCTGTGTGGAACTGGCTGTGTCCACTCAACCATGGGAGACAGGCAGGCAGGGCGCTGGGTGGAACTGGCTGTGTCCACTCACCCACGGGAGACGGGCAGTCAGGGCACATTGTAGAACTGGCTATGCCACACACCCACGGGAGACGGGCAGGCACGTCGCTGTGTGGAATGGCTGTGTCCACACACCCACAGTAGATGGACAGGCATGGGAGGGTTTTTAACTGGTTGTGTACACCGTGTCACAGGAGATGGGGAGTCGGGTCACTGTGTTGAACTGGCTATGTCCACTGACCCATGGGAGAAGGTCACGCACGGTGCTGTGTTGAACTGGCCGCGTTGTCACACCCAAGGGAGTCAGGCATGCAGGGCGCTGTGTGGAACTGGCTTTGTCCACACACCCACGGGAGTCAGGCATGCACGGTGCTGTGTGGAACTGGCAGTTTCCACACACCCACGGGAGCCAGGCAGGCACGGCGCTGTGTTGAACTGGGCGTGTTCTCACACCCACGGGAGACAGGCATGTAGGGCGCTGTGTGGAACTGGCTGTGTCCACTAACCCATGGAAAAGGGGCAGGCACGGCGCTGTGTGGAACTTCCTGTGTCCACACACCCATGGGAGACGGGCATGCAGGGTGCTGTGTGGAACTGGCCATGTCCACTCACCCACGTGAGACAGGCAGGCAGGGCGCTGTGTTGAACTGGCTGTGTCCACTCACCCACGGGAGACGGGAAAGCAGGGCGCTTTGTGGAACTGGTGGTGTCCACTCACTCGCTGGAGAACGGCAGGCAGGGTGCTGTGTGGAACTAGCTGTTTCCACTCACACACTGGAGACGGGTAGTCAGAGCGCTGTGTATAAATGGCTGTGTCCACTCACCATCTGAAGATGGGCAGGCAGGGAACTGTGTTGACCTGGCTATGTCCACACACCCATGGAAGACGGGCATACAGGGTGCTGTGTGGATCTGGCTGTGTCCACTCTCCCACGGTAGATGGGAAGGCAGGGCTCTGTGTGGAACTGGCTGTTTCAACTAACCCACGGGAGACGAGCAGGCATGGCGCGGTTTGGATCTGGCTGTGTTCAAACACACACGGGAGCAGGCAGGCAGGGCGCTGTGTGGAACTGTCTGTGACCACTCCCCCACGGGAGATGGGCACGCAGTGTTCGTTGTGGAATTGGCTGTGTCCAATCACCAACAGGAGATGGGCAGACAGGGCGCTATGTGGAACTGGCTGTGTCCACTCACCCACGGGAGACGGGCAAGCAGGGCGCTGTGTTTAACTTGCTGTGTTCACTCACCCATGGGACACGGGCAGGCATGTTGCTGTGTGAAACTGGCAGTGTCTACTCACCCATGGTGACGGGCAGCCAGGGCGCTGTGTGGAACTGTCTGTGTCTACTAACCCACGGGAGACAGACAGGCAGGGCGCTGTATTGAATTTGCTGTGTCCACTCACCCACGGGAGACGGGCAGGCAGGGCGCTGTGTGGAACTGTCTGTGTCCACTCACCCACGGGAGACAGACAGGCAGGGCGCTGTATTGAACTTGCTGTGTCCACTCACCCACAGGAGACAGACAGGCAGGGCACTGTATTGAACTTGCTGTGTCCACTCACCCACGGGAGATGGGCAGGCAGGGCGCTGTGTTGAATTTGCTGTCTCCACGCACATATGGGAGACAGGGAGGCTGGGTGCTGTGTTGAAATAGCTGTGTCAACTCACCCACCGGAGATGGGGATGTAGCGTGCTGTATTGAACTGGCTGTGTCCACACACCCACGGGTGACGGGATAGCACGGCGCATTGTTTAACTGGCCGTATCCTCACCCCCACGGGAGATGGGCAGGCAGGGTGCGGTGTTGGACTGGCTGTATCCACACACCCACAGGCAACGTGCATGCTGGGTGCTGTGTAGAACTGGCACTGTCCAGTCACCCAGGAGAGACGGGCAGGAAGGGTGCTGTGTGGAACTGGCTGTGTCCACAAATGCACAGGAGATGGGCAGGCAGGGCTCGGTGTGTATCTGGCTGTGTCCACACACCCACGGGAGACAGGCAGGCACGGCGCTGTGTGGAACTGTCTGTAACCACTCACCACGGGAGACAGGCAGGCAGCGCGCTCTGTGGAACTGGCTATGTCCACACACCCATGGGAGACGGGCAGGCAGGGCGCTGTGTGGAACTGGCTGTGTCCACACACCCACGGGAGAGGGGCAGGCAGCGCGCTGTGTGGAACTGGCTGTGTCAACACACCCACGGGTAACGGGCAGCTACGGCGCAGTGTAAAACTCGCTGTGACCACTCACCCACGGGAGATGATCAGGCAGGGTGCTGTGTGGATCTGGCTGTGTCCACTCACCCACGAAGACGGTCAGGCAGGGAGCTGTGTGGAACTGGCTGTGTCCACACACGCACGGGTAACGGGCTAGCACGGCGCATTATTTAACTGGCCGTGTCCTCACCCCCACGGGAGACGGGCAGGCAGGGAGCTGTGTGGAACTGCCAGTGTCCAGTCACCCAAGGGAGACGGACAGGCATGGCACTGTGTGGAACTGGCTGTGTCCACTCACCCACGGGAGACAGGCAGGCACGGTGCTGTGTGGAACTGGCTGTGTCCACACACCTACAGGAGACGGGCAGGCAGGGCGCCGTGTGGAACTGGCTGTGTCCACACACCCACGGGAGAGGGGCAGGCAGCGTGCTGTGTGGAACTGGCTGTGTCAACACACCCATGGGTAACGGGCAGCTACGGCACAGTGTAAAACTCGCTGTGACCACTCACCCACGGGAGATGATCAGGCAGGGCGCTGTGTGGATCTGGCTTTGTCCACTCACCCACGGGAGACGGTCAGGCAGGGAGCTGTGTGGAACTGGCTGCGTCCACACACCCATGGGCAACGGGCATGCTCGGTGCTGTGTGGAACTGCCAGTGTCCAGTCACCCAAGGGAGACGGACAGGCATGGCACTGTGTGGAACTGGCTGTGTCCACTCACCCATGGGAGACAGGCAGGCACGGTGCTGTGTGGAACTGGCTGTGTCCACACACCTACAGGAGACGGGCAGGCAGGGCGCTGTGTGGAACTGGCTGTGTCAACACACCCATGGGTAACGGGCAGCTACGGCGCAGTGTAAAACTCGCTGTGACCACTCACCCACGGGAGATGATCAGGCAGGGCGCTGTGTGGATCTGGCTGTGTCCACTCACCCACGGGAGACGGTCAGGCAGGGAGCTGTGTGGAACTGGCTGTGTCCACACACGCACGGGTAACGGGATAGCTCGGTGCATTGTTTAACTGGCCGTGTCCTCACCCCCACGGGAGATGGGCAGGCAGGGCGCGGTGTTGGACTGGCTGTGTCTGCTCACCCACGGGAGACGAGCAGACAGATCGCTGTGTGGAACTGGCTATGTCCACTCACCCACAGGAGATGGTCAGGCAGGGTGCTATGTGGAACTGGCTGTGTCCACACACCCACGGGAGACGGGCAGGCAGGGCGCTGTGTGGAACTGGCTGTGTCAACACACCCACGGGTAACGGGCAGCTACGGCGCAGTGTAAAACTGGCTGTGACCACTCACCCACGGGAAACGGTCAGGCAGGGTGCTGTGTTGATCTGGCTGTGTCCACTCACCCACGGGAGACGGTCAGGCAGGGAGCTGTGTGGAACTGGCTGTGTCCACACACGCACGGGTAACGGGCTAGCAAGGCGCATTGTTTAACTGGCCGTGTCCTCACCCCCACGGGAGCCGGGCAGACAGATCGCTGTGTGGAACTGGCTGTGTCCACTCACCCACGGGAGACGGGCAGGCAGGGCGCTGTGTGGAACTGGCTGTGTCAACACACCCACGGGAGACGGGCAGGCAGGGCGCTGTGTGGAACTAGCCGTGTCCACACACGCACGGGTAACGGGCTAGCACGGCACATTGTTTAACTGGCCGTGTCCTCACCCCCACGGGAGACGGGCAGGCAGGGCGCGGTGTTGGACTGGCTGTGTCCGCTCACCCACGGGAGACGGGCAGACAGGTCGCTGTGTGGAACTGGCTGTGTCCGCTCACCCATGGGAGAAGGGCAGACAGTTTGCTGTGTGGAACTGGTTGTGTCCACTCACCCACGGGTGACGGTCAGGCAGGGTGCTATGTGGAACTGGCAGTGTCCACACACCCACAGGTGACGGGCTGACATTGCACATTGTTTAACTGGCCGTGTCCTAACCCCCACGGGAGATGGGAAGTCAGGATGTGGTGTTGGACTGGCTGTGACCACTCACCCTCGGGAGACAGTCAGGCAGGGCGCTGTGTGGATCTGGCTGTGTCCACTCACTCACGGGAGACGGTCAGGCAGGGAGCAGTGTGGAAGTGGCTGTCTCCACACACGCATGGGTAACGGGCTAGCACGGTGCATTGTTTAACTGGCCGTGTCCTCACCCCCACGGGAGACGGGCAGGCATGGTGATGTGTGGAACTGGCTTTGTCCACTCAAGAAAGGGAGACGGGCAGGCAGGGCACTGTGTTTTACTGGCTCTGCACTCACCCAAGGGAGACGGGCAGGCAGGGCGCTGTGTTGAACTGGCTGTGTCCACTCACCCACTGGAGACGGGCAGGCAGGGCGCTGTGTGGAGCTGGCCGTCTCCAGTCACTCACGGGAGATGGGCAGGTAGGGTGATGTGTGGATCTGGCTGTGTCCACACACTCACGGGAGATAGGAAGGATGAGCGCGGTGTTGGACTGTCTGTGTCCACTCACCCACAGTCAACGGGCAGGCAGGGCGCTGTGTGGAATTGGCTTTGTCCAAACACCCATGGGAGACAGACATGCTGGGTGCTGTGTGGAGATGGCTGTGTCCTGTCACCCATGGGAGACAGGCATGTAGGGAGCTGTGTGTAACTTGCAGTGTCCACAGACCCACTGGAGACGGGCAGGCAGGGTGCTGTGTTGAACTGGCTATGTCAACACACCCACAGGAGAGGGGCAAGAGGGCGCTGTGTTTAACTGGCTGTGTCCACACACCCATGGGAGACGGGGAGGCAGAACGCTATGTTGAACTGTCTGTGTCCACTCACCCACAGGAGGTGGGCAGGCAGGGCACTGTGTTAAACTGGATATGTCCACTCACCCACAGGAGACGGGCAGGCAGGGCGCTATGTGAATCTGGATGTGTCCACTCACCCACCGGAGACAGGTAGTCACGGCACTGTGTGAATCTGGCTGTGTCCACACACCCTCAGAAGATGGGCAGTCAGGGCGCTGTGTTACTGGCTGTGTCCACACACCCATTGGAGATGGGCTGGCAGGGTGCTGTGTTGAACTGGCTATGTCCACACACCACTGGAGACAGGCAAGAAGGGTGGTGTGTTGAACTGGCTCTGTCCACACACCCACGGGAAACGGGCAGGCAGAGCGCATTGTGGAACGGGCTGTGCCACACACCTACGGAAGATGGGCAGGTACGGCGCTGTGTGAAACTGGCAGTGTCCACACACCCACAGGATACCGACAGGCAGGACGAGATGTGGATCTGCCTGTGTCCACACACCCATGGGAGACTTCAGGCACAGCGCTGTTTTGATCTGGCTGTGTCCACTCACCCACGGGAGACGGGCGGGCAGGGCGCTGTGTGGAACTGGCTGTGACCACACACCCATGGGAGACTGGCTGGCACGGCACATTGTTGACCTGGCCATGTCCTCACACCCACGGGAGATGGTCAGGCAGGGCGTGGTGTTGGACTGGCTATGTCCACTCACCCACGAGAGACGGGCAGGCAGGGTGATGTATGGAACTGGCTGTGTCCACACACCCACGGGAGCCGGGCAGGTAGGGCGCTGTGTGGAACTGGCTGTGTCCACACACCCATGGGCGACGGGCATGCTGGGTGCTGTGTGGAACTGGCTGTGTCCAGTCACACATGGGAGATGGGCAGGTAGGGCACTGTGTTGAACTGGCTGTGTCCACACACCCAATGGAGATGGACAGGCAGGGCACTGGGTGGAACTGACTGTGTCCACTCACCCATGGGAGATGGACAGGCAGTGTGCTGTGTGGTCCTGTCTGTGTCCACTAACACACGGGAGACAGGCAGGCACGGTGCTGTGTTGAACTGGCTGTGTCCACTCACCCACCGGAAACTGGCTGACAGGGTGCTGTGTTGAACTGGCTGTATGACTCACCCACGGGAGACGCGCAGGCAGGGCTCTGTGTGGAACTGGCTGTGTCCACTCAACCAGGGGAGATGGGCAGGCAGGGCACTGTGTGGAACTGGCTGTGTCCACTTAGCCACGGGAGACGGGCAGGCAGGGCACTTTGTTGAACTGGCTGTGTCCTCTCACCCACTGGATATGGGCAGACAGGGCCCTGTGTAGAACGGGCTGTGTCCACTCACCCATGGTAGACGGGCAGGCACGGTGGTGTGTGTAATTGCTGTGTCCACTCACCCACGGGAAATGGGCAGGCAGGCTGCTGTGTGGAACTGGTTGTTTCCACTCACCCACGGGAGACGGGCAGGCAGGGCGCTGTGTTGAACTGGCTATGTCCACACACCCACGGGAGATGGGCAAGAAGGGCGCTGTGTAGAACTGGCTGTTTATACTCCCACGGGAGATGGGCAGGAAGTACGCTGTGTTTAACTGGCCGTGTCCACAAACCCATGAGAGACGGTCAGGCAGGGCCTTGTTTGGAACTGGCTGTGTCCACTCATCCACGGGAGACAGGCAGGCACATTGCTGTGTGTAACTGGCTGTGTCCACTCACCCATTGGAGATGGGCAGTCAGGGCGCTATGTGGAACTGGCTGTGTGCACTCACTCACGAGAGACAGGTAGGCAGGGCGCTGTGTGGAACTGGCTGTGTCCACTCCCCCAGGGGAGACAGGCAGGCATGGTGCTGTGTGGAACTGGCTGTGTCTACTCACCGACGGGAGATGGGCAGGCAGGGTACTATGTGGAACTGGTTGTTTCCACACACCCACGGGAGATGGGCAGGCAGGGTACTATGTGGAACTGGTTGTTTCCACACACCCACGGGAGATGGGCAGGCATGGCGCAGTGTGGAACTGGTTGTTTCCACTGACCCATGGGAGACGGGAAGGCAGGGCGCTGTGTGGAGCTGGCTGTGTCCACTCACCCATGGGAGACGGGCAGGCAGGGGCTGTGTTGAACTAGCTGTGTCCACTCACCCACGGGAGATGGGCATGCAGGGGGCTATGTGGAACTGGCTGTGTACACTCATCCATGGGAGACGGGCAGGCACGGCATTGTGTGGAACTGGCTGTTTACAGTCACCCACGGGAGACGGGCGGGCACGGCTCTGTAAGGATCTGGCTGTGTCCACTCATCCACAGGAGACGGGAAGGCACGGCGCTGTGTTGAACTGGGCGTGTCCTCACACCCACGGGAGACAGGCATGTAGGGCGCTGTGTGGAACTGACTGTGTCCACTCACCCACTGGAGACAGGCAGGCAGGGCACTGTGTGGAAATGGCTGTGCCCACTCACCCTCTGAAGATGGGCAGGCAGGGTGCTGTGTTAAATTGGCTGTGTCCACACACCCACGGGAGACAGGCAAACACGGCGCTGTGTGGAATGGGTGTGCCCACAGACCCACGGGAGATGGACAGGCATGGGAGGGTGTTTAACTGGCTGTATACACCGTGTCACGGGAGACGGGGAGTCAGGTCGCTGTGTTGAACTGGCTATGTCCACTGACCCATGGGAGAAGGTCAGGCATGGTGCTGTGTTGAACTGGCCGTGTTATCACACCCACGGGAGACGGGCAGGCAGGGTGCTGTGTGGAACTGGCTTCGTCCACACACCCACGGGAGATGGGCAGGCAGGGTGCTGTGTGGAACTGTCTGTGTCCACTCACCTACGGGAGATGGGCAGGCAGGGCGCTGTGTTAAACTGGCTATGTCCACTCCCCCACGGGAGACTGTCAGACAGGGCGCTGTGTGGAACTGGCTGTGTCCACTCACTCTCTGGAGACGGACAGGCAGGGCGCTGTGTGGAGATGGCTGTGTTCACGCAGCCACGGGAGATGGGAAGACAGGGTGCTGTGTGGATATGACTGTGTCCACACACCCACGGGAGACGAGTTCGCAGTGCTCTGTGTGGATCTGGCTGTGTCCACCCACCCACTGGAGATGGGCGGGCAGGACACGATGTGGAGCTGGCAGTATCCCCACACCCATGGGACATGGGCAGACAGGGGGCTGTTTGGAACTGGCTGTGTCCACGCACCCACAGGAGACGGGCGTGCAGGGCGTGTTGTGGAACTGGTTGTGTCCACACACCCTCGGGAGACGGGCAGGCAGAGCGTTGTGGGGAACTGGCGGATTCCACACACCCACGGAGACGGGCATGACGGGTACAGTGTGTAACTGGTTGTGTCCACTCACACACAGGAGGTGGGCTGGCAGGACGCTGGGTGGAAATCGCTGTGTTCACACACCCAAGGGAGACAGAAATGCAGGGCACTGTGTGGAACTGGCTGTGTACACACACTCATGGTAGACGGGCAGGCAGGGTGCTGTGTGGAACTGGCTGTGTCCACACACCCACGGGAGATGGGCAGGGTGCTAGTTTGAACTGGCTGTGTCCACACACCCATGGGAGATGGGCAGGCAGGGCGCTGTGTGGAATGGGCTGTGTCCACGCACCTAAGGAGACGGGCAACCATGACTCTGTGTGGAAATACTGTGTCCACACACCCACGGGAGACAAGCAGGCAGGGTGCTGTGTGGAGATGGCTGTGTCCACGCAGCCACGGGAGATGGGAAGACAGGGTGCTGTGTGGATATGACTGTGTCCACACACCCACGGGAGACGGGTTCACAGTGCTCTGTGTGGATCTGGCTGTGTCCACGCACCCACCGGAGATGGGCGAGCAGGACGCGATGTGGAACTGGCAGTGTCCCCACACCCACGGGACACGGGCAGGCAGGGGGTAGTTTGAAACTGGCTGTGTCCACGCACCCACAGGAGACGGGTGTACAGGGTGTGTTGTGGAACCGGTTGTGTCCACACACCCCCGGGAGATGGGCAGGCAGGGCACTGTGTGGAACTGGCGGATTCCACACACCCACAGAGACGGGCATGACGGGTACAGTGTGTAACTGGTTGTGTCCAGTCACACACAGGAGATGGGCTGGCAGGACGCTGGGTGGAACTCGCTGTGTTCACACACCCACGGGAGACAGACATGCAGGGCACTGTGTGGAACTGGCTGTGTCCACACACTCATGGTAGATGGGCAGGCAGGGCGCTGTGTGGAACTAGCTGTGTCCACACACCCATGGTAGACGGGCCGGCTTAGGGTTAGGGTTAGGGTGAGGGTTAGGGTTAGGTTTATGGTTAGGGTTAGGGTCAGGGTGAGGGTGAGGGTGAGGGTTAGGTTTAGGGTTAGGGTTAGGGTTAGAGTCAGGGTTAGGGGTTAGGGTAGCGTTAGGGTTAGGGTTAGGGTTAGGTTTAAGGGTTAGAGTTAGGGTTAGGTTTATGGTTAGGGTGAGGGTGAGGGTTAGGTGAGGGTTAGGGTAAGTGTGATGGTGAGGGTTAGGGTGAGTGTCAGTGTCAGGGTTAGGGTTAGCGTCAGGGTCCGGTTTAGGGTTAGAGTCAGGGTCAGGGTCAGGTTAAGGGTCAGGGTCAGGGTCAGGGTCTGGGTCATGTTCAGGGTTAGGTTTAGGGTCAGCGTTAGGTTCTGGGTCAGGGTCACGGTCTGGGTTAGGGTCAGGGTCATGGTCAGGGTTAGGGTTAGGGTCAGGATCAGGGTCAGTGTCAGGGTTATGGTTAGGGTCAGTGTTAGGTTTAGGTTTATGTTCAGGTTTAGGGTAAGGGTCAGGGTTAGGTTCAGGGTTAGGCTCAGGGTTAGAGTTAGTGGTTAGGTTTAGGGTCAGGGTTAAGGGTTAGGGTAGGGTTAAGGTTAGGGTTAGGGTTAAGGTTAGGGTTAGGGTTATTGTTAGGGTTAGGGTCAGGGTCAGCGTCAGGGTCAGGGTTAGGGTCGGGGTTAGGGTTAGTGTTTTCGTTATGGTTAGGGTTAGGGTTAGGGTCAAGGTTAGGGTTGGAGTTGGGTTGAGGGTTGGGGTTGGCGTTAGAGTTAGGGTAGTTCTTAGGGTTAGGGTTATGGTTGGTGTTAGGAGTACTGTTAGAGTTAGGGTTGGGGTTAGGTTTAGGGTTATGTTTGGGGTTAGGGTTAGGGTTATGGTTGGGGTTAGTGTTAGGGTTGGTGTTAGGGTTAGGGTTAGGGTTAAGGGTTGGGTTTAGTGTTAGGATTAGGGTTATGGTTAGGGTTAAGTGTTAGGGTTAGAATTAGTGTTAGGTTTAGGGTTAAGGTTAGGGTCAGTGTTATGGTTAGGTTTGGGATTAGGGTTAGGGTTGTCGTTAGGGTCAGGCTTAGGGTTGGTGTTGGGGTTAGGTTTGGGGTTGTGGTTAGGGTTAGGGTTAGAGTTAGGGTTAAAGGTTAAGGTTAGGGTTAGAGTTAGGGTTAAGTTTAGGTTTGGAGTTGGGTTTAGGTTTGGGGTTGGCGTTAGGTTTAGGGTAGTTGTTAGGGTTAGTGTTAGTGTTAGGGAGGGTGTTAGGGTTACTGTTAGAGTTAGGGTTGGGGTTAGGATTAGGGTTAGGGTTGGGGTTAGGGTTAGGGTTAGTGTTGGAGTTAAGGTTAGGGTTAGGGTTGGAGTTGGGGTTAAGTTTGGGGTTGGGGTTAGGGTTAGGGTTAGAGTTAAGGTTAAGGGTTAATCTTAGGGGTAGAGTTATGGTTAGCGCTGTGTCCACTCACTCTCTGGAGACAGATCGGCAGGGCGCTGTGTGGAACTAGCTGTGTCCTTTCACCCACGGGATACAGGCAGTCACAGTACTTTGTGTAACTGGCTGTGTCCACTCACCCGTTGGAGTCGGGCAGTCAGGGTGTTATGTGGAATAGGCTGTGTCTACTCACTCACGATAGACGGGTAGGCAGGGCGCTGTGTGGAACTGGCTGTGTCCACTCTCCCAGGGGAGACGGGCAGGCATGGCGCTGAGTGGATCTTGCAGTCTCCACTCTGCCACTGGAGACAGAGAGGCAGTGCGCTGTGTTGAAATGGCTGTGTCCACACAACCACGGGAGACGGGCAGGGTGCTAGGTGGAACTGGCTGTGTCCACACACCCATGGGAGATGGGCAGGCAGGGCGCTATGTGGAATGGGCTGTGTCCACACACCTAAGGAGACGGGCAACCATGACTCTGTGCGGAAATACTGTGTCCACACACCCACGGGAGACATGCAGGCAGGGTGCTATGTGGAGATAGCTGTGTCCACGCAGCCACGGGAGATGGGAAGACAGGGTGCTGTGTGGATATGACTGTGTCCACTCACCCATGGGAGACGGGTTCACAGTGCTCTGTGTGGATCTGGCTGTGTCCACGCACCCACCGTAGATGGGTGAGCAGGACGCGATGTGGAACTGGCAGTGTCGACACACCCACCGGACACAGGCAGGCAGGGGGTTGTTTGGAACTGGCTGTGTCCACGCACCTGCAGGAGATGGGTGCGCAGGGCGTGTTGTGGAACTGGTTGTGTCCACACACCCACCAGAGAAGGGCAGGCAGGGCGTTGTGTGGAACTGGCGGATTCCTCACACCCACGTAGACGGGCATGATGGGTACAATGTGTAACTGGTTTTGTCCAGTCACACACAGGAGGTGGGCTGGCAGGATGCTGGGTGGAAATCGCTGTGTTCACACACGCACGGGAGACAGACCCGCAGGGCACTGTGTGGAACTGGCTGTGTCCAAACACTCATGGTAGACGGGCAGGCAGGGCGCTGTGTGGAACTGGCTATGTCCACTCACCCACGGGAGACGGGCATGCTGGGTGCTGTGTGGAACTGGCTATGTCCACACACCCACGGGAGATGGGCAGGCAGAACGCTGTGTGGAACTAGCTGTGTCCACTCACCCAAGGTAGACGGGCAGGCACAGTGCTGTGTGTAACTGGCTATGTCCACTCACCCAATGGAGACGGGCAGTCAGGGCGCTGAGTGGAACTCGCTGTGTCCACTCACCCACTGGAGATGACAGGCAGGGCGCTGTGTTGAACTGGTGTATCCACACACCCAAGGGAGACGGGCAGGCTGGGCGCTGTGTGGAACTGACTGTGTCCACACACCCATGGGAGACGGGTAGTCAGGGCCTTGTGTTGAACTGACCGTGTCCACACACTCATGGGAGACGGGAAATAGGGTGCTGTATGGAACAGGGTGTGTCCACACAGTCAAGGGAGACGGGCAGTCAGAGTGCTGTGTTGAACTGGCCATGTCGACACACCGATGTGAGATGGGCAGACAGGGCGCTGTGTGGAACTGGCTGTGTCCACTCACCCACGGGAGATGGGCAGGCATGGTGCTGTGTGGAACTGGTCGTTTCCCTTCACCCACGGGAGACGGGCAGGCTCGGTGCTGTGTGGAACTGGCTATGTACACACACCCAAGGGAGATGGGCAGGCGGTACGCTGTGTGGAACTGGCTGTGTCCACACACCCACGGGAGACGGGCAGGGTGCTAGGTGGAACTGGCTGTGTCCACTCACCCACGGGAGATGGGCAGGCAGGATGCTGTGTGGAACTGGTCATTTCCCTTCACCCACGGGAGACGGGCAGGCTCAGTGCTGTGTTGTACTGGCTTGTTCCACTCACCCACGGGAGACGGGCAGGCAGGGAGCTGTGTGGAACTGGCTGTGTCCTCTCACCCACGGGAGACGGCCATGCAGGGCGCTGTGTGCAACTTGCTGTGTCCACTCTGCCACTGGAGACAGACAGGCAGGGCGCTGTGTGGAACTGGCTGTGTCCACTCATCCACGGGAGACGGGCAGGCACTGCGCTGTGTGGATCTGGCTGTGTCCACTCAATCAAGGGAGATGGGCAGGAAGGGCACTGTGTGGAACTGGCTGTGTCTACTCACCCATGGGAGACGGATTGGCATGGCGCTGTGTGGAACTGGCTGTGTCCACTCACCCATGGAAGATGGGCAGGTAGAGTGCTGTGTGGATCTGGCTGTGTCCACACACCCTTGGAAGATGGGCACGTTGGGCGCTGTGTGGAACTGGTTGTGTCCACACACCCATTGGAGACAGGCAGGCAGGGCGTGGTGGATATGTGTGGATCTGTGTGGATCTGTGTGGATCTGGCTGTGTCCACACACTCACGGGAGATGGGCAGGCAGGGCGTGGTGTGGAACTGGCTGTGTCCACTCATCGATGGAAGATGGGCAGGTAGGCTTCTGTGTGGATCTGGCTGTGTCCACACACCCACGGGAGATGGGCAGGCAGGGCGTGGTGGGGAACTGGCTGTGTCCACTCATCGATGGAAGACTGGCAGGTAGGCTGCTATGTGGATCTGGCTGTGTCCACACACTCACGGGAGTCGGGCAGGCAGTGCGTGGTGTTGGACTGGCTGTGTTCACACACCCACAGGAGACAGGCATGCTGTGTGCTGTGTCGACTGGCTGTGTCCACTCACCCTTGGGACACGGGCAGGCAGGGCGCTATGCGGTACTGGCTGTGGCAACTTACCCATGGAAGACGGGCAGGCAGGGCGCTGTGTGGAACTGGCTGTGTGGAACTGGCTTTGTCCACTCACCCATGGAAGACGGGCAGGCAGGGTGCAGTGTGGAACTGGCTGTGTCCACTCACCCACGGGAGATGGGCAGGTACAGTGCTGTGTTTAACTGGCTGTGTCCACACACACATGGAAGATGGGCAGGCAGGGCACTGTGTTGAACTGGCGTGTCCACACACTCATGGGAGATGGGAAGACAGGGCACTGTGTGGAACTGGGTGTGTCCACACATCCACGGGAGACAGGTTCTCGGGCCTTGTGTGGAACTAGCTGTGTCCACTCACCCACGGGAGATGGTCCGCCAAGGCGCTGTGTCGAACTGGCTGTGTCCACTCATCCACGGGAGACAGCCAGGGAGAATGCTGTGTTGAACTGGCTGTGTTCACACACCGACGGGAGACGGGCAGGCACGGCGCTGTGTTGAACTGGCCGTGTCCTCACAGCCACAGGAGACGGGAAGGCAGGGTGCTGTGTGGAACTGGCTGTGTCCACTCACCCACGGGAGATGGCCAGGTAGGGTGCTGTGTTGATCTGGCTGTGTCCACTCACCCACGGGAGATGGGCAGGCACGGCACTGTGTTGAATTTGCTTTGTCCACTCATCCACCAGAGACGGGCAGTAAGGACGCTGTGTGGAACTGGCTCTGTCCACACAACCACGGGAGATGGGCATGCACGGTGCTGTTTTGGACTGGCTGTGTCCTCACACCCACGGGATACATGCAGGCAAGGCGCAGTGTTGAACTGGCTATGTCCAATCACCCACGGGAGATGGGCATGCTTGGTGCTCTGTGGAACTGGCTGTGTCTACTCACCCACGGGAGACGGGCATGTATCACGCTGTGTAGAACTGTCTGTGTCCAGACACCCACGGGAGACGGGCAGGTATGGTGCTATGTGGATCTGGCTGTGTCCACACACCCACAGGAGAGAGGAGGGCAGGGCGTTGTGGGGATCTGGTTGTGTCCACTCACCCATGGGAGACAGGCAGGCAGGGCACGGTGTGGATCTGGCTGTGTCCACTCATCCATGGGAGATGAGCAGGCAGCACGCTGTGTGGAACTGGCTGTGTCCACTCACCGATGGGAGACGGGCAGGCAGGGCATAGTGGGGATCTAGCTGTGTCCACTCACCCACAGGAGACGGGCAGGCAGCGCGCTGTGTGGAACTGGCTGTGTCCCCTCACCCATGGGAGACGGGTAGGCAGGGTGCTGTGTGGAACCGGCTGTGTCCACACACCAACGTGAGATGGGCAGACAGAGCGCTGTTTAGTATTGGCTGTTTACACACACCCACGCGAGACGGGCAGGCAGAATGCTGTGTGGAACTGTCTGTGTCCACTCACCCACGGGAGACGGGCAGGCAGGGCGCTGTGTGGATCAGGCTGTGTCCACACTCCCATGGGAGACCGTCAGGCTGGGAGCTGTCTTGAACTGGCTGTGTTCACTCAGCCATGGGAGAGGGGCAGGCAGGGCGCTGTGTTGTTCTGGCTGTGTGCAGACACTCCTGGAAGATGGGCAGGTAGGGCACAGTGTGTAACGGGCTCTGTCCACTCACCCACTGGACATGGACAGGCAGGGCCCTGTGTGGATCTGGCTGTGTCCACATACCCACGGATGATGGGCAGGAAGGGCGCTGTGTGGAACTGGCTCTGTCCAATCACTGATGGGAGATGGGCAGGCAGCGCGCTGTGTGGAACTGTCTGTGTCCACACACCCACAGGAGACGGGCAAGCAGGGTGCTGTGTGGAACTGGCTATGTTACTCACCCACGGGAGAAGTGAAGGCAGGGCACTGTGTGGAATTGGCTGTGTCCACACACCCATGGGAGATGTGCAGGCAGCGCCCTGTGTGGATCTGGCTGTGTCCACTCACCCACGGGAGACAGGCAGGCAGCGCGCTGTGTGCAACTGGCTGTGTCCACTCACCCACGGAAGACGGGCAGGCAGCACACTGTGTGGATCTGTCTGTGTCCACACCCCAATGTGAGACCAGCAGCCTGGGCACTGTGTTGAAAAGGCTGTGTCCACTCAGCCACGAGAGGCGGGCAGGCAGGGCACTGTGTTGAACTGGCTGTGTCCACTCACCCACGGGAGAGGTGCATGTAGGGCGGGGTGTGGAACTGGAGGTGTCCACAGACTCACGGGATATTGGCAGACAGGGAGTTGTTTGGAAGTGGCTGTGTCCAGACACTCGTGGGAGACAGACAGTCAGGGCGCTGTGTGGAACTGCCTGTGGCCACTCAACCACGGGAGACGGGCAGGTAGGGCACTGCGTTGAACTGGCTGTGACCATGAAACCAAGAAAAACGGGCAGGCAGCATGCTGTGTGGAACTGGCTGTGTCCGTTCACCCTCAGAAGACGGGCAGGCAGGGCCCTGTGTGGATAAGGCTGTGTCCACTCATCCACACGAGACAGGCAGGCAGGGCGCTGTGTGGAACTGGCTGGGTCCACTCACCCATGGGAGACGGGCAGGCAGGGCACTGTGTGGAACTCGCTGAGTCCACTCACCCACGGGAGTCGGGCAGGCAGGGCGCTGAACGGATCTGGCTGTGTCAACACAACAAGGGGAGATGGGCAGGCAGCGCGCTGTGTGGAACTGGCTGTGTCCACTTACCCACGGGGTACGGGCAGGCTCGGTGATGTGTGGAAGAGGCTGTGTCCACTCACTCACGGGAGACGTTCATGAAGGTCACTGTGTTGAAGTGGCTGTGTCCACACACCCACGGGGGATGGGAAGGGAGGGCGCTGTGTGGAACTGGCTGTGTCAACTCACTCATGGGAGACGGGCAGTCAAGGTGCTGTGTGGAACTGGCTATGTCCACTCACCCACGGGAGACGGACAGTCAGGGCGCTGTGTGGAACTGGCTGTTTCCAATAACTCACGGAAGCCGGGAAGGCACGGCGCTGTGTTGAACTGGACGTGTCCTAACACCCACTTTAGCTGGGCAGGCAGAGCACTGTGTGGAACTGGCTTTGTCCACACACCAACGGGAGACAGACAGGCTGGGTGCTGTGTGGAACTGGCTGTGTCGACTTACCCACAGGAGACGGGCAGGGACGGCGCTGTGCTGATCTGGCCGAGTCCACACAACCATGGGAGACGGGCACTCAGGGCGCGGTGTGGAACTGGCTGTGTCCACACACTCACGGGAGACGGGCAGGCAGGGCGCTGTGTTGAACTGGCTGTGTCCACACACTCACGGGAGACGAGTAGGCAGGGCACTGTATGGAACGGGCTCTGTCCAATCTCCCACGGGAGATGGGCAGGCACCGCATTTTTGGAACTGGTTTGTCCACTCATCCACGGGAGACGGGCAGGCAGGGCGTGGTGTGGAACTGACTGTGTACAGAAACCCATGGGAGACGGGCAGACAAGGCGCTGTGTGGAACTGGCTGTGTACACTCACCCAGGGGAGACGGGCATTCAGGGCGCAGTATGGAATTAGCAGTATCCAATCACCCACGAGAGACCGGCAGGCACGGTGCTGTGTAGAACTGGCTATGTCCACTCACCGACGGGAGACGGGCAGGCAGGGCGCAGTGTGGACCTGGCTGTTTCCACTCACCCACGGGAGACGGGTAGGGACGGTGCTGTGTTGAATTGGCTGTGTCCACTCACCCACGGGAGACGGGCAGGCAGGGCGCTGTGTGGAACTGGCTGTGTCCACTCACCATTGGGAGATGGGTAGGCACGGCGCTGTGTGGAACTGGCTGTGTACACTCACCGACGGGAAATGGGCAGGCAGGGCGCAGTGTGGACCTGGCTGTTTCCACTCACCCACGGGAGACGGGTAGTCACAGCACTGTGTGGAACTGGCTGTGTCCACTCACCCATGGGAGACGGGCAGGCAGGGTGCTGTGTGGAACTGGCTGTGTCCACTCACCCTTGGGAGATGGGTAGGCACGGCGCTGTGTGGAACTGGCTGTGTACACTCACCCATGGGAGACAGGCAGGTAGGGTGCTGTGTTGAACTGGCTCTGTCCACACACCCACGCTAGAAGTGCAGGCACAGTGCTGTGTTGAACTGTCTCTGTCCACACAACCACGGCAGACGAGCATGCTGGGTGCTGTGTGGAACAGGCTGTGTCCACTCACCCATGGGATACGGGCAGGCACGGCATTGTTTGGAACTCGCTGTGTCCACTCATATTTGAGACAGGCAGGCAGGGTGCTGTGTGGAACTGGCTGTGTCCAGTCTCCCAAGGGAGACGAGCAGGCAGGGCACGGTGTGGAACTAGCTGTGTCTAAAAAGCCACGGGGGACGGGCAAGCACGGTGCAGTATGGAACTGGCTCTGTCCACTCACCTTGGGAAACGGGCAGCCTGGGTGATGTGTGGAACAGGCTGTGTCCACTCACCCACGGGAGACGGGCAGACATGGCGCTGTGTTGAACTGGCTGTGTCCACACACTCACAGGAGACGGGCAGGCAGGGCACTATGTGGAACTGGCTGTGTCCTCACACCCACGGGAGGCGGGCAGGTAGTGCGCTGTGTGGAACTGGCTGTGTCCACTCACCCATGGAACACGGGCAGGCATGAGGCTGTGTTGAACTGGCTGTGTCCTCACACCCACGGGAGACGACCAGGCAGGGCGCAGTGTGGACCTGGCTGTGTCCACTCACCCACGAGAGATGGGCAGGCAGGGCGCTGTGTGGAACTGGCTGTGTCCACTCACCCTTGGGGCACGGGTAGGCACAGCACTGTGTGGAACTGGCTGTGTACACTCACCCATGGGAGACAGGCAGGTAGGGTGCTGTGTTGAACTGGCTCTGTCCACACACCCACGCTAGAAGTGCAGGCACAGCGCTGTTTTGAACTGTCTCTGTCCACACAACCACGGCAGACGGGCATGCTGGGTGCTGTGTGGAACAGGCTGTGTTCACTCACCCATGGGATACAGGCAGGCACGGCGCTGTGTTGAACTGGCTGTGTCCACACACCCACAGGAGACGGGCAGGCAGTGCACTGTTTGGACCTGGCTGTGTCCACACACCCACGGGAGACAGGCAGGCAGGGCGCTGTGTGGAACGGGCTGTGTCCACTCACCCACGGGAGACGGGCAGGCACGGCGTTGTTTGGAACTGGCTGTGTCCACTCACATTCAGGAGACAGGCAGGCAGGGTGCTGTGTGGAACTGGCTGTGTCCAGTCTCCCAAGAGAGAAGAGCAGGCAGGGCACGTTGTGGAACTGGCTGTGTCCAAAAAGCCTCGGGAGACGGGAAAGCACGGCGCAGTGCGGAACTGGCTCTGTCCACTCACCTTGGGAGACGGGCAGGCTGGGTGATGTGTGGAACAGGCTGTGTCCACTCACCCATGGGAGACGGGCAGACATGGTGCTGTGTTGAATTGGCTGTGTCCACACACTCACAGGAGACGGGCAGGCAGGGCGCTATGTGGAACTGGCTGTATCCTCACACCCACGGGAGACAGGCAGGTAGTGCGCTGTTGGAACTGGCTGTGTCCACTGACCCACGGAGGATGGGCAGGCACGAGGTTGTGTTGAACTGGCGTGTCCTCACACCCACGGGAGACGGCCTGGCAGGGCGCAGTGTGGAATTGGCTGTGTCCACTCACCCACGGGAGACGTGGAGGCAGGGCGCTTTGTGGAACTAGCTGTGTCCACACACCCATGGGAGACTGGCAGGCAGGGTGCTGTGTGGAACTGGCTGTGTCCACAAACCCACGGGAGACGGGTAGGCAGGGTGCCGTGTGGAACTGGCTGTGTCCACTCATCCACGGGAAATGGGCAGGCAGGGCGCTGTGTTTAAATGGCTGTGTCCACTCACCCATGGGAGATGGGCAGGCAGGGGGCTGCGTGGAACTGGCTGTGTCCACACACACGCGGGAGACGGGCAGGCACGGCGCTGTGTGGAACTGGCTGTGTTCACTCACCCACGGGAGACCAGCAGGCACGGCGCTGTGTTAGTGGCTGTGTCCACACACCTACTTCAGACGGGCGGCAGGGTCCTGGGTTGAACTGGCTGTGTCCATACACCCACAGGAGACGGGATGGCAGGGCGCTCATGGAACCCCCTGTGTCCACACACCCACGGGAGATTGGCAGGCAGGGCGCTGTGTGGAATGGGCTGTGTCCACTCACCGACGGGAGACGGGCAGGCTGGCTGCTGTGTGGAACTGGCTGTGTCCACACAAACATGGGAAATGGGCAAGCAAGGCTCTTTGTTTAACTGGCTGTCTCCACACACCCACGGGAGACGGTCATGCACAGCGCTGTGTTGAACTGGGCAAGTTTTCACGCACACGGAAAACGGGCAGGTAGGGCACTGTGTTTAATGGCTGTGTCCAATCACCAACGGGAAACGGGCAGGCAGGGCACCGTGTGAAACTGGCTGTGTCCACTCACCGACAGGAGACGGGCAGGCAGGGTGCTGTGTGGAACTGGCAGTGTCCATTCACCCACGGGAGATGGGAAGTCACGGCGCTGTGTGGATCTGACTGTGACCACTCACCCACGGGAGACGGGCAGGCAGAGCACCGTGTGGAACTGGCTGTGTCCACACACCCACGGAAATGGCCAGGCAGGGCGCAGTGTGGAACTGGCTGTGACCAATCACCCACGGGAGACGGGCAGGTGGGCGCTGTGTGGAACTGGATTTGTGCACTCACCCACAGGGGACGGGCAGGCAGGGCGCTGTGTGGAACCGGCTGTGTCCAGTCACACATGGGAGACGGGCAGGTTGGGCACTGTGTGGAACTGGCTGTGTCCACACACCCACGGGAGATGGGCAGGAAGTGCGCTGTGTTGAACTGGCTGTGTCCACTCACCCACTGGAGATGGGCAGCAAGACGCTGTGTGGAACTGGCTGTGCCCACTCACCCACAGGAGACAGTCAGGTAGTGTGCTGTGTTTCACTGGCCATGTCCACACAGCCATGGGAGACGAGCAGGCAGGGCGCTGTGTGGAACTGGCTGCGTCCACTACCAACCGTTGACAGGCAGGCAGGGCGCTGTGTGGAACTGGCTGTGTCCACTCACCCATGGTAGACGGGCAGGTACCTCGCTGTGCTAATTGGCTGTGTCCACTCACCCACGGGAGACGGGCATGCAGGGTTCGTTGTGGAATTGGCTATGTCCAATCACCAACAGGAGATGGCAGGCGCTGTGTGGAACTGGCTGTGTCCACTCACCCACGGGAGATGGGCAAGCACGGCACTGTGTTTAACTTGCTGTGTCCACTCACCCATGGGACATGGGCAGGCATGGTGCTGTGCGGAACTGGCTGTGTCTACTCACCCACTGTGACGGGCAGGCAGGGCGCTGTGTGGAACTGTGTGTTTCTACTCACCCACAGGAGATGGGCAGGCAGGGCCCTGTGTGGAACTGGCTGTGTCCACACACCCATGGGCGACAGGCATGCTGGGTGCTGTGTGGAACTGGCAGTGTTCAGTCATCCACAGGAGACAGGCAGCCACGGTGGTGTGTGGAACTGGCTGTGTCCACACACCCACGGGGGATGGGCAGGCAGGGCGCCGTGTGGAACTGGCTGTGTCCACACATCCACGGGTAACGGGCAGGTACGGCACAGTGTGGAACTGGCTGTGACCACTCACCCATGGTACACAGGCAGACAGGGCGCTGTGTGGATCTGGCTGTGTCCACTCACCCACGGGAGACGATCAGGCAGGGAGCTGTGTGGAACTGGCTGTGTCCACACACCCACGGGTGACGGGCTAGCACAGCGCATTGTTTAACTGGCCGTATCCTCACCCCCAAGGGAGACGGGCAGGCAGGTCGCTGTGTGGAACTGGCTGTGTCCACACACCCACTGGCGACGGGCATGCTAGGTGCTGTGTGGAACTGGAAGTGTCCAGTCACCCAAGGGAGATGGGCAGGCAGGGCGCTATGTGGAACTGGCTCTGTCCACTCACCTACAGTAGACAGGCAGGCACGGTGCTGTGTGGAACTGGCTGTGTCCACACACCCACGGGAGACGGGCAGGCAGGGCACCGTGTGGAACTGGCTGTGTCCACACAACCACGGGAGACGGGCAGGCAGCGTGCTGTGTGGAATTGGCAGTGTCAACACACCCACAGGTAACGGGCAGGTACGGCGCAGTGTGGAACTGGAAGTGACCACTCACCCACGGGAGATGGTCAGGCAGGACGCTGTGTGGATCTGGCTGTGTCCACTCACCCAAGGAAAATGGGCAGGCAGGTCGCTGTGTGGATCTGGCTGTGTTCACACACACACGGGCGATGGGCATGCTGGGTGCTGTGTGGAACTGGCACTGTCTAGTCACCCACGGGAGACGGGCAGGCCGGGCGCTGTGTGGAACTGGCTCTGTCCACTCACCCATGGGAGATGGGCAGGCACGGCCCTGTGTGGAACTGGTTGTGTCCACACACCCACGGGAGACAGGCAGGCAGGGCTCAGTGTGAATCTGGCTGTGTCCACACACCCATGGGAGACGGGCAGGCACGGCGCTGTGTGGAACTGGCTGTATCCACTCACCACGGGAGACGGACAGGCAGGGCGCTGTGTTAAACTGGCTGTGTCCACACACCCACAGGAGACGGGGATCCTGGGTGCTGTGTGGAACTTGCTGTGTCCAGTCACCCACAGGAGACTGGCACGCAGGGCACTGTGTTAAACAGGCTTTGTCTACACACCCACGTGTGACGGGCTGGCAGGGCGCTGTGTGGAACTTGCTGTGTCCACTCACCCACGAAAGACGGGCAGGCAGGGTGCTGTGTTGAACTGGCTGTGTCAACTAACCCACAAGAGACGGACAGGCACGATGCTATGTGGAACTGGCTGTGTCGACTCACCCACGGGAGACGGGTAGGTAGGGTGCTGTGTTGAACTGGCTGTGTCCACTCACCCATAGGAGATGGGCAGGCAGGGCACTGTGTGGAGCTGGCTATGTCCACTCACCCATCGGAGACGGGCATGAAGGGAGCTGGGTTGAACTGGCTGTGTCTACTCAGCAACGGGAGACGGGCAGGCACGAAGCTGTGTGGAACTGGCTGTGTCCACACACCCACGGGAGAAGGGCTGGCAGGGCGCGGTGTGGATCTGGCTGTGTCCACCCACCCACGGGAGATGGGCAGGCAGGGCGCCGTGTGGAACTGGCTGTGTCCACACACCCACAGGAGACAGGCAGGTACGGCGCAGTGTGGAACTGGCTGTGTCCACTGACCCACGGGAGATGGACCGGCTGGGCGTTGTTTGGAAACAGCTGTGTCCACACACCCATGGGAGACGTGCAGACAGGGCGTTGAGTGGAACAGGCTGTGTCCACTCACCTACCGGAGACGTGTAATCACGGCACTGTGTGGATCTGGGTGTGTCCACTCACCCACGGGAGACTGGCAGTCATAGCGCTGTGTTACTGGCTGTGTCCACACACCCACTGGAGACAGGCAAGCAGGGTGCTGTGTTGAACTGGCTATGTTCACACACCACAGGAGACGGGAAAGAAGGGCGCTGTGTTTAACTGGCTGTGTCCAAACAGCCACGGGAGATGGGCAGGCATTGTGCATTGTGGAACTGGCTGTGACACACACCCATGGAAGATTGGAAGGCACGGCGCTGTGTGGAACTGGCATTGTCCACACACCCACGGGAGACCAGCAGATAGGACGCGGTGTGGATCTGGTTGTGTCCACACACCCCCGGGCGACAGGCATGCTGGGTGCTGTGTGGAACTAGCTGTGTCCAGTCACACAATGGAGACGGGCAGGTAGGGCGCTGTGTGGAACTGGCTGTCTCCACACACCCACGGGAGATGGGCAAGCAGGGCGCTGTGTTTCACTGGCTATGTCCACACACCCATGGGACATGGGAAGGCAGGGTGCTGGGTGGAACTGGCTGTGTACACTCACCCATGGGAGACGGGCAGGCAGGGCGCTGTGTGATCTAGGCTGTGTCCACTAACACACAGGAGATGGGCAGTCAGTGCGCTGTGTTGAACTGGATTTGTCCACTCACCTACCGGAGACTGGCTGGCAGGGCGCTGTGTAAAACTGGGTGTGTGACTCACCCACGGGAGACGGGCAGGCAGGGCACTGTGTTGAAATGGCCGTGACCACACACCCATGGGAGACGGGCAGACAGGGCACTGTGTAGAACTGGCTGTGTCCACACACCCACGGGAGACAGGCAGACATGACGCTGTCTTGAACTGGCTGTGTCCACTCACCCACGGTAGATAGGCAGGCAGTGCACTGTGTTGTACAGGTTGTGTCCACACATCCACATGAGACAACCAGGCACGGCGCTGTGTGTAACTGGCCATGTTCTCACACCCACGGGAGACGGGCAGGCAGGGGGCTGTGTGGAACTGGCTGTGTCTACTCCCCCATGGGATACAGGCAGACAGGACGCTGTGTGGAACTGGCTGTGTCCACACACCCATGGGAGACGGGCAGGCAGGGCTCTGTCTGGTACTGGCTGTGTCCACTCACCCACGGCAGATGGGCAGGCAGGGCGCTGTGTGGAAGTGGCTGTGTATAGTCACCCACGGGAGACGGGCAGGCAGGGCGCTGTTGGAACTGGCTGTGTCCACTCACCCACGGGAGACGGCCCACCAAGGAGCTGTGTTGAACTAGCTGTGTCCATTCACACACGGGAGACGGGCAGGCAGGGCGTCGTGTTGAACTGGCAGTGTCCCCACACGCACGAGACATGGGCAGGCAGGGGGTTGTTTGGAATTGGCTGTGTCCACGCACACACAGGAGACGGGCGCGCAGGGCGTGTTGTGGAACTGGTTGTGTCCACACACCCACGTGAGACGGGCAGGCAGGGCGCTGTGTGGAACTGGCAGATTCCACACACCCACGGAGAAGGGCATGTCGGGTACAGTGTGTAACTGGTTGTGTCCACTCACACACAGGAGAGGGGCTGGCAGGACGCTGGGTGGAACTCGCTGTGTTCACACACCCACGGGAGACAGACATGCAGGGCACTGTTTGGAACTGGCTGTGTCCACACACTCATGTTAGACGGGCAGACAGGGCGCTGTGTGGAACTGGCTGTGTCCACACACCCACGGTAGACAGGCAGGGTAGGGTTAGGGTTAGGGTGAGGGTGAGGGTTAGGGTTAGGGTTAGGGTGAGGGTGAAGGTTAGGGTTAGGGTTACGGTCAGGGTTAGGGGTTAGGGTAGGGTTAGGGTTAGGGTTAGAGTTAAGGGTTAGGGTTAGGGTTAAGTGTTAGGGTTAGGTTTGAATTAAGGTTAGGTTTAGGGTTAGGGTTAGGGTTGGAGTTAGGGATGGGATTGGGGTAGGTTTAGGGTTGGGGTTAGGGTTGGGCTTAGGGTTAGGATTGGGGTTAGGGTGACGGTTAGGGTTTGGGTTGGGGTTTGGGTTGGGGTAGAGGTTAGGGTTAAGTTTGGGGTTAGTGTTAGGGTTAGTGTTAGGGTTGGGGTTGTGGTTAGTGTTAGGGTTTGGGTTAGGGTCAGGGTCAGGGTCCGGGTCAGGGTTAGGGTTAATGTCTGGGTTAGGGTTAGGGTTGGCGTTAGGTTTAGGGTTGGGCTTAGGGTCAGGGTTAGGGTTGGAGTTGGGGTTAGGGTTGGGGTTGAGGTTAGGGTTAAGGTAGGTGTTAGGGTTAGCATTAGGGTTGAAGTTAGGGATGGGGTTAGGGTTATTGTTAGAGTTACGGTTTGGGTTTAGGATTAGGGTTAGGGTTGGGGTTAGGGTTAGGGTTAGAGTTGGGGTTAGGGTTAGGATTATGGTTGGGGTTAGGGCTAGGGTTAGTGTTAGGGTTAGGGTTAAGAGTTGGTGTTAGGGTTAAGTTTAGGGTTAGGGAAAGTGTTAGGGTTAGGGTAAGTTTTAGGGTCGGGGTTAGATTTAGGGTTGGGGTGTGGGTTAGGTTTGGGTTTAGGGTCAGAGTTAGGGTTTGAGTTCGGGTTAGGGTTAGGGTTAGTGTTAGGGTTAAGGTTAGGGGTAGCGTTAGGGTGAGGGTGAGGGTTAGGGTGAGGGTTAGTGTTATGGTGTGGTTTAGGGCTAGGTTGAGTGTCAGGGCAGAGTTAGGGTTAGGGTCAGGGTTAGGGTTAGGGTTAGGGTTACGGAGTGTTTTAGGGTTATTGTTAGTGTTGGGGTTAGGGTTAGGGTTGGGATTAGGGTTAGGGTTAGGATTAGGGTTAGGGTTGTGGTTATGGTTAGGGTTCGGGTTGGTGTTAGGGTTAGGGATGGGGTTAGGGTTAGTGTTGTGGTTAGGGTTAGGGTTAGGGTTGGGGTTAGGTTTCTGGTTAGGGTTAGGGTTGGGGTTAGGTTTAAGGATTGGGATTAGGGTAGGATTAGGGTTAGGTTTGGGGTTAGGCTTAGGGTTAGGGTTGGTGTTAGGGTTAGGGTTAGTGTTAGGGTTAGGGTTGGGGTTAGGGTTAGTGTTGTGGTTAGGGTTAGGGTTAGGGTTGGGGTTAGGTTTCTGGTTAGGTTTAGGGTTGGTGTTAGGGTTAAGGATTGGGATTAGGGTAGGATTAGGGTTAGGTTTGGGGTTAGGCTTAGGGTTAGGGTTGGTGTTAGGGTTAGGATTAGTGTTAGGGTTAGGATTAGGTTTAGGATGAGTATTCGGGTTTCGGTTAGGCTTAGGGTTAGGTTTAGGGCTAGGGTTAGAATTAAGGTTAGGTTTAGGGTTAAGGTTAGGGTTAAGTTTGGAGTTAGGGAGGGGGTTAGAGTTAGGGTTATGGTTAGGGTTGGGGTTAGGCTGAGGCTTGGGGTTAGTGTTACGGTTAGGTTTAGGGTTAGGCTTAGGGTTAGGGTTAGAGTTAGTGTTGGGTTAGGGTTAGAGATAGGGTTAGGGTAGGAGTTAGTGTTACGGTTAGGGTCGGGTTCAGGGTCAGGATAAGTGTCAGGGTCAGGGTTAGGGTTAGGTTTTGGGTAAGGGTTAGGGTTGGGGTTATGGTTAGGGTTTCGATCAGGGTCAGGATTTGGTTTAGGGTTAGGATTAGGGTTGCGGTTAGGGTTGGGGTTAGGGTTAAGGGTTGGGATTTGGGTACGGTTAGGGTTAGGTTTGGGGTTAGGGTTAGGGTTAGGATTAGGGTTAGGGTTGGTGTTAGGGTTAGGGTTGGGGTTAGGATTAAGCGTTTGGATTAGGGTAGGGTTAGTTTTAGGGTTGGGCTTAGGGTTAAAATTAGGGTTGGTGTTAGGGTTAGGGTTAGGGTTGGAGTTAGTGTTAGGGTTAGTGTTGGGGTTAGGGTTAGTGTTAGGCTTGGGGTTAGGGTTAGGGTTTGGGTTAGGGTTAGGTTTGGGTTTAGAATTAGGGTTACAGTTAGGGTTAAGGGTTAGGTTTATGGTTAGTATTATGGTTAGGGTTATGGTTAGGGTTTTGGTTGGGTTTCTGGTTAGCGTTAGGTTTGGGGTTAGGGTTAAGGGTTAGGATTAGGGTAGGATTAGGGTTAGGTTTGGGGTTAGGCTTAGGGTTAGGGTTGGTGTTAGGGTTAGGGTTAGTTTTACGGTTAGGATTAGGGTTAGGGTGAGGATTCGTGTTTGGGTTAGTGTTAGGGTTAAGGATAGGGTTAGAATTAAGGTTAGGTTTAGGGTTATGGTTAGGGTTAAGATTGGAGTTAGGGATGGGGTTAGAGTTAGGGTTAGGTTTAGGGTTGGTTTAGGCTTAGGCTTGGGGTTAGGGTTACGATTAGGGTTAGGTTTAGGCTTAGGGTTAGGGTTAGATTTAAGGTTGGGTTAGGGTTAGGGATAGGGTTAGGGTAGGGGTTAGTGTTAGCGTTAGGGTCGGGTTCAAGGTCAGGATAAGGTTCAGGGTCAGGGTTAGGGTTAGGTTTGGGGTAAGGGTTAGGGTTGGGGTTAGGGTTAGGTTTGGGGTTAGGTTCAGGGTTTGGGTTAGGGTTAGGATTAGGGTTGGGGTTAGGGTTAGGGTTACGTTTGGGGTTAGGGTTCACGGTAGGGATACTGTTAGAGTTAGGGTAGGGTTAGGGTTGGGGTTATGGTTAGGTTTAGGCTTTGGGACAGGGTCAGGGTTAGGGTTGGAGGTGGTGTTAGGTTTCGGGTTGGGGTTAGGGATAGGGTTTGAGTAGGGTTACGGTTAGGATTGGCGATAGGGTAGGGTTAGGTTTGGGGTTAGTGTTAGGGTTAGGGTTGGTGTTAGGAAGGGGGTTACGGTTAGGGTTAGGGTTAGGGTAGGGGTTAGTGTTAGGGTTAGGGTTAGCGTTGGGGTTAGAGATCAGTGTTGAGATTAGGGTAGGTTTAGGGTTAGGTTTGGGTTAAGGTTAGGGTTAGGGTTAGGTTCAGGGTCAGGGTCATGGTCAGGGTCAGGGTTAGGGTTGGCGTTAGGGTTAGGGTTAGGGTTAAGTTTAGGGTTAGGCTTGGGGTTAGGGTTAGGGTTAGGTTTGGCGTTAAGGTTAGTGTCAGGGTCAAGGTCAGCGTCAGGCTCAGGGTTAGGCTTAGGGTCGGGTTTAGAGTTAGGGTTAGGGTAAGGTTAGGGTGGGCGTTAGGGTCAGGGTTAGGTTTGTAGTTGTGTTTAGGGTTGTGTTTGGGGTTAGGGTTCACGGTAGGGATACGGTTAGGGTTAGGGTTAGGGTAGGGGTTAGGGTTAGGTTTAGGTTTGGGTTTAGAGTTAGTGTTAGGGTTGGGGTTTTGGTTAGGGTTGGGGTTAGGGTTACGGTTAGTGTTGGGGTTAGGGTTAGTGTTAGGGTTAGGGTTAGTGTAAGGTTAGTGTAAGGTTTGTGGTTAGGGTTAGGGTTTGGGTTAGGGTTCGTATTAGAGTTCAGGGTTGGGATTAGGGTAGGGTTTGGGTTAGGTTTGGGATTAGAGTTAGGGTTAGGGTTGGTGTTAGGGTTAGGGTTAGGGTTCGGGTTACGGTTAGGTTTAGGTGTAAGGTTAGGGTTAGGGTCAGAGTTAGGTTTAGGGGTAGGGTTAGCTTTAGGGTTGGGGTTAGGGTTAGTGTAAGGGTTGGGGTTAGTGTTAGGGTTAGGGTTAGGGTTGGTGTTAGGGTTAGGGTTAGGGTTAAGGGTTAGGTTTAGGGTTAGAATTAAGGTTATGTTTAGGGTTAGGGTTAGGGTTAGGGTTGGAGTTAGGGAGGGGCTTAGGGTCATGGTTAGGGTTAGGTTTGGTGTTAGGGTTAGGGTTAGGGTTAGGGTTAGGTTAGGTTTAGGGTTAGGCTTGGGGTTAGGGTTAGATTTAGGGTTGAGGTTAGTGTTAGGGTTAGGGTTAGTGTTGGGTTAGGGTTAGGGTTATGGTCAGGGTCAGTGTCAGGATGAGGGTTAGGGTCAGGGTTAGGGTGAGGGTCGGTGTTCAGGTTACGGTTGGGTTTAGGGTTAGGGTTGGTGTTAGGGTCAGGGTTAGGATTGGAATTGGGGTTCGGTTTGGGGTTTGGGTTAGGGTTATGGTTAGGGTTGGGATTAGGGAGGGGGTTAGGGTTAGGGTTAGGGTTAGGTGTGGCGTTAGTAAGGGGGTTAGGGATAGGGTTAGGGTTAGTGTTGGGGTTAGGGTTAAGTTTAAGCTTATTTTTAGTGTTAGGGTTGGGGTTAGGTTTAGGGTTAGGCTTTGGGTTAGGGTTAGGGTTAGGGTAACAGTTAGGTTTCGGTTTAGGGAGGGGGTTAGTGTTAGGGTTAGGGTTAGGGTTAAGTTTTGTGATTAGGGTAGGATTAAGGTTAGGTTTGGAGTTAGTGTTAGGGTAAGGGTTGATGTTAGGGTGATCGTAAGGTTTCTGGTTATGGTTAGGTTTAGGGTTGGGGTTAGGGTTAGGGTTAAGCTTATTGTTAGTGTTTAGGTTGCGGTTAGGTTTAGGGTTAGGCTTCGGGTTAGGGTTACAGTTAGTGTTGGGATTTGGATTAGGATTAGGGTTAGGTTTAGGGTTACTGTTAGGTTTGGGTTTAGGGAGGGGGTTAGGGTTAGGGTTGGGTTTAGGGTTAGGGTTAGGGTTGGGGTTAGGGTTAGGGTTAGGGTTAGGTTGGGGTTGGGGTTAGGGTTAGTGTTTGGTTTAGGGTTAGGGTTAATATTAGGTTTAAGGGTTAGGGTTAGGGTTATAATTAAGGTTAGGTTTAGGGTTAGGTTTAGGGTTGGAGTCACGGAGGGGGTTAGAGTTAGTGGTAGGGTTAGGGTTAAAGGTTAGGGTTAGTGTTAGAATTAAGTTTATGGTTAGGGTTGTGTTTAGGGTTAGGGTTCGGTTAGGGTCAAGGTCAGGGACAGGATAAGGTTTAGGGTTAGGGTTGGTGTTAGGGTTAGGTTCGGGGTTGTGTTAGGGTTGGCGTTAGGCTTAGGGTTGGGGTTAGGGTTAAGTTTAGGTTTAGGGTTAGGGATAGGTTTAGTGTTAGGTTTAAGGGTTAGGGTTAGGGTTAGAATTAAGGTTAGGTTTAGGGTTAGGGTTAGGGTTGGCGTTTCGGAGGGGGTTAGTTTTAGGGTTAGGGTTAGGTTTAGGGGTTAGTGTTAGGGTTAGAATTAAGGTTAGGTTTAGGGTTAGTGTTTGGGTTATGGTTAAGGTTGGGATTAGAGTTAGGGTTTGGGTTAGGGTCAAGGTCAGGTTCAAGATAAGGGTTAGGGTTAGGGTTAGGGTTAGGGTTAGTGTTAGGGTTAGGGTTAAGGTTAAGGGTTGGTGTTAGGTTTAGGGTTAGATTAAGGGTTGAGGTTAGTGTTAGGGTTAGGGTTAGTGTTAGGGTTACAGTTAGTTGTGGGTTTAGGGTGGGGGTTAGGATTAGGGTTAGGGTTAGGCTTAGGATTTCGGTTAGAGTTATGGTTAGGGTTACTTTGGGGTTAGGGTTAGGGTTAGGGTTTGGTTAGGGTTAGGGTTAGGGTTAGGGTTCGGTTTGAAGTTGGGGTTAGGGTTAGGGTTAGGGTTAGGGTTAGGTTTGGGGTTAGGGTTGGGGTTAGGGTTAGGGTTAGTGTTAGGGTTGGGGTTAGGTTTGGGCCTAGGTTTAGGGTTAGGGTTCGTGTTAGAGTTAGGGTTAGGATTGGGGTTAGTGTTAGGGTTAGGATTGGGGTTTGGGTTAGGGTTAGGTTTGGGTTTAGGGAGTGTGTTAGGGTTAGGGTTAGGGTTAGGTTTGGGGTTAGGGATAGGGTTAGGGTTGGGCTTAGGGTTAGGGTTAGTGTTAGGGTTAGGGTTAGGGTTAGGGTTGGGGTTAGGGTTACGATTAGGGTTGCTGTTAGACTTATGGTTAGGGTTGGTGTTAGGGACGGGGTTAAGTTTATTATTAGGGTTAGGGTTGGGGTTTTGGTTAGGGTTAGGTTTGGGGTTAGGGTTAAATTTTGGCATTAGGGTAGATTTAGGGTTAGGTTTGTTTTTAGTGATAGCGTAAGGGTTGCTGTTAGGGTGAGGGTAAGGGTTGGGTTTAGGGTTAGGGTTAGGGTTGGGGTTAGGGTTAGGGTTAAGCTTATTGTTAGTGTTAGGTTTGGGGTTAGGTTTAGGGTTAGGCTTGGAGTTAGGGTTAGAGTTAGTGTTGTGGTTAGGATTAGGATTAGGGTTAGGGTTTGGGTTAAGGTTACGGTTAGGTTTGGGTTTAGGTAGGGTTTTAGGGTTAGGGTTAGGATTGGGGTTAGGGTTAGGGTTACGGTTACGGTTAGGGTTAGGGTTAGGTTGGGGTTGGGGTTAGGGTTAGGGTTGGGATTTGGGTTACGGTTAGGGTTGGGGTTAGGGTTACGGTTAGGGTTGGGGTTAGAATTAAGGTTAGGTTTAGGGTTAGGGTTAGGGTTATGGTTAGGGTTGGGATTAGGTTTAGGGTTCGGGTTAGTGTCAAGGTCAGGGTCAGGATAAGGGTTAGGGTTAGTGTTGGTCTTAGGATTAGTGTCGGGGTTGGGTTAGGTTTGGGTTTAGGGTATGGTTGGGCTTAGGGTTATGGTTAGGTTTACGGGTTAGGGTTAGGGTTAGAATTAAGGTTAGTTTTAGGGTTATTATTAGGATTGGAGTTAGGGAGTGGGTTTGGTTTAGGGGTAGGGTTAGGGTTGGTGTTAGGGTTAGGGTTAGTGTTAGGGTTGGGGTTAGGGTTGGGGTTAGGGTTAGGGTTGGGGATAGAGTTACGATTAGTTTTGGGTTTAGGCTTATGGTTAGGGTTCCGGTTAGGGATGGAGTTAAGCTTAGGGTTAGGTTTAGGCTTGGGGTTATGGTTAGGGTTAGGGTTAGGTTTGGGGTTAGGGTTAAATTTTGGGATTAGGGTAGGTTTAGGGTTAGGTTTGGTGTTAGTGTTAGGGTAAGGGTTGGTGTTAGGGTGAGGGTAAGGGTTGGGGTTAGGGTTAGGGTTAGGGTTGGGGTTAGGGTTAGGGTTAGGGTTAGGTTGGGGTTTGGGTTAGGGTTAGGGTTGGGGTTAGGGTTACGGTTACGGTTGGGGTTAAGTTTAGTGTTAGGTTTAGGGTTAAGTGTTAGGGTTAGGTTTAGAATTAAGGTTAGGTTTAGGGTTAGGGTTAGGGTTGGAGTTTCGGAGGGGATTAGAGTTAGGTGTAGGGTTAGGATTATGGGTTATGGTTAGGGTTAGAATTAAGGTTAGGTTTAGGGTTAGGGTTAGGGTTAGTGTTAGGTTTTGGATTAGGGTTTGGGTTCGGGTTAGGGTCAAAGTCAGGGTCAGGATTAGGGTTAGGGTTAGGGATAGGGTTAGGGTTAGGGTCGGTGTTGGGTTAGGTTGGGGGTTAGGCTTAGGGTTCGGGTTAGGGTTAAGTTTAGGTTTAGGGTTAGGGTTAGTGTCAGAGTCATGGTCAGAGTCCGGGTCAGGATAGGGTTAGAGTTAGGGTTAGGGTTAGGTTTAGGGTTAGGTTTAGGGTTGTTCTTAGGGTTAGGGTTAGTTTTAGGGTTATGGTTGGGCTTAGGGTTGGGGTTAGGGTTAGGGTTAGGGTTAAGGGTTAGTGTTAGGGTTAGAATTAAGGTTAGGTTTAGGGTTAGGGTTAGGGTTGGAGTTAGGGAGGGGGTTAGGTTTAGGGGTAGGGTTAGGGTTGGGGTTAGTATTAGGGTTAGGGTTAAGGTTGAGGGTTGGTGTTAGGGTTAGGGTTAGATTTAGTGTTGGGGTTAGTGTTAGGGTTAGGGTTAGTGTTAGGGTTACAGTTAGGTGTGGTTTTAGGGTGGGGGTTAGGATTAGCGTTAGGATTAGGCTTAGGGTTTGGGTTAGGGTTAGGGTTAGGGTTAGGTTTGGGGTTAGGGTTGTGATTAGGGTCAGGTTTAGGGTTAGGGTTAGGGTCAGAGTGAGGGTTAGTTTCAGAGTCAGGGTTAGGGTTGTGGTTAGGGTTATGCTTAGTTTTGCTGTTAGGGTTAGGGTTAGGTTTGGGCTTAAGGTTAGGGTTAAGGGTTAGGGTTAGGGTTAGTATTAAGGTTAGGTTTAGGTTTAGGGTTAGGTTAGGTTTGGAGTTAGGGAGGGGTTAGGGTTAGGGTTAGGTTTGGGGTTAAGGTTAGGGTTAAGGGTTAGGGTTAGGGTTAGTATTAAGGTTAAGTTTAGGTTTAGGGTTCGGTTAGGTTTGAAGTTAGGGAGGGGGTTAGGTTTAGGGTTAGGGTTAGGGTTAGCGTTATGGTTGGGCTTAGAGTTAGGGTTAGGGTTAGGGTTAAGGGTTGGGGTTAAGGTTAGGGTTGCTGTTAGGGTTAGGGTTGGGGTTGGGGTTAGGGTTAGGGTTAGGGTTGGGTTAGGGTTAGAGTTAGGGTTAGGGTTACGGTTAGGGTTGGGTTGGGTTAGGCTTAGGTTAGGATTAGGGTTATGGTTAGGGTTAGGGTTGGTGTTAGGGTTAGGGTTATGGTTGGGGTTAGGGTTAAGGTTACTGTTAGTGTTATGGTTGGGGTTAGGGTTAGGCTTAGGGTTGATGTTACGGTTACGGTTAGGGTTGCGGTTAGGGTTAGTGTAAGGGTTGTGGTTAGGGTTAGGGGTAGGGTTAGGGTTAGGTATGTGGTTAGGTTTAGGGTTAGGTTTAGGGTTAGGGTTAGGGTTAGGTATAGGCTTAGTGTTCAGGTTAGGCTTGGGTTTAGGATTATAGTTAGGGTTGGGTTTATGGTTAGGGTTAGGGTTAGGTTTAGGGTTAGGGTTAGGGTTAGGTTTGTGGTTGGGTTTAGGGTTAGGGTTAGTGTTAGGTTTGTGGTTGGGGTTACGTTTAGAGTTGGGGTTAGGATTACGGTTAGGGTTGGGGTTAGAGTCACGGTTAGGGTTGGGGTCAGGGAGGGTGTTACGGTTAAGGTTAGGGTGAGGGTTGGGATTAGTGTTAGTGTTAGGGTTGGGGTTAGGGTTAAGTGTTGCTATTAGGGTCGGGTTAGGGTTAGTTTTGGAGTTAGGCTTAGGGTTAGGGTTGGTGTTCGGTTTAGGGTTAGGGTTGCGGTAAGGTTAGGATTAGGGCTGGAGTTAGGGTTAGGTTTAGGTTTAGGGTTAGGGTTAGGGTTAGGGTGAGGGTGAATGTCAGGGTTAGTGTCAGGGTTTGGTTCAGTGTTCGGGTTAGGGTTAGGGTTAGGATTGGCCTTAGGGTTAGGGTTTGGGTTAGGGTTAAGTGTTGGGTTTAGTGTTAGGGTTAGGGTTAAGGGTTAGGGTTAGGGTTAGTTTTAGGGTTGGTGTTAGAGTTCATGGGTGGGATTAGGGTAGGGTTAGGGTTAGGTTTTGTATTAGGGTTAGGGTTAGGGTTGGATTAGGGTTAGGGTTTGGGTTAGGGTTAGTGTTAGGGTTGGGGTTAGGGTTAGGTTTATGTGTAAGGTTAGGGTTAGGGTCAGAGTTAGGGTTAGCGTTAGGGTTAGGTTTAGAGTTGTGATTAGGGCTAGTGTAAGGGTTGGGGTTAGTGTTAGGGTTAGGGTTAGCGTTGGTGTTAGGGTTAGGGTTAGGGTTGGGGTTAGAGTTAGGGTTACTGTTAGTGTTATGGTTGGGGTTAGGGTTAGGGTTAGGGTTAGTGTTGATGTTATGGTTACCGTTAGGTTTTCGGTTAAGGTTAGTGTAAGGGTTGTGGTTAGGGTTAGGGGTAGGGTTAGGGTTAGGTATGTGGATAGGTTTAGGGTTAGGGTTAGGGTTAGGGTTAGTGTTAGGTTTAGGGTTAGTTATAGGCTTAGTGTTCAGGTTAGTCTTGGGTTTAGGATTATAGTTAGGGTTGGGTTTATGGTTAGGGTTAGGGTTAGGGTTAAGTTTAGGGTTAGGTTTAGGTTTCGGGTTGTCATTAGAGTTAGGGTTGGGGTTAAAGTTACGGTTAGGGTTGGGGTTAGGGTTACCGTTAGGGTTGAGGTTAGGGAGGAGGTTATGGTTACGGTTATGGTTAGGGTTGGGGTTAGGATTAGGGTTAGGGTTAGGGTTAGGGTTAGGTTTACAGTTAGGTGTAGGTTTAGGGTGGGGTTTAGGGTTAGGGTTAGGGTTAGGGTTGGGGTTAGGGTTACGGTTAGGGTTAGGTTTGTGGTTGGGGTTACGTTTAGAGTTGGGGTTAGGATTACGGTTAGGGTTGGGGTTAGAGTCACGGTTAGGGTTGGGGTCAGGGAGGGTGTTACGGTTAAGGTTAGGGTGAGGGTTGGGATTAGTGTTAGTGTTAGGGTTGGGGTTAGGGTTAAGTGTTGGTATTAGGGTCGGGTTAGGGTTAGTTTTGGAGTTAGGGTTAGGGTTAGGGTTGGTGTTCGGTTTAGGGTTAGGGTTGCGGTAAGGTTAGGATTAGGGCTGGAGTTAGGGTTAGGTTTTGGTTTAGGGTTAGGGTTAGGGTCATATTCAGCGTCAGGGTTAGGGTTTGGGTTAGGGTTAGGTTCGGGGCTAAGGTTAGTGTTAGAGTTGGGGTTAGGGTTTGGGTTAGGGTTAAGGTTAGGGTCAGGGTTAAGGGTTAGGGTTAGGGTTAGGGTTAGGGTGAGGGTGAATGTCAGGGTTAGTGTCAGGGTTTGGTTCAGCGTTCGGGTTAGGGTTAGGTTTAGGATTGGCCTTAGGGTTAGGGTTTGGGTTAGGGTTAAGTGTTGGGGTTAGGGTTAGGGTTAGGGTTAAGGGTTAGGGTTAGGCTTCATGTTAGGTTTAGGGTTTGGGTTAGTGTTAGGGTTGGGTTTAGAGTTCATGGGTGGGATTAGGGTAGGGTTAGGATTAGGTTTTTTATTAGGGTTAGGGTTAGGGTTGGATTAGGGTTAGGGTTTGGGTTAGGGTTAGTTTTAGGGTTGGGGTTAGGGTTAGGTGTATGTGTAAGTTTAGGGTTAGGGTCAGAGTTAGGGCTAGCGTTAGGGTTAGGTTTAGGGTTGTGGTTAGGGTTAGTGTAAGGGTTGTGGTTAGTGTTAGGGTTAGCGTTGGTGTTAGGGTTAGGGTTAAGAGTTAGGGTTAGGTTTAGAATTAAGGTTATGTTTAGGTTTAGGTTTAGGTTTATGGTTGGAGATAGTGAGGGGCTTAGGGTTACAGTTAGGGTTAGGTTTTGGGTTAGGGTTAGGGTTGGGGTTAGGGTTAGGGTTAGGGTTAGGGTTGGGTTAGGGTTAGGGTTAGGGTTAGGCTTAGGGTTAGGTTCAGGGTCAGGGTCAGGATGAGTGTTAGGGTCCGTGTTATGGTGAGGGTCGGGGTTCAGGTTAGGGTTGGGGTTAGGGTTAGGGTTAGGCTTTGGGTTAGGGTTAGGGTTGTGGTTAGGGTTAGAGTTAGGGTTAGAGTTGGGGTTAGGGTTAGCTTAGGGTTCGGTTTGGAGTTGGGGTTAGGGTTAGGGTTTCGATTAGGGTTGGGCTTAGGCTTATGTTTAGGGTTGTGGTTAGGGACGGGGTTAAGGTTAGGATTAGGGTTATGGTTAGGGTTCGGGTTAGGCTTAAATTTTAGGATTAGGGTAGGGTTAGGGTTAGGTTTGGAGTTAGTGTTAGGGTTATGGTTGGTGTTATGGTGAGGGTTAGGGTTGAAGTTAGGGTTAGGATTAGGGTTGGGGTTAGGGTTAAGCTTATTGTTAGTGTTAGGGTTTGGGTTAGGTTTAGGGTTAGGCTTGGGGTTAGGGTTAGGGTTAAAGTTAGTGTTGGGATTAGGATTAGGATTAGTGTTTGGTTTAGGTTTAGGGTTATAGTTAGGTTTGGGTGTAGGGAGGGGGTTAAAGTTAGGGTTAGGTTTGGGGTTAGGGTTAGGGTTGGGGTTAGGGTTAGGGTTAGGGTTAGTGTCAGGTTGGGGTTGGGGTTAGGGTTCGGGTTGGGTTAGGGTTACGGTTAGGGTTGGGTTTAAGGTGAGGGTTAGGGTTTAGGGTTCTGGTTAGGTTTAGAATTAAGGTTAGGTTTATGGTTAGGGTTAGGGTTGGAGTTACAGAGGGGGTTAGATTTAGGGGTAGTGTTAGGGGTAGGGATAGAATTAAGGTTACGTTTAGGGTTAGGGTTAGGGTTATGTTTAGGTTTGGGATTAGGGTTAGGGTTCGGGTTAGGGTCAAAGTCATGATCAGGATAAGGGTTAGGGTTAGTGTTAGGTTTACAGTTAGGTGTGGTTTTAGGGTGGGGGTTAGGATTAGGGTTAGTGTTAGGCTTAGGGTTTGGGTTAGGGTTAGGTTTGGGGTTAGGGTTGTGGTTAAGGTCAGGGTTAGGGTTGGAGTTAGGATTAGGGTTAGAGTTAGGGTTAACGGTTAGGGTTGGTGTTAGAATTTAGGTTAGGTTTAATGTTAGGGTTAGGGTTAAGGTTAGGGTTAGGGTTAAGTCTTGGGAGTAGGGTAGGGTTAGGGTTAGTTTTGGGGTTAGGGTTAGGGTTAGTGTTGGTGTTAGTGTTAGGGTTAGGATTGGGGTTGGGGTTAAGCTTAGTGTTGGCGTTAGGTTTAGGTTTAGGTTTAGGGTGTCGGTTAGGGTCAGAGTCAGGGTTAGTGTCAGGGTCAGGGTTAGGGTTGGGGTTAGGGTTATGGTTAGGTTTGGTGTTAGGGTTAGGGTTAGGTTTAGGGTTAGGGTTAGGCTTAAGGGTTAGGGTTAGGGTTAGTATTAAGGTTAGGTTTAGGGTTAGGGTTAGGTTAGGTTTGGAGTTAGGGAGGGGGTTAGGGTTAGGGTTAGGGTTAGCGTTATGGTTGGGCTTAGGGTTAGGGTTAGGGTTAGGGTTAAGTGTTGGGGTCAGGGTTATGGTTAGGTTTGGTGTTAGGGTTAGGGTTAGGGTTAGGTTTGGGGTTAGGGTTAGGGTTGCGTTAGTGTTAGGGTTAGGTTTAGGGTTACGTTTAGGGTTTGGTTAGGCTTAGGTTAGGATTAGTGTTATGATTAGGGTTAGGGTTGGAGTTAGGGTTAGGGTTAGGGTTGGGGTTAGGGGTAGTGTTACGATTAGTGTTATGGTTGGTGTTAGGGTTAGGGTTAGCGTTAGGGTTAGTGTTACGGTTAGGGTTAGGGTTGAGGTTACAGTTAGTGTAAGGGTTGTGGTTAGGGTTAGGGGTAGGTTTAGGGTTAGGTATGGGGTTAGGGTTAGGGTTAAGGTTAGGTTTGGGGTTAGGGTTAGGCTTAGGGTTAGTGGTGGGGTTTGGGTTACGGTTAGGGTTGGGTTAGGTTTAGGGTTAGGGTTAGGGTTTTCCTTAGGGTTAGTGTTTGAGTTAGGGTTACGGTTAGGGCTGGGTTAGGCTTAGATTAGGGTTAGGGTTATGGTTATTGTTAGGGTTGGGGTTAGGTTTAGCGTTAGTGATAGGCTTAGTGTTCAGGTTAGGCTTGGGGTTAGGATTATAGTTAGGGTTGGGTTTAGGGTTAGGGTTAGGGTTAAGTTTAGGTTTAGGGTTAGGTTTCGGGTTGTGTTTAGAGTTAGGGTTGGGGTTAGGGTTTCGGTTAAGGTTGGGGTTAGGTTTACCGTTAGGGTTGGGGTTATGGAGGATGTTACGGTTACGGTTACGGTTACGGTTGGTGTTAGGGTTAGGGTTGGGTTTAAGCTTAATTTTTGGGATTAGGGTAGGTTTAGGGTTAGGTTCGGGGTTAGTGTTAGGGTTAGCGTTGATGTTAGTGTTAAGGTTACGGTTGGGGTTGGGGTTAGGTTTAGGTTGGCTTTAGGGTTAGGTTTAGGGTTAGGGTTAGGGTAGGGTTAGGGTTAGGGTTAGAATTAAGGTTAGGTTTAGGGTTAGGCTTAGGCTTAGGGTTGTAGTTAGGGAGGGCATTAGGGTTAGTGTTAGGGTTATCGTTATGGTTGGGCTTAGGGTTAGGGTTAGGGTTAAGTGTTGGGGTCAGGGTTACGGTTAGGGTTGGTGTTAGGGTTAGGGTTAGGGTTGGGGTTAGGGTTAGGGTTGGGTTAGGTTTAGGGTTAGTGTTAGGGTTACGGTTAGGGTTGGGTTAGTCTTATGTTAGGATTAGGGTTATGGTTAAGGTTAGGGTTGGTGTTAGGGTTAGGGTTAGGGTTGGTGTTAGGGTTAGGGTTACGATTAGTGTTATGGTTGGGGTTAGGGTTAGGGTTATGGTTAGGTTTGGTGTTACAGTTAGGGTTAGGGTTGAGGTTACAGTTAGTGTAAGGTTTGTAGTTAGTGTTAGGGATAGGGTTAGGTTTAGGTATGGGGTTAGGTTTAGGGTTAGGGTTAGTGTTGGTGTTAGGCTTAGGCTTAGGGTTAGTGGTGGTGTTTGGGTTACGGTTAGGGTTTGGTTAGGTTTAGGGTTAGGGTTAGGGTTTTCCTTAGGGTTAGTGTTTGAGTTAGGGTTACGGTTAGGGCTGGGTTAGGCTTAGATTAGGGTTAGGGTTATGGTTATTGTTAGGGTTGGGGTTAGGTTTAGGGTTAGTGATAGGCTTAGTGTTCAGGTTAGGCTTGGGGTTAGGATTATAGTTAGGGTTGGGTTTAGGGTTAGGGTTAGGGTTAAGTTTAGGTTTAGGGTTAGGTTTCGGGTTGTGTTTAGAGTTAGGGTTGGGGTTAGGGTTTCGGTTAAGGTTGGGGTTAGGTTTACCGTTAGGGTTGGGGTTATGGAGGATGTTACGGTTACGGTTACGGTTACGGTTGGTGTTAGGGTTAGGGTTGGGTTTAAGCTTAATTTTTGGGATTAGGGTAGGTTTAGGGTTAGGTTCGGGGTTAGTGTTAGGGTTAGCGTTGATGTTAGTGTTAAGGTTACGGTTGGGGTTGGGGTTAGGTTTAGGTTGGCGTTAGGGTTAGGTTTAGGGTTAGGGTTAGGGTAGGGTTAGGGTTAGGGTTAGAATTAAGGTTAGGTTTAGGGTTAGGCTTAGGCTTAGGGTTGTAGTTAGGGAGGGCATTAGGGTTAGTGTTAGGGTTATCGTTATGGTTGGGCTTAGGGTTAGGGTTAGGGTTAGGGTTAAGTGTTGGGGTCAGGGTTACGGTTAGGGTTGGTGTTAGGGTTAGGGTTAGGGTTGGGGTTAGGGTTAGGGTTGGGTTAGGTTTAGGGTTAGTGTTAGGGTTACGGTTAGGGTTGGGTTAGTCTTATGTTAGGATTAGGGTTATGGTTAAGGTTAGGGTTGGTGTTAGGGTTAGGGTTAGGGTTGGTGTTAGGGTTAGGGTTACGATTAGTGTTATGGTTGGGGTTAGGGTTAGGGTTATGGTTAGGTTTGGTGTTACAGTTAGGGTTAGGGTTGAGGTTACAGTTAGTGTAAGGTTTGTAGTTAGTGTTAGGGATAGGGTTAGGTTTAGGTATGGGGTTAGGTTTAGGGTTAGGGTTAGTGTTGGTGTTAGGCTTAGGCTTAGGGTTAGTGGTGGTGTTTGGGTTACGGTTAGGGTTTGGTTAGGTTTAGGGTTAAGTTTAGGGTTTTTCTTAGGGTTAGGGTTTGAGTTAGGGTTACGGTTAGGTCTGGGTTAGGCTTAGGTTAGGGTTAGGGTTATGGTTAGTGTTAGGGTTGGTGTTAGGGTTAGGGTTAGTGATAGGCTTAGTGTTCAGGTTAGGCTTGGGGTTAGGACTATAGTTAGGGTTGCGTTTAGGGTTAGGGTTAGGGTTATGTTTAGGGTTAGGGTTAGTTTTCGGGTTGTGTTTAGTGTTAGGGTTGGGGTTAGGGTTACGGTTAGAGTTGGGGTTAGGTTTACCGTTAGGGTTGGGGTTAGGGAGGAGGTTACGGTTACGGTTGGTGTTATGGTTAGGGTTGGGTTTAAGGTTAAGTGTTGGGATTAGGTTAGGTTTAGGGTTAGGTTTGGGGTTAGTGTTAGGGTTAGGGTTGGTGTTATTGTTAAGGTTACAGTTGCGGTTGGGGTTAGGTTTAGGGTGGCGTTAGGGTTAGGTTTAGGTTTAGGTTTTGGGTTACTGTCAGGGTCAGGGTTAAGGTCAGGGTCAGGGTTATGGTTGGGGTTATGGTTAGGGTTAGGTTTGGTGTTAGAGTTAGGGTTAGGTTTGGGGTTAGGGTTAGGTTTAAGGGTTAGGGTTAGGGTTAGAATTAAGGTTAGGTTTAGGGTTAGGCTTAGGCTTAGCGTTGTAGTTAGGGAGGGCGTTAGTGTTAGGGTTAGTGTTAGGGTTAATGTTATGGTTGGCCTTAGGGTTATGGTTAGGCTTAGGTTTAGGTTTAGGGTTAGGGTTAGTGTTAGAGTTAAGGGTTGGTGTTAGGCTTAGGGTTAGGGTTGGTGTTAGGGTTAGGGTTGGGGTTAGTGTTAGGGTTAGGATTAGTTTTGGGGTTAGAGTTAGGGTTAGGTTTATGGTTAAGTTTAGGTTTAGGGGTAGGGTTAGTGTTAGTGTTGGGGTTAGGGTTAAGTTTTAGGATTAGGGTAGGGTTAGGGTTAGGTTTCGGGTCAGGGTTAAGGTTGGATTTGGTTTTAGGGTTGGGTTTGGGGTTTGGGTTAGCGGTAGGGTTAGGGTGAGTGTTAGAGTTAGGGTTACGGTTTAGCGTTAGGGTTAGGGTTAGGGTTAGTTTTGGGGTTAGGGTTAGGGTTAGGCTTGGGGTTAGGGTTAGAGTTAGGGTTGGGGTTAGGGTTAGGGTTAGCGGTGGGGTTTGGGTTAGGGTTAGGGTTGGGATTAGGGTTACGGTTATGGTTGGGGTTACGGTTATGTTTAGGGTTGGGATTAGGTAGTGGGTTAAGGTTAGGGTTAGGGTTAAGGTTTGGGTTAGGTTTAGGGTTTAGGGTTGGGATTAGGGTTAGGGTTAGGTTTTGGGTTAGCGGTGGGGTTTGGGTTAGGGTTAGGGTTGGGGTTTGGGTTAGGGTTGGGCTTGGGGTTAGGGTTAGAGTTAGGGTTGCGGTTAGGGTTATGTTTAGGTTTGGGGTTAGGGTCAGGATTAGTGTTGGAGTTAGTTTTATGGTTAGGGTTAGGGTTATGGTTGGTGTTTGGATTAGGGTTCAGGTCAGGTTTGGGGTTAGTGTGGGGGTTAAGTTCAGGTTTAGGGTTAGTGTTGGGTTTAGGGTTAAGCTTATTGTTAGTGTTAGGGTTGGGTTTAGGTTTAGGGTTTGGCTTGGGTTTAGGGTTTGGGTTAGATTTACGGTTGGGGTTAGTCTTAGTGTTAGGGTTAGGGTCAGGGTTAAGTTTAGGTTTACAGTTAGGTGTAGGTTTAGTGTGGGGGTTAGGGTTAGGGTTAGGTTAGGGTTGGGGTTAGCGTTAGGGTTAGGGTTAGTGTTAGGTTGGGCTTGGGGTTACGTTTAGAGTTGGGGTTAGGGTTACAGTTAGGGTTGGGGTTAGAGTTACGGTTAGGGTTGGGGTCAGGGAGGGGTTACGGTTAAGGTTAGGGTGAGGGTTGGTGTTAGGATTAGGGTTAGGGTTGGGGTTAGGGTTAAGTGTTGGTTAGGGTCGGGTTAGGGTTATGTTTGGAGTTAAGGTTAGGGGTAGAGTTGGTGTTAGGTTTAGGGTTAGGGTTGGGGTTAGGGTTAGGGTTAAGGCTGGGCTTAGGGTTAAGTGTTGGTATTAGGGTCGGGTTAGGGTTAGGTTTGGAGTTAGGGTTAGTGTTAGGGTTGGTTTTAGGTTTAGGGGTAGGGTTGGTGTTAGGGTTAGTGTTAGAGTTAGGGTTAGGGTTAGGGTAAGGTTCAGGTTAGTGTTAGGTTTAGGGTTAAGATTTGGGGTTAAGGTTAGGTTTAGTGTTAGAGTTAGGGTTAGGATTAGGCTTAAATTTAGAGTTAGGGTTAAGGGTAATGTTAGTGTTAAGGGTTAGGGTTAGGGTTAGAGTTAGTGTTAGGGCTGTGTCCACTCAGTCTCTATAGATGGATAGGCAGGGCGCTGTGTGGAACTTGTTCTGTCCACTCACCCATGGGAGATAGGCAGGCACAGTGCTTTGTGTATCTGACTGTGTCCACTCACCCATTCGAGACCAGCAGTCAGGGCGCTTTTTGGAACTGGCTGTGTCCACTCACTGACGAGAGACGGGCAGGCTGGGCACATGTGGAAATAGCTGTGTCCACTCCCCCACGAGAGATGGGCAGGCACAGTGCTGTGTGTAACAGGCTGTGTCCATTCACCCACAGGAGAAGGGCAGTCAGGGCGCTGCGTGGAATTGGCTGTGTCCACTCACCCAATGGAGATGGCAGGCAGGCGGGCAGGATGGGCGCTGTGTGGAACTGGCTGTGTCCACACACCCATGGGATATGGGCAGACAGTACGCTGTGTTCAACTGGCCTTGTCCACACACACGTGTGAGACGGGAAGACAGGGCGCTGTTTGGAACTGGGTGTGTCCACACAGCCTCTGGAGACGGGCAGTTAGGGTGCTGTGTGGATATGGCTAGGTCCACACACCCACGAGAGACAGGCAGGCAGAGCACATGTGGAAATAGCTGTGTCCACTCACCCACGAGAGATGGGCAGGCACAGTGCTGTGTGTAACAGGCTGTGTCCACTCACCCACGAGAGATGGGCAGGCACAGTGCTGTGTGTAACTGGCTGTGTCCACTCACCCACTGGAGATGGGCAGTCAGAGCGCTGTCTGGAACTGGCTGTGTCCACTCAACCACTGGAGATGGCAGGCAGGGCGCTGTGTTGAACTGGCGTGTCCACACACCCAAGGGAGACGGGAAAAGAGTGCGCTGTGTTGAACTGGCCATGTCCACACACTTATAGGAGACGAGAACACAGGGCGCTGTGTGGTACTGGGTGTGTACACACATCCACGGGAGGTGGGCAGGCAGGGCGCTGTTTCGAACTGGCTGTGTCCGCACACTCACGGGAGACAGGCCGCCAAGGCGCGGTGTTGAACTGTCTGTGTCCACTCACACACGCGAGACGGGCACCAGGGCGCTGTGTTGAACTGGCTCTGTCTACACACCCACGGGAGACGGGCAGGCACAGCGTGTGTTCAACTGGCTGTTTCCTCACAGCCACGGGAGACGGGCAGGCATGGCGCTGTGTGGAACTGGCTGTGTCCACTCACCCACGGGAGACGGGCTTACAGGGCACTCTGTGGAACTAGCTGTGTCCACTCACTCACTGGAGACCGGCAGGCAGGGCGCTGTGTGGAAATAGCTGACTCTACTCAACCATGGGAGACGGGCAGGCAAGGCGCAGTATGGAACTGGCTGTTTCCACTCACCCACTGGAGATGGGCTGGTAGGGCGCTGTGTTGAACTGGCTGTGTCCACACACCCATGGGAGATGGGCATACAAGGCACTGTGTGGAAGTGTCTGTGTCTACTCACCCATGGAAGACAGGCAGGCAGGGCGCTGTGTTGAACTGGCCGTGTCCACACACCCATGAAAGACGGGCAGACAGGGCGCTGTCTGGAACTGGTGGTGTCCACACACGCATGGGAGACGGGCAGGCAGGGCGCTGTGTGGAACTGCCTGTGTCCACTCACCCGGGGAGACGGGCAGGCAGGGCGCTGTGTGGAACTTGCTGTGAGGAACTGGGTGTGTCCACTCACTCATGGGAGATGGGCAGGTAGGGTGATGTGTGGAACTGGCTGTGTCCACACACCCATAGGAGACGGGCAGGTAGGGCGCTGTGTGGAACTGGCTGTGTCCACTGACCCACAGGAGATGGACAGGCAGGGGCCAGTGTGAAACTGACTGTGTCCACGCACTCTTGGGAGGAAGGCAGGCTGGGTACTGTGTGGATCTGGCTGTGTCCACTCACCTATGGGAGATGGGCAGATAGGGTGCTGTGTTGAATTAGCTGTGTCCACTCACACAAGGGAGACGGGCAGGTAGGGTGCTACGTTGAACTTGTGTGTCAACACATCCACTGGAGATGAGCAGGCAGGGGAATGTGTGGAACTGGCTGTGTCCAGTCACCCAGGGGAGACGGGCAGGCAGGGGGTGGTGTGGAGCCGCTGTGTCCACACACCCATGGTAGACGGGCAGGCAGGGGGTGGTATGGAACTGGCTGTGTCCACACACCCACGGGAGACGGGCAGGCAGGGCACTGTGTGGAACTAGCTGTGTCCACTCTCCACACGGGAGACGGGCATGCACAGCACAGTATGTAACTGGCCATGTCCACTCACCCACTGGAAACGGGCAGTCAGGGCGCTGTGTGGAACTGGCTGTGTCCATTCACCAACTGAAGATGGGCAGGCAGGGCGTGGTGTGAAACTGGCTGTGTCCACACACCCATGGGAAACAGGCAGGCAGTGCACTGTGTGGAACTGGCTGTGTCCACAAACACACGGGTGACGGGCAAGTAGGGCGCTGTGTCGAACTGGCTGTGTCCACTCACCCATGGGAGACGGGCAGGCACGGCGCTGTGTGGAATTGGCTGTGTCCACTAACCCTCGGAAGACGGGCAGGCAGGACGCTGTGTGGAACTGGCTGTGTCCACACACCCACGGGAGACGGGCAGGGTGCTAGGTGGAACTGGCTGTGTCCACACACCCATGGGATATGGGCAGGCAGGGCGCTGTGTGGAATGGGCTGTGTCCACACACCTAAGGAGATGGGCAACCATGACTCTGTGTGGAAATACTGTGTCCACACACCCACGGGAGACCTGTAGGCAGGGTGCTGTGTGGAGATGGCTGTGTCCATGCAGCCACGGGAGATGGGAAGACAGAGTGCTGTGTGGATATGACTGTGTCCACACACCCACGGGAGACGGGTTCGCAGTGCTCTGTGTGGATCTGGCCGTGTCCACGCACCCACCGGAGATGGGCGAGCAGGACGCGATGTGGAACTGGCAGTGTCCCCACACCCATGGGACACCAGCAGGCAGGGGGTTATTTGGAACTGGCTGTGTCCACGCACCCACAGGAGATGGGCACGCAGGGTGTGTTGTGGAACTGGTTATGTCCACACACCCACGGGAGACGGGCAGGCAGGGCGTTGTGTGGAACTGGCGGATTCCACACACCCACGGAGACGGGCATGACGGGTACAGTGTGTAGCTGGTTGTGTCCACTCACACACAGGAGACGGGCTGGCAGGACGCTGGGTGGAACTCGCTGTGTTCACACACCCACGGGAGACAGATATGCAGGGCACTGTGTAGAACTGGCTGTGTCCACACACTCATGGTAGACGGGCAGGCAGGGCGCTTTGTGGAACTGGCTGTGTCCACACACCCACGGTAGACGGGCAGGATTAGGGTTAGGGTTAGGGTTAGGGTTAGGGTGAGGGTGAGGGTTAGGGTTAGGGTGAGGGTGAAGGTGAGGGTTAGGATTAAGGTTAGGGTTAGGGTGAGGGTGAGGGTTAGGGTTAGTGTTAGGGTTAGGGTTACGGTTAGTGTCAGGGTTAGGGTTAGGGTAGATTTAGGGTTAGGGTTAAGTTTAGGGTTAGGGTTAACTGTTCTGGTTCGGGTTGGTATTAGGGTTATGGTTAGGGTTAGGGATAAGGGTTAGGGATAGGGTTAGGGTTAGGGTGAGGGTTAAGGTTAGGGTGAGGGTGAGGTTTAGGTTGAGGATCAGTGTCAGTGTTAGGGTTATGTTCAGGTTCAGGCTTAGGGTCAGAGTCAGGGTCAGGGTTAGGGTTAGGGTCTGGGTCAGGGTCTGAGTCAGGGTCAGGGTCAGGGTCAGGTTTATGGTCAGGGTCATGGTCCGGGTTAGGGTTAGGGTCAGGATCAGGGTCAGGGTCAGGGTTAGGGTTAGGGTCAGTGTTAGGGTTAGGGTTAGGGTCAGGGTTAGGTTAAGGGTCAGGGTTAAAATCAGGGTTAGGGTCCAGGTTAGGGTTATGGGTTAGGTTTAGGGTCAGGTTTAGGGGTTAGGGGTTAGGGCAGGGTTAGGGTTAGTGTTAGGTTTAAGGTCAGGGTCATGGTTAGGGATAGGGTCCGGGTCAGGGTCAGGTTCAGGGTCAGATTGAGGGTTAGGTTCAGGGTTAAGGTTCGGGTTGGGGTTAGGTTTAGGGTTGGGGTTAGGGTCAGGTTTAGGGTTGGGGTTGCTGTTAGGGTTGGGATTAGGTTTAGGGTTAGGGTTCGGGTTAGGGAAGGGGTTAGGGTTAGGGTTAGGTTTGGAGTTAGGGTTAGGGTTAGTTTTGGGTTAGTGTTAGGGTTGGGTTTAGGGTTAGGATTAGCGTTGGAGTTAGGGTTAGGGTTGGTGTTGGGGTTGGGGTTAGGGTTATGGTTAGGATTGGCGTTAGGGTTAAGGGTTAGGGTTAGGATTAGAATTAGTGTTAGGGTTAGAATTAGGGTTAGGGTTAGGGTTAAGGTTAGGGTTAAGTTTTAAGGTTAGGGTTAGGGTTAGAGTTAGTGTTAGGGCTGTGTCCACTCACTCTCTGGAGACAGATAGGCTAGGCGCTGTGTGGAATTACTGTGTCCAGTCACCCATGGGAGACAGACACACACAGTGCTTTGTGCATCTCGCTGTGTCCACTCACGCATAGGAGACATGCATTCAGGGCGCTATGTGGAACTGGCTGTGTCAACTCACTCATGACAGTTGGTCAGGCAGGGAGCTGTGTGTGACTGGTTGTTTCCTCACACTCACGGGAGACAAGCAGGCAAGGCGCTGTGTGGAACTGGTTGTGTCCACTCTCCCACGGGAGACGGGCAGGCAGGGCGCTGTGTGGAACTGGATGTGTACAGTCACCCACGGGAGATGGGTAGGCAGGGTGCTGTGTGGAACTGGCTGTGTCCACTGACACACTGGAGACGGGCAGTCAGGGCGCTGTGTGGAAATTGCTGTGTCCACTCACCCACTGAAGATGGGCAGGCATGGCGCTGTGTTGACCTGGCTGTGTCCACACAGCCACGGGACACGGGCAGGCAGGGCACTGTGTGGAACTGACTGTGTCAACTGACCCAGGGGAGATGGACTGGCAGGGCGCTGTGTGGAACTGGCTGTGTCCACTCACCCACGGGAGATAGGCAGGTGGGGTGCTGTGTGGATCTGGCAGTGTCCACACACTCTTGGGATACGGGCACGTTGGGTGCTGTGTGGAATTGGCTGTGTTCACACACCCAGGGAGACGGGTAGGTAGAGTGTGTTGTGGTACTGGTTGTATCCCCATACCCACGAGAGACGGGCAGGCAGGGTGCTTTGTGGAGCTGGCTGTGTCCACACACCCACGGTAGACGGGCCGGGTTAGGGTTAGGGTTAGGGTTAGGTTTAGGGTTAGGTTTAAGGGTTAGGGTTAGGGTTAGGGTGAGGGTGAGGGTGAGGGTGAGGGTGAGGGTGAGGGTTAGGTTGAGGGTAGGGTCAGAGTTAGGGTTAGGGTCAGGGTCAGGTTCAGGGTCTGGGTCAGGGTCACTGTTAGGGTTAGGGTCTGGGTCACGGTCTGGCTCAGGGTCAGGTTCAGGGTTATGGTCAGGGTCATGGTCAGGGTTAGGGTTAGCGTCAGGGTCAGGGTCAGGGTCAGGGTTAGTGTTAGGGTCAGTGTTAGGGTTAGGGTTAGAGTTAGTGTTATGGTTAGGGTTAAGATTATGGTTAGGGTTAAGGGTTGGGGTTAGGGTTAGGGTTAGGGTTAGGTTTAAGTGTTAGGGTTAGGGTTAGCGTTATAATTAGGGTTATGGTTAGAGTTAGTGTTAGGACTGTGTCCACTCAGTCTCTGGAGACTGATAGGCAGGGCGCTGTGTGGAACTAGCTGTGTCCACTCACCCCCGGAAGACAGGCAGGCACAGTGCTGTGTATAACTTGCTGTGTCCACTCACCCATTGGAGACAGGCGTTCAGGGCGCTATGTGGAACTGGTTGTGTCCACTCACTCACGAGAGAAGAGCAGACAGGACACTGTGTAGAACTGGCTGTGTCCACTCTCTCAGGGGAGACAGGCAGGCACGGTGCTTTGTGGAACTGTCTGTGTCCACTCACTGACAGGAGATGGGCAGGCAGGGTGCTGTGTGGAACTGGTTGATTCCACACACCCACGGAAAACTGGCAGTCAGGCGCTGTGTTGAACTGGCTCTGTTCACTCTCCGACAAGAAATGGGCAGGAAGTGCGCTGTGTTGAACTGGCTGTGTCCACACACCCACGGAAGATGGGTAGGCAGGGTGCTGTGTGGAACTGGCTGTGTCCACTCACTCTCTGGAGACGGGCAGGAAGGGTGCAGTGTGGAAATAGCTGTGTGCACTCACCCACGAGAGACGGGCATGCACAGTACTGTGTGTAACAGGCTGTGTCCACTCACCCACGGGAGACGGGCAGGCAGGGTGCTGTGTGGAACTGGCTGTGTCCACACACCCATGGGATACGGGCAGACAGGGTGCTGTGTTGAACTGGCCTTGTCCACACACATATGTGAGACGGGAAAACAGGGCGCTGTTTGGAACTGGGTGTGTCCACACAGCTACAGGAGATGGGCAGACAGGGCGCTGTGTGGTACTGGCTGTGTCCACTCACCCACAAAAACGGGCAGGTAGGGTGCCATGTTAAACTGGCTGTGACCAGGAAACAAGGAAGGACGGGCAGGCAGAGCGCTGTGTGGAACTGGCTGTGTCCATTCACCCTTGGGAGATGGGTAGGCACTGCGCTGTGTGGAACTGGCTGTGTACACTCACCCACAGGAGACGGCCAGGCAGGGCGCAGTGTGGACCTGGCTGTGTCCACTCACCCATGGGAGATGGGTAGGCACGGCGCTGTGTGGAACTGGCTGTGTACACTCACCCACGGGAGACGGGCAGACATGGCGCTGTGTTGAACTGGCTGTGTCCACACACTCACAGGAGATGGGCAGGCAGGGCACTATGTGGAACTGGCTGTGTCCTCACACCCACAGGAGACGGGCAGGTAGTGCGTTGTGTGGAACTGGATGTGTCCACTCACCCACGGAAGATGGGGAGGCACGAGGCTGTGTTGAACTGGCCGTGTCCTCACACCCACGGGAGACGGCCAGGCAGGGCGCAGTGTGGACCTGGCTGTGTCCACTCACACACGGGAGACGGGTAGACATGGCCCTGTGTGGAACTGGCTGTGTCCACTCACCCTTGGGAGACAGGTAGGCACGGCACTGTGTGGAACTGGCTGTGTACACTCACCCACGGGAGACAGGCAGGTTGGGTGCTGTGTTGAACTGGCTGTGTCCACACACCCACACTAGAAGTGCAGGCACAGCACTGTGTTGAACTGTCTCTGTCCACACAACCACGGTAGACGGGCATGCTGGGTGCTCTGTGGAACAGGCTGTGTCCACTCACCCATGGGATACGGGCAGGCACGGCGCTGTGTTGAACTGGCTGTGTCCACACACCCACAGGAGATGGGCAGGCAGGTCACCATGTGGACCTGGCTGAGTCCACACACCTATGGGAGACGGGCAGGCAGGGCGCTCTGTGGAACTGGCTATGTTCCCTCACCCATGGGAGATGTGCAGGCAGGGCGATGTGTGGAACTGGCTGTGTCCAGATACACACGGGAGACGGGCAGGCAGGGCGCTGTGTTGAACTGGCTGTGTCCACTGACCCATGGGAGATGTGCATGTTGAGCAGAGTGTGGAACTGGCTGTGTCCACACACTCACGGGTTAGTGGTAGGCAGGGCGCTGTGTGGAACTGGCTCTGTCCAGACACTCATGGGAGACGGGCAGTAAGGGCGCTGTGTGGAACTGGCTGTGTCCACTCACCCATGGAAGACGGGTAGGAAGGGCCCTGTGTGGATCTGGCTGTGTCCACTCACCCAGGGGAGACGGGCAAGCGACGCACCGTGTGGAACTGACTGTGTCCACTCACACTCGGGAGACGGGCAGGCAGGGCGCTGTGTGGAACTGGCTGTGTCCAGACACAAACGGGAGACGGGCAGGCAGGGCCCTATGTGGATCTACCTGTGTCCACTCACCCCCAGGAGATGGGCAGGCAGGGCACTGTGTGGAACTGGCTATGTCCACTCACCCACGCGAGACGGGCAGGCAGGGTGCTGTGTGGAACTGGCTGTGTCCACACACCCAAGGGAGATGTGCAGGCAGGGCGCAGTGTGGAACTGGGTGTGTCAACTCACCCATGGGAGATGCGCAGGTAGGGTGGGCTGGGGAACTGGCTGTGTCCACACGCTCATTGGAGAGTGGCAGGCAGGACACTGTGTGGAACTGGCATGTCCACTCATGCAACCGAGACCGGCAGGTAGGGTGTTGTGTGGAATTGGCTATGTCAACACAGCCATGGCAGACCGTTAGGCAGGGCGCTATGTGGCACTGGCTGTGTCCACTCTCCCAAGGGTGACGGGCAGGCACGGTGCTGTGTTTAAATTGCTGTGTCCACACTCCCACGGGAGACGGGCAGGAAGGGCGCTGTGTGGAACTGGCTGTGTCCACTCACCTAAGGGAGGCGTGCAGGCAGGGCGCTGTGTGTGACTGGCTGTGTCCACTCACCCAAGAAAGACGGGAAGGCACGGTGCTGTGTGGAACTGGCTGTGTCCACTCACCGACGGGAGACAGGCAGGCACGGCACTGTGTTTAACTGGCCAGTTCCTCACACCAACGGGAGACAAGCAGGAAGGGCGCTGTGTGGAACTGGCTGTGTTCACACACCGATGGGAGACGGCCAGGTAGGGTGCTGTGTGGAATTGGCTGTGTCCACTCACCCACGGGAGACAGACAGGGAGGGCGCTGTGTGGAACTGGCTGTGTCTACACACCCACGGGAGACGGACAGGCTGGGTGCTCTGTTGAAATAGCTGTGTCCACACACCCACGGGGGACGGGCAGGAAGAGCACTGGGTTTAACTAGGTGTGTCCACTCACCCACACGTGACGGGCAGGCAGGGCACTGTGTGGGACTGGCTGTGTCCTCACACCCACTCCAGACGGGCCAGTAGGGCGCACTGTGGAACTGGCTGTGTCCACTCACCCTCGGGAGATGGGCAGATAGGGTTCGGTGTGGAACTGGCTATGTCCACACACCCACGTCAGACGGGCAGGTAGGCGCACTGTGGAACTGGCTGTGTCCACTCACCCATAGGAGACTGGCAGGCAGGGCGCTGTGTGGAACTGGCTGTGTCCACTCACCGACGGAAGATTTGCAGGCAGTGCGCTGTGTGGAACTGGCTGTGTCCACTCACCCATAGGAGACGGGCAGGCAGGGCGCTGTGTGGAACTGGCTGTGTCCACACACCCTCGGGTCGGGCAGGCAGCACCCTGTGTGGATCTAACTGTGTCCACACACACACAGGACACGGACAGGCAGGGATCTGTGTGGATCTGGCTGTGTCCACTCACCCACAGGAGACAGGCAGACAGGGTGTTGTGTGGATCTGGCTGTGTACACACACCCATGGGAGACAGGCAAGTACAGTGCTGTGTGGATCTGGCTGTGTCCACATACCCATGGGAGACAGGCAGGTTGGGTGCAGTGTTGAACTGGCTATGTCCACACACCCATGAGAGACGGACAGAGAGGGCGCTGTGTGGAACTGGCTGTGTCATCTCACCCACGGGAGATGGGCAGGCGGGGCGCTGTGTGGAACTGGTTGTGTCGACTCACACAGGGGAGACGGGCAGACAGGACGCTGTGTGGAACTGGCTATATCCACTCACCCACGGCGAGCGGCAGGAAGGGCATGGTGTGGAACTGGCTGTGTCCTCACACCCACGGGAGACGGGCAGGCAGGGCACTGTGTGGAACTGGTTGTGTCCACTCAACCACAGGAGATGGGAAGGCACGGCGCTGTGTGGAACTGGCTGTGTCCACTCACCCATGGGAAATGGGAAGGCAGGGCGCTGTGTGGAACTGGCTGTGTCCTCACACCCACAGGGGATGGGCAGATATGGCGCTGTGTGGAACTGGCTGTGTCCACTCACCCACGGAAGACGGGCAGGAATGGCACTATGTTAAACTGGCTGTGTCCTCACACCCACGGGATACGGGAAGACAGGGCGCTGTGTGGAACTGGCTGTGTCCACACACCCACGGGAGATGGGCAGATATGGAACTGGCGCTGTGTGGAACTGGCTGTGTCCACTCACCCAGGGAAGACGGGCAGGAACGGTGCTGTGTTAAACTGGCCGTGTCCTCACACCCACGGGAGACTGGCAGGCAGGGCGCTGTGTGGAACTGGCTGTGTCCACACAACCACGGGAGACAGGCAAGCACGGCGCTGTGTGGAACTGGGCGTGTCCTCACACCCATGGGAGACGGGCAGTTAGGGCGCTGTGTGGAACTGGCTGTGTCCACTCACCCATGGGAGATGGGCATGCAGGGCGTGGTGTGGAACTAGCTGTGTCCACTCACCGATTGGAGATAGGCAGTTAGGGTGCTGTCTGGATCGGGCTGTGTCCACACAACCATGGGAGACAGGCAGGCAGGGCGTTATGAGGAACTGGCTATGTCCACACACAGGTAGGGTACTGTGTGGATCTGTCTGTGTCCACACACCCATGGGAGATGGGCAGGCAGGGCGATGTGTGGAACTGGCTGTGTCCACTCACACATGGGTGACGGGCTGGCACGGTGCATTGTTGAACTGGCCGTGTCCACACACCCATGGGAGATGGTCAGGCAAGGTGCGGTGTTGGACTGGCAGTGTCCACTCACACAGGGGAAACGTGCAGGCAGATCGCTGTGTGAACTGGCTGTGTTCACACACCCACAGGCGACGGGCATGCAGGGTGCTGTGTGGAACTGGCTGTTTCCACTCACCAACAGGAGACAGGCAGCCATGGCGCTGTGTGGAACTGGCTCAGTCCACACACCCAAGGGAGATGGGCAGGACCGGCGCTGTGTGGAACTGACTGTGACCACTCACCCACAGGAGACGGGCAGGTAGGGTGCTGTGTGGATCTGGCTGTGTCCACACACCCTTGGAAGACGGGCACATTGGGCGCTGTGTGGAACTGGCTGTGTACACACACCCACAGGAAATGGGCAGGCAGGGTGCTGTGTGGAACTGGCTTTGTCCACACACCCACGGGTGATGGGCAGGTACGGTGCTGTGGAACTGGCTGTGACCACTCACCCACAGGAGACGGGCAGGCACGGTGCTTTGTGGAACTGGCTGTGTCCACTCATCCACGGGAGACGGGCAGGAAGGGCGCTCTGTGGAACTGGCTGTGTCCACACACCCACGGGAGACGGGCTGGATTGGCGCATTGTTGAACTGGCCGTGTCCTCTAACCCATGGGAGATGGGTAGGCAGTGCACTGTGTGGAACTGACTGTGTCCACACAGCCACGGGAGACGGGCAGGCAGGGCGCGGTGTTGGACTGTCTGTGTCCACACACCCAAGGGTGACGGTCTTGCTGGGTGCTGTGTGGTACTGGCTGTGTCCAGTCACACATGGGAGATGGGCAGGTAGGGCACTTTGTGGAACTGGCTGTGTCCACACACACAAGGGCGACAACCATGCTGGGTGATGTGTGGATCTGGCTGTGTCCAGTCACACATGGGAGATGGGCAGGTAGGGCGATGTGTGGAACTGGCTGTGTCCACTGACCCACGGGTGACGGGCAGGCAGGGCGCCGTGTGGAACTGGCTGTGTCCACTCACCCACAGGAGATGGGCAGGCAGGACGCGGTGTTGGACTGGGTGTGTCCTCTCACCCACGGGTTACGGGGTGGCATGGCATTTTGTGGAACTGGCTGTGTCCATTCACCCACGGGAGATGGGCAGGTAGGGTGCTATTTTGAACTGGCTGTGTCCACACTCCCACGGGAGTCGAGCTGGGATGGCGCTGTGCTGAACTGGATGTGTCCACACACCCAAGGGAGACGAGCATGCTGAGTGCTGTGTGGAACTGGCTATGTCCGCTCACCCACGCGAGAGGGACAGGCAGGGCAGTGTGGAATTGACTGTGTCCATTCACACACGGGAGTAGGGCAGACAGGGCACTGTGTAGAACTGGCTGTGTCCGCTCACCCACGGGTGACGGCCATGCTGGGTGATGTGTGGAACTGGCTGTGTCCAGTCACACTTGGGAGACGGGCAGGTAGGGCGCTGTGTGGAACTGGCTGTGTCCACTGACCCACGGGTGACGGGAAGGCATGACGCTGTGTGGAACTGCTCTGTCCTCGCACCCACAGGAGATGGGCAGGCACGGCGCTGTGTGGAACTGGCAGAGACCACACACCCACGGGAGTCGGGCAGCAGGGCACGGTGTGGATCTGGCTGTGTCCACACACTGACAGGAGACGAGCAAGCATGGCGCTGTGTGGATCTGGCTGTGTCCACTCACCCACAGGAGATGGGCAGGCAGAGCGCTGTGTTGAACTTGCTGTGTCCACCCACCCACAGGAGATGGGCAGGCAGCGCGCATTGTGGAACTGGCTGTGTCACACACCCACGGAAGACGGACAGGCACGGGGCTGTGAGGAACTTGCAGTGTCCACACACCCATGGGAGACGGGTAGGCAGGGCGCAGTGTGGATATGGCTGTGTCCACTCACTCATGGGAGACAGGCAGGCAGGGCGCCGTGTGGAACTGGCTGTGTCCACTCACCCACAGGAGATGGGCAGGCAGGGCGCTGTGTGGAACTGGCTCTGTACACAAACCCACGGGCGATGGCCATGCTCGGTGATGTGTAGAACTGGCTGTGTCCAGTCACACATGGGAGACGGGCAGGTAGGGCACTGTGTGGAACTTGCTGTGTCCACACACCCACGGGAGACGGGCAGGCAAGGCACTGTGTTTAACTGGCATTGTCCACACAGCCACGGGAAACGGGCAGGCAGGGCGCTGGGTGGAACTGGCTGTGTCCACTCACCCATGGGAGATGGGCAAGTAGGGCACTGTGTCAAACTGGCTGTGTCCACTCACACACGGGAGACAGGCAGGCAGGGAACTATGTGGAACTGGCTGTGTCCACACACCCACGGGAGACGGTCATGTACGGTGCTGTGATGAACTGGTTATGTCCTCACACCCACGGAAAACGGGCAGGTAGGGCGCTGTGTGGAATGGCTGTGTCCACTCACCCACGGGAGAGAGCAGGCTCGGGGCTGTGTGGAACTGGCTGTGGCCACTCACATACGGGATACAAACAGGCTGGTTGCTGTGTGGAACTGGCTCTGTCGACTCACCCACGGGGGACGGGCAGTCAATGCGCTGTGTGGAACTGGCTGTGTCCACTCACCCACGGGCGAGGAGAAGGGAGGGCGTGGTGTGGAACTGGCTGTGCCCACTCACACACGACAGACGGGCAGGCAGGGCGCTTTGTTGTACTGGATGTGTCCACTCACCCACCTTAGATGGGCAGGCAGGGCACAGTGTTGAACTGGCTGTGTCCACTCACCCACGGGAAATGGGCAGGCAGGGCACTGTGTCGAACTCGCTGTGTCCACTTATCCAGAGGAGACGGGCAGGTAGGGCTCTGTGTGGACTGGCTGTGTCCACACACGCACGGGACACGGGCATGCTGGGTGCTGTGTGGAACTGGCTGTGTCCAGTCACTAATGGGAGATGGGTAGGTAGGGAGCTGTGTGTAACTGGCTGTGTCCACACACCCACAGGAGACGTGCAGGCATGCGCTGTGTTTAACTGGCTATATCCATACACCCATGAAAGACGGGCAGGCAGGGCACTGTGTGGAACTGGCTGTTTCCAGTCACCCACAGGGAACGGGCAGGCAGAGCGCTCTGTGGAACTGAGTGTGTCCACACACCCACGGGAGACGGTCATGCAGGGCGCTGTGTTGAACTGGGCATGTCCTCACACACACGGAAAACGGGCAGGTAGGGCCCTGTGTGGAATGGCTGTGTCCACTCACCCCAGGACACGGGCAGGCAGGGCGCTGTGTGAAACTGGCTGTGTCCACTCACCCTCGGGAGACGGGCAGGTAGGGTCCTGTGTGGAACTGGCTGTGTCCACACAAACATGGGAGATGGGAAACCAAGGCGCTTTGTTTAACTGGCTGTGTCCACACATCCACAGGAGACTGGCAAGCTGGGTGCTGTGTGGAACTGGCTGTGTCCACTCACATACGGGATACAAGTAGGCTGTGTGCTGTGTGGAACTGGCTGTGTTGACTCACCCACGGGAGACGGGCAGGCAGGGCGCTGTGTGGAACAGGCTGTGTCCACTCACCCACGGGCGAGTGGCAGGCAGGGCGTGGTGTGGAATTGGCTGTGTCCACACACCATCGGGTGACGTGCAGGCTGGGCGTTGTGTGGAACTTGCTGTGTCCACACACCCATGGGGGACGGGAAGACAGGGAGCTGTGTGGAGCTGGCTGTGTTCACCCACCCACAGGAGACAGGCAGGCAGGGCGCTGTGTTGAACTGGCTGTGTCCACACACCATGGGAGACGTGCAGACAGGGCTCTGTGTGGATCTGGCTATGTCTACTCACCCACGGGAGACGGGTAGGCAGGGCGATGTGTGATTCTGGCTGTGAACACTCACCCATGGGAGACGGGCAGGCAGGGCTCTGTGTGGAACTGGCTGTGTCCCCACACCCACGTGAGACTAGCAGGAACGGCGATGTGTTTAACTGGCCGTGTCCTCACTCCCACGGGAGACCGGCAGGCAGGGCGCTGTGTGGAACTGGCTGTGTCCACTGACCCACGGGAGATGGACAGGTGGGGCGCTGTGTGGAACTGGCTGTGTCCACACCTATGGGAGACGGGCAGGCAGGGCGCAGTGTGGATATGGCTTTGTCAACACACCCATGGGAGACGGGCAGGCACGGCGCTGTGTGGATCTGACTGTGACCACTCACCCACGGGAGATGGGCAGGCAGGGCACCATGTGGAACTGGCGGTGTCCACACACCCACGGGAGATGTGCAGACAGGGTGCTGTGTGGAACTGAGTGTGACCACTCACCCACAGGAGACGGGCAGGTGGGCGCTTTGTGGAACTGGCTGTGTCCACTCACCCACGGGAGACGGGCAGGCAGGGCGCTGTGTGGAACTGGCTGTGTCTACAAACCCAAGGGATACGGCCATGCTGGGTGATGTGTGGAACTGGCTGTGTCCAGTCACACATGGGAGACGGGCAGTTAGGGCGCTGCGTGGAACTCGCTGTGTCCACACACCCACAGGAGACAGGCAGGCAGGGCACTGTGTTGAACTGGCTGTGTCCACACACCCACGGGAGATGGGCTGGCACAGAGCATTGTTGAACTGGCCATGTCCTCACACCCACGAGATATGAGCAGTCAGGGCGCTGTGTGGATCTGGCTGTGTCCACAAACCCATGGGTGATGGGCAGGTATGGTGCTGTGTGGAACTGCCTGTGACCACTCACCCATGGGAGACAGGCAGGCAGTGCGCTGTGTGGAACTGGCTGTGTCCACACTCCCATGGGGGAGGGGCTGGCACGGCGCATTGTTGAACTGGCCATGTCCTCACACCCACGGGAGACGGGCAGGCAGGGAGCTGTTTGGAACTGGCTGTGTCCACACACCCATGGGCGACGGCCATGCTGGGTGATGTGTGGAACTGGCTGTGTCCATACACCCACTGGAGACAGGCAGGCAGGACACTGTGTTTAAACTGCTATGTACACACACCCACGGGAAATGGGTAGGCAGGGCGCTGGGTGGAACTGGCTGTGTCCACTCACCCATGGGAGACGGGCAGGCAGGGCACTGTGTGGAACTGGCTCTGTCCACTCACACACGGGAGACGGGCAGTAAGGGCGCTCTGTGGAGCTGGCTGTTTCCAAACACCCACGGGAGATGGTCATGCATGGCGCTGTGTTGAACTGGGCAAGTTTTCACGCACAAGGAAAACGAGCAGGTAGGGCACTGTGTTTAATGGCTGTGTCCACTCACCCACGGGAAATGGGCAGGCAAGGCACTGTGTGAAACTGGCTGTGTCCACTCACCCACTGTGACGGGCAGGGAGGGCACTGTGTGGAACTGTGTGTTTCTACTCACCCACGGGAGACAGACAGGCAGGGTGCTGTGTTAAACTGGCCGTTTCCACTCACCCACGGGAGACGGACAGGCAGGGCGCTGTGTGGAACTGTCTGTGTCCATTCACCCACGGGAGATGGGCAGGCTATGCGCTGTGTGGATCTGGCTGTGTCCACACACCCACGGGAGATGGGCAGGAAGGGCGTTGTGTGGAACGGGCTGTGTCCACTCACCCACTTAAGATGGGCAGGGAGGGCGCTGTGTGGATCTAGCTATGTCCACTCACCCACGGGAGACGGTCAGGCAGGGAGCTGTGTGGAAATGGCTGTGTCCACACATCCACGGGTGACAGGCTAGCACGGCCCATTGTTTAACTGGCCGTATCCTCACTCCCACGGGAGACGGGCAGGCAGGGCGCAGTGTTGGACTGGCTCTGTCCAGTCACACATGGGAGATGGGCAGGCAGGTCGCTGTGTGGAACTGGCTGTATCCAACACCCACGGGCGACGGGCATGCTGGGTGCTGTGTGGAACTGGCAGTGTCCAGTCACCCAAGGGAGACGGGCAGGCAGGGCGCTGTGTGGAACTGGCTCTGTCCACTCACCCATGGGAGACAGGCAGGCACGGTGCTGTGTGGAACTGGCTGTGTCCACACACCCACGGGAGACGGGCAAGCAGGGCATCGTGTGGAACTGGCTGTGTCCACACAACCATGGGAGATGGGCAGGCAGCTCGCTGTGTGGAACTGGCAGTGTCGACACACCCACAGGTAACGGGCAGGTATGGCGCAGTGTGGAACTGGCTGTGACCACTCACCCATGGGAGACGGTCAGGCAGGGCACTGTGTGGATCTGGCTGTGTCCACTCACCCAAGAAAAATAGGCAGGCAGGTCGCTGTGTGGATCTGGCTGTGTTCACACACACACGGGCGACGGGCATGCTGGGTGCTGTGAGGAACTGGCACTGTCCAGTCACCCACGGGAGACGGGCAGGCCGGGCACTGTGTGGAACTGGCTCTGTCCACTCACCCATGGGAGACAGGCAGGCACGGCCCTGTGTGGAACTGGTTGTGTCCACACACCCACGGGAGACGGGCAGGCAGGGCTCAGTGTGTATCTGGCTGTGTCCACACACCCATGGGAGACGGGCAGGCACGGCGCTGTGTGGAACTGGCTGTATCCACTCACCACGGGAGACAGACAGGCAGGGCGCTGTGTTAAACTGGCTGAGTCCACACACCCACAGGAGACGGGGATACTGGGTGCTGTGTGGAACTTGCTGTGTCCAGTCACCCACAGGAGACTGGCACGCAGGGCACTGTGTTAAACAGGCTTTGTCTACACACCCACGTGTGACGGGCTGGCAGGGCACTGTGTGGAACTTGCTGTGTCCACTCACCCACGAAAGACGGGCAGGCAGGGCGCTGTGTTGAACTGGCTGTGTCAACTAACCCACAAGAGACGGACAGGCACGGTGCTATGTGGAACTGGCTGTGTCGACTCACCCACGGGAGACGGGTAGGTAGGGTGCTGTGTGGAACTGGCTGTGTCCACTCACCCATAGGAGACGGGCAGGCAGGGCACTGTGTGGAGCCTGCTATGTCCACTCAGCCATTGGAGACGGGCATGAAGGGCGCTGGGTTGAACTGGCTGTGTCTACTCAGCAATGGGAGACGGGCAGGCACGAAGCTGTGTGGAACTGGCTGTGTCCACACACCCATGGGAGACGGGCTAGCAGGGCGTGGTGTGGATCTGGCTATGTCGATACACCTACGGGAGATGGGCTGGCATGGCGCTGTGTGGATCTGGCTGTGTCCACACACCCACAGGAGACGGGCAGATACGGTGCAGTGTGGAACTGGCTGTGTCCACTGACTCACGGGAGATGGACAGGCTGGGCATTGTTTGGAAACGGCTGTGTCCACACACCCATGGGAGATGTGCAGACAAGGCATTGAGTGGAACAGGCTGTGTCCACTCACCCACCGGAGACGGGCAATCACGGCCCTGTGTGGATCTAGGTGTGTCCACTCACCCATGGGAGACTGGCAGTTAGGGCTCTGTGTTACTGGCTGTGTCCACACACCCACTGGAGACGGGCAAGCAGGGTGCTGTGTTAAACTGGCTTTGTTCACACACCACAGGAGACGGGAAAGGAGGGCGCTGTGTTTAACTTGCTGTGTCCACACACCCACGGGAGACGGGCAGGCAGGGTGCATTGTGGAACTAGCTGTGTCCAGTCACACAATGGAGACGGGCAGGTAGGGCGCTGTGTGGAACTGGCTGTCTCCACACACCCACGGGAGATGGGCAGGCAGGGCGCTGTGTTTCACTGGCTATGTCCACACACCCACAGGACATGGGAAGGCAGGGCGCTGGGTGGAACTGGCTGTGTACACTCTACCATGGGAGACGGGCAGGCAGTGCGCTGTGTTGAACTGGCTGTGTCCACTCACCTACCGGAGACTGGCTGGCAGGGCGCTGTGTAAAACTGGCTGTGTGACTAACCCACAGGAGACGGGTAGGCAGGGCACTGTGTTGAACTGGCCATGATCACACACCCATGGGAGACGGGCAGGCAGGGCACTGTGTAGAACTGGCTGTGTCCACACACCAACGGGAGATGGGCAGACAGGGCGCTGTGTGGAACTGTCTGTGTCCACTCCCCCACAGGAGTCGGGCAGGCACGGCGCATTGTGGAACTGGCTGTGTCCACTCACCTACGGGAGATGGGCAGGCAGGGTGCTGTGTGGAACTGGTGGTTTCCACTCACACACGGGAGATGGGCAGGCACGGCGCTGTGTGGAACTGGCTGTGTCCAATCACCCACGGAAGACGGGCAGGCAGGGCATTCTGTTTAACTAGCTGTGTCCACTCATCCCCGGGAGACAGACAGCAGGGTGCTGTGTTGAACTAGCTGTGTCCACTCACCCACGGAAAATGGGCAGGCAGGGGCTGTGTTGAACTGGCTGTGTCCACTCAGCCACGGTAGACGGGCAGGCAGTGCACTGTGTTGTACAGGCTGTGTCCAAACACCCACATGAGACGACCAGGCACGGCGCTGTGTGTAACTGGCCATGTTCTCACACCCACGGGGGACGGGCAGGCAGGGCGCTGTGTGGAACTGGCTGTGTCCACTCCCCCAAGGGATACAGGCAGACAGGACGCTGTGTGGAACTGGCTGTGTCCACACACCCATGGGAGACGGGCAGGCAGGGCACTGTGTGGTACTGGCTGTGTCCACTCACCCACGGCAGACGGGCAGGCAGGGCGCTGTTGGAACTGGCTGTGTCCACTCACCCACGGGAGACGGCCCGCCAAGGAGCTGTGTTGAACTAGCAGTGTCCACTCACACACGGGAGACGGGCAGGCAGGGCATGGTGTGGAACTGGCTGTGTCCACACACCAAAGGGAGATGGGCAGGCAGGGCACTGTGTGGATGAGGCTGTGTCCACTCACTCACTGGAGACTGGCAAGCAGGGCACTGTGTGGAACTAGCTGTGTCCACTTTCCCATGGGAGACGGGCAGCCACAGCGCTGTATGTAACTGCTCGTTTCCACTCACCCACTTGAGACGGGCAGTCAGGGCGCTGTGTTGAAATAGCTGTGTCCACTCACCCACTGAAGATGAGCAGGCAGGGCGTGGTGTGGAACTGGCTGTGTCCACACACCCACGGGAGACAGGCAGGCAGGGAACTGTGTGGAACTGGCTGCATCCACAAACACACGGGTGACGGGCAAGTAGGGAGCTGTGTGGAACTGGCTGTGTCTACTCACCCACCGGAGACCGGCAGGTAGGGCGCTGTGTGGAACTGGCTGTCTCCATAACCCACGGGAGATGGACAGGCACGGCGCTGTGTGGAATTCGCTGTGTCCACTAACCCCAGGAGACGGGCAGTCAGGGCGCTGTGTGGTATTGGCTGTTTCCACACATCCACGGGAGATGAGCAGAAATGGCGCTGTGTGGATCTGGCTGTGTCCACTCACCCACGGGAGACAGGCAGGCAGGGCCCTGTGTAGAACTGGCTGTGTCCTCACAGACACGGGAGACGGACAGGTAGTGCGCTGTTGTCCTGGCTGTGTCCACTCACCCACGGGAGATGGAGAGGCACAGCGATGTGTTGAACTGGCCATGTCCCTACATCCACGGGAGAAGAGCAGACGGGGCGCTGTGTGGAACTGGCTATGTCCACTCACCCACGGGAGAAGTGCAGGCAGGGCGCTGTGTGGTACTGGCTGTGTCCACTCACCCACGGGAGACGGGCAGGCAGGGCGCTGTGTGGAACTGGCTGTGTACACTCTGCCACTGGAGGCGGGCAGGCAGGGCGCTGTGTTGAACTGGCTGTGTCCACTCACCCATGAGAGATAGGTAGTCAGGGCGCTGTGTGGAACTGGCTGTCTACACTCACCCATGGGTGACGAGCAGGCACGGCTCTGTGTGTAACTGGCAGTGTCCACTCACCCACGGTAGACGGGCAGTCCCGGAGCTGTGTGTATCTTGCTGTGTCCACTCCCCCACGGTATATGAGCAGGCAGGGCGCTGTTTGGAACTGGCTTGTCCACTCACCCACGGGAGACGGACTGGCATGGCGCTGTGTGGAACTTCCTTTGTGCACTCACCCACGGGAGTAGGAGAGGTAGGGTTCTGTGTGGATCTGGCCGTGTCCACACACCCTTGTGAGATGGGAACGCTGGGCGCTGCATGGAACTGGCTGTGTCCACACACCCACGGGAGATGGGCAGGTAGGGTGCTGTGTGGATCTGGCTGTGTCCACACATCTACGGGGGACAGGCTGGCAGGGAGCGGTGTAGAACTGGCTGTGTCCACTCACCCATGGATTACTGGCAGGTAGGCTGCTGTGTGGATCTGGCTGTGTCCACACACTCACGGGATACAGGCAGGCAGGGCGAGGTGTTGGACTGGCTGTGTCGACACACCCACGGGAAATGGGCATGCTGGGTGCTGTGTGGACTGGCTGTGTCCACTCACCTTTGGGAGACGAACAGGCAGGGCGCTGTGTGGTACTGGCTGTGTCCACACACCCACGGTAGATGGGTTAGAGTTAAGGGTTAGGGTTAGGGTGAAGGAGAGGTTGAGGGTTACGGTGAGGGTTAGGGTTAGGGTTAGTGTGAGGGTGAGGGTTAGGGTGAGGGTCAAGGTCAGTGTTAGGGTTAGCGTCAGGATCAGTGTTAGGGTCAGGGTCAGGGTCAGGTTCAGGGTTAGAGTCAGGGTCAGGGTCAGGGTCTGGGTCAGGGTCAGGGTTAGGGTTAGGGTAGGGTTAGGGTCTGGGTCAGGGTCAGGGTCAGGGTTAGGGTAAGGGTCATGGTCAGGGTTAGGGTTCGGGTAAGGGTCAGGGTAAGGGTCAGAGTCAGGGTTATAGTTAGGGTCAGTGTTAGGGTTAGGGTTAGGGTCAGGGTTAGGGTAAGGGTCAGGGTTAGGGTCAGGGTTAGAGTTAGTAGTTAGGTTTAGGGTCAGGGTTAAGGGTTAGGGAAGAGTTAGGGTTAGGGTTATGGTTAAGGTCAGGGTCAGTGTTAGGATTAGGGTTAGGGTCAGGGTCAGGGTCAGCGTTAGGGTGAGGGTTAGGGTTAGGGTTAGGGTTGGGCTTAGGGTTGGGTTTTGGGTTATGGTGAGGGTTAGGGTTTGGGTTGGGTTTATGGTTGGGGTTGGGGTTAGGGTTAAGATTGTGGTTCGTGTTAGGATTAGTGTTAGGGTTGGGGTTAGGGAGGGTTAGGGTTAGGGTTAGGGTTAGGTTTAAAGTTGTGGTTTGGGTTAGGGTTTTGGTTAGGGTCAGGGTCAGGGTCAGGGTCTGGGTCAGGGTTAGGGTTAAGGTTGGAGTTAGTCTTAGGGTTTGCGTTAGTTTTAGTTTGGGGGTTAGTGTCAGGGTTAGATTTGGAGTTGTGGTTAGTGTTGGGGTTGGGATTAGGGTTAAGGTAGGTGTTAGGGTTAGCGTTAGGGTTGGAGTTAGGGAGGAGATTAGGTTTATTGTTAGAGTTAGGGTTGGGGTTAGGGTTAGGGTTAGGGTTAGTGTTAGGGTTAGGGTTAGGGTCTGTGTCATGGTCAGGGTCAGGATAAGAGTTAGAGTCAGGGTTAGGGTTAGGGTCAGGGTTAGGATTAGGGTTGGGGTTAGGGTTACGGTTGGGGTTAGGGTTAGGGTTAGGGTTGGGGTTGGGGTTAGGGTTTTGTTTGGGGTTATGGTTAGGGTTGGGGTTAGGGTTAGGGTTAGGGTTAGGGTTAGGGTTGTGGTTAGGGAGTGAGTTAGGGTTAGGGTTAGGGTTAAGGTTGGGGTTAGGTTTATGGTTGGGGTTAGTATAGGGTTAGGGTTGTTGTTAGTGTTAGCGTTAGAGTTAGGGATGGGTTTAGGGTTTGGGATAGGTTTAGGTATCGGGTGCGGTTAGTGTTAGGGTTAAGGTTAAGGGTTAGGGTTAGGGTTAAAATAAGGTTATGTTAGTGTTAGGGTTAGGATTAAGGGTTAGAATTAAGGTTGGTTTTATTGTTAGGCTTAGGGTTAGGGTTAGGGTTAGGGTCAGGGTCAGGATAAGGGTCTGGGTCAGGGTTAGGGTTAGGGTTGGGGTTACGGTTAGGGTAGGGGTTAAGGTTATTATTGGTTTTAGATTCGGGGTTAGGGTTGGAATTGGGGTTAGGTTTGCGGTTTGGGTTAGGGTTAGGGTTGGGGTTAGGGTTACAGTTAGGTTCGGGTTAGGGAGAAGGTTAGGGTTAGGGTTAGGTTTGGCGTTAGGGTTAGGTTTAGGGTTAGGGTTGGGGTTAGATTTAGGGTTGGGGTTAGGGTCAGGGTTAGGGTTGGAGTTGGGGTTAGGGTTTGGTTTGGGGTTAGGTTTAGCGGTAGGGATAGGGATAGGGTTAGGGTTAGGGTTAGGGTCAGGGTCAGGGTCAGGATAAGGGTTAAGTTCTGGGTTAGGTTTAGGGTCAGGGTTAGGGTTAGGGTTCAGGTTCGGGTTAGGGTTGGGGTTAGGGTCAGAGTTAGGGTTGGAATTGAGGTTTGGTTTGGGGTTGGTGTTAGGGTTAGGGTTGGGGTTAGAGTTATGGATAGGTTTGGGGTTAGGGAGGGGGTTAGGGTTAGGGTAAGTGTTAGGGTTGTGGTTAGGGTTAGGGTTAGGTCTAGCGTTAGGCTTAGGGTGCGGTTAGGGTTAAGGGTTGGGATCAGAGTAGGGTTACGGCTAGGGTTAGTGTTGGGGTTAGGGTTAAGTGTTAGGATTAGGGTAGGGTTAGGGTTAGGTTTGGGGTTAAGGTTGGGGTTAGGGTTGGGGTTAGGGTTAGGGTTGGTGTTAAGGTTAAGGGTTGGGATTAGGGTAGGGTTAGGGTTAGGGTTGTGTTTAGGTTTAGGGTTAGGGTTAGGGTTATGGTTACGGTCAGGGTTAGGGTTGGAGTTGGGGTTAGGTTTGGGGTTGGTGTAAGGGTTAGGGTCCGCGGTTAGGGTTAGGGTTGGTGTTAGGGTTAGTGTTCGGGTTATGGTCAGGGTTACAATTTCAGTTTGGGTTAGGTTTCTGGTTGGGGTTAGGTTTAGGGTTCCAGTTAGTGGTATGGTTAAGTTTGGGGCTAGGCAGGGGGTTAGGGTTAGGGTTAGGGTTAGGGTTAGGGTTGAGTTTATGGTTAAGGGTTGGGATTAGGGTAGGGTTAGGGTTACGGTTGGGGTTAGGGTTAGGGTTAAGGTTGGTGTTAGTGTTAGGGTTAGTGTTGGGGTTAGGGTGAGGGTTAGGGTTGGGGTTAGGGTTAGGTTTAGGTTTAGGTTTAGGGTTAGGGTTAGAGTTGGGGTTAGGGTTAGAGTTAGACTTGGGGTTAGGGTGAGGGTTAGGTTTGGGGTTAAGGTTATTTTCAGTGTCAAGGTCAGGCTCAGGGTTAGTGTTAGGATTGGGTTTAGGGTAACGTTTGGGGTTACATTTAGGGCTGGGGTTAGGGTCAGGGTTAGGGTTGGAGTTGGGGTTAGGGTTTGGTTTTTGGTTAGACTTAGGGTTAGGGTTAGGGTCAGGGTCAGGGTCAGGATTAGGGTTAAGGTCAGGGTTAGGGTTAGGGTCGGAGTTAGGGTTAGGGTTCAGGTTAGGGTTAGGGTTGAGGTCAGGCTCAGTGTTAGGGTTGGAATTGGGGTTAGGTTTGGGGTTGGTGTTTGGTTTTGGGTAGGTGTTAGGGTTTTGGTTAAGGTTAGGGTGAGGGTGAGTGTTAGGGTTAGGGTTAGGGTGAGGGTTAGGTTTAGGGTTGGGGTTAGGCTCAGAGTTAGGGTTGGAATAGGGGTTAGGTTTGGGGTTGGGTTTAAGTTTTGGGTAGGGCTTAGGGTTATGGTTAGGGTTAGGGTTAGGGTTAGGGTCAAGGTGAGGGTTAGGGTTAGGGTTAGGGTGAGATTTAGGGTTACGGTTAGGGTTAGGGTTAGGGTGAGGGTTAGGTTTAAGGTTGGGGTTAGGCTCAGAGTTAGGGTTTGAATAGGGGTTAGGTTTGGGGTTGGGTTTAGGTTTTGGGTAGGGGTTAGGGTTATGGTTAGGGTTAGGGTTAGGGTGAAGGTGAGGGTTAGGGTTAGGGTTAGGTTGAGGGTTAGGGTTAGGGTGAGATTGAGGGTGAGTGTTAGTGTTAGGGTTAGGGTTAGGGTTAGGGTTAGGGTCAGGGTTAGGGGTTAGGGTAGGGTTAGTGTTAGGGTTAGGGTTAGGGTAAAGGGTTAGGGTTAGGGTTAATGTTAGGTTGAGCGTGAGGGTTATGGGGAGGGTTAGGGTTAGGGTGAGGGTTAGTGTGAGGGTCAGTGTCAGAGTTCGGGTTATGGTCATCGTCAAGGTTAGGGTCAGGGTCAGGATCAGGGTCAAGGTTAGGGTCAGGGTCAGGGTACGGGTCATATCCGGTTTATGTTTATTTTCAGTGTTAGGGTTAGGTTTAGGTTCAGGGTTAGGGTAAGGGTCAGGGTAAGGGTCAGGGTAAGGGTCAGGTTTAGGGTCAGGGTTAGAGTTAGGGTGTTGATTTAGGGTCAGGTTTAGGGGTTAGGGTAGGGTTAGGGTTTGGGTTAAGGTCAGGGTCAGGGTTAGGGTTAGGGTCCCGGTCAGGGTCAGGTTCAGTATCAGTGTTAGGTTGAGTGTTAGGTTCAGGGTTAGGGTTAGGGTTTGGGCTTGGGTTAGTGTTGGTGTTAGGGTCAGGGTTAGTTTTGGGGTTCTGGTTAGGGTCAGGGTTAGGGTTGGGGTTGGGGTTAGGGTGGGGGTTGGGGTTAGGGTTATGGTTGGAGTTACGGTTAGGGTTAGGGTTAGGTTTGGTTTTAGGTAGGGGGTTAGGTTTAGGTTTAGGGTTAGGGTTAGTGTTGGTGTTACGGTTAGGGTTAGGTTTGGGGTTAAGTTTAGGGTTAGGGTTAGGATTAGGATTAGGTTTGAGGTTAGGTTAGGGTTAGGATTAGGGTTAAGAGTTAGGGTTAGGGTTAGGTTTTGGGTTAAGGGTTAGTGTTAGGGTTAGGGTTAGTTTTAGGGTTAGAGTTAGGGTTACGGCTGTGTCCACTCACTCTTTGGAGACGGATAGGCAGGGCGCTGTGTGGAAATAGCTGTGTCCACTCACCCCTTGGAAACGGGGGATAGGCAGTCAGGGCCCTATGTGGAACTGGCTGTGTCCACTCAATCTCGAGAGACTGGCAGGCTGGGCGCTATGTGTAACTGGCTGTGTCCACTCCCGCAGGGGAGACGGGCAGGTATAGCGCTGTGTGGAACTGGCTGTGTCCACTCACCGACTGGAGATGTGCAGGCCAGGTGCTGTGTGGAACTGGCTATGTTCACTCACCTACAGGACACGGGCAGGCAGGGTGATGTGTGGAACTGGTTGAGATGGGCGAGCAGGACGCGATGTGGAAATGGCAGTGTCTCCGCAGGCACGGGACACGGGCCGGCAGGGGGTTGTTTGGAATTGGCAGTGTCCACGCACCCACAGGAGACGGGCACGCAGGGCGTGTTGTGGAACTGGTTGTGTCCACACACCCATGGGAGACGGGCAGGCAGGGCGTTGTGTGGAACTGGTGGATTCCACACACCCACGGAGACGGGCATGATGGGTAAAGTGTGTAACTGGTTGTGTCCTCTCACACACAGGAAAAGGGTGGCAGGACGCTGGGTGGAACTCGCTGTGTACACACACCCACGGGAGACAGCCATGCAGGGCACTGTGTGGAACTGGCAGTGTTCACACACTCATGGTAGATGGGCAGGCAGGGCGCTGTGTGGAACTGGCTATGTCCACACACCCATGGTAGATGGGCAGGGTTAGGGTTAGGGTTAGGGTTAGGGTTATATTTAGGGTTAGGGTGAGGCTTAGGGTTAGGGTTAGGGTTAGGGTGAGGGTTAGGGTTAGGGTTACGGTTAGAGTGAGGGTGAGGGTGAGGGTTAGTGTTAGGGTTAGGGTTAGGTATGGTCAGGGTTAGGGGTTAGGGTAGGGTTAGGGTTAGGGTTAATGGTTAGTGTTAGGGTTAGGGAGAGCGTGAGGGTTAGGGTGAGGGTTAGGGTTAGCGTGAGAGTGAGGGTTAGGGTTAGGGTCAGTGTTAGGGTTAGGTTTAGGGTCAGGGTTAGGGTAAGGGTCATTGTTAGGGTCAGGGTTAGAGTTAGGGTTTGGTTTAGGGTCAGTTTTAGGGGTTAGGTTAGGGTTAGGTTTAGGGTTAGGGTTAGTGTTAGGATTAAGGTCAGGTCAGGGTTAGGGTTAGGGTCACGATCAGGGTCAGGGTCAGGATCACTGTTAGGGTGAGGGTTAGGTTCGGGTTTTGGTTTAGGCTTAGGGTTGGTGTTAGGGTCAGGGTTAGGGTTGGGTTTGGGGTTAGGGTTGCGGTTGGGGTTAGGGTTTGGGTTGGGATTAGGGTTAGAGTTAGGGTTGGAGTTGGAGTTAGGTTTGGGCTTAGGTTTAGGTTTAGGGCTGGGGTTAGTGTTAGGGTTAGGGTTGGGGTTATGGAGGGTGTTAGGGTTAGTGTTAGAGTTAGGGTTTGGGTTAGGTTTAGGATTAGGTTTATAGTTGGGTTTAGGTTTAGGGTTAGGGTTAAGGGTTGGAGTGAGGGTTAGGGTTAGGGTTAGGAGTAGTGTTGGGTTAGGTTTAGGTTTAGGGTTAGGGTTAGGGTTGGTATTGGGTTTAGGTTTGGGGTTGGGGTTAGTGTTATGGTTAGGGTTGGGGTTAGGGTTAGGGTTAGGGTTCGGGTTGGGGTTAGGTTTAGTTGTAGGGTTGGGTTTGGGGTTAGGGTTAGTGTTAGGGTTAGGGTTAGGTTTAGGGTTAGGATTAGGGTTTGGTTAGGCTTAGCGTTAGGGTTAGGGTTATGGTTAGGGTTGGGGTTAGGGTTAGGGTTAGGGTTCGGGTTGGGGTTAACTTTAGTTTTAGGGTTGGGTTTTGGGTTAGGGTTAGTGTTAGGGTTAGGGTTAGGGTTATGGGCTGGGGTTAGGGTTAGGGTTATGGTTAGGTTTATGGTTGGTGTTGGGGTTAGGGTGAAGGTTAGGGTTAGGGTTAAGGGCTAGGTTTAGGGTTAGTGTTAGGGTTGTGTTTAGGGTTAGGGTCACGGTCAGGGTCAGGGTTAGTCTCAGGGTTACGGTTAGGGTCAGGTTAGGGTTAGGGTCGGGGTTTGGGTTAGTGTTACCGTTAGTTTTAGGGTCAGGGTTAGGTTAGGGTCGGCGTTAGTGTTACGGTTGTGTTTAGGGTTAGGGTTGGGGTCAGGGTCAGGGTCAGGGTTAAGGTTTCGGTTGTGGTTAGGGTTAGGGTTGTGGTTAGGGTTAGGTTTGGGGTTATCATCAGGGTTAGGGTTGGAGTTGGGGTTAAGGTTGGGTTTGGGGTTAGGGTTAGGGTAAGGGTTGGGTTTAGGGTTAGGGTTAAGGTTATGGTTAGGGTTGTGGTTAGTGTTAGCGTTAGAGTTAGTGTTGGGGTTAGAGTTAGCGTTGTGGTTAGGATTATAGTGAGGGTTGGGTTTACTGTTAGGGTTAGGTTTAGGGTTAAGGGTTGGAGTTAGGGTTAGGTTAGGGTTAGGGTTAGGGTTATGGTTGGGGTTAGGATTGGGGTTAGGTTTGGGATTAGGGTTAGCGTTATGGTTATGGTTAGGGTTGCGGTTAGGGTTAGGGTTGAGGTTAGGGTTAGTGTTAGGGTTAGGGTTATAAGTTGTGGTTATGCTTAGGGTGAGTGTTAGGGTTAAGGGTTGGGGTTAGGGTTAGTGTTAGTGTTATAGTTAGGGTTATGGCTGTGTCCACTCACTCTCTGCAGATGGATAGGCAATGCCCAGTGTGGAACTAGCTGTGCCCACTCACCCATGTGAGACAGGCAGGGGCAGGGCTTTCTTTAACTGGCTGTGTCCACTCACCCACTGGAGACGGGCAGTCAGGGCACTATGTGGAACTCGCTGTGTCCACTCACTCACAATAGATGGGTAGGCTAGGTGCTTTGTGGAACTGGCTGTGTCCACTCCCCCAGGGGACATGGGCAGGCACGGCGCTGTGTGGAACTAGCTGTGTCCACTCACCGACGGGAGATGTGTAGGCAGGGTGCTTTGTGGAACTCATTGTTTCCACACACCCACGGGATACGGGCAGGCATGGCGCCTGTGGAACTGGTTGTTTCCACACACCCATGGGAGACGGGCAGTCAGGGCGCTGTGAGGAACTGGTTGTGTCCATTCACCCACGGGAGACGGGCAGGAAGGGTGTTGTTTGGAACTGGCTGTGTCCACTCACCCATGGGAGACAGGCAGGCTTTGGACTGTGTTGAACTTGCTATGTCCACTCTGCCACTAGAGACGGACACGCAGGGCGCTGTGTTGAACTGGCTGAATCCACTCACCCATGGGAGATGGGCATGCTGGGTCCTGTGTGGAACTGGCTATGTCCACACACCCACGGGAAACGGACAAGCAGGGCGCTGTGTAGAATTGGTTATGTCCACCCACTCACTGGAGACGGGCAGGCAGGGCGCTGTGTGGATATGACTGTGTCCACTCACTCTCTGGAGATGGGCTGGCAGGGCGCTGTGTGGAACGAGCTGTGTCCACTCACCCACGGGAGACAGGCAAGCACAGCACTGTTTGTAACTGGCTGTGTCCACTCACCCACTGGAGACGGGCAGTCAGGGCACTGTGTGGAACTGGCTGTGTACACTCACCCACTAGAGATGGGCAGGCAGGGCACTGTGTTGAACTGGCTGTGTCGACACAACCATGGGACACGGTTACAGAGGGCGCTGTGTGGAACTGGCTGTGTCCACTCACCCACGTCAGACGGGCAGGCAGGGTGTGGTTTTGTACTCGCCGTGTCCACACACTGATGGGATACTGGCAGACAGGGCGCTGTGTGGAACTGGCTGTGTCCACACACCAACGGGAGACAGGCAGGCAGGGCACTGTGTGGAACTGGCTGTGTCCACACACCAACGGGAGACGGGCAGGCATGGCACTGTGTGGAACTGGCTGTGTCCACTCACGCTCTGGAGACTGGCAGGCAGGGCGCTGTGTGGAACTAGCTGTGACCACTCACCCATGGGAGACGGGCAGGCACGGCGCTGTGTGGAACTGGCTGTGTCCACTCACCCACTGGAGACGGGCAGGCAGGGCGCTGTGTTGAACTGGCTATACCACACACCCACGGGAGAAGGGCAAGTAGTGCGCTGTGTTGAACTGGCTGTGTCCACACACCCACGGGAGACCGGCAAGCAGGGCGCTGTATTGAACTGGCTGTGTTCACTCTCCGACAAGAAACGGGCAGGAAGTGAGCTGTGTTCAACTGGCTGAGTCCACACACCCACGGGAGATGGGCAGGCAGGGCGCTGTGTGGAACTGGCTGTGTCTACTCACTCTCTGGAGACGCGCAGGCAGGGCGCTTTATGGAACTAGCTGTGTCCACTCACCCCTGAGTGACGGACAGGCATAGTGCTGTGTGTAACTGGCTGTGTCCACTCACCCACTGGAGATGGGCAGTCAGGGCGCTGTGTGGAATTGGCTGTGTCCTCTCACCCAATGGAGATGGCAGGCAGGGCGTTGTGTTGAACTGGGGAGTCCACACACCCAAGGGATACGGGCAGGATGGGCGCTGTGTGGAACTGGCTGTGTCCACACACCCTTGGGACATGGGCAGACAGGGCGCTGTGTTGTACTGGCCGTGCCCACACACACATGGGAGACGGGAAGACAGGGCGCTGTTTGGAACTGGGTGTGTCCACTCACCCACGGGAGATGGGCAGGCAGGACGCTATGTGTCACTGGCTGTGTCCACTCACCCACGGGAGACGGATTGGCACGGCGCTGTGTGGAACTGGCTGTGTCCACTCACCCATGGGAGACGGGCACATTGGGTGCTGTGTGGAACTGGCTGTGTCACACACCCATGGGAGTCAGGCAGGTAGGGTGCTGTGTGGATCTGGCTAGCTCCACACACTCTTGGGAGATGGGCAGGTAGGGCGTGGTGTGGAACTGGCTGTGTCCACTCACCCATGGAAGACTTGCAGTTAGGGTGCTGTGTGGATCTGGCTGTGTCCACACACTCACGGAGACAGGCTGGTAGGGCGTGGTTGGACTGGCTGTGTCCAAACACCCACGGGAGACGGGCATGCTGTGTGCTGTGTGGACTGGCTGTGTCCACTCACCCTCGGGAGACGGGCAGGCAGGGTGCTGTGTGGTACTTACTGTGGCCACTTACCCATGGGTGACTTGCAGGCAGGGCACTGTGTGGAACTGGCTGTGTGGAACTGGCTTTGTCCACTCACCCATGGGAGTTGGGCAAGTAGAGTGCTGTGTGGATCTGGCTTTGTCCACACACCCATGGGAAACGGACAGGCAGGGCGCGGTGAGGAACTGACTGTGTCCACTCACCCACGGGAGACGGACAGGCATGGTGCAGTGTTTAACTGGCTGTTTCCACACACCTACCGGAGATGGGCAGGCAGGGCACTATGTGGAGCTGGCTGTGCCTACTCTCCCAGGGTGACGGGCTGGCAGGACGCTCTGTGGAACTTTCTGTGTCCACTCAACCATGGGAGACCGGCAGGAAGGGCGCAGTGTCGAACTGGCTGTGCCTACTCACCCACGGGAAACGGGCAGGGGAGTGTGCTGTGTTGAACTGGCTGTGTCCACACACCCACGGGAAATGGGCCGGCAGGGCACTGTGTGGAACTCGCTGTGTCTGCTCACCCTTGGCAGACAGGCAGGCAGGGCGCTCTGTTGAACTGGCCGTGACCACAGACCAATGAGAGACGGGCAGACAGGGCTCTTTGTGGAACTGGCTGTGTCCACATACCCACTGGAGAGGCAGACAGGGTGCTGTGTTGAACTGGCATGTCCACACACACAAGGTAGACGGGCAGGCTGGGCACTATGTGAAACTGGCTGTGTCCACACACCCATAGGAAACGGACAGACAGGGCACTGTGTTGAACTGGCCGTGTCCATACACTCATGGGAGACAGGAAGACAGGGCACAGTGTGGAACTGGGTGTGTCCACACAGCCACGGGAGACGAGCAGGCAGGGCACTGTGTTGACCTGGCTGTGTCCACACACCAATGTGAGACGGGCAAACAGGGCGCTGTGTTGAACTGGCTGTGTCCACACACCCACGGGAGACGGGCAGGCTGGACCCTGTGTGGAACTTGGTGTATCCACACACCCACTGGAGACGGGCAGGCACGGTGCTGTATTCAACTGACCGTGTCCTCACAGCCACCGGAGACGGGCAGGCAACGCACTGTGTGGAAATGTCTGTGTCCACTCACCCACAGGAGACAGACAGGCAGGGTGCTGTGTTGAACTGGCTATGTCCACTCACCCAAGGGAGACGGGCATGCTGGGTGCTGTGTGGAACTGGCTATGTCCACACACCCACGGGAGACGGGTAGGCAGGGCACTCTGTTGAACTGGCTGTGTTCACACACCCACGGGAGACGGGCATGCTTGGTGCTGTGTGGACTGGCTGTGTCCACTCACCGTCGGGAGACGGACAGGCAGGGCGCTGTGTGGAACTGGCTGTGTCCACTCACCCATGGGAGACGGGCAGGCAGGGCACTGTGTTGATCTGGCTGTGTCCACACACCCACGGGAGACGGGCAGGCAGGGTGCTGTGTGGATCTAGCTGTGTCCACTCACCCATGGGAGACGGGCAGGCAGGGCGCTGTGTGGAACTGGCTATGTCCACACACCCACTGGAGATGGGCACTTAGGGTGCTTGTGGAACTGGGGGTGTCCAAACACCCACAGGAGACGGGCAGGTAGGGTGCTGTGTGGAACTGCCTGAGTCCACACACCCACAGGAGATGGGCAAGCAGGGCCCTGTGTTTAACCGGCTGTGTTCACATAAACACGGAGACGGGCAGGCAGGGTGCTGTGTAGATCTGCCTGTGTCCACATACTCATGGGAGACAGCAGGCAGGGTGAGGTTTTGGACTGGCTGTGTCCACTCACTCACGGGAGATGAGCAGGCAGGGCGCTTGTGGAACTGGCTGTGTCCACTCACCCACGGGAGACGGGCAGTCAGGCCTCTGTGTGGAACTGGCTGTCTCAACACACCCATGGGAGATGGGCAGGCAGGACGCTTGTAGTACTGGCCGTGTCCACCTACCCACGGGAGACGGGCAGGTAGGGTGCTGTGTGGATCTGGCTGTGTCCACACACCCTCGGGAGACGGGCTGGCACTGCGCTGTGTGGATCTGGCTGTTTCCACACACCCATGGGAGACCGGTAGGAGCGGCGCTTTTTTGAATTAGCCATGTCTTCACACCCACGAGAGACGGGTAGGCAGGGCGCGGTGTGGAACTGGCTGTGTCCACTCACCCACGGGAGTCGGGCAGTCACGGAGCTGTGTGGATCTTGCTGTGTCCACTCACCCACGGTAGATGGGCCGGTAGGGCGCTGTGTGGAACTGGCTTGTCCACTCACCCACGGGAGATGGACTGGCACGGCGCTGTGTGGAACTTCCTGTGTGCACTCACCCAGGGGAGAAGGGCAGGTAGGGTTCTGTGTGGATCTGGCCGTGTCCACACACCCTTGGGAGACAGGAACGCTGTGCGCTGTATGGAACTGGCTGTGTCCACACACCCACGGGAGACGGGCAGGTAGGGTGCTGTGTGGACCTGGCTGTGTCCACACATCCACGGGTGACGGGCAGGCAGGGCGCGGTGTAGAACTGGCTGTGTCTACTCACCCATGGAAGACGGGCAGGTAGGCTGCTGTGTGGATCTGGCTGTGTCACACACTCACGGGATACGGGCAGGCAGGGCGAGGTGTTGGACTGGCTGTGTCAACACACCCACGGGAGATAGGCATGCTGGGTGCTGTGTGGACTGGCTGTGTCCTCTCACCTTCGGGAGACGGACAGGCAGGGTGCTGTGTGGACCTGGCTGTGTGAAACTGGCTGTGTCCACTCACCCACGGCAGACGGGCAGGCAGGGCGCTGTGTTGAACTGGTCGTGTCCACACACCGATGGGAGACAGGCAGACAGTGAGCTGTGTGGAACTGGCTGTGTTGAACACACCCACGGGAGATGAGCAGGCAGGGAGCTGTGTGGAACTGGCTGTGTCCACTAAACCACGGGAGATGGGCAGGCAGGGCGCTGTGTGGAACTGGCTGTGTCCACTCCCCCATGGGATACAGGCAGACAGGGCGCTGTGTGGAACTGGCTGTGTCCACCCACCCACGGCAGACGGGCAGGCAGGGCACTGTGTTGAACTGGCCGTGTCCACACACTGATGAAAGACGGGCAGACAGGGCTCTGTGTGGAACTGCGCTGTGTCCACACACTGACTGGAGATGGCAGGCAGAGTGCTGTGTTGCAATGGCGTGTCCACACACACAAGAGAGACGGGCAGGCTGGGCGCTGTGTGGAATAGGCTGTGTCCACTCAACGCGAGTGACAGGCAGGCACGGCGCTGTGTGGAAATGGCTGTGTCCACACACCTACGGGAGATGGGCAGGAAGGGAAAGGTGTGGAACTGGCTGTGTCCATACACCCATGGGAGACGGGCAGACAGGGCCCTGTGTTGAACTGGCCGAGTCCACACACTCATGGGAGATAGGAAGAAAGGGCACAGTGTGGAACTGGGTGTGTCCACACAGCCACGGGAGACGGGCAAGGACGGCGCTGTGTTGATCTGGCCGTGTCCACACAACCACGGGAGACAGGCAAGCAGGGCACAGTGTGGACCTGGGTGTGTCCATACTCCAACGGGAGACTTGCCGGCAGGATGTTATGTGGAACTGGCTGTATTCACTCACCCACAGGAGACAGGCAGGCACGGCACTGTTGGAACTGGCTGTGTCCACCCAACCACCAGAGACGGGCAGACAGGGCGCAGTGTGGAACTGGCTGTGTCCACAGACCCACAGGGGACGGGCAGGCAGGGTGCTGTGTGGTACTGGCTATTTCCACACACCCATGGGAGACGAGTAGAAACGGCGCTGTGTGGAACTGGCTGTGTCCACTAACCCACGGGAGATGGGCAGGTAGGGCGCTGTGTGGAACTGGCTGTGTCCACTCACCCACGGGAGACAGGCAGGCAGGGCCCAGTGGAACTGGCTGTATCCTCACACCCACAGGAGACGGACAGGTAGTGCACTGTGTTCCTAGCTGTGTCCACTCACCCACGGGAGACGGAGAGGCATGGCACTGTGTGGAACTGGCCATGTCCCTACATGCACGGGAGGAGAGCAGAGAGGGCACTGTGTGGAACTGGCAGTGTCCAGTCACCCACGGGTGAGGTGTTGGACTGGCTGTGTCAACACACCCACGGGAGATGGGCATGCTGGGTGCTGTGTGGACTGGCTGTGTCCACTCACCAATGGGAGACAGGCAGGCACCTAACAGTGTGGAATTGTCTGTGTCCACTCACCCATGGGAGATGGCAGGCAGGGCGCTGTATGGATCTGGCTGTGTCCACACACCCATGGGAGACCGGCAGCCTGGGCACTGTGTTGAACAGGTTGTGTATACTCAGCCACGGGAGACAGGCAGACAGGGCATGTGTTGAACTGGCTGTGTCCACCCACCCATGGGAGATGCGAATGTTGGGCGGGGTGTGGAACTGGCTGTATCCACACACTCACGGGATAGTGGCAGGCAGGGCACTGTGTGGATCTGGCTTGTCCACACACCCATAGGAGACCGGCAGGCTGGGCGCTGTGTTGAACTGGCTTGTCCTCTCATCCACGGGAGAGGGGGAGGCAGGGCGCTGTGGTAAACTGGCTGTGTCCACACACCCAAGCGAGATGGTCAGGCAGGGCGCTGTGTGGGACTGGCTGTGTCTACTCACCCATGGGAGACTGGAGGGCAGGGTGCTGTGTGGAACTGGCTGTGTCCACTCACCCACAGGAGACGGGGAGGCAGGGCACTGTGTGTAACTGGCTGTGTCCAAACACACACGTGAGATGGGCAGACAGGGCGCTGTGTGGATCTGGCTGTGTCCACACACCCATGGGAGAAGGGCAGGCAGGGCCCTGTATGGATCTGGCATGGTCCACACACCCACGGGAGACAGGCAGGCAGGGCGCTGTGTGGATCTGGCTGTGTCCACACACCCACGGGAGACAGGCAGGTAGGGCGCTGTGTGTAACTGGCTGTGTCCACTCACCCACGGGAGACGGGCAGGCAGCGCGCTGTCTGGAACGGGCTGTGTCCACTCACCGACGGGAGATGGGCACGCAAAGTGCTGTGTGGATCTAGCTGTGTCCACACACCCATGGGAGACGGACAGGCTGGGTGCTCTGTTGAAATAGCTGTGTCCACACACCCACGGGGGACGGGCAGGAAGAGCACTGGGTTTAACTGGGTGTGTCCACTTGGCGCTGTGTTGAACTGGCTGTGTTCACTCAGCCATGGGAGACGGGCAGGCAGGGCGCTGTGTTGAACTGTCTGTGTCCACTCACCCACAGGAGATGCACAGGTAGGTCGGGGTGCGGAACTTGCCATGTCCAAACACTGACGGGATAGTGTCAGGCAGGGCGCTGTGTGGAACTGGTTGTGTCCAGACACTCATGGGAGACGGTCAGGCAGGACGCTGTGTGGAGCTGGCTGTGTCCACTCACCCACTGGACTTGGGCAGGAGGGGCGCTGTGTGGATCTAGCTGTGTCCACTCACCCACGGGAGACGGGCAGGCAGAACGCTCTGTGGATCTGGCTGTGTACACTCACTCATGGGAGACGGGCAGGAAGGGCATTGTGTGGATCTGGCTGTGTACACACACCCACGGCAGACGGGCAGGTAGTGCGCTGTGTCAATCTGGCTGTGTCCACACACCCATGGGAGACCGGCAGACTGGGCGAAGTGTTGAACTGGCTGTGTCCACTCAGCCATGGGAGACGGGCAGGAAGGGCGCTGTGTGGATCTGCCTGTGTCCACTCACCCACGGGAGCTGGGGAGGCAGGGCCCTGTGTGGATCTGGCTGTGTCCAATCACTCACGGGAGACGGGCAGTCAGGGCACTGTGTAGAACTGGCTGTGTCTACTCACCCACGGGGGACGGGCAGGCAGTGCCCTGTGTGGATCTGGCTGTGTCCATACACACACACGGGAGATGGGCAGGCAGGGCTCTGTGTTGATGTGGCTGTGTCCACTCACCCACCGGAGATGGGCAGGCAGGGCGCAGTGTGGATCTGGCTGTGTCCACACACCCAATGGTGACGGGCAGGCAGGGTGATGTGTGGAACTGGCTGTGTCCACTCACCCAGGGGAGACGGGCAGGCAGGGCGCGGTGTGGAACGGGCTCTGTCCACTCACCCACTGGACAGGGACAGGCAGGGCCCTGTGTTGATCTGGCTGTGTCCACATACCCACGGACGACGGGCAGGCAGGGCGCTGTGTGGAACTGCCTCTGTCCAATCACCGACGGGAGATGGGCAGGCAGCGTGCTGTGTGGAACTGTCCGTGTCCACACACCCACGGGAGACGGGCAAGCAGGGCGCTGTGTGGAACCGGCTGTGCTACTCACCCACGGGAGACGTAAAGCCAGGGCGCTCTGTGGAATTGGCTGTGTCCACACACCCATGGGAGACGGGCAGGCAGCGCCCTCTGTGGATCTGGCTGTGTCCACACATCCACGAGAGACGGGCAGGCAGGGTGCTGTGTGGATCTGGCTGTGTCCACTCACACACGGGAGACAGGCAGGCAGCGCGCTGTGTGGAACTGGCTGTGTCCACTCATCCATGGAAGACAGGCAGGCAGGGCGCTGTGTGGTTCTGTCTGTGTCCACACCCCAATGTGAGACCAGCAGCCTGGGCACTGTGTTGAACAGGCTGTATCCACTTAGCCACGAGAGACAGGCAGGCAGGGCGCTGTGTTGAACTGGCTGTGTCCACTCACCCACGAGAAAGGTGCATGTAGGGCTGGGTGTGGAACTGGAGATGTCCACAGACTCACGGGATATTGGCAGGCAGGGCGTTGTGTGGAAGTGGCTGTGTCCACTCACCCATTGCAAACGGGCAGGCAGGATGCTATGTGGAACTGGCTGTATCCACTCACCCACGGGAGACGGGCAGGCACGGCGCTGTTGGAACTGGCTGTGTCCACTCACCCACCAGTGACGGGCAGACAGGGCGCAGTGTGGAACTGGCTGTGTCCACAGACGCACAGGGGACGGGCAGTCAGCGTGCTGTGTAGTACTGGCTGTTTCCGAACACCCATGGGAGACGAGTAGAAATGGCGTTGTGTGGAACTGGCTGTGTCCACTCACCCATGGGAGATGGGCAGGCAGGGCCCAGTGGAACTGGCTGTGTCCTCACACCCACAGGAGACGGACAGGTAGTGCGCTGTGTTCCTAGCTGTGTCCACTCACCCACGGGAGACGGAGAGGCACGGCGCTGTGTGGAACTGGCCATGCACAGGAGGAGACCAGAGAGGGCGCTGTGTGGAACTGGCAGTGTCCACTCACCCACGGGTGAGGTGTTGGACTGGCTGTGTCAACACACCCACGGGAGATGGGCATGCTGGGTGCTGTGTGGACTGGCTGTGTCCACTCACCTTCGGGAGACGGACAGGCAGGGCGCTGTGTGGTACTGGCTGTGGACACTCACCCACGGGAGATGGGCAGTTAGGGCGCTGTGTGGATCTGGCTGTGTCCACTCACCCACGGGTGACGGGCAGTGAGTGTGCTGTGTGGATCTGGCTGTGTCCACTCACCCACGGGAGAAGAGCAGGCAGGGCGCAGTGTGGATCTTGCTGTGTCCACTCACCCACGGGAGACAGGCATGCAAGGCGCAGTGTGGAACTGGCTGTGTCCACTCACCCAGGGGAGACGGGCAGGCAGGGCGCGGTGTGGAACGGGCTCTGTCCACTCACCCACTGGACAGGGACAGGAAGGGCCCTGTGTTGATCTGGCTGTGTCCACATACCCATGGACGACGGGCAGGCAGGGGTCTGTGTGGAACTGCCTCTGTCCAATCACCGACGGGAGATGGGCAGGCAGCGCGCTGTGTGGAACTCTCTGTGTTCACACACCCACAGGAGACGGGCAAGCAGGGCGCTGTGTGGAACCGGCTGTGCTACTCACCCACGGGAGACGTGAAGCCAGGGCGCTCTGTGGAATTGGCTGTGTCCACACACCCATGGGAGATGGGCAGGCAGCGCCCTCTGTGGATCTGGCTGTGTCCACACATCCACGAGAGACGGGCAGGCAGGGTGCTGTGTGGAACTGGCTGTGTCCTCACACCCACGGAAGATGGGCAGGCAGGGCACTGTGTGGTTCTGTCTGTGTCCACACCCCAATGTGAGACCAGCAGCCTGGGCACTGTGTTGAACAGGCTGTATCCACTTAGCCACGAGAGACGGGCAGGCAGGGCGCTGTGTTGAACTGGCTATGTCCACTCATCCACGAGAAAGGCGCATGTAGGGTGGGGTGTGGAACTGGAGGTGTTCACAGACTCACGGGATATTGGCAGGCAGGGCATTGTGTGGAAGTGGCTGTGTCCAGACACTCATGGGAGACAGGCAGTCAGGGCACTGTGTGGAACTGACTGTGTCCACTCAACCACGGGAGACAAGCAGCTAGGGCGCCGCGTTGAACTGGGAATAACCACGAAACCACGAAGAACGGGCAGGCTGGGCGCTGTGTGGAACTGGCTGTGTCCACTCAGCCACGGGAGAGGGGCAGTCAGCGTGCTGTGTGGAACTGGCTGTGTCTGTTCAACCTCAGAAGACGGGCAGGCAGGACCCTGTGTGGATATGGCTGGGTCCACTCACCCATGGGAGACGGGCAGGCATGGCACTGTGTGGAAGTGGCTGTGTCCACTCACCCACGGGAGTCGGGCAAGTAGGGCGCCGTGTTGAACTGGCTGTGTCCACTCACCCATGGGAGACGGTAAGGCAGGGTACTGTGTGGATCTGGCTGTGTCCACTCAACCACGGGAGATGGGCAGGCAGCGCGCTGTGTGGAACTGGCTGTGTCCACTCACCCACGGGAGACGGGCAGGCTGCGTGCTGTGTGGAACTGGCAGTGTTCCTCAGCCTTGGGAGATGGGCAGGCAGAGCACTGTGTGGAACTGCCTGTGTCCACTCACCCACTGGGGACGGGCAGGCAGCGCGATGTGTGGAAGTGGCTGTGTCCACACACCCACTTTAAACGGGCTGGCAGGGCGCTGTGTGGAACTGGCTTTGTCCACACATCGACGTGAGACGGGCAGGCAGGGCGCTGTGTGGTACTGGCTGTGTCCACTCACCTACAGGAGACGGGCAGTTAGGGCGCTGTGTGGATCTGGTTGTGTCCACACAACCATAGGAGAGCAGCAGGCTAGTCGCTGTGTTGAACTGGCTGTGTCCACTAACCCATTGGAGATGGGCAGGCAGGGCGCTGTGTGGAACTGGCTGTGTCCACTCACCAACGGGAGACGGGCAGACAGCGTGCTGTGTGGAACTGGCTGTGTCCACACACCCACGGGAGACGGGTATGCAGGGCGCTGTGTGGAAATGGCAGTGTCCACAAACCCACGCGGCTCAGGCAGGCAGGGGGCTGTGTGGAACTGGCTGTGTCCACTCACCCACTGGACACGGCTAGGCAGGGCACCGTGTGGAACTGCCTGTGTCCACATACACATGCCGGACGGGCAGGCAGTGCACTGTGTGGAGCTAGCTGTGTCCACTCACCCACGAGTGATGGGCAGGTAGGGCGCAGTGTGGATCTGGCTGTGTCCACACACCCATTGGAGAGTGGCAGGCTGGGCACTGTGTTGACGGGCTGTGTCCTCTCACCCACACGAGACGGTCCGGTAGGGCCTTGTGTGGATCTGGCTGTGTCATCACACCCATGGGAGACTGTGTCCCCTCACACACAGGAGACGGGCAAGCAGGGTGCTGTGTGGAACTGACTGTGTCCACTCACCCACGGGAGACGGGCAGGTAGGGCACTGTGTGGATCTGACTGTTTCCACACACCCAGGGGAGACGGGCAGGCAGGGCGCTGTGTAGACTGGCTGTGTCCCCTCACCCATGGGAGAATGGCAGGCAAGTTGCTGTGTGGAACTGGCTGTGTCCACTAGCCCACGGGAGACGGGCAGGTAGGGTGCCGTGTTGAACTGGCTGTGACCACGAAACCATGAAGGACGGGCAGGCAGTGTTCTGTGTGGAACTGGCCATGTCCTAACACTCACGGGATAGTGGCAGGCAGGGCCCTGTGTGGATCTGGCTGTGTCCACTCACCCACGAGACACGGGCAGGCACGGCAATGTGTGGATCTGTCTGTCTCCACTCACCCACGAGAAATGGACAGGCAGCGCGCTGTGTGGAACTGTCTGTGTCCACTCACCCAAGGGAGACGGGCATGCAGGGCGCTGTGTGGTTCTGGCTGTGTCCACGCACCCATGGGAGACTGGCAGCCTGGGCACTGTGTTGAACAGGCTGTGTACACTCAGCCACGGGAGACGGGCAGGGAGGGCGCTGTGTTAAACTGGCTGTGTCCACTCACCCACGGGAGATGCGCATGTAGGGCAGGGTGTGGAACTGGCTGTTTCCACTAGCCCACGGGAGACGGGCAGGTAGGGTGCCGTGTTGAACTGGCTGTGGCCACGAAACCATGAAGGACGGGCAGGCAGGGTTCTGTGTGGAACTGGCCATGTCCTAACACTCACGGGATAGTGGCAGGCAGGGCCCTGTGTGGATCTGGCTGTGTCCACTCACCCACGAGACACGGGCAGGCACGGCAATGTGTGGATCTGTCTGTCTCCACTCACCCACGAGAAACGGACAGGCAGCGTGCTGTGTGGAACTGTCTGTGTCCACTCACCCAAGGGAGACAGGCATGCAGGGCGCTGTGTGGTTCTGGCTGTGTCCACGCACCCATGGGAGACTGGCAGCCTGGGCACTGTGTTGAACAGGCTGTGTATACTCAGCCACGGGAGACGGGCAGGGAGGGTGCTGTGTTGAACTGGCTGTGTCCACTCACCCACGGGAGATGTGCATGTAGGGCAGGGTGTGGAACTGGCTGTGTCCACACACTCACGGGATAGTGGCAGGCAGGGTATTGTGTGGATCTGGCTGTGTCCACAACCCATGGGAGACGGGCAGGCAGTGCGCTGTGTGGAACTGTCTGTGTCCACTCACCCACGGGAGACATGCAGGCAGGGCGCCGTGTGGATCTGGCTGTGTCCACTCACCCACGGTAGATGCGCATGTAGGGAGGGGTGTGGAACTGGCTGTGTCCACTCACTCACGGGATAGTGGCAGGCAGGGTGCTGTGTGGAACTGACTGTGCCCAGACACTCATGGTTGACGGGCAGGCAGGGTGCTGTGTGGAACTGGCTGTTTCCACTCACCCACTGGACACTGGCTGCAGGGCGCTGTGTGGAACTGACTGTATTCCCTCACCCATGGGAGACCGGCAGACAGGTCGCTGTATGGAACTAGCTGTGTCCACTAACCAACGGGAGACGGGAAGGTAGGGCGCCGTGTTGAACTGGCTGTTACCACAAAACCACGAAAGACTGGCAGGCAGGGCGATGTGTGGAACTGGCCAGGTCCGAACACTCACGGGATAGTGGCAGGCAGGGTGCTGTTTGGATCTGGCTGTGTCCACTCACCCAAGGGAGACGGGCATGCAGGGCACTGTGTGGACCTGGTGGCGTCCACTAAAACACGGGACACGAGCAGACAACAAGCTGTGTGGAACTGGCTGTGTCCACACACCCACCCGAGACGGGCAGGCAGGGCGCTGTGTGGAACTGGCTGTGGCCACACACCCACACAAGACGGTCATGCAGGGCGCTGTGTGGTCCAGTCTGTGTCCACTCACCCACGGGAGACAGGCGGGCAATACCCTGTGTGGATCTGGCTGTGTCCACACACCCATGGGAGACCGTAAGGCTGGACGCAGTGTTGAACTGGCTGTGTCCACTCAGCCACGGGAGACGGGCAGGCAGGAACTTGTGTGGATCTTGCTGTGTCCACACACCCATGGGAGAGGGGCAGCCAGGGCCCTGTGTGGATCTGGCTGTGTCCACTCACCCACAGGAGACGGGCAGGCAGGGCGCTGTGTGGAACTGGCTGTGTCCACTCACCCACAGGAGATAGGCAGGCAGGGCCCAGTGTGGATCTGGCTGTGTCCACATATCCACGGGAGACGGGCAGGCAGGGCACGGTGTGGAACTGGCTGTGTCCACTCACCCACGGGAGATGGCCAAGCAGGGCGCTGTGTTGAAGTGGATTGTCCACACACCCATGGAATACTGGCATGCTGGGTGCTGTGTGGAAATGGCTTGTCCAATCACCCATGGGAGACGGGCAGGTAGGGCGCTGTTTGGAACTGGCTGTGTCCACTCACCCACAGGAGTCGGCAGTCACGGTGCTGTGTGGTACTGGCTGTGTCCATTCACCCACGGAAGACGGGCATGTAGGGCGCTGTGTTGAAATGTCTGTGCCCACACACCCAAGGGAGACGGGTAGGCAGGGCGCTGTGTTGAGCTCACTGTTTCCACACACCCACGGGAGATGGGAATGCTGGGTGCTGTGTGGATCTTGCTGTGTCCACTCACCCATGGGAGACGGGCATGCAGGGCGCTGTGTGGAACTGGCAGTGTTCCTCACCCTTGGGAGACGGGCAGGCAGGGCGCTGTGTGGAACTGGCTGTGTCCACTCACCCATGGGAGACGGGCAGGCAGGGCGCTGTTTGGATCTGGCTGTGTCAACTCACCCATGGGAGACGGTCAGGCAGGGCGCTGTGTGGATCTGGCTGTGTCAATTCAACCACGGGAGTCGGGCAGGCAGCGCACTGCGTGGAGCTGGCTGTGTCCACTCACCCACGGGAGACGGGCAGGCAGGGACTTGTGTGGATCTGGCTATGTCCACACACCCACGGGAGACGGGCAGCCAGGGCCCTGTGTGGATCTGGCTGTGTCCACTCAGGATAAGGGTTAGGGTCAGGGTTAGGGTTAGGGTTAGGGTTAGGGTTAGTGTCAGGATTAGGGTCAGGGTTACGGTTAGCGTTGGGGTTAGGGATAGGGTTAGGGTCGGGGTTAGGGAGGGGGATAGGATTAGGGTTAGAGTTAGGGTTGGGGTTAGGGTTAGGGTTACGTTTAGGGTTGGGATAAGGGTTAGGGTTAGAGTTGGGTTTAGGTTTATGGTAAGGGTTGGGCTTAGGGTTAGGGTTAGGGTTAAAGGTTAGTGTTAGGGTTAGTGTTAAGAGTTAGGGTTAGGGTTAGAATTAGTGTTAGGGTTAGGGTTAGGGTTATGGTTGATGTTAGGGTCTAGGTTAGGATTGGAGTTGGGGTTAGGGTTGGGTTTGGGTTTAGAATTAGCAGTAGGGATAGGGTTAGGTTTAGGGTTGGTGTTAGGGTTAGGGTTAGGTTTGGGGATAGAGTTAGGGTTAAAGTTGGTGTTAGGGTTAGGGTTAGGTGTAGGGTTGGGGTTGGGGTTAGGGTTAGGGTTAGGGTTAAGGTTTAGGGTTAGGATTAGAATTAAGTTTAGGGTTAGGGTTAGGGTTAGGGTTAGGGTTGGGTTTAGGGTTAGGGTTAGGCTTAGGGTTATGGTTGGGGTTAGGGTTAGGGTTAGGTTTAGGGTCGGGGTTAGGGTCAGGGTTTAGGTTAGCGTTGGTGTTAGTTTTAGGTTTAGGGAGGGGGTAGGTTTAGGGTTATAGTTAGGGTTGGTGTTAGTGTTAGCGTTAGGTTTAGGTCTATGTTTGGGGTTAGTGTTAGTGTTAGAGTTTGGCTTAGGTTTAGGGTAAGGGTTGGGCTTAGGGTTAGTGTTGGGGTTAGGGTCAGGGTTAGGTTTGTAGTTGGGGTGACTGTTGGATTTGTGGTTAGTGTTAGCGGTAGGGATAGGGTTTTCGTTAGGGTTGAGGTTAGGTTTGGGGTTAGGGTTAGTGTTAGGTTTGGGGTTAGAAATAGGGTTAGGGTTGGGGTTAGGGTTAGCATTAGGGTTAGGGTTGGGGTAGGGGTTGTGGTTAGGGTTAGGGTTAAGTGTTAGGGTTAGGTTAAGAATTAAGGTTAGGTTTAGTGTTAGGGTTAAGGTTATGGTTAGCGCTAGGGTTAAGGTCAGGATCAGGATAAGGGTCAGGTTCAGGGTTAGGGTTAGGATCGGGGTGAGTGTAGGGGTTAGGGTTAGTGTTGGGGTTAGGTTCAGGGTTATGGTTGGAATTGGTGTTAGGTTTGGGGTTGTGGTTAGGGTTCGGGTTGGGGTTAGGGTTTACAGTTAGGTTGGGGTTAGGGAAGGGGTTAGGGTTAGGGTTATGGTTGTGGTTTGTGTTAGGGTTCGGGTTAGAGTTAGGGTTGGGGTTAGGTTTAGGGTTTGGGTTAGCGTCAAGGTTAGGATTGGAGTTGGGGTTAGGTTTGGGGTTGGGGTTAGGGTTAGGGTTGGGTTTAGGGTTGGTGTTAGGGTTAAGGGTTGGGATTAGGGTAGGGTTAGGGTTAGGGTTGTTCTTAGCTTTAGGTTTAGGGTTAGGGTTAAGGGTTAGGGTTGGTGTTAGTGTTAGGGTTAGGGTTACAATTGGATTTAGGGTTAGGTTTAGGTTTAGGATTAGGGTTAGGGCAGAGTCAGGGTCAGGGTCAGGGTTAGGGTTAGGTTTGGGTTTAGGGTTAGGTTTAGGGTTGGGGTTAGTGTTAGTGTTAGTGTTGGGGTTAGGGTTAGGGTTAGGGTTAGGGTTAGGATTGGGATTAGAGTTAGGGTTAGATTTAAGGTTTAGGGTTAGGCTTAGAATTAAGGTTAGGTTTAGGGTTAGGGTTAGGGTTAGGGTTGGAGATTGGGGGGTTTAGGGGTAGGGTTAGGGTTAGCGTTGGTGTTAGGGTTCGGGTTAAGCTTAGGATTAGGATTAGGTTTGGGATTAGGGTTAGGGTTAGGTTTGGGTTTAGGGTTAGAGTAAGAGTTGGGGTTAGGGTTAGGTTTAGGGTTGTGGTTAGGGTTAGGGTCAGGGTCAGAGTCTGGTTCAGGGTCAGTATAAGGGTTAGGGTTAGGTTAGGGTTAGGGTCGGGCTTAGGGTTAGGGTTGGGGTTAGAGTTAGAGTTGGGTTTAGAATCAGGTTTATAGTTGGAGTTTGGGTTAGGTTTGGGGTTGGGGTTAGGGTTAGGGTTGGGGTTAGTGTTACGGTTTGGGTTGGGTTTACGGAGGGTTAAAGTTAGGGTTAGTGTTAGGGTTACGTTTAATGTTTTAGGTTATGTTTAGGGATAGGGCTGGGGTTGGGTTTAAGGTTAAGAGTTTGGATTAGGGTTCGGTTAGGGTTAGGAATAGGGTAAGGGTTAGAGTGATTGTGAGGGTGTGGGTTAGGGTTAGTGTGAGTGTGAGGGTTAGGGTTACGGTGAGGGTCATGTTTAAGGTTAGGGTCTGGGTCAGAGTTAGGATCAGGGTCAGTGTCAGGGTTAGGGTCAGTGTCAGGGTCAGGGTCTGGGTCAGGGTTAGTGTTAGGGTCAGGGTTAGGGGCTGAGTCAGGTTCAGGGTCAGGTTTAGAGTCAGTGTCATCGTCAGGGTTAGGGTTAGGGTCATGGTTAGGGTCAGGGTCAGGGTCAGGGTCAGGATTAAAGTTAGAGTCAGTCTTAGGGTTTGGGTTAGGGTCAGGGTTATGGTAAGGGTTAGGATTAGAGTCAGGGTTAGGGTCAGGGTTAGAGTTAGGGGTTAGGTTTAGAGTCAGGGTTAGGGGTTAGGGTAGGGTTTGGCTTAGTGTTTGGGTTAAGGTCAGGGTCAGTGTTAGGGTTTGGGTCAGGGTCAGGGTCGGTTTAGTGTTAGGGTGAGGGTTATGTTCGGGATTAGGGTTAGGTTTGGGGTTAGGGTTTGAGTTAGGGTCAGGGTCAGGGTCAGGGTTGGGGTTGGGGTTAGTGTTAGGGTTATGGTAGGGTTAGGGTTAGGGTCAGGGTTAGGGTCAGGGTTAGGGTCTGGGTCAGGTCAGGGTCAGGGTTAGGGTCAGGTTCATAGTCAGGGTTAGGATTAGAGTCAGGGTCAGGGTCAGGGTCAGGTTCAGGTTTAACGTTAGGGTCAGTGTTAGCGTTAGGGTTAGGGTTAGGTTCAGGGTTAGGGTCATGGTTAGAGTTAGAGGTTAGGTTTAGAGTCAGGGTTAGGGGTTAGGGTAGGGTTTGGGTTAGGGTTAAGGTTAAGGTAAGGGTTAGTGTTAGGGTTAGGGTCAGTGTCATGGTCGGATCAGTGTCATGGTTAGGGTTTGGGTCGGGGTTAGGGTTACGGTTGGGGTTAGGGTTAGGGTTGGGGTTAGGGTGAAGGTTAGGGTTGGGATTGGGTTTAGGTTTGAGGTTGGTGTTAGGGTCAATGGTTGGGGTTAGGATTAGGGTTAGTGTTAGTGTTGGGGTTAGTTCGGTTACGGTTAGGGTTAGGGTTAGGGTTAGGGTTTGGGCTACGGTTAGGTTTAGGTTTCGGGTTAGAATTCAGGTTAGGTTTAGGGTTCGAGTTAGGTTTAGGGTTAAGGGTTAGTGTTAGGGTTAGAATTAAGGTTAGGTTTAGGGTTAGGGTTGGGGGTGGAGTTAGAGAGGAAGTTAGGGTTAGGGTTAGGGTTAGGGTTGGGGTTAGGGTTAGAGTTTGGGTTATTGTCAGGCTTAGGATGCGAATTGGCTTTAGTTTTGGGGTTGGGTTTAGGGTTAGCGTTGGGATTAAGGTTATGGTTACGGTTGAGGTTAGGGTTAAAGGTTGGTAAAGGTTTAAGGTTAAGGTTAGGGTTTGGGTCAGGGTCAGTGTCATGGTCAGTGTCAGGGTTAGTGTTGGGGTTAGGGTTAGGGTTGGTGTTAGGTTTAGAGGTATGGTTGGGGATAGGTTTAGGGTTAGTGTTAGGGTTATGGTTAGGTTTAGGGTTAGTGTTAGTGTTAGGTTTAGAGTTAGGGTTTGGGATGTGTCCACTCACTCTCTGGAGATGGATAGGCAGGGCACTGTTTGGAACTTGCTGTGTCTACTCTCCACGGGAGACAGGCAGGCACAGTGCTTTGTGTAACTGGCTGTGTCCACTCACCCATTGGAGACGGGCAGTCAGTGCGCTATGTGGAACTGGCTGTGTCCACTCATTCACGAGAATTGGGCCGGCATGGCGCTGTGTGGAACTGGTTGTGTCCACTCACCTACGGGAGCTGGGTTAGGGTTAGGGTTAGGGTTAAGGTTTGGTGTTAGAGTTGGGATTATGGTTGGGGTTAAGGTTAGGGTTAAGGCATGGAGTTAGGGTGAGTGTTAGGGTTAGGGTTAAGTGTTAGGGTTAGTGTTAGGGTTAGGGTTATGTTTAGGGTCAGGGTTAGGGTTAGGGTTGGGGTTAGAGTTATGGTTGGGGTTAGGGTCAGGGTTAGGCTTGTAGTTATGGTTAGGCTTAGGGTTAGGATGAGGGTTAAGGTTTAGGTTTAGGCTTAGGTTGAGGTTGAAGGTCAGGGTTAAGGTCAGTGTTAGGGTTAGCGTTGGGTTTAGGGTTAGGGTTAGGGTTGGGGTTAGCGTTACGGTTAGGGTTGCGGGTTAGGGTTAGATTTAGAATTAGGGTTAGGGTTAGGGTTAGTGTTAGAATTAAGGTGAGGTTTAGGGTTAGGGTTATGGTTAGGTTTGAGGTTAGGGATGTGGTTAGGGTTAGGGTTGGGGTTAGGGTTAGGGTTAAGCTTATTGTTAGTGGTATGGTTGGGGTTAGCATTACGGTTAGGCTTGGGTTTAGGGTTAGGGTTAGATTTATGGTTGGGGTTAGGGTTAGTGTTATCGTTGGGGTTAGGGTTAGGGTTAGGGTCAGGGTCAGGATAAGCGTCTGGGTCAGGTTTAGGGTTAGGGTCGGGGTTAGGTTTCGGGTTAGCATTGGGGTTAATGTTAGGGTTAGGTTTGGAATTTAGGGAGGATATTAGGGTTAGCGTTAGTGTTATGGTTGGGGTTAGGGTTAGGGTTAGGGTTGGGGTTACTGAGGAGATTATGGTTAGGATTAGAGTTAGGTTTGGGGTTAGGCTTAGGTTTAGGGTTAGGGTTAGGGTTGGGGTTAGTTTTAGGGTTAGAATTGGGGTTAGAGTTAGGGTTAGCGTTAGGGTTAGGATTGGCGTTTGGGTTAGTGTTAGGGTTAGGTTCGGGGTTCTGGTTAGTGTGGGAGTTATGGTTAGGGTTGTGGTTAGGGTGTGGATTATGGTTGGAGTTGGAGTTAGGGTTGTGGTTTGGTTTAGGGTTAGGTTTGAGGTTATGGTTACGGTTGCGGTTAGGGTTACGGAGGGGGTTAGGTTTAGGGTTACGGTTAGGGTTGGGGTTAGTGTTAGTGTTAGGATTAGGGTTGGGTTTAAAGTTAGGGTTATTGTTTAGGTTAGGATTAGGGTTAGGGTTACGGTTAGGGTTGGTGTTGGGGTTAAGTGTTTGAGTTAGAATTAGAATTAGGTTTAGGGTTAGGGTTAGGGTTTAGGGAGGGGGTTAGGGTTACGTTTAGGGTTAGGGTTTGCGTTAGGGTTAGGGTTAGTGTTGGCGTTAGGGTTTTGGTTAGGCTTGGGATTAGGTTAAGGGTTAGGGTTGGGGTTAGGGTTAGGGATGGGGTTGTGTTTAGGGTTAGAGTTACGGTTAGGGTTAAGGGTTAGTGTTAGGTTTAGGGTTAGGTTTAGGTTTAGGTTTAGGGTTAGGGTTGGTGTTATGGTTAAGGTTAGGGTTTGGGTTATGTTTAGTGTTAGGGTTAAGGTTAAGAGTTAGGCTTAGGGTTAGGGTTAAGGGTTAAGGTTAGGGTTAGGGTTAAGGTTAGTGTTAGTGTTAGTGTTAGGGTTAGAGTTAGGATTAGGGCTGTGTCCACTCACTCTCTGGAGATGGATAGGCAGGGCTCTGTGTGAAACTAGCTGTGTCCAATCACCCCTTGGTTACGGGCAGTCTGGGCTCTATGTGGAACTGGCTGTGTCCACTCACTCACGAGGGAAAGGCAGGCTGGGCGCTGTGCTTAACTAGCTGTGTCCACTCCTGCAGGGGAGACGGGCAGGCACAGCGTAGTGAGGAACTGGCTGTGTCCACACACTGACAGGAGATGGGCAGGCTGGGTGCTGTGTGGAACTGGCTGTGTCCACTCACCCACGGGAGACGGGCAGGCAGGGCTCTGTGTGGAACTGGTTGTGTCCACTCACCCACGGGAGACTATCAGGCAGGGTGCTGTTTGGAACTGGCTGTGTCCATTCACTGATGGGAGACCGGCGGCAGGGCGCTGTGTGGACCTTGCTGTGTCCACTCTGCCACTGGAGACGGACAGGCAGGGTGCTGTGTTGAACTGGTTGAATCCACTCACCCAAGGGAGACACCCAGGCTGCACGCTGTGTGAAACTGGCTGTGTCCAGACACCTACAGGAGACGGGTTGGAATTGCTCGGTGTGGAAATTGCTGTGTCCACACACCCTCGGGAGACTTGGAGGCAGGGCTCTGAGTGGAACTGGCTGTTTCCACACACCCTAGGGAAACGGGCACGCAGGACGATTTTGGAAATGGCTGTGTCCACACATCCACGGGACACAGGCAGGCAGGGCGCAGTGTGGAACGGGTTGTGTACACACACCCATGGGTTTGTGCAAGCTGAATGCTGTGTGGAACAGGCTTTGTCCACACACCCACGCGAGATGGGCAGGCAGGGCGCAGTGTGGAACTGGCTATGTACACACACCCAAGGGAGATGGACAGGGTGCTAGGTGGAACTGGCTGTGTCCACACACCCATGGGAGATGGGCAAGCAGGGCGCTATGTGGAACTGGCTATATACACACACCCAAGGGAGTTGGGCAGGTGATACGCTGTGTGGAACTGGCTGTGTCCACACACCCACGGGAGATGGGAAGGGTGCTAGGTGGAACTGGCTGTGTCCACACACCCATGGGAGATGGGCAGGCAGGGCGCTGTGTTGAATGGGCTGTTTCCACACACCTAATGAGATGGGCAACCATGACTTTGTGTGGAAATATTGTGTCCACACACCCACAGGAGACAAGCAGGCAGGGTGCTGTGTGGAGATGGCTGTGTCCATGCAGCCATGGGAGATGTGAAGACAGGATGCTGTGTAGATAGGACTGTGTCCACACACCCAGAAGAGACAGGTTCGCAGTGCTCTGTGTGGATCTGGCCGTGTCCACGCACCCACCGGAGATGGGCGAGCAGGACGCGATGTGGAACTGGCAGTGTCCCCACACCCACGGGACACGGGCAGGCAGGGGGTTGTTTGGAACTGGCTGTGTCCACGCACCCACAGGAGACGGGCGCGCAGGGCGTGTTGTGGAACTGGTTGTGTCCACACACCCACGGGAGATGGGCAAACAGGGTGTTGTGTGGAACTGGTGGATTCCACACACCCACGGAGACGGGCATGACGGGTTCAGTGTGTAACTGGTTGTGTCCACTCACACACAGGAGATGGGCTGGCAGGACGCTCGGTGGAACTCGCTGTGTACACACACCCACGGGAGACAGACATGCAGGGCACTGTGTGGAACTGGCAGTGTTCACACACTCATGGTAGACGGGCAGGCAGGGTGCTGTGTGGAACTGGCTGTGTCCACACACCCACGGTAGACGGGCAGGATTAGGGTTAGGGTTAGGCTTATGTTTAGGGTTAGGGTTAGGGTTAGGTTTAGGGTGAGGGTTAGGTTCGGGTTAGAGTCAGGGTGAGGGTTAGTGTTAGGTCTAGGGTTAGGGTGAGAGTTAGGGTCAGGGTTAGGGGTTAGGGTGGGGTTAGGGTTAGGGTTAGGGTTAGGGTTAAGGGTTAGGGTTAGGTTTAGGATTAGGTTGAGCATGAGGGTTAGGGTTAGGGTGAGGGTGAGGGTTATGGTGAGCGTCAGTGTCAGAGTTAGGGTTATGGTGATCGTTAGGGTTAGGGTCAGGTTCAGGATGAGGGTCAGGGTTAGGGTCAGGATCAGGGTCAGATCAGGCTTAGGGTTAGTGTCAGTGTTAGGGTTTGGTTTAGGGTCAGGGTTAGGGTAAGGGTCAGGGTTAGGGTCAGGGTTAGGGTCAGGGTTAGAGTTAGGGTTTTGGTTTATGGTCAGGGTTAGGGGTTCTTTAGGGTTGGGTTAGGGTTAGGGTTAGGGTTAAGTTCAGGGTCAGGGTTAGGGTTAAGGTCACGGTAAGTGTCAGGGTCAGGATCAGTGTTAGGGTGAGGGTTAGGTTCGTGGTTAGTGTTAGGGTTTGGATTAGGCTTAGGGTTGGTGGTAGGGTTAGGGTTATGGTTGGGGTTGGGGTTAGGTGTAGGGTTGGGGTTATGGTTAGGTTTAGGGTTAGGGTAGGGCTTAGGGAGGGGGTTATGGTTAGGTTTAGGGTTAGGGTTAGGGTTGGTGTTATTTTTACGGTTAGGGTTGGTGTTAAAGTTAGGTTTAAGGTTATGGTCATGGTTAGGATTAGGGTTGGGGTTAGGGTTAAGTTAATGATTAGGGTTAAGGGCTGGCGTTAGGGTTAGGGTTAGGGTTAGGGTTAGTGTTCGGGTGGCGTTAGGGTTAGGGTCAGGTTCATGGTCAGAGTCAGTCTCAGGGTTACGGTTAGGGTCGGTGTTAGGGTTACCATCGTGGTTAGGGTTAGGGTTAGGATTAGGGTTAAGACTTAGGGTTAGGGTTAGGTTTAGCGTTAAGGGTTAGGGTTAGGGTTAGGATTAGTGTTAGTGTTAGAGTTAGTGTTAGGGCTGTGTCCACTCACTCATGGGAGACGGATAGGCAGGTCTTTGTGTGGAACTAGCTATGTCCAATCACCCCTTGGTTACGGGCAGTCAGGGCTCTATGTGGAACTGGCTGTGTCCACTCACTCACGAGAGACAGGCCGGCTGGGCGCTCTGTGTAACTACCTGCGTCCACTCCCGCAGGGGAGACGGGCAGGCACAGCGCAGTGAGGAACTGTCTCTGCCCGCTCACCGACAGGCTATGGGCAGGCTGGGTGCTGTGTGGAACTGGATGTGTCCACTCACCCATAGGAGACGGGCAGGCAGGGTGTTGTGTGGAACTGGCTGTGTCCACACACCCACGGGAGACGAGCATGCAGGGTTCTGTCTGTAACTGGTTGTGTCCACTCACCCACGGGCGACGGGCAGGCATGGCTGTGTGTGGAACTGGTTGTGTCCACTCACCCATGGGAGACGGGCAGGTAGGGCTCTGTGTGGAACTGGTTGTGTCCACTCACCCACGGGAGACAATCAGGCAGGGTTCTGTTTGGAACTGGCTGTGTCCATTCACTGATGGGAGACCGGCGGCAGGGCGCTGTGTGGACCTTGCTGTGTCCACTCTGCCACTGGAGACGGACAGGCAGGGTGCTGTGTTGAACTGGTTGAATCCACACACCCAAGGGAGACACCCAGGCTGCACGCTTTGTGAAACTGGCTGTGTCCAGACACCTACAGGATATGGGTTGGAATTGCGCGGTGTGGAAATTGCTGTGTCCACACACCCTCGGGAGACTTGGAGGCAGGGCTCTGAGTGGAACTGGCTGTTTCCACACACCCTAGGGAAACGGGCACGCAGGACGATTTTGGAAATGGCTGTGTCCACACATCCACGGGACACGGGTAGGCAGGGTGCAGTGTGGAACGGGTTGTGTCCACACACCCATGGGTTTGCGCAAGCTGAATGCTGTGTGGAACAGGCTTTGTCCACACACCCACGAGAGATGGGCAGGCAGGGCGCAGTGTGGAACTGGCTATGTACACACACCCAAGGGAGATGGGCAGGGTGCTAGGTGGAACTGGCTTGTCCACACACCCATGGGAGATGGGCAGGCAGGGCGCTGTGTTGAATGGGCTGTGTCCACACACCTAAGGAGACGGGCAAGCATGACTCTGTGCGGAAACACTGTGTCCACACACCCACAGGAGACAAGCAGGCAGGTTACTGTGTTTAGATGGCTGTGTCCACGCAGCCACGGGAGATGGGAAGACAGGGTGCTGTGTGGATATGACTGTGTCCACACACATACGGGAGATGGGTTCGCAGTGCTCTGTGTGGATCTGGCCGTGTCCACGCACCCACCGGAGATGGGCGAGCAGGACGCGATGTAGAACTGGCAGTGTCCCCACACCCTCGGGACACGGGCAGGCAGGGGGTTGTTTGGAACTGGCTGTGTCCACGCACCCACAGGAGACGGGCACGCAGGGCGTGTTGTGGAACTGGTTGTGTCCACACACCCATGGGAGACGGGCAGGCAGTGCGTGTTTTGGAACTGGTTGTGTCCACACACCCACGGGAGACGGGCAGGCAGGGCGTTGTGTGGAACTGGTGGATTCCACACACCCACGGAGACGGGCATGACGGGTACAGTGTGTAACTGGTTGTGTCCACTCACACACAGGCAACGGGCTGGCAGGACGCTGGGTGGAACTCACTGTGTACACACACCCACGGGAGACAGCCATGCAGGGCACTGTGTGGAACTGGCAGTGTTCACACACTCATGGTAGACGGGCAGGCAGGGCACTGTGTGGAACTGGCTGTGTCCAAACACCCATGGTAGACGGGCAGGGTTAGGATTAGGGTTAGGTTTAGGGTTATGTTTAGGTTTAGGGTGAGGGTTAGGGTTAGGGTGAGGGTTAGGGTTAGGGTTAGAGTGAGGGTGAGTGTGAGGGTTAGTGTTAGTGTTAGGGTTAGGGTTAGGGTTAGGGTCAGGCTTAGGGGTTATGTTAGGGTTAGGGTTAGGGTTAGGGTTAGGTTTAGGGTTAATGGTTAGGGTTAGGTTGAGCCTGAAGTTTAGGGTGAGGGTTAGGGTTATGGTGAGGGTGTGGGTTAGGGTGAGGTCAGTGTCAGAGTTAGGGTTATGGTCAAGGTCAGGGTTAGGGTCAGGGTCAGGATGAGGGTCAGGGTTAAGGTCAGAGTCAGGGTCAGGGTCAGGGTTACATCAGGGTTAGGGATAGGGTCAGTTTTAGGGTTAGGTTTAGGGTCAGAGTTAGGGTAAGGGTCAGTGTTAGGTCAGGGTTAGGGTTTCGGTTAGAGTTAGGGTTTTGGATTAGGGTCAGGTTTAGGGTTTACGGTAGGGTTAGGTTTAGGGATAGGGTTAAGTTCAGGGTCAGTGTTAGGTTTAGGGTCACGGTCAGGGTCAGGGTCAGTATCAGTGTTAGGGTGAGGGTCAGGTTCGGGGTTAAGGTTAGGGTTAGGGTTGATGTTAGGGTCAGGTTTATGGTTCGGGTTGGGGTTAGTGTTGGGATTGGGGTTAGGGTGTAGGGTTGGGATCAGCTTTGGGGTTAGCGTTGGAGTTGGGGTTAGGTTTGGGGTTAGAGTTAGGGTTATGGTTGGGGTTAGGTTTAGGGTTGGTGTTATGGTTAGGGTTAGGGTTGGGGTTAAGATTAGGGTTAGGGTTAGCGTTAGGGTTAGTGTTAGGTTTGGGGTTAGGGTTAGGATTACGGTTAGGGTTAGGGTTAGGGTTAGGGTGGGGTTGGGGTTTCGGTTAGGGTAGGGGTTAGGGTGGGGGTTAGGATTAGAGTTGGGGTTAGGGTTGGGGTTAGGGTCAGGTTTGGGGTTAGGGAGGGGATTAGGGTTAGTGTTAGATTTAGGGTTGGGATTAGGTTTAGGTTTAGGTTTAGAGTTGTGGTTAGGGTTAGGGGTAGGGTTGGGTTTAGGGTTAGCGTTAGGGTTAAGGTTAGGGTTAGGGTTAAGTGTTGGAGTTAGGGTTAGAGTTTCAGTTTAGGGTTAGGGTTAGGGTTAGGGTTGGGTTAGGGTTAGCGTTAGGGTTAGGGTTAGGGTTAAATTTCGAGTTGGGGTTAGGTTTGGGATTGGGGTTAATGTTAGTGTTGGTGTTAGGGTTAGAGTTGGGGTTAGAGTTAGGGTTAGGGTTAGGGTTAGGGTTAGGGTTAGGGTTAGGGTTGGGTTTAGGGTTAGTGTTAGGGTTAGGTTCAGGGTTCGGGTTCGTTTTGGGTTTATGGTTAGGGTTGTGGTAAGTGTTAGGATTAGGGTTGGAATTGGAGATAGGTTTGTGGTTTGGTTTAGGGTTAGGGTTGATGTTATGGTTAGGGTTGCGGTTAGGGTTAGGGAGGGGTTAGGGTTACTGTTAGGGTTGGTGTTAGGGTTAGGGTTAGGGTTGGGTTTAAAGTTAGTGTTTGGTTTGGGCTTAGGGTTAGGGTTAGGGTTAGGGGTAAGTGTTTAAGTTAGAATTAGAATTAGGTTTAGGGTTAGGGTTCGATTTTGGGAGGAGGTTAGGGTTAGATTTAGGGTTAGGTTTGGGGTTAGGGTTATGGTTAGTGTTGGGCTTAGGGTTTGGGTTAGGCTTGGGATTAGGTTTAGGGTTAGGGTTGGGGTTAGGGTTATTGATGAGGTTGAGGTTAGGGTTAGAGTTAGGGTTAGAGTTACGTGTTAGGATTAGGGTTAGGGTTAGGGTTAGGGTCAGGGTTAGGGTTAGTGTTCGTGTTAGGGTTAGAGTTAGGGTTAGGGCTGTGTCCACCCACTCTCTGGAGACGGATAGGCAGGTCTCTGTGTTGAACTAGCTGTGTCCAATCACCCCTTGGTTACGGGCAGTCAGGGCTCTGTGTGGAACTGGCTGTGTCCACTCACTCACGAGAGACAGGTCGGCTGGGCGCTCTGTGTAACTACCTTCGTCCACTCCCGCAGGGGAGACGGGCAGGCACAGCGCAGTGAGGAGCTGGCTCTGTCCGCTCACCGACAGGCTATGGGCAGGCTGGGTGCTGTGTGGAACTGGCTGTTTCCACTCACCCATAGGTGACGGGCAGGCTGGACGCTGTGTGAAACTGGCTGTGTCCAGACAACCACAGGAGACATGTTGGAATTACGCGGTGTGGAAATTGCTGTGTCCACACACCCTCGGGAGACTTGGAGGCAGGGCTCTGAGTGGAACTGGCTGTTTCCACATACCCTAGGGAAACGGGCACGCAGGACGCTTTTGGAAATGGCTGTGTCCACACATCCACGGGACACGGGCAGGCAGGGTGCAGTGTGGAACGGGTTGTGTCCACACACCCATGGATTTGCGCAAGTTGAATGCTGTGTGGAACAGGCTTTGTCCACACACTCACGCGAGATGGGCAGGCAGGGCGCAGTGTGGAACTGGCTATGTACACACACCCAAGGGAGATGGACAGGGTGCTAGGTGGAACTGGCTGTGTCCACACACCCATGGGAGATGGGCAAGCATGGCGCTATGTGGAACTGGCTATGTACACACACCCAAAGGAGATGGGCAGGCGGTACGCTGTGTGGAACTGGCTGTGTCCACACACCCACGGGCGACGGGCAGGTTGCTAGGTGGTACTGGCTGTGTCCACACACCCATGGGAGATGGGCAGGCAGGGCGCTGTGTTGAATGGGCTGTGTCCACACACCTAAGGAGACGGGCAAGCATGACTCTGTGCAGAAATACTGTGTCCACACACCCACAGGAGACAAGCAGGCAGGGTGCTGTGTGGAGATGGCTGTGTCCATGCAGCCACGGGAGATGGGAAGACAGGGTGCTGTGTGGATATGACTGTGTCCACACACCTACGGGAGACGGGTTCGCAGTGCTCTGTGTGGATCTGGCTGTGTCCACGCACCCACCAGAGATGGGCAAGCAGGATGTGATGTGGTACTGGCAGTATCCCTACAGGCACGGGACACGGGCAGCCCGGCGGTTGTTTGGAACTGGCTGTGTCCACGCACCCACAGGAGACGGGCACGCAGGGTGTGTTGTGGTACAGGTTGTGTCCACACCCACGGGAGATGGGAAGGCTGGGCATTGTGTGGAACTGGCGGATTCCACACACCCACGGTGACGGGCATGACGGGTACAGTGTGTAACTGGTTGTGTCCACTCACACACAGGAGACGGGCTGGCAGGATGCTGGGTGGAAGTCGCTGTGTACACACAACCACGGGAGACAGACATGCAGGGCACTGTGTGGAACTGGCAGTGTTCACACACTCATGGTAGACGGGCAGGCAGGGCGCTGTGTGGAACTGGCTGTGTCCACACACCCACGGTAGACGGGTAGGATTAGGGTTAGGGTTAGGGTTAGGGTTAGGGTTAGGGTTAGGGTTAGGGTGAGGGTGAAGGTTAGGGTTAGGTTTAGAGTGAGGGTGAGGGTGAAGGTTAGTTATAGGGTTAGGGTTTGGTTTAGGGTTAGCGTTAGTGTTAGGGTTAGGGTTAGGGTTAAGTGTTGGAGTGAGAGTTAGGGTTTCGGTTTAATGTTAGGGTTAGGGTTAGGGTTAGGGTTAGAGTTAGGGTTAGGGTTAGCGTTAGTGTTGGAGTTGGGGTTAGGTTTGGGGTTGGGGTTAGGGTTACGTTTGGGGTTAGGGTGAGGGTTGGGTTGAGGGTTAGAGTTAGGGTTAGGGTTAGTGTTGGGGTTAGTGTTATGGTTAGCGTTAGGGTTAGGGTTAGGGTTAGGGTTAGGGTTAAGATAGTGTTGGGTTAGGGTTAGGTTTATGGTTAAGGTTGGGGTTATGGTTAGGGTTAGGGTTGTGGTTAGGATTAGAGTTGGGGTTAGTGTTAAGGTTAGGTTGAGGGTTAGGGTTAGGGTTGGGTTTGAGGTTAGGGAGGTCGTTAGGGTTAGCGTTAGGGTTAGGGTTGGGTTTAGGGTTAGGGTTAAGCTTATTGTTAGTGTTATGGTTAGGGTTAGGGTTAGGCTTGGGTTTAGGGTTAGGGTTATATTTAGGGATGGGATTAGGGTTAGGGTTAGTGTTGCGGGTAGGGTCAGGAATAAGGTAGGGTTAGCGTCAGGGTCAGGATAAGGGTCAGGATCTGGGTTAGGGTTAGGGTTAGCGTTGGGGTTAGTGTTAGGGTTAGGTTTGGGATTTAGGGAAGATATTAGGGTTAGGGTTAGTATTAGGTTTGGGGTTAGGGTTAGGGTTAGGGTTGGGGTTACGGAGGATATTAAGGTTAGGGTTAGAGTTAGGGTTGGGGTTAGTCTTAGTGTTAGGGTGAGGGTTAGTTTTGGGGTTAGCGTTAGGGTTAGAGTTGAGGGTAGGTTTAGGGTAATGGTTGGGCTTATGTTTAGGGTTAGGGTTAGGGTTAAGCGTTGGGGTAGGGTTTATTGTTAGGGTTAGGGTTAATTGTTAGGGTTAGGGTTAGGGTTAATGTCAGGGTCCGTTAGGGTTGGGGTTAGGGTTAGGGTTAGTTTCGGGGTTCGGGTTAGGTTTGGTTTTAGGGTTAGGGTTGTGGTTAGGGTCAGCAGTAGGGTTGGAGTTGGAGTTAGGGTTGGGGTTTGGGTTAGGGTTAGGATTGAGGTTATGGTTAGGGTTACGGTAGGGTTAGGGTTAGGGTTAGGGTTAGAGTTAGGGTTAGGGTTACGAGTTAGGGTTAGGGTTAGGGTTAAGGTTTAGGGTTAAGTTTAGGGTTAGGGTTCAGGTTAGTCTTAGGGTTAGAGTTAGGGTTAGGGTTGTTTCCCCTCACTCTCTGATGACGGATAGCAGGTTTCTGTGTGGAACTAGCTGTGTCCACTCACCCCTTGGAGATGTGCAGTCAGGGCGCTATGTGGAATTGGCTGTGTCCACTCACTCATGAGAGACAGGCAGGCTGGTCGCTGTGTGTAACTGGCTGTGTCCACTTCCGCAGGGGAGATGGGCAGGCACAGTGCTGTGTGGAACTTGCTGTGTCTACTTACTGACGGGAGATCTGTAGGCTGTGTGCTCTGTGGAACTGGCTGTCTCCACTCACCTACCGGAGACGGACAGGCAGGTTGATGTGTGGAACTGGCTGTGTCCACACACCCTCGGGTGACGGACTGGCATGGCGCTATTTGGAACTTGTTGTTTCCACTCACCTATGGGAGACGGGCATGACGGTTACAGTGTGTAACTGGTTGTGTCCACTCACACACAGGAGACAGGCTGGCAGGACTCTGGGTGGAACTCGCTGTGTACACACAACCACGGGAGACAGACATGCAGGGCACCGTGTGGAACTGGCAGTGTTCACACACTCATGGTAGAGGGGCAGGCAGGGCGCTGTGTGGACCTGGCTGTGTCCACACACCCACGGTAGACGGGTAGGATTAGGGTTAGGGTTAGGGTTAGGTTTAGAGTTAGGTTTAGGGTTAGGGTTAGGGTTAGGGTGAGGGTTAGGGTTAGGGTTAGGATTAGGGTTGGGTTAGGGTTAGGGTGAGGGTTAGGGTTAGGATTAGGGTTGGGTTAGGGTTAGGGTTAGAGTTAGGGTTAGGGTTAGCGTTATGGTTGGAGTTGGGGTTAGGTTTGGGGTTGGGGTTAGGGTTAGGTTTAGGGTTAGGGTTAGAGTTGGGTTTAGGGTTAGAGTTAGTGTTAGGTTTATTGTTGGGGTTAGTGTTAGGGTTAGCGTTAGGGTTAGGTTTAGTGTTAGGGTTAGGATTAGTGTTGGGTTAGGGTTAGGGTTATGGTTCAGGTTTGGGTTAGGGTTAGGGTTAGGGTTAGGGTTAGGATTATAGTTGGGGTTAGGGTTAGGGTTAGGGTGAGGGGTAGGGTTAGGGTTAGAATGTGGGTGAAGGTGAGTGTTAGTGTTAGGGTTAGGGTTAGGGTTTGGTTTAGGCTTAGCGTTAGTGTTAGGGTTAGGTTTAGGTTTAAGGGTTGGAGTGAGCGTTAGGGTTTCGGTTTAAGGTTAGGGTTAAGGTTAGGGTTAGTGTTAGGGTTTGGGTTAGGGTTAGGGTTGTGTTAGGGTTAGGGTTAGAGTTAGGGTTAGGGTTAGTTTTATCGTTAGTGTTGGAGTTTGGGTTAGGTTTGGGGTTGGGATTACGGTTAGGGTTAGGGTTAGTGTTGGGGTTAGTGTTAGGGTTCGCATTAGGGTTAAGGATAGGGTTAAGGTTAGGGTTAGGATTAGTGTTCGGTTAGCGTTAGGGTTATAGTTAGGGTTTGGGTTAGGTTTAGTGTTAGGGTTGGGGTTAGGGTTAGGATTATAGTTAGGGTTGGGTTTAGGGTCAGCGTCAGGGTCAGGGTCAGGCTGAGTGTTCCGGTTAGGTTCGGGGTGAGGGTTAGGGTCGGGATTAGGGTTAGGGTTAGGGTTAGTGTTAGGGTCAGGGTTAGGATTAGTGTCGGAGTTAGGGTTAGGGTTTTGTTTAGGGTTAGGGTTGGGATTAGGGGTGGGGTTAGGGTTAGGTTTAAGGTTAGGGTTGTGGTTAGGTTTAAGGATTGGGATTAGGGTAGGGTTAGGGTTAGGGTTAGTGTTAGGGTTAGGTTTGGAGTTGGGGTTAGGTTTGGGGTTGGGGTTTGTTTTAGGGTTAGGGTTAGGGTTAAGGTTTGGTGTTAGGGTTAGGGTTTCGGTTTAAGGTTAGGGTTAGTGTTAGTGTTAGGGTTAGGGTTGCGTTAGTGTTAGAGTTAGAGTTAGAGTTAGGGTTAGGGTTAGGGTTAGGTTTAGAGTTAGGGTTGGAGTTGTGGTTAGGTTTGGGGTTGGGGTTAGGGTTAGGTTTGGGGTTAAGGTTCGGATTGGGTTTACGGTTAGAGTTAGGGTTAGGGTTAGTGTTGGGGTTAGTGTTAGGGTTTGCGTTAGGGTTAGGGTTGGGATTAGAGTTGGGTTAGCGTTAGGGTTATGGTTAAGGTTTGGGTTAGGGTTAGGGTTAGGGTTAGGGTTAGGGTTAGGGTTAAGTGTTGGAGTTAGGGTTAGAGTTTCAGTTTAGGGTTAGGGTTAGGGTTAGGGTTGGGTTAGGGTTAGCGTTAGGGTTAGGGTTAGGGTTAAATTTCGAGTTGGGGTTAGGTTTGGGATTGGGGTTAATGTTAGTGTTGGTGTTAGGGTTAGAGTTGGGGTTAGAGTTAGGGTTAGGGTTAGGGTTAGGGTTAGGGTTAGGGTTAGGGTTGGGTTTAGGGTTAGTGTTAGGGTTAGGTTCAGGGTTCGGGTTCGTTTTGGGTTTATGGTTAGGGTTGTGGTAAGTGTTAGGATTAGGGTTGGAATTGGAGATAGGTTTGTGGTTTGGTTTAGGGTTAGGGTTGATGTTATGGTTAGGGTTGCGGTTAGGGTTAGGGAGGGGTTAGGGTTACTGTTAGGGTTGGTGTTAGGGTTAGGGTTAGGGTTGGGTTTAAAGTTAGTGTTTGGTTTGGGCTTAGGGTTAGGGTTAGGGTTAGGGGTAAGTGTTTAAGTTAGAATTAGAATTAGGTTTAGGGTTAGGGTTCGATTTTGGGAGGAGGTTAGGGTTAGATTTAGGGTTAGGTTTGGGGTTAGGGTTATGGTTAGTGTTGGGCTTAGGGTTTGGGTTAGGCTTGGGATTAGGTTTAGGGTTAGGGTTGGGGTTAGGGTTATTGATGAGGTTGAGGTTAGGGTTAGAGTTAGGGTTAGAGTTACGTGTTAGGATTAGGGTTAGGGTTAGGGTTAGGGTCAGGGTTAGGGTTAGTGTTCGTGTTAGGGTTAGAGTTAGGGTTAGGGCTGTGTCCACCCACTCTCTGGAGACGGATAGGCAGGTCTCTGTGTTGAACTAGCTGTGTCCAATCACCCCTTGGTTACGGGCAGTCAGGGCTCTGTGTGGAACTGGCTGTGTCCACTCACTCACGAGAGACAGGTCGGCTGGGCGCTCTGTGTAACTACCTTCGTCCACTCCCGCAGGGGAGACGGGCAGGCACAGCGCAGTGAGGAGCTGGCTCTGTCCGCTCACCGACAGGCTATGGGCAGGCTGGGTGCTGTGTGGAACTGGCTGTTTCCACTCACCCATAGGTGACGGGCAGGCTGGACGCTGTGTGAAACTGGCTGTGTCCAGACAACCACAGGAGACATGTTGGAATTACGCGGTGTGGAAATTGCTGTGTCCACACACCCTCGGGAGACTTGGAGGCAGGGCTCTGAGTGGAACTGGCTGTTTCCACATACCCTAGGGAAACGGGCACGCAGGACGCTTTTGGAAATGGCTGTGTCCACACATCCACGGGACACGGGCAGGCAGGGTGCAGTGTGGAACGGGTTGTGTCCACACACCCATGGATTTGCGCAAGTTGAATGCTGTGTGGAACAGGCTTTGTCCACACACTCACGCGAGATGGGCAGGCAGGGCGCAGTGTGGAACTGGCTATGTACACACACCCAAGGGAGATGGACAGGGTGCTAGGTGGAACTGGCTGTGTCCACACACCCATGGGAGATGGGCAAGCATGGCGCTATGTGGAACTGGCTATGTACACACACCCAAAGGAGATGGGCAGGCGGTACGCTGTGTGGAACTGGCTGTGTCCACACACCCACGGGCGACGGGCAGGTTGCTAGGTGGTACTGGCTGTGTCCACACACCCATGGGAGATGGGCAGGCAGGGCGCTGTGTTGAATGGGCTGTGTCCACACACCTAAGGAGACGGGCAAGCATGACTCTGTGCAGAAATACTGTGTCCACACACCCACAGGAGACAAGCAGGCAGGGTGCTGTGTGGAGATGGCTGTGTCCATGCAGCCACGGGAGATGGGAAGACAGGGTGCTGTGTGGATATGACTGTGTCCACACACCTACGGGAGACGGGTTCGCAGTGCTCTGTGTGGATCTGGCTGTGTCCACGCACCCACCAGAGATGGGCAAGCAGGATGTGATGTGGTACTGGCAGTATCCCTACAGGCACGGGACACGGGCAGCCCGGCGGTTGTTTGGAACTGGCTGTGTCCACGCACCCACAGGAGACGGGCACGCAGGGTGTGTTGTGGTACAGGTTGTGTCCACACCCACGGGAGATGGGAAGGCTGGGCATTGTGTGGAACTGGCGGATTCCACACACCCACGGTGACGGGCATGACGGGTACAGTGTGTAACTGGTTGTGTCCACTCACACACAGGAGACGGGCTGGCAGGATGCTGGGTGGAAGTCGCTGTGTACACACAACCACGGGAGACAGACATGCAGGGCACTGTGTGGAACTGGCAGTGTTCACACACTCATGGTAGACGGGCAGGCAGGGCGCTGTGTGGAACTGGCTGTGTCCACACACCCACGGTAGACGGGTAGGATTAGGGTTAGGGTTAGGGTTAGGGTTAGGGTTAGGGTTAGGGTTAGGGTGAGGGTGAAGGTTAGGGTTAGGTTTAGAGTGAGGGTGAGGGTGAAGGTTAGTTATAGGGTTAGGGTTTGGTTTAGGGTTAGCGTTAGTGTTAGGGTTAGGGTTAGGGTTAAGTGTTGGAGTGAGAGTTAGGGTTTCGGTTTAATGTTAGGGTTAGGGTTAGGGTTAGGGTTAGAGTTAGGGTTAGGGTTAGCGTTAGTGTTGGAGTTGGGGTTAGGTTTGGGGTTGGGGTTAGGGTTACGTTTGGGGTTAGGGTGAGGGTTGGGTTGAGGGTTAGAGTTAGGGTTAGGGTTAGTGTTGGGGTTAGTGTTATGGTTAGCGTTAGGGTTAGGGTTAGGGTTAGGGTTAGGGTTAAGATAGTGTTGGGTTAGGGTTAGGTTTATGGTTAAGGTTGGGGTTATGGTTAGGGTTAGGGTTGTGGTTAGGATTAGAGTTGGGGTTAGTGTTAAGGTTAGGTTGAGGGTTAGGGTTAGGGTTGGGTTTGAGGTTAGGGAGGTCGTTAGGGTTAGCGTTAGGGTTAGGGTTGGGTTTAGGGTTAGGGTTAAGCTTATTGTTAGTGTTATGGTTAGGGTTAGGGTTAGGCTTGGGTTTAGGGTTAGGGTTATATTTAGGGTTGGGATTAGGGTTAGGGTTAGTGTTGCGGGTAGGGTCAGGAATAAGGTAGGGTTAGCGTCAGGGTCAGGATAAGGGTCAGGATCTGGGTTAGGGTTAGGGTTAGCGTTGGGGTTAGTGTTAGGGTTAGGTTTGGGATTTAGGGAAGATATTAGGGTTAGGGTTAGTATTAGGTTTGGGGTTAGGGTTAGGGTTAGGGTTGGGGTTACGGAGGATATTAAGGTTAGGGTTAGAGTTAGGGTTGGGGTTAGTCTTAGTGTTAGGGTGAGGGTTAGTTTTGGGGTTAGCGTTAGGGTTAGAGTTGAGGGTAGGTTTAGGGTAATGGTTGGGCTTATGTTTAGGGTTAGGGTTAGGGTTAAGCGTTGGGGTAGGGTTTATTGTTAGGGTTAGGGTTAATTGTTAGGGTTAGGGTTAGGGTTAATGTCAGGGTCCGTTAGGGTTGGGGTTAGGGTTAGGGTTAGTTTCGGGGTTCGGGTTAGGTTTGGTTTTAGGGTTAGGGTTGTGGTTAGGGTCAGCAGTAGGGTTGGAGTTGGAGTTAGGGTTGGGGTTTGGGTTAGGGTTAGGATTGAGGTTATGGTTAGGGTTACGGTAGGGTTAGGGTTAGGGTTAGGGTTAGAGTTAGGGTTAGGGTTACGAGTTAGGGTTAGGGTTAGGGTTAAGGTTTAGGGTTAAGTTTAGGGTTAGGGTTCAGGTTAGTCTTAGGGTTAGAGTTAGGGTTAGGGTTGTTTCCCCTCACTCTCTGATGACGGATAGCAGGTTTCTGTGTGGAACTAGCTGTGTCCACTCACCCCTTGGAGATGTGCAGTCAGGGCGCTATGTGGAATTGGCTGTGTCCACTCACTCATGAGAGACAGGCAGGCTGGTCGCTGTGTGTAACTGGCTGTGTCCACTTCCGCAGGGGAGATGGGCAGGCACAGTGCTGTGTGGAACTTGCTGTGTCTACTTACTGACGGGAGATCTGTAGGCTGTGTGCTCTGTGGAACTGGCTGTCTCCACTCACCTACCGGAGACGGACAGGCAGGTTGATGTGTGGAACTGGCTGTGTCCACACACCCTCGGGTGACGGACTGGCATGGCGCTATTTGGAACTTGTTGTTTCCACTCACCTATGGGAGACGGGCATGACGGTTACAGTGTGTAACTGGTTGTGTCCACTCACACACAGGAGACAGGCTGGCAGGACTCTGGGTGGAACTCGCTGTGTACACACAACCACGGGAGACAGACATGCAGGGCACCGTGTGGAACTGGCAGTGTTCACACACTCATGGTAGAGGGGCAGGCAGGGCGCTGTGTGGACCTGGCTGTGTCCACACACCCACGGTAGACGGGTAGGATTAGGGTTAGGGTTAGGGTTAGGTTTAGAGTTAGGTTTAGGGTTAGGGTTAGGGTTAGGGTGAGGGTTAGGGTTAGGGTTAGGATTAGGGTTGGGTTAGGGTTAGGGTGAGGGTTAGGGTTAGGATTAGGGTTGGGTTAGGGTTAGGGTTAGAGTTAGGGTTAGGGTTAGCGTTATGGTTGGAGTTGGGGTTAGGTTTGGGGTTGGGGTTAGGGTTAGGTTTAGGGTTAGGGTTAGAGTTGGGTTTAGGGTTAGAGTTAGTGTTAGGTTTATTGTTGGGGTTAGTGTTAGGGTTAGCGTTAGGGTTAGGTTTAGTGTTAGGGTTAGGATTAGTGTTGGGTTAGGGTTAGGGTTATGGTTCAGGTTTGGGTTAGGGTTAGGGTTAGGGTTAGGGTTAGGATTATAGTTGGGGTTAGGGTTAGGGTTAGGGTGAGGGGTAGGGTTAGGGTTAGAATGTGGGTGAAGGTGAGTGTTAGTGTTAGGGTTAGGGTTAGGGTTTGGTTTAGGCTTAGCGTTAGTGTTAGGGTTAGGTTTAGGTTTAAGGGTTGGAGTGAGCGTTAGGGTTTCGGTTTAAGGTTAGGGTTAAGGTTAGGGTTAGTGTTAGGGTTTGGGTTAGGGTTAGGGTTGTGTTAGGGTTAGGGTTAGAGTTAGGGTTAGGGTTAGTTTTATCGTTAGTGTTGGAGTTTGGGTTAGGTTTGGGGTTGGGATTACGGTTAGGGTTAGGGTTAGTGTTGGGGTTAGTGTTAGGGTTCGCATTAGGGTTAAGGATAGGGTTAAGGTTAGGGTTAGGATTAGTGTTCGGTTAGCGTTAGGGTTATAGTTAGGGTTTGGGTTAGGTTTAGTGTTAGGGTTGGGGTTAGGGTTAGGATTATAGTTAGGGTTGGGTTTAGGGTCAGCGTCAGGGTCAGGGTCAGGCTGAGTGTTCCGGTTAGGTTCGGGGTGAGGGTTAGGGTCGGGATTAGGGTTAGGGTTAGGGTTAGTGTTAGGGTCAGGGTTAGGATTAGTGTCGGAGTTAGGGTTAGGGTTTTGTTTAGGGTTAGGGTTGGGATTAGGGGTGGGGTTAGGGTTAGGTTTAAGGTTAGGGTTGTGGTTAGGTTTAAGGATTGGGATTAGGGTAGGGTTAGGGTTAGGGTTAGTGTTAGGGTTAGGTTTGGAGTTGGGGTTAGGTTTGGGGTTGGGGTTTGTTTTAGGGTTAGGGTTAGGGTTAAGGTTTGGTGTTAGGGTTAGGGTTTCGGTTTAAGGTTAGGGTTAGTGTTAGTGTTAGGGTTAGGGTTGCGTTAGTGTTAGAGTTAGAGTTAGAGTTAGGGTTAGGGTTAGGGTTAGGTTTAGAGTTAGGGTTGGAGTTGTGGTTAGGTTTGGGGTTGGGGTTAGGGTTAGGTTTGGGGTTAAGGTTCGGATTGGGTTTACGGTTAGAGTTAGGGTTAGGGTTAGTGTTGGGGTTAGTGTTAGGGTTTGCGTTAGGGTTAGGGTTGGGATTAGAGTTGGGTTAGCGTTAGGGTTATGGTTAAGGTTTGGGTTAGGGTTAGGGTTAGGGTTGGGGTTAGGGTTAGGATTAGAGTTGGGGTTAGGTTTAGGGTTAGGGTGAGGTTTAGCGTTAGGGTTAGAGTGAGGTTGAGGGTGAAGGTTAGTGTTAGGATTAGGGTTAGGATTAGGGTTAGGGTTTGGTTTAGGGTTAGTGATAGTGTTAGTGTTAGGGTTAGGGTTAGGGTTAGGATTGGGGTTAGGGTTAGGGTTTGGGTTAGGGTTAGGGTTAGGGTTAGGGTTGGGTTAGGGTTAGCGTTAGAGTTAGGGTTAGGGTTAGGATTAGTGTTAGGGTTGGAGTTGGGATTAGGTTTCGGGTTGAGGTTAGGGTTAAGTTTGGGGTTAGGGTTAGGGTTGGGGTTAGGGTTAGGGTTAGTGTTGGGGTTAGTGTTAGGGTTAGCGTTAGGGTTACGCTTAGGGTTAGGGTTGGGGTTAGGGTTAAGATAGTGTTGGGTTAGGGTTAGGTTTATGGTTACGGTTGGGGTTATGGTTAGGGTTAAGGTTGTGGTTAGGTTTAGGATTAGAGTTGGGGTTAGGGTAATGTTAGGTTGAGGGTTAGGGTTAGGGTTGGGTTTGAGGTTAGGGAGGTCGTTAGGGTTGGGGTTAGCGTTATGGTTGGGTTTATGGTTAGGGTTAAGCTTATTGTTAGTGTTATGGTTAGGGTTAAGGTTAGGCTTGGGTTTAGGGTTAGGGTTAGATTTAGGGTTGGGATTAGGGTTAGGGTTAGGGTTGGATTAGGGTTAGGGTTAGCGTTGGGGTTAGGGTTAGGGTTAGGTTTGGGATTTAGGGAAGATATTAGGGTTAGTGTTAGTATTAGGTTTGGGGTTAGGGTTAGGTTTAGGATTTGGGTTACGGAGGAGATTAGGGTTAGGGTTAGAATTAGGGTTGTTGTTAGGCTTAGTGTTAGGGTGTGGGTTAGTTTTGGGGTTAGCGTTAGGGTTAGAGTTGAGGGTAGGGTTAGGGTAAGGGTTGGGCTTATGTTTAGGGTTAGGGTTAGTGTTAGGGTTAAGGGTTGGGGTAGGGTTTATTGTTAAGGTTAGGGTTAATTGTTAGTGTTAGTGTTAGGGTTAATGTCAGGGTTCGTTAGGGTTGGGGTTAGGGTTAGGATTAGTTTTGGGGTTCGGGTTAGGGTTGGGGTTAGGGTTAGGGTTGTGGTTAGGGTCAGCAGTAGTGTTGGAGTTGGAGTTAGAGTTGGGGTTTGGGTTAGGGTTAGGATTGAATTTATGGTTAGGGTTACGGTAGGGTTAGGGTTAGGGTTAGAGTTAGGGTTAGGGTTACGAGTTAGGGTTAGGGTTATGGTTAAGGTTTAGCGTTAAGTTTAGGGTTAGGGTTCAGGTTAGTCTTAGGGTTAGGGTTAGGGTTAGGGTTGTTTCCCTTCACTCTCTGGTGACGGATAGGCAGGGTTCTGTGTGGAACTACCTGTGTCCACTCACCCCTTGGAGATGGGCAGTCAGGGCGCTATGTGGAATTGGCTGTGTCCACTCACTCACGAGACACAGGCAGGCTGGGCGCTGTGTGTAACTTGCTGTGTCCACTCCCGCAGGGGAGACGGGCAGGCACAGTGCTGTGTGGAACTGGCTGTGTCCACTCACCGATGGGAATTGTGCAGGCTGTTTGCTGTGTGGAACTGGTTGTGTCCACTCACCCACCGGAGATGGATAGGCAGGGTGATGTGTGGAACGGGCTGTGTCCACACACCCACGCGAGACGGACTGGCACGGCGCTATGTGGAACTTGTTGTTTCCACTCACCCATGGGAGACGGGCAGGCAGGGCTCTGTGTGGAACTGGTTGTGTCCTCTCACCCACGGGAGACGGTCAGGCAGGGTGCTGTTTGGAACTGGCTGTGTCCATTCACCGATGGGATACCGGCAGGCAGGGCGCTGTGTGGAACTTGCTGTGTCCACTCTGCCACTGGAGACAGACAGGCAGGGTGCTGTGTTGAACTGGCTGAATCCACTCACCCTAGGGAGACGGGCAGGCTGGACACTGTGTGAAACTGGCTGTGTCAGGACACCTACAGGAGACATGTTGGAATTGCGCGGTGTGGAAATTGCTGTGTCCATACACCCTCGGGAGACTTGGAGGCAGGGCGCTGAGTGGAACTGGCTGTTTCCACACACCCTAGGGAAAAAAGCACGCAGGACGCTTTTTGGAAATGGCTGTGTCCACACATCCACGGGACACGGGCAGGCAGGGCGTAGTGTGGAACTGGTTGTGTCCACACACCCATGGGTTTGCGCAAGCTGAATGCTGTGTGGAACAGGCTTTGTCCACACACCCACGCGAGATGGGCAGGCAGGGCGCAGTGTGGAACTGGCTATGTACACACACCCAAGGGAGATGGACAGGGTGCTAGGTGGTACTGGCTGTGTCCACACACCCATGGGAGATGGGCAGGCAAGGCACTGTGTTGAATGGGCTGTGTCCACACACCTAAGGAGATGGGCAACCATGACTCTGTGCGGAAATACTGTGTCCACACACCCACAGGAGACAAGCAGGCAGGGTGCTGTGTGGAGATGGCTGTGTCCATGCAGCCACTGGAGATGGGAAGACAGGGTGCTGTGTGGATATGACTGTGTCCACACACCCACGGGAGACGGGTTCGCAGTGCTCTGTGTGGATCTGGCTGTGTCCATGCACCCACCAGAAATGGGCGAGCAGGACGCGATATGGAACTGGCAGTATCCCCACACCCACGGGACACGGGCAGGCAGGGGGTTGTTTGGAACTGGCTGTGTCCACTCACCCACAGGAGACGGGCGCACAGGGCATGTTGTGGAACTGGTTGTGTCCACACACCCACAGGAGATGGGAAGGCAGGGCGTTGTGTGGAACTGGCCGATGCCACACACCCACGGAGACGGGCATGACGGTTACAGTGTGTAACTGGTTGTTTCCACTCACACACAGGAGACGGGCTGGCAGGACTCTGGGTGGAACTCGCTGTGTACACACAACCACGGGAGACAGACATTCAGGGCACCGTGTGGAACTGGCAGTGTTCACACACTCATGGTAGAGGGGCAGGCAGGGCGCTGTGTGGAACTGGCTGTGTCCACACACCCACGGTAGACGGGTAGGATTAGGGTTAGGGTTAGGGTTAGGGTTAGGGTTAGGGTTAGGGTTAGGGTTAGAGTTAGGGTTAGTGTTATGGTTAGGGTTAGGGTGACGGTTAGGGTTAGGGTTAGGATTAGGGTTGGGTTAGGGTTAGGGTTAGAGTTAGGGTTAGGGTTAGGGTTAGAGTTAGGGTTGGAGTTGGGGTTAGGTTTGGGGTTGGGGTTAGGGTTAGGTATGGTGTTAGGGTTAGGGTTGGGTTTAGGGTTAGAGTTAGGGTTAGGGTCAGTGTTGGGGTTAGTGTTAGGGTTAGCGTTAGGGTTAGGTTTAGTGTTAGGTTTAGGATTAGTGTTGGGTTAGGGTTAGGGTTATGGTTAAGGTTTGGGTTAGGTTTAGGGTTAGGGTTGGGGTTAGGGTTAGGATTATAGTTGGGGTTAGGATTAGGGTTAGCGTGAGGGGTAGGGTTAGGGTTAGAATGTGGGTGAGGGTGAGTGTAAGTGTTAGGGTTAGGGTTAGGGTTAGGGTTTGGTTTAGGCTTATCCTTAGTGTTAGCGTTAGGTTCAGGGTTAAGGGTTGGAGTGAGCATTAGGGTTTCGGGTTAAGGTTAGGGTTTCGGGTTAAGGTTAGGGTTAAGGTTAGGGTTAGGGTTAGGGTTAGGGTTGTTTTAGGGTTAGGGTTAGAGTCAGGGTTAGAGTTAGGGTTAGGGTTAGGTTTATCGTTAGTGTTGGAGTTGGGGTTAGGTTTGGGGTTGGGGTTAGGGTTAGGGTTAGGGTTAGTGTTGGGGTTAGTGTTAGGGTTCGCATTAGGGTTAGGGTTAGGGTTAGGGTTAGGATTAGTGTTCGGTTAGTGTTAGGGTTATGGTTAGGGTTGGGGTTAGCCTTAGGTTTAGGGTTGGGGTTAGGGTTAGGATTAGAGTTAGGGTTAGGGTTAGGGTTAGGGTCAGGGTCAGGGTCAGGGTCAGGCTGAGTGTTCCGGTTAGTGTCGGGGTGAGGGTTAGGGTCGGGGTTAGGTTTAGGGTTAGGGTTAGTGTTAGGGTCACGGTTAGGATTAGTGTCGGAGTTAGAGTTAGGGTTTTTTTTACGGTTAGGGTTGGGGTTAGGTTAAGGGTTAGGTTTGGAGTTTTGGTTAGGTTTGGTTTTACGCTTAGGATTAGGTTTAGAGTTAGGGTTATTGTTAGGGTTGTTTTTAGGGTGGGTGTTAGGATTAGGGTTGGGGTTAGTGGTTGGGTTAGGGTTAGGTTTAGGGTTAGGGTTGTGGTTAGGTTTAAAGATTGGGATTAGGGTAGGGTTTGGGTTAGGGTTAGGTTTGGAGTTGGGGTTAGGTTTGGGGTTGGGGTTAGTGTTAGTGTTAGTTTTAGGGTTAAGGGTTGGAGTGAGTGTTAGAGTTTCGGTTTAAGGTTAGGGTTAGGGTTAGTGTTATGGTTAGGGTTGCGTTAGGGTTAGGGTTAGAGTTAGGGTTAGGGTTAGGGTTAGCGTTTGGGTTGTAGTTGGGGTTAGGTTTGAGGTTGGGGTTAGGTTTAGGTTTGGGGTTAAGATTAGGATTTGGTTTAGGGTTAGAGTTAGGGTTAGGGTTAGTGTTGGGGTTAGTGTTAGGGTTAGCGTTAGGGTTAGGGTCAGGATTAGATTTGGGTTAGCGTTAGGGTTATGGTTAAGTTTGGGGTTGGGGTTAGGGTTAGGGTTGGGTTTAGGTTTAGGATTAGAGTTGGGGTTAGGTTTAGGGTTAGGGTGAAGTTTAGGGTTAGGGTTAGAGTGAGGTTGAGGGTGAAGGTTAGTTTTAGGATTAGGGTTAGGATTAGGGTTAGGGTTTGGTTTAGGGTTAGTGTTAGTGTTAGGGTTAGGGTTAGGATTGGGTTTAGGTTTACGGTTCGGGTTAGGGTTAGGTTTAGGGTTGGGTTAGGGTTAGCATTAGAGTTAGGGTTAGGGTTAGGGTTAGCGTTAGGGTTGGAGTTGGGGTTAGGTTTCAGGTTGAGGTTAGGGTTAAGTTTGGGGTTAGGGTTAGGGTTGGGGTTAGGGTTATGGTTAGGGTTAGGCTTGTGGTTAGTGTTAGGGTTAGCGTTAGGGTTACGCTTAGTGTTAGGGTTGGGGTCACGGTCAGGGTCAGGGTCGGGGTCAGGCTGAGTGTTACGGTTAGGTTCAGGGTGAGGGTTAGGGTCGGGGTTAGGGTTATGGTTAGGATTAGTGTTAGGGTCAGGGTTAGGATTAGTGTCGGAGTTAGGGTTAGGGTTTGGTTTAGGGTTTATGTTGGGGTTAGGTAAGGGTTAGGTTTGGAGTTAGTGTTATGCTTAGGGTTGGCGTTAGGGTCGTTGTTAGGATTAGGGTGGGGTTAGGGTTGGGGTTAGGGTTAGATTTAGGGTTAGGGTTGTGGTTACTTTTAAGGATTGGGATTAGGGTAGGGTCACGGATAGGGTTGGAGTTAGGGTTACTGTTAGTTTTGGTATTAGGTTTAGCGTTAGGGTTGGTTTTAGTGTTAGGGTTAGGGTCAGGGTTAAGGTCAGGTTTAGGGTTAGAGTTAGGGTCAGGGTCATGGTCAGGGTTAAGGTTAGGGTTGGGGTTAGGGTTGTGGTTAGGGTTAGGTTTGGGGTTACGGTCAGGGTTAGGGATGGAGTTGGGGTTAGGGTTAGGGTTGGGATTTGGGTTACGGTTGGGGTTAGGGTTAGGGTTGGAGTTAGGGTTAGGGTTAGGGTTATGGTTAGGTTAAGGGTTAGGTTTGGGGTTAGTGTTAGTGTTAGAGTTAGGGTTGGGGTTATTGTTAGGTTTGGGGTTAGGACTAGGGTTAGGGTTGGATTTATGGTTAGGGTTAGTTTTAGTGTTAAGGTTTGGAGTTAGGGTTAGGGTTAGGGTTAAGGGTTAGTGTTAGTATTAGAATTAGGGTTACAATTATAGTTAGGGTTAGGGTTAGTGTTAAGGTTGGGGTAAGGAGGGGGTTAGGGTTACGGTTAAGTTTAGGGTTGGGGTTAGGGTTAGAGTTGGGGTTTGGGTTAGTGTTGGGGTTAGGGTTAGGATTAGGTTTGGGTTTAGGGTTAGGGTTAGGGTTAGCGTTAGTGTTAGGGTTAGGTTTACGGTTAGGGTTGTGGTTAGGGAGGGGGTTAGATTTAGGGTTAGCGTTAGGGTTGGTGTTAGGTTTAGGGTTATTTTTAGGGTTAGGGTTAGGATTGGGTTAGGGTTAGGGTTATGGTTATGGTTAGGGTTGGGTTAGGGTTATGGTTAAGGTTAGGATTGGTGTTAGGGTTAGGTTTGAGGTTGTGATTCGGGTTACGTTTGGGATTAGGGTTAGGTTTGGGGTTAGCGTTAGTGTTAGGGTTTGGTTTAAGAGTTGAGGTTAGGGATAGGGTGAGGGTTAAGGTTAAGGGTTGGGGTTCGGGTTAGTCTTAGGGTTATAGTTACGTTTATTGCTGTGTCCACTCACTCTCTGAAGATGGATTGGCAGGGCTCTGTGTGGAACTAGCTGTGTCCACTCACCCATGGGAGACAGGCAGCAGCAGGGCTTTGTTTAACTGGATGTGTCCACTCACCCATTGGAGATGGGCAGTCTGGGCACTATGTTGAACTGGCTGTGTCCACTCACTCACAAGAGATGGGCATGCTGGGCGCTGTTTGGGACTGGCTGTGTTCACACCCACAGGGTAGACGGGCAGGCACCGCGATGTGTGGAACTAGTTGTGTCCACTCACCGATGGGAGATGTGCAGGCAGGGTGCTGTGTGCATCTGGTTGTTTCCACACACCCACGGGAGACGGGCAGGCATGGCGCTGTGTTGAACTGGTTGTTTCCACACACCCATGGGAGACGGGCAGGCAGGGTGCTATGAGGAACTGGTTGTGTCCACTCAGCCTCGGGAGAAAGGCAAGCAGGGTGTTGTTTGGAACTTGCTGTGTCCACTCACCCACTGGAGATGGGCAGCCTTTGGACTGTGTTGAAGTTGCTGTGTCCACTCTGCCACTGGAGACAGACACGCAGGGTGCTGTGTTGAACTGGCTGAATCCACTCACCCATGGGAGATGGGTATGCTGGGTCCTGTGTGGAACTGGCTATGTCCACACACCCATGGGAAACAGCAAGCAGAGCGCTGTGAGGAACTGGTTATGTCCACCCACTCACTGGAGCCGGCAGGCAGGGCGCTGTCTGGAAATGGCTGTGTCCACTCACTCTCTGGAGATGGGCAGGCAGGGTGCTGTGTGGAACGAGCTGTGTCCACTCACCCACGGGAGACGGGCAAGCACAACGCTGTTTTTAATTGGCTGTGTCCACTCACCCACTGGAGACGGGCAGTCAGGGCGCTGTGTGGAACTGGCTTTGTCCACTCACCCAAGGGAGACGGGCAGACAGGGTGCTGTTGGAACTGGTGGTGTCCACTCACCCACGTAAGATGGGCAGGAAGCGTGCTGTGTATATCTGGCTGTCTCCACACACCCATGGGAGTCGAGCAGGCTGGGCCTGTGTAAAACTGGCTGTGTCCACTCTGCCACGGGAGACGGGCAGGCAGGGCGCTGTGTGGAACTGACTGTGTTCAGTCTCCCAAGGGAGACGGGCAGGCTAAGCGCTGTGTGGAACTGGCTGTGTCCCCTCACCCATTTGAGACGTGCAGGCAAAGTGCTGTGTGGATCTGGCTGATTCAACTCACACGGGAGACGGGCAGGCAGGGCGCTGTGTGGAACGGGCTGTGTCCACACACCCACGGGACACGGGCAGGCAGCGCGCTGTGTGGAACTTGCTATGTCCACTCACCCACTGGACACGGCTAGGCAGGGCACTGTGTGGAACTTCCTGTGTCCACATACACACGCCGGACGGGCAGGCAGTGCGCTGTGTGGAGCTAGCTGTGTCCACTCACCCACGGGTGATGGGCAGGTAGGGCGCAGTGTGGATCTGGCTGTGTCCACACACCCATTGGAGAGCGGCAGGCTGGGCACTGTGTTGACGGGCTGTGTCCTCTCACCCACACGAGACGGTCCGGTAGGGCGTTGTGTGGATCTGGCTGTGTCATCACACCCATGGGAGACTCACAGACAGGGCGCTGTGTGGAACTGGCTGTTTCCACTCACCCATGGGAGACGGGCAGGTAAGGCGCTGTGTGGAAGTGGGTGTGTCCACTCACCCACTGGACATGGGCAGGCAGGGCGCTGTGTTGAACTGGCTGTGTCCTCTTACCCATGGGAGAATGGCAGGGAAGTCGCTATGTGGAACTGACTGTGTCCACTAACCCACGGGAGACGGGCAGGTAGGGTGCCGTGTTGAACTGGCTGTGACCACGAAACCACGAAGGAAGGGCAGGCAGGGTTCTGTGTGGAACTGGCCATGTCCTAACACTCACAGGATAGTGGCAGGCAGGGCGCTGTGTGGATCTGGCTGTGTCCACCCACCCATGGGACACGGGGAGGCACGGCAATGTGTGGATCTGTCTGTTTCCACTCACCCACGGGAAACGGACAGGCAGCGCGCTGTGTGGAACTGTCTGTGTCCACTCAGCCACGGGAGATGGGCAGGCATGGCTCTGTGTGGATCTGGCTATGTCCACTCACACACGGGAGACGGGCAAGCAGGGTGCTGTGTGTAACTGACTGTGTCCACTCACCCACGGGAGATGGGCAGGTAGGGCGCTGTGTGGATCTGACTGTTTCCACACACCCAGGGGAGACGGGCAGGCAGGGCGCTGTGTAGACTGGCTGTGTCCCCTCACCCATGGGAGAACGGCAGGCAAATCGCTGTGTGGAACTGGCTATGTCCACTACCCCAGGGGAGACGGGCAGGTAGGGTGCCATGTTGAACTGGCTGTGACCACGAAACCACGAAGGATGGGCAGGCAGGGTAATGTGCGGAACTGGCCGTGTCCTAACACTCACGGGATAGTGGCAGGCAGGGCCCTGTGTGGATCTGGCTGTGTCCACTCACCCACGAGACACGGGCAGGCACGGCAATGTGTGGATCTGTCTGTTTCCACTCACCTACGAGAAACGGACAGGCAGCACGCTGTGTGGAACTGTCTGTGTCCACTCACCCAAGGGAGACGGGCATGCAGGGCGCTGTGTGGTTCTGGCTGTGTCCATGCACCCATGGGAGACTGGCAGCCTGGGCACTGTGTTGAACAGGCTGTGTACACTCAGCCACGGGAGACGGGCAGGGAGTGCGCTGTGTTGAACTGGCTGTGTCCACTCACCCACGGGAGATGCGCATGTAGGGCGGGGTGTGGAACTGGCTGTGTCCACACACTCACGGGATAGTGGCAGGCAGGGTATCGTGTGGAACTGGCTGTGTCCACAACCCATGAGAGACGGGCAGGCAGTGCGCTGTGTGGAACTGTCTGTGTCCACTCACCCACGGGAGACAGGCAGGCAGGATGTTGTGTGGATGTGGCTGTGTCCACTCACCCACAGGAGATGCGCATGTAGGGAGGGTGTGGAACTGGCTGTGTCCACTCACTTACAGGATAGTGGCAGGCAGGGTGCTGTGTGGAACTGACTGTGCCCAGACACTCATGGTTGACAGGCAGGCAGGGTGCTGTGTGGAACTGGCTGTTTCACTCACCCACTGGACACTGGGAGGCAGGGCGCTGTGTGGAACTGGCTGTATCCCCTCACCCATGGGAGACCGGCAGGCAGGTCGCTGTGTGGAACTAGCTGTGTCCACTAACCAACGAGAGACGAGAAGGTAGGGCGCCATGTTGAACTGGCTGTTACCACAAAACCATGAAAGACGGGCAGGCAACGCGATGTGTGGAACTGGGTGTGTCCACTCACCCACTGGACATGGGCAGGCAGGGCACTGTGTGGAACTGGCTGTGTCCACTCACCCACGGGAGACTGGCAGGCAGGGCCCTGTGTGGAACTGGCTGTGTCCACAACCCATGGGAGATGGGCAGGCAGTGCGCTGTGTGGAACTGTCTGTGTCCACTCACCCACGGGAGACAGGCAGGCAGGGCGCTGTGTGGATGTGGCTGTGTCCACTCACCCATGGGAGATGCGCATGTAGGGAGGGTGTGGAACTGGCTGTGTCCACTCACTTACAGGATAGTGGCAGGCAGGGTGCTGTGTGGAACTGACTGTGCCCAGACACTCATGGTTGACAGGCAGGCAAGGTGCTGTGTGGAACTGGCTGTTTCCACTCACCCACTGGACACTGGGAGGCAGGACGCTGTGTGGAACTGGCTGTATCCCCTCACCCATGGGAGACCGGCAGACAGGTCGCTGTATGGAACTAGCTGTGTCCACTAACCAACGGGAGACGGGAAGGTAGGGTGCCGTGTTGAACTGGCAGTTACCACGAAACCACGAAAGACGGGCAGGCAGGGCGATGTGTGGAACTGGCCATGTCGGAACACTCACGGGATAGTGGCAGGCAGGGTGCTGTTTGGATCTGGCTGTGTCCACTCGCCCAAGGGAGTCGGGCATGCAGGGCGCTGTGTGGACCTGGTGGCGTCCACTAAAACACGGGACACGGGCAGACAACAAGCTGTGTGGAACTGGCTGTGTCCACACACCCACCCGAGACGGGCAGGCAGGGCGCTGTGTGGAACTGGCTGTGGCCACACACCCACACAAGACGGTCATGCAGGGCACTGTGTGGACCAGTCTGTGTCCACTCACCCACGGGAGACAGGCACGCAGGGCCCTGTGTGGATCTGGCTGTGTCCACACACCCATGGGAGACCGTAAGGCTGGACGCAGTGTTGAACTGGCTGTGTCCACTCAGCCACGGGAGACGGGCAGGCAGGGACTTGTGTGGATCTGGCTATGTCCACACACCCACGGGAGATGGGCAGCCAGGGCCCTGTGTGGATCTGGCTGTGTCCACACACCCACAGGAGACGGGCAGGCAGGGCACTGTGTGGAACTGGCTGTGTCCACTCACCCACGGGAGAATAGCAGGCAGGGCCCTGTGTGGATCTGGCTGTGTCCACATACCCACGGGAGATGGGAAGGCAGGGCGCGGTGTTGGACTGGCTGTGTCCACTCATCCACGGGAGACGGGAAGGCAGGGCGCGGTGTTGGACTGGCTGTGTCCACTCATCCACGGAGATGGCCAAGCAGGGCGCTGTGTTGAAGTGGATGTGTCCACACACCCATGGAATACTGGCATGCTGGGTGCTGTGTGGAAATGGCTTGTCCAATCACCCATGGGAGACGGGCAGGTAGGGCGCTGTTTGGAACTGGCTGTGTCCACTCACCCACAGGAGTCGGGCAGGCACGGTGCTGTGTGGTACTGGCTGTGTCCATTCACCCACGGAAGATGGGCATGTAGGGCACTGTGTTGAAATGTCTGTGCCCACACACCCAAGGGAGACGGGTAGGCAGGGTGCTGTGTTGAACTCGCTGTTTCCACACACCCACAGGAGACGGGCATGCTGGGTGCTGTGTGGATCTGGCTGTGTCAACTCACCCATGGGAGTCGGGCAGGCAGGGCGCTGTGTGGATCTGGCTGTGTCAACTCAACCACGGGAGACGGGCAGGCAGCGCGCTGGGTGGAACTGGCTGTGTCCACTCACCCACGGGAGACAGGCAGGCACGGACTTGTGTGGATCTGGCTATGTCCACACACCCACGGGAGACGGGCAGCCAGGGCCCTGTGTTGATCTGGCTGTGTCCACTCAGGATAAGGGTTAGGGTCAGGGTTAGGGTTAATGTTAGGGTTGGGGTGGGTTCGGGTTAGGGTTTGGGTTAGGGTCAGGTTCAGGGTCAGGGTCAGGGTTAGGATTAGGATCGGGGTTAGGGTTAGGTTTGGCGTTAGGTTTAGGGTTGGGGTTAGGGTCAGGGTTAGGGTTGGAGTTGGGGTTAGGGTTGGGTGTGGGATTAGGGTTAGGGTAGGTGTTACGGTTAGCGTTAGGGTTGGGGTTACGGAGGGGTTTAGGTTTACTGTTAGAGTTAGGTTGGGGTTGGTGTTAGGGTTAGGGTTAGGGTTAGGTTTGGGGTTGAGGTTAAGGTCCAGGTCAGTGTTAGGGTTAGGGTCAGGGTCAGGATCGGTTCAGTGTTAGGGTGAGGGTTAGGTTCGGGGTTAAGGTTGGTGTTAGAGTTAGGCTTGGGGTTAGGGTGAGGGTTAGGGATGGGGTTGGGTTTAGGTTTGGGTTTGGGGTTAGAGTCAGGGTTAGGGTTAGGGTTAGTGTTAGTTTTAGGGTTGGGGTTAGGGAGGATTATGGTGAGGGTTATGGTTATGGTTAGGGTTGAGGTTGTGGTTCGGGTTAGGGTTTGGGTTAGGGTCAGGTTCAAGGTCAGGGTCAGGGTCAAGGTCAGGGTTAGGATTAGGGTCGGGGTTAGGGTTAGGGTTGGCGTTAGTTTTAGGGTTGGGTTTAGGGTCAGGGTTAGGGTTGGAGTTGGGGTTAGGTTTGGGAGTGGGATTAGGGTTAGAGTAGGTGTTAGGGTTAGTGTTAAGGTTGGGGTTAGAGAGGGGGTTAGGTTTACTGTTAGAGTTAGGTTGGGGTTAGGGTTAGGGTTAGGGTTAGGGTGGGGTTGTGGTTAGTGTTAGGTATAGGGTTGGGGTTAGCGTTAGTGTTAGTGTTAGGTTTGGGGTTAGGGTTAGACTTAGGCTTAGGGTTAGAGTTAAGGTTTGGTGGTTGGGTTAGGGTCAAGATTAGGGTCAGGGTTACGGTTAGCATTGGGGTTAGGGTTAGGGTTAGGGTCGGGGTTAGGGAGGGGGATAGGATTAGGTTTAAATTTAGGGTTGGCGTTAGGGTTAGGGTTAGGTTTAGGGTTGGGGTAAGGGTTAGGGTTAGAGTTGGGGTTAGGTTTAGAGTAAGGGTTGGTCTTAGGGTTAGGGTTAGTGTTAGGGTTGGGGTTAGGGAAGGTTAGGGTTAGGGTTAGGATTGGAGTTGGGGTTCGGGTTAGGGTCAGGTTCAGGGTCAGAGTCAGGTTCACGGTCAGGGTTATGGTTAGGGTCGGAGTTAGGGTTAGGGTTAGGGTTAGGGTTGGGCTTAGGGTGAGGGTGAGGGTTAGGGTTGCGGTTGGGCTTAGGTTTCAGGTTGGGGTTAGGGTCAGGTTTGGGTTAGGGTTAGTGTTAGTGTTAGGTTTGGGGTTAGGGAGGATTAGGGTTAGGGTTAGGGTTAGGGTTGAGGTTGGGTTTCAGGTTAGGGATTGGTTTAGGTTCAGGTGCAAGGTCAGGGTCAGGGTCAGGGTCAGAGTTAGGATTAGGGTCAGGGTTAGGGTTAGGGTTGGCGTTAGGTTTAGGGCTGGGTTTAGAGTCAGGATTAGGGTTGGAGTTGGGGTTAGGGTTGGGGGTGGGGTTTGGGTTAGGGTAGGTGTTAGGGTTAGTGTTAGGGTTGGGGTTAGAGAGGGGATTAGGGTTACTGTTAGAGTTAGGTTGAGGTTAGGGTTAGGGTTAGGGTTAGGGTTAAGGGTTAGTGTTAGAGTTAGGGTTGGGGTTTGGGTTAGGATTAAGGTTAGGGTTAAAGTTAAGTTTTGGTGTTAGGGTTAGGTTCAGGATTAGGGTCAGGGTTAGGGTTAGGTTAAGGGTTAATCGTTAGGGTTAGGGTTACAATTTGGGTTAGGGTTAGGCTTAGGGTTAGGGTTAGAGTGAGGGTGAGGGTGACCGTTAGTTTTAGGGTTAGGGTTAGGGTTAGGGTTAGGGTTAGGGTTAGGGTCAGGGTTAGGGGTTAGGGCTTAGGGTAGGGTTAGGGTTACGGTTAGGGTTAAGTGTTAGGTTTAGGTTTAGTGTTAGGTTCAGCGTGAGGTTTAGGTTGAGTGTTAGGGTTAGGGTGAGGGTTAGGGTGAGGGTCACTGTCAGAGTTAGGGTTATGGTCATCGTCAGGGTTAGGATCAGGGTCAGGATGCGGGTCAGGGTTAGGGTCAGGGTCAGGGTTAGGGTCAGATCAGGGTTAGGGTTAGGGTCAGTGTTAGGGTTAGGTTTAGGGTCAGGCTTATGGTCAGGGTTATGATCAGGGTTAGAGCTAGTGTTTTGGTTTAGGGTCAGGTTTAGGGTTTACGGTAGGGTTTGGGTTAGGGTTAGGGTTTAGTTCATGGTCAGGGTTAGGGTTAGGGTCACGGTCAGAGTCAGGGTCAGGATCAGTGTTAGGGTGAGTTTTAAGTTCGGGGTTAGGGTTAGGGTTTGGATTAGGTTTAGGGTTGGTTTTAGCATCAGGGTTATGGTTGGGGTTGGGGTTAGGGTTGGGGTTGGGGTTAGGGTTTGGGTGGGGTTATTGTTATGGTTATGGTTAGTGTTGTGGTTAGGGAGGGTCTTAGGTTTAGGGTTAGGGTTAGTGTTAGGGTTGGTCTTATGGTTAGGGTTAGGGTTGGGGTTAAGGTTAGGGTTAGGGTTAGCGTTTGGGTTAGGGTTAGGGTTAGAGTTAGGGTTAGGATTAGGGTTGGCATTAGGGTTAGGGTCAGGGTCAGGGTCTGGCTCAGGCTTAGGGTTATGGTTAGGGTCAGGGTTAGGGTTATGATCGTGGTTAGGGTTAGCTTTAGGGTTAGGTTTAAGTGTTAGGGTTAGGATTAGGGTTAAGGGTTAGGGTTAGGGTTAGAGTTAGTGTTAGGGTTAGAGTTAGGGTTAGGGTTAGGGTTAGGGTGAGGGTTAGGGTTAGGGTTAGGGTGAGGTTGAAGGTTAGGATTAGGGTTAGGGTGAGGGTGAAGGTTTGGGTGAGGGTCAGTGTGAGAGTTAGGGTTATGTTCGTCGTCAGGATTAGGGTCAGGGTCAGAATGAGGGTCAGGTTTAGGGTCAGGGTCACGGTCAGATCAGGGTTAGGGTTAGGGTCAGTGTTGGGGTTAGGTTTAGGGTCAGGGTTAGGGTAAGGGTCAGGGTTAGAGTTAGGGTTTTGGTTTAGTGTGAGGTTTAGGGGTTAGGGTAGGGTTAGTGTTAGGGTTAGGGTTAAGTTCAGGGTCAGGGTTAGGGTTAGGGTCACTGTCAGGGTCAGGGTCAGGATCAGTGTTAGGGTGAGGGTTAGGTTCGGGTTTAGGGTTAGGGTTTGGATTAGGGTTAGCGTTGGTGTTAGAGTCAGGGTTATGGTTGGGGTTGGTGTTAGCGTTGGGTTTGGGGTTGGGTTTAGTTTTAGGTTTGGGGTTACGGTTAGGGTTAGGGTTAGTGTTGGGGTTAGGGAGGGGGTTAGGGTTAGGTTTAAGGTTAGGGTTAGGGTTGTTGTTATGGTTAGGGTTAGGGTTGGGGTTAAGGTTAGTTTTAGGGTTAGGGTTAGGATTAGGGTTGTGGTTAGGGTTAGGGTTAGGATTAGGGTTAAGGGCTGGGGTTAGGGTTAGGGTTAGGTTTGGGGTTAGGTTTAGGGTCAGGGTCATTGTGAGGCTCAGGCTCAGTGTTACGGTTAGGGTCGGGGTTATGCATACGGTCGTGGTTAGGGTTAGGGTTAGGATTAGGGTTAAGAGTTAGGGTTAGGTTTAGGGTTAGGGTTAAGGTTAGGGTTAAGGGTTAGGGTTAAGGGTTAGGGTTAGGGTTAGTGTTAGGGTTAGAGTTAGGGTTAGGGCTGTGTCCACTCACTCTATGGAGACTGATAGGCAGGGCGCTGTGTGGAACTAGCTGTGTCCACTCACCCCTTGGATACGTGCAGTCAGGGCGCTTTGTGCAACTGGCTGTGTCCACTCACTCACGAGAGACAGGCAGGCTGGTTGCTGTGTGTTACTGGCTGTGTCCACTCCCGCAGAGGAGACGGGCAGGCACAGTGCTGTGTGGAACTGGCTGTGTCCACTCACCGACGGGAGATGGGCAGGCAGTGTGGTGTGTGGAAATGGATGTGTACACACACCCAAGGGAGATGGGCAGGCGGTATGCTGTTTGGAACTGGCTGTGTCCACACACCCACAGGAGTCGGGCAGGGTGCTAGGTGGAACTGGCTGTGTCCACACACCCATGGGAGATGGGCAGGCAGGGCGCTGTGTTGAATGGGGTGTGTCCACACACCTAAGGAGACGGGCAACCATGACTCTGTGGAAATACTGTGTCCACACACCCACAGGAGACAAGCAGGCAGGGTGTGTGTGGAGATGGCTGTGTCCACGCAGCCACGGGAGATGGGAAGACAGGGTGCTGTGTGGATATGACTGTGTCCACACACCCACGGGAGATGGGTTCGCAGTGCTCTGTGTGGATCTGGCTGTGTCCACGCACCCACCAGAGATGGGCAAGCAGGATGTGATGTGGTACTGGCAGTATCCCTACAGGCACGGGACACGGGCAGCCCGGCGGTTGTTTGGAACTGGCTGTGTCCACACACCCACAGGAGACGGGCACGCAGGGTGTGTTGTGGTACAGGTTGTGTCCACACCCACGGGAGATGGGAAGGCAGGGCATTGTGTGGAACTGGCGGATTCCACACACCCACGGAGACGGGCATGACGGGTACAGTGTGTAACTGGTTGTGTCCACTCACACACAGGAAACGGGCTGGCAGGACGCAGGGTGGAAGTCGCTGTGTACACACACCCACGGGAGACAGACATGCAGGGCACTGTGTGGAACTGGCAGTGTTCACACATTCATGGTAGACGGGTAGGCAGGGCGCTGTGTGGAACTGGCTGTGTCCACACACCCAAGGTGTACGGGCAGGGTTAGGGTTAGGGTTAGGGTTATGTTTAGGGTTAGGGTGAGGGTTAGGGTTAGGGTTAGGGTTAGGGTGAGGGTTAGGGTTAGGGTTAGAGTGAGGGTGAGGGTGAGGGTTAGTGTTAGGCTTAGGGTTAGGGTTAGGGTTAAGGGTTAGTGTTAGGGTTAGGTTTAGGGTTTGGGTTAGTGTTAGGGTTAGAGTTAGGGTTAGGGCTGTGTCCACTCACTCTATCGAGACGGATAGGCAGGGCGTTTTGTGGAACTGGCTGTGTCCACTCACCCACGGGAGACGGGCAGGCACAGCGCTATGTGGAACTGGTTGTTTCCACTCACCCATGGGTGATGGGCAGGCAGGGCTCTGTGTGAAACTTGTTGTGTCCACTCACCCAGGGGAGACGTGCAGGCAGGTTGCTGTTTCGAACTGGCTGTGTCCATTCACCGATGAGAGACCGGCAGGCAGGCCACTGTGTGAACATTGCTGTGTCCACTCTGCCACTTTAGATGGACAAGCAGGGTGCTGTGTTGAACTGGCTGAATCCACTCACCCTAGGTAGACGCGCAGGCTGGACGCTGTGTGAAACTGGCTGTGTCCAGACACCTACAGGAGACGGGTTGTTATTGCGTGGTGTGGAAATTGCTGTGTCCACACACCCTCGGGAGACTTGGAGGCAGGGCTCTGAGTGGAACTGGCTGTTTCCACACACCCTAGGGAAACGGGCACGCAGGACGCTTTTTGGAAATGGCTGTGTCCACACATCCACGGGACACGGGCAGGCAGTGTGCAGTGTGGAACGGGTTGTGTCCACACACCCATGGGTTTGCACAAGCTGAATGCTGTGTGGAACAGGCTTTCTCCACACTTCCACGCGAGATTGGCAAGCAGGGCGCAGTGTGGAACTGGCTATGTACACACACCCAAGGGAGATGGGCAGGCGGTACGCTTTGTGGAACTGGTTGTGTCCACACACCCACGGGAGACGGCAGGGTGCTTGGTTGAACTGGCTGTGTCCACACACCCATGGGAGATGGGCAGGCAGGGCGCTGTGTTGAATGGGCTGTGTCCACACACCTAAGGAGACGGGCAACCATGACTCTGTGCGGAAATACTGTGTCCACACACCCACAGTAGACAAGCAGGCAGGGTGCTGTGTGGAGATGGCTGTGTCCATGCAGCCACGGGAGATGGGAAGACAGGGTGCTGTGTGGATATGACTGTGTCCTCACCCCCTCGGGAGATGGGTTTGCAGTGCTCTGTGTAGATCTGGCTGTGTCCACACACCCACCAGAGATTGGTGAGCAGGACGCGATGTGGAACTGGCAGTGTCCCCACACCCACGGGACATGGGCAGGCAAGGGCTTGTTTGGAACTGGCTGTGTCCACGCACCCACAGGAGACGGGCGCGCAGGGCGTGTTGTGGAACTGGTTGTGTCCACACACCCATGGGAGACGGGCAGGCAGGGCATTGTGTGGAACTGGCCGATGCCACACACCCACGGAGATGGGCATGACGGGTACAGTGTGTAACTGGTTGTGTCCACTCACACACAGGAGACGGGCTGGCAGGACGCTGGGTGGAACTCGCTGTGTACACACAACCACGGGAGACAGACATGCAGGGCACTGTGTGGAACTGGAAGTGTTCACACACTCATGGTAGACGGGCAGGCAGGGCGCTGTGTGGAACTAGCTGTGTCCACACACCCACGGTAGACGGGCAGGATTAGGGTGAGGGTGAGGGTTAGGGTTAGGGTTAGGGTGAGCGTGAGGGTTAGGGTGAAGGTTAGGGTTAGGGTGAGGGTGAGGGTTAGGGTGAGGGTCAGTGTCAGAGTTAGGTTTATGGTCATCATCAAGGTTAGGGGCAGGGTCAGGATGAGGGTCAAGGTTAGGGTCAGGGTCAGGGTCAGTGTCAGATCAGGGTTAGGATTAGGGTCAGTGTTAGGGTTAGGTTTAGGGTCAGGGTTAGGGTAAGGGTCAGGGTTAGGGTCAGGGTTAGGGTTAGGGTTAGAGTTAGGGTTTTGGTTTAGGGTGAGGTTTAGGGGTTAGGGTAGGGTTAGGGTTAGGGTTAGGGATAAGGTCAGGGTCAGGTTTAGGGTTAGGGGCTGGGTCAGGGTCAGGGTCAGGATCAGTGTTAGGGTAAGGGTAGGTTCGGGTTTAGGGTTAGGGTTAGGGTTGGTCTTAGGGTCAGTGTTAGCGTTGGGGTTGGGGTTAGGGTTTAGGTTAGGTTTATGGTGTAAGGTTGAGATTAGGTTAGGGTTAGGGTTGGAGTTGGGGTTAGGGTTGGTGTTAGGGTTAGGGTTGGTGTTATGGTTAGGGTTAGGGTTGGTGTTAGGGTTAGGGTTGGTGTTATGGTTAGGGTTAGGTTTGGTGTTAAGGTTAGGGTTAGGGTTAGGGTTAGTGTTAGGTTTGGGCTTAGGTTTAGGATTAGCGTTGGGGTTAGGGTAAGGGTTAGGGTTATGGTTAGGGTTAAGGGCTGGGGTTAGGGTTAGGTTTAGAGTTAGGTTTAGAGTTGGGGTTAGGGTTAGGGTCAGGGTCAGGGTCAGGCTCAGGCTCAGGGTTACGGTTAGTGTCTGGGTTAGGGTTACGGTCGGGGTTATGTTTAGCGTTCGGCTTAGGGTTAGGGTCAGGTTTAGGGTTAGGGTCGGCGTTAGGGTTAGGGTTGGGGTTAGGGTTAGGGTTGGGGTTAGGGTCAGTGTTAGGGATGGAGTTGGGGTTAGGTTTGGGGTTAGGGTTGGGGTTAGTGTTAGGTTTGGGGTTAGGGTTAGGATTACGTTTGGGGTTAAGGTTAGGGTTAGGGTTAGGGTTAAGGGCTGGGGTTAGGGTTAGGCTTAGGGTTAGGGTTAGGGTTGGGGTTAGGTTTAGGGTCAGGGTCAGGGTCAAGCTCAGGTTTACGGTAGTGTTCTGGTTATTGTTACGGTCTGGGTTAGGGTTAGGGTTAGGCTTAGGGTTAGGGTCAGGTTTAGGGTTAGGGTCGGGGTTAGGGTTAGGGTTGGGGTTAGGGTTAGGCTTGGGGTTAGGGTCACGGTTAGGTTTGGAGTTGGTTTAGGGTTAGGTTTAGGTTTAAGGGTTAGGGTTACGGTTAGGGTTAGGGTCAATGTGAGGGTTTGGGTGAGTGTTAGGGTGAGGGTGTGGGTTAGGGTGAAGGTCAGTGTCAGGGTTAGGGTTATGGTCATCGTCAGGATTAGGGTCAGGGTCAGGATGAGGGTCAGGGTTAGGGTCAAGTTCAGTTTCAGTATCAGGTCAGGGTTAGGGTTGGGGTCAAGTTCGGGTTAGGTTTAGGGTCAGGGTTAGTTTAAGGGTCAATGTTAGGGTCAGGGTTAGAGTTAGGGTTTGGTTTAGGGTCAGGTTTAGGGGTTAGGTTAGGGTTAGTGTTAGAGTTAGTGTTAGGGTTAGGGTTAAGGTCAGGGTCTGGGTTAGGGTTAGGGTCATGATCAGGGTCAGGATCAGGATCACTGTTAGGGTGAGGGTTAGGTTCGGGTTTAGGGTTAGGGTTAGGGTTGGTGTTAGGGTCAGGTTTAGGGTTGGGGTTGGTGTTAGGGTTGGGGTTGGGGTTAGGGTTTGGGTTGGGATTAGGGTTAGGGTTAGGGTTGGAGTTGGGGTTAGGTTTGGGGTTAGGGTTAGGTTTAAGGTTGGGGTTAAGGTTAGGGTTGGTGTTATGGTTAGTGTTAGGGTTGGGATTCAGGTTAGGGTTAGGGTTAGAGTTAGGGTTAGTGTTAGGTTTGGTGTTAGGTTTAGGATTATTGTTGGGGTTAGGGATAGGTTTAGGGTTAGGGTTAAGGGCTGCAGTTAGTGTTAGGTTTAGAGTTAGTGTTAGGGTTAGGGTTAGGGCTGTGTTCACTCACTCTCTGGAGAGGGATAGGAAGGGCACTGTGTGGACATGGCTGTGTCTACTCACCCACGGCAGACTGGCAGGCAGGTCCCTGTGTGAATCTGGCTCTGTCCACATACCCACGGGAGACGGAAAAGCAGGGCGCGGTGTGGAACTGGCTGTGTTCACTCACCCACGGTAGACTGGCAGGCAGGGCGCTGTGTGGAACTGGCTGTGTCCACTCACCCAAGGGAGACAGGCAAACAGGGCGCTGTGTGGAACTTGCGGTGTCTACTCACCAACCAAAGACTGGCAGGCAGCGTGCTGTATATATCTGGCTGTCTCCACACACCCATGGGAGACTGGCAGGCTGGGCCCAGTGTTGAACTGGCTGTGTCCACTCAGCCACGGGAGACAGACAGGTAGGGCGCCGTATGAACTGGCTGTGACCACGAAACCATGAAGGATGGGCAGGCAGGGCGCTGTGTGGAACTGGCTTTGTCCACTCACCCACGGGAGACGGGCAAGAAGCGTGCTGGGTGAAACTGGCAGTGTCCACTCACCGACGGGAGACAAGTAGGCAGGGTGCTGTGTGGATCTGCCTGTGCCCAACACCCACGGGAGACAGGCAGGCAGGGGGCTCTGTGGAACTGGCTGTTTCCACTCACCCACGGGAGACGGGCAGACACGGCCCTGTGTGGATCTGGCTATGTCGACTAAGAAATGGGAGACGGGCAGGTAGGCCGCTGTGTGGATCTGGCTGTGTCCATTCACCAACGGGAGACAGGCAGGCAGGGCGCTGTGTGGACATGGCTGTGTCCAGACTCTCACAGAAGACAGGCAGGCAAGGTGCTTATAGCATCTGGCTGTGTCCACTCACCAAGGGGACATGGGCTGGCAGGGTGCTGTGTGGAACTGGGGGTGTCCACTCACCCACGGGAGACGGGCCGGTAGGGGCCTGTATTGATCTGGCTGTGTCCACTCACCCACGGGAGACTGGCAGGCAGGGCGCTGTGTGGACCTGGCTGTGTCCAGACTCTCACAGGAGACAGGCAGGAAGGGCGTTGTGTGGAACTGGCTATGTCCACACACCCACGGAAGACGGTGAAGCATGGTGCTGTGTGGAACTGGCTGTGTCCATTCACCCACGGGAGAAAGACAGACAGGGCGTTGTTTGGAACTGGCTGTGTCCACTCACCCACGGGAGACCGGCAGGTAGGGCGCTATGTAGATCTAGCTGTGTCCACACCCCCATGGGAGACCGGCAGGCTGGGCGCTGTGTTGAACTGGGAATGTCCACTCACCTTCGGGAGATGAGCAGGCAGGGTACTGTGTGGAACTGGCTGTCTTCCCGCACTCATTTGAGACGGGCAGGCAGGGCACTGTTGGACATGGCTGTGTCCAGACTCTCACAGATGACGGGCAGGCAAGGTGCTTTGTGCATCTGGCTGTGTCCACTCACCCAGGGGACACGGGCTGGCAGGGCGCTGTGTGGAACTGGGGGTGTCCACTCACCCACGGGAGATGGGCCGGTAGGGGGCTGTATTGATCTGGCTGTGTCCACTCACCCACGGGAGACGGGCAGGCAGGGCACTGTGTGGAACTGGCTGTGTCCACACACCCATGGGAGACGGGCAGGCAGTGCACTGTGTGGAACTGGCTGTGTCCACTCACCCATGGGAGATGGGCAGGCATTGCGCCGTTTGCAACTGGCTGTGTCCAACCACCCACGGGAGACAGGCAGGCAGGGTGAGGTGTCGAACAGGCTGTGTCCACTCACCCACAGGGGACAGACAGGCAGGGCGCTGTGTTGAACTGGCTGTGTCCAAACACCCACGGGAGTCAGGCAGGCAGGCTGCTCTGTGGAATGGGCTGTGTCCACACACCCACGGGAGACGGGCAGGTAGGATGCTGTGTGATTCTGACTGTGTCCAAACACCCATGGGAGATGGGCAGGCAGGGCGGTGTGTGTAACTGGCTGTGTCCACTCACCCAGGGGACATGGGCTGGCAGGGCGCTATGTAGATTTGGCTGTGTCCACTCACCCACGGGAGACGGGCAGGCAGGGCGCTGTGTTGAACTGGCTGTGTCCACTCACCCACGGGAGACGGGCAGGCAGTGGGCGGTGTGGAACAGGCTGTGTCCACTCACCATGGGAGATGGGCAGGCAGGGCGCTTTGTGGATCTGGCTCTGTCCACTCACCCATGGGAGACAGACAGTCTGCGCGCTGTGTGGAACTGGAAGTGTTCCTCACCCTTGGGAGACGGGCAGGGAGAGCCCTGTGTGGAACTGCCTGTGTCCACTCACCCACTAGGGACAGGCAGGCAGCACGATATGTGGAACTGGCTGTGTCCACACACCCATGCTGGACGGGCAGGGAGGGCGCTGTGTGGAACTGGCTTTGTCCACACACCGACGCACGACGGGCAGGCAGGGGGCTGTGTGGAACTGGCTGTGTCCACTCACCCACGGGATATGGGCAGGTAGGGGGCTGTGTGGATCTGGCTGTGTCCACACACCCATAGAAACCAGCAGGCTTGGCACTGTGTTGATCTGGCTGTGTCCACTCACCAATGGGAGCCGAGCAGGCACGGGTTTTGTGGATCTGGCTGTTTCCACTCACCCACGTGAGACGGGCAGGCAGGGTGCGGTGTGGAAATGGCTGTATACACTCACCCATGGGAGACAGGCAGGCAGGGAGCTGTGTGGAACTGGCTGTGTCCACTCACCCACGGGAGATGGGCAGGCAGGGCGCTGTGTGGAACTGGCTGTCTGCCCTCACCCATTTGAGACGGGCAGGCAGGGCTCTTTGTGGACCTGGCTGTGTCCAGACACTCATGGGAGATGGGCAGGCAAGTCGCTTTGGGTATCTGGCTGTGTCCACTCACCCACGGGAGACTGGCAGGCAGGGCGCTGTGTGGAACTGGCGCTGTCCACTAACCCAAGGGAGACGGGCAGACAGGGCGCTGTTGGAACTGGCGGTGTCCACTCACCCACGTAAGATAGGCAGGCAGCGTGCTGTGTATATCTGGCTGTCTCCACACACCCATGGGAGACCAGCAGGCTGGCCTGTGTGGAACTGGCTGTATCCACTCAGCCACCGGAGACGGGCAGGCAGGGCGCTGTGTGGAACTGGCTGTGTCCCCTCACCCACTTGAGACGAGCAGGCAAGGTGCTGTGTGGATCTGGCTGATTCCACTCACACGGGAGATGGGCAGGCAGGGCACAGTAGGGAACTGGCTGTGTCCACACACCCATGGGAGACGGGCAGGCAGCGCGCTGTGTGGAACTGGCTATGTCGACTCACCCACTGGCCACGGCTAGGCAGGGCACAGTGTGGCACTGCCTGTGTCCACATACACATGCCGGATGGGCAGGCAGTGCGCTGTGTGGAGCTAGCTGTGTTCACTCACCCAAGGGAGACAGGCATGCAGGGCACTGTGTGGACCTGGCTGTGTCCACTCAAACATGGGACACGGGCAGACAACAAGCTGTGTGGAACTGGCTGTGTCCACACACCCACCCAAGACGGGCAGGCAGGGTGCTGTGTGGAACTGGCTGAGGCCACACACCCACACAAGATGGTCATGCAGGGCGCTGTGTGGAACAGTCTGTATCCACTCACCCACGGGAGACAGGCAAGCAGGGCCCTGTGTGGATCTGGCTGTGTCCACACACTCATGGGAGACTGTAAGGCTGGACGCAGTGTTGAAATGGGTGTGTCCACTCAGCCACGGGAGACGGGCAGGCAGGGACTTGTGTGGATCTCACTGTGTCCACACACCCACGGGAGACGGGCAGGCAGGGCGCTGTGTGGAACTGGCTGTGTCCACTCACCCACGGGAGATGGGCAGGCAGGGCCCTGTGTGGAACTGGGTGTGTCCACTGACCCGCCGTGCACGGGCAGGCAGGGCGCGGTGTGGAACTGGCTGTGTCCACTCACCCACGGGAGACGGGAAGGCAGTGCATGGTGTTGGACTGGCTGTGTCCACTCATCCACGGGAGACGGCCAAGCAGGGCGCTGTGTTGAAGTGGATGTGTCCACACACCCATGGAATACTGGCATGCTGGGTGCTGTGTAGAAATGGTTTGTCCAATCACCTATGGGAGACTGGCAGGTAGGACTCTGTTTGGAACTGGCTGTGTCCACTCACCCACAGGAGTCGGGCAGGCACGGGGCTGTGTGGTACTGGCTGTGTCCATTCACCCACGGAAGATGGGCATGTAGGGCGCTGTGTTGAAATGTCTGTGCCCACACACCCAAGGGAGACGGGTAGGCAGGGCGCTGTGTTGAACTCGCTGTTTCCACACACCCACGGGAGACGGACATGCTGGGTGCTGTGTGGATCTGGCTCTGTCCACCCACCCACGGGAGATGGGCAGGCTGCACGCTGAGTGGAACTGGCAGTGTTCCTCACCCTTGGGAGACGGGCAGGCAGGGCGCTGTGTGGAGCTGGCTGTGTCCACTCACCCATGGAAGATGGGCAGGCAGGGCGCTGTGTGGATCTGGCTGTGTCAACTCAACCACGGGAGACGGGCAGGCAGCGCTCTGTGTGGAACTGGCTGTGTCCACTCACCCACAGGAGACGGGCAGGCGGGGACTTGTGTGGATCTGGCTGTGTCCACACACCCACGGGAGACGGACAGACAGGGCATTGTGTGGATCCGGCTGTGTCCACTCACCCACGGGAGATGGGCAGGCAGGGTGCTGTGTGGAACTGGCTGTGTCCACACAGCCACGCTAGATGGGCAGGCTGGGCGCTGTGTGGAACTGGCTGTGTCCACTCACCCTCGGGAGACTGGCAGGCAGCGTGCTGTGTGGAACTGGCTGTGTCCGTTCACCCTCAGAAGACAGGCATGCAGGGCCCTGTGTGGATATGGCTGTGTCCACTCATCCACGAGAGACAGACAGGCTGGGCGCTGTGTGGAACTGGCAATGTCCACGCACCCACGGGCGAGGGGCATTCAGGGTGTGGTGTGGAACTGGCTGTGTCCACACACCCATGGGAGACGGGCAGGCAGGGCGCTGTGTGCAACTGGCTGTGTATACACACCACGTCAGACGGCCAGGCACGGCGCTTTGTGGCACAGGCTGTGCCACACAACCACGGGAGACAGGCAGGCAGGGTGTGGTGTTGAACTGGCTGTGTGCACACAACCACGGGAGACTGGCAGGCAGAACGCAGTGGGGAACAGGCTGTGTCCACTCACCCACGGGAGACGGACAGGCAGGGCGCTGTGTGGAACTTGCTGTGTCAACACACCCAAGGGATACAAGCACGATGGGTGCTGTGTTGAAATGGCAGTGTCCACACACCCATGGGAGACTGGCAGGCAAGGCGCTGTGTGGAACTGGCTGTGTCCACTCACCCACGGCAGACAGGCAGGCAGGGACCTGTGTGGATCTGGCTGTGTCCACATACCCATGGGAGACGGGCAGGCAGGGCGCGGTGTGGAACTGGCTGTGTCCACTCACCCACGGGAGATGGCCAAGCAGGGCACTGTGTTGAAGTGGATGTGTCCACACACCCATGGAATACTGGCATGCTGGGTGCTGTGTGGAAATGGCTTGTCCAATCACCCATGGGAGACGGGCAGGTAGGGCGCTGTTTGGAACTGGCTGTGTCCACTCACCCACAGGAGTCGGGCAGGCACGGGGCTGTGTGGTACTGGCTGTGTCCATTCACCCACGGAAGATGGGCATGTAGGGCGCTGTGTTGAAATGTCTGTGCCCACACACCCAAGGGAGACGGGTAGGCAAGGCGCTGTGTTGAACTCGCTATTTCCACAACCCACTGGAGACGGGCAGGCTGCATGCTGTGTGGAACTGGCAGTGTTCCTCACCCTTGGGAGACAGGCAGGCAGGGCGCTGGGTGGAACTGGCTGTGTCCACTCACCCATGGGAGACGGGCAGGCAGGGCACTGTTTGGATCTGGCTGTGTCCACTCACCAACAGGAGACGCGCAGACAGCGTGCTTTGTGGAACAGCCTGTGTCCACACACACACGGGAGACTGGCAGGCAGGGCGCAGTGTAGAACTGGCTGTGTCCACTTAGCCACGAGAGATGTGCATGTTGGGCGGGGTGTGGAACTGGCTGTGTCCACTCACCCACAGGATATGGGCAGGTAGGGCGTTGTGTGGAACTGGCTGTCTGCCCTAACCCATTTGAGACAGGCAGGCAGGGGACCTGTGTGGACCTGGCTGTGTCCAGACTCTCACAGGAGACGGGCAGGCAAGGCGCTTTGTGTATCTGGCTGTGTCCACTCACCCACGGGAGACTGGCAGGCAGGGCGCTGTGTGGAACTGGCGGTGTCCACTCACCCACGGGAGACAGGCAGGCAGTGTGCTGTGTATATCTGGCTGTCTCCACACACCCATGGGAGACAAGCAGGCTGGGCCCTGTGTGGAACTGGCTGTGTCAACTCACCCATGGGAGACGGGCAGGCATGGCACTGTGTTGAACTGGCTGTGTCCACTCACCCATGGGAGACGGGCAGGCAGGGCGCTGTGTGGATCTGGCTGTGTCAACTCAACCACGGGAGACGGGCAGGCAGCGTGCTCTATGGAACTGGCTGTGTCCTCTCACCCATGGGAGACGGGCAGGCAGGGCGCTGTGTGGATCTGGCTCTGTCCATTCACCCACGGGAGACGGGAAGGCTGCGCGCTGTGTGGAACTGGCATTGTTCCTCACCCTTGGGAGACGGGCAGGCAGTGCGATGTGTGGAACTGGCTGTGTCCACACACCAACGCTAGTCGGGCAAGCAGGGCGCTGTGTGGAAATGGCTTTGTCCACACACTGACGCGAGACGGGCAGACAGGGCGCTGTGTGGTACTGGCTGTGTCCACTCAGCCACGGGAGATGTGCATGTTGGGCGGGGTGTGGAACTGGCTGTGTCCACACACTCACGGGATATTGGCAGGCAGGGCGCTGTGTGGAATTGGCTGTGTCCAGACACTCATGGGAGACAGGCAGTCAGGTCACTGTGTGGAACTGGCTATGTCCACTCATCCATGGAAGACGGGCAGGAAGGGCCCTGTGTGGATCTGGCTGTGTTCACTCACCCAGGGGAGACGGGCAAGTAACACGCTGTGTGGAACTGAATGTGTCCACTCACCGTCAGGAGATGGGCAGGCAAGGCGCTGTGTGGAAATGGCTGTGTCCACTCACCCATGGGAGACAGGCAGGCAGGGCGCAGTGTGGAACTGGCTGTGTCCACTCACCCACGGGATACGGGCAGGTAGGGGGCTGTGTGGATCGGGCTGTATCCACACACCCATGGAAACCAGTAGGCTTGGCACTGTGTTGAACTGGCTGTGTCCACTCAGCCACGGGAGATGGGCAGGCAGGGCGCTGTGTTGATCTGGCTGTGTCCACTCACCAACGGGAGCTGAGCAGGCACGGCCCTGTGTGGAACTGGCTGTTTCCACTCACCCACGGGAGACAGGCAGGCATGGTGCAGTGTGGAACTGGATGTATCCACTCACCCACGGGAGACTGGCAAGTAGGGCGCTGTGTGGAACTGGCTGTGTCCACTCACCCACGGGAGACGGGCAGGCAGGGCGCTGTGTGGAACTGGCTGTCTGCCCTCACCCATTTGAGACGGGCAGGCGGGGCGCTGTGTGGACCTGGCTGTGTCCAGACTCTCACGGGAGATGGGTATGCAAGGCGCTGTGTGTATCTAGCTGTGTCCACTGACCCACGGGAGACGGGCAGGCAGGGCGGTGTGTGGAACTGGCTGTGTCCATTCATCCACGGGAGATGGCCAAGCAGGGCGCTGTGTTGAAGTGGATGTGTCCACACACCCATGGAATACTAGCATGCTGGGTGCTGTGTGGAAATGGCTTGTCCAATCACCCATGGGAGACGGGCAGGTATGGCGCTGTTTGAAACTGGCTGTGTCCACTCACCCACAGGAGTCGGGCAGGCACGGGGCTGTGTGGTGCTGGCTGTGTCCATTCACCCACGGAAGACGGGCATGTAGGGCGCTGTGTTGAAATGTCTGTGCCCACACACCCAAGGGAGACGGGTAGGCAGGGTGCTGTGTGTATCTGGCTGTGTTCACTCACCCAGTTGAGACGGGCAAGTAACGTGCGGTGTGGAACTGAATGTGTCCACTCACCGTCGGGAGACGGGCAGGCAAGACGCTGTTTGGAAATAGCTGTGTCCACTCATCCATGGAAGACGGGCAGGAAGGGCCCTGTGTGGATCTGGCTGTGTTCACTCACCCAGGGGAGATGGGCAAGTAACGCGCTGTGTGGAACTGAATGTGTCCACTCACTGTCGGGAGATGGGCAGGCAAGGCGCTGTGTGGAAATGGCTGTGTCCACTCACCCATGGGAGACAGGCAGGCAGGGCGCTGTGTGGAACTGGCTGTGTCCACTCACCCACGGGAGACGGGTATGCAGGCCACTGTGTGGATCGGGCTGTGTCCACACACCCATGGAAACCGGTAGGCTTGGCACTGTGTTGAACTGGCTGTGTCCACTCAGCCACGGGAGACGGGCAGGCAGGGCGCTGTGTTGATCTGGCTGTGTCCACTCACCAACGGGAGCCGAGCAGGCACGGCCCTGTGTGGATCTGGCTGTTTCCACTCACCCACGTGAGACGGGCAGGCTGGGTGTGGTGTGGAACTGGCTGTATCCACTCACCCACGGGAGATGGGCAACTAGGGCGGTGTGTGGAACTGGCTGTGTCCACTCACCCACGGGAGACGGGCAGGCAGGGCACTGTGTGGAACTGGCTGTCTGCCCTCACCCATTTGAGATGGGCAGGCAGGGCGCTGTGTGGACCTGGCTGTGTCCAGACTTCACGGGAGATGGGCAGGCAAGGCGCTTTGTGTATCTGGCTGCGTCCACTCACCCAGGAGACGGGCAGGCAGGGCGCTGTGTGAAACTGGCTGTGTCCACACATCCAGGGGATACGGACAGTCACGGTGCTGTGTGGAACTGGCTGTGTCCACACACCCAAGGGAGACGGGCAGGCAGGGCGCTGTGTAACTAGCTGTGTCCACACACCCACTGGACACTGGCAGTCAGGGTGTGGTGTTGAACTGGCTGTGTCCACTCACCCACGGGAGACGGGCAGGCAGGGTACTGTTTTGAATTGGCTGTGTCCACACAACCACGGGAGACTAGCAGGCTGGGTGCTATGTAGAACTGGCTGTGTCCTCTCACGGGAGATGGGCAGGCAAGGCCCTGTGTGGAACTGGCTGTGTCCACTCACCCACAGGAGACGGGCAGGCAGGGCGCTGTGTGGAACTGGCTGTGTTGACTCACCCACGGGAGACGGGCAGGCAGGCTACTGTGTTGAATTGGCTGTGTCCACACACCCACGGGAGACTAGCAAGCTGGGTGCTGTGTTGAACTGGCTGTGTCCTCTCATGGGAGACGGGCAGGCAGGGCCCTGTGTGGAACTGGCTTGTCCACTCATCCACAGGAGACGGGCAGGCAGGGTGCTGTGTGGAACTGACTGTGTCCACTCACCCATGGGCAAGGGGCAGGTAGGTGCTGTGCTGAACTGACTGTGTCCCGTAACCCACGGGAGACAGGCAGTCAGGGAGCAGTGTGGAATTGACTGTGTCCAAACTCCCACGGGAGACGGGCAGGCAGGGTGCTGTCTTGAACTTGATGTGTCCTCTCACGGTAGACGGGCAGGGAGGACCATGTGTGGAACTGGCTGTGTCCACGTACCCACTGGAGATGGGCAGGCAGGGCGCTATGTTGAAGTGGCTGTGTCCACTCACCCACGGGAGACAGGCAGGCAGGGTGCTGTGTGGAACTGGCTGTGTCCACTCACCCACAGGAGATGGGCAGGTAGGGCGTTGTGTGGAACTGGCTGTGCCCGCTCACCCACGGGAGACAGACAGGCAGGGCGTGGTGTGGAACTGGCTGTGTCCACACACCCCTAGGAGATGGGCAGACAGTGCACTGTGTGGAACTGGCTGTGTCCACACACCCACAGGAGACGGGCAGGCACAGCGCTGTGTTTAACTGGCCGTTTCCTCACACCCACGGGAGAGGGGCAGGCAGGGCGCTGTGTGGAAGTGGCTGTGTCCACACACCGATGGGAGACTGGCAGGTAGGGCGCTGTGTGGAACTGGCTGTATCCACTCACCCACGGAAGGCGGGCAGGAACGGCGCTGTGTTAAACTGGCTGTGTCCACTCACCCACGGGAGATGGGCAGGCAGGGAGCAGTGTGGAATTGGCTGTGTCCAAACTCCCACGGGAGACGGGCAGGCAGGGTGCTGTCTTGAACTGCCTGGGTCCTCTCTCGGCAGATGGGCAGGGAGGACCATATGTGGAACTGGCTGTGTCGACGCACCCACTGGAGACGGGCAGGAAGGGCGCTAGTGTTGAAGTGGCTGTGTCCACTCACCCGCGGGAGACGGGCAGGCAGGGCGCAGGGTGAAACTGGCTGTGTCCACACACCCACGGCTATGGGCAGGCAGGGTGCTGTGTGGAACTGGCTGTATCCACCCACCCATAGGAGACGGACAGGTAGGGCGCTGTGTGGAACTGGCTGCGTCCACTCTCGTAAGGGAGACGGGCAGGCAGGGCGCTGTGTAGAATTGGCTGTGTCCACTCACCCATGGGAGACGGGCAGGTAGGGCGTTGTGTGGAACTGGCTGTGTCCACTCAGCCACGGCAGACGGACAGCCAGGGCGCGGTGTGGAACTGGCTGTGTGCACACACCTATAAGAGATGGGCAGACAGAGCGCTGTGTGGAACTGGCTGTGTCCACTCACCCACGGGAGACAGGCAGGCACGGCGCTGTGTTTAACTGGCCGTTTCCTCACACCCACGGGAGAGGGGAAGGCAGGGCGCTGTGTGGAAGTGGCTGTGTCCATACACCGATGGGAGACAGGCAGGTAGGGCGCTGTGGGGAACTGACTGTGTCCTCACACCCACGGGAGACTGGCAGGTAGTGCTCTGTGTGGAACTGGCTGTATCCACTCACCCACAGAAGGCGGGCAGGAATGGCACTGTGTTAAACTGGCCGTGTCCTCACATACACGGGAGACGGGCAGGCAGGGCACTGTGTAGAACTGGCTGTGTCCACTCACCCACGGGAGATGGGCAGGTAGGGCATACTGTGGAACTGGTTGTGTCCACTCATCCATGGGAGACGGACAGGCAGGGCCTTGTGTGGAACTGTCTGTGTTCACTCACCTACGGGAGACGGGCAGGCAGGGCGCTGTGTAGAATTGGTTGTGTCCACTCACCCATGGGAGACGGGCAGGTAGGGCGTTGTGTGGAACTGCTGTGTCCACTCACCCACGGGAGACGGACAGGCAGGGCGCTGTGTGGAACTGGCTGTGTCCACACACCCAAGGGATACATGAAGGCTGGATTCTGTGTTGAAATGGCTGTGTCCACATACCGACGGGAGACAGGCAACCAAGGCGCTCTGTGGAACTGGCTGTGTCCACTCAACCACGGGAGACGGGCAGGCAAGGTGTGGTGTTGTACTGGTGATGGGCAGGCAGGGAGCTATGTGTAACTGGCTGTGTCCACTCACTCACGGGAGACGGGCATGTAGGGCGCTGCGTGGATCTGGCTGTGTCCACACACCCAAGGGCGATGGGCAGGCAGGGCGCTGTGTGGAACTGGCTGTTCCCACTCACCAATGGGAGACGGGCAGGTAGGGCGCTGTGTGGATCTGGCTGTGTCCACACACCCACAAGAAACGGGTAGGTAGGGCACTGTGTGAAACTGGACGTGACCACTGACCCATGGGAGATGGGCAGGCAAGGCGCTGTGTGGATCTGGCTGTGCCCTACACCCACGGGAGATGTGCAGGCAGGGCGCTGTGTGGAACTGGTTGTGGCCACACACCCATGGGAGACGGGTAGGCAGGGCCCTGTGTGGAACTGGCTGTTTCCACTCACTACGGGAGACAGGCAGTTAGGGTGCTGTGTGAATCTGGCTGTGTGCACACAACCAGAGGAGACGGGCAGGCAGGGTGCTGTGTGGAACTGGTTGTGTCCACTCAACCTCGATAGATGGGCAGGGAAGGCGCTGTGTGGAACTGGCTGTGTCCACTCACCTACGGGAGACAGGCAGGCAGGGCACTATGTTGAATTGGCTATTTCCACTCACTAGGGGAGACGGGCAGTTAGGGCGCTGTGTGAATCTGGCTGTGTGCACACAACCAGAGGAGACGGGCAGGCAGGGTGCTGTGTGGAACTGGCTGTGTCCACTCACCCACGGGAGATGGGCAGGCAGTGCGCTGTGTGGAACTGGTTGTGTCCACACACCCATGGGAGACGGGCAGGCAGGGCGCTGTGTGGAACTGGCTCTGTCCACTCACCCACGGGAGATTGACAGGGAAGGCGCTGTGTGGAACTGGTTGTGTCCACTCACCCACGGGAGACAGGCAGTCAGGGCCCTGTGTTGAACTGGCTGTGTCCACTCACCACGGGAGACGGGCAGTTAGGGCGCAGTGTGGATGTGGCTGTGTGCACACCACCAGGGGAGACGGGCCGGCAGGGCACTGTGTGGAACTCGCTGTGTCCACTCACCCACGGGTGATGGGCAGGCAGTGTGCTGTGTGGAACTCGCTGTGTCCACTCACTCACGGGAGACAGGCATGCACGGCGCGGTGTGGAACTGGCTGTGTCCACTCACCCACGGGAGATGGGCAGGCAGGGCCCTGTGGGGATCTGACTGTGTCCACACACTCATGGGTAGTGGCAGGCAGGGCGCTGTGTAGAAGTGGCAGTGTCCACTCTCCCACGGGAAACGGGCAGGCAGGGCGCTGTGTGGAACTGACTGTGTCCACTCACCCACAGGAGACAGGCAGGCAGGGCGCTGTGTGGAACTGACTGTGTCCACTCACCCACGGGAGATGGCAGGCAGGGTGCTGTGTGGAACTGGCTGTGTCCACTCACTACGGGAGATGGGCAGGTAGGGTGCCTTGTGGTTCTGGTTGTGTCCACACACACATGGGGGAAGTGCATGTAGGGCGCTGTGTGGATCTGGCTGTGTCCACACACCCACGGGAGATGGGCAGGTAGGGCGCTGTGTGGAAATTGCTGTGTCCACTGACCCCCGGGACACGGGTAGGCAGGGGGCTGTGTGGATCTGGGTGTGTCCACACACCCATGGTTGACGGGCAGGTAGGGCGCGGTGTGAAACTGCCTGTGTCCACACACCCATGGGAGACAGGCAGGCAGGGTGCTGTGTGGAACTGGCTGTGTCCACTCACCCACAGGAGATGGGGAGGCAGGGCGCTGTGTGGATCTGGCTGTGTCCACACAATCACGGGAGACGGGCAGGCAGGGCGCTGTGTGGATCTGGCTGTGTATACACACCCATGGGAGACGAGCAGGCAGGGCACTGTGTGGAACTGGCTGTGTATACACACCCATGGGAGACGAGCAGGCAGGGCGCTGTGTGGATCTGGCTGTGTCTACTCATCCTTGGGGGACGAGCTGGCAGGACGCTTTGTGGAACTGGCTATGTCCATTCACCCACCGTAGATAGGCAGGTAGGGCGCTGTGTGGATCTGGCTGTGTCAACACGCCCACCGAAGAGGGGCATATAGGGCGCTGTGTGGATCTGGCTGTGTCCACACACTCAAGGGAGAATGGCAGGCAGGGTGCTGTGTGGAACTGACTCTGTCCACTCTCCCACAGGAGATGGGCAGGCAGGGCGCTGTGTGGATCTGGCTGTGTCCACACACCCACGAGAGACGGGCAGGCAGGGCGCTGTGTGGAACTGGCTGTGTCCACTCACCTACGGGAGATGGGTAGGTAGGGCGCTGTGTGGAACTGGCTGTGACCATTGACCCACGGGAGATGGGCCGGGAGGGTGCTGTGTGGAACTGGTTGTGTCCACACACCAATGGGAGACGGGCAGGCAGGGTGCTGTGTGGTACTGGCTGTGTCCAATACCCACTGGAGATGGGCAGGGAAGGCGCTGGGTGGAACTGGCTGTGTCCACACACCCATGGGAGACAGGCAGGCAGGGCGCTCTTTTGAACTGGCTCTGTCCACTAACCACGGGAGACGGGCAGTTACGGCGCTGTGTGGATCTGGCTGTGTTCTCACACACACGGGATATGGGCAGGTAGGGCGCTGTGTGGAACTAGCTGTGTCCACACACCCACGGGAGACGGGCAAGCAGGGTGTTGTGTGGAACTGGCTGTGACCACTCACCCACGGGAGATGGGCAGGGAGGGCGCTGTGTGGAACTGCCTGTGTCCACTCACCATGGGAGTCCGGCATGTAGGGCGGTGTGTGCATCTGGCTGTGTCCACACAGCCATGGGAGATGGGCAAGCAGGGCGCTGTGTGGATTAGGCTGTGTCCACTCACCCACAAGAGATGGGCAGGCAGGCGCTGTGTGTACCTGGCCGTGTCCACACACCCACGGGAGACGGGCAGGCAGGGCACCTTGTGGTTCTGGTTGTGTCCACACACCCATGGGAGACGTGCATGTAGGGCGCTGTGTGGATCTGGCTATGTGCTCACACCCAAGGGAGATGGGCTAGCAAGGCGCTGTGTGGAAATGGCTGTGTCCACTGACCCAAGGGACACGGGCAGGCAGGGGGCTGTGTATATCTAGGTGTGTCCACACACCATCGTAGACGGGCAGGCAGGGCGCTGTGTGGAACTGGCTCTGTCCACACACCCATGGGAAACAGGGAGGCAGGGCGCTGTGTGGATCTGGCTGTGTCCACACAAGCATGGGAGATGGGCAAGCACGGTGCTGTGTGTAACTGGCTGTGTCCACTCACCCACGGGAGACGGGCATGTAGGGCGCTGCGTGGATCTGGCTGTGTCCAACACCCACGGGAGATGGGCAGGCAGGGCGCCGTTTGGATCTGACTGAGTCCACTTACCCACGGGAGATGGGAAGGTAGGGCATGGTGTGGAACTGGCAGTGTCCACACACTCATGGGAGAGTGGCAAGCAGGGCGCTGTGTGGAACTGGCTGTGTCCACTCACCCACAGGGCTTGTAGGGTGCTGCGAGGATCTGGCTGTGTCCACACACCCAAGGGAGATGGGCAGGCAGGGCACTGTGTGGATCTGGCTGTGTCCACTCACCCACGGGAGATTGGCAGGCAGGGCGCTGTGAGGAACTGGCTGTGTCCACTCACCCAACGGAGACGAGCAGGTAGGGCACTGTGTGGATTGCACTGTGTCCACACACCCATGAGAGACGGGCAGGCAAGGTGCTGTGTGGAACTGGCTGTGTCCACTCACCCACGGGAGATGGGCAGGCAGGGCGCTGTGTGGAACTGGCTGTTTCCACTCACCAACGGGAGACAGGCAGGTAGGGCGCTGTGTGGATCTGGCTGTGTCCACACACCCACAAGAGACGGGTAGGTAGGGCACTGTGTGAAACTGGACGTGACCACTGACCCAAGGGAGATGGGCAGGCAAGGTGCTATGTGGATCTGGCTGTGCCCTACACCCACGGGAGACGTGCAGGCAGGGCGCTGTGTGGAACTGGTTGTCACCACACACCCATGGGAGACGGGTAGGCAGGGCCCTGTGTGGAACTGGCTCTGTCCACTCACCCACAGAAGATGGGCAGGGATGGCGCTGTGTGGAACTGGCCGTGTCCACTCACCTATGGGAGACAGGCAGGCAGGGCGCTATGTTGAACTGGCTGTGTCCACTCACCACGGGAGACGGGCAGTCAGGTCGCTGTGTGGAACTGGCTGTGTCCACTTACTCACGGGAGATGGGCAGGCAGGGCGCTGTGTGAAACTGGTTGAGTCCACTCACCCATGGAAGATGGGGAGGCAGTGCATTGTGTGGAACTGGCTGTGTCCACACACTCATGGGAAACGGGCAGGCAGGGCGTTGTGTGGATATGGCTGTGTCCACACACCCATGGAGACGGGCAGGCAGGGCACTGTGTGGATAAGGCTGTGTACACTCACCCACGGGAGATGGGCAGGCAGGGCGCTGTGTGGATCTGACTGTGTCCACTCACCCACGGTAGATGGGCAGGAAGGGCACTGTGTGGAACTGGGTGTGTCCACTCACCCACGGGAGATGGAAGGGATGGCGCTTGCGGACCCGGCTATGTCCACTTAGCGATGGGAGACGGGGAGGCAGGGCGCTGTGTGGATCTGGCTGTGTCAACTCACCCACGGGAGATCGGCAGGTAGGGCACTGTGTGGAAATGGCTGTGACCACTGACCTACAGGAGATGGGAAGGCAGGGCACTGTGTGTATCTGACTGTGTAGCCACACCCACGAGAGACGGGCAGGCAGGGAGCTGTGTGGAACTGGCTGTCTCCATACACCCATGGGAGATGGGCAGGTAGGGCGCTGTGTGGAACTGGCTGTGTCCACTCACCCACAGGAGATGGGCAGGGAGGGCGCTGTGTGGAACTGGCTGTGTCCAGTCACCCACGGGAGACGGGCGGGCAGGGCGCTGTGTTGAAATGCCTGTGTCCACTGACCACGGGAGACGAGCAGGTAGGGTGCTGTGTGGATCTGGGTGTGTCCACACACCCATGGTTGACGGGCAGGTAGGGCACTGTGTGGAACTGCCTGTGTCCACAAACCCATGGGAGACAGGCAGGCAGGGCGCTGTGTGGAACTGGCTGTTGCCACTCACCCATGGGAGAAGGAGACACAGGGCGCTGTGTGGAACTGGCTGTGTCCAGTCACCCACGGGAGACGGGCGGGCAGGGCGCTGTGTTGAAATGCCTGTGTCCACTGACCATGGGAGATGAGCAGGTAGGGTGCTTGTGGATCTGGCTGTGTCCACACACCCACGGGAGATGGGCAGGCAGGGCACTGTGTGGAAATTGTTGTGTCCACTGATCCCTGGGACACTTGCAGGCAGGGGGCTGTGTGGATCTGGGTGTGTCCACACACTCATGGTTAATGGGCAGGTAGGGCACTGTGTGGAACTGCCTGTGTCCACAAACCCATGGGAGACAGGCAGGCAGGGCGCTGTGTGGAACTGGCTGTTGCCACTCACCCATGGGAGAAGGGGACACAGGGCGCTGTGTGGATCTGGCTGTGTCCATACCATCACGGGAAACGGGCAGGCAGGGCGCTGAGTGGGACTGCCAGTGTCCACTCACCCACGGGAGACGGGCAGGCAGGGCACTGTGTGGATCTGGCTGTGTCCACACATCCATGGGAGCTGGGCAGGCAGGAGGCTGTGTGGATCAGGCTGTGTCCACTAACCCACGGGAGACGGGCAGGCAGCGCGCTGTGTGGAACTGGTTGTGGCCACACACCCGTGGGAGACGGGTAGGCAGGGCACTGTGTGGAACTGGCTGTGTCCACACATGCACTGGAGACGGGCAGGTAGGGTGGGGTGTGGAACTGGCTGTGTCCACACCCTCACTGGAGAGTGGTAATCAGGGCGCTGTGTGGATCTGTCTGTGTCCCATCACCCTCGGGAGATGAGCAGGCAGGACGCTTTTTGGAACTGGCTGTGTCCACTCACCCATCGGAGACGGGCATGTAGGGCACTGTGTGGATCTGGCTGTGTCCACACACTCCCCGGAGATTGGTTGACAGGGTGCTATGTGGACCTGGCTGTGTCCACTCTCCCACGGGAGATGGGCAGGCAGGGCGCTGTGTGGATCTGGCTGTGTCCACTCACCCACGGGAGACGGGCATGTAGGGTGCTGCGTGGATCTGGCTGTGTCCACACACCCAAGGGAGATTGGCAGGCAGGGCGCAGTGTGGAACTGGCTGTTTCCACTCACCCACGGGAGACGGGCAGGCAGGGCGCTGTGTTGATCAGGCTGTTTCTCCACACCCACAGGAGACAGGCAGGAAGGGCGCTGTGTGGAACTGGCTGTGTCCACTCACCCACAGGAGATGGGCAGGGAGGGCGCTGTGCAGATCTGGCTGTGTTCACACACCCACGGGTTATTGGTAGGTAGGGTGCTGTGTGGAACTGGCTGTGACCACTGACCCACGGGAGATGGGCAGGCAGGGTGCTGTATGGGACTGGTTGTGTCCACAATCCCATGGGAGACGGGCAGGCAGGGCGATGTGTGGAACTGGCTGTGTCCACTACCCACGGGAGATGGGCAGGGAAGGCGCTGGGTGGAACTGGCTGTGTCCACTCACCCACGAAAGACAGGCAGGCAGTGCGCTGTGTTGAACTGGCTGTGTCCACTCACCACGGGAGATGGGCAGTTAGGGAGCTGTGTGGATCTGGCTGTGTCCCCAAACACACGAGAGATGGGCAGGTAGGGCGCTGTGTGGAACTAGCTCTGTCCACTCACCCACGGGAGATGGGCAGACAGGGCACTGTGTGGATCTGGCTGTGTCCACTCAGCCACAGGAGACGGGCAGGGAGGGCGCTGTGTGGAACTGGCTGTTTCCACTCACCCACGGGAGACGGCAGGCAGGGTGCTGTGTGGAACTGGCTGTGTCCACTCACCCACGGGACACGGGCAGGTAGGGCACTGTGTGGATTTGGCCGTGTCCACACACGCACGGGAGACAGGTAGGGCGCTGCGTGGATCTGTCTGTGTCCACTCACCCAAGGGAGATGGGCAGGTAGGGCGGGGTGTGGACCTGGCTGTGTCCACACACTCACGGTAGAGTGGCAGGCAGGGTGCTGTGTCGATCTGGCTGTGTCCACTCACCGACGGGAGACGGGCAGGCAGGGCTCTTTGTGGAACTGGCTGTGTCCATTCACCTACCGCAGATGGTCAGGTAGGGCGCTGTGTGGATCTGGCTGTGTCCACACACCCACGGGAGACAGGCAGGTAGGGCGCTGTGTGGATCTAGCAGTGTACACACATTCATGGGAGACGGGCAGGCAGGGCGCTTTTTGGATCTGGCTGTGTCCACTGACCCATGGGAGATGGGCTGGCAGGGCGCTGTGTGCATCTGGCTGTGACCACACACCCATGGCAGCTGTGCAGGCAGGGCGCTGTGTGGATCTGGCTGTGTCCACACACTCATGGGAGATGGGCAGGCAGGGTGCTATGTAGAACTGGCTGTGTCCACTCACTCACAGGAGACAGACAGGTTTGGCGCTGTTTGGATCTTGCTGTGTCCACTCACCCACGGGAGATGGGCAGGAAGGGCGTTTTGTGGAACTGGCTGTGTCCACTCTGCCACGGGATACAGGCAGGCAGGGCGCTGTGTGGAACTGGCAGTGTCCACTCACCCAAGGGAGATGGGCAGGCAGGGCGCTGTGTGGTACTGGTTGTGTCCACACACCATGAGAGATGGTCAAGCAGGGCGGTGTGTGGAACTGGCTGTGTCCACTCAGCCACGGGAGACGGGCAGGCAGGGAGCTATGTGGATCAGGCTGTGTCCACTCACCCATGGGAGATGGGCAGGCAGGGCGCTGTGTGGATCTGGCTGTGTCCACACACCCATGGGAGACGGGCAGGCAGGGCGCTATGTAGAACTGGCTGTGTCCACTCACCCACAGAGGACGGGCAGGTATGGCACTGTTTGGATCTTGCTGTGTCCACTCACCCACGGGAGATGGGCAGGAAGGGCGTTTTGTGGAACTGGCTGTGTCCACTCTCCAACGGGGGACAGGCAGGTAGGGCGCAGTTTGGAACTGGCTGTGTCTGCTCTGCCACGGGATATGGGCAGGCAGGGCGCTGTGTGGAACTGACTGTGTCCACTCACCCAAGGGAGATGGGCCGGCTGGGCGCTGTGTGGAACTGGTTGTGTCCACACACCACGAGAGATGGGCAAGCAGGGCGGTGTGTGGAACTGGCTGTGTCCACTCACCCACGGGAGATGTGTAGGAAGGGCGTTGTGTGGAACTGGCTATGTCCACTCACCCACTGGCGAAGGACGGTAGGACGCAGTGTGGAACTGGCTGTGTCTACTCAGCCACGGGAGATGGGCAGGTACGGCGCTGTGGGGAAATGGATGTGTCCACTCAGCCACGGTAAAGGGCAAGCAGGGCACTGTATGGATCTGGCTGTGTCCACTCATCCACGGGAGACTGGCAGGCTGGACTCTGTGTGGGACTGGCTGTGTCCACACAGCCAACTAGACGGGCAGGTAGGGCCCTGTGTGGATCTTGCTGTGTCTACACACCCACGGGAGATGGGCAGGCAGGGCGCTGTGTGAACTGGTTGTGTCCACACACCACGAGAGATGGGCAGGCAGGGTCCTATGTGGATCTGGCTGTGTCCACTCAGCCACGGGAGACAGGCAGGCAGGGCGCAGTTTGGATCTGGCTGTGTCCACTCTCCCATGGGAGATGGGCAGGTAGGGGGGGGGTTTAGAACTGGCTGTGTCCACACACTCACGGGAGAGTGGCAAGCAGGGCGCTGTTTTGAACTTGCTGTGTCCACTCACCCACGGGAGACGGGCAGGCAGTGCGCTGTGTGGATCTAGCTGTCTCCACAACACCGTGGGAGATGGGCAGGCAGAACGCTGTATGGAACTGGCTGTGTCCACTGAGTCACGGGAGACGGGCAGGCAGGGCGCTTTTTGGATCTAGCTGTGTCAACTCACCCACGAGAGATGGGCAGGTAGGGTGCTGTGTGGAACTCGCTGTATCCACTCACCCACGGGAGATAGGCAGGTAGGGCGCTGTGTGGAACTGGCTGTGTCCACTCACCCACGGGAGATGGGCAGGTTGGGCGGGTTGTGGACCTGGCTGTGTCCACACACTCATGGTACAGTGGTAGGCAGGGCGCTGTGTCGATCTGGCTGTGTCCAAACACCCATGGGGGCCTTGCAGGCAGGGCGCTGTGTGGAACAGGCTGTGTCCACACACCCACGGGAGCCGGGCAGGTAGGGCGCTGTGTGGAACTGGCTGTGTCCACTCACCCACGGGAGATGGGCAGGCAGGGCGCTGTGTGGAACTGGCTGTGTCCACACACCCATGGGAGATGGGCAGGCAGGGCGGAATTTAGAACTGGCTGTGTCCACACACCCACGGGAGACTGGCAGGCTGGACGCTGTGTGGAACTGGCTGTGTCCACACACCCACGGGAGCTGGGCAGGTAGGGCCTTGTGTGGATCTCGTGTCTACACACCCACGGGAGATGGGCAGGAAGGGCGCTGTGTGAATCTGGCTGTGTCCACACACCAACGGGAGACGGGCAGGCAGTGCACTGTGTGGATCAGGCTATGTCCACTCACTCACCCGAGATGGACAGGCAGGGTGCTGTGTGGATCTGGTTGTGTCCACACAGCCACGGGACACAGGCATGCAGGGCACTGTGTGGAACTGGCTATGACCACTCATCCACGGGAGACCTGCAGGTAAGGCGCTGTGTGGATCAGGCTGTGTCCACACACCCACGGGAGATGGGCAGGTAGGGAGCTGTGTGGAACTGGCTCTGTCCCCTTACCCAGGGGAGACGTGCAGGCAGGGTGCTGTCTAGATCTGGGTGTGTCCACACACTCAAGGGAGAGTGGCATGCAGGCTGCAGTGTGGAACTGGCTGTGTGCACTCATCCACGGGAGACAGGCATGTAGGGCAATGTGTGGATCTAGCTGTGTCCACACACCCACGGGAGACGGGCAGGCAGGGCGCAGTGTGGATCTGGCTGTGTCCACTCACCCACGGGAGATGGGCAGGTAGGGCGCTGTGTGGAACTGGCTGTGTCCACTCAGCCTCGGCAGACGGGCAGGCAGGGCACAGTAGGGAACTGGCTGTGTCCACACACCTACGGGAGACGGGCAGGCAGGGTGCTGTGTGGAACTGGCTGTGTCCACTCACTCACAGGAGATGGGTATGTAGGGGGCTGTGTGGATCTGGCTGTGTCCACTCACCCATGGGAGACAGGCAGGCAGGGCGCAGTGTGGATCTGGCTGTGTCCACTCACCCACGGGAGATGGGCAGGTAGGGCGCTGTGTGGAACTGGCTGTGTCCACTCAGCCACGGCAGACGGGCAGGCAGGGCACAGTAGGGAACTGGCTGTGTCCACACACCTACGGGAGACGGGCAGGCAGGGTGCTATGTGGAACTGGCTGTGTCCACTCACTCACGGGAGATGGGTATGTAGGGGGCTGTGTGGATCTGGCTGTGTCCACTCACCCATGGGAGACAGGCAGTCAGGGCACTGTGTGGAACTGGCTGTGTCCACTGACCCACGGGAGATGGGCAGGCAGGGGACTGTGTGGATCCGTCATGTCCACACACCCACGGTAGATGGGCAGGCAGGGCACTGTGTGGAAATGACTGTGTCCACACACCCACAGGAGATGGGCTGGCAGGGCGCTGTGTGATACTGGCTGTGTCCACGCAACCACAGGAGATGGGCTGGCAGGGCACTGTGTGGATCTGGCTGTGTCCACAAACTCACGGGAGACGGTCATGTAGGGCCCTATGTGGAACTGGCAGTGTCCACTCACCCACGGGAATCAGGCAGGCACAGCGCTGTGTTGAACTGGCCGTGTCCACACAGCCACGGGATACGGGCAGTCAAGGCGCTGTGTGGAACTTGCTGTGTCCACACACCCACGGGAGATGGGCTGTCAGGGCGCTGTGTGTAACTGGCTGTGTCCACTCAGCCACAGGAGACGGGCAGGCAGTGGGCTGTGTGGAACTAGCTGTGTCGACGCAGCCATGGGAGACGGGCATGTAGAGCGCTGTGTGATTCTGGCTGTGTCCACACACCCACGGGAGACGGGCAGGCAGGGCGCTGCGTGGATCTCGCTGTGTCAACACACCCATGGGAGATGGGCAGGCAGAGCGTTGTGTGGAACTGGCTGGGTCCACTCACCCACGGGAGACGGGCAGGTAGGGCAGGGTGTGGAACTGGCTGTATCACACACTTATGGGGGAGTGGCAGGCAGGGCGCTGTGTGGATCTGGCTGTGTCCACACACCCACGGGAGATGGGCAGGCAGGGCGCTGTGTGGATCTGGCTGTGTGCACTCACCCACGGGAGATGGGCAAGTAGGGCACTGTGTGGATCTGTCTGTGTCCACTCACCCACGGGAGATGGGCAAGTAAGGCGCTGTGTGGATCAGCTGTGTCCACACACCCCCAGGAGAGAGGCAGGTAGGGCGCTGTGTGGAACTGGCTGTGTCCTCTGACCCAGGGGAGACGAGCAGGCAGGGCGCTGTGTAGATCTGGTTGTGTCCACACACTCACGGGAGAGTGGCATGCAGGGTGCGGTGTGGAAGTGGCTGTGTCCACTCAACCACGGGAATCGGGCAGGAAGGGCGCTGTGTGGAACTGGCTGTGTCCACTCAGCCACGGGAGAGGGCAGGCAAGGCGCTGTGTGGATCTGGCTGTGTCCACTCACCCACGGGAGATGGGCAGGTAGGGCGGGGTGTGGAACTTGCTGTATCCACACACTTACGGGAGTGTGGCAGGCAGGGCACTGTGTGCATCTGGCTGTGTCAACTCACCCACGGGAGACGGGCAGGCAGGGCACTGTGTGGAACTGGCTGTGTCCACTCACCCTCCAGAGACGGTCAGGTAGGGCGCTGTGTGGATCTGGCTGTGTCCACACACCCAAAGGAGATGGGTGGCAGGGCGCTGTGTGGATCTGGTTGTGTGCACTCACCTACAGGGGATGGGCAGGTAGGGCGCCCTATTGAACTGGGTGTGACCACGAAACCATGAAGGACGGGCAGGCAGGGTGCTGTGTGGAACTGGCTGTGTCCTCTCACACATGGGAGACCGGCTGGGAGGGCGCCTTGTGGATCTGGCTCTGTACACTCACCCATGGGAGATGGGCAGGTAGAACGGATTGTGGAACTGGCTGTGCCCACACACTCATAGGAGAGTGGCAGACAGGGCCCGGTGTGGATCTGGCTGTGTCCACACACCCATGGTAAATGGGCAGGCAGGGCGCAGTGTGGAACTGGCTGTGTCCACACACCCACGGGAGACGGGCGGGCAGGGCGTTGGGTGGAACTGGGTGTCTCCACTCACCCACGGGAGATGAGCTGGCAGGGCGCTGTGTGGATCTGGCTGTGTCCACACACTCACGGGATACGGGCAGGCAGGGCACTGTGTGGAAATGGCAGTGTCCTCTCACCCACAGGAGAGTGGCAGGCAGGGTGCTGTGTGGATCTGGCTGTGTCCACACACTCATGGGAGATGGGCAGGAAGGGGGCTGTGTGGTTCAGGCTGTGTCCACTCACCCACAGGAGACGGGCACGCCAGGCACAGTGTGGAACTGGCTGTGTCCACACACCCAACGGAGATGGGCAGGTAGGACGCTGTGTGAAACTCGCTGTGTACACTGACCCACGGGAGATGGGCAGGAAGGACGCTGTGTAGATTTGGCTGTGTCCACACACCCACGGGAGACAGGTAGGCAGGACGCAGCATGGAAGTGGCTGTGTCCACACACCCACCGGAGAAGGGCAGGCAGAGGGCTGTGTGGATCTGGCTGTGTATACACACACCCACGGGACACGAGCAGGCAGGACGCTCTGTGGAACTGGCTGTGTCCACTCACCCACTGGAGAAGGGTAGGTAGGGTACTGTGTGGATCTGGCTGTGTCCACACACCCACGGGAGATGGGCAGGCAGGGTGCTGGGTGGAACTGGCTGTGTCCACTCACCCAGTGGAGCTGGGCAGGCAGGGCTCTGTGTGGAACTGGCTATGACCACTCACCCACGGGAGACGGGCAGGTAGGGCGCAGTGTGGATCAGGCTGTGTCCACTCAACCACGGGAGATGGGCAGGTAGGGCGCTGTGTGGAACTGGCTGTGTCACCTGACCCAGGGGAGACGTGCAGGCAGGACGCTGTGTAGATCTGCTGTGTTCACACACTCACGGGAGAGTGGCATGCAGGCCGCGGTGTGGAACTGGCTGTGTCCACTCAACCACAGGAGACGGGCAGGCAGGGTGCTGTGTGGAACTGGCTGTGTACACTCACCCACGGGAGATGGGCATGTAGGGCGCTGTGTGGATCTGGCTGTGTCCACATATCCATGGGAGACGGGCAGGCAGGGTGCTGCGTGGATCTCACTGTGTCCACACACCCAAGGGAGATGGGCAGGCAGCACGCTGTGTGGAACTGGCTGTGTCCACTCAGCCATGGGAGACGTGCAAGCAAGGCGCTGTGTGGATCTGGCTGTGTCCACTCACGCGCGGGAGACAGGAAGGTAGGGCGCTCTGTGGAACTGGCTGTGTCCACTCAGCCACGGGAGATGGGAAGTCAGGGCGCTGTGTGGAACTGGCTGTGTCCACACACCCAACAGAGACGGGCAGGTAGGGCGCTGTGTGGATCTGTCTGTGTCCACACACTCACAAGAGAGTGGCAGGCAGGGGGCTGGGTAAACTGGCTGTGTCCACACACTCACGGGAGATTGGCAGGTAGGGCACTATGTGGAACTGGCTGTGTCCACTGACCCACGGAGACAGGCATGTAGGGCGCTGTGAGGTACTGGCTTTGTCCGCTCAGCCACGGGAGACGGGCAGTCAGGGTGATGTGTCGAACTGCCTATGTCCACTCACCACGGGAGATGGGCAGTTAGGGTGCTGTGTGGATCTGGCTGTGTCCACACACCCACGGGAGACGGGCAGGCACTGTGCTGTGTGGGTCTGTCCGTGTCCACACACCCACAGGAGACTGGAAGGCAGTGCGCTGTGTGGAACTGGCTGTGTCCACACACTCACCGGAGATGGGCAGGCAGGTCGCTGTGTGAACTGGCTGTGTCCACTCACCCACGGAAGACGGGAAGGCATGGCGCGGTGTGGATCTGGCTGTGTCCATACACCCATGGGACACGGGCAGGCAGGGCGCTGTGTGGATCAAACTGTGTCCACTCACCCACGGAAGATGGACAGGCAGGACACTGTGTGGATCTGGCTGTGTCCACACACCCATGGGTGACGGGCTGGCAGGGCACTGTGTGGAACTGGCTGTGTCCATTCACCCACGGGAGATGGGCAGGCAGGGCCCTGTGTGGATATGGCTGTGTTCGTACACTCACGGGAGACGGGCAGACAGGGCGCTGTGTGGAACTGGCTGTGTCCACTGACCCACGGGAGACGGGCAGGCTTTGCGCTGTGTGGATCTGGCTGTGTCCACACACCCACGGGAAATGGGCAGGCAGGGCGCTGTGTGGAACTGGCTGTGTCCACAGACCCACGGGAGAAAGGCAGGCAGGGAGCTGTGTAGATCTATCTGTGTCCACACACCGACGATAGATGGGCAGGCAGGGTGCTGTGTGGACCTGGCTGTGTCCACACACCCACGGGAGATGGGCAGGCAGGGTGCTGTGTGCATATGGCTGTGTCCACACACCGATGGGAGACGGGCAGGCAGGGCGCTGTGGGGATATCGCTGTGTCCACACACCCCCGGTAGACGGGCAGGTAGGGCGAGGTGTGGAACTGGCAGTGGCCACTGACCCACAGGAGATGAGCAGGCAGGGCGCTGTTTGGATCTGGCTTGTCCACACACCCATGGGAAACGGGCAGGCAGGGGGCTGTATGGATCAGGCTGTGTCCACTCACCCACAAAATACGGGCAGGCAGGACGAGGTGTGGAACTGGCAGTGGCCACTGACCCACGGGAGACGGGAAGGCAGGGCGCTATGTGAAACTGGATGTGACCACAAACCCACTGGTGATGGGCAGGTAGAGCAGGGTGTGGTACTGGCTGTGTCCACACACTCACGGGAGATGGGCAGGTAGGCCGCTGTGTGGAACTGGCTGTGTCCACTAGCCATGGGTCACGGGCATGCAGGGCGCTGTGTGAAACTGGCTGTGTCCACTCAGCCACGGGAGACAGGCAGGCAGAGCAATGTGTGGAACTGGCTGTGTCCACTCACCCACTGGAGACACTCAGGCAGGGTGCTGTGTGGAACTGGGTGTCTGCACTCACCCACTGGTGACGAGCAGGTAGGGCGCTGTGTGGAACTGGCTGTGTCCACTCACCCACTGGAGACGGGTATGTAGGGCGCTGTGTGGATCTGGCTGTGTCCACACACCCACGGTAGATGGGCAGGCAGGGAGCTGTGTGGAAATGCCTGAGTCCACACACCCACAGGAGATGAGCTGGCAGGGTACTTTGTGATACCGGCTGTGTCCACTCAGCCACAGGAGATGGGCAGGCAGGGCACCGTGTGGATTTGGCTGTGTCCACACACTTACGGGAGAGGGTCAGGTAGGGCACTGTGTGGAACTGGCAGTGTCCACTCACCCACAGGAGACGGGCAGGTAGGGCGCTGTGTGGATCTGGCTGTGTCCAAACACCCATGGGAGACGGGCAGGCAGGGAATGTGTGGATCAGGCTGTGTGCACTCACCCCCGAAAGATGGGCAGGCAGGGAACTGTGTGGATCTTGCTGTGTCCACACACCCATGGGAGACGGGCAGACAGGGCGCTCTGTGGAACTGGCTGTGTCCACTGACCCACGGGAGACGGGCAGGCTTTGCGCTGTGTGGATCTGGCTGTGTCCACACACCCATGGGAGATGGGCAGGAAGGGTGTTGTGTGGAACTGGCTGTGTCCACTCACCCACTTAAGATGGGCAGGGAGGGCGCTGTGTGGATCTAGCTATGTCCACACACCCACAGGAGACGGGCAAGCAGGGAGCTCTGTGGAATTGGCTGTGTCCATACAACCACCAGAGACGGGTAATCAGGGCGCAGTGAGGAACTGGCTGTGTCAACACACCCACCGGAGACGGGTAGGTAGGGCGGGGTGTGGATCTGGCTGTGTCCACACACTCATGGGAGAGTAGCAGGCAGGGCACTGCGTGGAACTGGCTGTGTCCACTCACCCACGGGAGAATGGCAAGTTGGTCGCTGTGTGGATGTGGCTGTGTTCACACACCAACCGGAGACGGGCAGGTAGGGTGCGGTGTGGAACTGGCTGTGTCCACTCACCCATGGGAGACAGGCAGGTAGGGCGCTGTGTGGATCTGGCTGTGTCCACTCACCCACAGAAGATGGGCAGGCAGGGCGCTGCGTGGAACTGGCTGTGTCCACTCACCCACGGGAAATAGGCAGGTAGGGCGCAGTGTGGAAATGGCTGTGTCCATTCAGCCACGGGAGACGGGCAGGCAGGGCGCTGTGTAGATCTGGGTGTATCTGGGTGTGTCCACACACCCATGGGAGACGGGCAGGCAGTGCACTGTGTGGAAGTGGCTGTGTCCACACACCCACCGGAGAAGGGCAGGTAGGGCACTTTATGGAACTGGCTGTGTCCACACACCCAAAGGACTAGGGCAGTCAGGTCCCTGTGTGGAACTGGCTGTGTCTACTCACCCACGGGAAACGGGCAGGAATGGCGATGTGTGGAACTGGCTGTGAACTCACACCCGTGGGAGACGGGCAGCCTGGGCGCTGTGTCGAAATGGCTGTGTCCACTCACCCACAGGAGACGGTTAGGCAGGGTGCTGTGTAGAACTGGCTGTGTCCACACACTCACTGGGGTCGGGCAGGCAGGGCGCTGTGTGGAACTAGCTGTGTCCACTCAACCACGGGAGACGGGCAGGCAGGGCGCTATGTGGATCTTGCAGTGTCCACACACCCATGGGAGATGGGCAGGCAGGGCGCTGTGTGGATCTTGCAGTGTCCACACACCCACGGATGATGGGCAGGCAGGGCGCTATGTGGATCTTGCAGTGTCCACACACCCACGGATGATGGGCAGGCAGGGTGCTATGTGGATCTGGCTGTGTCGACACACCCACGGGAGACCGGCTGGCAGTGTGCTGTGTGGATCTTGCTGTGTCCACTCAACCACGGGAGACGGGCAGGCAGGGCGCTGGGTGGATCTGGCTGTGTCCACTCACCAATGGGAGATGTGCAGGGAGGGCGCTGTGTGGAACTGGCTGTGTACACTGAGCCACCGGAGACGTCCAGGCAGGGCGCAGTTTGGATCTGGCTGTGTCCACACACCCACGGGTATGTGCAGTTAGGGAGCTGTGTGGAACTGGCTGTGTCCACTCAGCCACGGAAGCCGGGCAGCCAGGGCACTGTGTGGATCTGGCTGTGTCCACACACCCACGGGAGATGGGCAGGCAGGGCGATGTGTGGAACTGACTGTGTCCACTCACCCACGGGAGACGGGTATGTAGGGCGCTGTGTGGATCTGACTGTGTCCACACACCCATGTGACACTGGCAGGGAGGGTGCTGTGTGGATCTGGCTATGTCCACAAACCCATTGTAGACGGGCAGGAAGGGTGCTGTGTGGAAATGCCTGTGTCCACCCACCCACTGGAGATGGGCTGGCAGGGCGCTCTGTGATATCGCCTGTGTCCATGCACCCACAGGAGATGGGCAGGCACGGCGCTGTTTTGAACTGGCTGTGTCCACAAAACCACGGGAGACGGGCAGGCAGGCGCTGTGTGGAACTGGCTGTGCCCACTCACCCACGGTACAAGGGCAGGCAGGGTGCTGTGTGGATCTGCCTGTGTCCACTCACCGACAGGAAATGGGCAGTCAAGACACTGTGTTGAACTGGCTGTGTCCAATCACCCACAAGAGACGGGCAGGCAGGGCGCTATGTGGAACTGGCTGTGTGCACACACTCACGGGAGACTGGCATGTAGGGTGCTGTGTGTAACTGGCTGTGTCCACTCAGCCACGGGAGACGGGGAGGCAGGGTGCTATGTAGATCTGGGTGTGTCCACACACCCACGGGAGATGGGCAGGCAGGGCGCTGTGTGGATCTGGCTGTGTCCACACACCCACGGGAGATGGGCAGTCAGGGCGCTGTGTGGAAATGGCTGTGTCCACACACCCATGGGAGATGGGCATGCAGGGCACTGTGTGGATCTGGCTGTGTCCACTCACCCACGGGAGATGGGCAGGCAAGGCACTGTGTAGAACTGTCTGTGTCCACACACTCACTGGGGACAGGCAGGCACGGCGCTGTGTGGATCTGGCTGTGTCCACACACCCAAGGGAGATGGGCAGGTAGGGCGCAGTGTGGATCAAGCTGTGTCGACTGACCCACGGGCGATGGGCAGGCAGGACGCAGTGTGGGACTGGCTGTGTCCACACACCCATGGGAGACGGGCTAGCAGGGCGCTGTGTGAATCTTGCTGTGTCCACTCAGCAATGGCAGATGGGCAGGCAGGGCGCTGTGTGGATCTGGCTGTATCCACTCACCCACGGGAGATGGACAGGCAGGGCGCTGAGTGGATCTGGCTGTGTCCACACACCCATGGAGATGGGCAGACAGGACGCTGTGTTGAACTGGCTGTGTCCACACACCCACCGGAGACGGGCAGGTAGGGTGGGGTGTGGATCTGGCTGTGTCCACACACTCACAGGAGAGTGGCAGGCAGGGCGCTGTGTGGAACTGGCTGTGTCCACTCACCCATGGGAGATGGGCAGGCAGGGGGCTGTGTGGATCAGGCTATGTCCACTCACCCACTGGGGATGGGCAGGCAGGGCGCTGTGTGGATCTGGCTGTGTCCACACACCCATGGAACACGGGCAGACAGGGTGGTGTGTGGAACTGGCTGTGTCCACACACCCACTGGAGACTGGCTGGTAGGGTGGGGTGTGGAACTGGCTGTGTCCACACACTCATGGGAGAGTGGCAGGCAGGGCTCTGTGTGGAACTGGCTTTGTCCTCTTACCCACATGAGACGGTCAGGTAGGGTGCAGTGTGGATCTGGCTGTGTCCACACACCCACGGGAGACGGGCAGGCAGGGCACTGTGTGGAACTGGCTCTGTCCACTCACCCACGGGAGAAGAGCATGCAGGGCGCTGTCTGGAACTTGCTGTGTCCACTCAGCTACCGGAGACAGGCAGGTAGGGCGCTGTGTGGATCTGGCAGTGTCCACACACCCACGGGAGACGGGACGGCAGGACGCTGTGTGGAACTGGCTGTTTCCACTCAACCAAGGGAGACGGGCAGTTAGGGCGCTGTGTGGATCTGGCTCTGTCCACACACCCACGGGAGATGGGCAGGTAGGGCGCTGTGTGAAACTGGCTGTGTCCCCTGACTCATGGGAGACAGGCAGGCAGGGCGCTGTGTCGATCTGTCTATGTCCACACACCCACGGGAGACGGGCAGGCAGGGTGCTGTGTGTAACTGGCTGTGTCCACACACCCACGGGAGAGTGGCAGGCAGGGTGCTGTGTGTAACTGGCTGTGTCCACTCTCCCACGGGAGACAGGAAGGCAGGGCGCTGTGTGGATCTGGCTGTGTCCACTCACCCACGGGAGATGGTCAGTTATGGTGCTGTGTGTAACTGGCTGTGTCCATTCAGCCATGGGAGATGGGCAGGCAGGGCACTATGTGGTTCTGGCTGTGTCCACACAACCTCAGGAGAGGGGCTGGCAGGGTGCTGTGTGATACCGGCAATGTCCACTCACCCATGGCAGATGGGCAGGCAGGGCGCTGTGTGGATTTGGCTGTGTCCACACACTCACGGGAGATGGTCAGGTAGTGCACTGTGTGGAACTGGGAGTGTCCACTCACCCACAGGAGACGGGCAGGTAGGGCGCTGTGTGGATCTGGCTGTGTCCACACACCCTCGGGAGATGGGCAGGCATGGCACTGTGTGGAATTGGCTGTGTCCACTCACCCACGGGAGACGGGCATGTTGGGTGCTGTGTGGATCTGGCTGTGTTCACACACCCACCATAGACGGGCAGGCAGGGCACTGTGTGGAACTGGCTGTGTCCACTGTTTCACAGGAGACAGGCAGGCAGGGCGCTATTTGGATCTGGCTGTGTCCACACACCCACGGGAGACAAGCAGGCAGGGTGCTGTGTGGAACTCTCTGTGTCCACACACCCTCGGAGGACAGGCAGACATGGCGCTGTGTGGAACTGCCTGTGTCCACTCACCCAAGGGAGACGGGCAGGCAGGTCACTGTGTGGAACTGGCTGTGTCCACTCACCCACGGGAGACATGCAGGTAGGGCACAGTGTGGAACTGGCTGTGTCCACTCAGCCAGGGGATATGAGCAGGTAGGGTGCTGTGGGAAAATGGCTGTGTCCACTCAGCCTCGGGAGATGGGCAGGCTGGACGCTGTGTGGAACTGGCTGTGTGCACTCATCCACGTGAGACGGGCAGGTAGGGCACTGTTTAGATCTCACTATGTCTACACACCCACGGGAGACGGACAGGCAGGGCGCTGTGTGGATCTGGCTGTGTCCACACACCCATGGGAGACAAGCAGGCAGGGTGCTGTGTGGAACTGTCTGTGTCTACACACCCACGGGAGACGGGCAGGCAGGGCGCTGTGTGGAACTGTCTGTGTCCACTCACCCATGGACATGGGCAGGCAGGGCACTGTGTGGAACTGGCTGTGTCCATTCAGCCATGGGAGACTGGTTGGCAGGGTGCTGTGTGGATCTGGCTGTGTCCACACACCCTTGGGAGACGGGCAGGCAGGGTGCTGTGTGTATCTGGCTTTGTCCACTCAGCCACGGAGACGGGCAGGCAGGGCGCTGTGTGGAACTGCTGAGTCCCTCAGCCATGGGAGACGGGCAGGCAGGACACTGTGTGGATCTGGCTGTGTCGACACACCCACGGGAGACGGGCAGGCAGGGTGCTGTCTGGTACTGGCTGTGTCCACTCACCCAAGGGAGACGGGTATGTAGGGCGCTGTGTGGATCTGGCTTTGTCCACACACCCACAGGAGATGGACAGGCAGGGCGCTGCATGTTACTGGCTGTGTCCACTCACCCACGCGGGATGGGCAGGCAGGGCACTGTGTGGATCTGGATGTGTCCACACACTCACGGGAGATGGTCAGGTAGGGTGCTGTGTGGAACTTGCAATGTACACTCACCCATGGGAGACAGGCATGTAGGGCGCTGTCTGGATCCCGCTGTGTCCACACACCCATGGGAGACGGGCAGGCAGGGGGCTGTTTGGATCAGGCTGTGTCCACTCACCCAGGAGAGATAGGCAGACAGGGCGCTGTGTGGATCTGGCTGTGTCCACACCCCCATGGGAGACTGGATGACAGGGCGCTGTGTGGATCTGGCTGTGTCCACACTCCCACGGGAGACGGGCAGGCAGGGCACTTGTGGATCTAGCTGTGTCCACACACCCATGGTAGATGAGCAGGCAGGGCGCTGTGTGGAAATGCCTGTGTCCACACACACACAGGAGATGGGCTGGCAGGGCGCTGTGTGATACCGGCTGTGTCCACTCACCCACGAGAGATGGGCAGTCAGGATGCTGTGTGGATCTGGCAGTGTCCACACACTCACGGGAGACATTCAGGTAGTGCGCTTTGTGGAACTGGCAGTGTCCACTCACCCACGGGAGACGGGGAGGTAGGGCGCTGTGTGGATCTGGCTGTGTCCACACACCCATGGGAGACGGGCAGGCAAGGGGCTGTGTGGATCAGGCTGTGTCCTCTCACCCACGGGTGATGGGCAGGCAGGGCACTGTGTGGATCTGGCTGTGTCCACACACCCTCGGGAGACGGGAAGGCAGGGCGCTGTATGAATCTGGCTGTGTCCACTCAACCACGGGAGATGGTCAGTTATGGCGCTGTGTGGAGCTGGCTGTGTCCATTCAGCCACGGGAGACGGGCAGGCAGCGCGCTGTGTGGATCTGGCTGTGTCCACACACCCACGGGAGACGGGCAGGCAGGGCGCAGTTTGGAACTGGCTGTGTCCACTCACCCACGGGAGACAGGCAGGCAGGGCGCAGCGTGGAAATGGCTGTGTCCACTCAGGCACGGGAGACGGGCAGGCAGGGCATTCTGTGGAACTGGCTGTGTCCACACACCCATGGGAGATGGGCAGGCAGGGCGCTGTGTGGATCTTGCTGTGTGCACTCACCCATGGGGGATGGGCAAGTAGGGCGCTGTGTGGAACTGGCTGTGTTTACTCACCCAGGGGAGACGGGCAGGTAGGGCGCCGTGTTAAACTGGGTGTGACCACGAAACCAGGAATGGCGGGCAGGCAGGGTGCTGTGTGGCACTGGCTGTGTCGACTCACCCAAGGGAGACGGGCAAGAAGGGCACTGTGTGGGACTGGCTGTATCCACTCCCCCACGGGAGATGCACAAACAGGGCACTGTGTGGATCTGGCTGTGTCCACTCACCCAGGGGAGACAGGCAGGCAGGGCGCTGTGTGGAACTGGCTGTGTCCACTCAGGCACAAGATCCAGGCAGGCCGGGCGCTGTGTGGATCTGGCTGTGTCCACTCACCCACGGGAGATGGGCAGGTAGGTCGGGGTGTTGAACTGGCTGTGTCCACACACTCACGGGAGCACGGCAGGCAGGGCGCTGTGTGGAAATGGCTGTGTCCACTCACCCACGGGAGATGGGTAGGTAGGGCGCTATGTGGATCTGGCTGTGTCCACACACACACGGGATAGTGGCAGGCAGGGTGCTGTGTGGAACTGGCCGTGTCCACTCACCCACGGGAGACGGGCAGGCAGGGCACTCTGTGGAACTGGCTATGTCCACTCACCCACCAGAGACGGGCAAGCAGGGCGCTGTGTGGAACTGGCTGTATCCACACACCAACGGGAGATGGACAGGCAGGGCGCTGTGTGGAACTGGCTGTGTCCACTCATCCACAGGAGACGGGCAGGCAGGGCTCTGTGTGGAACTGGCTGTGTCCACTAACGCACGGGAGACGGGCAGGCAGGGTGTTGTGTGGAAGTGGCTGTGTCCACTTACCCACGGGAGACGGGTAGATAGGGCGCTATGTGGATGTGGCTGTGTCCACATATCCATGGGAGACGGGCAACCAGGGCGCTGTGTGGATCTGGATGTGTGCACTCACCCCCGGGGGATGGGCAGGTAGGGCCCTGTGTGGATCTGGCTGTGTTCACACACCCATGGGAGACGGGCAGGTAGGGCGCTATGTGGATCTGGTTGTGTCCACACACACACGGGAGAGTTGCAGGCAGGGTTCTGTGTGGAACTGGCCGTGTCCACTCACCCACAGGAGACGGGTAGGTAGGGCGCTGTATGGATCTGGCTGTGTTCACACAACCAGGAGAGACGGGCAGGTCAGGTGCTGTGTGGAACTGGCTATGTACACTCTCCCACGGGAGACGGGCAGGCAGGGAGCAGTGTGGAACTGGCTGTGTCCACACACCAATGGGAGACGGGCAACAGGGCACTGTGTGGAAGTGGCTGTGACCACACACCCACCGGAGATGGGCAGGCACGGCGCTGTGTTTAACTGGGCATGTCCTCACACCCATGGGAGATGGGCAGGCAGGGCACTGTGTTGAACTGGCTGTGTCCACTCACCCACAGGAGACAGGTACGTAGGGCGCTGTGTGGATCTGGCTGTGTTCACACAACCACGAGAGATGGGCAGGCAGGGTGCTGTGTGAATCTGGCTTTGTCCACACAGGCACGGGAGACTGTTAGGCAGAGCGATATGTGGATCTGGCTGTGTCCACTCACCCACGGTAATGGGCAGTTAGGGTGTTGTGTGGAACTGGGTGTGTCCACTGACCCGCCGTGCACGGGCAGGTAGGGTGCTGTGTGGAACTGGCTGTGGCCACTCACCCACAAGAGATGGCCAGTTAGGGCGCTGTGTGGAACTGGCTGTGTCCACTGACCCATGGGAGAAGGGCAGGCAGGGCGCTGTGTGGTTCTGGCTGTTTCCACACACCCACGGGAGATGGGCAGGCAGGGCGCTGTGTGGAACAGGGGGTATCCACTCACCCACGGGAGACGGGCATGTAGGGCATTGTGTGGATCTAGCTGTGTCCACACTCCCATGGGAGATGGGCAGGAAAGGCGCTGTGTGGATCTGGCTGTGTCCATACACCCATGGGAGACAGACAGGCAGGGCGCTGTGTGGAACTGGCTGTGTCCACAAACCCACGGCAGACAGGCAGGCAGGGCGTTGTGTGCAACTGGCTGTGTCCACTCACCCATGGGAGACGGGCAGGTCGGGTGCTGTGTGGAACTGGCTGTGTACACTCATCCACGGGAGAAGGGGAGGCAAGGTGCGGTGTGGAACTGGCTCTATCCACACACAAACGGGATATGGGTAGGCAGGGTGCCATGTGGAACTGGCTGTGTCCACTCACCCACGGGAGAAGGGGAGGCAAGGTGCGGTGTGGAACTGGCTGTATCCACACACAAACGGGAGACGGGCAGGCAGGGAGCTGTATGGAAATGCCTGTGTCCACTCTCCCACGGGAGACAGGCAGGCTGAGCGCTGTGTGGAAGTAGCTGTGTCCAGTCACCCACGGGAGACGGGCAGGCAGGGCTCTGTGTGGAACTGGCTGTGCCAATCATCCACGGGAGACGGGCAGGCAGTGCGCTGTGTGGAACTGGCTGTGTCCACTAACCCACGGGAGACGGGCAGGCAGGGCGCTCTCTGGAACTGGCTGTGTCCACACACCCATGGGAGATGGGCAGGCAGGGCGCTGTGTGGATCTGGCTGTGTCCACTCACCCACGGGAGACAGGCAGGTAGGGCGCTGTTGGATCTGGCTGTGTCCACACACACACGGGAGACAGGCAGGCAGGGTGCTGTGTGGAACTGGCTGTGTCCACTCAGGCACGGGATCCAGGCAGGCCGGGCGCTGTGTGGATCTGGCTGTGTCCACTCACCCACGGGGGATGGGCCGGTAGGTGGGAGTGTTGAACTGGCTGTGTCCACACACTCACAGGAGCGTGGCAGGCAGGGCACTGTGTGGAAATGGCTGTGTCCACTCACACACGGGAGAAGGGCAGCCCGGGAGCGGTGTGGAACTGGCTGTGTCCACACACTCACGGGAGACGGGCAGGCAGGGAGCTGTGTGGAACTGGCTGTCTCCACTCAAACAACGGAGACAGGCAGGTAGGGCGCTGTGTGAAACTGGCTTTGGCGACTCACCTTCAGGAGATAGGCAGCTAGGGTGCTCTGGGGAACTGGCTGTGTCCACTCAGCCACGGTAGACTGGTAGGTATTCATTTACCTCTCATGTTGTTCCAGTGTATTGTGGGGGTACCAATGTTAAGGTCGGGTACGTTGCCCTCTCCCAGCCTCCCCTCTTGGGTCAGAGCTTCAAGTGCACCCATCCCCCAGTGGGTGCGCACCCACCCCATTCCCAATGGATGTGTATGCCCATCCCCTCCCCCCACCCGCCCGACCCCCACCCGATGAAGGTGATTCCTCTGTGTCCACTTAGGTGTCCATCGGTTCGTACCCATTTGCTGGTGAGCGCGCTCACGTGGTGCTCGTGTGTCCATTCTTGGGATACTTGGCTTACTGGAACGGGTTCCAGCTCTGGCCAGGAGAACCACGAGAGGTGCCCTCTCACCGCTGTTCCTCATAGCCGAATAGCACTCTGTGGTGTCCACGCGCCACATTTTATTTACGCACTCGTGGGTCGATGGGCACTCGGGTCGCTTCCAGGTCTTTGCGATTGTGACTTGTGCCCTGACTCTAACCCTAACACTTACCCAGCCCGTCTCCTCCTCGGCCCCTGCCTGACTGACTCCTTCCCGCCCAGCCTGTCACCTGTCACCATCCTCTGCCCCTGCCTGACACGCTCCTCCCCGCCCGGGCCGTCACCGTCCTCGGCCCCTGCCTGACGGGGCTCCTCCATCGCCTGGGCCTTCCAAGGGCTTGGTGTGGACGCTGGTTCCAGGACACCCTCCCAGGAACCCGGTAGCAGGGCGGCCGCAGCATCTCACGCAACCCAACCGGCCGCCTTCGCTAAGTGGCCTGCGGGGGATGTGCTCCCGCTGTGCCGCGGGGGCCCAGCCTGGTGTCTTCTCTGAGGCCCCGCGGCTGCCAGTCCCCACTACCCGCAAGGGGAGAGCCGCGGAGGTGGGGACCACCTCCTCATGGGGACCTACACCCAGCTCTCCATGTCGGATTCCGGGGCTCTCTGTCCTGCCAGAAAGCCCAGCTGGCCTGTTGGTCCTTAGAGTGGCAAAAACATCTGAAAACCGAGATTGAGGGTCTGGTGGGTGTCTGCACTTTTGTGCTGGGCACCCCAGCGAGGCCCGGGGGCTGGCTGGACAACGCAGTCTGCTGGGCTGGGTGGGGGGTTTGGAGGAGCAACTGATGCCCTTTGCACTTTGGGTAGCAAGTGTCTGAGGTGTCTCTGAGCCCTGCACAATGTGGGGGGGGCGGGGGGAAGGAGGAGGAGGAGGAGGTGGCAGGGGCCAAGGCCTGCAGTCGTGCTCCCGGGGTGGCACGGCATGTGGCTTCTTCCACAGGCTGCTTGGCCTGGGCTCCCTGCACCTGGGCCTTTGGAGGACTGGCCCTGTGCTTGCCAACTCTTCCTGCAGGGACCCAGAGCTGGGAGGTTGCATCTCTCAGCCCTGGGTCGGGCAGAGCCCCAGCGGGCCATGCCCACAACCTCTCTCAGCACGGGTCCCCCAGAAGGCTCCTTTGGGACCAGGATTCTCTTGTGGGTGACTTTTTAAGGTCTGGCCCATGGATGGAGGGGCATCAGGAGTAGAGGAGCAGGAAGGGGAAGGGGGTGGCCATGCGAGGGGACACTTTCAGGCCAAGTCCCAGCTTCAGCCTGATCCTCCTGGGAACCCCGGGGTGGACATCACACCTCCTGGTTGTCCCGCTCTGAGACAAGGAGCCAGGCTTCTTCGCATTCCCACAGCAGCCAGTTGTGGGCTGAGGACACCTGGGGCGTTGGGAACTCCCTGGCTTCTCCTTGGTTTAACATCTGGAGCTGCTTGTGAATTGTGCCGCCACACACACCCGAGTGCAGGTGTCTTCTGCACAGACTGCGGGCCTCGCTCTTCTGAATGCCGCTAGCTCGCCACCCACCCACGGGTGAACCTGGTCAGGGTACTTTCTCTCAGGGGCAGACTCTCATCCGGGCGGGCTACCTGTGCTTCTGTTTGCTACTTTCTTTCTTCCATTTCGGGAAAGGCTTCCTTACTGGGTGTGGAAATCTCCTATGCCTTTCCTCGCCTATTCTGTCAGCTTTCAAATTCTCTTTCAGTTGCCACCCTCACAGATGGATTAGGAAACTCTTTCCGGTGCACTCATTAGTGAAATGACCTCAATGAAGCTGGAATCCAATATGTAATCGCCGATTTTTAGCGAGTCCATACGCCAGGGTGGTTGGGGTCCAATGCAGCCCCGGCCAGGCCCAGGCCCCTTGGACTGGGCCACAGGAGGACACAGAGGAGGGTCCCGGTTCCCACGGTAGCGGTGCGGGCAGTTCTCCAAGGGCTTGGGCATTTTCCAGAGGTAAGAGATGGAGGGGACTGATTTCTTCAGCGCCCCACAGACCACGCCACCCCACCCCACCCATGGGACACATCCGGAGAGAGAGATGCCCCATACACTGGCTCCCCTCCCCCATGCGCTGTGCCCCAGCCCTGACCCGGGGGAATAGGCAGCCGCCCACCCACAGGGCGAGGGGCACAGCTGAAAGGGGTTGTGGGGGCGGGCGGCCCCTGGCTGGGGTCTTAGGGCGAGTGCCCCGCACGTGCCCAGTCATTGGCGGCTGCGGGCGGCGGCGACGACGACGCGCTGGGAGTGGGGGGCGGGGAGGTGAAGGAGGCCAGGCGAGGAGAGGAGGGGGGCTGGAAGGTCTCCACCTTGGCGGGTCCAACCGTGGAGGCTGGAGGCGCATCTGGTGTGTGTCAGTGTGTGAGTGTGTGTGTGTGTGTTGTGTGTGTGTGTGAAGACAGCCCCCCACCCCGCCGAGCCCACCACGCCCTGCACCCCAGTCCCGTGGAACCTCGGGACCCGGCCAGCGAACTCCACAAGCCCGGCCCGGCCCGGCCCCGAGTGGGTCAGAGCCGGCTCGGGGCCTGGGGCGGGAGGAGGTGCGGGGAAGCGCAGAGACGCTCAGCTTCTTGAGCCGGGCTGGGGCGCCCTCCGCCATCTATGGCCACACCACCCTGAACGCGCCCGATCTCGTCTGATCTCGGAAGCTAAGCAGGGTCGGGCCTGGTTAGTACTTGGATGGGAGACCACCTGGGAATACCAGGTGCCGTAGGCCTCTTGTTCTGTCCCCATTCGGAGAGCGCGGCGGCGGTCTGGGGGGTGGGGGGTTCACCCCCACCCTCAGCACCCGCCGCGGTGCCTGGAGCCCCAGCCCGCACCGTGGGGCCTCCTCTTGTCCCAAGCTGCGACACCGCCGCCACGTGGCAGCAGGCGTGGCATCTGGACTGTCAGGTCTCAGACCAAATGTCTGGTCTGTGGGAACCGACACGCTGGAGGAAACCTTGAGAGTCTGAGAGGGGAGGGAATTCCAGAAGGCCAGGAAGTCATTTTGAGGGAGCATGTGACCAGAACTCATCCCGTTGCTTTTGGGGTTCTATGGGCTACACGTAGGAATCTTTGGTGGTGGCACCGGATGTTGGGGGATGCACAGTAGCTGGGACTACAGGCATGCGCCACCATGCCCAGTTAATTTTTTCTATATATTTTTAGTTGGCCAACTAATTTCTATTTTTAGGAGAGATGGGGTCTGGCTCTTGCTCAGGCTGGTTTCAAACTCCTGACCTTGAGCGATCCTCCTGCCTTGGCCTCCAAGAGTTCTAGGATTACAGGCGTGAGCCACCGCACCTGGCCATGTTTTTTTTAACACAAATAGAGTATCTTGTAGATACTTCCTCTTTTTCACTTAACAGTAGATCTTGGAGAGATTTCATTATCAGTATACATAAATATTCTTTATTAAAAATTTAAAATATCTATGGCATAACCCATTGTATAGCTATATCATAATTTATTTTTTTATCAGTTCTCCTCTGATGATCAGTTAAGATGTTTTAAGGTTCTAGTTATCAAAAATGGTGCCTCAGTAGACATTCTTTTCTGTCCATTATCATTGTCTCTGTGTGTGAAACTGTCGGATAAATTCCTAGAAGTAGAATCACTGAAGCCAAGGCTATGTGTATATATGCATCAAGGTATAACATCTGACCAACTTTGTACATATACATTTCTGACATCATTATTATTGCATTATAATTTTGCAATTTATAGAGAATTAGGAAACAGAAAAACTGTATTTCCAAAACATAGAGTTGATTTGCCAGATGCATGATAATGTTTCAAAGTACAAATACACCTAATTGTAATTAGGTGACTATTGCTAAATGAGGGGAAAAAATGGTTTCCAAAAATGTATAGGTCTATGAGTTTGTCTGAAGTTACAAAACTGGCTAATTTTAAATGGCTAAGCACTTAACTTCAACAAACTGTTTGGAATGCTATTTACAATTTTTTTTTTTAAATTGTGGTAACAAGTTTACGTAACTGGAACACCATTTTTATTGGTTCCTTTCATTTGCCAATGTCAAGTTTTTGCGAAAGCCACTGAGATGGATTTCACCACCTGGTACTAAGATGGGAAGTTCCAGGTAATTTTATCCTGGTGAAGTCTCTATGGAAATAAGACAAACTGTCCTTATGAAGCTTGGACCAGCGTGGGGACAGCATTCAGCTACTGGTAATGTGATCACCGCAGGATTGTGGCGTTCTCAGAAGGTGCATTTGTCTTCTGCCTCGGGTCGGGTGGAAACAGGCAGAGTGCTTGGTGTTAAGGATTTGGTGCTAGTCTGTTCTGCTTCTCATTTTATTCATCTCATCTCTGGATCTATTTTATTTTTTATATTTTATTTTATTTTACTTTATTTTATTATTTTATTTTATTTTTTATTGTATTTATTTTATTTTTATTTTATTTATTTTATTTTATTTTATTTAGACAAAGTCTTGCTCTGTTGCCCAGGCTAGAGTGAGTGCCATGGCATCAGCCTTGCTCACAGCAACCTCCAACTCCTGGGCTCAAGCAATCCTCCTGCCTCAGCCTCCTGAGTAGCTGGGACTACAGGCATGTGCCACCATGCCCGGCTAATTTTTTCTATATATATATTTTTAGTTGTTCAGCTATTTTTTTTTCTATTTTTAGTAGACATGGTGGGGTCTTGCTCTTGCTCAGGCTGGTCTCGAACTCCTCAGCTCAAGCAATCTTCCCACCTTGGCCTCCCAGAGTGCTAGGATGACAGGCGTGAGCCACCACGCCTGGCCTCTACTCTTGAACTTGAGTCCATGCTAACCAAGACAGCACCACCACTTCTCTGTAATATGAAGACGTGCTTCTAACTGGCTAAAATTTTTCCTCCCCCCCCCTTTTTTTTCTTTTCAATTAGGAGGAGCTGCTAATCTCTTTTAGCCCGACTGAATGCGACAGTTTTTACCAGTAGGAAAATATGATATTTGCTAGTTGCATAGTTGGTGTGTTAACTTCCCCCCCCCCCCCGTCGTCTCCTGTGTCCGTATTCAGATAAATCCTTTGATTTTAGGCTATTCCTTCCCAGGGTCCTGATAGAACCAGTGTGTCTCCATATTTTGTTTCTAGCCCCTTAAGTTATCCTTGGAATCTGAGTCTCACAGCAGGGACACAAAAGTGCCATTTAAAACGAGGGAAAGAACAAGAAATGTAGCAGGAACAATGCAGAGATGTGTAATCATCTCACCACTTCTCAGACTTGGGACTAATCATGACCTTCATCCTGGGGACCAAGTCCCTGCACGCAGACCCCAGGGCCCAGGCTGTAAAGACATTTTCCAATCCCACCTCTGCCAATGCCCAATCGGACAGCCTGCGACATCAGCTTGCATCTATGCAAAAATAATAACGTTGGGCGTTTTTTGTTTTGTTTTGTTTTGTTTTTCCTGGAAAGATGACCCGTATGTTTAATCAGTTTCAGTATGGAAACCACAGTCAGGTTGGATGACAAGCCACATAAAAGCTCCGCTTAAATGGCGGTTCTCAGTTTTCAGGGCAGAGATTTCCTGAGCTGCATTCTCCACGTGGCAGCTGTTCCCTGTCTCTGTCCCTCCGATCTGGGCGACCAAGAAATGAGGCCACTTGGAGTCCTGTGTTCTTTCACGTTCTAGGGTTGGGTTTCGTGAGCAGGGTCTTCTCAGACTGAAAGGAACGTTCTTCAGGGTAGAGCTCTGCAGTTTTCTACCTTCTTGGAAAAACCTCTTCAAATTGCATTTTCAGTTTTGACCGCCTACGCCTCAATAATTGAAGCCCATTGGGTTTTGCATTAACAGGCTTCAGTAGTATTTAATTATTAAGTATCTATTTTAAACACCATTGGTTATGTTCCATTTATTAAGCACCATTAAAACAGAAATGCCGCCTGAATACACCCCTGTGGTCTCTCCAGGAATAAGAATAACCTGATACTTGCTCAGGTCTTTAGGGTTTTTAAAAACCTTTTTGCAGGCTATGCGCAGTGGCTCACACCTGTAATCCTAGCACTCTGTGAGGCCGAGGCGGGAGGATTGCTTGAGGTCAGGAGTCCGAGACCAGCCTGAGCAAGAGCGAGACCCCTGTCTCTACTAAAAATAGAAATTAATTGGGCAACTAAAATATATATAGAGAGAAAATTAGCCGGGCATGGTGGTGCATGCCTGTAGACCTAGCTACTTGGGGAGGCTGAGGCAGGAGGATCACTTGAGCCCAGGAGTTGGAGGTTGCTGTGAGCGAGGCTGATGCCACGGCACTCACTCTAGCCTGGGCAACAGAGTGAGACTCTGTCTCAAAAAAAAAAAACATAAAAAAAAAAAAAACCTGTTTGTATACCTTATCTCATGATATCAGTAGCATGGAATTTTTGGCTTGTTTTCGCTTTTGATTTTTACAATCACCATTTGACAGAGGATGAAATCAGGGCTCAGAAAGAGAAAGGTGAAGTGGCTTGTTCAGAACAGCTGGTATGTTGTAGAGCCAGGTTAAGAATCCGGTTCTGACTCTAAAACTCGATCTCTCACCCCTGCCCCAAATGGTCTCTGCATGGGGCAGCTCAAGTCCATACGGACCAACACATCAGTATGGGATTTCGGGGTGCCTTGCATAACTGAGTAATGCATACAGCACCTCATTTACTATTCCACAACCCTCTTCGGCAACTAGAAATCCCATTTTGTAGATGAGAAAACAGGCTCATAGATGTTAAATATCTTGCATAAGATCGAAAGTTATTAGATTGTAGAGTTTTTTTTGTTTGTTTTTTGTGTTTGTTTTTTTTTTTTTTTTTGAGACATTGTCTCGCTCTGCTGCCCAGGCTAGAGTGCTGTGGCATCAGCCTCGCTCACAGCAACCTCAAACTTCTGGCCTCAGGCGATCCTCCTGCCTCAGCCTCCTCCTGAGTAGCTGGGACTACAGGCATGCGCCACCATGCCTGGCTCATTTTTTCTATATATATTTGTAGTCATCCAGCTCATTTCTTTCTATATTTTTTTTTAGTAGAGACAGGGTCTCACTCTTGCTCAGGCTGGTCTTGAACTCCTGACCTCAAACAATCCTCCTGCCTCAGCCTCCCAGAGTGCCAGGGTTACAGGCGTGAGCCACTGTGCCCAGAGGCTGTAGAGTTTGGACTTATTTCTGCAGAATAATATGTCCTATGTATGCTGCCTTCCAACATGGAAGTCAGAACTGTGGTTATTTACCCTGCCTGCTAAGGTACAGGCAGGACTGTCACACGTTTGGAACAATTGCAAGCAAAACTGATTAAAGTCGGGCTTCTAAAAAGACAACATGCAAAAGGCTTTTGCAAAAAAGCTCCTATCCATTGGAGTCAAGTGACCGGAATAACAAAAGATGGGGACTCAGCTAATTTGTTTCTTTGCTCCAGCAAAAGACTGAACTTTTGATTAGAGCCAGCAAATAGGAAAGGAGTCACTAGCTTGCACAGAAGCTGGGGGACATGAGAGTGAGCAAGAAATTGCACCGTGCCTGTCATCACTGTCTTTCCCCAAGCCCTAGTGGCATCTGGTCACTCTCTTCTACACTGGGGGACTTCTGCAATTCGAGTCCTGCATCAGCCAGCTGTCGTTACCCTAAGGATGTGCAACAATTAACCCCCAAATCTCAGTGGCGGGCAGCACTGAGCACCGACTTCCACAGACTTGCTACTTTGTGGATTGGCTGGGTGGCTTCTCTTGTCTTTCAGCCTCCACCAGGGCCAGTGGGTGAGCCTGGACACGCTCTCAGATCGGATGGGATCTTTTCTTATTTTTTTCCAAAGTGCAAATAGCTTTATCAACTGCTTCGATTGTAAAACAAAGTTTTTTCCAAAGCTCATGGGTTAAAAAAAAAGTCTGTTCTGTGATCATGTTTTCATTGGTTCCTATAAAAAAAAAGTGAAGGCTAAAGGTCGTGAAGTGCATGCAAGTAAATCCATTCAGTTTCAAAATCATAACGCTTGGGCCAGGCACGGTGGCTCACGCCTGTCATCCTAGCACTCCGGGAGGCCAAGGCGGGAGGATCGCTCAAGGTCAGGAGTTCAAAACCAGCCTGAGCAGGAGCAAGACCCCGTCTCTACTAAAAATAGAAAGAAATTAATTGGCCAACTAAAAATACATAGAAAAAATTAGCCGAGCATGGTGGCACATGCCTGTAGTCCCAGCCACTCGGGAGGCTGAGGCAGGAGGATTGCTTGAGGCCTGGAGTTTGAGGTTGCTGTGAGCGAGGCTGACGCCACAGCACTCTAGCCCGGGCAACAGAATGAGACTCTGTCTCAAAAAAAAATAATAATAATAATAATAATGTTTGTCTTTGACTTTTCTGTTAAACAGTTGTTTTTCTGAAATCGTGGTGATATTAAACAATGGATTTTTTACAAATGTCTTGAAACTCTATATATAGCTCTGGACGTTTTTCTCATCTGTACAATCTCAGACTCTGCTGAGACCGGTGGTGTAGACCAGCTGCCTTCTGAAGCTGGAATGTTGATGTTTCTCCCCCCCACTCCCCTTATCTGAGGAATCATCTGGATTCTGTCTGATTACCTGGAGAGATGGAAGCTCATCATCACTGGTCCACTGTGACCCCCGGATTGTTGCACGCGTCCATCCGGAAGCTTCCTCCCAGCCCTGCCTGGCACCACGAGAGACTCAGACCAGCACAGTGTCGTGGTGTGTAGGAGCTTCCAAAGTATTTTTCAATATAGAAAGAGGAGCAGAGGTGTCTTGCATCTGCCTGTTGCCGATGGGTTTGGCGTTCTGCAGACTTGGGGAGGGTTTGGAAATGAAGCCTCCCTGCAATAATGAAATCCCCCGGCAGGGGGCAGTCTCTCACTCAGCTCGAGGCCTCCTTTGCAGACATGTGGGTTTAAGCAAAGAAGAAGAATGCACGAGAGAAGTCGCTTTAATTAGGCTTCCTAAAGGGGAGCCAACTTCCTGGCTATCCTGCAGGCCGTCCTTTGCCTGCAGGAAGAAGGGTCATTTTGTTCTGGAAGGCGAGATGTCCCTCGTCCCTTTCTCTCCCCACCCCCCCCACGGCCTTTGGGTCTAGTTTGTGAAGTTCAAGGGCAGAAGGGGGTTCATCTTAGAGTTAGCCTTTCTGACTTTTTTTTTTCTTTCTCCTTTTTCTTTTTCTTTTTTCTTTTTTTTAGCCATAACAGACACAGCAGTAGAGACATTTGAACCCAAAGCCGCCAGACTTAGCGACTTTTCAGATTTGTCGAAAGGGCCCCCTGCTCTGAGGATGGGTGAGGCAGGAAAGAAGGATTCATGCCGGACGTCTGTTTTGCTTCCTCCTGTGTCCTGGGCACTGTTACGAGCCTGCTGGGCGCAGTGTTTAGTGGCCGCCAAGCCCTGCAAGGGGCACGGGCCTGTGGTCGCCGCTCACAGATGGGGAGACGGAGAAGAGTGAGCTGGAGGCGCTTGCTGTGTGGCCCTGAGCAGGTCGCAGGACCTTTCTGGGCCTTGCCTTGTTCATCTCTGGAACAAGGACGTTACCAAGAGCTCCAAGGTTTTCCCTTGCCTGAGGGCAAAGTCAAACCAAAGGCCGTGGAGCCGCTGCCTCAGTGGGGCTGGGTGGGGGTGGCAGTGTTGGTGTCGTCGTCATTGTTGATGTCATTGTCACTGTTGATGTCATTGTGGATGTCATTGTTGCTGTTGATGTCATTGTCACTGTCGATGTCACTGTCGATGTCATTGTCACTGTCGATGTCATTGTTGATGTCATTGTCACTGTCAATGTCATTGTTGATGTCATTGTTGCTGTTGATGTCATTGTCACTGTTGATGTCATCATCGTTGTCACTGTCGATGTCATCATCACTGCTGATGTCATCGTCACTGTCGATGTCATTGTCACTGTCGATGTCACTGTTGTCATTATCACTGTTGATGTCATCGTCACTGTTGATGTCGTCACTGTCGATGTCACTGTCGATGTCATTGTCACTGTCGATGTCATGTCACTGTCATTGTCACTGTTCATGTCATTGTCACTATCATTGTCACTTTGATGTCATCGTCACTGTTGATGTCGTCATTGTTGATGTCACTGTTGATGTCATTGTCACAGTCACTTCCATCGTCACTGTTGATGTCATTCACACTGTTGATGTCATCGTCACTGTTGATGTCATCGCCATTGTTGATGTCATTGTCACTGTCATCGTCACTGTTGTCATCGTCACTGTTGATGTTGTTGTCACTGTAAATGTCATTGTCACTATCACTGTCATCATCACTGTTGATGTCAACGCCATCGATGTCATTGTCACTGTCGATGTCACTGTCAATGTCATAGTCACTGTTGATGTCGTCATTGTCACTGTTGATGTCATTGTCACTGTCGTCACTGTTGATGTCATTGTCACTGTCACTGTTGTCATTGTCACTGTCATTGTCAGTGTTGTCATTGTCACTGTTGATGTCACTGTCACTGTTGTCATTGTCAGTGTCGATGTCATTGTCACTGCCTATGTCATTGTCACTGTCATTGTCACTGTAGATGTCATTGTCACTGTCATTGTCACTGTAGATGTCATTGTCACTGTCGATGTCATTGTCACTGTCATTGTCACTGTGATTGTCATTGTCACTGTTGATCTTGTCACTGAGTATGTCATTGTCATTGTCACTGCCGATGTCATTGTTACTGTTGTCATTGTCACTGTCGATGTCATTGTCACTGTCATTGTCATTGTCAATGTTGATGTTATTGTCACTGCCGATGTCATTGTCACTGTCATTGTCATTGTCATTGTCACTGTCGATGTCATTGTAACTGTCATTGTCGATGTCAACAACTGTCGATGTCAATGGTCACTGTCATTGTCACTGTTGATGTCATTGTCACTGTTGATGTCACTGTCACTGTTGATATTATTGTCATTGTCACTGTTGATGTCATTGCCACTGTCATTGTCACTGTGGATGTCATATTCACTGTCAATGTCATTGTCATTGTCACTGTTGTCATTGTCACTGTCGATGTCATTGTCATTGTCACTATCAATGTTATTTTCACTGTCGATGTCATTGTCACTGTCATTGTCACTGTCGATGTCACTGTCATTGTTGATGTCATTGTCACTGTCATTGTGATTGTCACTGATGATGTTATTCTCACTGTCGATGTCATTATCACTGTCATTGTCATTGTCATGGCCGATGTCATTGTCAAGGCCGATGTCATTGTCACTTGTCATTTTGACTGTCGATGTCATTGTCACTGTCGATGTCACTGTCACTGTCATTGTCACTGTTGATGTCATTGTCATTGTCATTGCCACTGTTGATGTCATTGTGACTGTGGCAGTCATTGTCACTGCCGATGTAATTGTCACTGTTGACACTGTCACTGTCGATGAAATTGCCAATGTCATAGTCACTGTTGTCATTGTCCCTGTCGATGTCACTGTCGGTATCATTGTCACTGTCGATGTCACTGTCGATGTCATTGTCACTGTTGATGTCATTGTCACCCTCATTGTCACTGTCACTGTGACTGTCAATGTCATTGTCATTGTCACTGTCGATGTCATTGTCACTGTTGATGTCATTGTCACTGTTGATTTCTCTGTTGATGTCATTTGTTCTGTCCCCATTCGGAGAGCCCAGCAGCGGTCCGGGGAGTCACCCCCAACCAGAGCGCCCGCCACGGTGCCAGGCGCCCCAGCCCGCTCCGTGGGGCCTCCACTTGCCCCAAGCCACAGGACCGCCATCACGCGACAGCAGGCGTAGCATCTGTATTGTTGGGTCTCAGACCAAGGGTCTGCTCTGTGGGAACCGACACGCTGGAGGAAACCTTGAGAGTCTGAGAGAGGAAGGAGTTGCAGAAGAAGGCCAGAATGTCATTTTGAGGGAGTATGTGACCAGAACTCGTCCCGTTGCTTTCGGGGTTCTATGGGCTACACGTAGGAATCTTTGGTGGTGGCACCTGATGTTGGGGGATCCGGAGTCACACCCAGAGCTGCTCCACAGGCCTCCTTTTACTTTTCTCTTCGGATTCATTATTTTTAAAAAGTGTCTCTTATCTCTATTAGTGCATTTTCTTTTCTCTCTCTCTTCAAGCAGATGATGGGAGTCCAAGTATTAAGGTGACATGTGTTGCCCGTGCCCCCCTCCCCCCTGTGTTCTTATTCATTTACCTCTCATGTGGTTCCAGCGTATTGTGGGGACACCAATGTTAAGGTCGGGTACATCGCCCTCTCCCCACCTCCCCCCTAGGGTCAGAGCTTCAAGTGCGCCCATCCCCCAGTGGGTGCGAACCCACCCCATTCCTAATGGATGTGTATGCCCATCCCCTCCCCACGCCCGCCCGACACCCACCCGATGAAGGTGAGTCCTCTGTGTCCACTTAGGTGTCCATCGGTTCGTACCAATTTGCTGGTGAGCGCGAGCACGTGGTGCTCGTGTGTCCATTCTTGGGATACTTGGCTTACTGGAAAGGGTCCCAGCTCTGGCCAGGAGAACCACGAGAGGTGCCCCCTCACCGCAGTTCCTCATAGCCGAATAGCACTCCGTGGTGTCCACGCGCCACATTTTATTTACCCACTCGTGGGTGGATGGGCACTCGGGTCGCTTCCAGGTCTTTGCGATTGTGACTTGTGCCCTGACTCTAACCCTAACCCTTACGAAGCCTGTCTCCTCCTCGACCCCTGCCTGACTGACTCCTTCCCGCCCGGCCTGTCACCTGTCACCTGTCACCGTCCTCGGCCCCTGCCTGACGGGTCTCCTCCGTCGCCTGGGACTTCAAAGGGCTTGGTGTGGACGCTGGTTCCAGGACGCCCTCCCAGGAACCCGGTAGCAGGGCGGCCGCAGCGTCTCGCACAACCCAACCGTCCGCCTGCCGCCCTCGCTAAGCGGCCTGCAGGGTACGTGCTCCCGCTGTGCCGCGGGGGCCCAGCCAGGTGTCTTCTCTGAGGCCCTGGGGCTGCCACTCCCCGCAAGGGGATAGCCGCGGAGGTGGGGACCGCCTCCTCATGGGGACGTACACCCAGCACTCCACGTCGGATTCCGGGGCTCTCTGTCCTGCCAGAAGGCCCAGCTGGCCTGCGGGTCCTTAGAGTGGCAAAAACATCCATCCGAAAACTGAGATTGAGGGTCAGGTGGGTGTCTGCACTTTTGTGCTGGGCACCCCAGGGAGGCCTGGGGGCTGGCTGGACAACACGGTCTGCTGGGCGGGGGGTTTGGAGGAGCAACTGATGCCCTTTGCACTTTGGGTAGCAAGTGTCTGAGGTGTCCCTGATCCCTGCACCATGTGGGGGGGGGAGGAGGAGAGGGGGGGCCATGACCTGCAGTCGTGTTCCCGGGGTGGCACGGCATGTGGCTTCTTCCACGGGATGCTTGGCCTGGGCTCCCTGACCTGGGCCTTTGGAGGACTGGCCCTGTGCTTACCAACACTTCCTGCAGGGACCCAGAGCTGGGAGGTTGCATTTCTCAGCCCTGGGTCGGGCAGAGTCCCAGGGGGCCATGCCCACAACCTCTGTCTGCACGGGTCCCCCAGAATGCTCCTTTGGGACCAGGATTCTCTTGCCAGTGACTCTTTAAGATCTGGCCCCTAGATGGAGGGGCACCAGGAGTAGAGGTGCAGGAAGGGAAAGGGGGTGGCCATGCGAGGGGACACTTTGAGGCCAAGTCCCAGCTTCAGCCTGATCCTCCTGGGAAGCCCTGGGTGGACATCACACCTCCTGGTTGTCCCGCTCTGAGACAAGGAGCCGGGCTTCGCATTCCCACAGCAGCCAGTCGTGGGCTGAGGACACCTGGGGCGTTGGGAACTCCCTGGCTTCTCCTTGGTTTAACATCTGGAGCTGCTTGTGAATTGTGCCACCACACACACCCGAGTGCAGGTGTCTTCCGCACAGACTGCGGGCCTCGCTCTTCTGAATGCCGCTAGCTCGCCACCCACCCACGGGGGAACCTGGTCAGGGTACTTTCTCTCAGGGGCAGACTCTCATCCGGGCAGGCTACCGGTGTCTCTGTTTGCTCCTTTCTTTCTTCCATTTCGGGAAAGGCTTCCTTACTGGGTGTGGAAATCTCCTATGCCTTTCCTCGCCTATTCTGTCAGCTTTCAAATTCTCTTTCAGGCCGGGCGCGGTGGCTCAAGCCTGTAATCCTAGCTCTCTGGGAGGCCGAGGCGGGCGGATTGCTCGAGGTCATGAGTTCGAAACCAGCCTGAGCAAGAGCCAGACCCGGTCTCTACTGTAAATAGAAAGAAATTAATTGGCCAACTAATATATATAGGAAAATGAGCCAGGCATGGTGGCGCATGCCTGTAGTCCCAGCTACTTGGGAGGCTGAGGCAGAAGGATTGCTTGAGCCCAGGAGTTTGAGGTTGCTGTGAGCTAGGCTAATGCCAGTGCACTCACTCTAGCCTAGGCAACAAAGCGAGACTCTGTCTCAAAAAAAAAAAAAAAAATTCTCTTTCAGTTGCCACCCTCACAGATGGATTAGGAAACTCTTTCCGGTGCACTCATTAGTGAAATGACCTCAATGAAGCTGGAATCCAATATCTAATCGCCGATTTTTGGCGAGTCCACACGCCAGGGTGGTTGGGGTCCAATGCAGCCCCGGCCAGGCCCAGGCCCCTTGGACTGGGCCACAAGAGGACACAGAGGAGGGTCCCTGCCCCAATGGTAGCGGTGCCGGCAGTTCTCCAAGGGCTTGGGTGTTTTCCAGAGGGAGGAGATGAAGGGACTGATTTCTTCAGCGCCCCACAAACCACGCCACCCCACCCCACCCATGGGAAACATCCGGAGAGAGAGAGAGACGCCCCATACACTCCCTCCCCTCCCCCATGCGCCGTGCCCCAGCCCTGGCCCGGGGGAATAGGCGGCCGCAGGGCCACAGGGGGGGGGCGCAGCTGAAAGGGGTTGTGGGGGAGGGCGGCCCCTGGCTGGGGTCAAAGGGCGAGCGCCCCTCCCGCCCACCCGCCCGGGCGCAGTAAGCGGCCGCGGCGCGCTGGGGGTGGGGGGCGGGGAGGTGAAGGAGGCCAGGCGAGGAGAGGAGGGGGGCTGGAAGGTCTCCACCTTGGCGGGTCCAGCCGTGGAGGCGCATCTTGTGTGAGTGTGAGTGAGTGAGTGAGTGTGAGTGTGAGTGTGTGTGTATAGAGAGACAGCCCCCAACCCCGGCCCGCCGCTCCCTGCCCGCCCCGCCTGTCACCCCCGTCCCTCGGAGCCCGCCGGACCCGGCCGGCGAACTCAACAGGCCCGGCCCAGCGCGGGGCCTTGGGCGGGAGGAGGCGGCGGGGAAGCGCAGAGAGGCTCGGCTTCTTAAGCGGGGCAGGGGCCCCTCCGCCGTCCACAGCCACACCACCCCGAACGCGCCCGATCCCGTCTGGTCTCGGAAGCTAAGCAGGGTCGGGCCTGGTTAGAACTTGGATGGGAGACCGCCCGGGAATACCGGGTGCCGTAGGCTTCTTCTTCTTTTTTTTTTTTTTTTTTGCCTCTGGTTCTGTCGCGTTTCTGGGAGTGCGGGGGCGGCCCGGGGTGGGGGTGACCCCCACCCTCAGCGCCCGCCGCGGTGCCTGGCGCCCCAGCCCGCACCGTGGGGCCTCCTTTTGTCCCGAGCCGCGACACCGCCGCCACGCGACAGCATGCGTGGCTTCTGGACTGTCAGGTCTCAGACCAAAGGTCTGCTCTATGGGAACTGACACGCTGGAGGAAACCTTGAGAGTCTGAGAGGGGAGGGAGTTCCAGAAGAAGGCCAGGATGTCATTTTGAGGGAGTATGTGACCAGAACTCGTCCCGTCGCTTTTGGGGTTCTATGGGCTACACGTAGGAATCTTTGGTGGTGGCACCTGATGTTGGGGGATCCGGAGTCACACCCAGACCTGCTCCACAGGCCTCCTTTTACTTTTCTCTTCGGATTCATTTTTTTTTTTTTTTTTTTGAGACAGAGTCTCGGTTTGTTGCCCAGGCTAGAGTGAGTGCCGTGGCGTCAGCCTAGCTCACAGCAACTTCAAACTCCTGGGCTCGAGTGATCCTTCTGCCTCAGCCTCCCGGGTAGCTGGGACTGCAGGCATGCGCCACCATGCCCCGCTAATTTTTATATATATATATCAGTTGGCCAATTAATTTCTTTCTATTTATAGTAGAGACGGGGTCTCGCTCTTGCTCAGGCTGGTTTTGAACTCCTGACCTTGAGCAATCCGCCCGCCTCGGCCTCCCAAGAGCTAGGATTACAGGCGTGTGCCACAGCGCCCGGCCGGATTCATTATTTTTAAAAAGTGTCTCTTATCTCTATTATTGCATTTTCCTTTCTCTCTCTTTTCAAGCAGATGATGGGAGTCCAAGTATTAAGGTGACATGTGTTGCCCGTGCCCCCCTCCCCCCCCGTGTTCTTATTCATTTACCTCTCATGTTGTTCCAGCATATTGTGGGGGCACCAATGTTAAGGTCGGGTGCGTTGCCCTCTCCCAGCCTCCCCCCTCGGGTCAGAGCTTCAAGTGCGCCCATCCCCCAGTCGGTGCGCACCCACCCCATTCCTAATGGATGTGTATGCCCATCCCCTCCCCCCACCCGCCCGACACCCACCCGAAGAAGGTGATTCCTCTGTGTCCACTTAGGTGTCCATCGGTTCGTACCCATTTGCTGGTGAGCGCGAGCACGTGGTGCTCGTGTGTCCATTCTTGGGATACTTGGCTTACTGGAACGGGTTCCAGCTCTGGCCAGGAGAACCACGAGAGGTGCCCCCTCACCGCTGCTCCTCATAGCCGAATAGCACTCCGTGGTGTCCACGCGCCACATTTTATTTACCCACTCGTGGGTGGATGGGCACTCGGGTCGCTTCCAGGTCTTTGCGATTGTGGCCTGTGCCCTGACTCTAACCCTAACCCTTACCCAGCCCGTCTCCTCCACGGCCCCTGCCTGACTGACTCCTTCCCGCCCGGCCTGTCACCTGTCACCGTCCTCTGCCCCTGCCTGACACGCTCCTCCCCGCCTGGGCCGTCACCGTCCTCGGCCCCTGCCTGACGGGGCTCCTCCGTCGCCTGGGCCTTCCAAGGGCTTGGTGTGGACGCTGGTTCCAGGACGCCCTCCCAGGAACCCGGTAGCAGGGCGGACGCAGCGTCTCGCGCAACCCAACCGTCCGCCGGCTGGCCGCCATCGCTAAGCGGCCTGCGGGGGACGTGCTCCCGCTGTGCCGTGGGGGCCCAGCCTGGTGTCTTCTCTGAGGCCCCCCGGCTGCCGCTCCCCACAAGGGGATAGCCGCGGAGGTGGGGACCGCCTCCTCATGGGGACGTACACCCAGCTCTCCATGTCGGATTCCGGGGCTCTCTGTCCTGCCAGAAGGCCCAGCTGGCCTGCGGGTCCTTAGAGTGGCAAAAACACCCGAAAACTGAGATTGAGTTTTCGGATCCGGTGGGTGTCTGCACTTTTGTGCTAGGCACCCCAGGGAGGCCCGGGGGTGAGGGTCCAGTGGGTGTCTGCACTTTTCTGCTGGGCACCCCAGGGAGGCCCGGGGGCTGGCTGGACAACGTGGTCTGCTGGGCTGGGGGGGGGTTTGGAGGAGCAACTGATGCCCTTTGCACTTTGGGTAGCAAGTGTCTGAGGTGTCTCTGGGCCCTGTGCCATGTGGGGGCGGGGGCGGGGGCGGGGTGGGAGGAGGAGGAGGAGGAGGAGGAGGAGGAGGAGGTGGGAAGGGCTGTGGCCTGCAGTCGTGTTCCCCGGGGTGGCACAGCATGTGGCTTCTTCCACAGGCTGCTTGGCCTGGGCTCCCTGCACCTGGGCCTTTGGAGGACTGGCCCTGTGTTTGCCAACACTTCCTGCAGGGACCCAGAGCTGGGAGGTTGCATCTCTCAGCCCTGGGTCGGGCAGAGTCCCAGCGGGCCATGCCCACAACCTCTCTCAGCACGGGTCCCCCAGAAGGCTCCTTTGGGACCAGGATTCTCTTGCGGGTGACTCTTTAAGGTCTGGCCCATGGATGGAGGGGCACCAGGAGTAGAGGAGCAGGAAGGGGAAGGGGGTGGCCATGCGAGGGGACACTTTCAGGCCAAGTCCCAGCTTCAGCCTGATCCTCCTGGGAACCCCTGGGTGGACATCACACCTCCTGGTTGCCCCGCTCTGAGACAAGGAGCCGGGCTTCGCATTCCCACAGCAGCCAGTCGTGGGCTGAGGACACCTGGGGCGTTGGGAACTCCCTGGCTTCTCCTTGGATTAACATCTGGAGCTGATTGTGAATTGTGCCACCACACACACCCGAGAGCAGGTGTCTTCTGCACAGACTGCGGGCCTCGCTCTTCTGAACGCCGCTAGCTCGCCACCCACCCGAGGGTGAACCTGGTCAGGGTACTTTCTCTCAGGGGCAGACTCTCATCCGGGCGGGCTACCGGTGTCTCTGTTTGCTCGTTTCTTTCTTCCACTTCGGGAAAGGCTTCCTTACTGGGTGTGGAAATCTCCTATGCCTTTCCTCGCCTATTCTGTCAGCTTTCAAATTCTCTTTCGGTTACCACCCTCACAGATGGATTAGGAAACTCTTTGCGGTGCACTCATTAGTGAAATGACCTCAATGAGGCTGGAATCCAATATCTAATCGCCGATTTTTAGCGAGTCCACACGCCAGGGTGGTCGGGGTCCAATGCAGCCCCGGCCAGGCCCAGGCCCCTTGGACTGGGCCACAGGAGGACACAGAGGAGGGTCCCGGCCCCCACGGTAGCGGTGCGGGCAGTTCTCCAAGGGCTTGGATGTTTTCCAGAGGGAGGAGATGGAGGGGACTGATTTCTTCAGCGCCCCACAAACCACGCCACCCCACCCCACCCATGGGACACATCGAGAGAGAGAGAGAGAGAGAGAGAGAGAGAGAGAGAGAGAGAGAGAGAGAGAGAGAGAGAGAGAGAGAGAGAGAGAGAGACGCCCCATACACTGGCTCCCCTCCCCCGTGCGCTGTGCCCCAGCCCTGGCCCGGGGGAATAGGCGGCCGCAGGGCCACAGGGTGGGGGGCCCAGCTGAAAGGGGTTGTGGGGGAGGGCGGCCCCTGGCCGGGGTCAAAGGGCGAGAGCCCCGCCCGCCCGTGCGCAGTCAGTGGTGGCGACGCGCTGGGGGTGGGGGGCGGGGAGGTGAAGGAGGCCAGGCGAGGAGAGGAGGGGGACTGGAAGGGCTCCACCTTGGCGGGTCCAGCCGTGGAGGCGCATCTTGTGTGAGTGTGAGTGAGTGAGTGAGTGTGAGTGTGTGTGTATAGAGAGACAGCCCCCAACCCTGGCCCGCCGCTCCCTGCCCGCCCCGCCTGTCACCCCCGTCCCTCGGAGCCCGCCGGACCGGGCCGGCGAACTCAACAGGCCCGGCCCGGCGTGGGGCCTGGGGCGGGAGGAGGCGGCGGGGAAGCGCAGAGAGGCTCGGCTACTTGAGCGGGGCAGGGGCGCCCTCCGCCGTCCACGGCCACACCACCCCGAACGCGCCCGATCCCGTCTGGTCTCGGAAGCTAAGCAGTGTCGGGCCTGGTTAGAACTTGGATGGGAGACCGCCCGGGAATACCGGGTGCCGTAGGCTTCTTCTTTTTTTTTTTGCCTCTGGTTCTGTCGCGTTTCTGGGAGTGCGGGGGCGGCCCGGGGTGGGGGTGACCCCCACCCTCAGCGCCCGCCGCGGTGCCTGGCGCCCCAGCCCGCACCGTGGGGCCTCCTCTTGTCCCGAGCCGTGACACCGCCGCCACGCGGCAGCATGCGTGGCTTCTGGACTGTCAGGTCTCAGACCAAAGGTCTGCTCTGTGGGAACAGACACGCTGGAGGAAACCTTGAGAGTCTGAGAGGGGAGGGAGTTCCAGAAGAAGGCCAGGATGTCATTTTGAGGGAGTATGTGACCAGAACTCGTCCCGTTGCTTTTGGGGTTCTATGGGCTGCACGTAGGAATCTTTGGTGGTGGCACCTGATGTTGGGGGATCCGGAGTCACACCCAGACCTGCTCCACAGGCCTCCTTTTACTTTTCTCTTCGGATTCATTTTTTTTTTTTTTTTTTTGAGACAGAGTCTCGGTTTGTTGCCCAGGCTAGAGTGAGTGCCGTGGCGTCAGCCTAGCTCACAGCAACTTCAAACTCCTGGGCTCGAGTGATCCTTCTGCCTCAGCCTCCCGGGTAGCTGGGACTGCAGGCATGCGCCACCAGGCCCCGCTAATTTTTTATATATATATCAGTTGGCCAATTAATTTCTTTCTATTTATAGTAAAGACGGGGTCTCGCTCTTGCTCAGGCTGGTTTTGAACTCCTGACCTTGAGCAATCCGCCCGCCTCGGCCTCCCAAGAGCTAGGATTACAGGAGTGAGCCACAGCGCCCGGCCGGATTCATTATTTTTAAAAAGTGTCTCTTATCTCCATTATTGCATTTTCTTTTCTCTCTCTTTTCAAGCAGATGATGGGAGTCCAAGTATTAAGGTGACATGTGTTGCCCGTGCCCCCCTCTCCCCCCCCCCGTGTTCTTATTCATTTACCTCTCATGTTGTTCCAGCATATTGTGGGGGCACCAATGTTAAGGTCGGGTGCGGTGCCCTCTCCCAGCCTCCCCCCTCCGGTCAGAGCTTCAAGTGCGCCCATCCCCCAGTCGGTGCGCAACCACCCCATTCCTAATGGATGTGTATGCCCATCCCCTCCCCCCACCCGCCCGACACCCACCCGAAGAAGGTGATTCCTCTGTGTCCACTTAGGTGTCCATCGGTTCGTACCCATTTGCTGGTGAGCGCGAGCACGTGGTGCTCGTGTGTCCATTCTTGGGATACTTGGCTTACTGGAACGGGTTCCAGCTCTGGCCAGGAGAACCACGAGAGGTGCCCCCTCACCGCTGCTCCTCATAGCCGAATAGCACTCCGTGGTGTCCACGCGCCACATTTTATTTACCCACTCGTGGGTCGATGGGCACTCGGGTGGCTTCCAGGCCTTTGCGATTGTGACCTGTGCCCTGACTCTAACCCTAACCCTTACCCAGCCCGTCTCCTCCACGGCCCCTGCCTGACTGACTCCTTCCCGCCCGGCCTGTCACCTGTCACCGTCCTCTGCCCCTGCCTGACACGCTCCTCCCCGTCCGGGCTGTCACCGTCCTCGGCCCCTGCCTGACGGGGCTCCTCCGTCGCCTGGGCCTTCCAAGGGCTTGGTGTGGACGCTGGTTCCAGGACGCCCTCCCAGGAACCCGGTAGCAGGGCGGCCGCAGCGTCTCGCGCAACCCAACCGTCCGCCGGCTGGCCGCCGTCGCTAAGTGGCCTGCGGGGGACGTGCTCCCGCTGTGCCGTGGGGGCCCAGCCTGGTGTCTTCTCTGAGGCCCCGTGGCTGCCGCTCCCGCAAGGGGATAGCCCCGCGGAGGTGGGGACCGCCTCCTCATGGGGACGTACACCCAGCTCTCCACGTCGGATTCCGGGGCTCTCTGTCCTGCCCGAAGGCCCAGCTGGCCTGCGGGTCCTTAGAGTGGCAAAAACATCCGAAAACTGAGATTGAGGGTCCGGTGGGTGTCTGCACTTTTGTGCTGGGCACCCCAGGGAGGCCCGGGGGCTGGCTGGACAACGCGGTCTGCTGGGCGGGGGGGTTTGGAGGAGCAACGGATGCCCTTTGCACTTTGGGTAGCAAGTGTCTGAGGTGTCTCTGATCCCTGCACCAAGTGGGGGGGGGCAGGAGGCGGAGGAGGAGGAGGAGGAAGAGGAGGAGGAAGGGGGGGGCCGTGACCTGCAGTCGTGTTCCCGGGGTGGCACGGCATGTGGCTTCTTCCACAGGATGCTTGGCCTGGGCTCCCTGCACCTGGGCCTTTGGAGGACTGGCCCTGTGCTTGCCAACACTTCCTGCAGGGACCCAGAGCTGGGAGGTTGCATCTCTCAGCCCTGGGTCGGGCAGAGTCCCAGCGGGCCATGCCCACAACCTCTCTCAGCACGGGTCCCCCAGAAGGCTCCTTTGGGACCAGGATTCTCTTGCGGGTGACTCTTTAAGGTCTGGCCCCTGGATGGAGGGGCACCAGGACTAGAGGTGCAGGAAGGGGAAGGGGGTGGCCATGCGAGGGGACACTTTCAGGCCAAGTCCCAGCTTCAGCCTGATCCTCCTGGGAGCCCCGGGGTGGACATCACACCTCCTGGTTGTCCCGCTCTGAGACAAGGAGCCGGGCTTCGCATTCCCACAGCAGCCAGTCGTGGGCTGAGGACACCTGGGGCGTTGGGAACTCCCTGGCTTCTCCTTGGTTTAACATCTGGAGCTGCTTGGGAATTGTGCCGCCACACACACCCGAGTGCAGGTGTCTTCTGCACAGACTGCGGGCCTCGCTCTTCCGAACGCCGCTAGCTCGCCACCCACCCACGGGTGAACCTGGTCAGGGTACTTTCTCTCAGGGGCAGACTCTGATCCGGGCGGGCTACCGGTGTCTCTGTTTGCTCCTTTCTTTCTTCCATTTCGGGAAAGGCTTCCTTACTGGGTGTGGAAATCTCCTATGCCTTCCTCGCCTATTCTGTCAGCTTTCAAATTCTCTTTCAGGCCGGGCGCGGTGGCTCAAGCCTGTAATCCTAGCTCTCTGGGAGGCCGAGGCGGGCGGACGGATTGCTCGAGGTCATGAGTTCGAAACCAGCCTGAGCAAGAGCCAGACCCGGTCTCTACTGTAAATAGAAAGAAATTAATTGGCCAACTAATATATATAGGAAAATGAGCCAGGCATGGTGGCGCATGCCTGTAGTCCCAGCTACTTGGGAGGCTGAGGCAGAAGGATTGCTTGAGCCCAGGAGTTTGAGGTTGCTGTGAGCTAGGCTAACGCCACGGCACTCACTCTAGCCTAGGCAACAAAGCGAGACTCTGTCTCAAAAAAAAAAAAAAAATTCTCTTTCAGTTGCCACCCTCACAGATGGATTAGGAAACTCTTTCCGGTGCACTCATTAGTGAAATGACCTCAATGAAGCTGGAATCCAATATCTAATCGCCGATTTTTGGCGAGTCCACACGCCAGGGTGGTTGGGGTCCAATGCAGCCCCGGCCAGGCCCAGGCCCCTTGGACTGGGCCACAAGAGGACACAGAGGAGGGTCCCTGCCCCAATGGTAGCGGTGCCGGCAGTTCTCCAAGGGCTTGGGTGTTTTCCAGAGGGAGGAGATGAAGGGACTGATTTCTTCAGCGCCCCACAAACCACGCCACCCCACCCCACCCATGGGAAACATCCGGAGAGAGAGAGAGACGCCCCATACACTCCCTCCCCTCCCCCATGCGCCGTGCCCCAGCCCTGGCCCGGGGGAATAGGCGGCCGCAGGGCCACAGGGGGGGGGCGCAGCTGAAAGGGGTTGTGGGGGAGGGCGGCCCCTGGCTGGGGTCAAAGGGCGAGCGCCCCTCCCGCCCACCCGCCCGGGCGCAGTAAGCGGCCGCGGCGCGCTGGGGGTGGGGGGCGGGGAGGTGAAGGAGGCCAGGCGAGGAGAGGAGGGGGGCTGGAAGGTCTCCACCTTGGCGGGTCCAGCCGTGGAGGCGCATCTTGTGTGAGTGTGAGTGAGTGAGTGAGTGTGAGTGTGAGTGTGTGTGTATAGAGAGACAGCCCCCAACCCCGGCCCGCCGCTCCCTGCCCGCCCCGCCTGTCACCCCCGTCCCTCGGAGCCCGCCGGACCCGGCCGGCGAACTCAACAGGCCCGGCCCAGCGCGGGGCCTTGGGCGGGAGGAGGCGGCGGGGAAGCGCAGAGAGGCTCGGCTTCTTAAGCGGGGCAGGGGCCCCTCCGCCGTCCACAGCCACACCACCCCGAACGCGCCCGATCCCGTCTGGTCTCGGAAGCTAAGCAGGGTCGGGCCTGGTTAGAACTTGGATGGGAGACCGCCCGGGAATACCGGGTGCCGTAGGCTTCTTCTTCTTTTTTTTTTTTTTTTTTGCCTCTGGTTCTGTCGCGTTTCTGGGAGTGCGGGGGCGGCCCGGGGTGGGGGTGACCCCCACCCTCAGCGCCCGCCGCGGTGCCTGGCGCCCCAGCCCGCACCGTGGGGCCTCCTTTTGTCCCGAGCCGCGACACCGCCGCCACGCGACAGCATGCGTGGCTTCTGGACTGTCAGGTCTCAGACCAAAGGTCTGCTCTATGGGAACTGACACGCTGGAGGAAACCTTGAGAGTCTGAGAGGGGAGGGAGTTCCAGAAGAAGGCCAGGATGTCATTTTGAGGGAGTATGTGACCAGAACTCGTCCCGTCGCTTTTGGGGTTCTATGGGCTACACGTAGGAATCTTTGGTGGTGGCACCTGATGTTGGGGGATCCGGAGTCACACCCAGACCTGCTCCACAGGCCTCCTTTTACTTTTCTCTTCGGATTCATTTTTTTTTTTTTTTTTTTGAGACAGAGTCTCGGTTTGTTGCCCAGGCTAGAGTGAGTGCCGTGGCGTCAGCCTAGCTCACAGCAACTTCAAACTCCTGGGCTCGAGTGATCCTTCTGCCTCAGCCTCCCGGGTAGCTGGGACTGCAGGCATGCGCCACCATGCCCCGCTAATTTTTATATATATATATCAGTTGGCCAATTAATTTCTTTCTATTTATAGTAGAGACGGGGTCTCGCTCTTGCTCAGGCTGGTTTTGAACTCCTGACCTTGAGCAATCCGCCCGCCTCGGCCTCCCAAGAGCTAGGATTACAGGCGTGTGCCACAGCGCCCGGCCGGATTCATTATTTTTAAAAAGTGTCTCTTATCTCTATTATTGCATTTTCCTTTCTCTCTCTTTTCAAGCAGATGATGGGAGTCCAAGTATTAAGGTGACATGTGTTGCCCGTGCCCCCCTCCCCCCCCCGTGTTCTTATTCATTTACCTCTCATGTTGTTCCAGCATATTGTGGGGGCACCAATGTTAAGGTCGGGTGCGTTGCCCTCTCCCAGCCTCCCCCCTCGGGTCAGAGCTTCAAGTGCGCCCATCCCCCAGTCGGTGCGCACCCACCCCATTCCTAATGGATGTGTATGCCCATCCCCTCCCCCCACCCGCCCGACACCCACCCGAAGAAGGTGATTCCTCTGTGTCCACTTAGGTGTCCATCGGTTCGTACCCATTTGCTGGTGAGCGCGAGCACGTGGTGCTCGTGTGTCCATTCTTGGGATACTTGGCTTACTGGAACGGGTTCCAGCTCTGGCCAGGAGAACCACGAGAGGTGCCCCCTCACCGCTGCTCCTCATAGCCGAATAGCACTCCGTGGTGTCCACGCGCCACATTTTATTTACCCACTCGTGGGTGGATGGGCACTCGGGTCGCTTCCAGGTCTTTGCGATTGTGGCCTGTGCCCTGACTCTAACCCTAACCCTTACCCAGCCCGTCTCCTCCACGGCCCCTGCCTGACTGACTCCTTCCCGCCCGGCCTGTCACCTGTCACCGTCCTCTGCCCCTGCCTGACACGCTCCTCCCCGCCTGGGCCGTCACCGTCCTCGGCCCCTGCCTGACGGGGCTCCTCCGTCGCCTGGGCCTTCCAAGGGCTTGGTGTGGACGCTGGTTCCAGGACGCCCTCCCAGGAACCCGGTAGCAGGGCGGACGCAGCGTCTCGCGCAACCCAACCGTCCGCCGGCTGGCCGCCATCGCTAAGCGGCCTGCGGGGGACGTGCTCCCGCTGTGCCGTGGGGGCCCAGCCTGGTGTCTTCTCTGAGGCCCCCCGGCTGCCGCTCCCCACAAGGGGATAGCCGCGGAGGTGGGGACCGCCTCCTCATGGGGACGTACACCCAGCTCTCCATGTCGGATTCCGGGGCTCTCTGTCCTGCCAGAAGGCCCAGCTGGCCTGCGGGTCCTTAGAGTGGCAAAAACACCCGAAAACTGAGATTGAGTTTTCGGATCCGGTGGGTGTCTGCACTTTTGTGCTAGGCACCCCAGGGAGGCCCGGGGGTGAGGGTCCAGTGGGTGTCTGCACTTTTCTGCTGGGCACCCCAGGGAGGCCCGGGGGCTGGCTGGACAACGTGGTCTGCTGGGCTGGGGGGGGTTTGGAGGAGCAACTGATGCCCTTTGCACTTTGGGTAGCAAGTGTCTGAGGTGTCTCTGGGCCCTGTGCCATGTGGGGGCGGGGGCGGGGGCGGGGTGGGAGGAGGAGGAGGAGGAGGAGGAGGAGGAGGAGGTGGGAAGGGCTGTGGCCTGCAGTCGTGTTCCCCGGGGTGGCACAGCATGTGGCTTCTTCCACAGGCTGCTTGGCCTGGGCTCCCTGCACCTGGGCCTTTGGAGGACTGGCCCTGTGTTTGCCAACACTTCCTGCAGGGACCCAGAGCTGGGAGGTTGCATCTCTCAGCCCTGGGTCGGGCAGAGTCCCAGCGGGCCATGCCCACAACCTCTCTCAGCACGGGTCCCCCAGAAGGCTCCTTTGGGACCAGGATTCTCTTGCGGGTGACTCTTTAAGGTCTGGCCCATGGATGGAGGGGCACCAGGAGTAGAGGAGCAGGAAGGGGAAGGGGGTGGCCATGCGAGGGGACACTTTCAGGCCAAGTCCCAGCTTCAGCCTGATCCTCCTGGGAACCCCTGGGTGGACATCACACCTCCTGGTTGCCCCGCTCTGAGACAAGGAGCCGGGCTTCGCATTCCCACAGCAGCCAGTCGTGGGCTGAGGACACCTGGGGCGTTGGGAACTCCCTGGCTTCTCCTTGGATTAACATCTGGAGCTGATTGTGAATTGTGCCACCACACACACCCGAGAGCAGGTGTCTTCTGCACAGACTGCGGGCCTCGCTCTTCTGAACGCCGCTAGCTCGCCACCCACCCGAGGGTGAACCTGGTCAGGGTACTTTCTCTCAGGGGCAGACTCTCATCCGGGCGGGCTACCGGTGTCTCTGTTTGCTCGTTTCTTTCTTCCACTTCGGGAAAGGCTTCCTTACTGGGTGTGGAAATCTCCTATGCCTTTCCTCGCCTATTCTGTCAGCTTTCAAATTCTCTTTCGGTTACCACCCTCACAGATGGATTAGGAAACTCTTTGCGGTGCACTCATTAGTGAAATGACCTCAATGAGGCTGGAATCCAATATCTAATCGCCGATTTTTAGCGAGTCCACACGCCAGGGTGGTCGGGGTCCAATGCAGCCCCGGCCAGGCCCAGGCCCCTTGGACTGGGCCACAGGAGGACACAGAGGAGGGTCCCGGCCCCCACGGTAGCGGTGCGGGCAGTTCTCCAAGGGCTTGGATGTTTTCCAGAGGGAGGAGATGGAGGGGACTGATTTCTTCAGCGCCCCACAAACCACGCCACCCCACCCCACCCATGGGACACATCGAGAGAGAGAGAGAGAGAGAGAGAGAGAGAGAGAGAGAGAGAGAGAGAGAGAGAGAGAGAGAGAGAGACGCCCCATACACTGGCTCCCCTCCCCCGTGCGCTGTGCCCCAGCCCTGGCCCGGGGGAATAGGCGGCCGCAGGGCCACAGGGTGGGGGGCCCAGCTGAAAGGGGTTGTGGGGGAGGGCGGCCCCTGGCCGGGGTCAAAGGGCGAGAGCCCCGCCCGCCCGTGCGCAGTCAGTGGTGGCGACGCGCTGGGGGTGGGGGGCGGGGAGGTGAAGGAGGCCAGGCGAGGAGAGGAGGGGGACTGGAAGGGCTCCACCTTGGCGGGTCCAGCCGTGGAGGCGCATCTTGTGTGAGTGTGAGTGAGTGAGTGAGTGTGAGTGTGTGTGTATAGAGAGACAGCCCCCAACCCTGGCCCGCCGCTCCCTGCCCGCCCCGCCTGTCACCCCCGTCCCTCGGAGCCCGCCGGACCGGGCCGGCGAACTCAACAGGCCCGGCCCGGCGTGGGGCCTGGGGCGGGAGGAGGCGGCGGGGAAGCGCAGAGAGGCTCGGCTACTTGAGCGGGGCAGGGGCGCCCTCCGCCGTCCACGGCCACACCACCCCGAACGCGCCCGATCCCGTCTGGTCTCGGAAGCTAAGCAGTGTCGGGCCTGGTTAGAACTTGGATGGGAGACCGCCCGGGAATACCGGGTGCCGTAGGCTTCTTCTTTTTTTTTTTGCCTCTGGTTCTGTCGCGTTTCTGGGAGTGCGGGGGCGGCCCGGGGTGGGGGTGACCCCCACCCTCAGCGCCCGCCGCGGTGCCTGGCGCCCCAGCCCGCACCGTGGGGCCTCCTCTTGTCCCGAGCCGTGACACCGCCGCCACGCGGCAGCATGCGTGGCTTCTGGACTGTCAGGTCTCAGACCAAAGGTCTGCTCTGTGGGAACAGACACGCTGGAGGAAACCTTGAGAGTCTGAGAGGGGAGGGAGTTCCAGAAGAAGGCCAGGATGTCATTTTGAGGGAGTATGTGACCAGAACTCGTCCCGTTGCTTTTGGGGTTCTATGGGCTGCACGTAGGAATCTTTGGTGGTGGCACCTGATGTTGGGGGATCCGGAGTCACACCCAGACCTGCTCCACAGGCCTCCTTTTACTTTTCTCTTCGGATTCATTTTTTTTTTTTTTTTTTTTGAGACAGAGTCTCGGTTTGTTGCCCAGGCTAGAGTGAGTGCCGTGGCGTCAGCCTAGCTCACAGCAACTTCAAACTCCTGGGCTCGAGTGATCCTTCTGCCTCAGCCTCCCGGGTAGCTGGGACTGCAGGCATGCGCCACCAGGCCCCGCTAATTTTTTATATATATATCAGTTGGCCAATTAATTTCTTTCTATTTATAGTAAAGACGGGGTCTCGCTCTTGCTCAGGCTGGTTTTGAACTCCTGACCTTGAGCAATCCGCCCGCCTCGGCCTCCCAAGAGCTAGGATTACAGGAGTGAGCCACAGCGCCCGGCCGGATTCATTATTTTTAAAAAGTGTCTCTTATCTCCATTATTGCATTTTCTTTTCTCTCTCTTTTCAAGCAGATGATGGGAGTCCAAGTATTAAGGTGACATGTGTTGCCCGTGCCCCCCTCTCCCCCCCCCCGTGTTCTTATTCATTTACCTCTCATGTTGTTCCAGCATATTGTGGGGGCACCAATGTTAAGGTCGGGTGCGGTGCCCTCTCCCAGCCTCCCCCCTCCGGTCAGAGCTTCAAGTGCGCCCATCCCCCAGTCGGTGCGCAACCACCCCATTCCTAATGGATGTGTATGCCCATCCCCTCCCCCCACCCGCCCGACACCCACCCGAAGAAGGTGATTCCTCTGTGTCCACTTAGGTGTCCATCGGTTCGTACCCATTTGCTGGTGAGCGCGAGCACGTGGTGCTCGTGTGTCCATTCTTGGGATACTTGGCTTACTGGAACGGGTTCCAGCTCTGGCCAGGAGAACCACGAGAGGTGCCCCCTCACCGCTGCTCCTCATAGCCGAATAGCACTCCGTGGTGTCCACGCGCCACATTTTATTTACCCACTCGTGGGTCGATGGGCACTCGGGTGGCTTCCAGGCCTTTGCGATTGTGACCTGTGCCCTGACTCTAACCCTAACCCTTACCCAGCCCGTCTCCTCCACGGCCCCTGCCTGACTGACTCCTTCCCGCCCGGCCTGTCACCTGTCACCGTCCTCTGCCCCTGCCTGACACGCTCCTCCCCGTCCGGGCTGTCACCGTCCTCGGCCCCTGCCTGACGGGGCTCCTCCGTCGCCTGGGCCTTCCAAGGGCTTGGTGTGGACGCTGGTTCCAGGACGCCCTCCCAGGAACCCGGTAGCAGGGCGGCCGCAGCGTCTCGCGCAACCCAACCGTCCGCCGGCTGGCCGCCGTCGCTAAGTGGCCTGCGGGGGACGTGCTCCCGCTGTGCCGTGGGGGCCCAGCCTGGTGTCTTCTCTGAGGCCCCGTGGCTGCCGCTCCCGCAAGGGGATAGCCCCGCGGAGGTGGGGACCGCCTCCTCATGGGGACGTACACCCAGCTCTCCACGTCGGATTCCGGGGCTCTCTGTGTCCTGCCCGAAGGCCCAGCTGGCCTGCGGGTCCTTAGAGTGGCAAAAACATCCGAAAACTGAGATTGAGGGTCCGGTGGGTGTCTGCACTTTTGTGCTGGGCACCCCAGGGAGGCCCGGGGGCTGGCTGGACAACGCGGTCTGCTGGGCGGGGGGGTTTGGAGGAGCAACGGATGCCCTTTGCACTTTGGGTAGCAAGTGTCTGAGGTGTCTCTGATCCCTGCACCAAGTGGGGGGGGGCAGGAGGCGGAGGAGGAGGAGGAGGAAGAGGAGGAGGAAGGGGGGGGCCGTGACCTGCAGTCGTGTTCCCGGGGTGGCACGGCATGTGGCTTCTTCCACAGGATGCTTGGCCTGGGCTCCCTGCACCTGGGCCTTTGGAGGACTGGCCCTGTGCTTGCCAACACTTCCTGCAGGGACCCAGAGCTGGGAGGTTGCATCTCTCAGCCCTGGGTCGGGCAGAGTCCCAGCGGGCCATGCCCACAACCTCTCTCAGCACGGGTCCCCCAGAAGGCTCCTTTGGGACCAGGATTCTCTTGCGGGTGACTCTTTAAGGTCTGGCCCCTGGATGGAGGGGCACCAGGACTAGAGGTGCAGGAAGGGGAAGGGGGTGGCCATGCGAGGGGACACTTTCAGGCCAAGTCCCAGCTTCAGCCTGATCCTCCTGGGAGCCCCGGGGTGGACATCACACCTCCTGGTTGTCCCGCTCTGAGACAAGGAGCCGGGCTTCGCATTCCCACAGCAGCCAGTCGTGGGCTGAGGACACCTGGGGCGTTGGGAACTCCCTGGCTTCTCCTTGGTTTAACATCTGGAGCTGCTTGGGAATTGTGCCGCCACACACACCCGAGTGCAGGTGTCTTCTGCACAGACTGCGGGCCTCGCTCTTCCGAACGCCGCTAGCTCGCCACCCACCCACGGGTGAACCTGGTCAGGGTACTTTCTCTCAGGGGCAGACTCTGATCCGGGCGGGCTACCGGTGTCTCTGTTTGCTCCTTTCTTTCTTCCATTTCGGGAAAGGCTTCCTTACTGGGTGTGGAAATCTCCTATGCCTTCCTCGCCTATTCTGTCAGCTTTCAAATTCTCTTTCAGGCCGGGCGCGGTGGCTCAAGCCTGTAATCCTAGCTCTCTGGGAGGCCGAGGCGGGCGGACGGATTGCTCGAGGTCATGAGTTCGAAACCAGCCTGAGCAAGAGCCAGACCCGGTCTCTACTGTAAATAGAAAGAAATTAATTGGCCAACTAATATATATAGGAAAATGAGCCAGGCATGGTGGCGCATGCCTGTAGTCCCAGCTACTTGGGAGGCTGAGGCAGAAGGATTGCTTGAGCCCAGGAGTTTGAGGTTGCTGTGAGCTAGGCTAACGCCACGGCACTCACTCTAGCCTAGGCAACAAAGCGAGACTCTGTCTCAAAAAAAAAAAAAAAAATTCTCTTTCAGTTGCCACCCTCACAGATGGATTAGGAAACTCTTTCCGGTGCACTCATTAGTGAAATGACCTCAATGAAGCTGGAATCCAATATCTAATCGCCGATTTTTGGCGAGTCCACACGCCAGGGTGGTTGGGGTCCAATGCAGCCCCGGCCAGGCCTAGGCCCCTTGGACTGGGCCACAGGAGGACACAGAGGAGGGTCCCGGCCCCCACGGTAGCGGTGCGGGCAGTTCCCCAAGGGCTTGGGCGTTTTCCAGAGGTAGGGGATGGAGGGGACTGATTTCTTCAGCGCCCCACAGACCAAGCCACCCCACCCCACCCATGGGACACATCCCGAGAGAGAGATGCCCCATACACTGGCTCCCCTCCCCCATGCGCTGTGCCCCAGCCCTGACCCGGGGGAATAGGCGGCCGCCCACCCACAGGGCGGGGGGCACAGCTGAAAGGGGTTGTGGGGGCGGGCGGCCCCTGGCTGGGGTCAAAGGGCGAGCGCCCGGCGCGTGCGCAGTCCTTGGCGGCAGCGGCGGCGGTGGCGGCGGGGGCGACGCGCTGGGGGTGGGGGGCGGGGAGGTGAAGGAGGCCAGGTGAGGAGAGGAGGGGGGCTGGAAGGGCTCCACCTTGGCGAGTCCAGCCGTGGAGGCGCATCTTGTGTGAGTGTGAGTGAGTGAGTGAGTGAGTGAGTGAGTGTGAGTGTGTGTGTGTGGGTGCGTGTGTGGTGTCTGTGTGTCTGTGTGTCTGTGTGTGTAGAGAGACAGCCCCCCACCCCGGCCCGCCCCTCCCTGCCCGCCCCGCCCCGCCCGTCACCCCCCGTCCCTCGGAGCCCGCCGGACCCGGCCGGCAAACTCAACAGGCCCGGCCCCCGCGGGGCCTGGGGCGGGAGGAGGCGGCGGGGAAGCGCAGAGAGGCTCGGCTTCTTGAGCGGGGCAGGGGCGCCCTCCGCCGTCCACGGCCACACCACCCCGAACGCGCCCGATCTCGTCTGATCTCGGAAGCTAAGCAGGGTCGGGCCTGGGAATACCGGGTGCCGTAGGCTTCTTCTTTTTTTATTTTGGCCTCTTGTTCTGTCCCCTTTCTGGGAGCGCCGCGGAGGCCCGGGCTGGGGGTCACCCCCACCCTCAGCGCCCGCCGCGGTGCCTGGCGCCCCAGCCCGCACCGTGGGGCCTCCTCTTGTCCCGAGCCGCGACACCGCCGCCACGGGGCAGCATGCGTGGCATCTGGACAACTGTCAGGTCTCAGACCAAAAGTCTGCTTTGTGGGAACCGACACGCTGGAGGAAACCTTGAGAGTCTGAGAGGGGAGGGAGTTGCAGAAGAAGGCCAGGATGTCATTTTGAGGGAGTATGTGACCAGAACTCGTCCCGTTGCTTTTGGGGTTCTATGGGCTACACGTAGGAATCTTTGGTGGTGGCACCTGATGTTGGGGGATCCGGAGTCACACCCAGACCTGCTCCACAGGCCTCCTTTTACTTTTCTCTTCGGATTCATTATTTTTAAAAAGTGTCTCTTATCTCTATTAGTGCATTTTCTTTTCTCTCTCTCTTCAAGCAGATGATGGCAGTCCAAGTATTAAGGTGACATGTGTTGCCCGTGCCCCCCTGTGTTCTTATTCATTTACCTCTCATGTGGTTCCAGCGTATTGTGGGGGCACCAAAGTTAAGGTCGGGTACATCGCCCTCTCCCCGCCTCCCCCCTCGGGTCAGAGCTTCAAGTGCGCCCATCCCCCAGTGGGTGCGCACCCACCCCATTCCTAATGGATGTGGATGCCCATTCCCTCCCCCCACCCTCCCGACACCCACCCGATGAAGGCGATTCCTCTGTGTCCACTTAGGTGTCCATCGGTTCGTACCAATTTGCTGGTGAGCGCGCTCACGTGGTGCTCGTGTGTCCATTCTTGGGATACTTGGCTTACTGGAACGGGTTCCAGCTCTGGCCAGGAGAACACGAGTGGTGCCCTCTCACCGCTGCTCCTCACAGCCGAATGGCACTCCGTGGTGTCCACGCGCCACATTTTATTAATGCACTCCTGGATGGATGGGCACTCGGGTCGCTTCCACGTCTTTGCGATTGTGAATTGTGCCCTAACTGTAACCCTAACCCTTACCCAGCCCGTCTCCTCTGCCCCTGCCTGAGGCACTCCTCCCCGGCCAGGCCCGTCACTGTCCTGGGCCCCCGCCTGACCGGCTCCTCCCCGCCCGGCCTGTCACCGTCCTCTGCCCCTGCCTGACATGCTCCTTCCCGCCCGGCCTCTCACCGTCCTCGGCCCCTGCGTGACCGGCTCCTCCGTCGCCTGGGCCTTCCAAGGGCTTGGTGTGGACGCTGGTTCCAGGACGCCCTCCCAGGAACCCGGTAGCAGGGCGGCCGCAGCGTCTCGCGCAACCCAACCGTCCGCCTGCCGCCCTCGCTAAGCGGCCTGCGGGGGACGTGCTCCCGCTGTGCCGCGGGGGCCCAGCCTGGTGTCTTCTCTGAGGCCCCGCAAGGGGAGAGCCGCGGAGGTGGGGACCGCCTCCTCATGGGGACGTACACCCAGCTCTCCAGGTCGGATTCCGGGGCTCTCTGTCCTGCCCGAAGGCCCAGCTGGCCTGCGGGTCCTTAGAGTGGCAAAAACATCCGAAAACTGAGATTGAGGGTCCGGTGGGTGTCTGCACTTTTGTGCTGGGCACCCCAGGGAGGCCCGGGGGCTGGCTGGACAACGCGGTCTGCTGGGCGGGGGGGTTTGGAGGAGCAACCGATGCCCTTTGCACTTTGGGTAGCAAGTGTCTGAGGTGTCTCTGATCCCTGCACCAAGTCGGGGGGGGGGGGCAGGAGGCGGAGGAGGAGGAGGAAGAGGAGGAGGAAGGGGGGGCCCGTGACCTGCAGTCGTGTTCCCGGGGTGGCACGGCATGTGGCTTCTTCCACGGGATGCTTGGCCTGGGCTCCCTGCACCTGGGCCTTTGGAGGACTGGCCCTGTGCTTGCCAACACTTCCTGCAGGGACCCAGAGCTGGGAGGTTGCATCTCTCAGCCCTGGGTCGGGCAGAGTCCCAGCGGGCCATGCCCACAACCTCTCTCAGCACGGGTCCCCCAGAAGGCTCCTTTGGGACCAGGATTCTCTTGCGGGTGACTCTTTAAGGTCTGGCCCCTGGATGGAGGGGCACCAGGACTAGAGGTGCAGGAAGGGGAAGGGGGTGGCCATGCGAGGGGACACTTTCAGGCCAAGTCCCAGCTTCAGCCTGATCCTCCTGGGAGCCCCGGGGTGGACATCACACCTCCTGGTTGTCCCGCTCTGAGACAAGGAGCCGGGCTTCGCATTCCCACAGCAGCCAGTCGTGGGCTGAGGACACCTGGGGCGTTGGGAACTCCCTGGCTTCTCCTTGGTTTAACATCTGGAGCTGCTTGGGAATTGTGCCGCCACACACACCCGAGTGCAGGTGTCTTCTGCACAGACTGCGGGCCTCGCTCTTCCGAACGCCGCTAGCTCGCCACCCACCCACGGGTGAACCTGGTCAGGGTACTTTCTCTCAGGGGCAGACTCTGATCCGGGCGGGCTACCGGTGTCTCTGTTTGCTCCTTTCTTTCTTCCATTTCGGGAAAGGCTTCCTTACTGGGTGTGGAAATCTCCTATGCCTTTCCTCGCCTATTCTGTCAGCTTTCAAATTCTCTTTCAGGCCGGGCGCGGTGGCTCAAGCCTGTAATCCTAGCTCTCTGGGAGGCCGAGGCGGGCGGATTGCTCGAGGTCATGAGTTCGAAACCAGCCTGAGCAAGAGCCAGACCCGGTCTCTACTGTAAATAGAAAGAAATTAATTGGCCAACTAATATATATAGGAAAATGAGCCAGGCATGGTGGCGCATGCCTGTAGTCCCAGCTACTTGGGAGGCTGAGGCAGAAGGATTGCTTGAGCCCAGGAGTTTGAGGTTGCTGTGAGCTAGGCTAACGCCACGGCACTCACTCTAGCCTAGGCAACAAAGCGAGACTCTGTCTCAAAAAAAAAAAAAAAAATTCTCTTTCAGTTGCCACCCTCACAGATGGATTAGGAAACTCTTTCCGGTGCACTCATTAGTGAAATGACCTCAATGAAGCTGGAATCCAATATCTAATCGCCGATTTTTGGCGAGTCCACACGCCAGGGTGGTTGGGGTCCAATGCAGCCCCGGCCAGGCCTAGGCCCCTTGGACTGGGCCACAGGAGGACACAGAGGAGGGTCCCGGCCCCCACGGTAGCGGTGCGGGCAGTTCCCCAAGGGCTTGGGCGTTTTCCAGAGGTAGGAGATGGAGGGGACTGATTTCTTCAGCGCCCCACAGACCAAGCCACCCCACCCCACCCATGGGACACATCCCGAGAGAGAGATGCCCCATACACTGGCTCCCCTCCCCCATGCGCTGTGCCCCAGCCCTGACCCGGGGGAATAGGCGGCCGCCCACCCACAGGGCGGGGGGCACAGCTGAAAGGGGTTGTGGGGGCGGGCGGCCCCTGGCTGGGGTCAAAGGGCGAGCGCCCGGCGCGTGCGCAGTCCTTGGCGGCAGCGGCGGCGGCGGCGGCGGGGGCGACGCGCTGGGGGTGGGGGGCGGGGAGGTGAAGGAGGCCAGGTGAGGAGAGGAGGGGGGCTGGAAGGGCTCCACCTTGGCGAGTCCAGCCGTGGAGGCGCATCTTGTGTGAGTGTGAGTGAGTGAGTGAGTGAGTGAGTGAGTGTGAGTGTGTGTGTGTGGGTGCGTGTGTGGTGTCTGTGTGTCTGTGTGTGTAGAGAGACAGCCCCCCACCCCGGCCCGCCCCTCCCTGCCCGCCCCGCCCCGCCCGTCACCCCCCGTCCCTCGGAGCCCGCCGGACCCGGCCGGCAAACTCAACAGGCCCGGCCCCCGCGGGGCCTGGGGCGGGAGGAGGCGGCGGGGAAGCGCAGAGAGGCTCGGCTTCTTGAGCGGGGCAGGGGCGCCCTCCGCCGTCCACGGCCACACCACCCCGAACGCGCCCGATCTCGTCTGATCTCGGAAGCTAAGCAGGGTCGGGCCTGGGAATACCGGGTGCCGTAGGCTTCTTCTTTTTTTATTTTGGCCTCTTGTTCTGTCCCCTTTCTGGGAGCGCCGCGGAGGCCCGGGCTGGGGGTCACCCCCACCCTCAGCGCCCGCCGCGGTGCCTGGCGCCCCAGCCCGCACCGTGGGGCCTCCTCTTGTCCCGAGCCGCGACACCGCCGCCACGGGGCAGCATGCGTGGCATCTGGACAACTGTCAGGTCTCAGACCAAAAGTCTGCTTTGTGGGAACCGACACGCTGGAGGAAACCTTGAGAGTCTGAGAGGGGAGGGAGTTGCAGAAGAAGGCCAGGATGTCATTTTGAGGGAGTATGTGACCAGAACTCGTCCCGTTGCTTTTGGGGTTCTATGGGCTACACGTAGGAATCTTTGGTGGTGGCACCTGATGTTGGGGGATCCGGAGTCACACCCAGACCTGCTCCACAGGCCTCCTTTTACTTTTCTCTTCGGATTCATTATTTTTAAAAAGTGTCTCTTATCTCTATTAGTGCATTTTCTTTTCTCTCTCTCTTCAAGCAGATGATGGCAGTCCAAGTATTAAGGTGACATGTGTTGCCCGTGCCCCCCTGTGTTCTTATTCATTTACCTCTCATGTGGTTCCAGCGTATTGTGGGGGCACCAAAGTTAAGGTCGGGTACATCGCCCTCTCCCCGCCTCCCCGCTCGGGTCAGAGCTTCAAGTGCGCCCATCCCCCAGTGGGTGCGCACCCACCCCATTCCTAATGGATGTGGATGCCCATTCCCTCCCCCCACCCTCCCGACACCCACCCGATGAAGGCGATTCCTCTGTGTCCACTTAGGTGTCCATCGGTTCGTACCAATTTGCTGGTGAGCGCGCTCACGTGGTGCTCGTGTGTCCATTCTTGGGATACTTGGCTTACTGGAACGGGTTCCAGCTCTGGCCAGGAGAACACGAGTGGTGCCCTCTCACCGCTGCTCCTCACAGCCGAATGGCACTCCGCGCCACATTTTATTAATGCACTCCTGGATGGATGGGCACTCGGGTCGCTTCCACGTCTTTGCGATTGTGAATTGTGCCCTAACTGTAACCCTAACCCTTACCCAGCCCGTCTCCTCTGCCCCTGCCTGAGGCACTCCTCCCCGGCCAGGCCCGTCACTGTCCTGGGCCCCCGCCTGACCGGCTCCTCCCCGCCCGGCCTGTCACCGTCCTCTGCCCCTGCCTGACATGCTCCTTCCCGCCCGGCCTCTCACCGTCCTCGGCCCCTGCGTGACCGGCTCCTCCGTCGCCTGGGCCTTCCAAGGGCTTGGTGTGGACGCTGGTTCCAGGACGCCCTCCCAGGAACCCGGTAGCAGGGCGGCCGCAGCGTCTCGCGCAACCCAACCGTCCGCCTGCCGCCCTCGCTAAGCGGCCTGCGGGGGACGTGCTCCCGCTGTGCCGCGGGGGCCCAGCCTGGTGTCTTCTCTGAGGCCCCGCAAGGGGAGAGCCGCGGAGGTGGGGACCGCCTCCTCATGGGGACGTACACCCAGCTCTCCAGGTCGGATTCCGGGGCTCTCTGTCCTGCCCGAAGGCCCAGCTGGCCTGCGGGTCCTTAGAGTGGCAAAAACATCCGAAAACTGAGATTGAGGGTCCGGTGGGTGTCTGCACTTTTGTGCTGGGCACCCCAGGGAGGCCCGGGGGCTGGCTGGACAACGCGGTCTGCTGGGCGGGGGGGTTTGGAGGAGCAACCGATGCCCTTTGCACTTTGGGTAGCAAGTGTCTGAGGTGTCTCTGATCCCTGCACCAAGTCGGGGGGGGGGGGGCAGGAGGCGGAGGAGGAGGAGGAGGAGGAAGAGGAGGAGGAAGGGGGGGGCCGTGACCTGCAGTCGTGTTCCCGGGGTGGCACGGCATGTGGCTTCTTCCACGGGATGCTTGGCCTGGGCTCCCTGCACCTGGGCCTTTGGAGGACTGGCCCTGTGCTTGCCAACACTTCCTGCAGGGACCCAGAGCTGGGAGGTTGCATCTCTCAGCCCTGGGTCGGGCAGAGTCCCAGCGGGCCATGCCCACAACCTCTCTCAGCACGGGTCCCCCAGAAGGCTCCTTTGGGACCAGGATTCTCTTGCGGGTGACTCTTTAAGGTCTGGCCCCTGGATGGAGGGGCACCAGGACTAGAGGTGCAGGAAGGGGAAGGGGGTGGCCATGCGAGGGGACACTTTCAGGCCAAGTCCCAGCTTCAGCCTGATCCTCCTGGGAGCCCCGGGGTGGACATCACACCTCCTGGTTGTCCCGCTCTGAGACAAGGAGCCGGGCTTCGCATTCCCACAGCAGCCAGTCGTGGGCTGAGGACACCTGGGGCGTTGGGAACTCCCTGGCTTCTCCTTGGTTTAACATCTGGAGCTGCTTGGGAATTGTGCCGCCACACACACCCGAGTGCAGGTGTCTTCTGCACAGACTGCGGGCCTCGCTCTTCCGAACGCCGCTAGCTCGCCACCCACCCACGGGTGAACCTGGTCAGGGTACTTTCTCTCAGGGGCAGACTCTGATCCGGGCGGGCTACCGGTGTCTCTGTTTGCTCCTTTCTTTCTTCCATTTCGGGAAAGGCTTCCTTACTGGGTGTGGAAATCTCCTATGCCTTTCCTCGCCTATTCTGTCAGCTTTCAAATTCTCTTTCAGGCCGGGCGCGGTGGCTCAAGCCTGTAATCCTAGCTCTCTGGGAGGCCGAGGCGGGCGGATTGCTCGAGGTCATGAGTTCGAAACCAGCCTGAGCAAGAGCCAGACCCGGTCTCTACTGTAAATAGAAAGAAATTAATTGGCCAACTAATATATATAGGAAAATGAGCCAGGCATGGTGGCGCATGCCTGTAGTCCCAGCTACTTGGGAGGCTGAGGCAGAAGGATTGCTTGAGCCCAGGAGTTTGAGGTTGCTGTGAGCTAGGCTAACGCCACGGCACTCACTCTAGCCTAGGCAACAAAGCGAGACTCTGTCTCAAAAAAAAAAAAAAAAATTCTCTTTCAGTTGCCACCCTCACAGATGGATTAGGAAACTCTTTCCGGTGCACTCATTAGTGAAATGACCTCAATGAAGCTGGAATCCAATATCTAATCGCCGATTTTTGGCGAGTCCACACGCCAGGGTGGTTGGGGTCCAATGCAGCCCCGGCCAGGCCTAGGCCCCTTGGACTGGGCCACAGGAGGACACAGAGGAGGGTCCCGGCCCCCACGGTAGCGGTGCGGGCAGTTCCCCAAGGGCTTGGGCGTTTTCCAGAGGTAGGGGATGGAGGGGACTGATTTCTTCAGCGCCCCACAGACCAAGCCACCCCACCCCACCCATGGGACACATCCCGAGAGAGAGATGCCCCATACACTGGCTCCCCTCCCCCATGCGCTGTGCCCCAGCCCTGACCCGGGGGAATAGGCGGCCGCCCACCCACAGGGCGGGGGGCACAGCTGAAAGGGGTTGTGGGGGCGGGCGGCCCCTGGCTGGGGTCAAAGGGCGAGCGCCCGGCGCGTGCGCAGTCCTTGGCGGCAGCGGCGGCGGCGGCGGCGGCGGGGGCGACGCGCTGGGGGTGGGGGGCGGGGAGGTGAAGGAGGCCAGGTGAGGAGAGGAGGGGGGCTGGAAGGGCTCCACCTTGGCGAGTCCAGCCGTGGAGGCGCATCTTGTGTGAGTGTGAGTGAGTGAGTGAGTGAGTGAGTGAGTGTGAGTGTGTGTGTGTGGGTGCGTGTGTGGTGTCTGTGTGTCTGTGTGTCTGTGTGTGTAGAGAGACAGCCCCCCACCCCGGCCCGCCCCTCCCTGCCCGCCCCGCCCCGCCCGTCACCCCCCGTCCCTCGGAGCCCGCCGGACCCGGCCGGCAAACTCAACAGGCCCGGCCCCCGCGGGGCCTGGGGCGGGAGGAGGCGGCGGGGAAGCGCAGAGAGGCTCGGCTTCTTGAGCGGGGCAGGGGCGCCCTCCGCCGTCCACGGCCACACCACCCCGAACGCGCCCGATCTCGTCTGATCTCGGAAGCTAAGCAGGGTCGGGCCTGGGAATACCGGGTGCCGTAGGCTTCTTCTTTTTTTATTTTGGCCTCTTGTTCTGTCCCCTTTCTGGGAGCGCCGCGGAGGCCCGGGCTGGGGGTCACCCCCACCCTCAGCGCCCGCCGCGGTGCCTGGCGCCCCAGCCCGCACCGTGGGGCCTCCTCTTGTCCCGAGCCGCGACACCGCCGCCACGGGGCAGCATGCGTGGCATCTGGACAACTGTCAGGTCTCAGACCAAAAGTCTGCTTTGTGGGAACCGACACGCTGGAGGAAACCTTGAGAGTCTGAGAGGGGAGGGAGTTGCAGAAGAAGGCCAGGATGTCATTTTGAGGGAGTATGTGACCAGAACTCGTCCCGTTGCTTTTGGGGTTCTATGGGCTACACGTAGGAATCTTTGGTGGTGGCACCTGATGTTGGGGGATCCGGAGTCACACCCAGACCTGCTCCACAGGCCTCCTTTTACTTTTCTCTTCGGATTCATTATTTTTAAAAAGTGTCTCTTATCTCTATTAGTGCATTTTCTTTTCTCTCTCTCTTCAAGCAGATGATGGCAGTCCAAGTATTAAGGTGACATGTGTTGCCCGTGCCCCCCTGTGTTCTTATTCATTTACCTCTCATGTGGTTCCAGCGTATTGTGGGGGCACCAAAGTTAAGGTCGGGTACATCGCCCTCTCCCCGCCTCCCCCCTCGGGTCAGAGCTTCAAGTGCGCCCATCCCCCAGTGGGTGCGCACCCACCCCATTCCTAATGGATGTGGATGCCCATTCCCTCCCCCCACCCTCCCGACACCCACCCGATGAAGGCGATTCCTCTGTGTCCACTTAGGTGTCCATCGGTTCGTACCAATTTGCTGGTGAGCGCGCTCACGTGGTGCTCGTGTGTCCATTCTTGGGATACTTGGCTTACTGGAACGGGTTCCAGCTCTGGCCAGGAGAACACGAGTGGTGCCCTCTCACCGCTGCTCCTCACAGCCGAATGGCACTCCGTGGTGTCCACGCGCCACATTTTATTAATGCACTCCTGGATGGATGGGCACTCGGGTCGCTTCCACGTCTTTGCGATTGTGAATTGTGCCCTAACTGTAACCCTAACCCTTACCCAGCCCGTCTCCTCTGCCCCTGCCTGAGGCACTCCTCCCCGGCCAGGCCCGTCACTGTCCTGGGCCCCCGCCTGACCGGCTCCTCCCCGCCCGGCCTGTCACCGTCCTCTGCCCCTGCCTGACATGCTCCTTCCCGCCCGGCCTCTCACCGTCCTCGGCCCCTGCGTGACCGGCTCCTCCGTCGCCTGGGCCTTCCAAGGGCTTGGTGTGGACGCTGGTTCCAGGACGCCCTCCCAGGAACCCGGTAGCAGGGCGGCCGCAGCGTCTCGCGCAACCTAACCGTCCGCCTGCCGCCCTCGCTAAGCGGCCTGCGGGGGACGTGCTCCCGCTGTGCCGCGGGGGCCCAGCCTGGTGTCTTCTCTGAGGCCCCGCAAGGGGAGAGCCGCGGAGGTGGGGACCGCCTCCTCATGGGGACGTACACCCAGCTCTCCAGGTCGGATTCCGGGGCTCTCTGTCCTGCCCGAAGGCCCAGCTGGCCTGCGGGTCCTTAGAGTGGCAAAAACATCCGAAAACTGAGATTGAGGGTCCGGTGGGTGTCTGCACTTTTGTGCTGGGCACCCCAGGGAGGCCCGGGGGCTGGCTGGACAACGCGGTCTGCTGGGCGGGGGGGTTTGGAGGAGCAACCGATGCCCTTTGCACTTTGGGTAGCAAGTGTCTGAGGTGTCTCTGATCCCTGCACCAAGTCGGGGGGGGGGCAGGAGGCGGAGGAGGAGGAGGAGGAGGAGGAGGAGGAAGAGGAGGAGGAAGGGGGGGGCCGTGACCTGCAGTCGTGTTCCCGGGGTGGCACGGCATGTGGCTTCTTCCACGGGATGCTTGGCCTGGGCTCCCTGCACCTGGGCCTTTGGAGGACTGGCCCTGTGCTTGCCAACACTTCCTGCAGGGACCCAGAGCTGGGAGGTTGCATCTCTCAGCCCTGGGTCGGGCAGAGTCCCAGCGGGCCATGCCCACAACCTCTCTCAGCACGGGTCCCCCAGAAGGCTCCTTTGGGACCAGGATTCTCTTGCGGGTGACTCTTTAAGGTCTGGCCCCTGGATGGAGGGGCACCAGGACTAGAGGTGCAGGAAGGGGAAGGGGGTGGCCATGCGAGGGGACACTTTCAGGCCAAGTCCCAGCTTCAGCCTGATCCTCCTGGGAGCCCCGGGGTGGACATCACACCTCCTGGTTGTCCCGCTCTGAGACAAGGAGCCGGGCTTCGCATTCCCACAGCAGCCAGTCGTGGGCTGAGGACACCTGGGGCGTTGGGAACTCCCTGGCTTCTCCTTGGTTTAACATCTGGAGCTGCTTGGGAATTCTGCCGCCACACACACCCGAGTGCAGGTGTCTTCTGCACAGACTGCGGGCCTCGCTCTTCCGAACGCCGCTAGCTCGCCACCCACCCACGGGTGAACCTGGTCAGGGTACTTTCTCTCAGGGGCAGACTCTGATCCGGGCGGGCTACCGGTGTCTCTGTTTGCTCCTTTCTTTCTTCCATTTCGGGAAAGGCTTCCTTACTGGGTGTGGAAATCTCCTATGCCTTTCCTCGCCTATTCTGTCAGCTTTCAAATTCTCTTTCAGGCCGGGCGCGGTGGCTCAAGCCTGTAATCCTAGCTCTCTGGGAGGCCGAGGCGGGCGGATTGCTCGAGGTCATGAGTTCGAAACCAGCCTGAGCAAGAGCCAGACCCGGTCTCTACTGTAAATAGAAAGAAATTAATTGGCCAACTAATATATATAGGAAAATGAGCCAGGCATGGTGGCGCATGCCTGTAGTCCCAGCTACTTGGGAGGCTGAGGCAGAAGGATTGCTTGAGCCCAGGAGTTTGAGGTTGCTGTGAGCTAGGCTAACGCCACGGCACTCACTCTAGCCTAGGCAACAAAGCGAGACTCTGTCTCAAAAAAAAAAAAAAAAATTCTCTTTCAGTTGCCACCCTCACAGATGGATTAGGAAACTCTTTCCGGTGCACTCATTAGTGAAATGACCTCAATGAAGCTGGAATCCAATATCTAATCGCCGATTTTTGGCGAGTCCACACGCCAGGGTGGTTGGGGTCCAATGCAGCCCCGGCCAGGCCTAGGCCCCTTGGACTGGGCCACAGGAGGACACAGAGGAGGGTCCCGGCCCCCACGGTAGCGGTGCGGGCAGTTCCCCAAGGGCTTGGGCGTTTTCCAGAGGTAGGAGATGGAGGGGACTGATTTCTTCAGCGCCCCACAGACCAAGCCACCCCACCCCACCCATGGGACACATCCCGAGAGAGAGATGCCCCATACACTGGCTCCCCTCCCCCATGCGCTGTGCCCCAGCCCTGACCCGGGGGAATAGGCGGCCGCCCACCCACAGGGCGGGGGGCACAGCTGAAAGGGGTTGTGGGGGCGGGCGGCCCCTGGCTGGGGTCAAAGGGCGAGCGCCTGGCGCGTGCGCAGTCCTTGGCGGCAGCGGCGGCGGCGGCGGCGGCGGCGGGGGCGACGCGCTGGGGGTGGGGGGCGGGGAGGTGAAGGAGGCCAGGTGAGGAGAGGAGGGGGGCTGGAAGGGCTCCACCTTGGCGAGTCCAGCCGTGGAGGCGCATCTTGTGTGAGTGTGAGTGAGTGAGTGAGTGAGTGAGTGTGAGTGTGTGTGTGTGGGTGCGTGTGTGGTGTCTGTGTGTCTGTGTGTGTAGAGAGACAGCCCCCCACCCCGGCCCGCCCCTCCCTGCCCGCCCCGCCCCGCCCGTCACCCCCCGTCCCTCGGAGCCCGCCGGACCCGGCCGGCAAACTCAACAGGCCCGGCCCCCGCGGGGCCTGGGGCGGGAGGAGGCGGCGGGGAAGCGCAGAGAGGCTCGGCTTCTTGAGCGGGGCAGGGGCGCCCTCCGCCGTCCACGGCCACACCACCCCGAACGCGCCCGATCTCGTCTGATCTCGGAAGCTAAGCAGGGTCGGGCCTGGGAATACCGGGTGCCGTAGGCTTCTTCTTTTTTTATTTTGGCCTCTTGTTCTGTCCCCTTTCTGGGAGCGCCGCGGAGGCCCGGGCTGGGGGTCACCCCCACCCTCAGCGCCCGCCGCGGTGCCTGGCGCCCCAGCCCGCACCGTGGGGCCTCCTCTTGTCCCGAGCCGCGACACCGCCGCCACGGGGCAGCATGCGTGGCATCTGGACAACTGTCAGGTCTCAGACCAAAAGTCTGCTTTGTGGGAACCGACACGCTGGAGGAAACCTTGAGAGTCTGAGAGGGGAGGGAGTTGCAGAAGAAGGCCAGGATGTCATTTTGAGGGAGTATGTGACCAGAACTCGTCCCGTTGCTTTTGGGGTTCTATGGGCTACACGTAGGAATCTTTGGTGGTGGCACCTGATGTTGGGGGATCCGGAGTCACACCCAGACCTGCTCCACAGGCCTCCTTTTACTTTTCTCTTCGGATTCATTATTTTTAAAAAGTGTCTCTTATCTCTATTAGTGCATTTTCTTTTCTCTCTCTCTTCAAGCAGATGATGGCAGTCCAAGTATTAAGGTGACATGTGTTGCCCGTGCCCCCCTGTGTTCTTATTCATTTACCTCTCATGTGGTTCCAGCGTATTGTGGGGGCACCAAAGTTAAGGTCGGGTACATCGCCCTCTCCCCGCCTCCCCGCTCGGGTCAGAGCTTCAAGTGCGCCCATCCCCCAGTGGGTGCGCACCCACCCCATTCCTAATGGATGTGGATGCCCATTCCCTCCCCCCACCCTCCCGACACCCACCCGATGAAGGCGATTCCTCTGTGTCCACTTAGGTGTCCATCGGTTCGTACCAATTTGCTGGTGAGCGCGCTCACGTGGTGCTCGTGTGTCCATTCTTGGGATACTTGGCTTACTGGAACGGGTTCCAGCTCTGGCCAGGAGAACACGAGTGGTGCCCTCTCACCGCTGCTCCTCACAGCCGAATGGCACTCCGCGCCACATTTTATTAATGCACTCCTGGATGGATGGGCACTCGGGTCGCTTCCACGTCTTTGCGATTGTGAATTGTGCCCTAACTGTAACCCTAACCCTTACCCAGCCCGTCTCCTCTGCCCCTGCCTGAGGCACTCCTCCCCGGCCAGGCCCGTCACTGTCCTGGGCCCCCGCCTGACCGGCTCCTCCCCGCCCGGCCTGTCACCGTCCTCTGCCCCTGCCTGACATGCTCCTTCCCGCCCGGCCTCTCACCGTCCTCGGCCCCTGCGTGACCGGCTCCTCCGTCGCCTGGGCCTTCCAAGGGCTTGGTGTGGACGCTGGTTCCAGGACGCCCTCCCAGGAACCCGGTAGCAGGGCGGCCGCAGCGTCTCGCGCAACCCAACCGTCCGCCTGCCGCCCTCGCTAAGCGGCCTGCGGGGGACGTGCTCCCGCTGTGCCGCGGGGGCCCAGCCTGGTGTCTTCTCTGAGGCCCCGCAAGGGGAGAGCCGCGGAGGTGGGGACCGCCTCCTCATGGGGACGTACACCCAGCTCTCCAGGTCGGATTCCGGGGCTCTCTGTCCTGCCCGAAGGCCCAGCTGGCCTGCGGGTCCTTAGAGTGGCAAAAACATCCGAAAACTGAGATTGAGGGTCCGGTGGGTGTCTGCACTTTTGTGCTGGGCACCCCAGGGAGGCCCGGGGGCTGGCTGGACAACGCGGTCTGCTGGGCGGGGGGGTTTGGAGGAGCAACCGATGCCCTTTGCACTTTGGGTAGCAAGTGTCTGAGGTGTCTCTGATCCCTGCACCAAGTCGGGGGGGGGGCAGGAGGCGGAGGAGGAGGAGGAGGAGGAGGAGGAGGAAGAGGAGGAGGAAGGGGGGGGCCGTGACCTGCAGTCGTGTTCCCGGGGTGGCACGGCATGTGGCTTCTTCCACGGGATGCTTGGCCTGGGCTCCCTGCACCTGGGCCTTTGGAGGACTGGCCCTGTGCTTGCCAACACTTCCTGCAGGGACCCAGAGCTGGGAGGTTGCATCTCTCAGCCCTGGGTCGGGCAGAGTCCCAGCGGGCCATGCCCACAACCTCTCTCAGCACGGGTCCCCCAGAAGGCTCCTTTGGGACCAGGATTCTCTTGCGGGTGACTCTTTAAGGTCTGGCCCCTGGATGGAGGGGCACCAGGACTAGAGGTGCAGGAAGGGGAAGGGGGTGGCCATGCGAGGGGACACTTTCAGGCCAAGTCCCAGCTTCAGCCTGATCCTCCTGGGAGCCCCGGGGTGGACATCACACCTCCTGGTTGTCCCGCTCTGAGACAAGGAGCCGGGCTTCGCATTCCCACAGCAGCCAGTCGTGGGCTGAGGACACCTGGGGCGTTGGGAACTCCCTGGCTTCTCCTTGGTTTAACATCTGGAGCTGCTTGGGAATTCTGCCGCCACACACACCCGAGTGCAGGTGTCTTCTGCACAGACTGCGGGCCTCGCTCTTCCGAACGCCGCTAGCTCGCCACCCACCCACGGGTGAACCTGGTCAGGGTACTTTCTCTCAGGGGCAGACTCTGATCCGGGCGGGCTACCGGTGTCTCTGTTTGCTCCTTTCTTTCTTCCATTTCGGGAAAGGCTTCCTTACTGGGTGTGGAAATCTCCTATGCCTTTCCTCGCCTATTCTGTCAGCTTTCAAATTCTCTTTCAGGCCGGGCGCGGTGGCTCAAGCCTGTAATCCTAGCTCTCTGGGAGGCCGAGGCGGGCGGATTGCTCGAGGTCATGAGTTCGAAACCAGCCTGAGCAAGAGCCAGACCCGGTCTCTACTGTAAATAGAAAGAAATTAATTGGCCAACTAATATATATAGGAAAATGAGCCAGGCATGGTGGCGCATGCCTGTAGTCCCAGCTACTTGGGAGGCTGAGGCAGAAGGATTGCTTGAGCCCAGGAGTTTGAGGTTGCTGTGAGCTAGGCTAACGCCACGGCACTCACTCTAGCCTAGGCAACAAAGCGAGACTCTGTCTCAAAAAAAAAAAAAAAAATTCTCTTTCAGTTGCCACCCTCACAGATGGATTAGGAAACTCTTTCCGGTGCACTCATTAGTGAAATGACCTCAATGAAGCTGGAATCCAATATCTAATCGCCGATTTTTGGCGAGTCCACACGCCAGGGTGGTTGGGGTCCAATGCAGCCCCGGCCAGGCCTAGGCCCCTTGGACTGGGCCACAGGAGGACACAGAGGAGGGTCCCGGCCCCCACGGTAGCGGTGCGGGCAGTTCCCCAAGGGCTTGGGCGTTTTCCAGAGGTAGGAGATGGAGGGGACTGATTTCTTCAGCGCCCCACAGACCAAGCCACCCCACCCCACCCATGGGACACATCCCGAGAGAGAGATGCCCCATACACTGGCTCCCCTCCCCCATGCGCTGTGCCCCAGCCCTGACCCGGGGGAATAGGCGGCCGCCCACCCACAGGGCGGGGGGCACAGCTGAAAGGGGTTGTGGGGGCGGGCGGCCCCTGGCTGGGGTCAAAGGGCGAGCGCCTGGCGCGTGCGCAGTCCTTGGCGGCAGCGGCGGCGGCGGCGGCGGCGGCGGGGGCGACGCGCTGGGGGTGGGGGGCGGGGAGGTGAAGGAGGCCAGGTGAGGAGAGGAGGGGGGCTGGAAGGGCTCCACCTTGGCGAGTCCAGCCGTGGAGGCGCATCTTGTGTGAGTGTGAGTGAGTGAGTGAGTGAGTGAGTGTGAGTGTGTGTGTGTGGGTGCGTGTGTGGTGTCTGTGTGTCTGTGTGTGTAGAGAGACAGCCCCCCACCCCGGCCCGCCCCTCCCTGCCCGCCCCGCCCCGCCCGTCACCCCCCGTCCCTCGGAGCCCGCCGGACCCGGCCGGCAAACTCAACAGGCCCGGCCCCCGCGGGGCCTGGGGCGGGAGGAGGCGGCGGGGAAGCGCAGAGAGGCTCGGCTTCTTGAGCGGGGCAGGGGCGCCCTCCGCCGTCCACGGCCACACCACCCCGAACGCGCCCGATCTCGTCTGATCTCGGAAGCTAAGCAGGGTCGGGCCTGGGAATACCGGGTGCCGTAGGCTTCTTCTTTTTTTATTTTGGCCTCTTGTTCTGTCCCCTTTCTGGGAGCGCCGCGGAGGCCCGGGCTGGGGGTCACCCCCACCCTCAGCGCCCGCCGCGGTGCCTGGCGCCCCAGCCCGCACCGTGGGGCCTCCTCTTGTCCCGAGCCGCGACACCGCCGCCACGGGGCAGCATGCGTGGCATCTGGACAACTGTCAGGTCTCAGACCAAAAGTCTGCTTTGTGGGAACCGACACGCTGGAGGAAACCTTGAGAGTCTGAGAGGGGAGGGAGTTGCAGAAGAAGGCCAGGATGTCATTTTGAGGGAGTATGTGACCAGAACTCGTCCCGTTGCTTTTGGGGTTCTATGGGCTACACGTAGGAATCTTTGGTGGTGGCACCTGATGTTGGGGGATCCGGAGTCACACCCAGACCTGCTCCACAGGCCTCCTTTTACTTTTCTCTTCGGATTCATTATTTTTAAAAAGTGTCTCTTATCTCTATTAGTGCATTTTCTTTTCTCTCTCTCTTCAAGCAGATGATGGCAGTCCAAGTATTAAGGTGACATGTGTTGCCCGTGCCCCCCTGTGTTCTTATTCATTTACCTCTCATGTGGTTCCAGCGTATTGTGGGGGCACCAAAGTTAAGGTCGGGTACATCGCCCTCTCCCCGCCTCCCCGCTCGGGTCAGAGCTTCAAGTGCGCCCATCCCCCAGTGGGTGCGCACCCACCCCATTCCTAATGGATGTGGATGCCCATTCCCTCCCCCCACCCTCCCGACACCCACCCGATGAAGGCGATTCCTCTGTGTCCACTTAGGTGTCCATCGGTTCGTACCAATTTGCTGGTGAGCGCGCTCACGTGGTGCTCGTGTGTCCATTCTTGGGATACTTGGCTTACTGGAACGGGTTCCAGCTCTGGCCAGGAGAACACGAGTGGTGCCCTCTCACCGCTGCTCCTCACAGCCGAATGGCACTCCGCGCCACATTTTATTAATGCACTCCTGGATGGATGGGCACTCGGGTCGCTTCCACGTCTTTGCGATTGTGAATTGTGCCCTAACTGTAACCCTAACCCTTACCCAGCCCGTCTCCTCTGCCCCTGCCTGAGGCACTCCTCCCCGGCCAGGCCCGTCACTGTCCTGGGCCCCCGCCTGACCGGCTCCTCCCCGCCCGGCCTGTCACCGTCCTCTGCCCCTGCCTGACATGCTCCTTCCCGCCCGGCCTCTCACCGTCCTCGGCCCCTGCGTGACCGGCTCCTCCGTCGCCTGGGCCTTCCAAGGGCTTGGTGTGGACGCTGGTTCCAGGACGCCCTCCCAGGAACCCGGTAGCAGGGCGGCCGCAGCGTCTCGCGCAACCCAACCGTCCGCCTGCCGCCCTCGCTAAGCGGCCTGCGGGGGACGTGCTCCCGCTGTGCCGCGGGGGCCCAGCCTGGTGTCTTCTCTGAGGCCCCGCAAGGGGAGAGCCGCGGAGGTGGGGACCGCCTCCTCATGGGGACGTACACCCAGCTCTCCAGGTCGGATTCCGGGGCTCTCTGTCCTGCCCGAAGGCCCAGCTGGCCTGCGGGTCCTTAGAGTGGCAAAAACATCCGAAAACTGAGATTGAGGGTCCGGTGGGTGTCTGCACTTTTGTGCTGGGCACCCCAGGGAGGCCCGGGGGCTGGCTGGACAACGCGGTCTGCTGTGCGGGGGGGTTTGGAGGAGCAACCGATGCCCTTTGCACTTTGGGTAGCAAGTGTCTGAGGTGTCTCTGATCCCTGCACCAAGTCGGGGGGGGGGGGGGGCAGGAGGCGGAGGAGGAGGAGGAGGAGGAAGAGGAGGAGGAAGGGGGGGGCCGTGACCTGCAGTCGTGTTCCCGGGGTGGCACGGCATGTGGCTTCTTCCACGGGATGCTTGGCCTGGGCTCCCTGCACCTGGGCCTTTGGAGGACTGGCCCTGTGCTTGCCAACACTTCCTGCAGGGACCCAGAGCTGGGAGGTTGCATCTCTCAGCCCTGGGTCGGGCAGAGTCCCAGCGGGCCATGCCCACAACCTCTCTCAGCACGGGTCCCCCAGAAGGCTCCTTTGGGACCAGGATTCTCTTGCGGGTGACTCTTTAAGGTCTGGCCCCTGGATGGAGGGGCACCAGGACTAGAGGTGCAGGAAGGGGAAGGGGGTGGCCATGCGAGGGGACACTTTCAGGCCAAGTCCCAGCTTCAGCCTGATCCTCCTGGGAGCCCCGGGGTGGACATCACACCTCCTGGTTGTCCCGCTCTGAGACAAGGAGCCGGGCTTCGCATTCCCACAGCAGCCAGTCGTGGGCTGAGGACACCTGGGGCGTTGGGAACTCCCTGGCTTCTCCTTGGTTTAACATCTGGAGCTGCTTGGGAATTGTGCCGCCACACACACCCGAGTGCAGGTGTCTTCTGCACAGACTGCGGGCCTCGCTCTTCCGAACGCCGCTAGCTCGCCACCCACCCACGGGTGAACCTGGTCAGGGTACTTTCTCTCAGGGGCAGACTCTGATCCGGGCGGGCTACCGGTGTCTCTGTTTGCTCCTTTCTTTCTTCCATTTCGGGAAAGGCTTCCTTACTGGGTGTGGAAATCTCCTATGCCTTTCCTCGCCTATTCTGTCAGCTTTCAAATTCTCTTTCAGGCCGGGCGCGGTGGCTCAAGCCTGTAATCCTAGCTCTCTGGGAGGCCGAGGCGGGCGGATTGCTCGAGGTCATGAGTTCGAAACCAGCCTGAGCAAGAGCCAGACCCGGTCTCTACTGTAAATAGAAAGAAATTAATTGGCCAACTAATATATATAGGAAAATGAGCCAGGCATGGTGGCGCATGCCTGTAGTCCCAGCTACTTGGGAGGCTGAGGCAGAAGGATTGCTTGAGCCCAGGAGTTTGAGGTTGCTGTGAGCTAGGCTAACGCCACGGCACTCACTCTAGCCTAGGCAACAAAGCGAGACTCTGTCTCAAAAAAAAAAAAAAAAATTCTCTTTCAGTTGCCACCCTCACAGATGGATTAGGAAACTCTTTCCGGTGCACTCATTAGTGAAATGACCTCAATGAAGCTGGAATCCAATATCTAATCGCCGATTTTTGGCGAGTCCACACGCCAGGGTGGTTGGGGTCCAATGCAGCCCCGGCCAGGCCTAGGCCCCTTGGACTGGGCCACAGGAGGACACAGAGGAGGGTCCCGGCCCCCACGGTAGCGGTGCGGGCAGTTCCCCAAGGGCTTGGGCGTTTTCCAGAGGTAGGGGATGGAGGGGACTGATTTCTTCAGCGCCCCACAGACCAAGCCACCCCACCCCACCCATGGGACACATCCCGAGAGAGAGATGCCCCATACACTGGCTCCCCTCCCCCATGCGCTGTGCCCCAGCCCTGACCCGGGGGAATAGGCGGCCGCCCACCCACAGGGCGGGGGGCACAGCTGAAAGGGGTTGTGGGGGCGGGCGGCCCCTGGCTGGGGTCAAAGGGCGAGCGCCCGGCGCGTGCGCAGTCCTTGGCGGCAGCGGCGGCGGCGGCGGCGGGGGCGACGCGCTGGGGGTGGGGGGCGGGGAGGTGAAGGAGGCCAGGTGAGGAGAGGAGGGGGGCTGGAAGGGCTCCACCTTGGCGAGTCCAGCCGTGGAGGCGCATCTTGTGTGAGTGTGAGTGAGTGAGTGAGTGAGTGAGTGAGTGTGAGTGTGTGTGTGTGGGTGCGTGTGTGGTGTCTGTGTGTCTGTGTGTCTGTGTGTGTAGAGAGACAGCCCCCCACCCCGGCCCGCCCCTCCCTGCCCGCCCCGCCCCGCCCGTCACCCCCCGTCCCTCGGAGCCCGCCGGACCCGGCCGGCAAACTCAACAGGCCCGGCCCCCGCGGGGCCTGGGGCGGGAGGAGGCGGCGGGGAAGCGCAGAGAGGCTCGGCTTCTTGAGCGGGGCAGGGGCGCCCTCCGCCGTCCACGGCCACACCACCCCGAACGCGCCCGATCTCGTCTGATCTCGGAAGCTAAGCAGGGTCGGGCCTGGGAATACCGGGTGCCGTAGGCTTCTTCTTTTTTTATTTTGGCCTCTTGTTCTGTCCCCTTTCTGGGAGCGCCGCGGAGGCCCGGGCTGGGGGTCACCCCCACCCTCAGCGCCCGCCGCGGTGCCTGGCGCCCCAGCCCGCACCGTGGGGCCTCCTCTTGTCCCGAGCCGCGACACCGCCGCCACGGGGCAGCATGCGTGGCATCTGGACAACTGTCAGGTCTCAGACCAAAAGTCTGCTTTGTGGGAACCGACACGCTGGAGGAAACCTTGAGAGTCTGAGAGGGGAGGGAGTTGCAGAAGAAGGCCAGGATGTCATTTTGAGGGAGTATGTGACCAGAACTCGTCCCGTTGCTTTTGGGGTTCTATGGGCTACACGTAGGAATCTTTGGTGGTGGCACCTGATGTTGGGGGATCCGGAGTCACACCCAGACCTGCTCCACAGGCCTCCTTTTACTTTTCTCTTCGGATTCATTATTTTTAAAAAGTGTCTCTTATCTCTATTAGTGCATTTTCTTTTCTCTCTCTCTTCAAGCAGATGATGGCAGTCCAAGTATTAAGGTGACATGTGTTGCCCGTGCCCCCCTGTGTTCTTATTCATTTACCTCTCATGTGGTTCCAGCGTATTGTGGGGGCACCAAAGTTAAGGTCGGGTACATCGCCCTCTCCCCGCCTCCCCCCTCGGGTCAGAGCTTCAAGTGCGCCCATCCCCCAGTGGGTGCGCACCCACCCCATTCCTAATGGATGTGGATGCCCATTCCCTCCCCCCACCCTCCCGACACCCACCCGATGAAGGCGATTCCTCTGTGTCCACTTAGGTGTCCATCGGTTCGTACCAATTTGCTGGTGAGCGCGCTCACGTGGTGCTCGTGTGTCCATTCTTGGGATACTTGGCTTACTGGAACGGGTTCCAGCTCTGGCCAGGAGAACACGAGTGGTGCCCTCTCACCGCTGCTCCTCACAGCCGAATGGCACTCCGTGGTGTCCACGCGCCACATTTTATTAATGCACTCCTGGATGGATGGGCACTCGGGTCGCTTCCACGTCTTTGCGATTGTGAATTGTGCCCTAACTGTAACCCTAACCCTTACCCAGCCCGTCTCCTCTGCCCCTGCCTGAGGCACTCCTCCCCGGCCAGGCCCGTCACTGTCCTGGGCCCCCGCCTGACCGGCTCCTCCCCGCCCGGCCTGTCACCGTCCTCTGCCCCTGCCTGACATGCTCCTTCCCGCCCGGCCTCTCACCGTCCTCGGCCCCTGCGTGACCGGCTCCTCCGTCGCCTGGGCCTTCCAAGGGCTTGGTGTGGACGCTGGTTCCAGGACGCCCTCCCAGGAACCCGGTAGCAGGGCGGCCGCAGCGTCTCGCGCAACCCAACCGTCCGCCTGCCGCCCTCGCTAAGCGGCCTGCGGGGGACGTGCTCCCGCTGTGCCGCGGGGGCCCAGCCTGGTGTCTTCTCTGAGGCCCCGCAAGGGGAGAGCCGCGGAGGTGGGGACCGCCTCCTCATGGGGACGTACACCCAGCTCTCCAGGTCGGATTCCGGGGCTCTCTGTCCTGCCCGAAGGCCCAGCTGGCCTGCGGGTCCTTAGAGTGGCAAAAACATCCGAAAACTGAGATTGAGGGTCCGGTGGGTGTCTGCACTTTTGTGCTGGGCACCCCAGGGAGGCCCGGGGGCTGGCTGGACAACGCGGTCTGCTGGGCGGGGGGGTTTGGAGGAGCAACCGATGCCCTTTGCACTTTGGGTAGCAAGTGTCTGAGGTGTCTCTGATCCCTGCACCAAGTCGGGGGGGGGGGCAGGAGGCGGAGGAGGAGGAGGAAGAGGAGGAGGAAGGGGGGGCCCGTGACCTGCAGTCGTGTTCCCGGGGTGGCACGGCATGTGGCTTCTTCCACGGGATGCTTGGCCTGGGCTCCCTGCACCTGGGCCTTTGGAGGACTGGCCCTGTGCTTGCCAACACTTCCTGCAGGGACCCAGAGCTGGGAGGTTGCATCTCTCAGCCCTGGGTCGGGCAGAGTCCCAGCGGGCCATGCCCACAACCTCTCTCAGCACGGGTCCCCCAGAAGGCTCCTTTGGGACCAGGATTCTCTTGCGGGTGACTCTTTAAGGTCTGGCCCCTGGATGGAGGGGCACCAGGACTAGAGGTGCAGGAAGGGGAAGGGGGTGGCCATGCGAGGGGACACTTTCAGGCCAAGTCCCAGCTTCAGCCTGATCCTCCTGGGAGCCCCGGGGTGGACATCACACCTCCTGGTTGTCCCGCTCTGAGACAAGGAGCCGGGCTTCGCATTCCCACAGCAGCCAGTCGTGGGCTGAGGACACCTGGGGCGTTGGGAACTCCCTGGCTTCTCCTTGGTTTAACATCTGGAGCTGCTTGGGAATTGTGCCGCCACACACACCCGAGTGCAGGTGTCTTCTGCACAGACTGCGGGCCTCGCTCTTCCGAACGCCGCTAGCTCGCCACCCACCCACGGGTGAACCTGGTCAGGGTACTTTCTCTCAGGGGCAGACTCTGATCCGGGCGGGCTACCGGTGTCTCTGTTTGCTCCTTTCTTTCTTCCATTTCGGGAAAGGCTTCCTTACTGGGTGTGGAAATCTCCTATGCCTTTCCTCGCCTATTCTGTCAGCTTTCAAATTCTCTTTCAGGCCGGGCGCGGTGGCTCAAGCCTGTAATCCTAGCTCTCTGGGAGGCCGAGGCGGGCGGATTGCTCGAGGTCATGAGTTCGAAACCAGCCTGAGCAAGAGCCAGACCCGGTCTCTACTGTAAATAGAAAGAAATTAATTGGCCAACTAATATATATAGGAAAATGAGCCAGGCATGGTGGCGCATGCCTGTAGTCCCAGCTACTTGGGAGGCTGAGGCAGAAGGATTGCTTGAGCCCAGGAGTTTGAGGTTGCTGTGAGCTAGGCTAACGCCACGGCACTCACTCTAGCCTAGGCAACAAAGCGAGACTCTGTCTCAAAAAAAAAAAAAAAAATTCTCTTTCAGTTGCCACCCTCACAGATGGATTAGGAAACTCTTTCCGGTGCACTCATTAGTGAAATGACCTCAATGAAGCTGGAATCCAATATCTAATCGCCGATTTTTGGCGAGTCCACACGCCAGGGTGGTTGGGGTCCAATGCAGCCCCGGCCAGGCCTAGGCCCCTTGGACTGGGCCACAGGAGGACACAGAGGAGGGTCCCGGCCCCCACGGTAGCGGTGCGGGCAGTTCCCCAAGGGCTTGGGCGTTTTCCAGAGGTAGGAGATGGAGGGGACTGATTTCTTCAGCGCCCCACAGACCAAGCCACCCCACCCCACCCATGGGACACATCCCGAGAGAGAGATGCCCCATACACTGGCTCCCCTCCCCCATGCGCTGTGCCCCAGCCCTGACCCGGGGGAATAGGCGGCCGCCCACCCACAGGGCGGGGGGCACAGCTGAAAGGGGTTGTGGGGGCGGGCGGCCCCTGGCTGGGGTCAAAGGGCGAGCGCCCGGCGCGTGCGCAGTCCTTGGCGGCAGCGGCGGCGGCGGCGGCGGGGGCGACGCGCTGGGGGTGGGGGGCGGGGAGGTGAAGGAGGCCAGGTGAGGAGAGGAGGGGGGCTGGAAGGGCTCCACCTTGGCGAGTCCAGCCGTGGAGGCGCATCTTGTGTGAGTGTGAGTGAGTGAGTGAGTGAGTGAGTGAGTGTGAGTGTGTGTGTGTGGGTGCGTGTGTGGTGTCTGTGTGTCTGTGTGTGTAGAGAGACAGCCCCCCACCCCGGCCCGCCCCTCCCTGCCCGCCCCGCCCCGCCCGTCACCCCCCGTCCCTCGGAGCCCGCCGGACCCGGCCGGCAAACTCAACAGGCCCGGCCCCCGCGGGGCCTGGGGCGGGAGGAGGCGGCGGGGAAGCGCAGAGAGGCTCGGCTTCTTGAGCGGGGCAGGGGCGCCCTCCGCCGTCCACGGCCACACCACCCCGAACGCGCCCGATCTCGTCTGATCTCGGAAGCTAAGCAGGGTCGGGCCTGGGAATACCGGGTGCCGTAGGCTTCTTCTTTTTTTATTTTGGCCTCTTGTTCTGTCCCCTTTCTGGGAGCGCCGCGGAGGCCCGGGCTGGGGGTCACCCCCACCCTCAGCGCCCGCCGCGGTGCCTGGCGCCCCAGCCCGCACCGTGGGGCCTCCTCTTGTCCCGAGCCGCGACACCGCCGCCACGGGGCAGCATGCGTGGCATCTGGACAACTGTCAGGTCTCAGACCAAAAGTCTGCTTTGTGGGAACCGACACGCTGGAGGAAACCTTGAGAGTCTGAGAGGGGAGGGAGTTGCAGAAGAAGGCCAGGATGTCATTTTGAGGGAGTATGTGACCAGAACTCGTCCCGTTGCTTTTGGGGTTCTATGGGCTACACGTAGGAATCTTTGGTGGTGGCACCTGATGTTGGGGGATCCGGAGTCACACCCAGACCTGCTCCACAGGCCTCCTTTTACTTTTCTCTTCGGATTCATTATTTTTAAAAAGTGTCTCTTATCTCTATTAGTGCATTTTCTTTTCTCTCTCTCTTCAAGCAGATGATGGCAGTCCAAGTATTAAGGTGACATGTGTTGCCCGTGCCCCCCTGTGTTCTTATTCATTTACCTCTCATGTGGTTCCAGCGTATTGTGGGGGCACCAAAGTTAAGGTCGGGTACATCGCCCTCTCCCCGCCTCCCCGCTCGGGTCAGAGCTTCAAGTGCGCCCATCCCCCAGTGGGTGCGCACCCACCCCATTCCTAATGGATGTGGATGCCCATTCCCTCCCCCCACCCTCCCGACACCCACCCGATGAAGGCGATTCCTCTGTGTCCACTTAGGTGTCCATCGGTTCGTACCAATTTGCTGGTGAGCGCGCTCACGTGGTGCTCGTGTGTCCATTCTTGGGATACTTGGCTTACTGGAACGGGTTCCAGCTCTGGCCAGGAGAACACGAGTGGTGCCCTCTCACCGCTGCTCCTCACAGCCGAATGGCACTCCGCGCCACATTTTATTAATGCACTCCTGGATGGATGGGCACTCGGGTCGCTTCCACGTCTTTGCGATTGTGAATTGTGCCCTAACTGTAACCCTAACCCTTACCCAGCCCGTCTCCTCTGCCCCTGCCTGAGGCACTCCTCCCCGGCCAGGCCCGTCACTGTCCTGGGCCCCCGCCTGACCGGCTCCTCCCCGCCCGGCCTGTCACCGTCCTCTGCCCCTGCCTGACATGCTCCTTCCCGCCCGGCCTCTCACCGTCCTCGGCCCCTGCGTGACCGGCTCCTCCGTCGCCTGGGCCTTCCAAGGGCTTGGTGTGGACGCTGGTTCCAGGACGCCCTCCCAGGAACCCGGTAGCAGGGCGGCCGCAGCGTCTCGCGCAACCCAACCGTCCGCCTGCCGCCCTCGCTAAGCGGCCTGCGGGGGACGTGCTCCCGCTGTGCCGCGGGGGCCCAGCCTGGTGTCTTCTCTGAGGCCCCGCAAGGGGAGAGCCGCGGAGGTGGGGACCGCCTCCTCATGGGGACGTACACCCAGCTCTCCAGGTCGGATTCCGGGGCTCTCTGTCCTGCCCGAAGGCCCAGCTGGCCTGCGGGTCCTTAGAGTGGCAAAAACATCCGAAAACTGAGATTGAGGGTCCGGTGGGTGTCTGCACTTTTGTGCTGGGCACCCCAGGGAGGCCCGGGGGCTGGCTGGACAACGCGGTCTGCTGTGCGGGGGGGTTTGGAGGAGCAACCGATGCCCTTTGCACTTTGGGTAGCAAGTGTCTGAGGTGTCTCTGATCCCTGCACCAAGTCGGGGGGGGGGGGGGCAGGAGGCGGAGGAGGAGGAGGAGGAGGAAGAGGAGGAGGAAGGGGGGGGCCGTGACCTGCAGTCGTGTTCCCGGGGTGGCACGGCATGTGGCTTCTTCCACGGGATGCTTGGCCTGGGCTCCCTGCACCTGGGCCTTTGGAGGACTGGCCCTGTGCTTGCCAACACTTCCTGCAGGGACCCAGAGCTGGGAGGTTGCATCTCTCAGCCCTGGGTCGGGCAGAGTCCCAGCGGGCCATGCCCACAACCTCTCTCAGCACGGGTCCCCCAGAAGGCTCCTTTGGGACCAGGATTCTCTTGCGGGTGACTCTTTAAGGTCTGGCCCCTGGATGGAGGGGCACCAGGACTAGAGGTGCAGGAAGGGGAAGGGGGTGGCCATGCGAGGGGACACTTTCAGGCCAAGTCCCAGCTTCAGCCTGATCCTCCTGGGAGCCCCGGGGTGGACATCACACCTCCTGGTTGTCCCGCTCTGAGACAAGGAGCCGGGCTTCGCATTCCCACAGCAGCCAGTCGTGGGCTGAGGACACCTGGGGCGTTGGGAACTCCCTGGCTTCTCCTTGGTTTAACATCTGGAGCTGCTTGGGAATTGTGCCGCCACACACACCCGAGTGCAGGTGTCTTCTGCACAGACTGCGGGCCTCGCTCTTCCGAACGCCGCTAGCTCGCCACCCACCCACGGGTGAACCTGGTCAGGGTACTTTCTCTCAGGGGCAGACTCTGATCCGGGCGGGCTACCGGTGTCTCTGTTTGCTCCTTTCTTTCTTCCATTTCGGGAAAGGCTTCCTTACTGGGTGTGGAAATCTCCTATGCCTTTCCTCGCCTATTCTGTCAGCTTTCAAATTCTCTTTCAGGCCGGGCGCGGTGGCTCAAGCCTGTAATCCTAGCTCTCTGGGAGGCCGAGGCGGGCGGATTGCTCGAGGTCATGAGTTCGAAACCAGCCTGAGCAAGAGCCAGACCCGGTCTCTACTGTAAATAGAAAGAAATTAATTGGCCAACTAATATATATAGGAAAATGAGCCAGGCATGGTGGCGCATGCCTGTAGTCCCAGCTACTTGGGAGGCTGAGGCAGAAGGATTGCTTGAGCCCAGGAGTTTGAGGTTGCTGTGAGCTAGGCTAACGCCACGGCACTCACTCTAGCCTAGGCAACAAAGCGAGACTCTGTCTCAAAAAAAAAAAAAAAAATTCTCTTTCAGTTGCCACCCTCACAGATGGATTAGGAAACTCTTTCCGGTGCACTCATTAGTGAAATGACCTCAATGAAGCTGGAATCCAATATCTAATCGCCGATTTTTGGCGAGTCCACACGCCAGGGTGGTTGGGGTCCAATGCAGCCCCGGCCAGGCCTAGGCCCCTTGGACTGGGCCACAGGAGGACACAGAGGAGGGTCCCGGCCCCCACGGTAGCGGTGCGGGCAGTTCCCCAAGGGCTTGGGCGTTTTCCAGAGGTAGGGGATGGAGGGGACTGATTTCTTCAGCGCCCCACAGACCAAGCCACCCCACCCCACCCATGGGACACATCCCGAGAGAGAGATGCCCCATACACTGGCTCCCCTCCCCCATGCGCTGTGCCCCAGCCCTGACCCGGGGGAATAGGCGGCCGCCCACCCACAGGGCGGGGGGCACAGCTGAAAGGGGTTGTGGGGGCGGGCGGCCCCTGGCTGGGGTCAAAGGGCGAGCGCCCGGCGCGTGCGCAGTCCTTGGCGGCAGCGGCGGCGGCGGCGGCGGGGGCGACGCGCTGGGGGTGGGGGGCGGGGAGGTGAAGGAGGCCAGGTGAGGAGAGGAGGGGGGCTGGAAGGGCTCCACCTTGGCGAGTCCAGCCGTGGAGGCGCATCTTGTGTGAGTGTGAGTGAGTGAGTGAGTGAGTGAGTGAGTGTGAGTGTGTGTGTGTGGGTGCGTGTGTGGTGTCTGTGTGTCTGTGTGTCTGTGTGTGTAGAGAGACAGCCCCCCACCCCGGCCCGCCCCTCCCTGCCCGCCCCGCCCCGCCCGTCACCCCCCGTCCCTCGGAGCCCGCCGGACCCGGCCGGCAAACTCAACAGGCCCGGCCCCCGCGGGGCCTGGGGCGGGAGGAGGCGGCGGGGAAGCGCAGAGAGGCTCGGCTTCTTGAGCGGGGCAGGGGCGCCCTCCGCCGTCCACGGCCACACCACCCCGAACGCGCCCGATCTCGTCTGATCTCGGAAGCTAAGCAGGGTCGGGCCTGGGAATACCGGGTGCCGTAGGCTTCTTCTTTTTTTATTTTGGCCTCTTGTTCTGTCCCCTTTCTGGGAGCGCCGCGGAGGCCCGGGCTGGGGGTCACCCCCACCCTCAGCGCCCGCCGCGGTGCCTGGCGCCCCAGCCCGCACCGTGGGGCCTCCTCTTGTCCCGAGCCGCGACACCGCCGCCACGGGGCAGCATGCGTGGCATCTGGACAACTGTCAGGTCTCAGACCAAAAGTCTGCTTTGTGGGAACCGACACGCTGGAGGAAACCTTGAGAGTCTGAGAGGGGAGGGAGTTGCAGAAGAAGGCCAGGATGTCATTTTGAGGGAGTATGTGACCAGAACTCGTCCCGTTGCTTTTGGGGTTCTATGGGCTACACGTAGGAATCTTTGGTGGTGGCACCTGATGTTGGGGGATCCGGAGTCACACCCAGACCTGCTCCACAGGCCTCCTTTTACTTTTCTCTTCGGATTCATTATTTTTAAAAAGTGTCTCTTATCTCTATTAGTGCATTTTCTTTTCTCTCTCTCTTCAAGCAGATGATGGCAGTCCAAGTATTAAGGTGACATGTGTTGCCCGTGCCCCCCTGTGTTCTTATTCATTTACCTCTCATGTGGTTCCAGCGTATTGTGGGGGCACCAAAGTTAAGGTCGGGTACATCGCCCTCTCCCCGCCTCCCCCCTCGGGTCAGAGCTTCAAGTGCGCCCATCCCCCAGTGGGTGCGCACCCACCCCATTCCTAATGGATGTGGATGCCCATTCCCTCCCCCCACCCTCCCGACACCCACCCGATGAAGGCGATTCCTCTGTGTCCACTTAGGTGTCCATCGGTTCGTACCAATTTGCTGGTGAGCGCGCTCACGTGGTGCTCGTGTGTCCATTCTTGGGATACTTGGCTTACTGGAACGGGTTCCAGCTCTGGCCAGGAGAACACGAGTGGTGCCCTCTCACCGCTGCTCCTCACAGCCGAATGGCACTCCGCGCCACATTTTATTAATGCACTCCTGGATGGATGGGCACTCGGGTCGCTTCCACGTCTTTGCGATTGTGAATTGTGCCCTAACTGTAACCCTAACCCTTACCCAGCCCGTCTCCTCTGCCCCTGCCTGAGGCACTCCTCCCCGGCCAGGCCCGTCACTGTCCTGGGCCCCCGCCTGACCGGCTCCTCCCCGCCCGGCCTGTCACCGTCCTCTGCCCCTGCCTGACATGCTCCTTCCCGCCCGGCCTCTCACCGTCCTCGGCCCCTGCGTGACCGGCTCCTCCGTCGCCTGGGCCTTCCAAGGGCTTGGTGTGGACGCTGGTTCCAGGACGCCCTCCCAGGAACCCGGTAGCAGGGCGGCCGCAGCGTCTCGCGCAACCCAACCGTCCGCCTGCCGCCCTCGCTAAGCGGCCTGCGGGGGACGTGCTCCCGCTGTGCCGCGGGGGCCCAGCCTGGTGTCTTCTCTGAGGCCCCGCAAGGGGAGAGCCGCGGAGGTGGGGACCGCCTCCTCATGGGGACGTACACCCAGCTCTCCAGGTCGGATTCCGGGGCTCTCTGTCCTGCCCGAAGGCCCAGCTGGCCTGCGGGTCCTTAGAGTGGCAAAAACATCCGAAAACTGAGATTGAGGGTCCGGTGGGTGTCTGCACTTTTGTGCTGGGCACCCCAGGGAGGCCCGGGGGCTGGCTGGACAACGCGGTCTGCTGTGCGGGGGGGTTTGGAGGAGCAACCGATGCCCTTTGCACTTTGGGTAGCAAGTGTCTGAGGTGTCTCTGATCCCTGCACCAAGTCGGGGGGGGGGGGGGGCAGGAGGCGGAGGAGGAGGAGGAGGAGGAAGAGGAGGAGGAAGGGGGGGGCCGTGACCTGCAGTCGTGTTCCCGGGGTGGCACGGCATGTGGCTTCTTCCACGGGATGCTTGGCCTGGGCTCCCTGCACCTGGGCCTTTGGAGGACTGGCCCTGTGCTTGCCAACACTTCCTGCAGGGACCCAGAGCTGGGAGGTTGCATCTCTCAGCCCTGGGTCGGGCAGAGTCCCAGCGGGCCATGCCCACAACCTCTCTCAGCACGGGTCCCCCAGAAGGCTCCTTTGGGACCAGGATTCTCTTGCGGGTGACTCTTTAAGGTCTGGCCCCTGGATGGAGGGGCACCAGGACTAGAGGTGCAGGAAGGGGAAGGGGGTGGCCATGCGAGGGGACACTTTCAGGCCAAGTCCCAGCTTCAGCCTGATCCTCCTGGGAGCCCCGGGGTGGACATCACACCTCCTGGTTGTCCCGCTCTGAGACAAGGAGCCGGGCTTCGCATTCCCACAGCAGCCAGTCGTGGGCTGAGGACACCTGGGGCGTTGGGAACTCCCTGGCTTCTCCTTGGTTTAACATCTGGAGCTGCTTGGGAATTGTGCCGCCACACACACCCGAGTGCAGGTGTCTTCTGCACAGACTGCGGGCCTCGCTCTTCCGAACGCCGCTAGCTCGCCACCCACCCACGGGTGAACCTGGTCAGGGTACTTTCTCTCAGGGGCAGACTCTGATCCGGGCGGGCTACCGGTGTCTCTGTTTGCTCCTTTCTTTCTTCCATTTCGGGAAAGGCTTCCTTACTGGGTGTGGAAATCTCCTATGCCTTTCCTCGCCTATTCTGTCAGCTTTCAAATTCTCTTTCAGGCCGGGCGCGGTGGCTCAAGCCTGTAATCCTAGCTCTCTGGGAGGCCGAGGCGGGCGGATTGCTCGAGGTCATGAGTTCGAAACCAGCCTGAGCAAGAGCCAGACCCGGTCTCTACTGTAAATAGAAAGAAATTAATTGGCCAACTAATATATATAGGAAAATGAGCCAGGCATGGTGGCGCATGCCTGTAGTCCCAGCTACTTGGGAGGCTGAGGCAGAAGGATTGCTTGAGCCCAGGAGTTTGAGGTTGCTGTGAGCTAGGCTAACGCCACGGCACTCACTCTAGCCTAGGCAACAAAGCGAGACTCTGTCTCAAAAAAAAAAAAAAAAATTCTCTTTCAGTTGCCACCCTCACAGATGGATTAGGAAACTCTTTCCGGTGCACTCATTAGTGAAATGACCTCAATGAAGCTGGAATCCAATATCTAATCGCCGATTTTTGGCGAGTCCACACGCCAGGGTGGTTGGGGTCCAATGCAGCCCCGGCCAGGCCTAGGCCCCTTGGACTGGGCCACAGGAGGACACAGAGGAGGGTCCCGGCCCCCACGGTAGCGGTGCGGGCAGTTCCCCAAGGGCTTGGGCGTTTTCCAGAGGTAGGGGATGGAGGGGACTGATTTCTTCAGCGCCCCACAGACCAAGCCACCCCACCCCACCCATGGGACACATCCCGAGAGAGAGATGCCCCATACACTGGCTCCCCTCCCCCATGCGCTGTGCCCCAGCCCTGACCCGGGGGAATAGGCGGCCGCCCACCCACAGGGCGGGGGGCACAGCTGAAAGGGGTTGTGGGGGCGGGCGGCCCCTGGCTGGGGTCAAAGGGCGAGCGCCCGGCGCGTGCGCAGTCCTTGGCGGCAGCGGCGGCGGCGGCGGCGGGGGCGACGCGCTGGGGGTGGGGGGCGGGGAGGTGAAGGAGGCCAGGTGAGGAGAGGAGGGGGGCTGGAAGGGCTCCACCTTGGCGAGTCCAGCCGTGGAGGCGCATCTTGTGTGAGTGTGAGTGAGTGAGTGAGTGAGTGAGTGAGTGTGAGTGTGTGTGTGTGGGTGCGTGTGTGGTGTCTGTGTGTCTGTGTGTCTGTGTGTGTAGAGAGACAGCCCCCCACCCCGGCCCGCCCCTCCCTGCCCGCCCCGCCCCGCCCGTCACCCCCCGTCCCTCGGAGCCCGCCGGACCCGGCCGGCAAACTCAACAGGCCCGGCCCCCGCGGGGCCTGGGGCGGGAGGAGGCGGCGGGGAAGCGCAGAGAGGCTCGGCTTCTTGAGCGGGGCAGGGGCGCCCTCCGCCGTCCACGGCCACACCACCCCGAACGCGCCCGATCTCGTCTGATCTCGGAAGCTAAGCAGGGTCGGGCCTGGGAATACCGGGTGCCGTAGGCTTCTTCTTTTTTTATTTTGGCCTCTTGTTCTGTCCCCTTTCTGGGAGCGCCGCGGAGGCCCGGGCTGGGGGTCACCCCCACCCTCAGCGCCCGCCGCGGTGCCTGGCGCCCCAGCCCGCACCGTGGGGCCTCCTCTTGTCCCGAGCCGCGACACCGCCGCCACGGGGCAGCATGCGTGGCATCTGGACAACTGTCAGGTCTCAGACCAAAAGTCTGCTTTGTGGGAACCGACACGCTGGAGGAAACCTTGAGAGTCTGAGAGGGGAGGGAGTTGCAGAAGAAGGCCAGGATGTCATTTTGAGGGAGTATGTGACCAGAACTCGTCCCGTTGCTTTTGGGGTTCTATGGGCTACACGTAGGAATCTTTGGTGGTGGCACCTGATGTTGGGGGATCCGGAGTCACACCCAGACCTGCTCCACAGGCCTCCTTTTACTTTTCTCTTCGGATTCATTATTTTTAAAAAGTGTCTCTTATCTCTATTAGTGCATTTTCTTTTCTCTCTCTCTTCAAGCAGATGATGGCAGTCCAAGTATTAAGGTGACATGTGTTGCCCGTGCCCCCCTGTGTTCTTATTCATTTACCTCTCATGTGGTTCCAGCGTATTGTGGGGGCACCAAAGTTAAGGTCGGGTACATCGCCCTCTCCCCGCCTCCCCCCTCGGGTCAGAGCTTCAAGTGCGCCCATCCCCCAGTGGGTGCGCACCCACCCCATTCCTAATGGATGTGGATGCCCATTCCCTCCCCCCACCCTCCCGACACCCACCCGATGAAGGCGATTCCTCTGTGTCCACTTAGGTGTCCATCGGTTCGTACCAATTTGCTGGTGAGCGCGCTCACGTGGTGCTCGTGTGTCCATTCTTGGGATACTTGGCTTACTGGAACGGGTTCCAGCTCTGGCCAGGAGAACACGAGTGGTGCCCTCTCACCGCTGCTCCTCACAGCCGAATGGCACTCCGTGGTGTCCACGCGCCACATTTTATTAATGCACTCCTGGATGGATGGGCACTCGGGTCGCTTCCACGTCTTTGCGATTGTGAATTGTGCCCTAACTGTAACCCTAACCCTTACCCAGCCCGTCTCCTCTGCCCCTGCCTGAGGCACTCCTCCCCGGCCAGGCCCGTCACTGTCCTGGGCCCCCGCCTGACCGGCTCCTCCCCGCCCGGCCTGTCACCGTCCTCTGCCCCTGCCTGACATGCTCCTTCCCGCCCGGCCTCTCACCGTCCTCGGCCCCTGCGTGACCGGCTCCTCCGTCGCCTGGGCCTTCCAAGGGCTTGGTGTGGACGCTGGTTCCAGGACGCCCTCCCAGGAACCCGGTAGCAGGGCGGCCGCAGCGTCTCGCGCAACCCAACCGTCCGCCTGCCGCCCTCGCTAAGCGGCCTGCGGGGGACGTGCTCCCGCTGTGCCGCGGGGGCCCAGCCTGGTGTCTTCTCTGAGGCCCCGCAAGGGGAGAGCCGCGGAGGTGGGGACCGCCTCCTCATGGGGACGTACACCCAGCTCTCCAGGTCGGATTCCGGGGCTCTCTGTCCTGCCCGAAGGCCCAGCTGGCCTGCGGGTCCTTAGAGTGGCAAAAACATCCGAAAACTGAGATTGAGGGTCCGGTGGGTGTCTGCACTTTTGTGCTGGGCACCCCAGGGAGGCCCGGGGGCTGGCTGGACAACGCGGTCTGCTGGGCGGGGGGGTTTGGAGGAGCAACCGATGCCCTTTGCACTTTGGGTAGCAAGTGTCTGAGGTGTCTCTGATCCCTGCACCAAGTCGGGGGGGGGGGGCAGGAGGCGGAGGAGGAGGAGGAAGAGGAGGAGGAAGGGGGGGCCCGTGACCTGCAGTCGTGTTCCCGGGGTGGCACGGCATGTGGCTTCTTCCACGGGATGCTTGGCCTGGGCTCCCTGCACCTGGGCCTTTGGAGGACTGGCCCTGTGCTTGCCAACACTTCCTGCAGGGACCCAGAGCTGGGAGGTTGCATCTCTCAGCCCTGGGTCGGGCAGAGTCCCAGCGGGCCATGCCCACAACCTCTCTCAGCACGGGTCCCCCAGAAGGCTCCTTTGGGACCAGGATTCTCTTGCGGGTGACTCTTTAAGGTCTGGCCCCTGGATGGAGGGGCACCAGGACTAGAGGTGCAGGAAGGGGAAGGGGGTGGCCATGCGAGGGGACACTTTCAGGCCAAGTCCCAGCTTCAGCCTGATCCTCCTGGGAGCCCCGGGGTGGACATCACACCTCCTGGTTGTCCCGCTCTGAGACAAGGAGCCGGGCTTCGCATTCCCACAGCAGCCAGTCGTGGGCTGAGGACACCTGGGGCGTTGGGAACTCCCTGGCTTCTCCTTGGTTTAACATCTGGAGCTGCTTGGGAATTGTGCCGCCACACACACCCGAGTGCAGGTGTCTTCTGCACAGACTGCGGGCCTCGCTCTTCCGAACGCCGCTAGCTCGCCACCCACCCACGGGTGAACCTGGTCAGGGTACTTTCTCTCAGGGGCAGACTCTGATCCGGGCGGGCTACCGGTGTCTCTGTTTGCTCCTTTCTTTCTTCCATTTCGGGAAAGGCTTCCTTACTGGGTGTGGAAATCTCCTATGCCTTTCCTCGCCTATTCTGTCAGCTTTCAAATTCTCTTTCAGGCCGGGCGCGGTGGCTCAAGCCTGTAATCCTAGCTCTCTGGGAGGCCGAGGCGGGCGGATTGCTCGAGGTCATGAGTTCGAAACCAGCCTGAGCAAGAGCCAGACCCGGTCTCTACTGTAAATAGAAAGAAATTAATTGGCCAACTAATATATATAGGAAAATGAGCCAGGCATGGTGGCGCATGCCTGTAGTCCCAGCTACTTGGGAGGCTGAGGCAGAAGGATTGCTTGAGCCCAGGAGTTTGAGGTTGCTGTGAGCTAGGCTAACGCCACGGCACTCACTCTAGCCTAGGCAACAAAGCGAGACTCTGTCTCAAAAAAAAAAAAAAAAATTCTCTTTCAGTTGCCACCCTCACAGATGGATTAGGAAACTCTTTCCGGTGCACTCATTAGTGAAATGACCTCAATGAAGCTGGAATCCAATATCTAATCGCCGATTTTTGGCGAGTCCACACGCCAGGGTGGTTGGGGTCCAATGCAGCCCCGGCCAGGCCTAGGCCCCTTGGACTGGGCCACAGGAGGACACAGAGGAGGGTCCCGGCCCCCACGGTAGCGGTGCGGGCAGTTCCCCAAGGGCTTGGGCGTTTTCCAGAGGTAGGAGATGGAGGGGACTGATTTCTTCAGCGCCCCACAGACCAAGCCACCCCACCCCACCCATGGGACACATCCCGAGAGAGAGATGCCCCATACACTGGCTCCCCTCCCCCATGCGCTGTGCCCCAGCCCTGACCCGGGGGAATAGGCGGCCGCCCACCCACAGGGCGGGGGGCACAGCTGAAAGGGGTTGTGGGGGCGGGCGGCCCCTGGCTGGGGTCAAAGGGCGAGCGCCCGGCGCGTGCGCAGTCCTTGGCGGCAGCGGCGGCGGCGGCGGCGGGGGCGACGCGCTGGGGGTGGGGGGCGGGGAGGTGAAGGAGGCCAGGTGAGGAGAGGAGGGGGGCTGGAAGGGCTCCACCTTGGCGAGTCCAGCCGTGGAGGCGCATCTTGTGTGAGTGTGAGTGAGTGAGTGAGTGAGTGAGTGAGTGTGAGTGTGTGTGTGTGGGTGCGTGTGTGGTGTCTGTGTGTCTGTGTGTGTAGAGAGACAGCCCCCCACCCCGGCCCGCCCCTCCCTGCCCGCCCCGCCCCGCCCGTCACCCCCCGTCCCTCGGAGCCCGCCGGACCCGGCCGGCAAACTCAACAGGCCCGGCCCCCGCGGGGCCTGGGGCGGGAGGAGGCGGCGGGGAAGCGCAGAGAGGCTCGGCTTCTTGAGCGGGGCAGGGGCGCCCTCCGCCGTCCACGGCCACACCACCCCGAACGCGCCCGATCTCGTCTGATCTCGGAAGCTAAGCAGGGTCGGGCCTGGGAATACCGGGTGCCGTAGGCTTCTTCTTTTTTTATTTTGGCCTCTTGTTCTGTCCCCTTTCTGGGAGCGCCGCGGAGGCCCGGGCTGGGGGTCACCCCCACCCTCAGCGCCCGCCGCGGTGCCTGGCGCCCCAGCCCGCACCGTGGGGCCTCCTCTTGTCCCGAGCCGCGACACCGCCGCCACGGGGCAGCATGCGTGGCATCTGGACAACTGTCAGGTCTCAGACCAAAAGTCTGCTTTGTGGGAACCGACACGCTGGAGGAAACCTTGAGAGTCTGAGAGGGGAGGGAGTTGCAGAAGAAGGCCAGGATGTCATTTTGAGGGAGTATGTGACCAGAACTCGTCCCGTTGCTTTTGGGGTTCTATGGGCTACACGTAGGAATCTTTGGTGGTGGCACCTGATGTTGGGGGATCCGGAGTCACACCCAGACCTGCTCCACAGGCCTCCTTTTACTTTTCTCTTCGGATTCATTATTTTTAAAAAGTGTCTCTTATCTCTATTAGTGCATTTTCTTTTCTCTCTCTCTTCAAGCAGATGATGGCAGTCCAAGTATTAAGGTGACATGTGTTGCCCGTGCCCCCCTGTGTTCTTATTCATTTACCTCTCATGTGGTTCCAGCGTATTGTGGGGGCACCAAAGTTAAGGTCGGGTACATCGCCCTCTCCCCGCCTCCCCGCTCGGGTCAGAGCTTCAAGTGCGCCCATCCCCCAGTGGGTGCGCACCCACCCCATTCCTAATGGATGTGGATGCCCATTCCCTCCCCCCACCCTCCCGACACCCACCCGATGAAGGCGATTCCTCTGTGTCCACTTAGGTGTCCATCGGTTCGTACCAATTTGCTGGTGAGCGCGCTCACGTGGTGCTCGTGTGTCCATTCTTGGGATACTTGGCTTACTGGAACGGGTTCCAGCTCTGGCCAGGAGAACACGAGTGGTGCCCTCTCACCGCTGCTCCTCACAGCCGAATGGCACTCCGCGCCACATTTTATTAATGCACTCCTGGATGGATGGGCACTCGGGTCGCTTCCACGTCTTTGCGATTGTGAATTGTGCCCTAACTGTAACCCTAACCCTTACCCAGCCCGTCTCCTCTGCCCCTGCCTGAGGCACTCCTCCCCGGCCAGGCCCGTCACTGTCCTGGGCCCCCGCCTGACCGGCTCCTCCCCGCCCGGCCTGTCACCGTCCTCTGCCCCTGCCTGACATGCTCCTTCCCGCCCGGCCTCTCACCGTCCTCGGCCCCTGCGTGACCGGCTCCTCCGTCGCCTGGGCCTTCCAAGGGCTTGGTGTGGACGCTGGTTCCAGGACGCCCTCCCAGGAACCCGGTAGCAGGGCGGCCGCAGCGTCTCGCGCAACCCAACCGTCCGCCTGCCGCCCTCGCTAAGCGGCCTGCGGGGGACGTGCTCCCGCTGTGCCGCGGGGGCCCAGCCTGGTGTCTTCTCTGAGGCCCCGCAAGGGGAGAGCCGCGGAGGTGGGGACCGCCTCCTCATGGGGACGTACACCCAGCTCTCCACGTCGGATTCCGGGGCTCTCTGTCCTGCCCGAAGGCCCAGCTGGCCTGCGGGTCCTTAGAGTGGCAAAAACATCCGAAAACTGAGATTGAGGGTCCGGTGGGTGTCTGCACTTTTGTGCTGGGCACCCCAGGGAGGCCCGGGGGCTGGCTGGACAACGCGGTCTGCTGGGCGGGGGGGTTTGGAGGAGCAACCGATGCCCTTTGCACTTTGGGTAGCAAGTGTCTGAGGTGTCTCTGATCCCTGCACCAAGTCGGGGGGGGGGGCAGGAGGCGGAGGAGGAGGAGGAGGAGGAGGAGGAGGAAGAGGAGGAGGAAGGGGGGGGCCGTGACCTGCAGTCGTGTTCCCGGGGTGGCACGGCATGTGGCTTCTTCCACGGGATGCTTGGCCTGGGCTCCCTGCACCTGGGCCTTTGGAGGACTGGCCCTGTGCTTGCCAACACTTCCTGCAGGGACCCAGAGCTGGGAGGTTGCATCTCTCAGCCCTGGGTCGGGCAGAGTCCCAGCGGGCCATGCCCACAACCTCTCTCAGCACGGGTCCCCCAGAAGGCTCCTTTGGGACCAGGATTCTCTTGCGGGTGACTCTTTAAGGTCTGGCCCCTGGATGGAGGGGCACCAGGACTAGAGGTGCAGGAAGGGGAAGGGGGTGGCCATGCGAGGGGACACTTTCAGGCCAAGTCCCAGCTTCAGCCTGATCCTCCTGGGAGCCCCGGGGTGGACATCACACCTCCTGGTTGTCCCGCTCTGAGACAAGGAGCCGGGCTTCGCATTCCCACAGCAGCCAGTCGTGGGCTGAGGACACCTGGGGCGTGGGGAACTCCCTGGCTTCTCCTTGGTTTAACATCTGGAGCTGCTTGGGAATTGTGCCGCCACACACACCCGAGTGCAGGTGTCTTCTGCACAGACTGCGGGCCTCGCTCTTCCGAACGCCGCTAGCTCGCCACCCACCCACGGGTGAACCTGGTCAGGGTACTTTCTCTCAGGGGCAGACTCTGATCCGGGCGGGCTACCGGTGTCTCTGTTTGCTCCTTTCTTTCTTCCATTTCGGGAAAGGCTTCCTTACTGGGTGTGGAAATCTCCTATGCCTTTCCTCGCCTATTCTGTCAGCTTTCAAATTCTCTTTCAGGCCGGGCGCGGTGGCTCAAGCCTGTAATCCTAGCTCTCTGGGAGGCCGAGGCGGGCGGATTGCTCGAGGTCATGAGTTCGAAACCAGCCTGAGCAAGAGCCAGACCCGGTCTCTACTGTAAATAGAAAGAAATTAATTGGCCAACTAATATATATAGGAAAATGAGCCAGGCATGGTGGCGCATGCCTGTAGTCCCAGCTACTTGGGAGGCTGAGGCAGAAGGATTGCTTGAGCCCAGGAGTTTGAGGTTGCTGTGAGCTAGGCTAACGCCACGGCACTCACTCTAGCCTAGGCAACAAAGCGAGACTCTGTCTCAAAAAAAAAAAAAAAAATTCTCTTTCAGTTGCCACCCTCACAGATGGATTAGGAAACTCTTTCCGGTGCACTCATTAGTGAAATGACCTCAATGAAGCTGGAATCCAATATCTAATCGCCGATTTTTGGCGAGTCCACACGCCAGGGTGGTTGGGGTCCAATGCAGCCCCGGCCAGGCCTAGGCCCCTTGGACTGGGCCACAGGAGGACACAGAGGAGGGTCCCGGCCCCCACGGTAGCGGTGCGGGCAGTTCCCCAAGGGCTTGGGCGTTTTCCAGAGGTAGGAGATGGAGGGGACTGATTTCTTCAGCGCCCCACAGACCAAGCCACCCCACCCCACCCATGGGACACATCCCGAGAGAGAGATGCCCCATACACTGGCTCCCCTCCCCCATGCGCTGTGCCCCAGCCCTGACCCGGGGGAATAGGCGGCCGCCCACCCACAGGGCGGGGGGCACAGCTGAAAGGGGTTGTGGGGGCGGGCGGCCCCTGGCTGGGGTCAAAGGGCGAGCGCCCGGCGCGTGCGCAGTCCTTGGCGGCAGCGGCGGCGGCGGCGGCGGGGGCGACGCGCTGGGGGTGGGGGGCGGGGAGGTGAAGGAGGCCAGGTGAGGAGAGGAGGGGGGCTGGAAGGGCTCCACCTTGGCGAGTCCAGCCGTGGAGGCGCATCTTGTGTGAGTGTGAGTGAGTGAGTGAGTGAGTGAGTGAGTGTGAGTGTGTGTGTGTGGGTGCGTGTGTGGTGTCTGTGTGTCTGTGTGTGTAGAGAGACAGCCCCCCACCCCGGCCCGCCCCTCCCTGCCCGCCCCGCCCCGCCCGTCACCCCCCGTCCCTCGGAGCCCGCCGGACCCGGCCGGCAAACTCAACAGGCCCGGCCCCCGCGGGGCCTGGGGCGGGAGGAGGCGGCGGGGAAGCGCAGAGAGGCTCGGCTTCTTGAGCGGGGCAGGGGCGCCCTCCGCCGTCCACGGCCACACCACCCCGAACGCGCCCGATCTCGTCTGATCTCGGAAGCTAAGCAGGGTCGGGCCTGGGAATACCGGGTGCCGTAGGCTTCTTCTTTTTTTATTTTGGCCTCTTGTTCTGTCCCCTTTCTGGGAGCGCCGCGGAGGCCCGGGCTGGGGGTCACCCCCACCCTCAGCGCCCGCCGCGGTGCCTGGCGCCCCAGCCCGCACCGTGGGGCCTCCTCTTGTCCCGAGCCGCGACACCGCCGCCACGGGGCAGCATGCGTGGCATCTGGACAACTGTCAGGTCTCAGACCAAAAGTCTGCTTTGTGGGAACCGACACGCTGGAGGAAACCTTGAGAGTCTGAGAGGGGAGGGAGTTGCAGAAGAAGGCCAGGATGTCATTTTGAGGGAGTATGTGACCAGAACTCGTCCCGTTGCTTTTGGGGTTCTATGGGCTACACGTAGGAATCTTTGGTGGTGGCACCTGATGTTGGGGGATCCGGAGTCACACCCAGACCTGCTCCACAGGCCTCCTTTTACTTTTCTCTTCGGATTCATTATTTTTAAAAAGTGTCTCTTATCTCTATTAGTGCATTTTCTTTTCTCTCTCTCTTCAAGCAGATGATGGCAGTCCAAGTATTAAGGTGACATGTGTTGCCCGTGCCCCCCTGTGTTCTTATTCATTTACCTCTCATGTGGTTCCAGCGTATTGTGGGGGCACCAAAGTTAAGGTCGGGTACATCGCCCTCTCCCCGCCTCCCCGCTCGGGTCAGAGCTTCAAGTGCGCCCATCCCCCAGTGGGTGCGCACCCACCCCATTCCTAATGGATGTGGATGCCCATTCCCTCCCCCCACCCTCCCGACACCCACCCGATGAAGGCGATTCCTCTGTGTCCACTTAGGTGTCCATCGGTTCGTACCAATTTGCTGGTGAGCGCGCTCACGTGGTGCTCGTGTGTCCATTCTTGGGATACTTGGCTTACTGGAACGGGTTCCAGCTCTGGCCAGGAGAACACGAGTGGTGCCCTCTCACCGCTGCTCCTCACAGCCGAATGGCACTCCGCGCCACATTTTATTAATGCACTCCTGGATGGATGGGCACTCGGGTCGCTTCCACGTCTTTGCGATTGTGAATTGTGCCCTAACTGTAACCCTAACCCTTACCCAGCCCGTCTCCTCTGCCCCTGCCTGAGGCACTCCTCCCCGGCCAGGCCCGTCACTGTCCTGGGCCCCCGCCTGACCGGCTCCTCCCCGCCCGGCCTGTCACCGTCCTCTGCCCCTGCCTGACATGCTCCTTCCCGCCCGGCCTCTCACCGTCCTCGGCCCCTGCGTGACCGGCTCCTCCGTCGCCTGGGCCTTCCAAGGGCTTGGTGTGGACGCTGGTTCCAGGACGCCCTCCCAGGAACCCGGTAGCAGGGCGGCCGCAGCGTCTCGCGCAACCCAACCGTCCGCCTGCCGCCCTCGCTAAGCGGCCTGCGGGGGACGTGCTCCCGCTGTGCCGCGGGGGCCCAGCCTGGTGTCTTCTCTGAGGCCCCGCAAGGGGAGAGCCGCGGAGGTGGGGACCGCCTCCTCATGGGGACGTACACCCAGCTCTCCAGGTCGGATTCCGGGGCTCTCTGTCCTGCCCGAAGGCCCAGCTGGCCTGCGGGTCCTTAGAGTGGCAAAAACATCCGAAAACTGAGATTGAGGGTCCGGTGGGTGTCTGCACTTTTGTGCTGGGCACCCCAGGGAGGCCCGGGGGCTGGCTGGACAACGCGGTCTGCTGTGCGGGGGGGTTTGGAGGAGCAACCGATGCCCTTTGCACTTTGGGTAGCAAGTGTCTGAGGTGTCTCTGATCCCTGCACCAAGTCGGGGGGGGGGGGGGGGCAGGAGGCGGAGGAGGAGGAGGAGGAGGAAGAGGAGGAGGAAGGGGGGGGCCGTGACCTGCAGTCGTGTTCCCGGGGTGGCACGGCATGTGGCTTCTTCCACGGGATGCTTGGCCTGGGCTCCCTGCACCTGGGCCTTTGGAGGACTGGCCCTGTGCTTGCCAACACTTCCTGCAGGGACCCAGAGCTGGGAGGTTGCATCTCTCAGCCCTGGGTCGGGCAGAGTCCCAGCGGGCCATGCCCACAACCTCTCTCAGCACGGGTCCCCCAGAAGGCTCCTTTGGGACCAGGATTCTCTTGCGGGTGACTCTTTAAGGTCTGGCCCCTGGATGGAGGGGCACCAGGACTAGAGGTGCAGGAAGGGGAAGGGGGTGGCCATGCGAGGGGACACTTTCAGGCCAAGTCCCAGCTTCAGCCTGATCCTCCTGGGAGCCCCGGGGTGGACATCACACCTCCTGGTTGTCCCGCTCTGAGACAAGGAGCCGGGCTTCGCATTCCCACAGCAGCCAGTCGTGGGCTGAGGACACCTGGGGCGTTGGGAACTCCCTGGCTTCTCCTTGGTTTAACATCTGGAGCTGCTTGGGAATTGTGCCGCCACACACACCCGAGTGCAGGTGTCTTCTGCACAGACTGCGGGCCTCGCTCTTCCGAACGCCGCTAGCTCGCCACCCACCCACGGGTGAACCTGGTCAGGGTACTTTCTCTCAGGGGCAGACTCTGATCCGGGCGGGCTACCGGTGTCTCTGTTTGCTCCTTTCTTTCTTCCATTTCGGGAAAGGCTTCCTTACTGGGTGTGGAAATCTCCTATGCCTTTCCTCGCCTATTCTGTCAGCTTTCAAATTCTCTTTCAGGCCGGGCGCGGTGGCTCAAGCCTGTAATCCTAGCTCTCTGGGAGGCCGAGGCGGGCGGATTGCTCGAGGTCATGAGTTCGAAACCAGCCTGAGCAAGAGCCAGACCCGGTCTCTACTGTAAATAGAAAGAAATTAATTGGCCAACTAATATATATAGGAAAATGAGCCAGGCATGGTGGCGCATGCCTGTAGTCCCAGCTACTTGGGAGGCTGAGGCAGAAGGATTGCTTGAGCCCAGGAGTTTGAGGTTGCTGTGAGCTAGGCTAACGCCACGGCACTCACTCTAGCCTAGGCAACAAAGCGAGACTCTGTCTCAAAAAAAAAAAAAAAAATTCTCTTTCAGTTGCCACCCTCACAGATGGATTAGGAAACTCTTTCCGGTGCACTCATTAGTGAAATGACCTCAATGAAGCTGGAATCCAATATCTAATCGCCGATTTTTGGCGAGTCCACACGCCAGGGTGGTTGGGGTCCAATGCAGCCCCGGCCAGGCCTAGGCCCCTTGGACTGGGCCACAGGAGGACACAGAGGAGGGTCCCGGCCCCCACGGTAGCGGTGCGGGCAGTTCCCCAAGGGCTTGGGCGTTTTCCAGAGGTAGGGGATGGAGGGGACTGATTTCTTCAGCGCCCCACAGACCAAGCCACCCCACCCCACCCATGGGACACATCCCGAGAGAGAGATGCCCCATACACTGGCTCCCCTCCCCCATGCGCTGTGCCCCAGCCCTGACCCGGGGGAATAGGCGGCCGCCCACCCACAGGGCGGGGGGCACAGCTGAAAGGGGTTGTGGGGGCGGGCGGCCCCTGGCTGGGGTCAAAGGGCGAGCGCCCGGCGCGTGCGCAGTCCTTGGCGGCAGCGGCGGCGGCGGCGGCGGGGGCGACGCGCTGGGGGTGGGGGGCGGGGAGGTGAAGGAGGCCAGGTGAGGAGAGGAGGGGGGCTGGAAGGGCTCCACCTTGGCGAGTCCAGCCGTGGAGGCGCATCTTGTGTGAGTGTGAGTGAGTGAGTGAGTGAGTGAGTGAGTGTGAGTGTGTGTGTGTGGGTGCGTGTGTGGTGTCTGTGTGTCTGTGTGTCTGTGTGTGTAGAGAGACAGCCCCCCACCCCGGCCCGCCCCTCCCTGCCCGCCCCGCCCCGCCCGTCACCCCCCGTCCCTCGGAGCCCGCCGGACCCGGCCGGCAAACTCAACAGGCCCGGCCCCCGCGGGGCCTGGGGCGGGAGGAGGCGGCGGGGAAGCGCAGAGAGGCTCGGCTTCTTGAGCGGGGCAGGGGCGCCCTCCGCCGTCCACGGCCACACCACCCCGAACGCGCCCGATCTCGTCTGATCTCGGAAGCTAAGCAGGGTCGGGCCTGGGAATACCGGGTGCCGTAGGCTTCTTCTTTTTTTATTTTGGCCTCTTGTTCTGTCCCCTTTCTGGGAGCGCCGCGGAGGCCCGGGCTGGGGGTCACCCCCACCCTCAGCGCCCGCCGCGGTGCCTGGCGCCCCAGCCCGCACCGTGGGGCCTCCTCTTGTCCCGAGCCGCGACACCGCCGCCACGGGGCAGCATGCGTGGCATCTGGACAACTGTCAGGTCTCAGACCAAAAGTCTGCTTTGTGGGAACCGACACGCTGGAGGAAACCTTGAGAGTCTGAGAGGGGAGGGAGTTGCAGAAGAAGGCCAGGATGTCATTTTGAGGGAGTATGTGACCAGAACTCGTCCCGTTGCTTTTGGGGTTCTATGGGCTACACGTAGGAATCTTTGGTGGTGGCACCTGATGTTGGGGGATCCGGAGTCACACCCAGACCTGCTCCACAGGCCTCCTTTTACTTTTCTCTTCGGATTCATTATTTTTAAAAAGTGTCTCTTATCTCTATTAGTGCATTTTCTTTTCTCTCTCTCTTCAAGCAGATGATGGCAGTCCAAGTATTAAGGTGACATGTGTTGCCCGTGCCCCCCTGTGTTCTTATTCATTTACCTCTCATGTGGTTCCAGCGTATTGTGGGGGCACCAAAGTTAAGGTCGGGTACATCGCCCTCTCCCCGCCTCCCCCCTCGGGTCAGAGCTTCAAGTGCGCCCATCCCCCAGTGGGTGCGCACCCACCCCATTCCTAATGGATGTGGATGCCCATTCCCTCCCCCCACCCTCCCGACACCCACCCGATGAAGGCGATTCCTCTGTGTCCACTTAGGTGTCCATCGGTTCGTACCAATTTGCTGGTGAGCGCGCTCACGTGGTGCTCGTGTGTCCATTCTTGGGATACTTGGCTTACTGGAACGGGTTCCAGCTCTGGCCAGGAGAACACGAGTGGTGCCCTCTCACCGCTGCTCCTCACAGCCGAATGGCACTCCGTGGTGTCCACGCGCCACATTTTATTAATGCACTCCTGGATGGATGGGCACTCGGGTCGCTTCCACGTCTTTGCGATTGTGAATTGTGCCCTAACTGTAACCCTAACCCTTACCCAGCCCGTCTCCTCTGCCCCTGCCTGAGGCACTCCTCCCCGGCCAGGCCCGTCACTGTCCTGGGCCCCCGCCTGACCGGCTCCTCCCCGCCCGGCCTGTCACCGTCCTCTGCCCCTGCCTGACATGCTCCTTCCCGCCCGGCCTCTCACCGTCCTCGGCCCCTGCGTGACCGGCTCCTCCGTCGCCTGGGCCTTCCAAGGGCTTGGTGTGGACGCTGGTTCCAGGACGCCCTCCCAGGAACCCGGTAGCAGGGCGGCCGCAGCGTCTCGCGCAACCCAACCGTCCGCCTGCCGCCCTCGCTAAGCGGCCTGCGGGGGACGTGCTCCCGCTGTGCCGCGGGGGCCCAGCCTGGTGTCTTCTCTGAGGCCCCGCAAGGGGAGAGCCGCGGAGGTGGGGACCGCCTCCTCATGGGGACGTACACCCAGCTCTCCAGGTCGGATTCCGGGGCTCTCTGTCCTGCCCGAAGGCCCAGCTGGCCTGCGGGTCCTTAGAGTGGCAAAAACATCCGAAAACTGAGATTGAGGGTCCGGTGGGTGTCTGCACTTTTGTGCTGGGCACCCCAGGGAGGCCCGGGGGCTGGCTGGACAACGCGGTCTGCTGGGCGGGGGGGTTTGGAGGAGCAACCGATGCCCTTTGCACTTTGGGTAGCAAGTGTCTGAGGTGTCTCTGATCCCTGCACCAAGTCGGGGGGGGGGGCAGGAGGCGGAGGAGGAGGAGGAAGAGGAGGAGGAAGGGGGGGCCCGTGACCTGCAGTCGTGTTCCCGGGGTGGCACGGCATGTGGCTTCTTCCACGGGATGCTTGGCCTGGGCTCCCTGCACCTGGGCCTTTGGAGGACTGGCCCTGTGCTTGCCAACACTTCCTGCAGGGACCCAGAGCTGGGAGGTTGCATCTCTCAGCCCTGGGTCGGGCAGAGTCCCAGCGGGCCATGCCCACAACCTCTCTCAGCACGGGTCCCCCAGAAGGCTCCTTTGGGACCAGGATTCTCTTGCGGGTGACTCTTTAAGGTCTGGCCCCTGGATGGAGGGGCACCAGGACTAGAGGTGCAGGAAGGGGAAGGGGGTGGCCATGCGAGGGGACACTTTCAGGCCAAGTCCCAGCTTCAGCCTGATCCTCCTGGGAGCCCCGGGGTGGACATCACACCTCCTGGTTGTCCCGCTCTGAGACAAGGAGCCGGGCTTCGCATTCCCACAGCAGCCAGTCGTGGGCTGAGGACACCTGGGGCGTTGGGAACTCCCTGGCTTCTCCTTGGTTTAACATCTGGAGCTGCTTGGGAATTGTGCCGCCACACACACCCGAGTGCAGGTGTCTTCTGCACAGACTGCGGGCCTCGCTCTTCCGAACGCCGCTAGCTCGCCACCCACCCACGGGTGAACCTGGTCAGGGTACTTTCTCTCAGGGGCAGACTCTGATCCGGGCGGGCTACCGGTGTCTCTGTTTGCTCCTTTCTTTCTTCCATTTCGGGAAAGGCTTCCTTACTGGGTGTGGAAATCTCCTATGCCTTTCCTCGCCTATTCTGTCAGCTTTCAAATTCTCTTTCAGGCCGGGCGCGGTGGCTCAAGCCTGTAATCCTAGCTCTCTGGGAGGCCGAGGCGGGCGGATTGCTCGAGGTCATGAGTTCGAAACCAGCCTGAGCAAGAGCCAGACCCGGTCTCTACTGTAAATAGAAAGAAATTAATTGGCCAACTAATATATATAGGAAAATGAGCCAGGCATGGTGGCGCATGCCTGTAGTCCCAGCTACTTGGGAGGCTGAGGCAGAAGGATTGCTTGAGCCCAGGAGTTTGAGGTTGCTGTGAGCTAGGCTAACGCCACGGCACTCACTCTAGCCTAGGCAACAAAGCGAGACTCTGTCTCAAAAAAAAAAAAAAAAATTCTCTTTCAGTTGCCACCCTCACAGATGGATTAGGAAACTCTTTCCGGTGCACTCATTAGTGAAATGACCTCAATGAAGCTGGAATCCAATATCTAATCGCCGATTTTTGGCGAGTCCACACGCCAGGGTGGTTGGGGTCCAATGCAGCCCCGGCCAGGCCTAGGCCCCTTGGACTGGGCCACAGGAGGACACAGAGGAGGGTCCCGGCCCCCACGGTAGCGGTGCGGGCAGTTCCCCAAGGGCTTGGGCGTTTTCCAGAGGTAGGAGATGGAGGGGACTGATTTCTTCAGCGCCCCACAGACCAAGCCACCCCACCCCACCCATGGGACACATCCCGAGAGAGAGATGCCCCATACACTGGCTCCCCTCCCCCATGCGCTGTGCCCCAGCCCTGACCCGGGGGAATAGGCGGCCGCCCACCCACAGGGCGGGGGGCACAGCTGAAAGGGGTTGTGGGGGCGGGCGGCCCCTGGCTGGGGTCAAAGGGCGAGCGCCCGGCGCGTGCGCAGTCCTTGGCGGCAGCGGCGGCGGCGGCGGCGGGGGCGACGCGCTGGGGGTGGGGGGCGGGGAGGTGAAGGAGGCCAGGTGAGGAGAGGAGGGGGGCTGGAAGGGCTCCACCTTGGCGAGTCCAGCCGTGGAGGCGCATCTTGTGTGAGTGTGAGTGAGTGAGTGAGTGAGTGAGTGAGTGTGAGTGTGTGTGTGTGGGTGCGTGTGTGGTGTCTGTGTGTCTGTGTGTGTAGAGAGACAGCCCCCCACCCCGGCCCGCCCCTCCCTGCCCGCCCCGCCCCGCCCGTCACCCCCCGTCCCTCGGAGCCCGCCGGACCCGGCCGGCAAACTCAACAGGCCCGGCCCCCGCGGGGCCTGGGGCGGGAGGAGGCGGCGGGGAAGCGCAGAGAGGCTCGGCTTCTTGAGCGGGGCAGGGGCGCCCTCCGCCGTCCACGGCCACACCACCCCGAACGCGCCCGATCTCGTCTGATCTCGGAAGCTAAGCAGGGTCGGGCCTGGGAATACCGGGTGCCGTAGGCTTCTTCTTTTTTTATTTTGGCCTCTTGTTCTGTCCCCTTTCTGGGAGCGCCGCGGAGGCCCGGGCTGGGGGTCACCCCCACCCTCAGCGCCCGCCGCGGTGCCTGGCGCCCCAGCCCGCACCGTGGGGCCTCCTCTTGTCCCGAGCCGCGACACCGCCGCCACGGGGCAGCATGCGTGGCATCTGGACAACTGTCAGGTCTCAGACCAAAAGTCTGCTTTGTGGGAACCGACACGCTGGAGGAAACCTTGAGAGTCTGAGAGGGGAGGGAGTTGCAGAAGAAGGCCAGGATGTCATTTTGAGGGAGTATGTGACCAGAACTCGTCCCGTTGCTTTTGGGGTTCTATGGGCTACACGTAGGAATCTTTGGTGGTGGCACCTGATGTTGGGGGATCCGGAGTCACACCCAGACCTGCTCCACAGGCCTCCTTTTACTTTTCTCTTCGGATTCATTATTTTTAAAAAGTGTCTCTTATCTCTATTAGTGCATTTTCTTTTCTCTCTCTCTTCAAGCAGATGATGGCAGTCCAAGTATTAAGGTGACATGTGTTGCCCGTGCCCCCCTGTGTTCTTATTCATTTACCTCTCATGTGGTTCCAGCGTATTGTGGGGGCACCAAAGTTAAGGTCGGGTACATCGCCCTCTCCCCGCCTCCCCGCTCGGGTCAGAGCTTCAAGTGCGCCCATCCCCCAGTGGGTGCGCACCCACCCCATTCCTAATGGATGTGGATGCCCATTCCCTCCCCCCACCCTCCCGACACCCACCCGATGAAGGCGATTCCTCTGTGTCCACTTAGGTGTCCATCGGTTCGTACCAATTTGCTGGTGAGCGCGCTCACGTGGTGCTCGTGTGTCCATTCTTGGGATACTTGGCTTACTGGAACGGGTTCCAGCTCTGGCCAGGAGAACACGAGTGGTGCCCTCTCACCGCTGCTCCTCACAGCCGAATGGCACTCCGCGCCACATTTTATTAATGCACTCCTGGATGGATGGGCACTCGGGTCGCTTCCACGTCTTTGCGATTGTGAATTGTGCCCTAACTGTAACCCTAACCCTTACCCAGCCCGTCTCCTCTGCCCCTGCCTGAGGCACTCCTCCCCGGCCAGGCCCGTCACTGTCCTGGGCCCCCGCCTGACCGGCTCCTCCCCGCCCGGCCTGTCACCGTCCTCTGCCCCTGCCTGACATGCTCCTTCCCGCCCGGCCTCTCACCGTCCTCGGCCCCTGCGTGACCGGCTCCTCCGTCGCCTGGGCCTTCCAAGGGCTTGGTGTGGACGCTGGTTCCAGGACGCCCTCCCAGGAACCCGGTAGCAGGGCGGCCGCAGCGTCTCGCGCAACCCAACCGTCCGCCTGCCGCCCTCGCTAAGCGGCCTGCGGGGGACGTGCTCCCGCTGTGCCGCGGGGGCCCAGCCTGGTGTCTTCTCTGAGGCCCCGCAAGGGGAGAGCCGCGGAGGTGGGGACCGCCTCCTCATGGGGACGTACACCCAGCTCTCCAGGTCGGATTCCGGGGCTCTCTGTCCTGCCCGAAGGCCCAGCTGGCCTGCGGGTCCTTAGAGTGGCAAAAACATCCGAAAACTGAGATTGAGGGTCCGGTGGGTGTCTGCACTTTTGTGCTGGGCACCCCAGGGAGGCCCGGGGGCTGGCTGGACAACGCGGTCTGCTGTGCGGGGGGGTTTGGAGGAGCAACCGATGCCCTTTGCACTTTGGGTAGCAAGTGTCTGAGGTGTCTCTGATCCCTGCACCAAGTCGGGGGGGGGGGGGGGGGGCAGGAGGCGGAGGAGGAGGAGGAGGAGGAAGAGGAGGAGGAAGGGGGGGGCCGTGACCTGCAGTCGTGTTCCCGGGGTGGCACGGCATGTGGCTTCTTCCACGGGATGCTTGGCCTGGGCTCCCTGCACCTGGGCCTTTGGAGGACTGGCCCTGTGCTTGCCAACACTTCCTGCAGGGACCCAGAGCTGGGAGGTTGCATCTCTCAGCCCTGGGTCGGGCAGAGTCCCAGCGGGCCATGCCCACAACCTCTCTCAGCACGGGTCCCCCAGAAGGCTCCTTTGGGACCAGGATTCTCTTGCGGGTGACTCTTTAAGGTCTGGCCCCTGGATGGAGGGGCACCAGGACTAGAGGTGCAGGAAGGGGAAGGGGGTGGCCATGCGAGGGGACACTTTCAGGCCAAGTCCCAGCTTCAGCCTGATCCTCCTGGGAGCCCCGGGGTGGACATCACACCTCCTGGTTGTCCCGCTCTGAGACAAGGAGCCGGGCTTCGCATTCCCACAGCAGCCAGTCGTGGGCTGAGGACACCTGGGGCGTTGGGAACTCCCTGGCTTCTCCTTGGTTTAACATCTGGAGCTGCTTGGGAATTGTGCCGCCACACACACCCGAGTGCAGGTGTCTTCTGCACAGACTGCGGGCCTCGCTCTTCCGAACGCCGCTAGCTCGCCACCCACCCACGGGTGAACCTGGTCAGGGTACTTTCTCTCAGGGGCAGACTCTGATCCGGGCGGGCTACCGGTGTCTCTGTTTGCTCCTTTCTTTCTTCCATTTCGGGAAAGGCTTCCTTACTGGGTGTGGAAATCTCCTATGCCTTTCCTCGCCTATTCTGTCAGCTTTCAAATTCTCTTTCAGGCCGGGCGCGGTGGCTCAAGCCTGTAATCCTAGCTCTCTGGGAGGCCGAGGCGGGCGGATTGCTCGAGGTCATGAGTTCGAAACCAGCCTGAGCAAGAGCCAGACCCGGTCTCTACTGTAAATAGAAAGAAATTAATTGGCCAACTAATATATATAGGAAAATGAGCCAGGCATGGTGGCGCATGCCTGTAGTCCCAGCTACTTGGGAGGCTGAGGCAGAAGGATTGCTTGAGCCCAGGAGTTTGAGGTTGCTGTGAGCTAGGCTAACGCCACGGCACTCACTCTAGCCTAGGCAACAAAGCGAGACTCTGTCTCAAAAAAAAAAAAAAAAATTCTCTTTCAGTTGCCACCCTCACAGATGGATTAGGAAACTCTTTCCGGTGCACTCATTAGTGAAATGACCTCAATGAAGCTGGAATCCAATATCTAATCGCCGATTTTTGGCGAGTCCACACGCCAGGGTGGTTGGGGTCCAATGCAGCCCCGGCCAGGCCTAGGCCCCTTGGACTGGGCCACAGGAGGACACAGAGGAGGGTCCCGGCCCCCACGGTAGCGGTGCGGGCAGTTCCCCAAGGGCTTGGGCGTTTTCCAGAGGTAGGGGATGGAGGGGACTGATTTCTTCAGCGCCCCACAGACCAAGCCACCCCACCCCACCCATGGGACACATCCCGAGAGAGAGATGCCCCATACACTGGCTCCCCTCCCCCATGCGCTGTGCCCCAGCCCTGACCCGGGGGAATAGGCGGCCGCCCACCCACAGGGCGGGGGGCACAGCTGAAAGGGGTTGTGGGGGCGGGCGGCCCCTGGCTGGGGTCAAAGGGCGAGCGCCCGGCGCGTGCGCAGTCCTTGGCGGCAGCGGCGGCGGCGGCGGCGGGGGCGACGCGCTGGGGGTGGGGGGCGGGGAGGTGAAGGAGGCCAGGTGAGGAGAGGAGGGGGGCTGGAAGGGCTCCACCTTGGCGAGTCCAGCCGTGGAGGCGCATCTTGTGTGAGTGTGAGTGAGTGAGTGAGTGAGTGAGTGAGTGTGAGTGTGTGTGTGTGGGTGCGTGTGTGGTGTCTGTGTGTCTGTGTGTCTGTGTGTGTAGAGAGACAGCCCCCCACCCCGGCCCGCCCCTCCCTGCCCGCCCCGCCCCGCCCGTCACCCCCCGTCCCTCGGAGCCCGCCGGACCCGGCCGGCAAACTCAACAGGCCCGGCCCCCGCGGGGCCTGGGGCGGGAGGAGGCGGCGGGGAAGCGCAGAGAGGCTCGGCTTCTTGAGCGGGGCAGGGGCGCCCTCCGCCGTCCACGGCCACACCACCCCGAACGCGCCCGATCTCGTCTGATCTCGGAAGCTAAGCAGGGTCGGGCCTGGGAATACCGGGTGCCGTAGGCTTCTTCTTTTTTTATTTTGGCCTCTTGTTCTGTCCCCTTTCTGGGAGCGCCGCGGAGGCCCGGGCTGGGGGTCACCCCCACCCTCAGCGCCCGCCGCGGTGCCTGGCGCCCCAGCCCGCACCGTGGGGCCTCCTCTTGTCCCGAGCCGCGACACCGCCGCCACGGGGCAGCATGCGTGGCATCTGGACAACTGTCAGGTCTCAGACCAAAAGTCTGCTTTGTGGGAACCGACACGCTGGAGGAAACCTTGAGAGTCTGAGAGGGGAGGGAGTTGCAGAAGAAGGCCAGGATGTCATTTTGAGGGAGTATGTGACCAGAACTCGTCCCGTTGCTTTTGGGGTTCTATGGGCTACACGTAGGAATCTTTGGTGGTGGCACCTGATGTTGGGGGATCCGGAGTCACACCCAGACCTGCTCCACAGGCCTCCTTTTACTTTTCTCTTCGGATTCATTATTTTTAAAAAGTGTCTCTTATCTCTATTAGTGCATTTTCTTTTCTCTCTCTCTTCAAGCAGATGATGGCAGTCCAAGTATTAAGGTGACATGTGTTGCCCGTGCCCCCCTGTGTTCTTATTCATTTACCTCTCATGTGGTTCCAGCGTATTGTGGGGGCACCAAAGTTAAGGTCGGGTACATCGCCCTCTCCCCGCCTCCCCCCTCGGGTCAGAGCTTCAAGTGCGCCCATCCCCCAGTGGGTGCGCACCCACCCCATTCCTAATGGATGTGGATGCCCATTCCCTCCCCCCACCCTCCCGACACCCACCCGATGAAGGCGATTCCTCTGTGTCCACTTAGGTGTCCATCGGTTCGTACCAATTTGCTGGTGAGCGCGCTCACGTGGTGCTCGTGTGTCCATTCTTGGGATACTTGGCTTACTGGAACGGGTTCCAGCTCTGGCCAGGAGAACACGAGTGGTGCCCTCTCACCGCTGCTCCTCACAGCCGAATGGCACTCCGCGCCACATTTTATTAATGCACTCCTGGATGGATGGGCACTCGGGTCGCTTCCACGTCTTTGCGATTGTGAATTGTGCCCTAACTGTAACCCTAACCCTTACCCAGCCCGTCTCCTCTGCCCCTGCCTGAGGCACTCCTCCCCGGCCAGGCCCGTCACTGTCCTGGGCCCCCGCCTGACCGGCTCCTCCCCGCCCGGCCTGTCACCGTCCTCTGCCCCTGCCTGACATGCTCCTTCCCGCCCGGCCTCTCACCGTCCTCGGCCCCTGCGTGACCGGCTCCTCCGTCGCCTGGGCCTTCCAAGGGCTTGGTGTGGACGCTGGTTCCAGGACGCCCTCCCAGGAACCCGGTAGCAGGGCGGCCGCAGCGTCTCGCGCAACCCAACCGTCCGCCTGCCGCCCTCGCTAAGCGGCCTGCGGGGGACGTGCTCCCGCTGTGCCGCGGGGGCCCAGCCTGGTGTCTTCTCTGAGGCCCCGCAAGGGGAGAGCCGCGGAGGTGGGGACCGCCTCCTCATGGGGACGTACACCCAGCTCTCCAGGTCGGATTCCGGGGCTCTCTGTCCTGCCCGAAGGCCCAGCTGGCCTGCGGGTCCTTAGAGTGGCAAAAACATCCGAAAACTGAGATTGAGGGTCCGGTGGGTGTCTGCACTTTTGTGCTGGGCACCCCAGGGAGGCCCGGGGGCTGGCTGGACAACGCGGTCTGCTGTGCGGGGGGGTTTGGAGGAGCAACCGATGCCCTTTGCACTTTGGGTAGCAAGTGTCTGAGGTGTCTCTGATCCCTGCACCAAGTCGGGGGGGGGGGGGGGCAGGAGGCGGAGGAGGAGGAGGAGGAGGAAGAGGAGGAGGAAGGGGGGGGCCGTGACCTGCAGTCGTGTTCCCGGGGTGGCACGGCATGTGGCTTCTTCCACGGGATGCTTGGCCTGGGCTCCCTGCACCTGGGCCTTTGGAGGACTGGCCCTGTGCTTGCCAACACTTCCTGCAGGGACCCAGAGCTGGGAGGTTGCATCTCTCAGCCCTGGGTCGGGCAGAGTCCCAGCGGGCCATGCCCACAACCTCTCTCAGCACGGGTCCCCCAGAAGGCTCCTTTGGGACCAGGATTCTCTTGCGGGTGACTCTTTAAGGTCTGGCCCCTGGATGGAGGGGCACCAGGACTAGAGGTGCAGGAAGGGGAAGGGGGTGGCCATGCGAGGGGACACTTTCAGGCCAAGTCCCAGCTTCAGCCTGATCCTCCTGGGAGCCCCGGGGTGGACATCACACCTCCTGGTTGTCCCGCTCTGAGACAAGGAGCCGGGCTTCGCATTCCCACAGCAGCCAGTCGTGGGCTGAGGACACCTGGGGCGTTGGGAACTCCCTGGCTTCTCCTTGGTTTAACATCTGGAGCTGCTTGGGAATTGTGCCGCCACACACACCCGAGTGCAGGTGTCTTCTGCACAGACTGCGGGCCTCGCTCTTCCGAACGCCGCTAGCTCGCCACCCACCCACGGGTGAACCTGGTCAGGGTACTTTCTCTCAGGGGCAGACTCTGATCCGGGCGGGCTACCGGTGTCTCTGTTTGCTCCTTTCTTTCTTCCATTTCGGGAAAGGCTTCCTTACTGGGTGTGGAAATCTCCTATGCCTTTCCTCGCCTATTCTGTCAGCTTTCAAATTCTCTTTCAGGCCGGGCGCGGTGGCTCAAGCCTGTAATCCTAGCTCTCTGGGAGGCCGAGGCGGGCGGATTGCTCGAGGTCATGAGTTCGAAACCAGCCTGAGCAAGAGCCAGACCCGGTCTCTACTGTAAATAGAAAGAAATTAATTGGCCAACTAATATATATAGGAAAATGAGCCAGGCATGGTGGCGCATGCCTGTAGTCCCAGCTACTTGGGAGGCTGAGGCAGAAGGATTGCTTGAGCCCAGGAGTTTGAGGTTGCTGTGAGCTAGGCTAACGCCACGGCACTCACTCTAGCCTAGGCAACAAAGCGAGACTCTGTCTCAAAAAAAAAAAAAAAAATTCTCTTTCAGTTGCCACCCTCACAGATGGATTAGGAAACTCTTTCCGGTGCACTCATTAGTGAAATGACCTCAATGAAGCTGGAATCCAATATCTAATCGCCGATTTTTGGCGAGTCCACACGCCAGGGTGGTTGGGGTCCAATGCAGCCCCGGCCAGGCCTAGGCCCCTTGGACTGGGCCACAGGAGGACACAGAGGAGGGTCCCGGCCCCCACGGTAGCGGTGCGGGCAGTTCCCCAAGGGCTTGGGCGTTTTCCAGAGGTAGGGGATGGAGGGGACTGATTTCTTCAGCGCCCCACAGACCAAGCCACCCCACCCCACCCATGGGACACATCCCGAGAGAGAGATGCCCCATACACTGGCTCCCCTCCCCCATGCGCTGTGCCCCAGCCCTGACCCGGGGGAATAGGCGGCCGCCCACCCACAGGGCGGGGGGCACAGCTGAAAGGGGTTGTGGGGGCGGGCGGCCCCTGGCTGGGGTCAAAGGGCGAGCGCCCGGCGCGTGCGCAGTCCTTGGCGGCAGCGGCGGCGGCGGCGGCGGGGGCGACGCGCTGGGGGTGGGGGGCGGGGAGGTGAAGGAGGCCAGGTGAGGAGAGGAGGGGGGCTGGAAGGGCTCCACCTTGGCGAGTCCAGCCGTGGAGGCGCATCTTGTGTGAGTGTGAGTGAGTGAGTGAGTGAGTGAGTGAGTGTGAGTGTGTGTGTGTGGGTGCGTGTGTGGTGTCTGTGTGTCTGTGTGTCTGTGTGTGTAGAGAGACAGCCCCCCACCCCGGCCCGCCCCTCCCTGCCCGCCCCGCCCCGCCCGTCACCCCCCGTCCCTCGGAGCCCGCCGGACCCGGCCGGCAAACTCAACAGGCCCGGCCCCCGCGGGGCCTGGGGCGGGAGGAGGCGGCGGGGAAGCGCAGAGAGGCTCGGCTTCTTGAGCGGGGCAGGGGCGCCCTCCGCCGTCCACGGCCACACCACCCCGAACGCGCCCGATCTCGTCTGATCTCGGAAGCTAAGCAGGGTCGGGCCTGGGAATACCGGGTGCCGTAGGCTTCTTCTTTTTTTATTTTGGCCTCTTGTTCTGTCCCCTTTCTGGGAGCGCCGCGGAGGCCCGGGCTGGGGGTCACCCCCACCCTCAGCGCCCGCCGCGGTGCCTGGCGCCCCAGCCCGCACCGTGGGGCCTCCTCTTGTCCCGAGCCGCGACACCGCCGCCACGGGGCAGCATGCGTGGCATCTGGACAACTGTCAGGTCTCAGACCAAAAGTCTGCTTTGTGGGAACCGACACGCTGGAGGAAACCTTGAGAGTCTGAGAGGGGAGGGAGTTGCAGAAGAAGGCCAGGATGTCATTTTGAGGGAGTATGTGACCAGAACTCGTCCCGTTGCTTTTGGGGTTCTATGGGCTACACGTAGGAATCTTTGGTGGTGGCACCTGATGTTGGGGGATCCGGAGTCACACCCAGACCTGCTCCACAGGCCTCCTTTTACTTTTCTCTTCGGATTCATTATTTTTAAAAAGTGTCTCTTATCTCTATTAGTGCATTTTCTTTTCTCTCTCTCTTCAAGCAGATGATGGCAGTCCAAGTATTAAGGTGACATGTGTTGCCCGTGCCCCCCTGTGTTCTTATTCATTTACCTCTCATGTGGTTCCAGCGTATTGTGGGGGCACCAAAGTTAAGGTCGGGTACATCGCCCTCTCCCCGCCTCCCCCCTCGGGTCAGAGCTTCAAGTGCGCCCATCCCCCAGTGGGTGCGCACCCACCCCATTCCTAATGGATGTGGATGCCCATTCCCTCCCCCCACCCTCCCGACACCCACCCGATGAAGGCGATTCCTCTGTGTCCACTTAGGTGTCCATCGGTTCGTACCAATTTGCTGGTGAGCGCGCTCACGTGGTGCTCGTGTGTCCATTCTTGGGATACTTGGCTTACTGGAACGGGTTCCAGCTCTGGCCAGGAGAACACGAGTGGTGCCCTCTCACCGCTGCTCCTCACAGCCGAATGGCACTCCGTGGTGTCCACGCGCCACATTTTATTAATGCACTCCTGGATGGATGGGCACTCGGGTCGCTTCCACGTCTTTGCGATTGTGAATTGTGCCCTAACTGTAACCCTAACCCTTACCCAGCCCGTCTCCTCTGCCCCTGCCTGAGGCACTCCTCCCCGGCCAGGCCCGTCACTGTCCTGGGCCCCCGCCTGACCGGCTCCTCCCCGCCCGGCCTGTCACCGTCCTCTGCCCCTGCCTGACATGCTCCTTCCCGCCCGGCCTCTCACCGTCCTCGGCCCCTGCGTGACCGGCTCCTCCGTCGCCTGGGCCTTCCAAGGGCTTGGTGTGGACGCTGGTTCCAGGACGCCCTCCCAGGAACCCGGTAGCAGGGCGGCCGCAGCGTCTCGCGCAACCCAACCGTCCGCCTGCCGCCCTCGCTAAGCGGCCTGCGGGGGACGTGCTCCCGCTGTGCCGCGGGGGCCCAGCCTGGTGTCTTCTCTGAGGCCCCGCAAGGGGAGAGCCGCGGAGGTGGGGACCGCCTCCTCATGGGGACGTACACCCAGCTCTCCAGGTCGGATTCCGGGGCTCTCTGTCCTGCCCGAAGGCCCAGCTGGCCTGCGGGTCCTTAGAGTGGCAAAAACATCCGAAAACTGAGATTGAGGGTCCGGTGGGTGTCTGCACTTTTGTGCTGGGCACCCCAGGGAGGCCCGGGGGCTGGCTGGACAACGCGGTCTGCTGGGCGGGGGGGTTTGGAGGAGCAACCGATGCCCTTTGCACTTTGGGTAGCAAGTGTCTGAGGTGTCTCTGATCCCTGCACCAAGTCGGGGGGGGGGGGCAGGAGGCGGAGGAGGAGGAGGAAGAGGAGGAGGAAGGGGGGGCCCGTGACCTGCAGTCGTGTTCCCGGGGTGGCACGGCATGTGGCTTCTTCCACGGGATGCTTGGCCTGGGCTCCCTGCACCTGGGCCTTTGGAGGACTGGCCCTGTGCTTGCCAACACTTCCTGCAGGGACCCAGAGCTGGGAGGTTGCATCTCTCAGCCCTGGGTCGGGCAGAGTCCCAGCGGGCCATGCCCACAACCTCTCTCAGCACGGGTCCCCCAGAAGGCTCCTTTGGGACCAGGATTCTCTTGCGGGTGACTCTTTAAGGTCTGGCCCCTGGATGGAGGGGCACCAGGACTAGAGGTGCAGGAAGGGGAAGGGGGTGGCCATGCGAGGGGACACTTTCAGGCCAAGTCCCAGCTTCAGCCTGATCCTCCTGGGAGCCCCGGGGTGGACATCACACCTCCTGGTTGTCCCGCTCTGAGACAAGGAGCCGGGCTTCGCATTCCCACAGCAGCCAGTCGTGGGCTGAGGACACCTGGGGCGTTGGGAACTCCCTGGCTTCTCCTTGGTTTAACATCTGGAGCTGCTTGGGAATTGTGCCGCCACACACACCCGAGTGCAGGTGTCTTCTGCACAGACTGCGGGCCTCGCTCTTCCGAACGCCGCTAGCTCGCCACCCACCCACGGGTGAACCTGGTCAGGGTACTTTCTCTCAGGGGCAGACTCTGATCCGGGCGGGCTACCGGTGTCTCTGTTTGCTCCTTTCTTTCTTCCATTTCGGGAAAGGCTTCCTTACTGGGTGTGGAAATCTCCTATGCCTTTCCTCGCCTATTCTGTCAGCTTTCAAATTCTCTTTCAGGCCGGGCGCGGTGGCTCAAGCCTGTAATCCTAGCTCTCTGGGAGGCCGAGGCGGGCGGATTGCTCGAGGTCATGAGTTCGAAACCAGCCTGAGCAAGAGCCAGACCCGGTCTCTACTGTAAATAGAAAGAAATTAATTGGCCAACTAATATATATAGGAAAATGAGCCAGGCATGGTGGCGCATGCCTGTAGTCCCAGCTACTTGGGAGGCTGAGGCAGAAGGATTGCTTGAGCCCAGGAGTTTGAGGTTGCTGTGAGCTAGGCTAACGCCACGGCACTCACTCTAGCCTAGGCAACAAAGCGAGACTCTGTCTCAAAAAAAAAAAAAAAAATTCTCTTTCAGTTGCCACCCTCACAGATGGATTAGGAAACTCTTTCCGGTGCACTCATTAGTGAAATGACCTCAATGAAGCTGGAATCCAATATCTAATCGCCGATTTTTGGCGAGTCCACACGCCAGGGTGGTTGGGGTCCAATGCAGCCCCGGCCAGGCCTAGGCCCCTTGGACTGGGCCACAGGAGGACACAGAGGAGGGTCCCGGCCCCCACGGTAGCGGTGCGGGCAGTTCCCCAAGGGCTTGGGCGTTTTCCAGAGGTAGGAGATGGAGGGGACTGATTTCTTCAGCGCCCCACAGACCAAGCCACCCCACCCCACCCATGGGACACATCCCGAGAGAGAGATGCCCCATACACTGGCTCCCCTCCCCCATGCGCTGTGCCCCAGCCCTGACCCGGGGGAATAGGCGGCCGCCCACCCACAGGGCGGGGGGCACAGCTGAAAGGGGTTGTGGGGGCGGGCGGCCCCTGGCTGGGGTCAAAGGGCGAGCGCCCGGCGCGTGCGCAGTCCTTGGCGGCAGCGGCGGCGGCGGCGGCGGGGGCGACGCGCTGGGGGTGGGGGGCGGGGAGGTGAAGGAGGCCAGGTGAGGAGAGGAGGGGGGCTGGAAGGGCTCCACCTTGGCGAGTCCAGCCGTGGAGGCGCATCTTGTGTGAGTGTGAGTGAGTGAGTGAGTGAGTGAGTGAGTGTGAGTGTGTGTGTGTGGGTGCGTGTGTGGTGTCTGTGTGTCTGTGTGTGTAGAGAGACAGCCCCCCACCCCGGCCCGCCCCTCCCTGCCCGCCCCGCCCCGCCCGTCACCCCCCGTCCCTCGGAGCCCGCCGGACCCGGCCGGCAAACTCAACAGGCCCGGCCCCCGCGGGGCCTGGGGCGGGAGGAGGCGGCGGGGAAGCGCAGAGAGGCTCGGCTTCTTGAGCGGGGCAGGGGCGCCCTCCGCCGTCCACGGCCACACCACCCCGAACGCGCCCGATCTCGTCTGATCTCGGAAGCTAAGCAGGGTCGGGCCTGGGAATACCGGGTGCCGTAGGCTTCTTCTTTTTTTATTTTGGCCTCTTGTTCTGTCCCCTTTCTGGGAGCGCCGCGGAGGCCCGGGCTGGGGGTCACCCCCACCCTCAGCGCCCGCCGCGGTGCCTGGCGCCCCAGCCCGCACCGTGGGGCCTCCTCTTGTCCCGAGCCGCGACACCGCCGCCACGGGGCAGCATGCGTGGCATCTGGACAACTGTCAGGTCTCAGACCAAAAGTCTGCTTTGTGGGAACCGACACGCTGGAGGAAACCTTGAGAGTCTGAGAGGGGAGGGAGTTGCAGAAGAAGGCCAGGATGTCATTTTGAGGGAGTATGTGACCAGAACTCGTCCCGTTGCTTTTGGGGTTCTATGGGCTACACGTAGGAATCTTTGGTGGTGGCACCTGATGTTGGGGGATCCGGAGTCACACCCAGACCTGCTCCACAGGCCTCCTTTTACTTTTCTCTTCGGATTCATTATTTTTAAAAAGTGTCTCTTATCTCTATTAGTGCATTTTCTTTTCTCTCTCTCTTCAAGCAGATGATGGCAGTCCAAGTATTAAGGTGACATGTGTTGCCCGTGCCCCCCTGTGTTCTTATTCATTTACCTCTCATGTGGTTCCAGCGTATTGTGGGGGCACCAAAGTTAAGGTCGGGTACATCGCCCTCTCCCCGCCTCCCCGCTCGGGTCAGAGCTTCAAGTGCGCCCATCCCCCAGTGGGTGCGCACCCACCCCATTCCTAATGGATGTGGATGCCCATTCCCTCCCCCCACCCTCCCGACACCCACCCGATGAAGGCGATTCCTCTGTGTCCACTTAGGTGTCCATCGGTTCGTACCAATTTGCTGGTGAGCGCGCTCACGTGGTGCTCGTGTGTCCATTCTTGGGATACTTGGCTTACTGGAACGGGTTCCAGCTCTGGCCAGGAGAACACGAGTGGTGCCCTCTCACCGCTGCTCCTCACAGCCGAATGGCACTCCGCGCCACATTTTATTAATGCACTCCTGGATGGATGGGCACTCGGGTCGCTTCCACGTCTTTGCGATTGTGAATTGTGCCCTAACTGTAACCCTAACCCTTACCCAGCCCGTCTCCTCTGCCCCTGCCTGAGGCACTCCTCCCCGGCCAGGCCCGTCACTGTCCTGGGCCCCCGCCTGACCGGCTCCTCCCCGCCCGGCCTGTCACCGTCCTCTGCCCCTGCCTGACATGCTCCTTCCCGCCCGGCCTCTCACCGTCCTCGGCCCCTGCGTGACCGGCTCCTCCGTCGCCTGGGCCTTCCAAGGGCTTGGTGTGGACGCTGGTTCCAGGACGCCCTCCCAGGAACCCGGTAGCAGGGCGGCCGCAGCGTCTCGCGCAACCCAACCGTCCGCCTGCCGCCCTCGCTAAGCGGCCTGCGGGGGACGTGCTCCCGCTGTGCCGCGGGGGCCCAGCCTGGTGTCTTCTCTGAGGCCCCGCAAGGGGAGAGCCGCGGAGGTGGGGACCGCCTCCTCATGGGGACGTACACCCAGCTCTCCACGTCGGATTCCGGGGCTCTCTGTCCTGCCCGAAGGCCCAGCTGGCCTGCGGGTCCTTAGAGTGGCAAAAACATCCGAAAACTGAGATTGAGGGTCCGGTGGGTGTCTGCACTTTTGTGCTGGGCACCCCAGGGAGGCCCGGGGGCTGGCTGGACAACGCGGTCTGCTGGGCGGGGGGGTTTGGAGGAGCAACCGATGCCCTTTGCACTTTGGGTAGCAAGTGTCTGAGGTGTCTCTGATCCCTGCACCAAGTCGGGGGGGGGGGGCAGGAGGCGGAGGAGGAGGAGGAGGAGGAGGAGGAGGAAGAGGAGGAGGAAGGGGGGGGCCGTGACCTGCAGTCGTGTTCCCGGGGTGGCACGGCATGTGGCTTCTTCCACGGGATGCTTGGCCTGGGCTCCCTGCACCTGGGCCTTTGGAGGACTGGCCCTGTGCTTGCCAACACTTCCTGCAGGGACCCAGAGCTGGGAGGTTGCATCTCTCAGCCCTGGGTCGGGCAGAGTCCCAGCGGGCCATGCCCACAACCTCTCTCAGCACGGGTCCCCCAGAAGGCTCCTTTGGGACCAGGATTCTCTTGCGGGTGACTCTTTAAGGTCTGGCCCCTGGATGGAGGGGCACCAGGACTAGAGGTGCAGGAAGGGGAAGGGGGTGGCCATGCGAGGGGACACTTTCAGGCCAAGTCCCAGCTTCAGCCTGATCCTCCTGGGAGCCCCGGGGTGGACATCACACCTCCTGGTTGTCCCGCTCTGAGACAAGGAGCCGGGCTTCGCATTCCCACAGCAGCCAGTCGTGGGCTGAGGACACCTGGGGCGTGGGGAACTCCCTGGCTTCTCCTTGGTTTAACATCTGGAGCTGCTTGGGAATTCTGCCGCCACACACACCCGAGTGCAGGTGTCTTCTGCACAGACTGCGGGCCTCGCTCTTCCGAACGCCGCTAGCTCGCCACCCACCCACGGGTGAACCTGGTCAGGGTACTTTCTCTCAGGGGCAGACTCTGATCCGGGCGGGCTACCGGTGTCTCTGTTTGCTCCTTTCTTTCTTCCATTTCGGGAAAGGCTTCCTTACTGGGTGTGGAAATCTCCTATGCCTTTCCTCGCCTATTCTGTCAGCTTTCAAATTCTCTTTCAGGCCGGGCGCGGTGGCTCAAGCCTGTAATCCTAGCTCTCTGGGAGGCCGAGGCGGGCGGATTGCTCGAGGTCATGAGTTCGAAACCAGCCTGAGCAAGAGCCAGACCCGGTCTCTACTGTAAATAGAAAGAAATTAATTGGCCAACTAATATATATAGGAAAATGAGCCAGGCATGGTGGCGCATGCCTGTAGTCCCAGCTACTTGGGAGGCTGAGGCAGAAGGATTGCTTGAGCCCAGGAGTTTGAGGTTGCTGTGAGCTAGGCTAACGCCACGGCACTCACTCTAGCCTAGGCAACAAAGCGAGACTCTGTCTCAAAAAAAAAAAAAAAAATTCTCTTTCAGTTGCCACCCTCACAGATGGATTAGGAAACTCTTTCCGGTGCACTCATTAGTGAAATGACCTCAATGAAGCTGGAATCCAATATCTAATCGCCGATTTTTGGCGAGTCCACACGCCAGGGTGGTTGGGGTCCAATGCAGCCCCGGCCAGGCCTAGGCCCCTTGGACTGGGCCACAGGAGGACACAGAGGAGGGTCCCGGCCCCCACGGTAGCGGTGCGGGCAGTTCCCCAAGGGCTTGGGCGTTTTCCAGAGGTAGGAGATGGAGGGGACTGATTTCTTCAGCGCCCCACAGACCAAGCCACCCCACCCCACCCATGGGACACATCCCGAGAGAGAGATGCCCCATACACTGGCTCCCCTCCCCCATGCGCTGTGCCCCAGCCCTGACCCGGGGGAATAGGCGGCCGCCCACCCACAGGGCGGGGGGCACAGCTGAAAGGGGTTGTGGGGGCGGGCGGCCCCTGGCTGGGGTCAAAGGGCGAGCGCCCGGCGCGTGCGCAGTCCTTGGCGGCAGCGGCGGCGGCGGCGGCGGGGGCGACGCGCTGGGGGTGGGGGGCGGGGAGGTGAAGGAGGCCAGGTGAGGAGAGGAGGGGGGCTGGAAGGGCTCCACCTTGGCGAGTCCAGCCGTGGAGGCGCATCTTGTGTGAGTGTGAGTGAGTGAGTGAGTGAGTGAGTGAGTGTGAGTGTGTGTGTGTGGGTGCGTGTGTGGTGTCTGTGTGTCTGTGTGTGTAGAGAGACAGCCCCCCACCCCGGCCCGCCCCTCCCTGCCCGCCCCGCCCCGCCCGTCACCCCCCGTCCCTCGGAGCCCGCCGGACCCGGCCGGCAAACTCAACAGGCCCGGCCCCCGCGGGGCCTGGGGCGGGAGGAGGCGGCGGGGAAGCGCAGAGAGGCTCGGCTTCTTGAGCGGGGCAGGGGCGCCCTCCGCCGTCCACGGCCACACCACCCCGAACGCGCCCGATCTCGTCTGATCTCGGAAGCTAAGCAGGGTCGGGCCTGGGAATACCGGGTGCCGTAGGCTTCTTCTTTTTTTATTTTGGCCTCTTGTTCTGTCCCCTTTCTGGGAGCGCCGCGGAGGCCCGGGCTGGGGGTCACCCCCACCCTCAGCGCCCGCCGCGGTGCCTGGCGCCCCAGCCCGCACCGTGGGGCCTCCTCTTGTCCCGAGCCGCGACACCGCCGCCACGGGGCAGCATGCGTGGCATCTGGACAACTGTCAGGTCTCAGACCAAAAGTCTGCTTTGTGGGAACCGACACGCTGGAGGAAACCTTGAGAGTCTGAGAGGGGAGGGAGTTGCAGAAGAAGGCCAGGATGTCATTTTGAGGGAGTATGTGACCAGAACTCGTCCCGTTGCTTTTGGGGTTCTATGGGCTACACGTAGGAATCTTTGGTGGTGGCACCTGATGTTGGGGGATCCGGAGTCACACCCAGACCTGCTCCACAGGCCTCCTTTTACTTTTCTCTTCGGATTCATTATTTTTAAAAAGTGTCTCTTATCTCTATTAGTGCATTTTCTTTTCTCTCTCTCTTCAAGCAGATGATGGCAGTCCAAGTATTAAGGTGACATGTGTTGCCCGTGCCCCCCTGTGTTCTTATTCATTTACCTCTCATGTGGTTCCAGCGTATTGTGGGGGCACCAAAGTTAAGGTCGGGTACATCGCCCTCTCCCCGCCTCCCCGCTCGGGTCAGAGCTTCAAGTGCGCCCATCCCCCAGTGGGTGCGCACCCACCCCATTCCTAATGGATGTGGATGCCCATTCCCTCCCCCCACCCTCCCGACACCCACCCGATGAAGGCGATTCCTCTGTGTCCACTTAGGTGTCCATCGGTTCGTACCAATTTGCTGGTGAGCGCGCTCACGTGGTGCTCGTGTGTCCATTCTTGGGATACTTGGCTTACTGGAACGGGTTCCAGCTCTGGCCAGGAGAACACGAGTGGTGCCCTCTCACCGCTGCTCCTCACAGCCGAATGGCACTCCGCGCCACATTTTATTAATGCACTCCTGGATGGATGGGCACTCGGGTCGCTTCCACGTCTTTGCGATTGTGAATTGTGCCCTAACTGTAACCCTAACCCTTACCCAGCCCGTCTCCTCTGCCCCTGCCTGAGGCACTCCTCCCCGGCCAGGCCCGTCACTGTCCTGGGCCCCCGCCTGACCGGCTCCTCCCCGCCCGGCCTGTCACCGTCCTCTGCCCCTGCCTGACATGCTCCTTCCCGCCCGGCCTCTCACCGTCCTCGGCCCCTGCGTGACCGGCTCCTCCGTCGCCTGGGCCTTCCAAGGGCTTGGTGTGGACGCTGGTTCCAGGACGCCCTCCCAGGAACCCGGTAGCAGGGCGGCCGCAGCGTCTCGCGCAACCCAACCGTCCGCCTGCCGCCCTCGCTAAGCGGCCTGCGGGGGACGTGCTCCCGCTGTGCCGCGGGGGCCCAGCCTGGTGTCTTCTCTGAGGCCCCGCAAGGGGAGAGCCGCGGAGGTGGGGACCGCCTCCTCATGGGGACATACACCCAGCTCTCCACGTCGGATTCCGGGGCTCTCTGTCCTGCCCGAAGGCCCAGCTGGCCTGCGGGTCCTTAGAGTGGCAAAAACATCCGAAAACTGAGATTGAGGGTCCGGTGGGTGTCTGCACTTTTGTGCTGGGCACCCCAGGGAGGCCCGGGGGCTGGCTGGACAACGCGGTCTGCTGGGCGGGGGGGTTTGGAGGAGCAACCGATGCCCTTTGCACTTTGGGTAGCAAGTGTCTGAGGTGTCTCTGATCCCTGCACCAAGTCGGGGGGGGGGGCAGGAGTCGGAGGAGGAGGAGGAGGAGGAAGAGGAGGAGGAAGGGGGGGGCGTGACCTGCAGTCGTGTTCCCGGGGTGGCACGGCATGTGGCTTCTTCCACGGGATGCTTGGCCTGGGCTCCCTGCACCTGGGCCTTTGGAGGACTGGCCCTGTGCTTGCCAACACTTCCTGCAGGGACCCAGAGCTGGGAGGTTGCATCTCTCAGCCCTGGGTCGGGCAGAGTCCCAGCGGGCCATGCCCACAACCTCTCTCAGCACGGGTCCCCCAGAAGGCTCCTTTGGGACCAGGATTCTCTTGCGGGTGACTCTTTAAGGTCTGGCCCCTGGATGGAGGGGCACCAGGACTAGAGGTGCAGGAAGGGGAAGGGGGTGGCCATGCGAGGGGACACTTTCAGGCCAAGTCCCAGCTTCAGCCTGATCCTCCTGGGAGCCCCGGGGTGGACATCACACCTCCTGGTTGTCCCGCTCTGAGACAAGGAGCCGGGCTTCGCATTCCCACAGCAGCCAGTCGTGGGCTGAGGACACCTGGGGCGTTGGGAACTCCCTGGCTTCTCCTTGGTTTAACATCTGGAGCTGCTTGGGAATTGTGCCGCCACACACACCCGAGTGCAGGTGTCTTCTGCACAGACTGCGGGCCTCGCTCTTCCGAACGCCGCTAGCTCGCCACCCACCCACGGGTGAACCTGGTCAGGGTACTTTCTCTCAGGGGCAGACTCTGATCCGGGCGGGCTACCGGTGTCTCTGTTTGCTCCTTTCTTTCTTCCATTTCGGGAAAGGCTTCCTTACTGGGTGTGGAAATCTCCTATGCCTTTCCTCGCCTATTCTGTCAGCTTTCAAATTCTCTTTCAGGCCGGGCGCGGTGGCTCAAGCCTGTAATCCTAGCTCTCTGGGAGGCCGAGGCGGGCGGATTGCTCGAGGTCATGAGTTCGAAACCAGCCTGAGCAAGAGCCAGACCCGGTCTCTACTGTAAATAGAAAGAAATTAATTGGCCAACTAATATATATAGGAAAATGAGCCAGGCATGGTGGCGCATGCCTGTAGTCCCAGCTACTTGGGAGGCTGAGGCAGAAGGATTGCTTGAGCCCAGGAGTTTGAGGTTGCTGTGAGCTAGGCTAACGCCACGGCACTCACTCTAGCCTAGGCAACAAAGCGAGACTCTGTCTCAAAAAAAAAAAAAAAAATTCTCTTTCAGTTGCCACCCTCACAGATGGATTAGGAAACTCTTTCCGGTGCACTCATTAGTGAAATGACCTCAATGAAGCTGGAATCCAATATCTAATCGCCGATTTTTGGCGAGTCCACACGCCAGGGTGGTTGGGGTCCAATGCAGCCCCGGCCAGGCCTAGGCCCCTTGGACTGGGCCACAGGAGGACACAGAGGAGGGTCCCGGCCCCCACGGTAGCGGTGCGGGCAGTTCCCCAAGGGCTTGGGCGTTTTCCAGAGGTAGGGGATGGAGGGGACTGATTTCTTCAGCGCCCCACAGACCAAGCCACCCCACCCCACCCATGGGACACATCCCGAGAGAGAGATGCCCCATACACTGGCTCCCCTCCCCCATGCGCTGTGCCCCAGCCCTGACCCGGGGGAATAGGCGGCCGCCCACCCACAGGGCGGGGGGCACAGCTGAAAGGGGTTGTGGGGGCGGGCGGCCCCTGGCTGGGGTCAAAGGGCGAGCGCCCGGCGCGTGCGCAGTCCTTGGCGGCAGCGGCGGCGGCGGCGGCGGGGGCGACGCGCTGGGGGTGGGGGGAGGGGAGGTGAAGGAGGCCAGGTGAGGAGAGGAGGGGGGCTGGAAGGGCTCCACCTTGGCGAGTCCAGCCGTGGAGGCGCATCTTGTGTGAGTGTGAGTGAGTGAGTGAGTGAGTGAGTGTGAGTGTGTGTGTGTGGGTGTGTGTGTGGTGTCTGTGTGTCTGTGTGTCTGTGTGTGTAGAGAGACAGGCCCCCACCCCGGCCCGCCCCTCCCTGCCCGCCCCGCCCCGCCCGTCACCCCCCGTCCCTCGGAGCCCGCCGGACCCGGCCGGCAAACTCAACAGGCCCGGCCCCCGCGGGGCCTGGGGCGGGAGGAGGCGGCGGGGAAGCGCAGAGAGGCTCGGCTTCTTGAGCGGGGCAGGGGCGCCCTCCGCCGTCCACGGCCACACCACCCCGAACGCGCCCGATCTCGTCTGATCTCGGAAGCTAAGCAGGGTCGGGCCTGGGAATACCGGGTGCCGTAGGCTTCTTCTTTTTTTATTTTGGCCTCTTGTTCTGTCCCCTTTCTGGGAGCGCCGCGGAGGCCCGGGCTGGGGGTCACCCCCACCCTCAGCGCCCGCCGCGGTGCCTGGCGCCCCAGCCCGCACCGTGGGGCCTCCTCTTGTCCCGAGCCGCGACACCGCCGCCACGGGGCAGCATGCGTGGCATCTGGACAACTGTCAGGTCTCAGACCAAAAGTCTGCTTTGTGGGAACCGACACGCTGGAGGAAACCTTGAGAGTCTGAGAGGGGAGGGAGTTGCAGAAGAAGGCCAGGATGTCATTTTGAGGGAGTATGTGACCAGAACTCGTCCCGTTGCTTTTGGGGTTCTATGGGCTACACGTAGGAATCTTTGGTGGTGGCACCTGATGTTGGGGGATCCGGAGTCACACCCAGACCTGCTCCACAGGCCTCCTTTTACTTTTCTCTTCGGATTCATTATTTTTAAAAAGTGTCTCTTATCTCTATTAGTGCATTTTCTTTTCTCTCTCTCTTCAAGCAGATGATGGCAGTCCAAGTATTAAGGTGACATGTGTTGCCCGTGCCCCCCTGTGTTCTTATTCATTTACCTCTCATGTGGTTCCAGCGTATTGTGGGGGCACCAAAGTTAAGGTCGGGTACATCGCCCTCTCCCCGCCTCCCCCCTCGGGTCAGAGCTTCAAGTGCGCCCATCCCCCAGTGGGTGCGCACCCACCCCATTCCTAATGGATGTGGATGCCCATTCCCTCCCCCCACCCTCCCGACACCCACCCGATGAAGGCGATTCCTCTGTGTCCACTTAGGTGTCCATCGGTTCGTACCAATTTGCTGGTGAGCGCGCTCACGTGGTGCTCGTGTGTCCATTCTTGGGATACCTGGCTTACTGGAACGGGTTCCAGCTCTGGCCAGGAGAACACGAGTGGTGCCCTCTCACCGCTGCTCCTCACAGCCGAATGGCACTCCGTGGTGTCCACGCGCCACATTTTATTAATGCACTCCTGGATGGATGGGCACTCGGGTCGCTTCCACGTCTTTGCGATTGTGAATTGTGCCCTAACTGTAACCCTAACCCTTACCCAGCCCGTCTCCTCTGCCCCTGCCTGAGGCACTCCTCCCCGGCCAGGCCCGTCACTGTCCTGGGCCCCCGCCTGACCGGCTCCTCCCCGCCCGGCCTGTCACCGTCCTCTGCCCCTGCCTGACATGCTCCTTCCCGCCCGGCCTCTCACCGTCCTCGGCCCCTGCGTGACCGGCTCCTCCGTCGCCTGGGCCTTCCAAGGGCTTGGTGTGGACGCTGGTTCCAGGACGCCCTCCCAGGAACCCGGTAGCAGGGCGGCCGCAGCGTCTCGCGCAACCCAACCGTCCGCCTGCCGCCCTCGCTAAGCGGCCTGCGGGGGACGTGCTCCCGCTGTGCCGCGGGGGCCCAGCCTGGTGTCTTCTCTGAGGCCCCGCAAGGGGAGAGCCGCGGAGGTGGGGACCGCCTCCTCATGGGGACGTACACCCAGCTCTCCAGGTCGGATTCCGGGGCTCTCTGTCCTGCCCGAAGGCCCAGCTGGCCTGCGGGTCCTTAGAGTGGCAAAAACATCCGAAAACTGAGATTGAGGGTCCGGTGGGTGTCTGCACTTTTGTGCTGGGCACCCCAGGGAGGCCCGGGGGCTGGCTGGACAACGCGGTCTGCTGGGCGGGGGGGTTTGGAGGAGCAACCGATGCCCTTTGCACTTTGGGTAGCAAGTGTCTGAGGTGTCTCTGATCCCTGCACCAAGTCGGGGGGGGGGGGCAGGAGGCGGAGGAGGAGGAGGAGGAGGAGGAAGAGGAGGAGGAAGGGGGGGCCCGTGACCTGCAGTCGTGTTCCCGGGGTGGCACGGCATGTGGCTTCTTCCACGGGATGCTTGGCCTGGGCTCCCTGCACCTGGGCCTTTGGAGGACTGGCCCTGTGCTTGCCAACACTTCCTGCAGGGACCCAGAGCTGGGAGGTTGCATCTCTCAGCCCTGGGTCGGGCAGAGTCCCAGCGGGCCATGCCCACAACCTCTCTCAGCACGGGTCCCCCAGAAGGCTCCTTTGGGACCAGGATTCTCTTGCGGGTGACTCTTTAAGGTCTGGCCCCTGGATGGAGGGGCACCAGGACTAGAGGTGCAGGAAGGGGAAGGGGGTGGCCATGCGAGGGGACACTTTCAGGCCAAGTCCCAGCTTCAGCCTGATCCTCCTGGGAGCCCCGGGGTGGACATCACACCTCCTGGTTGTCCCGCTCTGAGACAAGGAGCCGGGCTTCGCATTCCCACAGCAGCCAGTCGTGGGCTGAGGACACCTGGGGCGTTGGGAACTCCCTGGCTTCTCCTTGGTTTAACATCTGGAGCTGCTTGGGAATTGTGCCGCCACACACACCCGAGTGCAGGTGTCTTCTGCACAGACTGCGGGCCTCGCTCTTCCGAACGCCGCTAGCTCGCCACCCACCCACGGGTGAACCTGGTCAGGGTACTTTCTCTCAGGGGCAGACTCTGATCCGGGCGGGCTACCGGTGTCTCTGTTTGCTCCTTTCTTTCTTCCATTTCGGGAAAGGCTTCCTTACTGGGTGTGGAAATCTCCTATGCCTTTCCTCGCCTATTCTGTCAGCTTTCAAATTCTCTTTCAGGCCGGGCGCGGTGGCTCAAGCCTGTAATCCTAGCTCTCTGGGAGGCCGAGGCGGGCGGATTGCTCGAGGTCATGAGTTCGAAACCAGCCTGAGCAAGAGCCAGACCCGGTCTCTACTGTAAATAGAAAGAAATTAATTGGCCAACTAATATATATAGGAAAATGAGCCAGGCATGGTGGCGCATGCCTGTAGTCCCAGCTACTTGGGAGGCTGAGGCAGAAGGATTGCTTGAGCCCAGGAGTTTGAGGTTGCTGTGAGCTAGGCTAACGCCACGGCACTCACTCTAGCCTAGGCAACAAAGCGAGACTCTGTCTCAAAAAAAAAAAAAAAAATTCTCTTTCAGTTGCCACCCTCACAGATGGATTAGGAAACTCTTTCCGGTGCACTCATTAGTGAAATGACCTCAATGAAGCTGGAATCCAATATCTAATCGCCGATTTTTGGCGAGTCCACACGCCAGGGTGGTTGGGGTCCAATGCAGCCCCGGCCAGGCCTAGGCCCCTTGGACTGGGCCACAGGAGGACACAGAGGAGGGTCCCGGCCCCCACGGTAGCGGTGCGGGCAGTTCCCCAAGGGCTTGGGCGTTTTCCAGAGGTAGGAGATGGAGGGGACTGATTTCTTCAGCGCCCCACAGACCAAGCCACCCCACCCCACCCATGGGACACATCCCGAGAGAGAGATGCCCCATACACTGGCTCCCCTCCCCCATGCGCTGTGCCCCAGCCCTGACCCGGGGGAATAGGCGGCCGCCCACCCACAGGGCGGGGGGCACAGCTGAAAGGGGTTGTGGGGGCGGGCGGCCCCTGGCTGGGGTCAAAGGGCGAGCGCCCGGCGCGTGCGCAGTCCTTGGCGGCAGCGGCGGCGGCGGCGGCGGCGGGGGCGACGCGCTGGGGGTGGGGGGCGGGGAGGTGAAGGAGGCCAGGTGAGGAGAGGAGGGGGGCTGGAAGGGCTCCACCTTGGCGAGTCCAGCCGTGGAGGCGCATCTTGTGTGAGTGTGAGTGAGTGAGTGAGTGAGTGAGTGAGTGAGTGTGAGTGTGTGTGTGTGGGTGCGTGTGTGGTGTCTGTGTGTCTGTGTGTCTGTGTGTGTAGAGAGACAGCCCCCCACCCCGGCCCGCCCCTCCCTGCCCGCCCCGCCCCGCCCGTCACCCCCCGTCCCTCGGAGCCCGCCGGACCCGGCCGGCAAACTCAACAGGCCCGGCCCCCGCGGGGCCTGGGGCGGGAGGAGGCGGCGGGGAAGCGCAGAGAGGCTCGGCTTCTTGAGCGGGGCAGGGGCGCCCTCCGCCGTCCACGGCCACACCACCCCGAACGCGCCCGATCTCGTCTGATCTCGGAAGCTAAGCAGGGTCGGGCCTGGGAATACCGGGTGCCGTAGGCTTCTTCTTTTTTTATTTTGGCCTCTTGTTCTGTCCCCTTTCTGGGAGCGCCGCGGAGGCCCGGGCTGGGGGTCACCCCCACCCTCAGCGCCCGCCGCGGTGCCTGGCGCCCCAGCCCGCACCGTGGGGCCTCCTCTTGTCCCGAGCCGCGACACCGCCGCCACGGGGCAGCATGCGTGGCATCTGGACAACTGTCAGGTCTCAGACCAAAAGTCTGCTTTGTGGGAACCGACACGCTGGAGGAAACCTTGAGAGTCTGAGAGGGGAGGGAGTTGCAGAAGAAGGCCAGGATGTCATTTTGAGGGAGTATGTGACCAGAACTCGTCCCGTTGCTTTTGGGGTTCTATGGGCTACACGTAGGAATCTTTGGTGGTGGCACCTGATGTTGGGGGATCCGGAGTCACACCCAGACCTGCTCCACAGGCCTCCTTTTACTTTTCTCTTCGGATTCATTATTTTTAAAAAGTGTCTCTTATCTCTATTAGTGCATTTTCTTTTCTCTCTCTCTTCAAGCAGATGATGGCAGTCCAAGTATTAAGGTGACATGTGTTGCCCGTGCCCCCCTGTGTTCTTATTCATTTACCTCTCATGTGGTTCCAGCGTATTGTGGGGGCACCAAAGTTAAGGTCGGGTACATCGCCCTCTCCCCGCCTCCCCCCTCGGGTCAGAGCTTCAAGTGCGCCCATCCCCCAGTGGGTGCGCACCCACCCCATTCCTAATGGATGTGGATGCCCATTCCCTCCCCCCACCCTCCCGACACCCACCCGATGAAGGCGATTCCTCTGTGTCCACTTAGGTGTCCATCGGTTCGTACCAATTTGCTGGTGAGCGCGCTCACGTGGTGCTCGTGTGTCCATTCTTGGGATACTTGGCTTACTGGAACGGGTTCCAGCTCTGGCCAGGAGAACACGAGTGGTGCCCTCTCACCGCTGCTCCTCACAGCCGAATGGCACTCCGTGGTGTCCACGCGCCACATTTTATTAATGCACTCCTGGATGGATGGGCACTCGGGTCGCTTCCACGTCTTTGCGATTGTGAATTGTGCCCTAACTGTAACCCTAACCCTTACCCAGCCCGTCTCCTCTGCCCCTGCCTGAGGCACTCCTCCCCGGCCAGGCCCGTCACTGTCCTGGGCCCCCGCCTGACCGGCTCCTCCCCGCCCGGCCTGTCACCGTCCTCTGCCCCTGCCTGACATGCTCCTTCCCGCCCGGCCTCTCACCGTCCTCGGCCCCTGCGTGACCGGCTCCTCCGTCGCCTGGGCCTTCCAAGGGCTTGGTGTGGACGCTGGTTCCAGGACGCCCTCCCAGGAACCCGGTAGCAGGGCGGCCGCAGCGTCTCGCGCAACCTAACCGTCCGCCTGCCGCCCTCGCTAAGCGGCCTGCGGGGGACGTGCTCCCGCTGTGCCGCGGGGGCCCAGCCTGGTGTCTTCTCTGAGGCCCCGCAAGGGGAGAGCCGCGGAGGTGGGGACCGCCTCCTCATGGGGACGTACACCCAGCTCTCCAGGTCGGATTCCGGGGCTCTCTGTCCTGCCCGAAGGCCCAGCTGGCCTGCGGGTCCTTAGAGTGGCAAAAACATCCGAAAACTGAGATTGAGGGTCCGGTGGGTGTCTGCACTTTTGTGCTGGGCACCCCAGGGAGGCCCGGGGGCTGGCTGGACAACGCGGTCTGCTGGGCGGGGGGGTTTGGAGGAGCAACCGATGCCCTTTGCACTTTGGGTAGCAAGTGTCTGAGGTGTCTCTGATCCCTGCACCAAGTCGGGGGGGGGGGCAGGAGGCGGAGGAGGAGGAGGAGGAGGAGGAGGAGGAAGAGGAGGAGGAAGGGGGGGGCCGTGACCTGCAGTCGTGTTCCCGGGGTGGCACGGCATGTGGCTTCTTCCACGGGATGCTTGGCCTGGGCTCCCTGCACCTGGGCCTTTGGAGGACTGGCCCTGTGCTTGCCAACACTTCCTGCAGGGACCCAGAGCTGGGAGGTTGCATCTCTCAGCCCTGGGTCGGGCAGAGTCCCAGCGGGCCATGCCCACAACCTCTCTCAGCACGGGTCCCCCAGAAGGCTCCTTTGGGACCAGGATTCTCTTGCGGGTGACTCTTTAAGGTCTGGCCCCTGGATGGAGGGGCACCAGGACTAGAGGTGCAGGAAGGGGAAGGGGGTGGCCATGCGAGGGGACACTTTCAGGCCAAGTCCCAGCTTCAGCCTGATCCTCCTGGGAGCCCCGGGGTGGACATCACACCTCCTGGTTGTCCCGCTCTGAGACAAGGAGCCGGGCTTCGCATTCCCACAGCAGCCAGTCGTGGGCTGAGGACACCTGGGGCGTTGGGAACTCCCTGGCTTCTCCTTGGTTTAACATCTGGAGCTGCTTGGGAATTGTGCCGCCACACACACCCGAGTGCAGGTGTCTTCTGCACAGACTGCGGGCCTCGCTCTTCCGAACGCCGCTAGCTCGCCACCCACCCACGGGTGAACCTGGTCAGGGTACTTTCTCTCAGGGGCAGACTCTGATCCGGGCGGGCTACCGGTGTCTCTGTTTGCTCCTTTCTTTCTTCCATTTCGGGAAAGGCTTCCTTACTGGGTGTGGAAATCTCCTATGCCTTTCCTCGCCTATTCTGTCAGCTTTCAAATTCTCTTTCAGGCCGGGCGCGGTGGCTCAAGCCTGTAATCCTAGCTCTCTGGGAGGCCGAGGCGGGCGGATTGCTCGAGGTCATGAGTTCGAAACCAGCCTGAGCAAGAGCCAGACCCGGTCTCTACTGTAAATAGAAAGAAATTAATTGGCCAACTAATATATATAGGAAAATGAGCCAGGCATGGTGGCGCATGCCTGTAGTCCCAGCTACTTGGGAGGCTGAGGCAGAAGGATTGCTTGAGCCCAGGAGTTTGAGGTTGCTGTGAGCTAGGCTAACGCCACGGCACTCACTCTAGCCTAGGCAACAAAGCGAGACTCTGTCTCAAAAAAAAAAAAAAAAATTCTCTTTCAGTTGCCACCCTCACAGATGGATTAGGAAACTCTTTCCGGTGCACTCATTAGTGAAATGACCTCAATGAAGCTGGAATCCAATATCTAATCGCCGATTTTTGGCGAGTCCACACGCCAGGGTGGTTGGGGTCCAATGCAGCCCCGGCCAGGCCTAGGCCCCTTGGACTGGGCCACAGGAGGACACAGAGGAGGGTCCCGGCCCCCACGGTAGCGGTGCGGGCAGTTCCCCAAGGGCTTGGGCGTTTTCCAGAGGTAGGAGATGGAGGGGACTGATTTCTTCAGCGCCCCACAGACCAAGCCACCCCACCCCACCCATGGGACACATCCCGAGAGAGAGATGCCCCATACACTGGCTCCCCTCCCCCATGCGCTGTGCCCCAGCCCTGACCCGGGGGAATAGGCGGCCGCCCACCCACAGGGCGGGGGGCACAGCTGAAAGGGGTTGTGGGGGCGGGCGGCCCCTGGCTGGGGTCAAAGGGCGAGCGCCCGGCGCGTGCGCAGTCCTTGGCGGCAGCGGCGGCGGCGGCGGCGGCGGCGGCGGGGGCGACGCGCTGGGGGTGGGGGGCGGGGAGGTGAAGGAGGCCAGGTGAGGAGAGGAGGGGGGCTGGAAGGGCTCCACCTTGGCGAGTCCAGCCGTGGAGGCGCATCTTGTGTGAGTGTGAGTGAGTGAGTGAGTGAGTGAGTGTGAGTGTGTGTGTGTGGGTGCGTGTGTGGTGTCTGTGTGTCTGTGTGTGTAGAGAGACAGCCCCCCACCCCGGCCCGCCCCTCCCTGCCCGCCCCGCCCCGCCCGTCACCCCCCGTCCCTCGGAGCCCGCCGGACCGAGAGGCTCGGCTTCTTGAGCGGGGCAGGGGCGCCCTCCGCCGTCCACGGCCACACCACCCCGAACGCGCCCGATCTCGTCTGATCTCGGAAGCTAAGCAGGGTCGGGCCTGGGAATACCGGGTGCCGTAGGCTTCTTCTTTTTTTATTTTGGCCTCTTGTTCTGTCCCCTTTCTGGGAGCGCCGCGGAGGCCCGGGCTGGGGGTCACCCCCACCCTCAGCGCCCGCCGCGGTGCCTGGCGCCCCAGCCCGCACCGTGGGGCCTCCTCTTGTCCCGAGCCGCGACACCGCCGCCACGGGGCAGCATGCGTGGCATCTGGACAACTGTCAGGTCTCAGACCAAAAGTCTGCTTTGTGGGAACCGACACGCTGGAGGAAACCTTGAGAGTCTGAGAGGGGAGGGAGTTGCAGAAGAAGGCCAGGATGTCATTTTGAGGGAGTATGTGACCAGAACTCGTCCCGTTGCTTTTGGGGTTCTATGGGCTACACGTAGGAATCTTTGGTGGTGGCACCTGATGTTGGGGGATCCGGAGTCACACCCAGACCTGCTCCACAGGCCTCCTTTTACTTTTCTCTTCGGATTCATTATTTTTAAAAAGTGTCTCTTATCTCTATTAGTGCATTTTCTTTTCTCTCTCTCTTCAAGCAGATGATGGCAGTCCAAGTATTAAGGTGACATGTGTTGCCCGTGCCCCCCTGTGTTCTTATTCATTTACCTCTCATGTGGTTCCAGCGTATTGTGGGGGCACCAAAGTTAAGGTCGGGTACATCGCCCTCTCCCCGCCTCCCCGCTCGGGTCAGAGCTTCAAGTGCGCCCATCCCCCAGTGGGTGCGCACCCACCCCATTCCTAATGGATGTGGATGCCCATTCCCTCCCCCCACCCTCCCGACACCCACCCGATGAAGGCGATTCCTCTGTGTCCACTTAGGTGTCCATCGGTTCGTACCAATTTGCTGGTGAGCGCGCTCACGTGGTGCTCGTGTGTCCATTCTTGGGATACTTGGCTTACTGGAACGGGTTCCAGCTCTGGCCAGGAGAACACGAGTGGTGCCCTCTCACCGCTGCTCCTCACAGCCGAATGGCACTCCGCGCCACATTTTATTAATGCACTCCTGGATGGATGGGCACTCGGGTCGCTTCCACGTCTTTGCGATTGTGAATTGTGCCCTAACTGTAACCCTAACCCTTACCCAGCCCGTCTCCTCTGCCCCTGCCTGAGGCACTCCTCCCCGGCCAGGCCCGTCACTGTCCTGGGCCCCCGCCTGACCGGCTCCTCCCCGCCCGGCCTGTCACCGTCCTCTGCCCCTGCCTGACATGCTCCTTCCCGCCCGGCCTCTCACCGTCCTCGGCCCCTGCGTGACCGGCTCCTCCGTCGCCTGGGCCTTCCAAGGGCTTGGTGTGGACGCTGGTTCCAGGACGCCCTCCCAGGAACCCGGTAGCAGGGCGGCCTCAGCGTCTCGCGCAACCCAACCGTCCGCCTGCCGCCCTCGCTAAGCGGCCTGCGGGGGACGTGCTCCCGCTGTGCCGCGGGGGCCCAGCCTGGTGTCTTCTCTGAGGCCCCGCAAGGGGAGAGCCGCGGAGGTGGGGACCGCCTCCTCATGGGGACGTACACCCAGCTCTCCACGTCGGATTCCGGGGCTCTCTGTCCTGCCCGAAGGCCCAGCTGGCCTGCGGGTCCTTAGAGTGGCAAAAACATCCGAAAACTGAGATTGAGGGTCCGGTGGGTGTCTGCACTTTTGTGCTGGGCACCCCAGGGAGGCCCGGGGGCTGGCTGGACAACGCGGTCTGCTGGGCGGGGGGGTTTGGAGGAGCAACCGATGCCCTTTGCACTTTGGGTAGCAAGTGTCTGAGGTGTCTCTGATCCCTGCACCAAGTCGGGGGGGGGGGCAGGAGGCGGAGGAGGAGGAGGAGGAGGAGGAGGAGGAAGAGGAGGAGGAAGGGGGGGGCCGTGACCTGCAGTCGTGTTCCCGGGGTGGCACGGCATGTGGCTTCTTCCACGGGATGCTTGGCCTGGGCTCCCTGCACCTGGGCCTTTGGAGGACTGGCCCTGTGCTTGCCAACACTTCCTGCAGGGACCCAGAGCTGGGAGGTTGCATCTCTCAGCCCTGGGTCGGGCAGAGTCCCAGCGGGCCATGCCCACAACCTCTCTCAGCACGGGTCCCCCAGAAGGCTCCTTTGGGACCAGGATTCTCTTGCGGGTGACTCTTTAAGGTCTGGCCCCTGGATGGAGGGGCACCAGGACTAGAGGTGCAGGAAGGGGAAGGGGGTGGCCATGCGAGGGGACACTTTCAGGCCAAGTCCCAGCTTCAGCCTGATCCTCCTGGGAGCCCCGGGGTGGACATCACACCTCCTGGTTGTCCCGCTCTGAGACAAGGAGCCGGGCTTCGCATTCCCACAGCAGCCAGTCGTGGGCTGAGGACACCTGGGGCGTGGGGAACTCCCTGGCTTCTCCTTGGTTTAACATCTGGAGCTGCTTGGGAATTCTGCCGCCACACACACCCGAGTGCAGGTGTCTTCTGCACAGACTGCGGGCCTCGCTCTTCCGAACGCCGCTAGCTCGCCACCCACCCACGGGTGAACCTGGTCAGGGTACTTTCTCTCAGGGGCAGACTCTGATCCGGGCGGGCTACCGGTGTCTCTGTTTGCTCCTTTCTTTCTTCCATTTCGGGAAAGGCTTCCTTACTGGGTGTGGAAATCTCCTATGCCTTTCCTCGCCTATTCTGTCAGCTTTCAAATTCTCTTTCAGGCCGGGCGCGGTGGCTCAAGCCTGTAATCCTAGCTCTCTGGGAGGCCGAGGCGGGCGGATTGCTCGAGGTCATGAGTTCGAAACCAGCCTGAGCAAGAGCCAGACCCGGTCTCTACTGTAAATAGAAAGAAATTAATTGGCCAACTAATATATATAGGAAAATGAGCCAGGCATGGTGGCGCATGCCTGTAGTCCCAGCTACTTGGGAGGCTGAGGCAGAAGGATTGCTTGAGCCCAGGAGTTTGAGGTTGCTGTGAGCTAGGCTAACGCCACGGCACTCACTCTAGCCTAGGCAACAAAGCGAGACTCTGTCTCAAAAAAAAAAAAAAAAATTCTCTTTCAGTTGCCACCCTCACAGATGGATTAGGAAACTCTTTCCGGTGCACTCATTAGTGAAATGACCTCAATGAAGCTGGAATCCAATATCTAATCGCCGATTTTTGGCGAGTCCACACGCCAGGGTGGTTGGGGTCCAATGCAGCCCCGGCCAGGCCTAGGCCCCTTGGACTGGGCCACAGGAGGACACAGAGGAGGGTCCCGGCCCCCACGGTAGCGGTGCGGGCAGTTCCCCAAGGGCTTGGGCGTTTTCCAGAGGTAGGAGATGGAGGGGACTGATTTCTTCAGCGCCCCACAGACCAAGCCACCCCACCCCACCCATGGGACACATCCCGAGAGAGAGATGCCCCATACACTGGCTCCCCTCCCCCATGCGCTGTGCCCCAGCCCTGACCCGGGGGAATAGGCGGCCGCCCACCCACAGGGCGGGGGGCACAGCTGAAAGGGGTTGTGGGGGCGGGCGGCCCCTGGCTGGGGTCAAAGGGCGAGCGCCCGGCGCGTGCGCAGTCCTTGGCGGCAGCGGCGGCGGCGGCGGCGGGGGCGACGCGCTGGGGGTGGGGGGCGGGGAGGTGAAGGAGGCCAGGTGAGGAGAGGAGGGGGGCTGGAAGGGCTCCACCTTGGCGAGTCCAGCCGTGGAGGCGCATCTTGTGTGAGTGTGAGTGAGTGAGTGAGTGAGTGAGTGAGTGTGAGTGTGTGTGTGTGGGTGCGTGTGTGGTGTCTGTGTGTCTGTGTGTGTAGAGAGACAGCCCCCCACCCCGGCCCGCCCCTCCCTGCCCGCCCCGCCCCGCCCGTCACCCCCCGTCCCTCGGAGCCCGCCGGACCCGGCCGGCAAACTCAACAGGCCCGGCCCCCGCGGGGCCTGGGGCGGGAGGAGGCGGCGGGGAAGCGCAGAGAGGCTCGGCTTCTTGAGCGGGGCAGGGGCGCCCTCCGCCGTCCACGGCCACACCACCCCGAACGCGCCCGATCTCGTCTGATCTCGGAAGCTAAGCAGGGTCGGGCCTGGGAATACCGGGTGCCGTAGGCTTCTTCTTTTTTTATTTTGGCCTCTTGTTCTGTCCCCTTTCTGGGAGCGCCGCGGAGGCCCGGGCTGGGGGTCACCCCCACCCTCAGCGCCCGCCGCGGTGCCTGGCGCCCCAGCCCGCACCGTGGGGCCTCCTCTTGTCCCGAGCCGCGACACCGCCGCCACGGGGCAGCATGCGTGGCATCTGGACAACTGTCAGGTCTCAGACCAAAAGTCTGCTTTGTGGGAACCGACACGCTGGAGGAAACCTTGAGAGTCTGAGAGGGGAGGGAGTTGCAGAAGAAGGCCAGGATGTCATTTTGAGGGAGTATGTGACCAGAACTCGTCCCGTTGCTTTTGGGGTTCTATGGGCTACACGTAGGAATCTTTGGTGGTGGCACCTGATGTTGGGGGATCCGGAGTCACACCCAGACCTGCTCCACAGGCCTCCTTTTACTTTTCTCTTCGGATTCATTATTTTTAAAAAGTGTCTCTTATCTCTATTAGTGCATTTTCTTTTCTCTCTCTCTTCAAGCAGATGATGGCAGTCCAAGTATTAAGGTGACATGTGTTGCCCGTGCCCCCCTGTGTTCTTATTCATTTACCTCTCATGTGGTTCCAGCGTATTGTGGGGGCACCAAAGTTAAGGTCGGGTACATCGCCCTCTCCCCGCCTCCCCGCTCGGGTCAGAGCTTCAAGTGCGCCCATCCCCCAGTGGGTGCGCACCCACCCCATTCCTAATGGATGTGGATGCCCATTCCCTCCCCCCACCCTCCCGACACCCACCCGATGAAGGCGATTCCTCTGTGTCCACTTAGGTGTCCATCGGTTCGTACCAATTTGCTGGTGAGCGCGCTCACGTGGTGCTCGTGTGTCCATTCTTGGGATACTTGGCTTACTGGAACGGGTTCCAGCTCTGGCCAGGAGAACACGAGTGGTGCCCTCTCACCGCTGCTCCTCACAGCCGAATGGCACTCCGCGCCACATTTTATTAATGCACTCCTGGATGGATGGGCACTCGGGTCGCTTCCACGTCTTTGCGATTGTGAATTGTGCCCTAACTGTAACCCTAACCCTTACCCAGCCCGTCTCCTCTGCCCCTGCCTGAGGCACTCCTCCCCGGCCAGGCCCGTCACTGTCCTGGGCCCCCGCCTGACCGGCTCCTCCCCGCCCGGCCTGTCACCGTCCTCTGCCCCTGCCTGACATGCTCCTTCCCGCCCGGCCTCTCACCGTCCTCGGCCCCTGCGTGACCGGCTCCTCCGTCGCCTGGGCCTTCCAAGGGCTTGGTGTGGACGCTGGTTCCAGGACGCCCTCCCAGGAACCCGGTAGCAGGGCGGCCGCAGCGTCTCGCGCAACCCAACCGTCCGCCTGCCGCCCTCGCTAAGCGGCCTGCGGGGGACGTGCTCCCGCTGTGCCGCGGGGGCCCAGCCTGGTGTCTTCTCTGAGGCCCCGCAAGGGGAGAGCCGCGGAGGTGGGGACCGCCTCCTCATGGGGACATACACCCAGCTCTCCACGTCGGATTCCGGGGCTCTCTGTCCTGCCCGAAGGCCCAGCTGGCCTGCGGGTCCTTAGAGTGGCAAAAACATCCGAAAACTGAGATTGAGGGTCCGGTGGGTGTCTGCACTTTTGTGCTGGGCACCCCAGGGAGGCCCGGGGGCTGGCTGGACAACGCGGTCTGCTGGGCGGGGGGGTTTGGAGGAGCAACCGATGCCCTTTGCACTTTGGGTAGCAAGTGTCTGAGGTGTCTCTGATCCCTGCACCAAGTCGGGGGGGGGGGCAGGAGTCGGAGGAGGAGGAGGAGGAGGAAGAGGAGGAGGAAGGGGGGGGGCGTGACCTGCAGTCGTGTTCCCGGGGTGGCACGGCATGTGGCTTCTTCCACGGGATGCTTGGCCTGGGCTCCCTGCACCTGGGCCTTTGGAGGACTGGCCCTGTGCTTGCCAACACTTCCTGCAGGGACCCAGAGCTGGGAGGTTGCATCTCTCAGCCCTGGGTCGGGCAGAGTCCCAGCGGGCCATGCCCACAACCTCTCTCAGCACGGGTCCCCCAGAAGGCTCCTTTGGGACCAGGATTCTCTTGCGGGTGACTCTTTAAGGTCTGGCCCCTGGATGGAGGGGCACCAGGACTAGAGGTGCAGGAAGGGGAAGGGGGTGGCCATGCGAGGGGACACTTTCAGGCCAAGTCCCAGCTTCAGCCTGATCCTCCTGGGAGCCCCGGGGTGGACATCACACCTCCTGGTTGTCCCGCTCTGAGACAAGGAGCCGGGCTTCGCATTCCCACAGCAGCCAGTCGTGGGCTGAGGACACCTGGGGCGTTGGGAACTCCCTGGCTTCTCCTTGGTTTAACATCTGGAGCTGCTTGGGAATTGTGCCGCCACACACACCCGAGTGCAGGTGTCTTCTGCACAGACTGCGGGCCTCGCTCTTCCGAACGCCGCTAGCTCGCCACCCACCCACGGGTGAACCTGGTCAGGGTACTTTCTCTCAGGGGCAGACTCTGATCCGGGCGGGCTACCGGTGTCTCTGTTTGCTCCTTTCTTTCTTCCATTTCGGGAAAGGCTTCCTTACTGGGTGTGGAAATCTCCTATGCCTTTCCTCGCCTATTCTGTCAGCTTTCAAATTCTCTTTCAGGCCGGGCGCGGTGGCTCAAGCCTGTAATCCTAGCTCTCTGGGAGGCCGAGGCGGGCGGATTGCTCGAGGTCATGAGTTCGAAACCAGCCTGAGCAAGAGCCAGACCCGGTCTCTACTGTAAATAGAAAGAAATTAATTGGCCAACTAATATATATAGGAAAATGAGCCAGGCATGGTGGCGCATGCCTGTAGTCCCAGCTACTTGGGAGGCTGAGGCAGAAGGATTGCTTGAGCCCAGGAGTTTGAGGTTGCTGTGAGCTAGGCTAACGCCACGGCACTCACTCTAGCCTAGGCAACAAAGCGAGACTCTGTCTCAAAAAAAAAAAAAAAAATTCTCTTTCAGTTGCCACCCTCACAGATGGATTAGGAAACTCTTTCCGGTGCACTCATTAGTGAAATGACCTCAATGAAGCTGGAATCCAATATCTAATCGCCGATTTTTGGCGAGTCCACACGCCAGGGTGGTTGGGGTCCAATGCAGCCCCGGCCAGGCCTAGGCCCCTTGGACTGGGCCACAGGAGGACACAGAGGAGGGTCCCGGCCCCCACGGTAGCGGTGCGGGCAGTTCCCCAAGGGCTTGGGCGTTTTCCAGAGGTAGGAGATGGAGGGGACTGATTTCTTCAGCGCCCCACAGACCAAGCCACCCCACCCCACCCATGGGACACATCCCGAGAGAGAGATGCCCCATACACTGGCTCCCCTCCCCCATGCGCTGTGCCCCAGCCCTGACCCGGGGGAATAGGCGGCCGCCCACCCACAGGGCGGGGGGCACAGCTGAAAGGGGTTGTGGGGGCGGGCGGCCCCTGGCTGGGGTCAAAGGGCGAGCGCCCGGCGCGTGCGCAGTCCTTGGCGGCAGCGGCGGCGGCGGCGGCGGCGGCGGGGGCGACGCGCTGGGGGTGGGGGGCGGGGAGGTGAAGGAGGCCAGGTGAGGAGAGGAGGGGGGCTGGAAGGGCTCCACCTTGGCGAGTCCAGCCGTGGAGGCGCATCTTGTGTGAGTGTGAGTGAGTGAGTGAGTGAGTGAGTGAGTGTGAGTGTGTGTGTGTGGGTGCGTGTGTGGTGTCTGTGTGTCTGTGTGTCTGTGTGTGTAGAGAGACAGCCCCCCACCCCGGCCCGCCCCTCCCTGCCCGCCCCGCCCCGCCCGTCACCCCCCGTCCCTCGGAGCCCGCCGGACCCGGCCGGCAAACTCAACAGGCCCGGCCCCCGCGGGGCCTGGGGCGGGAGGAGGCGGCGGGGAAGCGCAGAGAGGCTCGGCTTCTTGAGCGGGGCAGGGGCGCCCTCCGCCGTCCACGGCCACACCACCCCGAACGCGCCCGATCTCGTCTGATCTCGGAAGCTAAGCAGGGTCGGGCCTGGGAATACCGGGTGCCGTAGGCTTCTTCTTTTTTTATTTTGGCCTCTTGTTCTGTCCCCTTTCTGGGAGCGCCGCGGAGGCCCGGGCTGGGGGTCACCCCCACCCTCAGCGCCCGCCGCGGTGCCTGGCGCCCCAGCCCGCACCGTGGGGCCTCCTCTTGTCCCGAGCCGCGACACCGCCGCCACGGGGCAGCATGCGTGGCATCTGGACAACTGTCAGGTCTCAGACCAAAAGTCTGCTTTGTGGGAACCGACACGCTGGAGGAAACCTTGAGAGTCTGAGAGGGGAGGGAGTTGCAGAAGAAGGCCAGGATGTCATTTTGAGGGAGTATGTGACCAGAACTCGTCCCGTTGCTTTTGGGGTTCTATGGGCTACACGTAGGAATCTTTGGTGGTGGCACCTGATGTTGGGGGATCCGGAGTCACACCCAGACCTGCTCCACAGGCCTCCTTTTACTTTTCTCTTCGGATTCATTATTTTTAAAAAGTGTCTCTTATCTCTATTAGTGCATTTTCTTTTCTCTCTCTCTTCAAGCAGATGATGGCAGTCCAAGTATTAAGGTGACATGTGTTGCCCGTGCCCCCCTGTGTTCTTATTCATTTACCTCTCATGTGGTTCCAGCGTATTGTGGGGGCACCAAAGTTAAGGTCGGGTACATCGCCCTCTCCCCGCCTCCCCCCTCGGGTCAGAGCTTCAAGTGCGCCCATCCCCCAGTGGGTGCGCACCCACCCCATTCCTAATGGATGTGGATGCCCATTCCCTCCCCCCACCCTCCCGACACCCACCCGATGAAGGCGATTCCTCTGTGTCCACTTAGGTGTCCATCGGTTCGTACCAATTTGCTGGTGAGCGCGCTCACGTGGTGCTCGTGTGTCCATTCTTGGGATACTTGGCTTACTGGAACGGGTTCCAGCTCTGGCCAGGAGAACACGAGTGGTGCCCTCTCACCGCTGCTCCTCACAGCCGAATGGCACTCCGCGCCACATTTTATTAATGCACTCCTGGATGGATGGGCACTCGGGTCGCTTCCACGTCTTTGCGATTGTGAATTGTGCCCTAACTGTAACCCTAACCCTTACCCAGCCCGTCTCCTCTGCCCCTGCCTGAGGCACTCCTCCCCGGCCAGGCCCGTCACTGTCCTGGGCCCCCGCCTGACCGGCTCCTCCCCGCCCGGCCTGTCACCGTCCTCTGCCCCTGCCTGACATGCTCCTTCCCGCCCGGCCTCTCACCGTCCTCGGCCCCTGCGTGACCGGCTCCTCCGTCGCCTGGGCCTTCCAAGGGCTTGGTGTGGACGCTGGTTCCAGGACGCCCTCCCAGGAACCCGGTAGCAGGGCGGCCGCAGCGTCTCGCGCAACCCAACCGTCCGCCTGCCGCCCTCGCTAAGCGGCCTGCGGGGGACGTGCTCCCGCTGTGCCGCGGGGGCCCAGCCTGGTGTCTTCTCTGAGGCCCCGCAAGGGGAGAGCCGCGGAGGTGGGGACCGCCTCCTCATGGGGACGTACACCCAGCTCTCCAGGTCGGATTCCGGGGCTCTCTGTCCTGCCCGAAGGCCCAGCTGGCCTGCGGGTCCTTAGAGTGGCAAAAACATCCGAAAACTGAGATTGAGGGTCCGGTGGGTGTCTGCACTTTTGTGCTGGGCACCCCAGGGAGGCCCGGGGGCTGGCTGGACAACGCGGTCTGCTGTGCGGGGGGGTTTGGAGGAGCAACCGATGCCCTTTGCACTTTGGGTAGCAAGTGTCTGAGGTGTCTCTGATCCCTGCACCAAGTCGGGGGGGGGGGGGGGGGCAGGAGGCGGAGGAGGAGGAGGAGGAGGAAGAGGAGGAGGAAGGGGGGGGCCGTGACCTGCAGTCGTGTTCCCGGGGTGGCACGGCATGTGGCTTCTTCCACGGGATGCTTGGCCTGGGCTCCCTGCACCTGGGCCTTTGGAGGACTGGCCCTGTGCTTGCCAACACTTCCTGCAGGGACCCAGAGCTGGGAGGTTGCATCTCTCAGCCCTGGGTCGGGCAGAGTCCCAGCGGGCCATGCCCACAACCTCTCTCAGCACGGGTCCCCCAGAAGGCTCCTTTGGGACCAGGATTCTCTTGCGGGTGACTCTTTAAGGTCTGGCCCCTGGATGGAGGGGCACCAGGACTAGAGGTGCAGGAAGGGGAAGGGGGTGGCCATGCGAGGGGACACTTTCAGGCCAAGTCCCAGCTTCAGCCTGATCCTCCTGGGAGCCCCGGGGTGGACATCACACCTCCTGGTTGTCCCGCTCTGAGACAAGGAGCCGGGCTTCGCATTCCCACAGCAGCCAGTCGTGGGCTGAGGACACCTGGGGCGTTGGGAACTCCCTGGCTTCTCCTTGGTTTAACATCTGGAGCTGCTTGGGAATTGTGCCGCCACACACACCCGAGTGCAGGTGTCTTCTGCACAGACTGCGGGCCTCGCTCTTCCGAACGCCGCTAGCTCGCCACCCACCCACGGGTGAACCTGGTCAGGGTACTTTCTCTCAGGGGCAGACTCTGATCCGGGCGGGCTACCGGTGTCTCTGTTTGCTCCTTTCTTTCTTCCATTTCGGGAAAGGCTTCCTTACTGGGTGTGGAAATCTCCTATGCCTTTCCTCGCCTATTCTGTCAGCTTTCAAATTCTCTTTCAGGCCGGGCGCGGTGGCTCAAGCCTGTAATCCTAGCTCTCTGGGAGGCCGAGGCGGGCGGATTGCTCGAGGTCATGAGTTCGAAACCAGCCTGAGCAAGAGCCAGACCCGGTCTCTACTGTAAATAGAAAGAAATTAATTGGCCAACTAATATATATAGGAAAATGAGCCAGGCATGGTGGCGCATGCCTGTAGTCCCAGCTACTTGGGAGGCTGAGGCAGAAGGATTGCTTGAGCCCAGGAGTTTGAGGTTGCTGTGAGCTAGGCTAACGCCACGGCACTCACTCTAGCCTAGGCAACAAAGCGAGACTCTGTCTCAAAAAAAAAAAAAAAAATTCTCTTTCAGTTGCCACCCTCACAGATGGATTAGGAAACTCTTTCCGGTGCACTCATTAGTGAAATGACCTCAATGAAGCTGGAATCCAATATCTAATCGCCGATTTTTGGCGAGTCCACACGCCAGGGTGGTTGGGGTCCAATGCAGCCCCGGCCAGGCCTAGGCCCCTTGGACTGGGCCACAGGAGGACACAGAGGAGGGTCCCGGCCCCCACGGTAGCGGTGCGGGCAGTTCCCCAAGGGCTTGGGCGTTTTCCAGAGGTAGGGGATGGAGGGGACTGATTTCTTCAGCGCCCCACAGACCAAGCCACCCCACCCCACCCATGGGACACATCCCGAGAGAGAGATGCCCCATACACTGGCTCCCCTCCCCCATGCGCTGTGCCCCAGCCCTGACCCGGGGGAATAGGCGGCCGCCCACCCACAGGGCGGGGGGCACAGCTGAAAGGGGTTGTGGGGGCGGGCGGCCCCTGGCTGGGGTCAAAGGGCGAGCGCCCGGCGCGTGCGCAGTCCTTGGCGGCAGCGGCGGCGGCGGCGGCGGGGGCGACGCGCTGGGGGTGGGGGGCGGGGAGGTGAAGGAGGCCAGGTGAGGAGAGGAGGGGGGCTGGAAGGGCTCCACCTTGGCGAGTCCAGCCGTGGAGGCGCATCTTGTGTGAGTGTGAGTGAGTGAGTGAGTGAGTGAGTGAGTGTGAGTGTGTGTGTGTGGGTGCGTGTGTGGTGTCTGTGTGTCTGTGTGTCTGTGTGTGTAGAGAGACAGCCCCCCACCCCGGCCCGCCCCTCCCTGCCCGCCCCGCCCCGCCCGTCACCCCCCGTCCCTCGGAGCCCGCCGGACCCGGCCGGCAAACTCAACAGGCCCGGCCCCCGCGGGGCCTGGGGCGGGAGGAGGCGGCGGGGAAGCGCAGAGAGGCTCGGCTTCTTGAGCGGGGCAGGGGCGCCCTCCGCCGTCCACGGCCACACCACCCCGAACGCGCCCGATCTCGTCTGATCTCGGAAGCTAAGCAGGGTCGGGCCTGGGAATACCGGGTGCCGTAGGCTTCTTCTTTTTTTATTTTGGCCTCTTGTTCTGTCCCCTTTCTGGGAGCGCCGCGGAGGCCCGGGCTGGGGGTCACCCCCACCCTCAGCGCCCGCCGCGGTGCCTGGCGCCCCAGCCCGCACCGTGGGGCCTCCTCTTGTCCCGAGCCGCGACACCGCCGCCACGGGGCAGCATGCGTGGCATCTGGACAACTGTCAGGTCTCAGACCAAAAGTCTGCTTTGTGGGAACCGACACGCTGGAGGAAACCTTGAGAGTCTGAGAGGGGAGGGAGTTGCAGAAGAAGGCCAGGATGTCATTTTGAGGGAGTATGTGACCAGAACTCGTCCCGTTGCTTTTGGGGTTCTATGGGCTACACGTAGGAATCTTTGGTGGTGGCACCTGATGTTGGGGGATCCGGAGTCACACCCAGACCTGCTCCACAGGCCTCCTTTTACTTTTCTCTTCGGATTCATTATTTTTAAAAAGTGTCTCTTATCTCTATTAGTGCATTTTCTTTTCTCTCTCTCTTCAAGCAGATGATGGCAGTCCAAGTATTAAGGTGACATGTGTTGCCCGTGCCCCCCTGTGTTCTTATTCATTTACCTCTCATGTGGTTCCAGCGTATTGTGGGGGCACCAAAGTTAAGGTCGGGTACATCGCCCTCTCCCCGCCTCCCCCCTCGGGTCAGAGCTTCAAGTGCGCCCATCCCCCAGTGGGTGCGCACCCACCCCATTCCTAATGGATGTGGATGCCCATTCCCTCCCCCCACCCTCCCGACACCCACCCGATGAAGGCGATTCCTCTGTGTCCACTTAGGTGTCCATCGGTTCGTACCAATTTGCTGGTGAGCGCGCTCACGTGGTGCTCGTGTGTCCATTCTTGGGATACTTGGCTTACTGGAACGGGTTCCAGCTCTGGCCAGGAGAACACGAGTGGTGCCCTCTCACCGCTGCTCCTCACAGCCGAATGGCACTCCGTGGTGTCCACGCGCCACATTTTATTAATGCACTCCTGGATGGATGGGCACTCGGGTCGCTTCCACGTCTTTGCGATTGTGAATTGTGCCCTAACTGTAACCCTAACCCTTACCCAGCCCGTCTCCTCTGCCCCTGCCTGAGGCACTCCTCCCCGGCCAGGCCCGTCACTGTCCTGGGCCCCCGCCTGACCGGCTCCTCCCCGCCCGGCCTGTCACCGTCCTCTGCCCCTGCCTGACATGCTCCTTCCCGCCCGGCCTCTCACCGTCCTCGGCCCCTGCGTGACCGGCTCCTCCGTCGCCTGGGCCTTCCAAGGGCTTGGTGTGGACGCTGGTTCCAGGACGCCCTCCCAGGAACCCGGTAGCAGGGCGGCCGCAGCGTCTCGCGCAACCCAACCGTCCGCCTGCCGCCCTCGCTAAGCGGCCTGCGGGGGACGTGCTCCCGCTGTGCCGCGGGGGCCCAGCCTGGTGTCTTCTCTGAGGCCCCGCAAGGGGAGAGCCGCGGAGGTGGGGACCGCCTCCTCATGGGGACGTACACCCAGCTCTCCAGGTCGGATTCCGGGGCTCTCTGTCCTGCCCGAAGGCCCAGCTGGCCTGCGGGTCCTTAGAGTGGCAAAAACATCCGAAAACTGAGATTGAGGGTCCGGTGGGTGTCTGCACTTTTGTGCTGGGCACCCCAGGGAGGCCCGGGGGCTGGCTGGACAACGCGGTCTGCTGGGCGGGGGGGTTTGGAGGAGCAACCGATGCCCTTTGCACTTTGGGTAGCAAGTGTCTGAGGTGTCTCTGATCCCTGCACCAAGTCGGGGGGGGGGGCAGGAGGCGGAGGAGGAGGAGGAAGAGGAGGAGGAAGGGGGGGCCCGTGACCTGCAGTCGTGTTCCCGGGGTGGCACGGCATGTGGCTTCTTCCACGGGATGCTTGGCCTGGGCTCCCTGCACCTGGGCCTTTGGAGGACTGGCCCTGTGCTTGCCAACACTTCCTGCAGGGACCCAGAGCTGGGAGGTTGCATCTCTCAGCCCTGGGTCGGGCAGAGTCCCAGCGGGCCATGCCCACAACCTCTCTCAGCACGGGTCCCCCAGAAGGCTCCTTTGGGACCAGGATTCTCTTGCGGGTGACTCTTTAAGGTCTGGCCCCTGGATGGAGGGGCACCAGGACTAGAGGTGCAGGAAGGGGAAGGGGGTGGCCATGCGAGGGGACACTTTCAGGCCAAGTCCCAGCTTCAGCCTGATCCTCCTGGGAGCCCCGGGGTGGACATCACACCTCCTGGTTGTCCCGCTCTGAGACAAGGAGCCGGGCTTCGCATTCCCACAGCAGCCAGTCGTGGGCTGAGGACACCTGGGGCGTTGGGAACTCCCTGGCTTCTCCTTGGTTTAACATCTGGAGCTGCTTGGGAATTGTGCCGCCACACACACCCGAGTGCAGGTGTCTTCTGCACAGACTGCGGGCCTCGCTCTTCCGAACGCCGCTAGCTCGCCACCCACCCACGGGTGAACCTGGTCAGGGTACTTTCTCTCAGGGGCAGACTCTGATCCGGGCGGGCTACCGGTGTCTCTGTTTGCTCCTTTCTTTCTTCCATTTCGGGAAAGGCTTCCTTACTGGGTGTGGAAATCTCCTATGCCTTTCCTCGCCTATTCTGTCAGCTTTCAAATTCTCTTTCAGGCCGGGCGCGGTGGCTCAAGCCTGTAATCCTAGCTCTCTGGGAGGCCGAGGCGGGCGGATTGCTCGAGGTCATGAGTTCGAAACCAGCCTGAGCAAGAGCCAGACCCGGTCTCTACTGTAAATAGAAAGAAATTAATTGGCCAACTAATATATATAGGAAAATGAGCCAGGCATGGTGGCGCATGCCTGTAGTCCCAGCTACTTGGGAGGCTGAGGCAGAAGGATTGCTTGAGCCCAGGAGTTTGAGGTTGCTGTGAGCTAGGCTAACGCCACGGCACTCACTCTAGCCTAGGCAACAAAGCGAGACTCTGTCTCAAAAAAAAAAAAAAAAAAATTCTCTTTCAGTTGCCACCCTCACAGATGGATTAGGAAACTCTTTCCGGTGCACTCATTAGTGAAATGACCTCAATGAAGCTGGAATCCAATATCTAATCGCCGATTTTTGGCGAGTCCACACGCCAGGGTGGTTGGGGTCCAATGCAGCCCCGGCCAGGCCTAGGCCCCTTGGACTGGGCCACAGGAGGACACAGAGGAGGGTCCCGGCCCCCACGGTAGCGGTGCGGGCAGTTCCCCAAGGGCTTGGGCGTTTTCCAGAGGTAGGAGATGGAGGGGACTGATTTCTTCAGCGCCCCACAGACCAAGCCACCCCACCCCACCCATGGGACACATCCCGAGAGAGAGATGCCCCATACACTGGCTCCCCTCCCCCATGCGCTGTGCCCCAGCCCTGACCCGGGGGAATAGGCGGCCGCCCACCCACAGGGCGGGGGGCACAGCTGAAAGGGGTTGTGGGGGCGGGCGGCCCCTGGCTGGGGTCAAAGGGCGAGCGCCCGGCGCGTGCGCAGTCCTTGGCGGCAGCGGTGGCGGCGGCGGGGGCGACGCGCTGGGGGTGGGGGGAGGGGAGGTGAAGGAGGCCAGGTGAGGAGAGGAGGGGGGCTGGAAGGGCTCCACCTTGGCGAGTCCAGCCGTGGAGGCGCATCTTGTGTGAGAGTGAGTGAGTGAGTGAGTGAGTGAGTGTGAGTGTGTGTGTGTGGGTGCGTGTGTGGTGTCTGTGTGTCTGTGTGTCTGTGTGTGTAGAGAGACAGCCCCCCACCCCGGCCCGCCCCTCCCTGCCCGCCCCGCCCCGCCCGTCACCCCCCCGTCCCTCGGAGCCCGCCGGACCCGGCCGGCAAACTCAACAGGCCCGGCCCCCGCGGGGCCTGGGGCGGGAGGAGGCGGCGGGGAAGCGCAGAGAGGCTCGGCTTCTTGAGCGGGGCAGGGGCGCCCTCCGCCGTCCACGGCCACACCACCCCGAACGCGCCCGATCTCGTCTGATCTCGGAAGCTAAGCAGGGTCGGGCCTGGGAATACCGGGTGCCGTAGGCTTCTTCTTTTTTTTTTTTTGGCCTCTTGTTCTGTCCCCTTTCTGGGAGCGCCGCGGAGGCCCGGGCTGGGGGTCACCCCCACCCTCAGCGCCCGCCGCGGTGCCTGGCGCCCCAGCCCGCACCGTGGGGCCTCCTCTTGTCCCGAGCCGCGACACCGCCGCCACGGGGCAGCATGCGTGGCATCTGGACAACTGTCAGGTCTCAGACCAAAAGTCTGCTTTGTGGGAACCGACACGCTGGAGGAAACCTTGAGAGTCTGAGAGGGGAGGGAGTTGCAGAAGAAGGCCAGGATGTCATTTTGAGGGAGTATGTGACCAGAACTCGTCCCGTTGCTTTTGGGGTTCTATGGGCTACACGTAGGAATCTTTGGTGGTGGCACCTGATGTTGGGGGATCCGGAGTCACACCCAGACCTGCTCCACAGGCCTCCTTTTACTTTTCTCTTCGGATTCATTATTTTTAAAATGTGTCTCTTATCTCTATTAGTGCATTTTCTTTTCTCTCTCTCTTCAAGCAGATGATGGCAGTCCAAGTATTAAGGTGACATGTGTTGCCCGTGCCCCCCTGTGTTCTTATTCATTTACCTCTCATGTGGTTCCAGCGTATTGTGGGGGCACCAAAGTTAAGGTCGGGTACATCGCCCTCTCCCCGCCTCCCCCCTCGGGTCAGAGCTTCAAGTGCGCCCATCCCCCAGTGGGTGCGCACCCACCCCATTCCTAATGGATGTGGATGCCCATTCCCTCCCCCCACCCTCCCGACACCCACCCGATGAAGGCGATTCCTCTGTGTCCACTTAGGTGTCCATCGGTTCGTACCAATTTGCTGGTGAGCGCGCTCACGTGGTGCTCGTGTGTCCATTCTTGGGATACTTGGCTTACTGGAACGGGTTCCAGCTCTGGCCAGGAGAACACGAGTGGTGCCCTCTCACCGCTGCTCCTCACAGCCGAATGGCACTCCGTGGTGTCCACGCGCCACATTTTATTAATGCACTCCTGGATGGATGGGCACTCGGGTCGCTTCCACGTCTTTGCGATTGTGAATTGTGCCCTAACTGTAACCCTAACCCTTACCCAGCCCGTCTCCTCTGCCCCTGCCTGAGGCACTCCTCCCCGGCCAGGCCCGTCACTGTCCTGGGCCCCCGCCTGACCGGCTCCTCCCCGCCCGGCCTGTCACCGTCCTCTGCCCCTGCCTGACATGCTCCTTCCCGCCCGGCCTCTCACCGTCCTCGGCCCCTGCGTGACCGGCTCCTCCGTCGCCTGGGCCTTCCAAGGGCTTGGTGTGGACGCTGGTTCCAGGACGCCCTCCCAGGAACCCGGTAGCAGGGCGGCCGCAGCGTCTCGCGCAACCCAACCGTCCGCCTGCCGCCCTCGCTAAGCGGCCTGCGGGGGACGTGCTCCCGCTGTGCCGCGGGGGCCCAGCCTGGTGTCTTCTCTGAGGCCCCGCAAGGGGAGAGCCGCGGAGGTGGGGACCGCCTCCTCATGGGGACGTACACCCAGCTCTCCAGGTCGGATTCCGGGGCTCTCTGTCCTGCCCGAAGGCCCAGCTGGCCTGCGGGTCCTTAGAGTGGCAAAAACATCCGAAAACTGAGATTGAGGGTCCGGTGGGTGTCTGCACTTTTGTGCTGGGCACCCCAGGGAGGCCCGGGGGCTGGCTGGACAACGCGGTCTGCTGGGCGGGGGGGTTTGGAGGAGCAACCGATGCCCTTTGCACTTTGGGTAGCAAGTGTCTGAGGTGTCTCTGATCCCTGCACCAAGTCGGGGGGGGGGGGCAGGAGGCGGAGGAGGAGGAGGAGGAGGAAGAGGAGGAGGAAGGGGGGGGCCGTGACCTGCAGTCGTGTTCCCGGGGTGGCACGGCATGTGGCTTCTTCCACGGGATGCTTGCCCTGGGCTCCCTGCACCTGGGCCTTTGGAGGACTGGCCCTGTGCTTGCCAACACTTCCTGCAGGGACCCAGAGCTGGGAGGTTGCATCTCTCAGCCCTGGGTCGGGCAGAGTCCCAGCGGGCCATGCCCACAACCTCTCTCAGCACGGGTCCCCCAGAAGGCTCCTTTGGGACCAGGATTCTCTTGCGGGTGACTCTTTAAGGTCTGGCCCCTGGATGGAGGGGCACCAGGACTAGAGGTGCAGGAAGGGGAAGGGGGTGGCCATGCGAGGGGACACTTTCAGGCCAAGTCCCAGCTTCAGCCTGATCCTCCTGGGAGCCCCGGGGTGGACATCACACCTCCTGGTTGTCCCGCTCTGAGACAAGGAGCCGGGCTTCGCATTCCCACAGCAGCCAGTCGTGGGCTGAGGACACCTGGGGCGTTGGGAACTCCCTGGCTTCTCCTTGGTTTAACATCTGGAGCTGCTTGGGAATTGTGCCGCCACACACACCCGAGTGCAGGTGTCTTCTGCACAGACTGCGGGCCTCGCTCTTCCGAACGCCGCTAGCTCGCCACCCACCCACGGGTGAACCTGGTCAGGGTACTTTCTCTCAGGGGCAGACTCTGATCCGGGCGGGCTACCGGTGTCTCTGTTTGCTCCTTTCTTTCTTCCATTTCGGGAAAGGCTTCCTTACTGGGTGTGGAAATCTCCTATGCCTTTCCTCGCCTATTCTGTCAGCTTTCAAATTCTCTTTCAGGCCGGGCGCGGTGGCTCAAGCCTGTAATCCTAGCTCTCTGGGAGGCCGAGGCGGGCGGATTGCTCGAGGTCATGAGTTCGAAACCAGCCTGAGCAAGAGCCAGACCCGGTCTCTACTGTAAATAGAAAGAAATTAATTGGCCAACTAATATATATAGGAAAATGAGCCAGGCATGGTGGCGCATGCCTGTAGTCCCAGCTACTTGGGAGGCTGAGGCAGAAGGATTGCTTGAGCCCAGGAGTTTGAGGTTGCTGTGAGCTAGGCTAACGCCACGGCACTCACTCTAGCCTAGGCAACAAAGCGAGACTCTGTCTCAAAAAAAAAAAAAAAAAAATTCTCTTTCAGTTGCCACCCTCACAGATGGATTAGGAAACTCTTTCCGGTGCACTCATTAGTGAAATGACCTCAATGAAGCTGGAATCCAATATCTAATCGCCGATTTTTGGCGAGTCCACACGCCAGGGTGGTTGGGGTCCAATGCAGCCCCGGCCAGGCCTAGGCCCCTTGGACTGGGCCACAGGAGGACACAGAGGAGGGTCCCGGCCCCCACGGTAGCGGTGCGGGCAGTTCCCCAAGGGCTTGGGCGTTTTCCAGAGGTAGGAGATGGAGGGGACTGATTTCTTCAGCGCCCCACAGACCAAGCCACCCCACCCCACCCATGGGACACATCCCGAGAGAGAGATGCCCCATACACTGGCTCCCCTCCCCCATGCGCTGTGCCCCAGCCCTGACCCGGGGGAATAGGCGGCCGCCCACCCACAGGGCGGGGGGCACAGCTGAAAGGGGTTGTGGGGGCGGGCGGCCCCTGGCTGGGGTCAAAGGGCGAGCGCCCGGCGCGTGCGCAGTCCTTGGCGGCAGCGGTGGCGGCGGCGGGGGCGACGCGCTGGGGGTGGGGGGAGGGGAGGTGAAGGAGGCCAGGTGAGGAGAGGAGGGGGGCTGGAAGGGCTCCACCTTGGCGAGTCCAGCCGTGGAGGCGCATCTTGTGTGAGAGTGAGTGAGTGAGTGAGTGAGTGAGTGTGAGTGTGTGTGTGTGGGTGCGTGTGTGGTGTCTGTGTGTCTGTGTGTCTGTGTGTGTAGAGAGACAGCCCCCCACCCCGGCCCGCCCCTCCCTGCCCGCCCCGCCCCGCCCGTCACCCCCCGTCCCTCGGAGCCCGCCGGACCCGGCCGGCAAACTCAACAGGCCCGGCCCCCGCGGGGCCTGGGGCGGGAGGAGGCGGCGGGGAAGCGCAGAGAGGCTCGGCTTCTTGAGCGGGGCAGGGGCGCCCTCCGCCGTCCACGGCCACACCACCCCGAACGCGCCCGATCTCGTCTGATCTCGGAAGCTAAGCAGGGTCGGGCCTGGGAATACCGGGTGCCGTAGGCTTCTTCTTTTTTTTTTTTTGGCCTCTTGTTCTGTCCCCTTTCTGGGAGCGCCGCGGAGGCCCGGGCTGGGGGTCACCCCCACCCTCAGCGCCCGCCGCGGTGCCTGGCGCCCCAGCCCGCACCGTGGGGCCTCCTCTTGTCCCGAGCCGCGACACCGCCGCCACGGGGCAGCATGCGTGGCATCTGGACAACTGTCAGGTCTCAGACCAAAAGTCTGCTTTGTGGGAACCGACACGCTGGAGGAAACCTTGAGAGTCTGAGAGGGGAGGGAGTTGCAGAAGAAGGCCAGGATGTCATTTTGAGGGAGTATGTGACCAGAACTCGTCCCGTTGCTTTTGGGGTTCTATGGGCTACACGTAGGAATCTTTGGTGGTGGCACCTGATGTTGGGGGATCCGGAGTCACACCCAGACCTGCTCCACAGGCCTCCTTTTACTTTTCTCTTCGGATTCATTATTTTTAAAAAGTGTCTCTTATCTCTATTAGTGCATTTTCTTTTCTCTCTCTCTTCAAGCAGATGATGGCAGTCCAAGTATTAAGGTGACATGTGTTGCCCGTGCCCCCCTGTGTTCTTATTCATTTACCTCTCATGTGGTTCCAGCGTATTGTGGGGGCACCAAAGTTAAGGTCGGGTACATCGCCCTCTCCCCGCCTCCCCCCTCGGGTCAGAGCTTCAAGTGCGCCCATCCCCCAGTGGGTGCGCACCCACCCCATTCCTAATGGATGTGGATGCCCATTCCCTCCCCCCACCCTCCCGACACCCACCCGATGAAGGCGATTCCTCTGTGTCCACTTAGGTGTCCATCGGTTCGTACCAATTTGCTGGTGAGCGCGCTCACGTGGTGCTCGTGTGTCCATTCTTGGGATACTTGGCTTACTGGAACGGGTTCCAGCTCTGGCCAGGAGAACACGAGTGGTGCCCTCTCACCGCTGCTCCTCACAGCCGAATGGCACTCCGTGGTGTCCACGCGCCACATTTTATTAATGCACTCCTGGATGGATGGGCACTCGGGTCGCTTCCACGTCTTTGCGATTGTGAATTGTGCCCTAACTGTAACCCTAACCCTTACCCAGCCCGTCTCCTCTGCCCCTGCCTGAGGCACTCCTCCCCGGCCAGGCCCGTCACTGTCCTGGGCCCCCGCCTGACCGGCTCCTCCCCGCCCGGCCTGTCACCGTCCTCTGCCCCTGCCTGACATGCTCCTTCCCGCCCGGCCTCTCACCGTCCTCGGCCCCTGCGTGACCGGCTCCTCCGTCGCCTGGGCCTTCCAAGGGCTTGGTGTGGACGCTGGTTCCAGGACGCCCTCCCAGGAACCCGGTAGCAGGGCGGCCGCAGCGTCTCGCGCAACCCAACCGTCCGCCTGCCGCCCTCGCTAAGCGGCCTGCGGGGGACGTGCTCCCGCTGTGCCGCGGGGGCCCAGCCTGGTGTCTTCTCTGAGGCCCCGCAAGGGGAGAGCCGCGGAGGTGGGGACCGCCTCCTCATGGGGACGTACACCCAGCTCTCCACGTCGGATTCCGGGGCTCTCTGTCCTGCCCGAAGGCCCAGCTGGCCTGCGGGTCCTTAGAGTGGCAAAAACATCCGAAAACTGAGATTGAGGGTCCGGTGGGTGTCTGCACTTTTGTGCTGGGCACCCCAGGGAGGCCCGGGGGCTGGCTGGACAACGCGGTCTGCTGTGCGGGGGGGTTTGGAGGAGCAACCGATGCCCTTTGCACTTTGGGTAGCAAGTGTCTGAGGTGTCTCTGATCCCTGCACCAAGTCGGGGGGGGGGGCAGGAGTCGGAGGAGGAGGAGGAGGAGGAAGAGGAGGAGGAAGGGGGGGGGCGTGACCTGCAGTCGTGTTCCCGGGGTGGCACGGCATGTGGCTTCTTCCACGGGATGCTTGGCCTGGGCTCCCTGCACCTGGGCCTTTGGAGGACTGGCCCTGTGCTTGCCAACACTTCCTGCAGGGACCCAGAGCTGGGAGGTTGCATCTCTCAGCCCTGGGTCGGGCAGAGTCCCAGCGGGCCATGCCCACAACCTCTCTCAGCACGGGTCCCCCAGAAGGCTCCTTTGGGACCAGGATTCTCTTGCGGGTGACTCTTTAAGGTCTGGCCCCTGGATGGAGGGGCACCAGGACTAGAGGTGCAGGAAGGGGAAGGGGGTGGCCATGCGAGGGGACACTTTCAGGCCAAGTCCCAGCTTCAGCCTGATCCTCCTGGGAGCCCCGGGGTGGACATCACACCTCCTGGTTGTCCCGCTCTGAGACAAGGAGCCGGGCTTCGCATTCCCACAGCAGCCAGTCGTGGGCTGAGGACACCTGGGGCGTTGGGAACTCCCTGGCTTCTCCTTGGTTTAACATCTGGAGCTGCTTGGGAATTGTGCCGCCACACACACCCGAGTGCAGGTGTCTTCTGCACAGACTGCGGGCCTCGCTCTTCCGAACGCCGCTAGCTCGCCACCCACCCACGGGTGAACCTGGTCAGGGTACTTTCTCTCAGGGGCAGACTCTGATCCGGGCGGGCTACCGGTGTCTCTGTTTGCTCCTTTCTTTCTTCCATTTCGGGAAAGGCTTCCTTACTGGGTGTGGAAATCTCCTATGCCTTTCCTCGCCTATTCTGTCAGCTTTCAAATTCTCTTTCAGGCCGGGCGCGGTGGCTCAAGCCTGTAATCCTAGCTCTCTGGGAGGCCGAGGCGGGCGGATTGCTCGAGGTCATGAGTTCGAAACCAGCCTGAGCAAGAGCCAGACCCGGTCTCTACTGTAAATAGAAAGAAATTAATTGGCCAACTAATATATATAGGAAAATGAGCCAGGCATGGTGGCGCATGCCTGTAGTCCCAGCTACTTGGGAGGCTGAGGCAGAAGGATTGCTTGAGCCCAGGAGTTTGAGGTTGCTGTGAGCTAGGCTAACGCCACGGCACTCACTCTAGCCTAGGCAACAAAGCGAGACTCTGTCTCAAAAAAAAAAAAAAAAAAATTCTCTTTCAGTTGCCACCCTCACAGATGGATTAGGAAACTCTTTCCGGTGCACTCATTAGTGAAATGACCTCAATGAAGCTGGAATCCAATATCTAATCGCCGATTTTTGGCGAGTCCACACGCCAGGGTGGTTGGGGTCCAATGCAGCCCCGGCCAGGCCTAGGCCCCTTGGACTGGGCCACAGGAGGACACAGAGGAGGGTCCCGGCCCCCACGGTAGCGGTGCGGGCAGTTCCCCAAGGGCTTGGGCGTTTTCCAGAGGTAGGAGATGGAGGGGACTGATTTCTTCAGCGCCCCACAGACCAAGCCACCCCACCCCACCCATGGGACACATCCCGAGAGAGAGATGCCCCATACACTGGCTCCCCTCCCCCATGCGCTGTGCCCCAGCCCTGACCCGGGGGAATAGGCGGCCGCCCACCCACAGGGCGGGGGGCACAGCTGAAAGGGGTTGTGGGGGCGGGCGGCCCCTGGCTGGGGTCAAAGGGCGAGCGCCCGGCGCGTGCGCAGTCCTTGGCGGCAGCGGTGGCGGCGGCGGGGGCGACGCGCTGGGGGTGGGGGGAGGGGAGGTGAAGGAGGCCAGGTGAGGAGAGGAGGGGGGCTGGAAGGGCTCCACCTTGGCGAGTCCAGCCGTGGAGGCGCATCTTGTGTGAGAGTGAGTGAGTGAGTGAGTGAGTGAGTGTGAGTGTGTGTGTGTGGGTGCGTGTGTGGTGTCTGTGTGTCTGTGTGTCTGTGTGTGTAGAGAGACAGCCCCCCACCCCGGCCCGCCCCTCCCTGCCCGCCCCGCCCCGCCCGTCACCCCCCCGTCCCTCGGAGCCCGCCGGACCCGGCCGGCAAACTCAACAGGCCCGGCCCCCGCGGGGCCTGGGGCGGGAGGAGGCGGCGGGGAAGCGCAGAGAGGCTCGGCTTCTTGAGCGGGGCAGGGGCGCCCTCCGCCGTCCACGGCCACACCACCCCGAACGCGCCCGATCTCGTCTGATCTCGGAAGCTAAGCAGGGTCGGGCCTGGGAATACCGGGTGCCGTAGGCTTCTTCTTTTTTTTTTTTTGGCCTCTTGTTCTGTCCCCTTTCTGGGAGCGCCGCGGAGGCCCGGGCTGGGGGTCACCCCCACCCTCAGCGCCCGCCGCGGTGCCTGGCGCCCCAGCCCGCACCGTGGGGCCTCCTCTTGTCCCGAGCCGCGACACCGCCGCCACGGGGCAGCATGCGTGGCATCTGGACAACTGTCAGGTCTCAGACCAAAAGTCTGCTTTGTGGGAACCGACACGCTGGAGGAAACCTTGAGAGTCTGAGAGGGGAGGGAGTTGCAGAAGAAGGCCAGGATGTCATTTTGAGGGAGTATGTGACCAGAACTCGTCCCGTTGCTTTTGGGGTTCTATGGGCTACACGTAGGAATCTTTGGTGGTGGCACCTGATGTTGGGGGATCCGGAGTCACACCCAGACCTGCTCCACAGGCCTCCTTTTACTTTTCTCTTCGGATTCATTATTTTTAAAATGTGTCTCTTATCTCTATTAGTGCATTTTCTTTTCTCTCTCTCTTCAAGCAGATGATGGCAGTCCAAGTATTAAGGTGACATGTGTTGCCCGTGCCCCCCTGTGTTCTTATTCATTTACCTCTCATGTGGTTCCAGCGTATTGTGGGGGCACCAAAGTTAAGGTCGGGTACATCGCCCTCTCCCCGCCTCCCCCCTCGGGTCAGAGCTTCAAGTGCGCCCATCCCCCAGTGGGTGCGCACCCACCCCATTCCTAATGGATGTGGATGCCCATTCCCTCCCCCCACCCTCCCGACACCCACCCGATGAAGGCGATTCCTCTGTGTCCACTTAGGTGTCCATCGGTTCGTACCAATTTGCTGGTGAGCGCGCTCACGTGGTGCTCGTGTGTCCATTCTTGGGATACTTGGCTTACTGGAACGGGTTCCAGCTCTGGCCAGGAGAACACGAGTGGTGCCCTCTCACCGCTGCTCCTCACAGCCGAATGGCACTCCGTGGTGTCCACGCGCCACATTTTATTAATGCACTCCTGGATGGATGGGCACTCGGGTCGCTTCCACGTCTTTGCGATTGTGAATTGTGCCCTAACTGTAACCCTAACCCTTACCCAGCCCGTCTCCTCTGCCCCTGCCTGAGGCACTCCTCCCCGGCCAGGCCCGTCACTGTCCTGGGCCCCCGCCTGACCGGCTCCTCCCCGCCCGGCCTGTCACCGTCCTCTGCCCCTGCCTGACATGCTCCTTCCCGCCCGGCCTCTCACCGTCCTCGGCCCCTGCGTGACCGGCTCCTCCGTCGCCTGGGCCTTCCAAGGGCTTGGTGTGGACGCTGGTTCCAGGACGCCCTCCCAGGAACCCGGTAGCAGGGCGGCCGCAGCGTCTCGCGCAACCCAACCGTCTCGCGCAACCCAACCGTCCGCCTGCCGCCCTCGCTAAGCGGCCTGCGGGGGACGTGCTCCCGCTGTGCCGCGGGGGCCCAGCCTGGTGTTTTCTCTGAGGCCCCGCAAGGGGAGAGCCGCGGAGGTGGGGACCGCCTCCTCATGGGGACGTACACCCAGCTCTCCAGGTCGGATTCCGGGGCTCTCTGTCCTGCCCGAAGGCCCAGCTGGCCTGCGGGTCCTTAGAGTGGCAAAAACATCCGAAAACTGAGATTGAGGGTCCGGTGGGTGTCTGCACTTTTGTGCTGGGCACCCCAGGGAGGCCCGGGGGCTGGCTGGACAACGCGGTCTGCTGGGAGGGGGGGTTTGGAGGAGCAACCGATGCCCTTTGCACTTTGGGTAGCAAGTGTCTGAGGTGTCTCTGATCCCTGCACCAAGTCGGGGGGGGGCAGGAGGCGGAGGAGGAGGAGGAGGAGGAAGAGGAGGAGGAAGGGGGGGGCCGTGACCTGCAGTCGTGTTCCCGGGGTGGCACGGCATGTGGCTTCTTCCACGGGATGCTTGGCCTGGGCTCCCTGCACCTGGGCCTTTGGAGGACTGGCCCTGTGCTTGCCAACACTTCCTGCAGGGACCCAGAGCTGGGAGGTTGCATCTCTCAGCCCTGGGTCGGGCAGAGTCCCAGCGGGCCATGCCCACAACCTCTCTCAGCACGGGTCCCCCAGAAGGCTCCTTTGGGACCAGGATTCTCTTGCGGGTGACTCTTTAAGGTCTGGCCCCTGGATGGAGGGGCACCAGGACTAGAGGTGCAGGAAGGGGAAGGGGGTGGCCATGTGAGGGGACACTTTCAGGCCAAGTCCCAGCTTCAGCCTGATCCTCCTGGGAGCCCCGGGGTGGACATCACACCTCCTGGTTGTCCCGCTCTGAGACAAGGAGCCGGGCTTCGCATTCCCACAGCAGCCAGTCGTGGGCTGAGGACACCTGGGGCGTTGGGAACTCCCTGGCTTCTCCTTGGTTTAACATCTGGAGCTGCTTGGGAATTGTGCCGCCACACACACCCGAGTGCAGGTGTCTTCTGCACAGACTGCGGGCCTCGCTCTTCCGAACGCCGCTAGCTCGCCACCCACCCACGGGTGAACCTGGTCAGGGTACTTTCTCTCAGGGGCAGACTCTCATCCGGGCGGGCTACCGGTGTCTCTGTTTGCTCCTTTCTTTCTTCCATTTCGGGAAAGGCTTCCTTACTGGGTGTGGAAATCTCCTATGCCTTTCCTCGCCTATTCTGTCAGCTTTCAAATTCTCTTTCAGGCCGGGCGCGGTGGCTCAAGCCTGTAATCCTAGCTCTCTGGGAGGCCGAGGCGGGCGGATTGCTCGAGGTCATGAGTTCGAAACCAGCCTGAGCAAGAGCCAGACCCGGTCTCTACTGTAAATAGAAAGAAATTAATTGGCCAACTAATATATATAGGAAAATGAGCCAGGCATGGTGGCGCATGCCTGTAGTCCCAGCTACTTGGGAGGCTGAGGCAGAAGGATTGCTTGAGCCCAGGAGTTTGAGGTTGCTGTGAGCTAGGCTAACGCCACGGCACTCACTCTAGCCTAGGCAACAAAGCGAGACTCTGTCTCAAAAAAAAAAAAAAAAATTCTCTTTCAGTTGCCACCCTCACAGATGGATTAGGAAACTCTTTCCGGTGCACTCATTAGTGAAATGACCTCAATGAAGCTGGAATCCAATATCTAATCGCCGATTTTTGGCGAGTCCACACGCCAGGGTGGTTGGGGTCCAATGCAGCCCCGGCCAGGCCTAGGCCCCTTGGACTGGGCCACAGGAGGACACAGAGGAGGGTCCCGGCCCCCACGGTAGCGGTGCGGGCAGTTCCCCAAGGGCTTGGGCGTTTTCCAGAGGTAGGAGATGGAGGGGACTGATTTCTTCAGCGCCCCACAGACCAAGCCACCCCACCCCACCCATGGGACACATCCCGAGAGAGAGATGCCCCATACACTGGCTCCCCTCCCCCATGCGCTGTGCCCCAGCCCTGACCCGGGGGAATAGGCGGCCGCCCACCCACAGGGCGGGGGGCACAGCTGAAAGGGGTTGTGGGGGCGGGCGGCCCCTGGCTGGGGTCAAAGGGCGAGCGCCCGGCGCGTGCGCAGTCCTTGGCGGCAGCGGCGGCGGCGGCGGCGGGGGCGACGCGCTGGGGGTGGGGGGCGGGGAGGTGAAGGAGGCCAGGTGAGGAGAGGAGGGGGGCTGGAAGGGCTCCACCTTGGCGAGTCCAGCCGTGGAGGCGCATCTTGTGTGAGTGTGAGTGAGTGAGTGAGTGAGTGAGTGAGTGTGAGTGTGTGTGTGTGGGTGCGTGTGTGGTGTCTGTGTGTCTGTGTGTGTAGAGAGACAGCCCCCCACCCCGGCCCGCCCCTCCCTGCCCGCCCCGCCCCGCCCGTCACCCCCCGTCCCTCGGAGCCCGCCGGACCCGGCCGGCAAACTCAACAGGCCCGGCCCCCGCGGGGCCTGGGGCGGGAGGAGGCGGCGGGGAAGCGCAGAGAGGCTCGGCTTCTTGAGCGGGGCAGGGGCGCCCTCCGCCGTCCACGGCCACACCACCCCGAACGCGCCCGATCTCGTCTGATCTCGGAAGCTAAGCAGGGTCGGGCCTGGGAATACCGGGTGCCGTAGGCTTCTTCTTTTTTTTTTTTGGCCTCTTGTTCTGTCCCCTTTCTGGGAGCGCCGCGGAGGCCCGGGCTGGGGGTCACCCCCACCCTCAGCGCCCGCCGCGGTGCCTGGCGCCCCAGCCCGCACCGTGGGGCCTCCTCTTGTCCCGAGCCGCGACACCGCCGCCACGGGGCAGCATGCGTGGCATCTGGACAACTGTCAGGTCTCAGACCAAAAGTCTGCTTTGTGGGAACCGACACGCTGGAGGAAACCTTGAGAGTCTGAGAGGGGAGGGAGTTGCAGAAGAAGGCCAGGATGTCATTTTGAGGGAGTATGTGACCAGAACTCGTCCCGTTGCTTTTGGGGTTCTATGGGCTACACGTAGGAATCTTTGGTGGTGGCACCTGATGTTGGGGGATCCGGAGTCACACCCAGACCTGCTCCACAGGCCTCCTTTTACTTTTCTCTTCGGATTCATTATTTTTAAAAAGTGTCTCTTATCTCTATTAGTGCATTTTCTTTTCTCTCTCTCTTCAAGCAGATGATGGCAGTCCAAGTATTAAGGTGACATGTGTTGCCCGTGCCCCCCTGTGTTCTTATTCATTTACCTCTCATGTGGTTCCAGCGTATTGTGGGGGCACCAAAGTTAAGGTCGGGTACATCGCCCTCTCCCCGCCTCCCCCCTCGGGTCAGAGCTTCAAGTGCGCCCATCCCCCAGTGGGTGCGCACCCACCCCATTCCTAATGGATGTGGATGCCCATTCCCTCCCCCCACCCTCCCGACACCCACCCGATGAAGGCGATTCCTCTGTGTCCACTTAGGTGTCCATCGGTTCGTACCAATTTGCTGGTGAGCGCGCTCACGTGGTGCTCGTGTGTCCATTCTTGGGATACTTGGCTTACTGGAACGGGTTCCAGCTCTGGCCAGGAGAACACGAGTGGTGCCCTCTCACCGCTGCTCCTCACAGCCGAATGGCACTCCGTGGTGTCCACGCGCCACATTTTATTAATGCACTCCTGGATGGATGGGCACTCGGGTCGCTTCCACGTCTTTGCGATTGTGAATTGTGCCCTAACTGTAACCCTAACCCTTACCCAGCCCGTCTCCTCTGCCCCTGCCTGAGGCACTCCTCCCCGGCCAGGCCCGTCACTGTCCTGGGCCCCCGCCTGACCGGCTCCTCCCCGCCCGGCCTGTCACCGTCCTCTGCCCCTGCCTGACATGCTCCTTCCCGCCCGGCCTCTCACCGTCCTCGGCCCCTGCGTGACCGGCTCCTCCGTCGCCTGGGCCTTCCAAGGGCTTGGTGTGGACGCTGGTTCCAGGACGCCCTCCCAGGAACCCGGTAGCAGGGCGGCCGCAGCGTCTCGCGCAACCCAACCGTCCGCCTGCCGCCCTCGCTAAGCGGCCTGCGGGGGACGTGCTCCCGCTGTGCCGCGGGGGCCCAGCCTGGTGTCTTCTCTGAGGCCCCGCAAGGGGAGAGCCGCGGAGGTGGGGACCGCCTCCTCATGGGGACGTACACCCAGCTCTCCAGGTCGGATTCCGGGGCTCTCTGTCCTGCCCGAAGGCCCAGCTGGCCTGCGGGTCCTTAGAGTGGCAAAAACATCCGAAAACTGAGATTGAGGGTCCGGTGGGTGTCTGCACTTTTGTGCTGGGCACCCCAGGGAGGCCCGGGGGCTGGCTGGACAACGCGGTCTGCTGGGCGGGGGGGTTTGGAGGAGCAACCGATGCCCTTTGCACTTTGGGTAGCAAGTGTCTGAGGTGTCTCTGATCCCTGCACCAAGTCGGGGGGGGGCAGGAGGCGGAGGAGGAGGAGGAGGAGGAGGAGGAAGAGGAGGAGGAAGGGGGGGGCCGTGACCTGCAGTCGTGTTCCCGGGGTGGCACGGCATGTGGCTTCTTCCACGGGATGCTTGGCCTGGGCTCCCTGCACCTGGGCCTTTGGAGGACTGGCCCTGTGCTTGCCAACACTTCCTGCAGGGACCCAGAGCTGGGAGGTTGCATCTCTCAGCCCTGGGTCGGGCAGAGTCCCAGCGGGCCATGCCCACAACCTCTCTCAGCACGGGTCCCCCAGAAGGCTCCTTTGGGACCAGGATTCTCTTGCGGGTGACTCTTTAAGGTCTGGCCCCTGGATGGAGGGGCACCAGGACTAGAGGTGCAGGAAGGGGAAGGGGGTGGCCATGTGAGGGGACACTTTCAGGCCAAGTCCCAGCTTCAGCCTGATCCTCCTGGGAGCCCCGGGGTGGACATCACACCTCCTGGTTGTCCCGCTCTGAGACAAGGAGCCGGGCTTCGCATTCCCACAGCAGCCAGTCGTGGGCTGAGGACACCTGGGGCGTTGGGAACTCCCTGGCTTCTCCTTGGTTTAACATCTGGAGCTGCTTGGGAATTGTGCCGCCACACACACCCGAGTGCAGGTGTCTTCTGCACAGACTGCGGGCCTCGCTCTTCCGAACGCCGCTAGCTCGCCACCCACCCACGGGTGAACCTGGTCAGGGTACTTTCTCTCAGGGGCAGACTCTCATCCGGGCGGGCTACCGGTGTCTCTGTTTGCTCCTTTCTTTCTTCCATTTCGGGAAAGGCTTCCTTACTGGGTGTGGAAATCTCCTATGCCTTTCCTCGCCTATTCTGTCAGCTTTCAAATTCTCTTTCAGGCCGGGCGCGGTGGCTCAAGCCTGTAATCCTAGCTCTCTGGGAGGCCGAGGCGGGCGGATTGCTCGAGGTCATGAGTTCGAAACCAGCCTGAGCAAGAGCCAGACCCGGTCTCTACTGTAAATAGAAAGAAATTAATTGGCCAACTAATATATATAGGAAAATGAGCCAGGCATGGTGGCGCATGCCTGTAGTCCCAGCTACTTGGGAGGCTGAGGCAGAAGGATTGCTTGAGCCCAGGAGTTTGAGGTTGCTGTGAGCTAGGCTAACGCCACGGCACTCACTCTAGCCTAGGCAACAAAGCGAGACTCTGTCTCAAAAAAAAAAAAAAAAATTCTCTTTCAGTTGCCACCCTCACAGATGGATTAGGAAACTCTTTCCGGTGCACTCATTAGTGAAATGACCTCAATGAAGCTGGAATCCAATATCTAATCGCCGATTTTTGGCGAGTCCACACGCCAGGGTGGTTGGGGTCCAATGCAGCCCCGGCCAGGCCTAGGCCCCTTGGACTGGGCCACAGGAGGACACAGAGGAGGGTCCCGGCCCCCACGGTAGCGGTGCGGGCAGTTCCCCAAGGGCTTGGGCGTTTTCCAGAGGTAGGAGATGGAGGGGACTGATTTCTTCAGCGCCCCACAGACCAAGCCACCCCACCCCACCCATGGGACACATCCCGAGAGAGAGATGCCCCATACACTGGCTCCCCTCCCCCATGCGCTGTGCCCCAGCCCTGACCCGGGGGAATAGGCGGCCGCCCACCCACAGGGCGGGGGGCACAGCTGAAAGGGGTTGTGGGGGCGGGCGGCCCCTGGCTGGGGTCAAAGGGCGAGCGCCCGGCGCGTGCGCAGTCCTTGGCGGCAGCGGCGGCGGCGGCGGCGGGGGCGACGCGCTGGGGGTGGGGGGCGGGGAGGTGAAGGAGGCCAGGTGAGGAGAGGAGGGGGGCTGGAAGGGCTCCACCTTGGCGAGTCCAGCCGTGGAGGCGCATCTTGTGTGAGTGTGAGTGAGTGAGTGAGTGAGTGAGTGAGTGTGAGTGTGTGTGTGTGGGTGCGTGTGTGGTGTCTGTGTGTCTGTGTGTGTAGAGAGACAGCCCCCCACCCCGGCCCGCCCCTCCCTGCCCGCCCCGCCCCGCCCGTCACCCCCCGTCCCTCGGAGCCCGCCGGACCCGGCCGGCAAACTCAACAGGCCCGGCCCCCGCGGGGCCTGGGGCGGGAGGAGGCGGCGGGGAAGCGCAGAGAGGCTCGGCTTCTTGAGCGGGGCAGGGGCGCCCTCCGCCGTCCACGGCCACACCACCCCGAACGCGCCCGATCTCGTCTGATCTCGGAAGCTAAGCAGGGTCGGGCCTGGGAATACCGGGTGCCGTAGGCTTCTTCTTTTTTTTTTTTGGCCTCTTGTTCTGTCCCCTTTCTGGGAGCGCCGCGGAGGCCCGGGCTGGGGGTCACCCCCACCCTCAGCGCCCGCCGCGGTGCCTGGCGCCCCAGCCCGCACCGTGGGGCCTCCTCTTGTCCCGAGCCGCGACACCGCCGCCACGGGGCAGCATGCGTGGCATCTGGACAACTGTCAGGTCTCAGACCAAAAGTCTGCTTTGTGGGAACCGACACGCTGGAGGAAACCTTGAGAGTCTGAGAGGGGAGGGAGTTGCAGAAGAAGGCCAGGATGTCATTTTGAGGGAGTATGTGACCAGAACTCGTCCCGTTGCTTTTGGGGTTCTATGGGCTACACGTAGGAATCTTTGGTGGTGGCACCTGATGTTGGGGGATCCGGAGTCACACCCAGACCTGCTCCACAGGCCTCCTTTTACTTTTCTCTTCGGATTCATTATTTTTAAAAAGTGTCTCTTATCTCTATTAGTGCATTTTCTTTTCTCTCTCTCTTCAAGCAGATGATGGCAGTCCAAGTATTAAGGTGACATGTGTTGCCCGTGCCCCCCTGTGTTCTTATTCATTTACCTCTCATGTGGTTCCAGCGTATTGTGGGGGCACCAAAGTTAAGGTCGGGTACATCGCCCTCTCCCCGCCTCCCCCCTCGGGTCAGAGCTTCAAGTGCGCCCATCCCCCAGTGGGTGCGCACCCACCCCATTCCTAATGGATGTGGATGCCCATTCCCTCCCCCCACCCTCCCGACACCCACCCGATGAAGGCGATTCCTCTGTGTCCACTTAGGTGTCCATCGGTTCGTACCAATTTGCTGGTGAGCGCGCTCACGTGGTGCTCGTGTGTCCATTCTTGGGATACTTGGCTTACTGGAACGGGTTCCAGCTCTGGCCAGGAGAACACGAGTGGTGCCCTCTCACCGCTGCTCCTCACAGCCGAATGGCACTCCGTGGTGTCCACGCGCCACATTTTATTAATGCACTCCTGGATGGATGGGCACTCGGGTCGCTTCCACGTCTTTGCGATTGTGAATTGTGCCCTAACTGTAACCCTAACCCTTACCCAGCCCGTCTCCTCTGCCCCTGCCTGAGGCACTCCTCCCCGGCCAGGCCCGTCACTGTCCTGGGCCCCCGCCTGACCGGCTCCTCCCCGCCCGGCCTGTCACCGTCCTCTGCCCCTGCCTGACATGCTCCTTCCCGCCCGGCCTCTCACCGTCCTCGGCCCCTGCGTGACCGGCTCCTCCGTCGCCTGGGCCTTCCAAGGGCTTGGTGTGGACGCTGGTTCCAGGACGCCCTCCCAGGAACCCGGTAGCAGGGCGGCCGCAGCGTCTCGCGCAACCCAACCGTCCGCCTGCCGCCCTCGCTAAGCGGCCTGCGGGGGACGTGCTCCCGCTGTGCCGCGGGGGCCCAGCCTGGTGTCTTCTCTGAGGCCCCGCAAGGGGAGAGCCGCGGAGGTGGGGACCGCCTCCTCATGGGGACGTACACCCAGCTCTCCAGGTCGGATTCCGGGGCTCTCTGTCCTGCCCGAAGGCCCAGCTGGCCTGCGGGTCCTTAGAGTGGCAAAAACATCCGAAAACTGAGATTGAGGGTCCGGTGGGTGTCTGCACTTTTGTGCTGGGCACCCCAGGGAGGCCCGGGGGCTGGCTGGACAACGCGGTCTGCTGGGCGGGGGGGTTTGGAGGAGCAACCGATGCCCTTTGCACTTTGGGTAGCAAGTGTCTGAGGTGTCTCTGATCCCTGCACCAAGTCGGGGGGGGGCAGGAGGCGGAGGAGGAGGAGGAGGAGGAGGAGGAAGAGGAGGAGGAAGGGGGGGGCCGTGACCTGCAGTCGTGTTCCCGGGGTGGCACGGCATGTGGCTTCTTCCACGGGATGCTTGGCCTGGGCTCCCTGCACCTGGGCCTTTGGAGGACTGGCCCTGTGCTTGCCAACACTTCCTGCAGGGACCCAGAGCTGGGAGGTTGCATCTCTCAGCCCTGGGTCGGGCAGAGTCCCAGCGGGCCATGCCCACAACCTCTCTCAGCACGGGTCCCCCAGAAGGCTCCTTTGGGACCAGGATTCTCTTGCGGGTGACTCTTTAAGGTCTGGCCCCTGGATGGAGGGGCACCAGGACTAGAGGTGCAGGAAGGGGAAGGGGGTGGCCATGCGAGGGGACACTTTCAGGCCAAGTCCCAGCTTCAGCCTGATCCTCCTGGGAGCCCCGGGGTGGACATCACACCTCCTGGTTGTCCCGCTCTGAGACAAGGAGCCGGGCTTCGCATTCCCACAGCAGCCAGTCGTGGGCTGAGGACACCTGGGGCGTTGGGAACTCCCTGGCTTCTCCTTGGTTTAACATCTGGAGCTGCTTGGGAATTCTGCCGCCACACACACCCGAGTGCAGGTGTCTTCTGCACAGACTGCGGGCCTCGCTCTTCCGAACGCCGCTAGCTCGCCACCCACCCACGGGTGAACCTGGTCAGGGTACTTTCTCTCAGGGGCAGACTCTGATCCGGGCGGGCTACCGGTGTCTCTGTTTGCTCCTTTCTTTCTTCCATTTCGGGAAAGGCTTCCTTACTGGGTGTGGAAATCTCCTATGCCTTTCCTCGCCTATTCTGTCAGCTTTCAAATTCTCTTTCAGGCCGGGCGCGGTGGCTCAAGCCTGTAATCCTAGCTCTCTGGGAGGCCGAGGCGGGCGGATTGCTCGAGGTCATGAGTTCGAAACCAGCCTGAGCAAGAGCCAGACCCGGTCTCTACTGTAAATAGAAAGAAATTAATTGGCCAACTAATATATATAGGAAAATGAGCCAGGCATGGTGGCGCATGCCTGTAGTCCCAGCTACTTGGGAGGCTGAGGCAGAAGGATTGCTTGAGCCCAGGAGTTTGAGGTTGCTGTGAGCTAGGCTAACGCCACGGCACTCACTCTAGCCTAGGCAACAAAGCGAGACTCTGTCTCAAAAAAAAAAAAAAAATTCTCTTTCAGTTGCCACCCTCACAGATGGATTAGGAAACTCTTTCCGGTGCACTCATTAGTGAAATGACCTCAATGAAGCTGGAATCCAATATCTAATCGCCGATTTTTGGCGAGTCCACACGCCAGGGTGGTTGGGGTCCAATGCAGCCCCGGCCAGGCCCAGGCCCCTTGGACTGGGCCACAGGAGGACACAGAGGAGGGTCCCGGCCCCCACGGTAGCGGTGCGGGCAGTTCCCCAAGGGCTTGGGCGTTTTCCAGAGGTAGGAGATGGAGGGGACTGATTTCTTCAGCGCCCCACAGACCAAGCCACCCCACCCCACCCATGGGACACATCCCGAGAGAGAGATGCCCCATACACTGGCTCCCCTCCCCCATGCGCTGTGCCCCAGCCCTGACCCGGGGGAATAGGCGGCCGCCCACCCACAGGGCGGGGGGCACAGCTGAAAGGGGTTGTGGGGGCGGGCGGCCCCTGGCTGGGGTCAAAGGGCGAGCGCCCGGCGCGTGCGCAGTCCTTGGCGGCAGCGGCGGCGGCGGCGGCGGGGGCGACGCGCTGGGGGTGGGGGGCGGGGAGGTGAAGGAGGCCAGGTGAGGAGAGGAGGGGGGCTGGAAGGGCTCCACCTTGGCGAGTCCAGCCGTGGAGGCGCATCTTGTGTGAGTGTGAGTGAGTGAGTGAGTGAGTGAGTGAGTGAGTGTGAGTGTGTGTGTGTGGGTGCGTGTGTGGTGTCTGTGTGTCTGTGTGTCTGTGTGTGTAGAGAGACAGCCCCCCACCCCGGCCCGCCCCTCCCTGCCCGCCCCGCCCCGCCCGTCACCCCCCGTCCCTCGGAGCCCGCCGGACCCGGCCGGCAAACTCAACAGGCCCGGCCCCCGCGGGGCCTGGGGCGGGAGGAGGCGGCGGGGAAGCGCAGAGAGGCTCGGCTTCTTGAGCGGGGCAGGGGCGCCCTCCGCCGTCCACGGCCACACCACCCCGAACGCGCCCGATCTCGTCTGATCTCGGAAGCTAAGCAGGGTCGGGCCTGGGAATACCGGGTGCCGTAGGCTTCTTCTTTTTTTTTTTTTGGCCTCTTGTTCTGTCCCCTTTCTGGGAGCGCCGCGGAGGCCCGGGCTGGGGGTCACCCCCACCCTCAGCGCCCGCCGCGGTGCCTGGCGCCCCAGCCCGCACCGTGGGGCCTCCTCTTGTCCCGAGCCGCGACACCGCCGCCACGGGGCAGCATGCGTGGCATCTGGACAACTGTCAGGTCTCAGACCAAAAGTCTGCTTTGTGGGAACCGACACGCTGGAGGAAACCTTGAGAGTCTGAGAGGGGAGGGAGTTGCAGAAGAAGGCCAGGATGTCATTTTGAGGGAGTATGTGACCAGAACTCGTCCCGTTGCTTTTGGGGTTCTATGGGCTACACGTAGGAATCTTTGGTGGTGGCACCTGATGTTGGGGGATCCGGAGTCACACCCAGACCTGCTCCACAGGCCTCCTTTTACTTTTCTCTTCGGATTCATTATTTTTAAAAAGTGTCTCTTATCTCTATTAGTGCATTTTCTTTTCTCTCTCTCTTCAAGCAGATGATGGCAGTCCAAGTATTAAGGTGACATGTGTTGCCCGTGCCCCCCTGTGTTCTTATTCATTTACCTCTCATGTGGTTCCAGCGTATTGTGGGGGCACCAAAGTTAAGGTCGGGTACATCGCCCTCTCCCCGCCTCCCCCCTCGGGTCAGAGCTTCAAGTGCGCCCATCCCCCAGTGGGTGCGCACCCACCCCATTCCTAATGGATGTGGATGCCCATTCCCTCCCCCCACCCTCCCGACACCCACCCGATGAAGGCGATTCCTCTGTGTCCACTTAGGTGTCCATCGGTTCGTACCAATTTGCTGGTGAGCGCGCTCACGTGGTGCTCGTGTGTCCATTCTTGGGATACTTGGCTTACTGGAACGGGTTCCAGCTCTGGCCAGGAGAACACGAGTGGTGCCCTCTCACCGCTGCTCCTCACAGCCGAATGGCACTCCGTGGTGTCCACGCGCCACATTTTATTAATGCACTCCTGGATGGATGGGCACTCGGGTCGCTTCCACGTCTTTGCGATTGTGAATTGTGCCCTAACTGTAACCCTAACCCTTACCCAGCCCGTCTCCTCTGCCCCTGCCTGAGGCACTCCTCCCCGGCCAGGCCCGTCACTGTCCTGGGCCCCCGCCTGACCGGCTCCTCCCCGCCCGGCCTGTCACCGTCCTCTGCCCCTGCCTGACATGCTCCTTCCCGCCCGGCCTCTCACCGTCCTCGGCCCCTGCGTGACCGGCTCCTCCGTCGCCTGGGCCTTCCAAGGGCTTGGTTTGGACGCTGGTTCCAGGACGCCCTCCCAGGAACCCGGTAGCAGGGCGGCCGCAGCGTCTCGCGCAACCCAACCGTCCGCCTGCCGCCCTCGCTAAGCGGCCTGCGGGGGACGTGCTCCCGCTGTGCCGCGGGGGCCCAGCCTGGTGTCTTCTCTGAGGCCCCGCAAGGGGAGAGCCGCGGAGGTGGGGACCGCCTCCTCATGGGGACGTACACCCAGCTCTCCAGGTCGGATTCCGGGGCTCTCTGTCCTGCCCGAAGGCCCAGCTGGCCTGCGGGTCCTTAGAGTGGCAAAAACATCCGAAAACTGAGATTGAGGGTCCGGTGGGTGTCTGCACTTTTGTGCTGGGCACCCCAGGGAGGCCCGGGGGCTGGCTGGACAACGCGGTCTGCTGGGCGGGGGGGTTTGGAGGAGCAACCGATGCCCTTTGCACTTTGGGTAGCAAGTGTCTGAGGTGTCTCTGATCCCTGCACCAAGTCGGGGGGGGGCAGGAGGCGGAGGAGGAGGAGGAGGAGGAGGAGGAAGAGGAGGAGGAAGGGGGGGGCCGTGACCTGCAGTCGTGTTCCCGGGGTGGCACGGCATGTGGCTTCTTCCACGGGATGCTTGGCCTGGGCTCCCTGCACCTGGGCCTTTGGAGGACTGGCCCTGTGCTTGCCAACACTTCCTGCAGGGACCCAGAGCTGGGAGGTTGCATCTCTCAGCCCTGGGTCGGGCAGAGTCCCAGCGGGCCATGCCCACAACCTCTCTCAGCACGGGTCCCCCAGAAGGCTCCTTTGGGACCAGGATTCTCTTGCGGGTGACTCTTTAAGGTCTGGCCCCTGGATGGAGGGGCACCAGGACTAGAGGTGCAGGAAGGGGAAGGGGGTGGCCATGCGAGGGGACACTTTCAGGCCAAGTCCCAGCTTCAGCCTGATCCTCCTGGGAGCCCCGGGGTGGACATCACACCTCCTGGTTGTCCCGCTCTGAGACAAGGAGCCGGGCTTCGCATTCCCACAGCAGCCAGTCGTGGGCTGAGGACACCTGGGGCGTTGGGAACTCCCTGGCTTCTCCTTGGTTTAACATCTGGAGCTGCTTGGGAATTGTGCCGCCACACACACCCGAGTGCAGGTGTCTTCTGCACAGACTGCGGGCCTCGCTCTTCCGAACGCCGCTAGCTCGCCACCCACCCACGGGTGAACCTGGTCAGGGTACTTTCTCTCAGGGGCAGACTCTCATCCGGGCGGGCTACCGGTGTCTCTGTTTGCTCCTTTCTTTCTTCCATTTCGGGAAAGGCTTCCTTACTGGGTGTGGAAATCTCCTATGCCTTTCCTCGCCTATTCTGTCAGCTTTCAAATTCTCTTTCAGGCCGGGCGCGGTGGCTCAAGCCTGTAATCCTAGCTCTCTGGGAGGCCGAGGCGGGCGGATTGCTCGAGGTCATGAGTTCGAAACCAGCCTGAGCAAGAGCCAGACCCGGTCTCTACTGTAAATAGAAAGAAATTAATTGGCCAACTAATATATATAGGAAAATGAGCCAGGCATGGTGGCGCATGCCTGTAGTCCCAGCTACTTGGGAGGCTGAGGCAGAAGGATTGCTTGAGCCCAGGAGTTTGAGGTTGCTGTGAGCTAGGCTAACGCCACGGCACTCACTCTAGCCTAGGCAACAAAGCGAGACTCTGTCTCAAAAAAAAAAAAAAAAAAATTCTCTTTCAGTTGCCACCCTCACAGATGGATTAGGAAACTCTTTCCGGTGCACTCATTAGTGAAATGACCTCAATGAAGCTGGAATCCAATATCTAATCGCCGATTTTTGGCGAGTCCACACGCCAGGGTGGTTGGGGTCCAATGCAGCCCCGGCCAGGCCTAGGCCCCTTGGACTGGGCCACAGGAGGACACAGAGGAGGGTCCCGGCCCCCACGGTAGCGGTGTGGGCAGTTCCCCAAGGGCTTGGGCGTTTTCCAGAGGTAGGAGATGGAGGGGACTGATTTCTTCAGCGCCCCACAGACCAAGCCACCCCACCCCACCCATGGGACACATCCCGAGAGAGAGATGCCCCATACACTGGCTCCCCTCCCCCATGCGCTGTGCCCCAGCCCTGACCCGGGGGAATAGGCGGCCGCCCACCCACAGGGCGGGGGGCACAGCTGAAAGGGGTTGTGGGGGCGGGCGGCCCCTGGCTGGGGTCAAAGGGCGAGCGCCCGGCGCGTGCGCAGTCCTTGGCGGCAGCGGCGGCGGCGGCGGCGGGGGCGACGCGCTGGGGGTGGGGGGCGGGGAGGTGAAGGAGGCCAGGTGAGGAGAGGAGGGGGGCTGGAAGGGCTCCACCTTGGCGAGTCCAGCCGTGGAGGCGCATCTTGTGTGAGTGTGAGTGAGTGAGTGAGTGAGTGAGTGAGTGTGAGTGTGTGTGTGTGGGTGCGTGTGTGGTGTCTGTGTGTCTGTGTGTCTGTGTGTGTAGAGAGACAGCCCCCCACCCCGGCCCGCCCCTCCCTGCCCGCCCCGCCCCGCCCGTCACCCCCCGTCCCTCGGAGCCCGCCGGACCCGGCCGGCAAACTCAACAGGCCCGGCCCCCGCGGGGCCTGGGGCGGGAGGAGGCGGCGGGGAAGCGCAGAGAGGCTCGGCTTCTTGAGCGGGGCAGGGGCGCCCTCCGCCGTCCACGGCCACACCACCCCGAACGCGCCCGATCTCGTCTGATCTCGGAAGCTAAGCAGGGTCGGGCCTGGGAATACCGGGTGCCGTAGGCTTCTTCTTTTTTTATTTTGGCCTCTTGTTCTGTCCCCTTTCTGGGAGCGCCGCGGAGGCCCGGGCTGGGGGTCACCCCCACCCTCAGCGCCCGCCGCGGTGCCTGGCGCCCCAGCCCGCACCGTGGGGCCTCCTCTTGTCCCGAGCCGCGACACCGCCGCCACGGGGCAGCATGCGTGGCATCTGGACAACTGTCAGGTCTCAGACCAAAAGTCTGCTTTGTGGGAACCGACACGCTGGAGGAAACCTTGAGAGTCTGAGAGGGGAGGGAGTTGCAGAAGAAGGCCAGGATGTCATTTTGAGGGAGTATGTGACCAGAACTCGTCCCGTTGCTTTTGGGGTTCTATGGGCTACACGTAGGAATCTTTGGTGGTGGCACCTGATGTTGGGGGATCCGGAGTCACACCCAGACCTGCTCCACAGGCCTCCTTTTACTTTTCTCTTCGGATTCATTATTTTTAAAAAGTGTCTCTTATCTCTATTAGTGCATTTTCTTTTCTCTCTCTCTTCAAGCAGATGATGGCAGTCCAAGTATTAAGGTGACATGTGTTGCCCGTGCCCCCCTGTGTTCTTATTCATTTACCTCTCATGTGGTTCCAGCGTATTGTGGGGGCACCAAAGTTAAGGTCGGGTACATCGCCCTCTCCCCGCCTCCCCCCTCGGGTCAGAGCTTCAAGTGCGCCCATCCCCCAGTGGGTGCGCACCCACCCCATTCCTAATGGATGTGGATGCCCATTCCCTCCCCCCACCCTCCCGACACCCACCCGATGAAGGCGATTCCTCTGTGTCCACTTAGGTGTCCATCGGTTCGTACCAATTTGCTGGTGAGCGCGCTCACGTGGTGCTCGTGTGTCCATTCTTGGGATACTTGGCTTACTGGAACGGGTTCCAGCTCTGGCCAGGAGAACACGAGTGGTGCCCTCTCACCGCTGCTCCTCACAGCCGAATGGCACTCCGTGGTGTCCACGCGCCACATTTTATTAATGCACTCCTGGATGGATGGGCACTCGGGTCGCTTCCACGTCTTTGCGATTGTGAATTGTGCCCTAACTGTAACCCTAACCCTTACCCAGCCCGTCTCCTCTGCCCCTGCCTGAGGCACTCCTCCCCGGCCAGGCCCGTCACTGTCCTGGGCCCCCGCCTGACCGGCTCCTCCCCGCCCGGCCTGTCACCGTCCTCTGCCCCTGCCTGACATGCTCCTTCCCGCCCGGCCTCTCACCGTCCTCGGCCCCTGCGTGACCGGCTCCTCCGTCGCCTGGGCCTTCCAAGGGCTTGGTGTGGACGCTGGTTCCAGGACGCCCTCCCAGGAACCCGGTAGCAGGGCGGCCGCAGCGTCTCGCGCAACCCAACCGTCCGCCTGCCGCCCTCGCTAAGCGGCCTGCGGGGGACGTGCTCCCGCTGTGCCGCGGGGGCCCAGCCTGGTGTCTTCTCTGAGGCCCCGCAAGGGGAGAGCCGCGGAGGTGGGGACCGCCTCCTCATGGGGACGTACACCCAGCTCTCCAGGTCGGATTCCGGGGCTCTCTGTCCTGCCCGAAGGCCCAGCTGGCCTGCGGGTCCTTAGAGTGGCAAAAACATCCGAAAACTGAGATTGAGGGTCCGGTGGGTGTCTGCACTTTTGTGCTGGGCACCCCAGGGAGGCCCGGGGGCTGGCTGGACAACGCGGTCTGCTGGGCGGGGGGGTTTGGAGGAGCAACCGATGCCCTTTGCACTTTGGGTAGCAAGTGTCTGAGGTGTCTCTGATCCCTGCACCAAGTCGGGGGGGGGCAGGAGGCGGAGGAGGAGGAGGAGGAGGAGGAGGAAGAGGAGGAGGAAGGGGGGGGCCGTGACCTGCAGTCGTGTTCCCGGGGTGGCACGGCATGTGGCTTCTTCCACGGGATGCTTGGCCTGGGCTCCCTGCACCTGGGCCTTTGGAGGACTGGCCCTGTGCTTGCCAACACTTCCTGCAGGGACCCAGAGCTGGGAGGTTGCATCTCTCAGCCCTGGGTCGGGCAGAGTCCCAGCGGGCCATGCCCACAACCTCTCTCAGCACGGGTCCCCCAGAAGGCTCCTTTGGGACCAGGATTCTCTTGCGGGTGACTCTTTAAGGTCTGGCCCCTGGATGGAGGGGCACCAGGACTAGAGGTGCAGGAAGGGGAAGGGGGTGGCCATGCGAGGGGACACTTTCAGGCCAAGTCCCAGCTTCAGCCTGATCCTCCTGGGAGCCCCGGGGTGGACATCACACCTCCTGGTTGTCCCGCTCTGAGACAAGGAGCCGGGCTTCGCATTCCCACAGCAGCCAGTCGTGGGCTGAGGACACCTGGGGCGTTGGGAACTCCCTGGCTTCTCCTTGGTTTAACATCTGGAGCTGCTTGGGAATTCTGCCGCCACACACACCCGAGTGCAGGTGTCTTCTGCACAGACTGCGGGCCTCGCTCTTCCGAACGCCGCTAGCTCGCCACCCACCCACGGGTGAACCTGGTCAGGGTACTTTCTCTCAGGGGCAGACTCTGATCCGGGCGGGCTACCGGTGTCTCTGTTTGCTCCTTTCTTTCTTCCATTTCGGGAAAGGCTTCCTTACTGGGTGTGGAAATCTCCTATGCCTTTCCTCGCCTATTCTGTCAGCTTTCAAATTCTCTTTCAGGCCGGGCGCGGTGGCTCAAGCCTGTAATCCTAGCTCTCTGGGAGGCCGAGGCGGGCGGATTGCTCGAGGTCATGAGTTCGAAACCAGCCTGAGCAAGAGCCAGACCCGGTCTCTACTGTAAATAGAAAGAAATTAATTGGCCAACTAATATATATAGGAAAATGAGCCAGGCATGGTGGCGCATGCCTGTAGTCCCAGCTACTTGGGAGGCTGAGGCAGAAGGATTGCTTGAGCCCAGGAGTTTGAGGTTGCTGTGAGCTAGGCTAACGCCACGGCACTCACTCTAGCCTAGGCAACAAAGCGAGACTCTGTCTCAAAAAAAAAAAAAAAATTCTCTTTCAGTTGCCACCCTCACAGATGGATTAGGAAACTCTTTCCGGTGCACTCATTAGTGAAATGACCTCAATGAAGCTGGAATCCAATATCTAATCGCCGATTTTTGGCGAGTCCACACGCCAGGGTGGTTGGGGTCCAATGCAGCCCCGGCCAGGCCCAGGCCCCTTGGACTGGGCCACAGGAGGACACAGAGGAGGGTCCCGGCCCCCACGGTAGCGGTGCGGGCAGTTCCCCAAGGGCTTGGGCGTTTTCCAGAGGTAGGAGATGGAGGGGACTGATTTCTTCAGCGCCCCACAGACCAAGCCACCCCACCCCACCCATGGGACACATCCCGAGAGAGAGATGCCCCATACACTGGCTCCCCTCCCCCATGCGCTGTGCCCCAGCCCTGACCCGGGGGAATAGGCGGCCGCCCACCCACAGGGCGGGGGGCACAGCTGAAAGGGGTTGTGGGGGCGGGCGGCCCCTGGCTGGGGTCAAAGGGCGAGCGCCCGGCGCGTGCGCAGTCCTTGGCGGCAGCGGCGGCGGCGGCGGCGGGGGCGACGCGCTGGGGGTGGGGGGCGGGGAGGTGAAGGAGGCCAGGTGAGGAGAGGAGGGGGGCTGGAAGGGCTCCACCTTGGCGAGTCCAGCCGTGGAGGCGCATCTTGTGTGAGTGTGAGTGAGTGAGTGAGTGAGTGAGTGAGTGAGTGTGAGTGTGTGTGTGTGGGTGCGTGTGTGGTGTCTGTGTGTCTGTGTGTCTGTGTGTGTAGAGAGACAGCCCCCCACCCCGGCCCGCCCCTCCCTGCCCGCCCCGCCCCGCCCGTCACCCCCCGTCCCTCGGAGCCCGCCGGACCCGGCCGGCAAACTCAACAGGCCCGGCCCCCGCGGGGCCTGGGGCGGGAGGAGGCGGCGGGGAAGCGCAGAGAGGCTCGGCTTCTTGAGCGGGGCAGGGGCGCCCTCCGCCGTCCACGGCCACACCACCCCGAACGCGCCCGATCTCGTCTGATCTCGGAAGCTAAGCAGGGTCGGGCCTGGGAATACCGGGTGCCGTAGGCTTCTTCTTTTTTTTTTTTTGGCCTCTTGTTCTGTCCCCTTTCTGGGAGCGCCGCGGAGGCCCGGGCTGGGGGTCACCCCCACCCTCAGCGCCCGCCGCGGTGCCTGGCGCCCCAGCCCGCACCGTGGGGCCTCCTCTTGTCCCGAGCCGCGACACCGCCGCCACGGGGCAGCATGCGTGGCATCTGGACAACTGTCAGGTCTCAGACCAAAAGTCTGCTTTGTGGGAACCGACACGCTGGAGGAAACCTTGAGAGTCTGAGAGGGGAGGGAGTTGCAGAAGAAGGCCAGGATGTCATTTTGAGGGAGTATGTGACCAGAACTCGTCCCGTTGCTTTTGGGGTTCTATGGGCTACACGTAGGAATCTTTGGTGGTGGCACCTGATGTTGGGGGATCCGGAGTCACACCCAGACCTGCTCCACAGGCCTCCTTTTACTTTTCTCTTCGGATTCATTATTTTTAAAAAGTGTCTCTTATCTCTATTAGTGCATTTTCTTTTCTCTCTCTCTTCAAGCAGATGATGGCAGTCCAAGTATTAAGGTGACATGTGTTGCCCGTGCCCCCCTGTGTTCTTATTCATTTACCTCTCATGTGGTTCCAGCGTATTGTGGGGGCACCAAAGTTAAGGTCGGGTACATCGCCCTCTCCCCGCCTCCCCCCTCGGGTCAGAGCTTCAAGTGCGCCCATCCCCCAGTGGGTGCGCACCCACCCCATTCCTAATGGATGTGGATGCCCATTCCCTCCCCCCACCCTCCCGACACCCACCCGATGAAGGCGATTCCTCTGTGTCCACTTAGGTGTCCATCGGTTCGTACCAATTTGCTGGTGAGCGCGCTCACGTGGTGCTCGTGTGTCCATTCTTGGGATACTTGGCTTACTGGAACGGGTTCCAGCTCTGGCCAGGAGAACACGAGTGGTGCCCTCTCACCGCTGCTCCTCACAGCCGAATGGCACTCCGTGGTGTCCACGCGCCACATTTTATTAATGCACTCCTGGATGGATGGGCACTCGGGTCGCTTCCACGTCTTTGCGATTGTGAATTGTGCCCTAACTGTAACCCTAACCCTTACCCAGCCCGTCTCCTCTGCCCCTGCCTGAGGCACTCCTCCCCGGCCAGGCCCGTCACTGTCCTGGGCCCCCGCCTGACCGGCTCCTCCCCGCCCGGCCTGTCACCGTCCTCTGCCCCTGCCTGACATGCTCCTTCCCGCCCGGCCTCTCACCGTCCTCGGCCCCTGCGTGACCGGCTCCTCCGTCGCCTGGGCCTTCCAAGGGCTTGGTTTGGACGCTGGTTCCAGGACGCCCTCCCAGGAACCCGGTAGCAGGGCGGCCGCAGCGTCTCGCGCAACCCAACCGTCCGCCTGCCGCCCTCGCTAAGCGGCCTGCGGGGGACGTGCTCCCGCTGTGCCGCGGGGGCCCAGCCTGGTGTCTTCTCTGAGGCCCCGCAAGGGGAGAGCCGCGGAGGTGGGGACCGCCTCCTCATGGGGACGTACACCCAGCTCTCCAGGTCGGATTCCGGGGCTCTCTGTCCTGCCCGAAGGCCCAGCTGGCCTGCGGGTCCTTAGAGTGGCAAAAACATCCGAAAACTGAGATTGAGGGTCCGGTGGGTGTCTGCACTTTTGTGCTGGGCACCCCAGGGAGGCCCGGGGGCTGGCTGGACAACGCGGTCTGCTGGGCGGGGGGGTTTGGAGGAGCAACCGATGCCCTTTGCACTTTGGGTAGCAAGTGTCTGAGGTGTCTCTGATCCCTGCACCAAGTCGGGGGGGGGCAGGAGGCGGAGGAGGAGGAGGAGGAGGAGGAGGAAGAGGAGGAGGAAGGGGGGGGCCGTGACCTGCAGTCGTGTTCCCGGGGTGGCACGGCATGTGGCTTCTTCCACGGGATGCTTGGCCTGGGCTCCCTGCACCTGGGCCTTTGGAGGACTGGCCCTGTGCTTGCCAACACTTCCTGCAGGGACCCAGAGCTGGGAGGTTGCATCTCTCAGCCCTGGGTCGGGCAGAGTCCCAGCGGGCCATGCCCACAACCTCTCTCAGCACGGGTCCCCCAGAAGGCTCCTTTGGGACCAGGATTCTCTTGCGGGTGACTCTTTAAGGTCTGGCCCCTGGATGGAGGGGCACCAGGACTAGAGGTGCAGGAAGGGGAAGGGGGTGGCCATGCGAGGGGACACTTTCAGGCCAAGTCCCAGCTTCAGCCTGATCCTCCTGGGAGCCCCGGGGTGGACATCACACCTCCTGGTTGTCCCGCTCTGAGACAAGGAGCCGGGCTTCGCATTCCCACAGCAGCCAGTCGTGGGCTGAGGACACCTGGGGCGTTGGGAACTCCCTGGCTTCTCCTTGGTTTAACATCTGGAGCTGCTTGGGAATTGTGCCGCCACACACACCCGAGTGCAGGTGTCTTCTGCACAGACTGCGGGCCTCGCTCTTCCGAACGCCGCTAGCTCGCCACCCACCCACGGGTGAACCTGGTCAGGGTACTTTCTCTCAGGGGCAGACTCTGATCCGGGCGGGCTACCGGTGTCTCTGTTTGCTCCTTTCTTTCTTCCATTTCGGGAAAGGCTTCCTTACTGGGTGTGGAAATCTCCTATGCCTTTCCTCGCCTATTCTGTCAGCTTTCAAATTCTCTTTCAGGCCGGGCGCGGTGGCTCAAGCCTGTAATCCTAGCTCTCTGGGAGGCCGAGGCGGGCGGATTGCTCGAGGTCATGAGTTCGAAACCAGCCTGAGCAAGAGCCAGACCCGGTCTCTACTGTAAATAGAAAGAAATTAATTGGCCAACTAATATATATAGGAAAATGAGCCAGGCATGGTGGCGCATGCCTGTAGTCCCAGCTACTTGGGAGGCTGAGGCAGAAGGATTGCTTGAGCCCAGGAGTTTGAGGTTGCTGTGAGCTAGGCTAACGCCACGGCACTCACTCTAGCCTAGGCAACAAAGCGAGACTCTGTCTCAAAAAAAAAAAAAAAATTCTCTTTCAGTTGCCACCCTCACAGATGGATTAGGAAACTCTTTCCGGTGCACTCATTAGTGAAATGACCTCAATGAAGCTGGAATCCAATATCTAATCGCCGATTTTTGGCGAGTCCACACGCCAGGGTGGTTGGGGTCCAATGCAGCCCCGGCCAGGCCCAGGCCCCTTGGACTGGGCCACAGGAGGACACAGAGGAGGGTCCCGGCCCCCACGGTAGCGGTGCGGGCAGTTCCCCAAGGGCTTGGGCGTTTTCCAGAGGTAGGAGATGGAGGGGACTGATTTCTTCAGCGCCCCACAGACCAAGCCACCCCACCCCACCCATGGGACACATCCCGAGAGAGAGATGCCCCATACACTGGCTCCCCTCCCCCATGCGCTGTGCCCCAGCCCTGACCCGGGGGAATAGGCGGCCGCCCACCCACAGGGCGGGGGGCACAGCTGAAAGGGGTTGTGGGGGCGGGCGGCCCCTGGCTGGGGTCAAAGGGCGAGCGCCCGGCGCGTGCGCAGTCCTTGGCGGCAGCGGCGGCGGCGGCGGCGGGGGCGACGCGCTGGGGGTGGGGGGCGGGGAGGTGAAGGAGGCCAGGTGAGGAGAGGAGGGGGGCTGGAAGGGCTCCACCTTGGCGAGTCCAGCCGTGGAGGCGCATCTTGTGTGAGTGTGAGTGAGTGAGTGAGTGAGTGAGTGAGTGAGTGTGAGTGTGTGTGTGTGGGTGCGTGTGTGGTGTCTGTGTGTCTGTGTGTCTGTGTGTGTAGAGAGACAGCCCCCCACCCCGGCCCGCCCCTCCCTGCCCGCCCCGCCCCGCCCGTCACCCCCCGTCCCTCGGAGCCCGCCGGACCCGGCCGGCAAACTCAACAGGCCCGGCCCCCGCGGGGCCTGGGGCGGGAGGAGGCGGCGGGGAAGCGCAGAGAGGCTCGGCTTCTTGAGCGGGGCAGGGGCGCCCTCCGCCGTCCACGGCCACACCACCCCGAACGCGCCCGATCTCGTCTGATCTCGGAAGCTAAGCAGGGTCGGGCCTGGGAATACCGGGTGCCGTAGGCTTCTTCTTTTTTTTTTTTTGGCCTCTTGTTCTGTCCCCTTTCTGGGAGCGCCGCGGAGGCCCGGGCTGGGGGTCACCCCCACCCTCAGCGCCCGCCGCGGTGCCTGGCGCCCCAGCCCGCACCGTGGGGCCTCCTCTTGTCCCGAGCCGCGACACCGCCGCCACGGGGCAGCATGCGTGGCATCTGGACAACTGTCAGGTCTCAGACCAAAAGTCTGCTTTGTGGGAACCGACACGCTGGAGGAAACCTTGAGAGTCTGAGAGGGGAGGGAGTTGCAGAAGAAGGCCAGGATGTCATTTTGAGGGAGTATGTGACCAGAACTCGTCCCGTTGCTTTTGGGGTTCTATGGGCTACACGTAGGAATCTTTGGTGGTGGCACCTGATGTTGGGGGATCCGGAGTCACACCCAGACCTGCTCCACAGGCCTCCTTTTACTTTTCTCTTCGGATTCATTATTTTTAAAAAGTGTCTCTTATCTCTATTAGTGCATTTTCTTTTCTCTCTCTCTTCAAGCAGATGATGGCAGTCCAAGTATTAAGGTGACATGTGTTGCCCGTGCCCCCCTGTGTTCTTATTCATTTACCTCTCATGTGGTTCCAGCGTATTGTGGGGGCACCAAAGTTAAGGTCGGGTACATCGCCCTCTCCCCGCCTCCCCCCTCGGGTCAGAGCTTCAAGTGCGCCCATCCCCCAGTGGGTGCGCACCCACCCCATTCCTAATGGATGTGGATGCCCATTCCCTCCCCCCACCCTCCCGACACCCACCCGATGAAGGCGATTCCTCTGTGTCCACTTAGGTGTCCATCGGTTCGTACCAATTTGCTGGTGAGCGCGCTCACGTGGTGCTCGTGTGTCCATTCTTGGGATACTTGGCTTACTGGAACGGGTTCCAGCTCTGGCCAGGAGAACACGAGTGGTGCCCTCTCACCGCTGCTCCTCACAGCCGAATGGCACTCCGTGGTGTCCACGCGCCACATTTTATTAATGCACTCCTGGATGGATGGGCACTCGGGTCGCTTCCACGTCTTTGCGATTGTGAATTGTGCCCTAACTGTAACCCTAACCCTTACCCAGCCCGTCTCCTCTGCCCCTGCCTGAGGCACTCCTCCCCGGCCAGGCCCGTCACTGTCCTGGGCCCCCGCCTGACCGGCTCCTCCCCGCCCGGCCTGTCACCGTCCTCTGCCCCTGCCTGACATGCTCCTTCCCGCCCGGCCTCTCACCGTCCTCGGCCCCTGCGTGACCGGCTCCTCCGTCGCCTGGGCCTTCCAAGGGCTTGGTTTGGACGCTGGTTCCAGGACGCCCTCCCAGGAACCCGGTAGCAGGGCGGCCGCAGCGTCTCGCGCAACCCAACCGTCCGCCTGCCGCCCTCGCTAAGCGGCCTGCGGGGGACGTGCTCCCGCTGTGCCGCGGGGGCCCAGCCTGGTGTCTTCTCTGAGGCCCCGCAAGGGGAGAGCCGCGGAGGTGGGGACCGCCTCCTCATGGGGACGTACACCCAGCTCTCCAGGTCGGATTCCGGGGCTCTCTGTCCTGCCCGAAGGCCCAGCTGGCCTGCGGGTCCTTAGAGTGGCAAAAACATCCGAAAACTGAGATTGAGGGTCCGGTGGGTGTCTGCACTTTTGTGCTGGGCACCCCAGGGAGGCCCGGGGGCTGGCTGGACAACGCGGTCTGCTGGGCGGGGGGGTTTGGAGGAGCAACCGATGCCCTTTGCACTTTGGGTAGCAAGTGTCTGAGGTGTCTCTGATCCCTGCACCAAGTCGGGGGGGGGCAGGAGGCGGAGGAGGAGGAGGAGGAGGAGGAGGAAGAGGAGGAGGAAGGGGGGGGCCGTGACCTGCAGTCGTGTTCCCGGGGTGGCACGGCATGTGGCTTCTTCCACGGGATGCTTGGCCTGGGCTCCCTGCACCTGGGCCTTTGGAGGACTGGCCCTGTGCTTGCCAACACTTCCTGCAGGGACCCAGAGCTGGGAGGTTGCATCTCTCAGCCCTGGGTCGGGCAGAGTCCCAGCGGGCCATGCCCACAACCTCTCTCAGCACGGGTCCCCCAGAAGGCTCCTTTGGGACCAGGATTCTCTTGCGGGTGACTCTTTAAGGTCTGGCCCCTGGATGGAGGGGCACCAGGACTAGAGGTGCAGGAAGGGGAAGGGGGTGGCCATGCGAGGGGACACTTTCAGGCCAAGTCCCAGCTTCAGCCTGATCCTCCTGGGAGCCCCGGGGTGGACATCACACCTCCTGGTTGTCCCGCTCTGAGACAAGGAGCCGGGCTTCGCATTCCCACAGCAGCCAGTCGTGGGCTGAGGACACCTGGGGCGTTGGGAACTCCCTGGCTTCTCCTTGGTTTAACATCTGGAGCTGCTTGGGAATTGTGCCGCCACACACACCCGAGTGCAGGTGTCTTCTGCACAGACTGCGGGCCTCGCTCTTCCGAACGCCGCTAGCTCGCCACCCACCCACGGGTGAACCTGGTCAGGGTACTTTCTCTCAGGGGCAGACTCTCATCCGGGCGGGCTACCGGTGTCTCTGTTTGCTCCTTTCTTTCTTCCATTTCGGGAAAGGCTTCCTTACTGGGTGTGGAAATCTCCTATGCCTTTCCTCGCCTATTCTGTCAGCTTTCAAATTCTCTTTCAGGCCGGGCGCGGTGGCTCAAGCCTGTAATCCTAGCTCTCTGGGAGGCCGAGGCGGGCGGATTGCTCGAGGTCATGAGTTCGAAACCAGCCTGAGCAAGAGCCAGACCCGGTCTCTACTGTAAATAGAAAGAAATTAATTGGCCAACTAATATATATAGGAAAATGAGCCAGGCATGGTGGCGCATGCCTGTAGTCCCAGCTACTTGGGAGGCTGAGGCAGAAGGATTGCTTGAGCCCAGGAGTTTGAGGTTGCTGTGAGCTAGGCTAACGCCACGGCACTCACTCTAGCCTAGGCAACAAAGCGAGACTCTGTCTCAAAAAAAAAAAAAAAAATTCTCTTTCAGTTGCCACCCTCACAGATGGATTAGGAAACTCTTTCCGGTGCACTCATTAGTGAAATGACCTCAATGAAGCTGGAATCCAATATCTAATCGCCGATTTTTGGCGAGTCCACACGCCAGGGTGGTTGGGGTCCAATGCAGCCCCGGCCAGGCCTAGGCCCCTTGGACTGGGCCACAGGAGGACACAGAGGAGGGTCCCGGCCCCCACGGTAGCGGTGCGGGCAGTTCCCCAAGGGCTTGGGCGTTTTCCAGAGGTAGGAGATGGAGGGGACTGATTTCTTCAGCGCCCCACAGACCAAGCCACCCCACCCCACCCATGGGACACATCCCGAGAGAGAGATGCCCCATACACTGGCTCCCCTCCCCCATGCGCTGTGCCCCAGCCCTGACCCGGGGGAATAGGCGGCCGCCCACCCACAGGGCGGGGGGCACAGCTGAAAGGGGTTGTGGGGGCGGGCGGCCCCTGGCTGGGGTCAAAGGGCGAGCGCCCGGCGCGTGCGCAGTCCTTGGCGGCAGCGGCGGCGGCGGCGGCGGCGGGGGCGACGCGCTGGGGGTGGGGGGCGGGGAGGTGAAGGAGGCCAGGTGAGGAGAGGAGGGGGGCTGGAAGGGCTCCACCTTGGCGAGTCCAGCCGTGGAGGCGCATCTTGTGTGAGTGTGAGTGAGTGAGTGAGTGAGTGAGTGAGTGTGAGTGTGTGTGTGTGGGTGCGTGTGTGGTGTCTGTGTGTCTGTGTGTGTAGAGAGACAGCCCCCCACCCCGGCCCGCCCCTCCCTGCCCGCCCCGCCCCGCCCGTCACCCCCCGTCCCTCGGAGCCCGCCGGACCCGGCCGGCAAACTCAACAGGCCCGGCCCCCGCGGGGCCTGGGGCGGGAGGAGGCGGCGGGGAAGCGCAGAGAGGCTCGGCTTCTTGAGCGGGGCAGGGGCGCCCTCCGCCGTCCACGGCCACACCACCCCGAACGCGCCCGATCTCGTCTGATCTCGGAAGCTAAGCAGGGTCGGGCCTGGGAATACCGGGTGCCGTAGGCTTCTTCTTTTTTTATTTTGGCCTCTTGTTCTGTCCCCTTTCTGGGAGCGCCGCGGAGGCCCGGGCTGGGGGTCACCCCCACCCTCAGCGCCCGCCGCGGTGCCTGGCGCCCCAGCCCGCACCGTGGGGCCTCCTCTTGTCCCGAGCCGCGACACCGCCGCCACGGGGCAGCATGCGTGGCATCTGGACAACTGTCAGGTCTCAGACCAAAAGTCTGCTTTGTGGGAACCGACACGCTGGAGGAAACCTTGAGAGTCTGAGAGGGGAGGGAGTTGCAGAAGAAGGCCAGGATGTCATTTTGAGGGAGTATGTGACCAGAACTCGTCCCGTTGCTTTTGGGGTTCTATGGGCTACACGTAGGAATCTTTGGTGGTGGCACCTGATGTTGGGGGATCCGGAGTCACACCCAGACCTGCTCCACAGGCCTCCTTTTACTTTTCTCTTCGGATTCATTATTTTTAAAAAGTGTCTCTTATCTCTATTAGTGCATTTTCTTTTCTCTCTCTCTTCAAGCAGATGATGGCAGTCCAAGTATTAAGGTGACATGTGTTGCCCGTGCCCCCCTGTGTTCTTATTCATTTACCTCTCATGTGGTTCCAGCGTATTGTGGGGGCACCAAAGTTAAGGTCGGGTACATCGCCCTCTCCCCGCCTCCCCCCTCGGGTCAGAGCTTCAAGTGCGCCCATCCCCCAGTGGGTGCGCACCCACCCCATTCCTAATGGATGTGGATGCCCATTCCCTCCCCCCACCCTCCCGACACCCACCCGATGAAGGCGATTCCTCTGTGTCCACTTAGGTGTCCATCGGTTCGTACCAATTTGCTGGTGAGCGCGCTCACGTGGTGCTCGTGTGTCCATTCTTGGGATACCTGGCTTACTGGAACGGGTTCCAGCTCTGGCCAGGAGAACACGAGTGGTGCCCTCTCACCGCTGCTCCTCACAGCCGAATGGCACTCCGTGGTGTCCACGCGCCACATTTTATTAATGCACTCCTGGATGGATGGGCACTCGGGTCGCTTCCACGTCTTTGCGATTGTGAATTGTGCCCTAACTGTAACCCTAACCCTTACCCAGCCCGTCTCCTCTGCCCCTGCCTGAGGCACTCCTCCCCGGCCAGGCCCGTCACTGTCCTGGGCCCCCGCCTGACCGGCTCCTCCCCGCCCGGCCTGTCACCGTCCTCTGCCCCTGCCTGACATGCTCCTTCCCGCCCGGCCTCTCACCGTCCTCGGCCCCTGCGTGACCGGCTCCTCCGTCGCCTGGGCCTTCCAAGGGCTTGGTGTGGACGCTGGTTCCAGGACGCCCTCCCAGGAACCCGGTAGCAGGGCGGCCGCAGCGTCTCGCGCAACCCAACCGTCCGCCTGCCGCCCTCGCTAAGCGGCCTGCGGGGGACGTGCTCCCGCTGTGCCGCGGGGGCCCAGCCTGGTGTCTTCTCTGAGGCCCCGCAAGGGGAGAGCCGCGGAGGTGGGGACCGCCTCCTCATGGGGACGTACACCCAGCTCTCCAGGTCGGATTCCGGGGCTCTCTGTCCTGCCCGAAGGCCCAGCTGGCCTGCGGGTCCTTAGAGTGGCAAAAACATCCGAAAACTGAGATTGAGGGTCCGGTGGGTGTCTGCACTTTTGTGCTGGGCACCCCAGGGAGGCCCGGGGGCTGGCTGGACAACGCGGTCTGCTGGGCGGGGGGGTTTGGAGGAGCAACCGATGCCCTTTGCACTTTGGGTAGCAAGTGTCTGAGGTGTCTCTGATCCCTGCACCAAGTCGGGGGGGGGGGCAGGAGGCGGAGGAGGAGGAGGAGGAGGAGGAGGAGGAAGAGGAGGAGGAAGGGGGGGGCCGTGACCTGCAGTCGTGTTCCCGGGGTGGCACGGCATGTGGCTTCTTCCACGGGATGCTTGCCCTGGGCTCCCTGCACCTGGGCCTTTGGAGGACTGGCCCTGTGCTTGCCAACACTTCCTGCAGGGACCCAGAGCTGGGAGGTTGCATCTCTCAGCCCTGGGTCGGGCAGAGTCCCAGCGGGCCATGCCCACAACCTCTCTCAGCACGGGTCCCCCAGAAGGCTCCTTTGGGACCAGGATTCTCTTGCGGGTGACTCTTTAAGGTCTGGCCCCTGGATGGAGGGGCACCAGGACTAGAGGTGCAGGAAGGGGAAGGGGGTGGCCATGCGAGGGGACACTTTCAGGCCAAGTCCCAGCTTCAGCCTGATCCTCCTGGGAGCCCCGGGGTGGACATCACACCTCCTGGTTGTCCCGCTCTGAGACAAGGAGCCGGGCTTCGCATTCCCACAGCAGCCAGTCGTGGGCTGAGGACACCTGGGGCGTGGGGAACTCCCTGGCTTCTCCTTGGTTTAACATCTGGAGCTGCTTGGGAATTCTGCCGCCACACACACCCGAGTGCAGGTGTCTTCTGCACAGACTGCGGGCCTCGCTCTTCCGAACGCCGCTAGCTCGCCACCCACCCACGGGTGAACCTGGTCAGGGTACTTTCTCTCAGGGGCAGACTCTGATCCGGGCGGGCTACCGGTGTCTCTGTTTGCTCCTTTCTTTCTTCCATTTCGGGAAAGGCTTCCTTACTGGGTGTGGAAATCTCCTATGCCTTTCCTCGCCTATTCTGTCAGCTTTCAAATTCTCTTTCAGGCCGGGCGCGGTGGCTCAAGCCTGTAATCCTAGCTCTCTGGGAGGCCGAGGCGGGCGGATTGCTCGAGGTCATGAGTTCGAAACCAGCCTGAGCAAGAGCCAGACCCGGTCTCTACTGTAAATAGAAAGAAATTAATTGGCCAACTAATATATATAGGAAAATGAGCCAGGCATGGTGGCGCATGCCTGTAGTCCCAGCTACTTGGGAGGCTGAGGCAGAAGGATTGCTTGAGCCCAGGAGTTTGAGGTTGCTGTGAGCTAGGCTAACGCCACGGCACTCACTCTAGCCTAGGCAACAAAGCGAGACTCTGTCTCAAAAAAAAAAAAAAAAAATTCTCTTTCAGTTGCCACCCTCACAGATGGATTAGGAAACTCTTTCCGGTGCACTCATTAGTGAAATGACCTCAATGAAGCTGGAATCCAATATCTAATCGCCGATTTTTGGCGAGTCCACACGCCAGGGTGGTTGGGGTCCAATGCAGCCCCGGCCAGGCCTAGGCCCCTTGGACTGGGCCACAGGAGGACACAGAGGAGGGTCCCGGCCCCCACGGTAGCGGTGCGGGCAGTTCCCCAAGGGCTTGGGCGTTTTCCAGAGGTAGGAGATGGAGGGGACTGATTTCTTCAGCGCCCCACAGACCAAGCCACCCCACCCCACCCATGGGACACATCCCGAGAGAGAGATGCCCCATACACTGGCTCCCCTCCCCCATGCGCTGTGCCCCAGCCCTGACCCGGGGGAATAGGCGGCCGCCCACCCACAGGGCGGGGGGCACAGCTGAAAGGGGTTGTGGGGGCGGGCGGCCCCTGGCTGGGGTCAAAGGGCGAGCGCCCGGCGCGTGCGCAGTCCTTGGCGGCAGCGGCGGCGGCGGCGGCGGCGGCGGCGGGGGCGACGCGCTGGGGGTGGGGGGCGGGGAGGTGAAGGAGGCCAGGTGAGGAGAGGAGGGGGGCTGGAAGGGCTCCACCTTGGCGAGTCCAGCCGTGGAGGCGCATCTTGTGTGAGTGTGAGTGAGTGAGTGAGTGAGTGAGTGAGTGTGAGTGTGTGTGTGTGGGTGCGTGTGTGGTGTCTGTGTGTCTGTGTGTGTAGAGAGACAGCCCCCCACCCCGGCCCGCCCCTCCCTGCCCGCCCCGCCCCGCCCGTCACCCCCCGTCCCTCGGAGCCCGCCGGACCCGGCCGGCAAACTCAACAGGCCCGGCCCCCGCGGGGCCTGGGGCGGGAGGAGGCGGCGGGGAAGCGCAGAGAGGCTCGGCTTCTTGAGCGGGGCAGGGGCGCCCTCCGCCGTCCACGGCCACACCACCCCGAACGCGCCCGATCTCGTCTGATCTCGGAAGCTAAGCAGGGTCGGGCCTGGGAATACCGGGTGCCGTAGGCTTCTTCTTTTTTTATTTTGGCCTCTTGTTCTGTCCCCTTTCTGGGAGCGCCGCGGAGGCCCGGGCTGGGGGTCACCCCCACCCTCAGCGCCCGCCGCGGTGCCTGGCGCCCCAGCCCGCACCGTGGGGCCTCCTCTTGTCCCGAGCCGCGACACCGCCGCCACGGGGCAGCATGCGTGGCATCTGGACAACTGTCAGGTCTCAGACCAAAAGTCTGCTTTGTGGGAACCGACACGCTGGAGGAAACCTTGAGAGTCTGAGAGGGGAGGGAGTTGCAGAAGAAGGCCAGGATGTCATTTTGAGGGAGTATGTGACCAGAACTCGTCCCGTTGCTTTTGGGGTTCTATGGGCTACACGTAGGAATCTTTGGTGGTGGCACCTGATGTTGGGGGATCCGGAGTCACACCCAGACCTGCTCCACAGGCCTCCTTTTACTTTTCTCTTCGGATTCATTATTTTTAAAAAGTGTCTCTTATCTCTATTAGTGCATTTTCTTTTCTCTCTCTCTTCAAGCAGATGATGGCAGTCCAAGTATTAAGGTGACATGTGTTGCCCGTGCCCCCCTGTGTTCTTATTCATTTACCTCTCATGTGGTTCCAGCGTATTGTGGGGGCACCAAAGTTAAGGTCGGGTACATCGCCCTCTCCCCGCCTCCCCCCTCGGGTCAGAGCTTCAAGTGCGCCCATCCCCCAGTGGGTGCGCACCCACCCCATTCCTAATGGATGTGGATGCCCATTCCCTCCCCCCACCCTCCCGACACCCACCCGATGAAGGCGATTCCTCTGTGTCCACTTAGGTGTCCATCGGTTCGTACCAATTTGCTGGTGAGCGCGCTCACGTGGTGCTCGTGTGTCCATTCTTGGGATACCTGGCTTACTGGAACGGGTTCCAGCTCTGGCCAGGAGAACACGAGTGGTGCCCTCTCACCGCTGCTCCTCACAGCCGAATGGCACTCCGTGGTGTCCACGCGCCACATTTTATTAATGCACTCCTGGATGGATGGGCACTCGGGTCGCTTCCACGTCTTTGCGATTGTGAATTGTGCCCTAACTGTAACCCTAACCCTTACCCAGCCCGTCTCCTCTGCCCCTGCCTGAGGCACTCCTCCCCGGCCAGGCCCGTCACTGTCCTGGGCCCCCGCCTGACCGGCTCCTCCCCGCCCGGCCTGTCACCGTCCTCTGCCCCTGCCTGACATGCTCCTTCCCGCCCGGCCTCTCACCGTCCTCGGCCCCTGCGTGACCGGCTCCTCCGTCGCCTGGGCCTTCCAAGGGCTTGGTGTGGACGCTGGTTCCAGGACGCCCTCCCAGGAACCCGGTAGCAGGGCGGCCGCAGCGTCTCGCGCAACCCAACCGTCCGCCTGCCGCCCTCGCTAAGCGGCCTGCGGGGGACGTGCTCCCGCTGTGCCGCGGGGGCCCAGCCTGGTGTCTTCTCTGAGGCCCCGCAAGGGGAGAGCCGCGGAGGTGGGGACCGCCTCCTCATGGGGACGTACACCCAGCTCTCCAGGTCGGATTCCGGGGCTCTCTGTCCTGCCCGAAGGCCCAGCTGGCCTGCGGGTCCTTAGAGTGGCAAAAACATCCGAAAACTGAGATTGAGGGTCCGGTGGGTGTCTGCACTTTTGTGCTGGGCACCCCAGGGAGGCCCGGGGGCTGGCTGGACAACGCGGTCTGCTGGGCGGGGGGGTTTGGAGGAGCAACCGATGCCCTTTGCACTTTGGGTAGCAAGTGTCTGAGGTGTCTCTGATCCCTGCACCAAGTCGGGGGGGGGGGCAGGAGGCGGAGGAGGAGGAGGAGGAGGAGGAGGAGGAGGAAGAGGAGGAGGAAGGGGGGGGCCGTGACCTGCAGTCGTGTTCCCGGGGTGGCACGGCATGTGGCTTCTTCCACGGGATGCTTGGCCTGGGCTCCCTGCACCTGGGCCTTTGGAGGACTGGCCCTGTGCTTGCCAACACTTCCTGCAGGGACCCAGAGCTGGGAGGTTGCATCTCTCAGCCCTGGGTCGGGCAGAGTCCCAGCGGGCCATGCCCACAACCTCTCTCAGCACGGGTCCCCCAGAAGGCTCCTTTGGGACCAGGATTCTCTTGCGGGTGACTCTTTAAGGTCTGGCCCCTGGATGGAGGGGCACCAGGACTAGAGGTGCAGGAAGGGGAAGGGGGTGGCCATGCGAGGGGACACTTTCAGGCCAAGTCCCAGCTTCAGCCTGATCCTCCTGGGAGCCCCGGGGTGGACATCACACCTCCTGGTTGTCCCGCTCTGAGACAAGGAGCCGGGCTTCGCATTCCCACAGCAGCCAGTCGTGGGCTGAGGACACCTGGGGCGTGGGGAACTCCCTGGCTTCTCCTTGGTTTAACATCTGGAGCTGCTTGGGAATTCTGCCGCCACACACACCCGAGTGCAGGTGTCTTCTGCACAGACTGCGGGCCTCGCTCTTCCGAACGCCGCTAGCTCGCCACCCACCCACGGGTGAACCTGGTCAGGGTACTTTCTCTCAGGGGCAGACTCTGATCCGGGCGGGCTACCGGTGTCTCTGTTTGCTCCTTTCTTTCTTCCATTTCGGGAAAGGCTTCCTTACTGGGTGTGGAAATCTCCTATGCCTTTCCTCGCCTATTCTGTCAGCTTTCAAATTCTCTTTCAGGCCGGGCGCGGTGGCTCAAGCCTGTAATCCTAGCTCTCTGGGAGGCCGAGGCGGGCGGATTGCTCGAGGTCATGAGTTCGAAACCAGCCTGAGCAAGAGCCAGACCCGGTCTCTACTGTAAATAGAAAGAAATTAATTGGCCAACTAATATATATAGGAAAATGAGCCAGGCATGGTGGCGCATGCCTGTAGTCCCAGCTACTTGGGAGGCTGAGGCAGAAGGATTGCTTGAGCCCAGGAGTTTGAGGTTGCTGTGAGCTAGGCTAACGCCACGGCACTCACTCTAGCCTAGGCAACAAAGCGAGACTCTGTCTCAAAAAAAAAAAAAAAAAATTCTCTTTCAGTTGCCACCCTCACAGATGGATTAGGAAACTCTTTCCGGTGCACTCATTAGTGAAATGACCTCAATGAAGCTGGAATCCAATATCTAATCGCCGATTTTTGGCGAGTCCACACGCCAGGGTGGTTGGGGTCCAATGCAGCCCCGGCCAGGCCTAGGCCCCTTGGACTGGGCCACAGGAGGACACAGAGGAGGGTCCCGGCCCCCACGGTAGCGGTGCGGGCAGTTCCCCAAGGGCTTGGGCGTTTTCCAGAGGTAGGAGATGGAGGGGACTGATTTCTTCAGCGCCCCACAGACCAAGCCACCCCACCCCACCCATGGGACACATCCCGAGAGAGAGATGCCCCATACACTGGCTCCCCTCCCCCATGCGCTGTGCCCCAGCCCTGACCCGGGGGAATAGGCGGCCGCCCACCCACAGGGCGGGGGGCACAGCTGAAAGGGGTTGTGGGGGCGGGCGGCCCCTGGCTGGGGTCAAAGGGCGAGCGCCCGGCGCGTGCGCAGTCCTTGGCGGCAGCGGCGGCGGCGGCGGCGGCGGCGGGGGCGACGCGCTGGGGGTGGGGGGCGGGGAGGTGAAGGAGGCCAGGTGAGGAGAGGAGGGGGGCTGGAAGGGCTCCACCTTGGCGAGTCCAGCCGTGGAGGCGCATCTTGTGTGAGTGTGAGTGAGTGAGTGAGTGAGTGAGTGAGTGTGAGTGTGTGTGTGTGGGTGCGTGTGTGGTGTCTGTGTGTCTGTGTGTGTAGAGAGACAGCCCCCCACCCCGGCCCGCCCCTCCCTGCCCGCCCCGCCCCGCCCGTCACCCCCCGTCCCTCGGAGCCCGCCGGACCCGGCCGGCAAACTCAACAGGCCCGGCCCCCGCGGGGCCTGGGGCGGGAGGAGGCGGCGGGGAAGCGCAGAGAGGCTCGGCTTCTTGAGCGGGGCAGGGGCGCCCTCCGCCGTCCACGGCCACACCACCCCGAACGCGCCCGATCTCGTCTGATCTCGGAAGCTAAGCAGGGTCGGGCCTGGGAATACCGGGTGCCGTAGGCTTCTTCTTTTTTTATTTTGGCCTCTTGTTCTGTCCCCTTTCTGGGAGCGCCGCGGAGGCCCGGGCTGGGGGTCACCCCCACCCTCAGCGCCCGCCGCGGTGCCTGGCGCCCCAGCCCGCACCGTGGGGCCTCCTCTTGTCCCGAGCCGCGACACCGCCGCCACGGGGCAGCATGCGTGGCATCTGGACAACTGTCAGGTCTCAGACCAAAAGTCTGCTTTGTGGGAACCGACACGCTGGAGGAAACCTTGAGAGTCTGAGAGGGGAGGGAGTTGCAGAAGAAGGCCAGGATGTCATTTTGAGGGAGTATGTGACCAGAACTCGTCCCGTTGCTTTTGGGGTTCTATGGGCTACACGTAGGAATCTTTGGTGGTGGCACCTGATGTTGGGGGATCCGGAGTCACACCCAGACCTGCTCCACAGGCCTCCTTTTACTTTTCTCTTCGGATTCATTATTTTTAAAAAGTGTCTCTTATCTCTATTAGTGCATTTTCTTTTCTCTCTCTCTTCAAGCAGATGATGGCAGTCCAAGTATTAAGGTGACATGTGTTGCCCGTGCCCCCCTGTGTTCTTATTCATTTACCTCTCATGTGGTTCCAGCGTATTGTGGGGGCACCAAAGTTAAGGTCGGGTACATCGCCCTCTCCCCGCCTCCCCCCTCGGGTCAGAGCTTCAAGTGCGCCCATCCCCCAGTGGGTGCGCACCCACCCCATTCCTAATGGATGTGGATGCCCATTCCCTCCCCCCACCCTCCCGACACCCACCCGATGAAGGCGATTCCTCTGTGTCCACTTAGGTGTCCATCGGTTCGTACCAATTTGCTGGTGAGCGCGCTCACGTGGTGCTCGTGTGTCCATTCTTGGGATACCTGGCTTACTGGAACGGGTTCCAGCTCTGGCCAGGAGAACACGAGTGGTGCCCTCTCACCGCTGCTCCTCACAGCCGAATGGCACTCCGTGGTGTCCACGCGCCACATTTTATTAATGCACTCCTGGATGGATGGGCACTCGGGTCGCTTCCACGTCTTTGCGATTGTGAATTGTGCCCTAACTGTAACCCTAACCCTTACCCAGCCCGTCTCCTCTGCCCCTGCCTGAGGCACTCCTCCCCGGCCAGGCCCGTCACTGTCCTGGGCCCCCGCCTGACCGGCTCCTCCCCGCCCGGCCTGTCACCGTCCTCTGCCCCTGCCTGACATGCTCCTTCCCGCCCGGCCTCTCACCGTCCTCGGCCCCTGCGTGACCGGCTCCTCCGTCGCCTGGGCCTTCCAAGGGCTTGGTGTGGACGCTGGTTCCAGGACGCCCTCCCAGGAACCCGGTAGCAGGGCGGCCGCAGCGTCTCGCGCAACCCAACCGTCCGCCTGCCGCCCTCGCTAAGCGGCCTGCGGGGGACGTGCTCCCGCTGTGCCGCGGGGGCCCAGCCTGGTGTCTTCTCTGAGGCCCCGCAAGGGGAGAGCCGCGGAGGTGGGGACCGCCTCCTCATGGGGACGTACACCCAGCTCTCCAGGTCGGATTCCGGGGCTCTCTGTCCTGCCCGAAGGCCCAGCTGGCCTGCGGGTCCTTAGAGTGGCAAAAACATCCGAAAACTGAGATTGAGGGTCCGGTGGGTGTCTGCACTTTTGTGCTGGGCACCCCAGGGAGGCCCGGGGGCTGGCTGGACAACGCGGTCTGCTGGGCGGGGGGGTTTGGAGGAGCAACCGATGCCCTTTGCACTTTGGGTAGCAAGTGTCTGAGGTGTCTCTGATCCCTGCACCAAGTCGGGGGGGGGGGCAGGAGGCGGAGGAGGAGGAGGAGGAGGAGGAGGAGGAGGAAGAGGAGGAGGAAGGGGGGGGCCGTGACCTGCAGTCGTGTTCCCGGGGTGGCACGGCATGTGGCTTCTTCCACGGGATGCTTGGCCTGGGCTCCCTGCACCTGGGCCTTTGGAGGACTGGCCCTGTGCTTGCCAACACTTCCTGCAGGGACCCAGAGCTGGGAGGTTGCATCTCTCAGCCCTGGGTCGGGCAGAGTCCCAGCGGGCCATGCCCACAACCTCTCTCAGCACGGGTCCCCCAGAAGGCTCCTTTGGGACCAGGATTCTCTTGCGGGTGACTCTTTAAGGTCTGGCCCCTGGATGGAGGGGCACCAGGACTAGAGGTGCAGGAAGGGGAAGGGGGTGGCCATGCGAGGGGACACTTTCAGGCCAAGTCCCAGCTTCAGCCTGATCCTCCTGGGAGCCCCGGGGTGGACATCACACCTCCTGGTTGTCCCGCTCTGAGACAAGGAGCCGGGCTTCGCATTCCCACAGCAGCCAGTCGTGGGCTGAGGACACCTGGGGCGTGGGGAACTCCCTGGCTTCTCCTTGGTTTAACATCTGGAGCTGCTTGGGAATTCTGCCGCCACACACACCCGAGTGCAGGTGTCTTCTGCACAGACTGCGGGCCTCGCTCTTCCGAACGCCGCTAGCTCGCCACCCACCCACGGGTGAACCTGGTCAGGGTACTTTCTCTCAGGGGCAGACTCTGATCCGGGCGGGCTACCGGTGTCTCTGTTTGCTCCTTTCTTTCTTCCATTTCGGGAAAGGCTTCCTTACTGGGTGTGGAAATCTCCTATGCCTTTCCTCGCCTATTCTGTCAGCTTTCAAATTCTCTTTCAGGCCGGGCGCGGTGGCTCAAGCCTGTAATCCTAGCTCTCTGGGAGGCCGAGGCGGGCGGATTGCTCGAGGTCATGAGTTCGAAACCAGCCTGAGCAAGAGCCAGACCCGGTCTCTACTGTAAATAGAAAGAAATTAATTGGCCAACTAATATATATAGGAAAATGAGCCAGGCATGGTGGCGCATGCCTGTAGTCCCAGCTACTTGGGAGGCTGAGGCAGAAGGATTGCTTGAGCCCAGGAGTTTGAGGTTGCTGTGAGCTAGGCTAACGCCACGGCACTCACTCTAGCCTAGGCAACAAAGCGAGACTCTGTCTCAAAAAAAAAAAAAAAAAAATTCTCTTTCAGTTGCCACCCTCACAGATGGATTAGGAAACTCTTTCCGGTGCACTCATTAGTGAAATGACCTCAATGAAGCTGGAATCCAATATCTAATCGCCGATTTTTGGCGAGTCCACACGCCAGGGTGGTTGGGGTCCAATGCAGCCCCGGCCAGGCCTAGGCCCCTTGGACTGGGCCACAGGAGGACACAGAGGAGGGTCCCGGCCCCCACGGTAGCGGTGCGGGCAGTTCCCCAAGGGCTTGGGCGTTTTCCAGAGGTAGGAGATGGAGGGGACTGATTTCTTCAGCGCCCCACAGACCAAGCCACCCCACCCCACCCATGGGACACATCCCGAGAGAGAGATGCCCCATACACTGGCTCCCCTCCCCCATGCGCTGTGCCCCAGCCCTGACCCGGGGGAATAGGCGGCCGCCCACCCACAGGGCGGGGGGCACAGCTGAAAGGGGTTGTGGGGGCGGGCGGCCCCTGGCTGGGGTCAAAGGGCGAGCGCCCGGCGCGTGCGCAGTCCTTGGCGGCAGCGGCGGCGGCGGCGGCGGCGGCGGCGGGGGCGACGCGCTGGGGGTGGGGGGCGGGGAGGTGAAGGAGGCCAGGTGAGGAGAGGAGGGGGGCTGGAAGGGCTCCACCTTGGCGAGTCCAGCCGTGGAGGCGCATCTTGTGTGAGTGTGAGTGAGTGAGTGAGTGAGTGAGTGAGTGTGAGTGTGTGTGTGTGGGTGCGTGTGTGGTGTCTGTGTGTCTGTGTGTCTGTGTGTGTAGAGAGACAGCCCCCCACCCCGGCCCGCCCCTCCCTGCCCGCCCCGCCCCGCCCGTCACCCCCCGTCCCTCGGAGCCCGCCGGACCCGGCCGGCAAACTCAACAGGCCCGGCCCCCGCGGGGCCTGGGGCGGGAGGAGGCGGCGGGGAAGCGCAGAGAGGCTCGGCTTCTTGAGCGGGGCAGGGGCGCCCTCCGCCGTCCACGGCCACACCACCCCGAACGCGCCCGATCTCGTCTGATCTCGGAAGCTAAGCAGGGTCGGGCCTGGGAATACCGGGTGCCGTAGGCTTCTTCTTTTTTTATTTTGGCCTCTTGTTCTGTCCCCTTTCTGGGAGCGCCGCGGAGGCCCGGGCTGGGGGTCACCCCCACCCTCAGCGCCCGCCGCGGTGCCTGGCGCCCCAGCCCGCACCGTGGGGCCTCCTCTTGTCCCGAGCCGCGACACCGCCGCCACGGGGCAGCATGCGTGGCATCTGGACAACTGTCAGGTCTCAGACCAAAAGTCTGCTTTGTGGGAACCGACACGCTGGAGGAAACCTTGAGAGTCTGAGAGGGGAGGGAGTTGCAGAAGAAGGCCAGGATGTCATTTTGAGGGAGTATGTGACCAGAACTCGTCCCGTTGCTTTTGGGGTTCTATGGGCTACACGTAGGAATCTTTGGTGGTGGCACCTGATGTTGGGGGATCCGGAGTCACACCCAGACCTGCTCCACAGGCCTCCTTTTACTTTTCTCTTCGGATTCATTATTTTTAAAAAGTGTCTCTTATCTCTATTAGTGCATTTTCTTTTCTCTCTCTCTTCAAGCAGATGATGGCAGTCCAAGTATTAAGGTGACATGTGTTGCCCGTGCCCCCCTGTGTTCTTATTCATTTACCTCTCATGTGGTTCCAGCGTATTGTGGGGGCACCAAAGTTAAGGTCGGGTACATCGCCCTCTCCCCGCCTCCCCCCTCGGGTCAGAGCTTCAAGTGCGCCCATCCCCCAGTGGGTGCGCACCCACCCCATTCCTAATGGATGTGGATGCCCATTCCCTCCCCCCACCCTCCCGACACCCACCCGATGAAGGCGATTCCTCTGTGTCCACTTAGGTGTCCATCGGTTCGTACCAATTTGCTGGTGAGCGCGCTCACGTGGTGCTCGTGTGTCCATTCTTGGGATACCTGGCTTACTGGAACGGGTTCCAGCTCTGGCCAGGAGAACACGAGTGGTGCCCTCTCACCGCTGCTCCTCACAGCCGAATGGCACTCCGTGGTGTCCACGCGCCACATTTTATTAATGCACTCCTGGATGGATGGGCACTCGGGTCGCTTCCACGTCTTTGCGATTGTGAATTGTGCCCTAACTGTAACCCTAACCCTTACCCAGCCCGTCTCCTCTGCCCCTGCCTGAGGCACTCCTCCCCGGCCAGGCCCGTCACTGTCCTGGGCCCCCGCCTGACCGGCTCCTCCCCGCCCGGCCTGTCACCGTCCTCTGCCCCTGCCTGACATGCTCCTTCCCGCCCGGCCTCTCACCGTCCTCGGCCCCTGCGTGACCGGCTCCTCCGTCGCCTGGGCCTTCCAAGGGCTTGGTGTGGACGCTGGTTCCAGGACGCCCTCCCAGGAACCCGGTAGCAGGGCGGCCGCAGCGTCTCGCGCAACCCAACCGTCCGCCTGCCGCCCTCGCTAAGCGGCCTGCGGGGGACGTGCTCCCGCTGTGCCGCGGGGGCCCAGCCTGGTGTCTTCTCTGAGGCCCCGCAAGGGGAGAGCCGCGGAGGTGGGGACCGCCTCCTCATGGGGACGTACACCCAGCTCTCCAGGTCGGATTCCGGGGCTCTCTGTCCTGCCCGAAGGCCCAGCTGGCCTGCGGGTCCTTAGAGTGGCAAAAACATCCGAAAACTGAGATTGAGGGTCCGGTGGGTGTCTGCACTTTTGTGCTGGGCACCCCAGGGAGGCCCGGGGGCTGGCTGGACAACGCGGTCTGCTGGGCGGGGGGGTTTGGAGGAGCAACCGATGCCCTTTGCACTTTGGGTAGCAAGTGTCTGAGGTGTCTCTGATCCCTGCACCAAGTCGGGGGGGGGGGCAGGAGGCGGAGGAGGAGGAGGAGGAGGAGGAGGAGGAGGAAGAGGAGGAGGAAGGGGGGGGCCGTGACCTGCAGTCGTGTTCCCGGGGTGGCACGGCATGTGGCTTCTTCCACGGGATGCTTGGCCTGGGCTCCCTGCACCTGGGCCTTTGGAGGACTGGCCCTGTGCTTGCCAACACTTCCTGCAGGGACCCAGAGCTGGGAGGTTGCATCTCTCAGCCCTGGGTCGGGCAGAGTCCCAGCGGGCCATGCCCACAACCTCTCTCAGCACGGGTCCCCCAGAAGGCTCCTTTGGGACCAGGATTCTCTTGCGGGTGACTCTTTAAGGTCTGGCCCCTGGATGGAGGGGCACCAGGACTAGAGGTGCAGGAAGGGGAAGGGGGTGGCCATGCGAGGGGACACTTTCAGGCCAAGTCCCAGCTTCAGCCTGATCCTCCTGGGAGCCCCGGGGTGGACATCACACCTCCTGGTTGTCCCGCTCTGAGACAAGGAGCCGGGCTTCGCATTCCCACAGCAGCCAGTCGTGGGCTGAGGACACCTGGGGCGTGGGGAACTCCCTGGCTTCTCCTTGGTTTAACATCTGGAGCTGCTTGGGAATTCTGCCGCCACACACACCCGAGTGCAGGTGTCTTCTGCACAGACTGCGGGCCTCGCTCTTCCGAACGCCGCTAGCTCGCCACCCACCCACGGGTGAACCTGGTCAGGGTACTTTCTCTCAGGGGCAGACTCTGATCCGGGCGGGCTACCGGTGTCTCTGTTTGCTCCTTTCTTTCTTCCATTTCGGGAAAGGCTTCCTTACTGGGTGTGGAAATCTCCTATGCCTTTCCTCGCCTATTCTGTCAGCTTTCAAATTCTCTTTCAGGCCGGGCGCGGTGGCTCAAGCCTGTAATCCTAGCTCTCTGGGAGGCCGAGGCGGGCGGATTGCTCGAGGTCATGAGTTCGAAACCAGCCTGAGCAAGAGCCAGACCCGGTCTCTACTGTAAATAGAAAGAAATTAATTGGCCAACTAATATATATAGGAAAATGAGCCAGGCATGGTGGCGCATGCCTGTAGTCCCAGCTACTTGGGAGGCTGAGGCAGAAGGATTGCTTGAGCCCAGGAGTTTGAGGTTGCTGTGAGCTAGGCTAACGCCACGGCACTCACTCTAGCCTAGGCAACAAAGCGAGACTCTGTCTCAAAAAAAAAAAAAAAAAAATTCTCTTTCAGTTGCCACCCTCACAGATGGATTAGGAAACTCTTTCCGGTGCACTCATTAGTGAAATGACCTCAATGAAGCTGGAATCCAATATCTAATCGCCGATTTTTGGCGAGTCCACACGCCAGGGTGGTTGGGGTCCAATGCAGCCCCGGCCAGGCCTAGGCCCCTTGGACTGGGCCACAGGAGGACACAGAGGAGGGTCCCGGCCCCCACGGTAGCGGTGCGGGCAGTTCCCCAAGGGCTTGGGCGTTTTCCAGAGGTAGGAGATGGAGGGGACTGATTTCTTCAGCGCCCCACAGACCAAGCCACCCCACCCCACCCATGGGACACATCCCGAGAGAGAGATGCCCCATACACTGGCTCCCCTCCCCCATGCGCTGTGCCCCAGCCCTGACCCGGGGGAATAGGCGGCCGCCCACCCACAGGGCGGGGGGCACAGCTGAAAGGGGTTGTGGGGGCGGGCGGCCCCTGGCTGGGGTCAAAGGGCGAGCGCCCGGCGCGTGCGCAGTCCTTGGCGGCAGCGGCGGCGGCGGCGGCGGCGGCGGCGGGGGCGACGCGCTGGGGGTGGGGGGCGGGGAGGTGAAGGAGGCCAGGTGAGGAGAGGAGGGGGGCTGGAAGGGCTCCACCTTGGCGAGTCCAGCCGTGGAGGCGCATCTTGTGTGAGTGTGAGTGAGTGAGTGAGTGAGTGAGTGAGTGTGAGTGTGTGTGTGTGGGTGCGTGTGTGGTGTCTGTGTGTCTGTGTGTGTAGAGAGACAGCCCCCCACCCCGGCCCGCCCCTCCCTGCCCGCCCCGCCCCGCCCGTCACCCCCCGTCCCTCGGAGCCCGCCGGACCCGGCCGGCAAACTCAACAGGCCCGGCCCCCGCGGGGCCTGGGGCGGGAGGAGGCGGCGGGGAAGCGCAGAGAGGCTCGGCTTCTTGAGCGGGGCAGGGGCGCCCTCCGCCGTCCACGGCCACACCACCCCGAACGCGCCCGATCTCGTCTGATCTCGGAAGCTAAGCAGGGTCGGGCCTGGGAATACCGGGTGCCGTAGGCTTCTTCTTTTTTTATTTTGGCCTCTTGTTCTGTCCCCTTTCTGGGAGCGCCGCGGAGGCCCGGGCTGGGGGTCACCCCCACCCTCAGCGCCCGCCGCGGTGCCTGGCGCCCCAGCCCGCACCGTGGGGCCTCCTCTTGTCCCGAGCCGCGACACCGCCGCCACGGGGCAGCATGCGTGGCATCTGGACAACTGTCAGGTCTCAGACCAAAAGTCTGCTTTGTGGGAACCGACACGCTGGAGGAAACCTTGAGAGTCTGAGAGGGGAGGGAGTTGCAGAAGAAGGCCAGGATGTCATTTTGAGGGAGTATGTGACCAGAACTCGTCCCGTTGCTTTTGGGGTTCTATGGGCTACACGTAGGAATCTTTGGTGGTGGCACCTGATGTTGGGGGATCCGGAGTCACACCCAGACCTGCTCCACAGGCCTCCTTTTACTTTTCTCTTCGGATTCATTATTTTTAAAAAGTGTCTCTTATCTCTATTAGTGCATTTTCTTTTCTCTCTCTCTTCAAGCAGATGATGGCAGTCCAAGTATTAAGGTGACATGTGTTGCCCGTGCCCCCCTGTGTTCTTATTCATTTACCTCTCATGTGGTTCCAGCGTATTGTGGGGGCACCAAAGTTAAGGTCGGGTACATCGCCCTCTCCCCGCCTCCCCCCTCGGGTCAGAGCTTCAAGTGCGCCCATCCCCCAGTGGGTGCGCACCCACCCCATTCCTAATGGATGTGGATGCCCATTCCCTCCCCCCACCCTCCCGACACCCACCCGATGAAGGCGATTCCTCTGTGTCCACTTAGGTGTCCATCGGTTCGTACCAATTTGCTGGTGAGCGCGCTCACGTGGTGCTCGTGTGTCCATTCTTGGGATACCTGGCTTACTGGAACGGGTTCCAGCTCTGGCCAGGAGAACACGAGTGGTGCCCTCTCACCGCTGCTCCTCACAGCCGAATGGCACTCCGTGGTGTCCACGCGCCACATTTTATTAATGCACTCCTGGATGGATGGGCACTCGGGTCGCTTCCACGTCTTTGCGATTGTGAATTGTGCCCTAACTGTAACCCTAACCCTTACCCAGCCCGTCTCCTCTGCCCCTGCCTGAGGCACTCCTCCCCGGCCAGGCCCGTCACTGTCCTGGGCCCCCGCCTGACCGGCTCCTCCCCGCCCGGCCTGTCACCGTCCTCTGCCCCTGCCTGACATGCTCCTTCCCGCCCGGCCTCTCACCGTCCTCGGCCCCTGCGTGACCGGCTCCTCCGTCGCCTGGGCCTTCCAAGGGCTTGGTGTGGACGCTGGTTCCAGGACGCCCTCCCAGGAACCCGGTAGCAGGGCGGCCGCAGCGTCTCGCGCAACCCAACCGTCCGCCTGCCGCCCTCGCTAAGCGGCCTGCGGGGGACGTGCTCCCGCTGTGCCGCGGGGGCCCAGCCTGGTGTCTTCTCTGAGGCCCCGCAAGGGGAGAGCCGCGGAGGTGGGGACCGCCTCCTCATGGGGACGTACACCCAGCTCTCCAGGTCGGATTCCGGGGCTCTCTGTCCTGCCCGAAGGCCCAGCTGGCCTGCGGGTCCTTAGAGTGGCAAAAACATCCGAAAACTGAGATTGAGGGTCCGGTGGGTGTCTGCACTTTTGTGCTGGGCACCCCAGGGAGGCCCGGGGGCTGGCTGGACAACGCGGTCTGCTGGGCGGGGGGGTTTGGAGGAGCAACCGATGCCCTTTGCACTTTGGGTAGCAAGTGTCTGAGGTGTCTCTGATCCCTGCACCAAGTCGGGGGGGGGGGCAGGAGGCGGAGGAGGAGGAGGAGGAGGAGGAGGAGGAGGAAGAGGAGGAGGAAGGGGGGGGCCGTGACCTGCAGTCGTGTTCCCGGGGTGGCACGGCATGTGGCTTCTTCCACGGGATGCTTGGCCTGGGCTCCCTGCACCTGGGCCTTTGGAGGACTGGCCCTGTGCTTGCCAACACTTCCTGCAGGGACCCAGAGCTGGGAGGTTGCATCTCTCAGCCCTGGGTCGGGCAGAGTCCCAGCGGGCCATGCCCACAACCTCTCTCAGCACGGGTCCCCCAGAAGGCTCCTTTGGGACCAGGATTCTCTTGCGGGTGACTCTTTAAGGTCTGGCCCCTGGATGGAGGGGCACCAGGACTAGAGGTGCAGGAAGGGGAAGGGGGTGGCCATGCGAGGGGACACTTTCAGGCCAAGTCCCAGCTTCAGCCTGATCCTCCTGGGAGCCCCGGGGTGGACATCACACCTCCTGGTTGTCCCGCTCTGAGACAAGGAGCCGGGCTTCGCATTCCCACAGCAGCCAGTCGTGGGCTGAGGACACCTGGGGCGTGGGGAACTCCCTGGCTTCTCCTTGGTTTAACATCTGGAGCTGCTTGGGAATTCTGCCGCCACACACACCCGAGTGCAGGTGTCTTCTGCACAGACTGCGGGCCTCGCTCTTCCGAACGCCGCTAGCTCGCCACCCACCCACGGGTGAACCTGGTCAGGGTACTTTCTCTCAGGGGCAGACTCTGATCCGGGCGGGCTACCGGTGTCTCTGTTTGCTCCTTTCTTTCTTCCATTTCGGGAAAGGCTTCCTTACTGGGTGTGGAAATCTCCTATGCCTTTCCTCGCCTATTCTGTCAGCTTTCAAATTCTCTTTCAGGCCGGGCGCGGTGGCTCAAGCCTGTAATCCTAGCTCTCTGGGAGGCCGAGGCGGGCGGATTGCTCGAGGTCATGAGTTCGAAACCAGCCTGAGCAAGAGCCAGACCCGGTCTCTACTGTAAATAGAAAGAAATTAATTGGCCAACTAATATATATAGGAAAATGAGCCAGGCATGGTGGCGCATGCCTGTAGTCCCAGCTACTTGGGAGGCTGAGGCAGAAGGATTGCTTGAGCCCAGGAGTTTGAGGTTGCTGTGAGCTAGGCTAACGCCACGGCACTCACTCTAGCCTAGGCAACAAAGCGAGACTCTGTCTCAAAAAAAAAAAAAAAAAAATTCTCTTTCAGTTGCCACCCTCACAGATGGATTAGGAAACTCTTTCCGGTGCACTCATTAGTGAAATGACCTCAATGAAGCTGGAATCCAATATCTAATCGCCGATTTTTGGCGAGTCCACACGCCAGGGTGGTTGGGGTCCAATGCAGCCCCGGCCAGGCCTAGGCCCCTTGGACTGGGCCACAGGAGGACACAGAGGAGGGTCCCGGCCCCCACGGTAGCGGTGCGGGCAGTTCCCCAAGGGCTTGGGCGTTTTCCAGAGGTAGGAGATGGAGGGGACTGATTTCTTCAGCGCCCCACAGACCAAGCCACCCCACCCCACCCATGGGACACATCCCGAGAGAGAGATGCCCCATACACTGGCTCCCCTCCCCCATGCGCTGTGCCCCAGCCCTGACCCGGGGGAATAGGCGGCCGCCCACCCACAGGGCGGGGGGCACAGCTGAAAGGGGTTGTGGGGGCGGGCGGCCCCTGGCTGGGGTCAAAGGGCGAGCGCCCGGCGCGTGCGCAGTCCTTGGCGGCAGCGGCGGCGGCGGCGGCGGCGGCGGCGGGGGCGACGCGCTGGGGGTGGGGGGCGGGGAGGTGAAGGAGGCCAGGTGAGGAGAGGAGGGGGGCTGGAAGGGCTCCACCTTGGCGAGTCCAGCCGTGGAGGCGCATCTTGTGTGAGTGTGAGTGAGTGAGTGAGTGAGTGAGTGAGTGTGAGTGTGTGTGTGTGGGTGCGTGTGTGGTGTCTGTGTGTCTGTGTGTGTAGAGAGACAGCCCCCCACCCCGGCCCGCCCCTCCCTGCCCGCCCCGCCCCGCCCGTCACCCCCCGTCCCTCGGAGCCCGCCGGACCCGGCCGGCAAACTCAACAGGCCCGGCCCCCGCGGGGCCTGGGGCGGGAGGAGGCGGCGGGGAAGCGCAGAGAGGCTCGGCTTCTTGAGCGGGGCAGGGGCGCCCTCCGCCGTCCACGGCCACACCACCCCGAACGCGCCCGATCTCGTCTGATCTCGGAAGCTAAGCAGGGTCGGGCCTGGGAATACCGGGTGCCGTAGGCTTCTTCTTTTTTTATTTTGGCCTCTTGTTCTGTCCCCTTTCTGGGAGCGCCGCGGAGGCCCGGGCTGGGGGTCACCCCCACCCTCAGCGCCCGCCGCGGTGCCTGGCGCCCCAGCCCGCACCGTGGGGCCTCCTCTTGTCCCGAGCCGCGACACCGCCGCCACGGGGCAGCATGCGTGGCATCTGGACAACTGTCAGGTCTCAGACCAAAAGTCTGCTTTGTGGGAACCGACACGCTGGAGGAAACCTTGAGAGTCTGAGAGGGGAGGGAGTTGCAGAAGAAGGCCAGGATGTCATTTTGAGGGAGTATGTGACCAGAACTCGTCCCGTTGCTTTTGGGGTTCTATGGGCTACACGTAGGAATCTTTGGTGGTGGCACCTGATGTTGGGGGATCCGGAGTCACACCCAGACCTGCTCCACAGGCCTCCTTTTACTTTTCTCTTCGGATTCATTATTTTTAAAAAGTGTCTCTTATCTCTATTAGTGCATTTTCTTTTCTCTCTCTCTTCAAGCAGATGATGGCAGTCCAAGTATTAAGGTGACATGTGTTGCCCGTGCCCCCCTGTGTTCTTATTCATTTACCTCTCATGTGGTTCCAGCGTATTGTGGGGGCACCAAAGTTAAGGTCGGGTACATCGCCCTCTCCCCGCCTCCCCCCTCGGGTCAGAGCTTCAAGTGCGCCCATCCCCCAGTGGGTGCGCACCCACCCCATTCCTAATGGATGTGGATGCCCATTCCCTCCCCCCACCCTCCCGACACCCACCCGATGAAGGCGATTCCTCTGTGTCCACTTAGGTGTCCATCGGTTCGTACCAATTTGCTGGTGAGCGCGCTCACGTGGTGCTCGTGTGTCCATTCTTGGGATACCTGGCTTACTGGAACGGGTTCCAGCTCTGGCCAGGAGAACACGAGTGGTGCCCTCTCACCGCTGCTCCTCACAGCCGAATGGCACTCCGTGGTGTCCACGCGCCACATTTTATTAATGCACTCCTGGATGGATGGGCACTCGGGTCGCTTCCACGTCTTTGCGATTGTGAATTGTGCCCTAACTGTAACCCTAACCCTTACCCAGCCCGTCTCCTCTGCCCCTGCCTGAGGCACTCCTCCCCGGCCAGGCCCGTCACTGTCCTGGGCCCCCGCCTGACCGGCTCCTCCCCGCCCGGCCTGTCACCGTCCTCTGCCCCTGCCTGACATGCTCCTTCCCGCCCGGCCTCTCACCGTCCTCGGCCCCTGCGTGACCGGCTCCTCCGTCGCCTGGGCCTTCCAAGGGCTTGGTGTGGACGCTGGTTCCAGGACGCCCTCCCAGGAACCCGGTAGCAGGGCGGCCGCAGCGTCTCGCGCAACCCAACCGTCCGCCTGCCGCCCTCGCTAAGCGGCCTGCGGGGGACGTGCTCCCGCTGTGCCGCGGGGGCCCAGCCTGGTGTCTTCTCTGAGGCCCCGCAAGGGGAGAGCCGCGGAGGTGGGGACCGCCTCCTCATGGGGACGTACACCCAGCTCTCCAGGTCGGATTCCGGGGCTCTCTGTCCTGCCCGAAGGCCCAGCTGGCCTGCGGGTCCTTAGAGTGGCAAAAACATCCGAAAACTGAGATTGAGGGTCCGGTGGGTGTCTGCACTTTTGTGCTGGGCACCCCAGGGAGGCCCGGGGGCTGGCTGGACAACGCGGTCTGCTGGGCGGGGGGGTTTGGAGGAGCAACCGATGCCCTTTGCACTTTGGGTAGCAAGTGTCTGAGGTGTCTCTGATCCCTGCACCAAGTCGGGGGGGGGGGCAGGAGGCGGAGGAGGAGGAGGAGGAGGAGGAGGAGGAGGAAGAGGAGGAGGAAGGGGGGGGCCGTGACCTGCAGTCGTGTTCCCGGGGTGGCACGGCATGTGGCTTCTTCCACGGGATGCTTGGCCTGGGCTCCCTGCACCTGGGCCTTTGGAGGACTGGCCCTGTGCTTGCCAACACTTCCTGCAGGGACCCAGAGCTGGGAGGTTGCATCTCTCAGCCCTGGGTCGGGCAGAGTCCCAGCGGGCCATGCCCACAACCTCTCTCAGCACGGGTCCCCCAGAAGGCTCCTTTGGGACCAGGATTCTCTTGCGGGTGACTCTTTAAGGTCTGGCCCCTGGATGGAGGGGCACCAGGACTAGAGGTGCAGGAAGGGGAAGGGGGTGGCCATGCGAGGGGACACTTTCAGGCCAAGTCCCAGCTTCAGCCTGATCCTCCTGGGAGCCCCGGGGTGGACATCACACCTCCTGGTTGTCCCGCTCTGAGACAAGGAGCCGGGCTTCGCATTCCCACAGCAGCCAGTCGTGGGCTGAGGACACCTGGGGCGTGGGGAACTCCCTGGCTTCTCCTTGGTTTAACATCTGGAGCTGCTTGGGAATTCTGCCGCCACACACACCCGAGTGCAGGTGTCTTCTGCACAGACTGCGGGCCTCGCTCTTCCGAACGCCGCTAGCTCGCCACCCACCCACGGGTGAACCTGGTCAGGGTACTTTCTCTCAGGGGCAGACTCTGATCCGGGCGGGCTACCGGTGTCTCTGTTTGCTCCTTTCTTTCTTCCATTTCGGGAAAGGCTTCCTTACTGGGTGTGGAAATCTCCTATGCCTTTCCTCGCCTATTCTGTCAGCTTTCAAATTCTCTTTCAGGCCGGGCGCGGTGGCTCAAGCCTGTAATCCTAGCTCTCTGGGAGGCCGAGGCGGGCGGATTGCTCGAGGTCATGAGTTCGAAACCAGCCTGAGCAAGAGCCAGACCCGGTCTCTACTGTAAATAGAAAGAAATTAATTGGCCAACTAATATATATAGGAAAATGAGCCAGGCATGGTGGCGCATGCCTGTAGTCCCAGCTACTTGGGAGGCTGAGGCAGAAGGATTGCTTGAGCCCAGGAGTTTGAGGTTGCTGTGAGCTAGGCTAACGCCACGGCACTCACTCTAGCCTAGGCAACAAAGCGAGACTCTGTCTCAAAAAAAAAAAAAAAAAAATTCTCTTTCAGTTGCCACCCTCACAGATGGATTAGGAAACTCTTTCCGGTGCACTCATTAGTGAAATGACCTCAATGAAGCTGGAATCCAATATCTAATCGCCGATTTTTGGCGAGTCCACACGCCAGGGTGGTTGGGGTCCAATGCAGCCCCGGCCAGGCCTAGGCCCCTTGGACTGGGCCACAGGAGGACACAGAGGAGGGTCCCGGCCCCCACGGTAGCGGTGCGGGCAGTTCCCCAAGGGCTTGGGCGTTTTCCAGAGGTAGGAGATGGAGGGGACTGATTTCTTCAGCGCCCCACAGACCAAGCCACCCCACCCCACCCATGGGACACATCCCGAGAGAGAGATGCCCCATACACTGGCTCCCCTCCCCCATGCGCTGTGCCCCAGCCCTGACCCGGGGGAATAGGCGGCCGCCCACCCACAGGGCGGGGGGCACAGCTGAAAGGGGTTGTGGGGGCGGGCGGCCCCTGGCTGGGGTCAAAGGGCGAGCGCCCGGCGCGTGCGCAGTCCTTGGCGGCAGCGGCGGCGGCGGCGGCGGCGGCGGGGGCGACGCGCTGGGGGTGGGGGGCGGGGAGGTGAAGGAGGCCAGGTGAGGAGAGGAGGGGGGCTGGAAGGGCTCCACCTTGGCGAGTCCAGCCGTGGAGGCGCATCTTGTGTGAGTGTGAGTGAGTGAGTGAGTGAGTGAGTGAGTGTGAGTGTGTGTGTGTGGGTGCGTGTGTGGTGTCTGTGTGTCTGTGTGTGTAGAGAGACAGCCCCCCACCCCGGCCCGCCCCTCCCTGCCCGCCCCGCCCCGCCCGTCACCCCCCGTCCCTCGGAGCCCGCCGGACCCGGCCGGCAAACTCAACAGGCCCGGCCCCCGCGGGGCCTGGGGCGGGAGGAGGCGGCGGGGAAGCGCAGAGAGGCTCGGCTTCTTGAGCGGGGCAGGGGCGCCCTCCGCCGTCCACGGCCACACCACCCCGAACGCGCCCGATCTCGTCTGATCTCGGAAGCTAAGCAGGGTCGGGCCTGGGAATACCGGGTGCCGTAGGCTTCTTCTTTTTTTATTTTGGCCTCTTGTTCTGTCCCCTTTCTGGGAGCGCCGCGGAGGCCCGGGCTGGGGGTCACCCCCACCCTCAGCGCCCGCCGCGGTGCCTGGCGCCCCAGCCCGCACCGTGGGGCCTCCTCTTGTCCCGAGCCGCGACACCGCCGCCACGGGGCAGCATGCGTGGCATCTGGACAACTGTCAGGTCTCAGACCAAAAGTCTGCTTTGTGGGAACCGACACGCTGGAGGAAACCTTGAGAGTCTGAGAGGGGAGGGAGTTGCAGAAGAAGGCCAGGATGTCATTTTGAGGGAGTATGTGACCAGAACTCGTCCCGTTGCTTTTGGGGTTCTATGGGCTACACGTAGGAATCTTTGGTGGTGGCACCTGATGTTGGGGGATCCGGAGTCACACCCAGACCTGCTCCACAGGCCTCCTTTTACTTTTCTCTTCGGATTCATTATTTTTAAAAAGTGTCTCTTATCTCTATTAGTGCATTTTCTTTTCTCTCTCTCTTCAAGCAGATGATGGCAGTCCAAGTATTAAGGTGACATGTGTTGCCCGTGCCCCCCTGTGTTCTTATTCATTTACCTCTCATGTGGTTCCAGCGTATTGTGGGGGCACCAAAGTTAAGGTCGGGTACATCGCCCTCTCCCCGCCTCCCCCCTCGGGTCAGAGCTTCAAGTGCGCCCATCCCCCAGTGGGTGCGCACCCACCCCATTCCTAATGGATGTGGATGCCCATTCCCTCCCCCCACCCTCCCGACACCCACCCGATGAAGGCGATTCCTCTGTGTCCACTTAGGTGTCCATCGGTTCGTACCAATTTGCTGGTGAGCGCGCTCACGTGGTGCTCGTGTGTCCATTCTTGGGATACTTGGCTTACTGGAACGGGTTCCAGCTCTGGCCAGGAGAACACGAGTGGTGCCCTCTCACCGCTGCTCCTCACAGCCGAATGGCACTCCGTGGTGTCCACGCGCCACATTTTATTAATGCACTCCTGGATGGATGGGCACTCGGGTCGCTTCCACGTCTTTGCGATTGTGAATTGTGCCCTAACTGTAACCCTAACCCTTACCCAGCCCGTCTCCTCTGCCCCTGCCTGAGGCACTCCTCCCCGGCCAGGCCCGTCACTGTCCTGGGCCCCCGCCTGACCGGCTCCTCCCCGCCCGGCCTGTCACCGTCCTCTGCCCCTGCCTGACATGCTCCTTCCCGCCCGGCCTCTCACCGTCCTCGGCCCCTGCGTGACCGGCTCCTCCGTCGCCTGGGCCTTCCAAGGGCTTGGTGTGGACGCTGGTTCCAGGACGCCCTCCCAGGAACCCGGTAGCAGGGCGGCCGCAGCGTCTCGCGCAACCCAACCGTCCGCCTGCCGCCCTCGCTAAGCGGCCTGCGGGGGACGTGCTCCCGCTGTGCCGCGGGGGCCCAGCCTGGTGTCTTCTCTGAGGCCCCGCAAGGGGAGAGCCGCGGAGGTGGGGACCGCCTCCTCATGGGGACGTACACCCAGCTCTCCAGGTCGGATTCCGGGGCTCTCTGTCCTGCCCGAAGGCCCAGCTGGCCTGCGGGTCCTTAGAGTGGCAAAAACATCCGAAAACTGAGATTGAGGGTCCGGTGGGTGTCTGCACTTTTGTGCTGGGCACCCCAGGGAGGCCCGGGGGCTGGCTGGACAACGCGGTCTGCTGGGCGGGGGGGTTTGGAGGAGCAACCGATGCCCTTTGCACTTTGGGTAGCAAGTGTCTGAGGTGTCTCTGATCCCTGCACCAAGTCGGGGGGGGGGGCAGGAGGCGGAGGAGGAGGAGGAGGAGGAAGAGGAGGAGGAAGGGGGGGGCCGTGACCTGCAGTCGTGTTCCCGGGGTGGCACGGCATGTGGCTTCTTCCACGGGATGCTTGGCCTGGGCTCCCTGCACCTGGGCCTTTGGAGGACTGGCCCTGTGCTTGCCAACACTTCCTGCAGGGACCCAGAGCTGGGAGGTTGCATCTCTCAGCCCTGGGTCGGGCAGAGTCCCAGCGGGCCATGCCCACAACCTCTCTCAGCACGGGTCCCCCAGAAGGCTCCTTTGGGACCAGGATTCTCTTGCGGGTGACTCTTTAAGGTCTGGCCCCTGGATGGAGGGGCACCAGGACTAGAGGTGCAGGAAGGGGAAGGGGGTGGCCATGCGAGGGGACACTTTCAGGCCAAGTCCCAGCTTCAGCCTGATCCTCCTGGGAGCCCCGGGGTGGACATCACACCTCCTGGTTGTCCCGCTCTGAGACAAGGAGCCGGGCTTCGCATTCCCACAGCAGCCAGTCGTGGGCTGAGGACACCTGGGGCGTGGGGAACTCCCTGGCTTCTCCTTGGTTTAACATCTGGAGCTGCTTGTGAATTGTGCCGCCACACACACCCGAGTGCAGGTGTCTTCTGCACAGACTGCGGGCCTCGCTCTTCCGAACGCCGCTAGCTCGCCACCCACCCACGGGTGAACCTGGTCAGGGTACTTTCTCTCAGGGGCAGACTCTGATCCGGGCGGGCTACCAGTGTCTCTGTTTGCTCCTTTCTTTCTTCCATTTCGGGAAAGGCTTCCTTACTGGGTGTGGAAATCTCCTATGCCTTTCCTCGCCTATTCTGTCAGCTTTCAAATTCTCTTTCAGGCCGGGCGCGGTGGCTCAAGCCTGTAATCCTAGCTCTCTGGGAGGCCGAGGCGGGCGGATTGCTCGAGGTCATGAGTTCGAAACCAGCCTGAGCAAGAGCCAGACCCGGTCTCTACTGTAAATAGAAAGAAATTAATTGGCCAACTAATATATATAGGAAAATGAGCCAGGCATGGTGGCGCATGCCTGTAGTCCCAGCTACTTGGGAGGCTGAGGCAGAAGGATTGCTTGAGCCCAGGAGTTTGAGGTTGCTGTGAGCTAGGCTAACGCCACGGCACTCACTCTAGCCTAGGCAACAAAGCGAGACTCTGTCTCAAAAAAAAAAAAAAAAAATTCTCTTTCAGTTGCCACCCTCACAGATGGATTAGGAAACTCTTTCCGGTGCACTCATTAGTGAAATGACCTCAATGAAGCTGGAATCCAATATCTAATCGCCGATTTTTGGCGAGTCCACACGCCAGGGTGGTTGGGGTCCAATGCAGCCCCGGCCAGGCCTAGGCCCCTTGGACTGGGCCACAGGAGGACACAGAGGAGGGTCCCGGCCCCCACGGTAGCGGTGCGGGCAGTTCCCCAAGGGCTTGGGCGTTTTCCAGAGGTAGGAGATGGAGGGGACTGATTTCTTCAGCGCCCCACAGACCAAGCCACCCCACCCCACCCATGGGACACATCCCGAGAGAGAGATGCCCCATACACTGGCTCCCCTCCCCCATGCGCTGTGCCCCAGCCCTGACCCGGGGGAATAGGCGGCCGCCCACCCACAGGGCGGGGGGCACAGCTGAAAGGGGTTGTGGGGGCGGGCGGCCCCTGGCTGGGGTCAAAGGGCGAGCGCCCGGCGCGTGCGCAGTCCTTGGCGGCAGCGGCGGCGGCGGCGGCGGCGGGGGCGACGCGCTGGGGGTGGGGGGCGGGGAGGTGAAGGAGGCCAGGTGAGGAGAGGAGGGGGGCTGGAAGGGCTCCACCTTGGCGAGTCCAGCCGTGGAGGCGCATCTTGTGTGAGTGTGAGTGAGTGAGTGAGTGAGTGAGTGAGTGTGAGTGTGTGTGTGTGGGTGCGTGTGTGGTGTCTGTGTGTCTGTGTGTCTGTGTGTGTAGAGAGACAGCCCCCCACCCCGGCCCGCCCCTCCCTGCCCGCCCCGCCCCGCCCGTCACCCCCCGTCCCTCGGAGCCCGCCGGACCCGGCCGGCAAACTCAACAGGCCCGGCCCCCGCGGGGCCTGGGGCGGGAGGAGGCGGCGGGGAAGCGCAGAGAGGCTCGGCTTCTTGAGCGGGGCAGGGGCGCCCTCCGCCGTCCACGGCCACACCACCCCGAACGCGCCCGATCTCGTCTGATCTCGGAAGCTAAGCAGGGTCGGGCCTGGGAATACCGGGTGCCGTAGGCTTCTTCTTTTTTTATTTTGGCCTCTTGTTCTGTCCCCTTTCTGGGAGCGCCGCGGAGGCCCGGGCTGGGGGTCACCCCCACCCTCAGCGCCCGCCGCGGTGCCTGGCGCCCCAGCCCGCACCGTGGGGCCTCCTCTTGTCCCGAGCCGCGACACCGCCGCCACGGGGCAGCATGCGTGGCATCTGGACAACTGTCAGGTCTCAGACCAAAAGTCTGCTTTGTGGGAACCGACACGCTGGAGGAAACCTTGAGAGTCTGAGAGGGGAGGGAGTTGCAGAAGAAGGCCAGGATGTCATTTTGAGGGAGTATGTGACCAGAACTCGTCCCGTTGCTTTTGGGGTTCTATGGGCTACACGTAGGAATCTTTGGTGGTGGCACCTGATGTTGGGGGATCCGGAGTCACACCCAGACCTGCTCCACAGGCCTCCTTTTACTTTTCTCTTCGGATTCATTATTTTTAAAAAGTGTCTCTTATCTCTATTAGTGCATTTTCTTTTCTCTCTCTCTTCAAGCAGATGATGGCAGTCCAAGTATTAAGGTGACATGTGTTGCCCGTGCCCCCCTGTGTTCTTATTCATTTACCTCTCATGTGGTTCCAGCGTATTGTGGGGGCACCAAAGTTAAGGTCGGGTACATCGCCCTCTCCCCGCCTCCCCCCTCGGGTCAGAGCTTCAAGTGCGCCCATCCCCCAGTGGGTGCGCACCCACCCCATTCCTAATGGATGTGGATGCCCATTCCCTCCCCCCACCCTCCCGACACCCACCCGATGAAGGCGATTCCTCTGTGTCCACTTAGGTGTCCATCGGTTCGTACCAATTTGCTGGTGAGCGCGCTCACGTGGTGCTCGTGTGTCCATTCTTGGGATACTTGGCTTACTGGAACGGGTTCCAGCTCTGGCCAGGAGAACACGAGTGGTGCCCTCTCACCGCTGCTCCTCACAGCCGAATGGCACTCCGTGGTGTCCACGCGCCACATTTTATTAATGCACTCCTGGATGGATGGGCACTCGGGTCGCTTCCACGTCTTTGCGATTGTGAATTGTGCCCTAACTGTAACCCTAACCCTTACCCAGCCCGTCTCCTCTGCCCCTGCCTGAGGCACTCCTCCCCGGCCAGGCCCGTCACTGTCCTGGGCCCCCGCCTGACCGGCTCCTCCCCGCCCGGCCTGTCACCGTCCTCTGCCCCTGCCTGACATGCTCCTTCCCGCCCGGCCTCTCACCGTCCTCGGCCCCTGCGTGACCGGCTCCTCCGTCGCCTGGGCCTTCCAAGGGCTTGGTGTGGACGCTGGTTCCAGGACGCCCTCCCAGGAACCCGGTAGCAGGGCGGCCGCAGCGTCTCGCGCAACCCAACCGTCCGCCTGCCGCCCTCGCTAAGCGGCCTGCGGGGGACGTGCTCCCGCTGTGCCGCGGGGGCCCAGCCTGGTGTCTTCTCTGAGGCCCCGCAAGGGGAGAGCCGCGGAGGTGGGGACCGCCTCCTCATGGGGACGTACACCCAGCTCTCCAGGTCGGATTCCGGGGCTCTCTGTCCTGCCCGAAGGCCCAGCTGGCCTGCGGGTCCTTAGAGTGGCAAAAACATCCGAAAACTGAGATTGAGGGTCCGGTGGGTGTCTGCACTTTTGTGCTGGGCACCCCAGGGAGGCCCGGGGGCTGGCTGGACAACGCGGTCTGCTGGGCGGGGGGGTTTGGAGGAGCAACCGATGCCCTTTGCACTTTGGGTAGCAAGTGTCTGAGGTGTCTCTGATCCCTGCACCAAGTCGGGGGGGGGGCAGGAGGCGGAGGAGGAGGAGGAGGAGGAGGAGGAGGAGGAAGAGGAGGAGGAAGGGGGGGGCCGTGACCTGCAGTCGTGTTCCCGGGGTGGCACGGCATGTGGCTTCTTCCACGGGATGCTTGGCCTGGGCTCCCTGCACCTGGGCCTTTGGAGGACTGGCCCTGTGCTTGCCAACACTTCCTGCAGGGACCCAGAGCTGGGAGGTTGCATCTCTCAGCCCTGGGTCGGGCAGAGTCCCAGCGGGCCATGCCCACAACCTCTCTCAGCACGGGTCCCCCAGAAGGCTCCTTTGGGACCAGGATTCTCTTGCGGGTGACTCTTTAAGGTCTGGCCCCTGGATGGAGGGGCACCAGGACTAGAGGTGCAGGAAGGGGAAGGGGGTGGCCATGCGAGGGGACACTTTCAGGCCAAGTCCCAGCTTCAGCCTGATCCTCCTGGGAGCCCCGGGGTGGACATCACACCTCCTGGTTGTCCCGCTCTGAGACAAGGAGCCGGGCTTCGCATTCCCACAGCAGCCAGTCGTGGGCTGAGGACACCTGGGGCATTGGGAACTCCCTGGCTTCTCCTTGGTTTAACATCTGGAGCTGCTTGGGAATTCTGCCGCCACACACACCCGAGTGCAGGTGTCTTCTGCACAGACTGCGGGCCTCGCTCTTCCGAACGCCGCTAGCTCGCCACCCACCCACGGGTGAACCTGGTCAGGGTACTTTCTCTCAGGGGCAGACTCTGATCCGGGCGGGCTACCAGTGTCTCTGTTTGCTCCTTTCTTTCTTCCATTTCGGGAAAGGCTTCCTTACTGGGTGTGGAAATCTCCTATGCCTTTCCTCGCCTATTCTGTCAGCTTTCAAATTCTCTTTCAGGCCGGGCGCGGTGGCTCAAGCCTGTAATCCTAGCTCTCTGGGAGGCCGAGGCGGGCGGATTGCTCGAGGTCATGAGTTCGAAACCAGCCTGAGCAAGAGCCAGACCCGGTCTCTACTGTAAATAGAAAGAAATTAATTGGCCAACTAATATATATAGGAAAATGAGCCAGGCATGGTGGCGCATGCCTGTAGTCCCAGCTACTTGGGAGGCTGAGGCAGAAGGATTGCTTGAGCCCAGGAGTTTGAGGTTGCTGTGAGCTAGGCTAACGCCACGGCACTCACTCTAGCCTAGGCAACAAAGCGAGACTCTGTCTCAAAAAAAAAAAAAAAAATTCTCTTTCAGTTGCCACCCTCACAGATGGATTAGGAAACTCTTTCCGGTGCACTCATTAGTGAAATGACCTCAATGAAGCTGGAATCCAATATCTAATCGCCGATTTTTGGCGAGTCCACACGCCAGGGTGGTTGGGGTCCAATGCAGCCCCGGCCAGGCCTAGGCCCCTTGGACTGGGCCACAGGAGGACACAGAGGAGGGTCCCGGCCCCCACGGTAGCGGTGCGGGCAGTTCCCCAAGGGCTTGGGCGTTTTCCAGAGGTAGGAGATGGAGGGGACTGATTTCTTCAGCGCCCCACAGACCAAGCCACCCCACCCCACCCATGGGACACATCCCGAGAGAGAGATGCCCCATACACTGGCTCCCCTCCCCCATGCGCTGTGCCCCAGCCCTGACCCGGGGGAATAGGCGGCCGCCCACCCACAGGGCGGGGGGCACAGCTGAAAGGGGTTGTGGGGGCGGGCGGCCCCTGGCTGGGGTCAAAGGGCGAGCGCCCGGCGCGTGCGCAGTCCTTGGCGGCAGCGGCGGCGGCGGCGGCGGCGGGGGCGACGCGCTGGGGGTGGGGGGCGGGGAGGTGAAGGAGGCCAGGTGAGGAGAGGAGGGGGGCTGGAAGGGCTCCACCTTGGCGAGTCCAGCCGTGGAGGCGCATCTTGTGTGAGTGTGAGTGAGTGAGTGAGTGAGTGAGTGAGTGAGTGTGAGTGTGTGTGTGTGGGTGCGTGTGTGGTGTCTGTGTGTCTGTGTGTCTGTGTGTGTAGAGAGACAGCCCCCCACCCCGGCCCGCCCCTCCCTGCCCGCCCCGCCCCGCCCGTCACCCCCCGTCCCTCGGAGCCCGCCGGACCCGGCCGGCAAACTCAACAGGCCCGGCCCCCGCGGGGCCTGGGGCGGGAGGAGGCGGCGGGGAAGCGCAGAGAGGCTCGGCTTCTTGAGCGGGGCAGGGGCGCCCTCCGCCGTCCACGGCCACACCACCCCGAACGCGCCCGATCTCGTCTGATCTCGGAAGCTAAGCAGGGTCGGGCCTGGGAATACCGGGTGCCGTAGGCTTCTTCTTTTTTTATTTTGGCCTCTTGTTCTGTCCCCTTTCTGGGAGCGCCGCGGAGGCCCGGGCTGGGGGTCACCCCCACCCTCAGCGCCCGCCGCGGTGCCTGGCGCCCCAGCCCGCACCGTGGGGCCTCCTCTTGTCCCGAGCCGCGACACCGCCGCCACGGGGCAGCATGCGTGGCATCTGGACAACTGTCAGGTCTCAGACCAAAAGTCTGCTTTGTGGGAACCGACACGCTGGAGGAAACCTTCAGAGTCTGAGAGGGGAGGGAGTTGCAGAAGAAGGCCAGGATGTCATTTTGAGGGAGTATGTGACCAGAACTCGTCCCGTTGCTTTTGGGGTTCTATGGGCTACACGTAGGAATCTTTGGTGGTGGCACCTGATGTTGGGGGATCCGGAGTCACACCCAGACCTGCTCCACAGGCCTCCTTTTACTTTTCTCTTCGGATTCATTATTTTTAAAAAGTGTCTCTTATCTCTATTAGTGCATTTTCTTTTCTCTCTCTCTTCAAGCAGATGATGGCAGTCCAAGTATTAAGGTGACATGTGTTGCCCGTGCCCCCCTGTGTTCTTATTCATTTACCTCTCATGTGGTTCCAGCGTATTGTGGGGGCACCAAAGTTAAGGTCGGGTACATCGCCCTCTCCCCGCCTCCCCCCTCGGGTCAGAGCTTCAAGTGCGCCCATCCCCCAGTGGGTGCGCACCCACCCCATTCCTAATGGATGTGGATGCCCATTCCCTCCCCCCACCCTCCCGACACCCACCCGATGAAGGCGATTCCTCTGTGTCCACTTAGGTGTCCATCGGTTCGTACCAATTTGCTGGTGAGCGCGCTCACGTGGTGCTCGTGTGTCCATTCTTGGGATACTTGGCTTACTGGAACGGGTTCCAGCTCTGGCCAGGAGAACACGAGTGGTGCCCTCTCACCGCTGCTCCTCACAGCTGAATGGCACTCCGTGGTGTCCACGCGCCACATTTTATTAATGCACTCCTGGATGGATGGGCACTCGGGTCGCTTCCACGTCTTTGCGATTGTGAATTGTGCCCTAACTGTAACCCTAACCCTTACCCAGCCCGTCTCCTCTGCCCCTGCCTGAGGCACTCCTCCCCGGCCAGGCCCGTCACTGTCCTGGGCCCCCGCCTGACCGGCTCCTCCCCGCCCGGCCTGTCACCGTCCTCTGCCCCTGCCTGACATGCTCCTTCCCGCCCGGCCTCTCACCGTCCTCGGCCCCTGCGTGACCGGCTCCTCCGTCGCCTGGGCCTTCCAAGGGCTTGGTGTGGACGCTGGTTCCAGGACGCCCTCCCAGGAACCCGGTAGCAGGGCGGCCGCAGCGTCTCGCGCAACCCAACCGTCCGCCTGCCGCCCTCGCTAAGCGGCCTGCGGGGGACGTGCTCCCGCTGTGCCGCGGGGGCCCAGCCTGGTGTCTTCTCTGAGGCCCCGCAAGGGGAGAGCCGCGGAGGTGGGGACCGCCTCCTCATGGGGACGTACACCCAGCTCTCCAGGTCGGATTCCGGGGCTCTCTGTCCTGCCCGAAGGCCCAGCTGGCCTGCGGGTCCTTAGAGTGGCAAAAACATCCGAAAACTGAGATTGAGGGTCCGGTGGGTGTCTGCACTTTTGTGCTGGGCACCCCAGGGAGGCCCGGGGGCTGGCTGGACAACGCGGTCTGCTGGGCGGGGGGGTTTGGAGGAGCAACCGATGCCCTTTGCACTTTGGGTAGCAAGTGTCTGAGGTGTCTCTGATCCCTGCACCAAGTCGGGGGGGGGGCAGGAGGCGGAGGAGGAGGAGGAGGAGGAGGAGGAGGAGGAGGAAGAGGAGGAGGAAGGGGGGGGCCGTGACCTGCAGTCGTGTTCCCGGGGTGGCACGGCATGTGGCTTCTTCCACGGGATGCTTGGCCTGGGCTCCCTGCACCTGGGCCTTTGGAGGACTGGCCCTGTGCTTGCCAACACTTCCTGCAGGGACCCAGAGCTGGGAGGTTGCATCTCTCAGCCCTGGGTCGGGCAGAGTCCCAGCGGGCCATGCCCACAACCTCTCTCAGCACGGGTCCCCCAGAAGGCTCCTTTGGGACCAGGATTCTCTTGCGGGTGACTCTTTAAGGTCTGGCCCCTGGATGGAGGGGCACCAGGACTAGAGGTGCAGGAAGGGGAAGGGGGTGGCCATGCGAGGGGACACTTTCAGGCCAAGTCCCAGCTTCAGCCTGATCCTCCTGGGAGCCCCGGGGTGGACATCACACCTCCTGGTTGTCCCGCTCTGAGACAAGGAGCCGGGCTTCGCATTCCCACAGCAGCCAGTCGTGGGCTGAGGACACCTGGGGCGTGGGGAACTCCCTGGCTTCTCCTTGGTTTAACATCTGGAGCTGCTTGGGAATTCTGCCGCCACACACACCCGAGTGCAGGTGTCTTCTGCACAGACTGCGGGCCTCGCTCTTCCGAACGCCGCTAGCTCGCCACCCACCCACGGGTGAACCTGGTCAGGGTACTTTCTCTCAGGGGCAGACTCTGATCCGGGCGGGCTACCGGTGTCTCTGTTTGCTCCTTTCTTTCTTCCATTTCGGGAAAGGCTTCCTTACTGGGTGTGGAAATCTCCTATGCCTTTCCTCGCCTATTCTGTCAGCTTTCAAATTCTCTTTCAGGCCGGGCGCGGTGGCTCAAGCCTGTAATCCTAGCTCTCTGGGAGGCCGAGGCGGGCGGATTGCTCGAGGTCATGAGTTCGAAACCAGCCTGAGCAAGAGCCAGACCCGGTCTCTACTGTAAATAGAAAGAAATTAATTGGCCAACTAATATATATAGGAAAATGAGCCAGGCATGGTGGCGCATGCCTGTAGTCCCAGCTACTTGGGAGGCTGAGGCAGAAGGATTGCTTGAGCCCAGGAGTTTGAGGTTGCTGTGAGCTAGGCTAACGCCACGGCACTCACTCTAGCCTAGGCAACAAAGCGAGACTCTGTCTCAAAAAAAAAAAAAAAAATTCTCTTTCAGTTGCCACCCTCACAGATGGATTAGGAAACTCTTTCCGGTGCACTCATTAGTGAAATGACCTCAATGAAGCTGGAATCCAATATCTAATCGCCGATTTTTGGCGAGTCCACACGCCAGGGTGGTTGGGGTCCAATGCAGCCCCGGCCAGGCCTAGGCCCCTTGGACTGGGCCACAGGAGGACACAGAGGAGGGTCCCGGCCCCCACGGTAGCGGTGCGGGCAGTTCCCCAAGGGCTTGGGCGTTTTCCAGAGGTAGGAGATGGAGGGGACTGATTTCTTCAGCGCCCCACAGACCAAGCCACCCCACCCCACCCATGGGACACATCCCGAGAGAGAGATGCCCCATACACTGGCTCCCCTCCCCCATGCGCTGTGCCCCAGCCCTGACCCGGGGGAATAGGCGGCCGCCCACCCACAGGGCGGGGGGCACAGCTGAAAGGGGTTGTGGGGGCGGGCGGCCCCTGGCTGGGGTCAAAGGGCGAGCGCCCGGCGCGTGCGCAGTCCTTGGCGGCAGCGGCGGCGGCGGCGGCGGCGGGGGCGACGCGCTGGGGGTGGGGGGCGGGGAGGTGAAGGAGGCCAGGTGAGGAGAGGAGGGGGGCTGGAAGGGCTCCACCTTGGCGAGTCCAGCCGTGGAGGCGCATCTTGTGTGAGTGTGAGTGAGTGAGTGAGTGAGTGAGTGAGTGTGAGTGTGTGTGTGTGGGTGCGTGTGTGGTGTCTGTGTGTCTGTGTGTCTGTGTGTGTAGAGAGACAGCCCCCCACCCCGGCCCGCCCCTCCCTGCCCGCCCCGCCCCGCCCGTCACCCCCCGTCCCTCGGAGCCCGCCGGACCCGGCCGGCAAACTCAACAGGCCCGGCCCCCGCGGGGCCTGGGGCGGGAGGAGGCGGCGGGGAAGCGCAGAGAGGCTCGGCTTCTTGAGCGGGGCAGGGGCGCCCTCCGCCGTCCACGGCCACACCACCCCGAACGCGCCCGATCTCGTCTGATCTCGGAAGCTAAGCAGGGTCGGGCCTGGGAATACCGGGTGCCGTAGGCTTCTTCTTTTTTTATTTTGGCCTCTTGTTCTGTCCCCTTTCTGGGAGCGCCGCGGAGGCCCGGGCTGGGGGTCACCCCCACCCTCAGCGCCCGCCGCGGTGCCTGGCGCCCCAGCCCGCACCGTGGGGCCTCCTCTTGTCCCGAGCCGCGACACCGCCGCCACGGGGCAGCATGCGTGGCATCTGGACAACTGTCAGGTCTCAGACCAAAAGTCTGCTTTGTGGGAACCGACACGCTGGAGGAAACCTTGAGAGTCTGAGAGGGGAGGGAGTTGCAGAAGAAGGCCAGGATGTCATTTTGAGGGAGTATGTGACCAGAACTCGTCCCGTTGCTTTTGGGGTTCTATGGGCTACACGTAGGAATCTTTGGTGGTGGCACCTGATGTTGGGGGATCCGGAGTCACACCCAGACCTGCTCCACAGGCCTCCTTTTACTTTTCTCTTCGGATTCATTATTTTTAAAAAGTGTCTCTTATCTCTATTAGTGCATTTTCTTTTCTCTCTCTCTTCAAGCAGATGATGGCAGTCCAAGTATTAAGGTGACATGTGTTGCCCGTGCCCCCCTGTGTTCTTATTCATTTACCTCTCATGTGGTTCCAGCGTATTGTGGGGGCACCAAAGTTAAGGTCGGGTACATCGCCCTCTCCCCGCCTCCCCCCTCGGGTCAGAGCTTCAAGTGCGCCCATCCCCCAGTGGGTGCGCACCCACCCCATTCCTAATGGATGTGGATGCCCATTCCCTCCCCCCACCCTCCCGACACCCACCCGATGAAGGCGATTCCTCTGTGTCCACTTAGGTGTCCATCGGTTCGTACCAATTTGCTGGTGAGCGCGCTCACGTGGTGCTCGTGTGTCCATTCTTGGGATACTTGGCTTACTGGAACGGGTTCCAGCTCTGGCCAGGAGAACACGAGTGGTGCCCTCTCACCGCTGCTCCTCACAGCCGAATGGCACTCCGTGGTGTCCACGCGCCACATTTTATTAATGCACTCCTGGATGGATGGGCACTCGGGTCGCTTCCACGTCTTTGCGATTGTGAATTGTGCCCTAACTGTAACCCTAACCCTTACCCAGCCCGTCTCCTCTGCCCCTGCCTGAGGCACTCCTCCCCGGCCAGGCCCGTCACTGTCCTGGGCCCCCGCCTGACCGGCTCCTCCCCGCCCGGCCTGTCACCGTCCTCTGCCCCTGCCTGACATGCTCCTTCCCGCCCGGCCTCTCACCGTCCTCGGCCCCTGCGTGACCGGCTCCTCCGTCGCCTGGGCCTTCCAAGGGCTTGGTGTGGACGCTGGTTCCAGGACGCCCTCCCAGGAACCCGGTAGCAGGGCGGCCGCAGCGTCTCGCGCAACCCAACCGTCCGCCTGCCGCCCTCGCTAAGCGGCCTGCGGGGGACGTGCTCCCGCTGTGCCGCGGGGGCCCAGCCTGGTGTCTTCTCTGAGGCCCCGCAAGGGGAGAGCCGCGGAGGTGGGGACCGCCTCCTCATGGGGACGTACACCCAGCTCTCCAGGTCGGATTCCGGGGCTCTCTGTCCTGCCCGAAGGCCCAGCTGGCCTGCGGGTCCTTAGAGTGGCAAAAACATCCGAAAACTGAGATTGAGGGTCCGGTGGGTGTCTGCACTTTTGTGCTGGGCACCCCAGGGAGGCCCGGGGGCTGGCTGGACAACGCGGTCTGCTGGGCGGGGGGGTTTGGAGGAGCAACCGATGCCCTTTGCACTTTGGGTAGCAAGTGTCTGAGGTGTCTCTGATCCCTGCACCAAGTCGGGGGGGGGGGCAGGAGGCGGAGGAGGAGGAGGAGGAGGAAGAGGAGGAGGAAGGGGGGGGCCGTGACCTGCAGTCGTGTTCCCGGGGTGGCACGGCATGTGGCTTCTTCCACGGGATGCTTGGCCTGGGCTCCCTGCACCTGGGCCTTTGGAGGACTGGCCCTGTGCTTGCCAACACTTCCTGCAGGGACCCAGAGCTGGGAGGTTGCATCTCTCAGCCCTGGGTCGGGCAGAGTCCCAGCGGGCCATGCCCACAACCTCTCTCAGCACGGGTCCCCCAGAAGGCTCCTTTGGGACCAGGATTCTCTTGCGGGTGACTCTTTAAGGTCTGGCCCCTGGATGGAGGGGCACCAGGACTAGAGGTGCAGGAAGGGGAAGGGGGTGGCCATGCGAGGGGACACTTTCAGGCCAAGTCCCAGCTTCAGCCTGATCCTCCTGGGAGCCCCGGGGTGGACATCACACCTCCTGGTTGTCCCGCTCTGAGACAAGGAGCCGGGCTTCGCATTCCCACAGCAGCCAGTCGTGGGCTGAGGACACCTGGGGCGTGGGGAACTCCCTGGCTTCTCCTTGGTTTAACATCTGGAGCTGCTTGGGAATTCTGCCGCCACACACACCCGAGTGCAGGTGTCTTCTGCACAGACTGCGGGCCTCGCTCTTCCGAACGCCGCTAGCTCGCCACCCACCCACGGGTGAACCTGGTCAGGGTACTTTCTCTCAGGGGCAGACTCTGATCCGGGCGGGCTACCAGTGTCTCTGTTTGCTCCTTTCTTTCTTCCATTTCGGGAAAGGCTTCCTTACTGGGTGTGGAAATCTCCTATGCCTTTCCTCGCCTATTCTGTCAGCTTTCAAATTCTCTTTCAGGCCGGGCGCGGTGGCTCAAGCCTGTAATCCTAGCTCTCTGGGAGGCCGAGGCGGGCGGATTGCTCGAGGTCATGAGTTCGAAACCAGCCTGAGCAAGAGCCAGACCCGGTCTCTACTGTAAATAGAAAGAAATTAATTGGCCAACTAATATATATAGGAAAATGAGCCAGGCATGGTGGCGCATGCCTGTAGTCCCAGCTACTTGGGAGGCTGAGGCAGAAGGATTGCTTGAGCCCAGGAGTTTGAGGTTGCTGTGAGCTAGGCTAACGCCACGGCACTCACTCTAGCCTAGGCAACAAAGCGAGACTCTGTCTCAAAAAAAAAAAAAAAAAATTCTCTTTCAGTTGCCACCCTCACAGATGGATTAGGAAACTCTTTCCGGTGCACTCATTAGTGAAATGACCTCAATGAAGCTGGAATCCAATATCTAATCGCCGATTTTTGGCGAGTCCACACGCCAGGGTGGTTGGGGTCCAATGCAGCCCCGGCCAGGCCTAGGCCCCTTGGACTGGGCCACAGGAGGACACAGAGGAGGGTCCCGGCCCCCACGGTAGCGGTGCGGGCAGTTCCCCAAGGGCTTGGGCGTTTTCCAGAGGTAGGAGATGGAGGGGACTGATTTCTTCAGCGCCCCACAGACCAAGCCACCCCACCCCACCCATGGGACACATCCCGAGAGAGAGATGCCCCATACACTGGCTCCCCTCCCCCATGCGCTGTGCCCCAGCCCTGACCCGGGGGAATAGGCGGCCGCCCACCCACAGGGCGGGGGGCACAGCTGAAAGGGGTTGTGGGGGCGGGCGGCCCCTGGCTGGGGTCAAAGGGCGAGCGCCCGGCGCGTGCGCAGTCCTTGGCGGCAGCGGCGGCGGCGGCGGCGGCGGGGGCGACGCGCTGGGGGTGGGGGGCGGGGAGGTGAAGGAGGCCAGGTGAGGAGAGGAGGGGGGCTGGAAGGGCTCCACCTTGGCGAGTCCAGCCGTGGAGGCGCATCTTGTGTGAGTGTGAGTGAGTGAGTGAGTGAGTGAGTGAGTGTGAGTGTGTGTGTGTGGGTGCGTGTGTGGTGTCTGTGTGTCTGTGTGTCTGTGTGTGTAGAGAGACAGCCCCCCACCCCGGCCCGCCCCTCCCTGCCCGCCCCGCCCCGCCCGTCACCCCCCGTCCCTCGGAGCCCGCCGGACCCGGCCGGCAAACTCAACAGGCCCGGCCCCCGCGGGGCCTGGGGCGGGAGGAGGCGGCGGGGAAGCGCAGAGAGGCTCGGCTTCTTGAGCGGGGCAGGGGCGCCCTCCGCCGTCCACGGCCACACCACCCCGAACGCGCCCGATCTCGTCTGATCTCGGAAGCTAAGCAGGGTCGGGCCTGGGAATACCGGGTGCCGTAGGCTTCTTCTTTTTTTATTTTGGCCTCTTGTTCTGTCCCCTTTCTGGGAGCGCCGCGGAGGCCCGGGCTGGGGGTCACCCCCACCCTCAGCGCCCGCCGCGGTGCCTGGCGCCCCAGCCCGCACCGTGGGGCCTCCTCTTGTCCCGAGCCGCGACACCGCCGCCACGGGGCAGCATGCGTGGCATCTGGACAACTGTCAGGTCTCAGACCAAAAGTCTGCTTTGTGGGAACCGACACGCTGGAGGAAACCTTGAGAGTCTGAGAGGGGAGGGAGTTGCAGAAGAAGGCCAGGATGTCATTTTGAGGGAGTATGTGACCAGAACTCGTCCCGTTGCTTTTGGGGTTCTATGGGCTACACGTAGGAATCTTTGGTGGTGGCACCTGATGTTGGGGGATCCGGAGTCACACCCAGACCTGCTCCACAGGCCTCCTTTTACTTTTCTCTTCGGATTCATTATTTTTAAAAAGTGTCTCTTATCTCTATTAGTGCATTTTCTTTTCTCTCTCTCTTCAAGCAGATGATGGCAGTCCAAGTATTAAGGTGACATGTGTTGCCCGTGCCCCCCTGTGTTCTTATTCATTTACCTCTCATGTGGTTCCAGCGTATTGTGGGGGCACCAAAGTTAAGGTCGGGTACATCGCCCTCTCCCCGCCTCCCCCCTCGGGTCAGAGCTTCAAGTGCGCCCATCCCCCAGTGGGTGCGCACCCACCCCATTCCTAATGGATGTGGATGCCCATTCCCTCCCCCCACCCTCCCGACACCCACCCGATGAAGGCGATTCCTCTGTGTCCACTTAGGTGTCCATCGGTTCGTACCAATTTGCTGGTGAGCGCGCTCACGTGGTGCTCGTGTGTCCATTCTTGGGATACTTGGCTTACTGGAACGGGTTCCAGCTCTGGCCAGGAGAACACGAGTGGTGCCCTCTCACCGCTGCTCCTCACAGCCGAATGGCACTCCGTGGTGTCCACGCGCCACATTTTATTAATGCACTCCTGGATGGATGGGCACTCGGGTCGCTTCCACGTCTTTGCGATTGTGAATTGTGCCCTAACTGTAACCCTAACCCTTACCCAGCCCGTCTCCTCTGCCCCTGCCTGAGGCACTCCTCCCCGGCCAGGCCCGTCACTGTCCTGGGCCCCCGCCTGACCGGCTCCTCCCCGCCCGGCCTGTCACCGTCCTCTGCCCCTGCCTGACATGCTCCTTCCCGCCCGGCCTCTCACCGTCCTCGGCCCCTGCGTGACCGGCTCCTCCGTCGCCTGGGCCTTCCAAGGGCTTGGTGTGGACGCTGGTTCCAGGACGCCCTCCCAGGAACCCGGTAGCAGGGCGGCCGCAGCGTCTCGCGCAACCCAACCGTCCGCCTGCCGCCCTCGCTAAGCGGCCTGCGGGGGACGTGCTCCCGCTGTGCCGCGGGGGCCCAGCCTGGTGTCTTCTCTGAGGCCCCGCAAGGGGAGAGCCGCGGAGGTGGGGACCGCCTCCTCATGGGGACGTACACCCAGCTCTCCAGGTCGGATTCCGGGGCTCTCTGTCCTGCCCGAAGGCCCAGCTGGCCTGCGGGTCCTTAGAGTGGCAAAAACATCCGAAAACTGAGATTGAGGGTCCGGTGGGTGTCTGCACTTTTGTGCTGGGCACCCCAGGGAGGCCCGGGGGCTGGCTGGACAACGCGGTCTGCTGGGCGGGGGGGTTTGGAGGAGCAACCGATGCCCTTTGCACTTTGGGTAGCAAGTGTCTGAGGTGTCTCTGATCCCTGCACCAAGTCGGGGGGGGGGGCAGGAGGCGGAGGAGGAGGAGGAGGAGGAGGAGGAGGAGGAGGAAGAGGAGGAGGAAGGGGGGGGCCGTGACCTGCAGTCGTGTTCCCGGGGTGGCACGGCATGTGGCTTCTTCCACGGGATGCTTGGCCTGGGCTCCCTGCACCTGGGCCTTTGGAGGACTGGCCCTGTGCTTGCCAACACTTCCTGCAGGGACCCAGAGCTGGGAGGTTGCATCTCTCAGCCCTGGGTCGGGCAGAGTCCCAGCGGGCCATGCCCACAACCTCTCTCAGCACGGGTCCCCCAGAAGGCTCCTTTGGGACCAGGATTCTCTTGCGGGTGACTCTTTAAGGTCTGGCCCCTGGATGGAGGGGCACCAGGACTAGAGGTGCAGGAAGGGGAAGGGGGTGGCCATGCGAGGGGACACTTTCAGGCCAAGTCCCAGCTTCAGCCTGATCCTCCTGGGAGCCCCGGGGTGGACATCACACCTCCTGGTTGTCCCGCTCTGAGACAAGGAGCCGGGCTTCGCATTCCCACAGCAGCCAGTCGTGGGCTGAGGACACCTGGGGCGTGGGGAACTCCCTGGCTTCTCCTTGGTTTAACATCTGGAGCTGCTTGGGAATTCTGCCGCCACACACACCCGAGTGCAGGTGTCTTCTGCACAGACTGCGGGCCTCGCTCTTCCGAACGCCGCTAGCTCGCCACCCACCCACGGGTGAACCTGGTCAGGGTACTTTCTCTCAGGGGCAGACTCTGATCCGGGCGGGCTACCGGTGTCTCTGTTTGCTCCTTTCTTTCTTCCATTTCGGGAAAGGCTTCCTTACTGGGTGTGGAAATCTCCTATGCCTTTCCTCGCCTATTCTGTCAGCTTTCAAATTCTCTTTCAGGCCGGGCGCGGTGGCTCAAGCCTGTAATCCTAGCTCTCTGGGAGGCCGAGGCGGGCGGATTGCTCGAGGTCATGAGTTCGAAACCAGCCTGAGCAAGAGCCAGACCCGGTCTCTACTGTAAATAGAAAGAAATTAATTGGCCAACTAATATATATAGGAAAATGAGCCAGGCATGGTGGCGCATGCCTGTAGTCCCAGCTACTTGGGAGGCTGAGGCAGAAGGATTGCTTGAGCCCAGGAGTTTGAGGTTGCTGTGAGCTAGGCTAACGCCACGGCACTCACTCTAGCCTAGGCAACAAAGCGAGACTCTGTCTCAAAAAAAAAAAAAAAAAATTCTCTTTCAGTTGCCACCCTCACAGATGGATTAGGAAACTCTTTCCGGTGCACTCATTAGTGAAATGACCTCAATGAAGCTGGAATCCAATATCTAATCGCCGATTTTTGGCGAGTCCACACGCCAGGGTGGTTGGGGTCCAATGCAGCCCCGGCCAGGCCTAGGCCCCTTGGACTGGGCCACAGGAGGACACAGAGGAGGGTCCCGGCCCCCACGGTAGCGGTGCGGGCAGTTCCCCAAGGGCTTGGGCGTTTTCCAGAGGTAGGAGATGGAGGGGACTGATTTCTTCAGCGCCCCACAGACCAAGCCACCCCACCCCACCCATGGGACACATCCCGAGAGAGAGATGCCCCATACACTGGCTCCCCTCCCCCATGCGCTGTGCCCCAGCCCTGACCCGGGGGAATAGGCGGCCGCCCACCCACAGGGCGGGGGGCACAGCTGAAAGGGGTTGTGGGGGCGGGCGGCCCCTGGCTGGGGTCAAAGGGCGAGCGCCCGGCGCGTGCGCAGTCCTTGGCGGCAGCGGCGGCGGCGGCGGCGGCGGGGGCGACGCGCTGGGGGTGGGGGGCGGGGAGGTGAAGGAGGCCAGGTGAGGAGAGGAGGGGGGCTGGAAGGGCTCCACCTTGGCGAGTCCAGCCGTGGAGGCGCATCTTGTGTGAGTGTGAGTGAGTGAGTGAGTGAGTGAGTGAGTGTGAGTGTGTGTGTGTGGGTGCGTGTGTGGTGTCTGTGTGTCTGTGTGTCTGTGTGTGTAGAGAGACAGCCCCCCACCCCGGCCCGCCCCTCCCTGCCCGCCCCGCCCCGCCCGTCACCCCCCGTCCCTCGGAGCCCGCCGGACCCGGCCGGCAAACTCAACAGGCCCGGCCCCCGCGGGGCCTGGGGCGGGAGGAGGCGGCGGGGAAGCGCAGAGAGGCTCGGCTTCTTGAGCGGGGCAGGGGCGCCCTCCGCCGTCCACGGCCACACCACCCCGAACGCGCCCGATCTCGTCTGATCTCGGAAGCTAAGCAGGGTCGGGCCTGGGAATACCGGGTGCCGTAGGCTTCTTCTTTTTTTATTTTGGCCTCTTGTTCTGTCCCCTTTCTGGGAGCGCCGCGGAGGCCCGGGCTGGGGGTCACCCCCACCCTCAGCGCCCGCCGCGGTGCCTGGCGCCCCAGCCCGCACCGTGGGGCCTCCTCTTGTCCCGAGCCGCGACACCGCCGCCACGGGGCAGCATGCGTGGCATCTGGACAACTGTCAGGTCTCAGACCAAAAGTCTGCTTTGTGGGAACCGACACGCTGGAGGAAACCTTGAGAGTCTGAGAGGGGAGGGAGTTGCAGAAGAAGGCCAGGATGTCATTTTGAGGGAGTATGTGACCAGAACTCGTCCCGTTGCTTTTGGGGTTCTATGGGCTACACGTAGGAATCTTTGGTGGTGGCACCTGATGTTGGGGGATCCGGAGTCACACCCAGACCTGCTCCACAGGCCTCCTTTTACTTTTCTCTTCGGATTCATTATTTTTAAAAAGTGTCTCTTATCTCTATTAGTGCATTTTCTTTTCTCTCTCTCTTCAAGCAGATGATGGCAGTCCAAGTATTAAGGTGACATGTGTTGCCCGTGCCCCCCTGTGTTCTTATTCATTTACCTCTCATGTGGTTCCAGCGTATTGTGGGGGCACCAAAGTTAAGGTCGGGTACATCGCCCTCTCCCCGCCTCCCCCCTCGGGTCAGAGCTTCAAGTGCGCCCATCCCCCAGTGGGTGCGCACCCACCCCATTCCTAATGGATGTGGATGCCCATTCCCTCCCCCCACCCTCCCGACACCCACCCGATGAAGGCGATTCCTCTGTGTCCACTTAGGTGTCCATCGGTTCGTACCAATTTGCTGGTGAGCGCGCTCACGTGGTGCTCGTGTGTCCATTCTTGGGATACTTGGCTTACTGGAACGGGTTCCAGCTCTGGCCAGGAGAACACGAGTGGTGCCCTCTCACCGCTGCTCCTCACAGCCGAATGGCACTCCGTGGTGTCCACGCGCCACATTTTATTAATGCACTCCTGGATGGATGGGCACTCGGGTCGCTTCCACGTCTTTGCGATTGTGAATTGTGCCCTAACTGTAACCCTAACCCTTACCCAGCCCGTCTCCTCTGCCCCTGCCTGAGGCACTCCTCCCCGGCCAGGCCCGTCACTGTCCTGGGCCCCCGCCTGACCGGCTCCTCCCCGCCCGGCCTGTCACCGTCCTCTGCCCCTGCCTGACATGCTCCTTCCCGCCCGGCCTCTCACCGTCCTCGGCCCCTGCGTGACCGGCTCCTCCGTCGCCTGGGCCTTCCAAGGGCTTGGTGTGGACGCTGGTTCCAGGACGCCCTCCCAGGAACCCGGTAGCAGGGCGGCCGCAGCGTCTCGCGCAACCCAACCGTCCGCCTGCCGCCCTCGCTAAGCGGCCTGCGGGGGACGTGCTCCCGCTGTGCCGCGGGGGCCCAGCCTGGTGTCTTCTCTGAGGCCCCGCAAGGGGAGAGCCGCGGAGGTGGGGACCGCCTCCTCATGGGGACGTACACCCAGCTCTCCAGGTCGGATTCCGGGGCTCTCTGTCCTGCCCGAAGGCCCAGCTGGCCTGCGGGTCCTTAGAGTGGCAAAAACATCCGAAAACTGAGATTGAGGGTCCGGTGGGTGTCTGCACTTTTGTGCTGGGCACCCCAGGGAGGCCCGGGGGCTGGCTGGACAACGCGGTCTGCTGGGCGGGGGGGTTTGGAGGAGCAACCGATGCCCTTTGCACTTTGGGTAGCAAGTGTCTGAGGTGTCTCTGATCCCTGCACCAAGTCGGGGGGGGGCAGGAGGCGGAGGAGGAGGAGGAGGAGGAGGAGGAGGAGGAAGAGGAGGAGGAAGGGGGGGGCCGTGACCTGCAGTCGTGTTCCCGGGGTGGCACGGCATGTGGCTTCTTCCACGGGATGCTTGGCCTGGGCTCCCTGCACCTGGGCCTTTGGAGGACTGGCCCTGTGCTTGCCAACACTTCCTGCAGGGACCCAGAGCTGGGAGGTTGCATCTCTCAGCCCTGGGTCGGGCAGAGTCCCAGCGGGCCATGCCCACAACCTCTCTCAGCACGGGTCCCCCAGAAGGCTCCTTTGGGACCAGGATTCTCTTGCGGGTGACTCTTTAAGGTCTGGCCCCTGGATGGAGGGGCACCAGGACTAGAGGTGCAGGAAGGGGAAGGGGGTGGCCATGCGAGGGGACACTTTCAGGCCAAGTCCCAGCTTCAGCCTGATCCTCCTGGGAGCCCCGGGGTGGACATCACACCTCCTGGTTGTCCCGCTCTGAGACAAGGAGCCGGGCTTCGCATTCCCACAGCAGCCAGTCGTGGGCTGAGGACACCTGGGGCATTGGGAACTCCCTGGCTTCTCCTTGGTTTAACATCTGGAGCTGCTTGGGAATTCTGCCGCCACACACACCCGAGTGCAGGTGTCTTCTGCACAGACTGCGGGCCTCGCTCTTCCGAACGCCGCTAGCTCGCCACCCACCCACGGGTGAACCTGGTCAGGGTACTTTCTCTCAGGGGCAGACTCTGATCCGGGCGGGCTACCAGTGTCTCTGTTTGCTCCTTTCTTTCTTCCATTTCGGGAAAGGCTTCCTTACTGGGTGTGGAAATCTCCTATGCCTTTCCTCGCCTATTCTGTCAGCTTTCAAATTCTCTTTCAGGCCGGGCGCGGTGGCTCAAGCCTGTAATCCTAGCTCTCTGGGAGGCCGAGGCGGGCGGATTGCTCGAGGTCATGAGTTCGAAACCAGCCTGAGCAAGAGCCAGACCCGGTCTCTACTGTAAATAGAAAGAAATTAATTGGCCAACTAATATATATAGGAAAATGAGCCAGGCATGGTGGCGCATGCCTGTAGTCCCAGCTACTTGGGAGGCTGAGGCAGAAGGATTGCTTGAGCCCAGGAGTTTGAGGTTGCTGTGAGCTAGGCTAACGCCACGGCACTCACTCTAGCCTAGGCAACAAAGCGAGACTCTGTCTCAAAAAAAAAAAAAAAAATTCTCTTTCAGTTGCCACCCTCACAGATGGATTAGGAAACTCTTTCCGGTGCACTCATTAGTGAAATGACCTCAATGAAGCTGGAATCCAATATCTAATCGCCGATTTTTGGCGAGTCCACACGCCAGGGTGGTTGGGGTCCAATGCAGCCCCGGCCAGGCCTAGGCCCCTTGGACTGGGCCACAGGAGGACACAGAGGAGGGTCCCGGCCCCCACGGTAGCGGTGCGGGCAGTTCCCCAAGGGCTTGGGCGTTTTCCAGAGGTAGGAGATGGAGGGGACTGATTTCTTCAGCGCCCCACAGACCAAGCCACCCCACCCCACCCATGGGACACATCCCGAGAGAGAGATGCCCCATACACTGGCTCCCCTCCCCCATGCGCTGTGCCCCAGCCCTGACCCGGGGGAATAGGCGGCCGCCCACCCACAGGGCGGGGGGCACAGCTGAAAGGGGTTGTGGGGGCGGGCGGCCCCTGGCTGGGGTCAAAGGGCGAGCGCCCGGCGCGTGCGCAGTCCTTGGCGGCAGCGGCGGCGGCGGCGGCGGCGGGGGCGACGCGCTGGGGGTGGGGGGCGGGGAGGTGAAGGAGGCCAGGTGAGGAGAGGAGGGGGGCTGGAAGGGCTCCACCTTGGCGAGTCCAGCCGTGGAGGCGCATCTTGTGTGAGTGTGAGTGAGTGAGTGAGTGAGTGAGTGAGTGAGTGTGAGTGTGTGTGTGTGGGTGCGTGTGTGGTGTCTGTGTGTCTGTGTGTCTGTGTGTGTAGAGAGACAGCCCCCCACCCCGGCCCGCCCCTCCCTGCCCGCCCCGCCCCGCCCGTCACCCCCCGTCCCTCGGAGCCCGCCGGACCCGGCCGGCAAACTCAACAGGCCCGGCCCCCGCGGGGCCTGGGGCGGGAGGAGGCGGCGGGGAAGCGCAGAGAGGCTCGGCTTCTGAGCGGGGCAGGGGCGCCCTCCGCCGTCCACGGCCACACCACCCCGAACGCGCCCGATCTCGTCTGATCTCGGAAGCTAAGCAGGGTCGGGCCTGGGAATACCTGGTGCCGTAGGCTTCTTCTTTTTTTATTTTGGCCTCTTGTTCTGTCCCCTTTCTGGGAGCGCCGCGGAGGCCCGGGCTGGGGGTCACCCCCACCCTCAGCGCCCGCCGCGGTGCCTGGCGCCCCAGCCCGCACCGTGGGGCCTCCTCTTGTCCCGAGCCGCGACACCGCCGCCACGGGGCAGCATGCGTGGCATCTGGACAACTGTCAGGTCTCAGACCAAAAGTCTGCTTTGTGGGAACCGACACGCTGGAGGAAACCTTCAGAGTCTGAGAGGGGAGGGAGTTGCAGAAGAAGGCCAGGATGTCATTTTGAGGGAGTATGTGACCAGAACTCGTCCCGTTGCTTTTGGGGTTCTATGGGCTACACGTAGGAATCTTTGGTGGTGGCACCTGATGTTGGGGGATCCGGAGTCACACCCAGACCTGCTCCACAGGCCTCCTTTTACTTTTCTCTTCGGATTCATTATTTTTAAAAAGTGTCTCTTATCTATTAGTGATTTTCTTTTCTCTCTCTCTTCAAGCAGATGATGGCAGTCCAAGTATAAGGTGACATGTGTTGCCCGTGCCCCCCTGTGTTCTTATTCATTTACCTCTCATGTGGTTCCAGCGTATTGTGGGGGCACCAAAGTTAAGGTCGGGTACATCGCCCTCTCCCGCCTCCCCCCTCGGGTCAGAGCTTCAAGTGCGCCCATCCCCCAGTGGGTGCGCACCCACCCCATTCCTAATGGATGTGGATGCCCATTCCCTCCCCCACCCTCCCGACACCCACCCGATGAAGGCGATTCCTCTGTGTCCACTTAGGTGTCCATCGGTTCGTACCAATTTGCTGGTGAGCGCGCTCACGTGGTGCTCGTGTGTCCATTCTTGGGATACTTGGCTTACTGGAACGGGTTCCAGCTCTGGCCAGGAGAACACGAGTGGTGCCCTCTCACCGCTGCTCCTCACAGCTGAATGGCACTCCGTGGTGTCCACGCGCCACATTTTATTAATGCACTCCTGGATGGATGGGCACTCGGGTCGCTTCCACGTCTTTGCGATTGTGAATTGTGCCCTAACTGTAACCCTAACCCTTACCCAGCCCCAGCCCGTCTCCTCTGCCCCTGCCTGAGGCACTCCTCCCCGGCCAGGCCCGTCACTGTCCTGGGCCCCCGCCTGACCGGCTCCTCCCCGCCCGGCCTGTCACCGTCCTCTGCCCCTGCCTGACATGCTCCTTCCCGCCCGGCCTCTCACCGTCCTCGGCCCCTGCGTGACCGGCTCCTCCGTCGCCTGGGCCTTCCAAGGGCTTGGTGTGGACGCTGGTTCCAGGACGCCCTCCCAGGAACCCGGTAGCAGGGCGGCCGCAGCGTCTCGCGCAACCCAACCGTCCGCCTGCCGCCCTCGCTAAGCGGCCTGCGGGGGACGTGCTCCCGCTGTGCCGCGGGGGCCCAGCCTGGTGTCTTCTCTGAGGCCCCGCAAGGGGAGAGCCGCGGAGGTGGGGACCGCCTCCTCATGGGGACGTACACCCAGCTCTCCAGGTCGGATTCCGGGGCTCTCTGTCCTGCCCGAAGGCCCAGCTGGCCTGCGGGTCCTTAGAGTGGCAAAAACATCCGAAAACTGAGATTGAGGGTCCGGTGGGTGTCTGCACTTTTGTGCTGGGCACCCCAGGGAGGCCCGGGGGCTGGCTGGACAACGCGGTCTGCTGGGCGGGGGGGTTTGGAGGAGCAACCGATGCCCTTTGCACTTTGGGTAGCAAGTGTCTGAGGTGTCTCTGATCCCTGCACCAAGTCGGGGGGGGGGCAGGAGGCGGAGGAGGAGGAGGAGGAGGAGGAGGAGGAGGAGGAAGAGGAGGAGGAAGGGGGGGGCCGTGACCTGCAGTCGTGTTCCCGGGGTGGCACGGCATGTGGCTTCTTCCACGGGATGCTTGGCCTGGGCTCCCTGCACCTGGGCCTTTGGAGGACTGGCCCTGTGCTTGCCAACACTTCCTGCAGGGACCCAGAGCTGGGAGGTTGCATCTCTCAGCCCTGGGTCGGGCAGAGTCCCAGCGGGCCATGCCCACAACCTCTCTCAGCACGGGTCCCCCAGAAGGCTCCTTTGGGACCAGGATTCTCTTGCGGGTGACTCTTTAAGGTCTGGCCCCTGGATGGAGGGGCACCAGGACTAGAGGTGCAGGAAGGGGAAGGGGGTGGCCATGCGAGGGGACACTTTCAGGCCAAGTCCCAGCTTCAGCCTGATCCTCCTGGGAGCCCCGGGGTGGACATCACACCTCCTGGTTGTCCCGCTCTGAGACAAGGAGCCGGGCTTCGCATTCCCACAGCAGCCAGTCGTGGGCTGAGGACACCTGGGGCGTGGGGAACTCCCTGGCTTCTCCTTGGTTTAACATCTGGAGCTGCTTGGGAATTCTGCCGCCACACACACCCGAGTGCAGGTGTCTTCTGCACAGACTGCGGGCCTCGCTCTTCCGAACGCCGCTAGCTCGCCACCCACCCACGGGTGAACCTGGTCAGGGTACTTTCTCTCAGGGGCAGACTCTGATCCGGGCGGGCTACCGGTGTCTCTGTTTGCTCCTTTCTTTCTTCCATTTCGGGAAAGGCTTCCTTACTGGGTGTGGAAATCTCCTATGCCTTTCCTCGCCTATTCTGTCAGCTTTCAAATTCTCTTTCAGGCCGGGCGCGGTGGCTCAAGCCTGTAATCCTAGCTCTCTGGGAGGCCGAGGCGGGCGGATTGCTCGAGGTCATGAGTTCGAAACCAGCCTGAGCAAGAGCCAGACCCGGTCTCTACTGTAAATAGAAAGAAATTAATTGGCCAACTAATATATATAGGAAAATGAGCCAGGCATGGTGGCGCATGCCTGTAGTCCCAGCTACTTGGGAGGCTGAGGCAGAAGGATTGCTTGAGCCCAGGAGTTTGAGGTTGCTGTGAGCTAGGCTAACGCCACGGCACTCACTCTAGCCTAGGCAACAAAGCGAGACTCTGTCTCAAAAAAAAAAAAAAAAATTCTCTTTCAGTTGCCACCCTCACAGATGGATTAGGAAACTCTTTCCGGTGCACTCATTAGTGAAATGACCTCAATGAAGCTGGAATCCAATATCTAATCGCCGATTTTTGGCGAGTCCACACGCCAGGGTGGTTGGGGTCCAATGCAGCCCCGGCCAGGCCTAGGCCCCTTGGACTGGGCCACAGGAGGACACAGAGGAGGGTCCCGGCCCCCACGGTAGCGGTGCGGGCAGTTCCCCAAGGGCTTGGGCGTTTTCCAGAGGTAGGAGATGGAGGGGACTGATTTCTTCAGCGCCCCACAGACCAAGCCACCCCACCCCACCCATGGGACACATCCCGAGAGAGAGATGCCCCATACACTGGCTCCCCTCCCCCATGCGCTGTGCCCCAGCCCTGACCCGGGGGAATAGGCGGCCGCCCACCCACAGGGCGGGGGGCACAGCTGAAAGGGGTTGTGGGGGCGGGCGGCCCCTGGCTGGGGTCAAAGGGCGAGCGCCCGGCGCGTGCGCAGTCCTTGGCGGCAGCGGCGGCGGCGGCGGCGGCGGCGGGGGCGACGCGCTGGGGGTGGGGGGCGGGGAGGTGAAGGAGGCCAGGTGAGGAGAGGAGGGGGGCTGGAAGGGCTCCACCTTGGCGAGTCCAGCCGTGGAGGCGCATCTTGTGTGAGTGTGAGTGAGTGAGTGAGTGAGTGAGTGAGTGTGAGTGTGTGTGTGTGGGTGCGTGTGTGGTGTCTGTGTGTCTGTGTGTCTGTGTGTGTAGAGAGACAGCCCCCCACCCCGGCCCGCCCCTCCCTGCCCGCCCCGCCCCGCCCGTCACCCCCCGTCCCTCGGAGCCCGCCGGACCCGGCCGGCAAACTCAACAGGCCCGGCCCCCGCGGGGCCTGGGGCGGGAGGAGGCGGCGGGGAAGCGCAGAGAGGCTCGGCTTCTTGAGCGGGGCAGGGGCGCCCTCCGCCGTCCACGGCCACACCACCCCGAACGCGCCCGATCTCGTCTGATCTCGGAAGCTAAGCAGGGTCGGGCCTGGGAATACCGGGTGCCGTAGGCTTCTTCTTTTTTTATTTTGGCCTCTTGTTCTGTCCCCTTTCTGGGAGCGCCGCGGAGGCCCGGGCTGGGGGTCACCCCCACCCTCAGCGCCCGCCGCGGTGCCTGGCGCCCCAGCCCGCACCGTGGGGCCTCCTCTTGTCCCGAGCCGCGACACCGCCGCCACGGGGCAGCATGCGTGGCATCTGGACAACTGTCAGGTCTCAGACCAAAAGTCTGCTTTGTGGGAACCGACACGCTGGAGGAAACCTTGAGAGTCTGAGAGGGGAGGGAGTTGCAGAAGAAGGCCAGGATGTCATTTTGAGGGAGTATGTGACCAGAACTCGTCCCGTTGCTTTTGGGGTTCTATGGGCTACACGTAGGAATCTTTGGTGGTGGCACCTGATGTTGGGGGATCCGGAGTCACACCCAGACCTGCTCCACAGGCCTCCTTTTACTTTTCTCTTCGGATTCATTATTTTTAAAAAGTGTCTCTTATCTCTATTAGTGCATTTTCTTTTCTCTCTCTCTTCAAGCAGATGATGGCAGTCCAAGTATTAAGGTGACATGTGTTGCCCGTGCCCCCCTGTGTTCTTATTCATTTACCTCTCATGTGGTTCCAGCGTATTGTGGGGGCACCAAAGTTAAGGTCGGGTACATCGCCCTCTCCCCGCCTCCCCCCTCGGGTCAGAGCTTCAAGTGCGCCCATCCCCCAGTGGGTGCGCACCCACCCCATTCCTAATGGATGTGGATGCCCATTCCCTCCCCCCACCCTCCCGACACCCACCCGATGAAGGCGATTCCTCTGTGTCCACTTAGGTGTCCATCGGTTCGTACCAATTTGCTGGTGAGCGCGCTCACGTGGTGCTCGTGTGTCCATTCTTGGGATACTTGGCTTACTGGAACGGGTTCCAGCTCTGGCCAGGAGAACACGAGTGGTGCCCTCTCACCGCTGCTCCTCACAGCCGAATGGCACTCCGTGGTGTCCACGCGCCACATTTTATTAATGCACTCCTGGATGGATGGGCACTCGGGTCGCTTCCACGTCTTTGCGATTGTGAATTGTGCCCTAACTGTAACCCTAACCCTTACCCAGCCCGTCTCCTCTGCCCCTGCCTGAGGCACTCCTCCCCGGCCAGGCCCGTCACTGTCCTGGGCCCCCGCCTGACCGGCTCCTCCCCGCCCGGCCTGTCACCGTCCTCTGCCCCTGCCTGACATGCTCCTTCCCGCCCGGCCTCTCACCGTCCTCGGCCCCTGCGTGACCGGCTCCTCCGTCGCCTGGGCCTTCCAAGGGCTTGGTGTGGACGCTGGTTCCAGGACGCCCTCCCAGGAACCCGGTAGCAGGGCGGCCGCAGCGTCTCGCGCAACCCAACCGTCCGCCTGCCGCCCTCGCTAAGCGGCCTGCGGGGGACGTGCTCCCGCTGTGCCGCGGGGGCCCAGCCTGGTGTCTTCTCTGAGGCCCCGCAAGGGGAGAGCCGCGGAGGTGGGGACCGCCTCCTCATGGGGACGTACACCCAGCTCTCCAGGTCGGATTCCGGGGCTCTCTGTCCTGCCCGAAGGCCCAGCTGGCCTGCGGGTCCTTAGAGTGGCAAAAACATCCGAAAACTGAGATTGAGGGTCCGGTGGGTGTCTGCACTTTTGTGCTGGGCACCCCAGGGAGGCCCGGGGGCTGGCTGGACAACGCGGTCTGCTGGGCGGGGGGGTTTGGAGGAGCAACCGATGCCCTTTGCACTTTGGGTAGCAAGTGTCTGAGGTGTCTCTGATCCCTGCACCAAGTCGGGGGGGGGGCAGGAGGCGGAGGAGGAGGAGGAGGAGGAGGAGGAGGAGGAAGAGGAGGAGGAAGGGGGGGCCGTGACCTGCAGTCGTGTTCCCGGGGTGGCACGGCATGTGGCTTCTTCCACGGGATGCTTGGCCTGGGCTCCCTGCACCTGGGCCTTTGGAGGACTGGCCCTGTGCTTGCCAACACTTCCTGCAGGGACCCAGAGCTGGGAGGTTGCATCTCTCAGCCCTGGGTCGGGCAGAGTCCCAGCGGGCCATGCCCACAACCTCTCTCAGCACGGGTCCCCCAGAAGGCTCCTTTGGGACCAGGATTCTCTTGCGGGTGACTCTTTAAGGTCTGGCCCCTGGATGGAGGGGCACCAGGACTAGAGGTGCAGGAAGGGGAAGGGGGTGGCCATGCGAGGGGACACTTTCAGGCCAAGTCCCAGCTTCAGCCTGATCCTCCTGGGAGCCCCGGGGTGGACATCACACCTCCTGGTTGTCCCGCTCTGAGACAAGGAGCCGGGCTTCGCATTCCCACAGCAGCCAGTCGTGGGCTGAGGACACCTGGGGCATTGGGAACTCCCTGGCTTCTCCTTGGTTTAACATCTGGAGCTGCTTGGGAATTGTGCCGCCACACACACCCGAGTGCAGGTGTCTTCTGCACAGACTGCGGGCCTCGCTCTTCCGAACGCCGCTAGCTCGCCACCCACCCACGGGTGAACCTGGTCAGGGTACTTTCTCTCAGGGGCAGACTCTGATCCGGGCGGGCTACCGGTGTCTCTGTTTGCTCCTTTCTTTCTTCCATTTCGGGAAAGGCTTCCTTACTGGGTGTGGAAATCTCCTATGCCTTTCCTCGCCTATTCTGTCAGCTTTCAAATTCTCTTTCAGGCCGGGCGTGGTGGCTCAAGCCTGTAATCCTAGCTCTCTGGGAGGCCGAGGCGGGCGGATTGCTCGAGGTCATGAGTTCGAAACCAGCCTGAGCAAGAGCCAGACCCGGTCTCTACTGTAAATAGAAAGAAATTAATTGGCCAACTAATATATATAGGAAAATGAGCCAGGCATGGTGGCGCATGCCTGTAGTCCCAGCTACTTGGGAGGCTGAGGCAGAAGGATTGCTTGAGCCCAGGAGTTTGAGGTTGCTGTGAGCTAGGCTAACGCCACGGCACTCACTCTAGCCTAGGCAACAAAGCGAGACTCTGTCTCAAAAAAAAAAAAAAAAAATTCTCTTTCAGTTGCCACCCTCACAGATGGATTAGGAAACTCTTTCCGGTGCACTCATTAGTGAAATGACCTCAATGAAGCTGGAATCCAATATCTAATCGCCGATTTTTGGCGAGTCCACACGCCAGGGTGGTTGGGGTCCAATGCAGCCCCGGCCAGGCCTAGGCCCCTTGGACTGGGCCACAGGAGGACACAGAGGAGGGTCCCGGCCCCCACGGTAGCGGTGCGGGCAGTTCCCCAAGGGCTTGGGCGTTTTCCAGAGGTAGGAGATGGAGGGGACTGATTTCTTCAGCGCCCCACAGACCAAGCCACCCCACCCCACCCATGGGACACATCCCGAGAGAGAGATGCCCCATACACTGGCTCCCCTCCCCCATGCGCTGTGCCCCAGCCCTGACCCGGGGGAATAGGCGGCCGCCCACCCACAGGGCGGGGGGCACAGCTGAAAGGGGTTGTGGGGGCGGGCGGCCCCTGGCTGGGGTCAAAGGGCGAGCGCCCGGCGCGTGCGCAGTCCTTGGCGGCAGCGGCGGCGGCGGCGGCGGCGGGGGCGACGCGCTGGGGGTGGGGGGCGGGGAGGTGAAGGAGGCCAGGTGAGGAGAGGAGGGGGGCTGGAAGGGCTCCACCTTGGCGAGTCCAGCCGTGGAGGCGCATCTTGTGTGAGTGTGAGTGAGTGAGTGAGTGAGTGAGTGAGTGTGAGTGTGTGTGTGTGGGTGCGTGTGTGGTGTCTGTGTGTCTGTGTGTCTGTGTGTGTAGAGAGACAGCCCCCCACCCCGGCCCGCCCCTCCCTGCCCGCCCCGCCCCGCCCGTCACCCCCCGTCCCTCGGAGCCCGCCGGACCCGGCCGGCAAACTCAACAGGCCCGGCCCCCGCGGGGCCTGGGGCGGGAGGAGGCGGCGGGGAAGCGCAGAGAGGCTCGGCTTCTTGAGCGGGGCAGGGGCGCCCTCCGCCGTCCACGGCCACACCACCCCGAACGCGCCCGATCTCGTCTGATCTCGGAAGCTAAGCAGGGTCGGGCCTGGGAATACCGGGTGCCGTAGGCTTCTTCTTTTTTTATTTTGGCCTCTTGTTCTGTCCCCTTTCTGGGAGCGCCGCGGAGGCCCGGGCTGGGGGTCACCCCCACCCTCAGCGCCCGCCGCGGTGCCTGGCGCCCCAGCCCGCACCGTGGGGCCTCCTCTTGTCCCGAGCCGCGACACCGCCGCCACGGGGCAGCATGCGTGGCATCTGGACAACTGTCAGGTCTCAGACCAAAAGTCTGCTTTGTGGGAACCGACACGCTGGAGGAAACCTTGAGAGTCTGAGAGGGGAGGGAGTTGCAGAAGAAGGCCAGGATGTCATTTTGAGGGAGTATGTGACCAGAACTCGTCCCGTTGCTTTTGGGGTTCTATGGGCTACACGTAGGAATCTTTGGTGGTGGCACCTGATGTTGGGGGATCCGGAGTCACACCCAGACCTGCTCCACAGGCCTCCTTTTACTTTTCTCTTCGGATTCATTATTTTTAAAAAGTGTCTCTTATCTCTATTAGTGCATTTTCTTTTCTCTCTCTCTTCAAGCAGATGATGGCAGTCCAAGTATTAAGGTGACATGTGTTGCCCGTGCCCCCCTGTGTTCTTATTCATTTACCTCTCATGTGGTTCCAGCGTATTGTGGGGGCACCAAAGTTAAGGTCGGGTACATCGCCCTCTCCCCGCCTCCCCCCTCGGGTCAGAGCTTCAAGTGCGCCCATCCCCCAGTGGGTGCGCACCCACCCCATTCCTAATGGATGTGGATGCCCATTCCCTCCCCCCACCCTCCCGACACCCACCCGATGAAGGCGATTCCTCTGTGTCCACTTAGGTGTCCATCGGTTCGTACCAATTTGCTGGTGAGCGCGCTCACGTGGTGCTCGTGTGTCCATTCTTGGGATACCTGGCTTACTGGAACGGGTTCCAGCTCTGGCCAGGAGAACACGAGTGGTGCCCTCTCACCGCTGCTCCTCACAGCCGAATGGCACTCCGTGGTGTCCACGCGCCACATTTTATTAATGCACTCCTGGATGGATGGGCACTCGGGTCGCTTCCACGTCTTTGCGATTGTGAATTGTGCCCTAACTGTAACCCTAACCCTTACCCAGCCCGTCTCCTCTGCCCCTGCCTGAGGCACTCCTCCCCGGCCAGGCCCGTCACTGTCCTGGGCCCCCGCCTGACCGGCTCCTCCCCGCCCGGCCTGTCACCGTCCTCTGCCCCTGCCTGACATGCTCCTTCCCGCCCGGCCTCTCACCGTCCTCGGCCCCTGCGTGACCGGCTCCTCCGTCGCCTGGGCCTTCCAAGGGCTTGGTGTGGACGCTGGTTCCAGGACGCCCTCCCAGGAACCCGGTAGCAGGGCGGCCGCAGCGTCTCGCGCAACCCAACCGTCCGCCTGCCGCCCTCGCTAAGCGGCCTGCGGGGGACGTGCTCCTGCTGTGCCGCGGGGGCCCAGCCTGGTGTCTTCTCTGAGGCCCCGCAAGGGGAGAGCCGCGGAGGTGGGGACCGCCTCCTCATGGGGACGTACACCCAGCTCTCCAGGTCGGATTCCGGGGCTCTCTGTCCTGCCCGAAGGCCCAGCTGGCCTGCGGGTCCTTAGAGTGGCAAAAACATCCGAAAACTGAGATTGAGGGTCCGGTGGGTGTCTGCACTTTTGTGCTGGGCACCCCAGGGAGGCCCGGGGGCTGGCTGGACAACGCGGTCTGCTGGGCGGGGGGGTTTGGAGGAGCAACCGATGCCCTTTGCACTTTGGGTAGCAAGTGTCTGAGGTGTCTCTGATCCCTGCACCAAGTCGGGGGGGGGGCAGGAGGCGGAGGAGGAGGAGGAGGAGGAGGAGGAGGAGGAGGAAGAGGAGGAGGAAGGGGGGGGCCGTGACCTGCAGTCGTGTTCCCGGGGTGGCACGGCATGTGGCTTCTTCCACGGGATGCTTGGCCTGGGCTCCCTGCACCTGGGCCTTTGGAGGACTGGCCCTGTGCTTGCCAACACTTCCTGCAGGGACCCAGAGCTGGGAGGTTGCATCTCTCAGCCCTGGGTCGGGCAGAGTCCCAGCGGGCCATGCCCACAACCTCTCTCAGCACGGGTCCCCCAGAAGGCTCCTTTGGGACCAGGATTCTCTTGCGGGTGACTCTTTAAGGTCTGGCCCCTGGATGGAGGGGCACCAGGACTAGAGGTGCAGGAAGGGGAAGGGGGTGGCCATGCGAGGGGACACTTTCAGGCCAAGTCCCAGCTTCAGCCTGATCCTCCTGGGAGCCCCGGGGTGGACATCACACCTCCTGGTTGTCCCGCTCTGAGACAAGGAGCCGGGCTTCGCATTCCCACAGCAGCCAGTCGTGGGCTGAGGACACCTGGGGCGTGGGGAACTCCCTGGCTTCTCCTTGGTTTAACATCTGGAGCTGCTTGGGAATTCTGCCGCCACACACACCCGAGTGCAGGTGTCTTCTGCACAGACTGCGGGCCTCGCTCTTCCGAACGCCGCTAGCTCGCCACCCACCCACGGGTGAACCTGGTCAGGGTACTTTCTCTCAGGGGCAGACTCTGATCCGGGCGGGCTACCGGTGTCTCTGTTTGCTCCTTTCTTTCTTCCATTTCGGGAAAGGCTTCCTTACTGGGTGTGGAAATCTCCTATGCCTTTCCTCGCCTATTCTGTCAGCTTTCAAATTCTCTTTCAGGCCGGGCGCGGTGGCTCAAGCCTGTAATCCTAGCTCTCTGGGAGGCCGAGGCGGGCGGATTGCTCGAGGTCATGAGTTCGAAACCAGCCTGAGCAAGAGCCAGACCCGGTCTCTACTGTAAATAGAAAGAAATTAATTGGCCAACTAATATATATAGGAAAATGAGCCAGGCATGGTGGCGCATGCCTGTAGTCCCAGCTACTTGGGAGGCTGAGGCAGAAGGATTGCTTGAGCCCAGGAGTTTGAGGTTGCTGTGAGCTAGGCTAACGCCACGGCACTCACTCTAGCCTAGGCAACAAAGCGAGACTCTGTCTCAAAAAAAAAAAAAAAAAATTCTCTTTCAGTTGCCACCCTCACAGATGGATTAGGAAACTCTTTCCGGTGCACTCATTAGTGAAATGACCTCAATGAAGCTGGAATCCAATATCTAATCGCCGATTTTTGGCGAGTCCACACGCCAGGGTGGTTGGGGTCCAATGCAGCCCCGGCCAGGCCTAGGCCCCTTGGACTGGGCCACAGGAGGACACAGAGGAGGGTCCCGGCCCCCACGGTAGCGGTGCGGGCAGTTCCCCAAGGGCTTGGGCGTTTTCCAGAGGTAGGAGATGGAGGGGACTGATTTCTTCAGCGCCCCACAGACCAAGCCACCCCACCCCACCCATGGGACACATCCCGAGAGAGAGATGCCCCATACACTGGCTCCCCTCCCCCATGCGCTGTGCCCCAGCCCTGACCCGGGGGAATAGGCGGCCGCCCACCCACAGGGCGGGGGGCACAGCTGAAAGGGGTTGTGGGGGCGGGCGGCCCCTGGCTGGGGTCAAAGGGCGAGCGCCCGGCGCGTGCGCAGTCCTTGGCGGCAGCGGCGGCGGCGGCGGCGGCGGGGGCGACGCGCTGGGGGTGGGGGGCGGGGAGGTGAAGGAGGCCAGGTGAGGAGAGGAGGGGGGCTGGAAGGGCTCCACCTTGGCGAGTCCAGCCGTGGAGGCGCATCTTGTGTGAGTGTGAGTGAGTGAGTGAGTGAGTGAGTGAGTGTGAGTGTGTGTGTGTGGGTGCGTGTGTGGTGTCTGTGTGTCTGTGTGTCTGTGTGTGTAGAGAGACAGCCCCCCACCCCGGCCCGCCCCTCCCTGCCCGCCCCGCCCCGCCCGTCACCCCCCGTCCCTCGGAGCCCGCCGGACCCGGCCGGCAAACTCAACAGGCCCGGCCCCCGCGGGGCCTGGGGCGGGAGGAGGCGGCGGGGAAGCGCAGAGAGGCTCGGCTTCTTGAGCGGGGCAGGGGCGCCCTCCGCCGTCCACGGCCACACCACCCCGAACGCGCCCGATCTCGTCTGATCTCGGAAGCTAAGCAGGGTCGGGCCTGGGAATACCGGGTGCCGTAGGCTTCTTCTTTTTTTATTTTGGCCTCTTGTTCTGTCCCCTTTCTGGGAGCGCCGCGGAGGCCCGGGCTGGGGGTCACCCCCACCCTCAGCGCCCGCCGCGGTGCCTGGCGCCCCAGCCCGCACCGTGGGGCCTCCTCTTGTCCCGAGCCGCGACACCGCCGCCACGGGGCAGCATGCGTGGCATCTGGACAACTGTCAGGTCTCAGACCAAAAGTCTGCTTTGTGGGAACCGACACGCTGGAGGAAACCTTGAGAGTCTGAGAGGGGAGGGAGTTGCAGAAGAAGGCCAGGATGTCATTTTGAGGGAGTATGTGACCAGAACTCGTCCCGTTGCTTTTGGGGTTCTATGGGCTACACGTAGGAATCTTTGGTGGTGGCACCTGATGTTGGGGGATCCGGAGTCACACCCAGACCTGCTCCACAGGCCTCCTTTTACTTTTCTCTTCGGATTCATTATTTTTAAAAAGTGTCTCTTATCTCTATTAGTGCATTTTCTTTTCTCTCTCTCTTCAAGCAGATGATGGCAGTCCAAGTATTAAGGTGACATGTGTTGCCCGTGCCCCCCTGTGTTCTTATTCATTTACCTCTCATGTGGTTCCAGCGTATTGTGGGGGCACCAAAGTTAAGGTCGGGTACATCGCCCTCTCCCCGCCTCCCCCCTCGGGTCAGAGCTTCAAGTGCGCCCATCCCCCAGTGGGTGCGCACCCACCCCATTCCTAATGGATGTGGATGCCCATTCCCTCCCCCCACCCTCCCGACACCCACCCGATGAAGGCGATTCCTCTGTGTCCACTTAGGTGTCCATCGGTTCGTACCAATTTGCTGGTGAGCGCGCTCACGTGGTGCTCGTGTGTCCATTCTTGGGATACTTGGCTTACTGGAACGGGTTCCAGCTCTGGCCAGGAGAACACGAGTGGTGCCCTCTCACCGCTGCTCCTCACAGCCGAATGGCACTCCGTGGTGTCCACGCGCCACATTTTATTAATGCACTCCTGGATGGATGGGCACTCGGGTCGCTTCCACGTCTTTGCGATTGTGAATTGTGCCCTAACTGTAACCCTAACCCTTACCCAGCCCGTCTCCTCTGCCCCTGCCTGAGGCACTCCTCCCCGGCCAGGCCCGTCACTGTCCTGGGCCCCCGCCTGACCGGCTCCTCCCCGCCCGGCCTGTCACCGTCCTCTGCCCCTGCCTGACATGCTCCTTCCCGCCCGGCCTCTCACCGTCCTCGGCCCCTGCGTGACCGGCTCCTCCGTCGCCTGGGCCTTCCAAGGGCTTGGTGTGGACGCTGGTTCCAGGACGCCCTCCCAGGAACCCGGTAGCAGGGCGGCCGCAGCGTCTCGCGCAACCCAACCGTCCGCCTGCCGCCCTCGCTAAGCGGCCTGCGGGGGACGTGCTCCCGCTGTGCCGCGGGGGCCCAGCCTGGTGTCTTCTCTGAGGCCCCGCAAGGGGAGAGCCGCGGAGGTGGGGACCGCCTCCTCATGGGGACGTACACCCAGCTCTCCAGGTCGGATTCCGGGGCTCTCTGTCCTGCCCGAAGGCCCAGCTGGCCTGCGGGTCCTTAGAGTGGCAAAAACATCCGAAAACTGAGATTGAGGGTCCGGTGGGTGTCTGCACTTTTGTGCTGGGCACCCCAGGGAGGCCCGGGGGCTGGCTGGACAACGCGGTCTGCTGGGCGGGGGGGTTTGGAGGAGCAACCGATGCCCTTTGCACTTTGGGTAGCAAGTGTCTGAGGTGTCTCTGATCCCTGCACCAAGTCGGGGGGGGGGGCAGGAGGCGGAGGAGGAGGAGGAGGAGGAGGAGGAAGAGGAGGAGGAAGGGGGGGGCCGTGACCTGCAGTCGTGTTCCCGGGGTGGCACGGCATGTGGCTTCTTCCACGGGATGCTTGGCCTGGGCTCCCTGCACCTGGGCCTTTGGAGGACTGGCCCTGTGCTTGCCAACACTTCCTGCAGGGACCCAGAGCTGGGAGGTTGCATCTCTCAGCCCTGGGTCGGGCAGAGTCCCAGCGGGCCATGCCCACAACCTCTCTCAGCACGGGTCCCCCAGAAGGCTCCTTTGGGACCAGGATTCTCTTGCGGGTGACTCTTTAAGGTCTGGCCCCTGGATGGAGGGGCACCAGGACTAGAGGTGCAGGAAGGGGAAGGGGGTGGCCATGCGAGGGGACACTTTCAGGCCAAGTCCCAGCTTCAGCCTGATCCTCCTGGGAGCCCCGGGGTGGACATCACACCTCCTGGTTGTCCCGCTCTGAGACAAGGAGCCGGGCTTCGCATTCCCACAGCAGCCAGTCGTGGGCTGAGGACACCTGGGGCATTGGGAACTCCCTGGCTTCTCCTTGGTTTAACATCTGGAGCTGCTTGGGAATTCTGCCGCCACACACACCCGAGTGCAGGTGTCTTCTGCACAGACTGCGGGCCTCGCTCTTCCGAACGCCGCTAGCTCGCCACCCACCCACGGGTGAACCTGGTCAGGGTACTTTCTCTCAGGGGCAGACTCTGATCCGGGCGGGCTACCGGTGTCTCTGTTTGCTCCTTTCTTTCTTCCATTTCGGGAAAGGCTTCCTTACTGGGTGTGGAAATCTCCTATGCCTTTCCTCGCCTATTCTGTCAGCTTTCAAATTCTCTTTCAGGCCGGGCGTGGTGGCTCAAGCCTGTAATCCTAGCTCTCTGGGAGGCCGAGGCGGGCGGATTGCTCGAGGTCATGAGTTCGAAACCAGCCTGAGCAAGAGCCAGACCCGGTCTCTACTGTAAATAGAAAGAAATTAATTGGCCAACTAATATATATAGGAAAATGAGCCAGGCATGGTGGCGCATGCCTGTAGTCCCAGCTACTTGGGAGGCTGAGGCAGAAGGATTGCTTGAGCCCAGGAGTTTGAGGTTGCTGTGAGCTAGGCTAACGCCACGGCACTCACTCTAGCCTAGGCAACAAAGCGAGACTCTGTCTCAAAAAAAAAAAAAAAAAATTCTCTTTCAGTTGCCACCCTCACAGATGGATTAGGAAACTCTTTCCGGTGCACTCATTAGTGAAATGACCTCAATGAAGCTGGAATCCAATATCTAATCGCCGATTTTTGGCGAGTCCACACGCCAGGGTGGTTGGGGTCCAATGCAGCCCCGGCCAGGCCTAGGCCCCTTGGACTGGGCCACAGGAGGACACAGAGGAGGGTCCCGGCCCCCACGGTAGCGGTGCGGGCAGTTCCCCAAGGGCTTGGGCGTTTTCCAGAGGTAGGAGATGGAGGGGACTGATTTCTTCAGCGCCCCACAGACCAAGCCACCCCACCCCACCCATGGGACACATCCCGAGAGAGAGATGCCCCATACACTGGCTCCCCTCCCCCATGCGCTGTGCCCCAGCCCTGACCCGGGGGAATAGGCGGCCGCCCACCCACAGGGCGGGGGGCACAGCTGAAAGGGGTTGTGGGGGCGGGCGGCCCCTGGCTGGGGTCAAAGGGCGAGCGCCCGGCGCGTGCGCAGTCCTTGGCGGCAGCGGCGGCGGCGGCGGCGGCGGGGGCGACGCGCTGGGGGTGGGGGGCGGGGAGGTGAAGGAGGCCAGGTGAGGAGAGGAGGGGGGCTGGAAGGGCTCCACCTTGGCGAGTCCAGCCGTGGAGGCGCATCTTGTGTGAGTGTGAGTGAGTGAGTGAGTGAGTGAGTGAGTGTGAGTGTGTGTGTGTGGGTGCGTGTGTGGTGTCTGTGTGTCTGTGTGTCTGTGTGTGTAGAGAGACAGCCCCCCACCCCGGCCCGCCCCTCCCTGCCCGCCCCGCCCCGCCCGTCACCCCCCGTCCCTCGGAGCCCGCCGGACCCGGCCGGCAAACTCAACAGGCCCGGCCCCCGCGGGGCCTGGGGCGGGAGGAGGCGGCGGGGAAGCGCAGAGAGGCTCGGCTTCTTGAGCGGGGCAGGGGCGCCCTCCGCCGTCCACGGCCACACCACCCCGAACGCGCCCGATCTCGTCTGATCTCGGAAGCTAAGCAGGGTCGGGCCTGGGAATACCGGGTGCCGTAGGCTTCTTCTTTTTTTATTTTGGCCTCTTGTTCTGTCCCCTTTCTGGGAGCGCCGCGGAGGCCCGGGCTGGGGGTCACCCCCACCCTCAGCGCCCGCCGCGGTGCCTGGCGCCCCAGCCCGCACCGTGGGGCCTCCTCTTGTCCCGAGCCGCGACACCGCCGCCACGGGGCAGCATGCGTGGCATCTGGACAACTGTCAGGTCTCAGACCAAAAGTCTGCTTTGTGGGAACCGACACGCTGGAGGAAACCTTCAGAGTCTGAGAGGGGAGGGAGTTGCAGAAGAAGGCCAGGATGTCATTTTGAGGGAGTATGTGACCAGAACTCGTCCCGTTGCTTTTGGGGTTCTATGGGCTACACGTAGGAATCTTTGGTGGTGGCACCTGATGTTGGGGGATCCGGAGTCACACCCAGACCTGCTCCACAGGCCTCCTTTTACTTTTCTCTTCGGATTCATTATTTTTAAAAAGTGTCTCTTATCTCTATTAGTGCATTTTCTTTTCTCTCTCTCTTCAAGCAGATGATGGCAGTCCAAGTATTAAGGTGACATGTGTTGCCCGTGCCCCCCTGTGTTCTTATTCATTTACCTCTCATGTGGTTCCAGCGTATTGTGGGGGCACCAAAGTTAAGGTCGGGTACATCGCCCTCTCCCCGCCTCCCCCCTCGGGTCAGAGCTTCAAGTGCGCCCATCCCCCAGTGGGTGCGCACCCACCCCATTCCTAATGGATGTGGATGCCCATTCCCTCCCCCCACCCTCCCGACACCCACCCGATGAAGGCGATTCCTCTGTGTCCACTTAGGTGTCCATCGGTTCGTACCAATTTGCTGGTGAGCGCGCTCACGTGGTGCTCGTGTGTCCATTCTTGGGATACTTGGCTTACTGGAACGGGTTCCAGCTCTGGCCAGGAGAACACGAGTGGTGCCCTCTCACCGCTGCTCCTCACAGCCGAATGGCACTCCGTGGTGTCCACGCGCCACATTTTATTAATGCACTCCTGGATGGATGGGCACTCGGGTCGCTTCCACGTCTTTGCGATTGTGAATTGTGCCCTAACTGTAACCCTAACCCTTACCCAGCCCGTCTCCTCTGCCCCTGCCTGAGGCACTCCTCCCCGGCCAGGCCCGTCACTGTCCTGGGCCCCCGCCTGACCGGCTCCTCCCCGCCCGGCCTGTCACCGTCCTCTGCCCCTGCCTGACATGCTCCTTCCCGCCCGGCCTCTCACCGTCCTCGGCCCCTGCGTGACCGGCTCCTCCGTCGCCTGGGCCTTCCAAGGGCTTGGTGTGGACGCTGGTTCCAGGACGCCCTCCCAGGAACCCGGTAGCAGGGCGGCCGCAGCGTCTCGCGCAACCCAACCGTCCGCCTGCCGCCCTCGCTAAGCGGCCTGCGGGGGACGTGCTCCCGCTGTGCCGCGGGGGCCCAGCCTGGTGTCTTCTCTGAGGCCCCGCAAGGGGAGAGCCGCGGAGGTGGGGACCGCCTCCTCATGGGGACGTACACCCAGCTCTCCAGGTCGGATTCCGGGGCTCTCTGTCCTGCCCGAAGGCCCAGCTGGCCTGCGGGTCCTTAGAGTGGCAAAAACATCCGAAAACTGAGATTGAGGGTCCGGTGGGTGTCTGCACTTTTGTGCTGGGCACCCCAGGGAGGCCCGGGGGCTGGCTGGACAACGCGGTCTGCTGGGCGGGGGGGTTTGGAGGAGCAACCGATGCCCTTTGCACTTTGGGTAGCAAGTGTCTGAGGTGTCTCTGATCCCTGCACCAAGTCGGGGGGGGGGCAGGAGGCGGAGGAGGAGGAGGAGGAGGAGGAGGAGGAGGAAGAGGAGGAGGAAGGGGGGGGCCGTGACCTGCAGTCGTGTTCCCGGGGTGGCACGGCATGTGGCTTCTTCCACGGGATGCTTGGCCTGGGCTCCCTGCACCTGGGCCTTTGGAGGACTGGCCCTGTGCTTGCCAACACTTCCTGCAGGGACCCAGAGCTGGGAGGTTGCATCTCTCAGCCCTGGGTCGGGCAGAGTCCCAGCGGGCCATGCCCACAACCTCTCTCAGCACGGGTCCCCCAGAAGGCTCCTTTGGGACCAGGATTCTCTTGCGGGTGACTCTTTAAGGTCTGGCCCCTGGATGGAGGGGCACCAGGACTAGAGGTGCAGGAAGGGGAAGGGGGTGGCCATGCGAGGGGACACTTTCAGGCCAAGTCCCAGCTTCAGCCTGATCCTCCTGGGAGCCCCGGGGTGGACATCACACCTCCTGGTTGTCCCGCTCTGAGACAAGGAGCCGGGCTTCGCATTCCCACAGCAGCCAGTCGTGGGCTGAGGACACCTGGGGCGTTGGGAACTCCCTGGCTTCTCCTTGGTTTAACATCTGGAGCTGCTTGGGAATTCTGCCGCCACACACACCCGAGTGCAGGTGTCTTCTGCACAGACTGCGGGCCTCGCTCTTCCGAACGCCGCTAGCTCGCCACCCACCCACGGGTGAACCTGGTCAGGGTACTTTCTCTCAGGGGCAGACTCTGATCCGGGCGGGCTACCGGTGTCTCTGTTTGCTCCTTTCTTTCTTCCATTTCGGGAAAGGCTTCCTTACTGGGTGTGGAAATCTCCTATGCCTTTCCTCGCCTATTCTGTCAGCTTTCAAATTCTCTTTCAGGCCGGGCGCGGTGGCTCAAGCCTGTAATCCTAGCTCTCTGGGAGGCCGAGGCGGGCGGATTGCTCGAGGTCATGAGTTCGAAACCAGCCTGAGCAAGAGCCAGACCCGGTCTCTACTGTAAATAGAAAGAAATTAATTGGCCAACTAATATATATAGGAAAATGAGCCAGGCATGGTGGCGCATGCCTGTAGTCCCAGCTACTTGGGAGGCTGAGGCAGAAGGATTGCTTGAGCCCAGGAGTTTGAGGTTGCTGTGAGCTAGGCTAACGCCACGGCACTCACTCTAGCCTAGGCAACAAAGCGAGACTCTGTCTCAAAAAAAAAAAAAAAATTCTCTTTCAGTTGCCACCCTCACAGATGGATTAGGAAACTCTTTCCGGTGCACTCATTAGTGAAATGACCTCAATGAAGCTGGAATCCAATATCTAATCGCCGATTTTTGGCGAGTCCACACGCCAGGGTGGTTGGGGTCCAATGCAGCCCCGGCCAGGCCCAGGCCCCTTGGACTGGGCCACAGGAGGACACAGAGGAGGGTCCCGGCCCCCACGGTAGCGGTGCGGGCAGTTCCCCAAGGGCTTGGGCGTTTTCCAGAGGTAGGAGATGGAGGGGACTGATTTCTTCAGCGCCCCACAGACCAAGCCACCCCACCCCACCCATGGGACACATCCCGAGAGAGAGATGCCCCATACACTGGCTCCCCTCCCCCATGCGCTGTGCCCCAGCCCTGACCCGGGGGAATAGGCGGCCGCCCACCCACAGGGCGGGGGGCACAGCTGAAAGGGGTTGTGGGGGCGGGCGGCCCCTGGCTGGGGTCAAAGGGCGAGCGCCCGGCGCGTGCGCAGTCCTTGGCGGCAGCGGCGGCGGCGGCGGCGGCGGGGGCGACGCGCTGGGGGTGGGGGGCGGGGAGGTGAAGGAGGCCAGGTGAGGAGAGGAGGGGGGCTGGAAGGGCTCCACCTTGGCGAGTCCAGCCGTGGAGGCGCATCTTGTGTGAGTGTGAGTGAGTGAGTGAGTGAGTGAGTGAGTGAGTGTGAGTGTGTGTGTGTGGGTGCGTGTGTGGTGTCTGTGTGTCTGTGTGTCTGTGTGTGTAGAGAGACAGCCCCCCACCCCGGCCCGCCCCTCCCTGCCCGCCCCGCCCCGCCCGTCACCCCCCGTCCCTCGGAGCCCGCCGGACCCGGCCGGCAAACTCAACAGGCCCGGCCCCCGCGGGGCCTGGGGCGGGAGGAGGCGGCGGGGAAGCGCAGAGAGGCTCGGCTTCTTGAGCGGGGCAGGGGCGCCCTCCGCCGTCCACGGCCACACCACCCCGAACGCGCCCGATCTCGTCTGATCTCGGAAGCTAAGCAGGGTCGGGCCTGGGAATACCGGGTGCCGTAGGCTTCTTCTTTTTTTTTTTTGGCCTCTTGTTCTGTCCCCTTTCTGGGAGCGCCGCGGAGGCCCGGGCTGGGGGTCACCCCCACCCTCAGCGCCCGCCGCGGTGCCTGGCGCCCCAGCCCGCACCGTGGGGCCTCCTCTTGTCCCGAGCCGCGACACCGCCGCCACGGGGCAGCATGCGTGGCATCTGGACAACTGTCAGGTCTCAGACCAAAAGTCTGCTTTGTGGGAACCGACACGCTGGAGGAAACCTTGAGAGTCTGAGAGGGGAGGGAGTTGCAGAAGAAGGCCAGGATGTCATTTTGAGGGAGTATGTGACCAGAACTCGTCCCGTTGCTTTTGGGGTTCTATGGGCTACACGTAGGAATCTTTGGTGGTGGCACCTGATGTTGGGGGATCCGGAGTCACACCCAGACCTGCTCCACAGGCCTCCTTTTACTTTTCTCTTCGGATTCATTATTTTTAAAAAGTGTCTCTTATCTCTATTAGTGCATTTTCTTTTCTCTCTCTCTTCAAGCAGATGATGGCAGTCCAAGTATTAAGGTGACATGTGTTGCCCGTGCCCCCCTGTGTTCTTATTCATTTACCTCTCATGTGGTTCCAGCGTATTGTGGGGGCACCAAAGTTAAGGTCGGGTACATCGCCCTCTCCCCGCCTCCCCCCTCGGGTCAGAGCTTCAAGTGCGCCCATCCCCCAGTGGGTGCGCACCCACCCCATTCCTAATGGATGTGGATGCCCATTCCCTCCCCCCACCCTCCCGACACCCACCCGATGAAGGCGATTCCTCTGTGTCCACTTAGGTGTCCATCGGTTCGTACCAATTTGCTGGTGAGCGCGCTCACGTGGTGCTCGTGTGTCCATTCTTGGGATACCTGGCTTACTGGAACGGGTTCCAGCTCTGGCCAGGAGAACACGAGTGGTGCCCTCTCACCGCTGCTCCTCACAGCCGAATGGCACTCCGTGGTGTCCACGCGCCACATTTTATTAATGCACTCCTGGATGGATGGGCACTCGGGTCGCTTCCACGTCTTTGCGATTGTGAATTGTGCCCTAACTGTAACCCTAACCCTTACCCAGCCCGTCTCCTCTGCCCCTGCCTGAGGCACTCCTCCCCGGCCAGGCCCGTCACTGTCCTGGGCCCCCGCCTGACCGGCTCCTCCCCGCCCGGCCTGTCACCGTCCTCTGCCCCTGCCTGACATGCTCCTTCCCGCCCGGCCTCTCACCGTCCTCGGCCCCTGCGTGACCGGCTCCTCCGTCGCCTGGGCCTTCCAAGGGCTTGGTGTGGACGCTGGTTCCAGGACGCCCTCCCAGGAACCCGGTAGCAGGGCGGCCGCAGCGTCTCGCGCAACCCAACCGTCCGCCTGCCGCCCTCGCTAAGCGGCCTGCGGGGGACGTGCTCCCGCTGTGCCGCGGGGGCCCAGCCTGGTGTCTTCTCTGAGGCCCCGCAAGGGGAGAGCCGCGGAGGTGGGGACCGCCTCCTCATGGGGACGTACACCCAGCTCTCCAGGTCGGATTCCGGGGCTCTCTGTCCTGCCCGAAGGCCCAGCTGGCCTGCGGGTCCTTAGAGTGGCAAAAACATCCGAAAACTGAGATTGAGGGTCCGGTGGGTGTCTGCACTTTTGTGCTGGGCACCCCAGGGAGGCCCGGGGGCTGGCTGGACAACGCGGTCTGCTGGGCGGGGGGGTTTGGAGGAGCAACCGATGCCCTTTGCACTTTGGGTAGCAAGTGTCTGAGGTGTCTCTGATCCCTGCACCAAGTCGGGGGGGGGGGCAGGAGGCGGAGGAGGAGGAGGAGGAGGAAGAGGAGGAGGAAGGGGGGGGCCGTGACCTGCAGTCGTGTTCCCGGGGTGGCACGGCATGTGGCTTCTTCCACGGGATGCTTGGCCTGGGCTCCCTGCACCTGGGCCTTTGGAGGACTGGCCCTGTGCTTGCCAACACTTCCTGCAGGGACCCAGAGCTGGGAGGTTGCATCTCTCAGCCCTGGGTCGGGCAGAGTCCCAGCGGGCCATGCCCACAACCTCTCTCAGCACGGGTCCCCCAGAAGGCTCCTTTGGGACCAGGATTCTCTTGCGGGTGACTCTTTAAGGTCTGGCCCCTGGATGGAGGGGCACCAGGACTAGAGGTGCAGGAAGGGGAAGGGGGTGGCCATGCGAGGGGACACTTTCAGGCCAAGTCCCAGCTTCAGCCTGATCCTCCTGGGAGCCCCGGGGTGGACATCACACCTCCTGGTTGTCCCGCTCTGAGACAAGGAGCCGGGCTTCGCATTCCCACAGCAGCCAGTCGTGGGCTGAGGACACCTGGGGCGTTGGGAACTCCCTGGCTTCTCCTTGGTTTAACATCTGGAGCTGCTTGGGAATTGTGCCGCCACACACACCCGAGTGCAGGTGTCTTCTGCACAGACTGCGGGCCTCGCTCTTCCGAACGCCGCTAGCTCGCCACCCACCCACGGGTGAACCTGGTCAGGGTACTTTCTCTCAGGGGCAGACTCTGATCCGGGCGGGCTACCGGTGTCTCTGTTTGCTCCTTTCTTTCTTCCATTTCGGGAAAGGCTTCCTTACTGGGTGTGGAAATCTCCTATGCCTTTCCTCGCCTATTCTGTCAGCTTTCAAATTCTCTTTCAGGCCGGGCGCGGTGGCTCAAGCCTGTAATCCTAGCTCTCTGGGAGGCCGAGGCGGGCGGATTGCTCGAGGTCATGAGTTCGAAACCAGCCTGAGCAAGAGCCAGACCCGGTCTCTACTGTAAATAGAAAGAAATTAATTGGCCAACTAATATATATAGGAAAATGAGCCAGGCATGGTGGCGCATGCCTGTAGTCCCAGCTACTTGGGAGGCTGAGGCAGAAGGATTGCTTGAGCCCAGGAGTTTGAGGTTGCTGTGAGCTAGGCTAACGCCACGGCACTCACTCTAGCCTAGGCAACAAAGCGAGACTCTGTCTCAAAAAAAAAAAAAAAATTCTCTTTCAGTTGCCACCCTCACAGATGGATTAGGAAACTCTTTCCGGTGCACTCATTAGTGAAATGACCTCAATGAAGCTGGAATCCAATATCTAATCGCCGATTTTTGGCGAGTCCACACGCCAGGGTGGTTGGGGTCCAATGCAGCCCCGGCCAGGCCCAGGCCCCTTGGACTGGGCCACAGGAGGACACAGAGGAGGGTCCCGGCCCCCACGGTAGCGGTGCGGGCAGTTCCCCAAGGGCTTGGGCGTTTTCCAGAGGTAGGAGATGGAGGGGACTGATTTCTTCAGCGCCCCACAGACCAAGCCACCCCACCCCACCCATGGGACACATCCCGAGAGAGAGATGCCCCATACACTGGCTCCCCTCCCCCATGCGCTGTGCCCCAGCCCTGACCCGGGGGAATAGGCGGCCGCCCACCCACAGGGCGGGGGGCACAGCTGAAAGGGGTTGTGGGGGCGGGCGGCCCCTGGCTGGGGTCAAAGGGCGAGCGCCCGGCGCGTGCGCAGTCCTTGGCGGCAGCGGCGGCGGCGGCGGGGGCGACGCGCTGGGGGTGGGGGGAGGGGAGGTGAAGGAGGCCAGGTGAGGAGAGGAGGGGGGCTGGAAGGGCTCCACCTTGGCGAGTCCAGCCGTGGAGGCGCATCTTGTGTGAGTGTGAGTGAGTGAGTGAGTGAGTGAGTGAGTGAGTGTGAGTGTGTGTGTGTGGGTGCGTGTGTGGTGTCTGTGTGTCTGTGTGTCTGTGTGTGTAGAGAGACAGCCCCCCACCCCGGCCCGCCCCTCCCTGCCCGCCCCGCCCCGCCCGTCACCCCCCGTCCCTCGGAGCCCGCCGGACCCGGCCGGCAAACTCAACAGGCCCGGCCCCCGCGGGGCCTGGGGCGGGAGGAGGCGGCGGGGAAGCGCAGAGAGGCTCGGCTTCTTGAGCGGGGCAGGGGCGCCCTCCGCCGTCCACGGCCACACCACCCCGAACGCGCCCGATCTCGTCTGATCTCGGAAGCTAAGCAGGGTCGGGCCTGGGAATACCGGGTGCCGTAGGCTTCTTCTTTTTTTTTTTTGGCCTCTTGTTCTGTCCCCTTTCTGGGAGCGCCGCGGAGGCCCGGGCTGGGGGTCACCCCCACCCTCAGCGCCCGCCGCGGTGCCTGGCGCCCCAGCCCGCACCGTGGGGCCTCCTCTTGTCCCGAGCCGCGACACCGCCGCCACGGGGCAGCATGCGTGGCATCTGGACAACTGTCAGGTCTCAGACCAAAAGTCTGCTTTGTGGGAACCGACACGCTGGAGGAAACCTTGAGAGTCTGAGAGGGGAGGGAGTTGCAGAAGAAGGCCAGGATGTCATTTTGAGGGAGTATGTGACCAGAACTCGTCCCGTTGCTTTTGGGGTTCTATGGGCTACACGTAGGAATCTTTGGTGGTGGCACCTGATGTTGGGGGATCCGGAGTCACACCCAGACCTGCTCCACAGGCCTCCTTTTACTTTTCTCTTCGGATTCATTATTTTTAAAAAGTGTCTCTTATCTCTATTAGTGCATTTTCTTTTCTCTCTCTCTTCAAGCAGATGATGGCAGTCCAAGTATTAAGGTGACATGTGTTGCCCGTGCCCCCCTGTGTTCTTATTCATTTACCTCTCATGTGGTTCCAGCGTATTGTGGGGGCACCAAAGTTAAGGTCGGGTACATCGCCCTCTCCCCGCCTCCCCCCTCGGGTCAGAGCTTCAAGTGCGCCCATCCCCCAGTGGGTGCGCACCCACCCCATTCCTAATGGATGTGGATGCCCATTCCCTCCCCCCACCCTCCCGACACCCACCCGATGAAGGCGATTCCTCTGTGTCCACTTAGGTGTCCATCGGTTCGTACCAATTTGCTGGTGAGCGCGCTCACGTGGTGCTCGTGTGTCCATTCTTGGGATACCTGGCTTACTGGAACGGGTTCCAGCTCTGGCCAGGAGAACACGAGTGGTGCCCTCTCACCGCTGCTCCTCACAGCCGAATGGCACTCCGTGGTGTCCACGCGCCACATTTTATTAATGCACTCCTGGATGGATGGGCACTCGGGTCGCTTCCACGTCTTTGCGATTGTGAATTGTGCCCTAACTGTAACCCTAACCCTTACCCAGCCCGTCTCCTCTGCCCCTGCCTGAGGCACTCCTCCCCGGCCAGGCCCGTCACTGTCCTGGGCCCCCGCCTGACCGGCTCCTCCCCGCCCGGCCTGTCACCGTCCTCTGCCCCTGCCTGACATGCTCCTTCCCGCCCGGCCTCTCACCGTCCTCGGCCCCTGCGTGACCGGCTCCTCCGTCGCCTGGGCCTTCCAAGGGCTTGGTGTGGACGCTGGTTCCAGGACGCCCTCCCAGGAACCCGGTAGCAGGGCGGCCGCAGCGTCTCGCGCAACCCAACCGTCCGCCTGCCGCCCTCGCTAAGCGGCCTGCGGGGGACGTGCTCCCGCTGTGCCGCGGGGGCCCAGCCTGGTGTCTTCTCTGAGGCCCCGCAAGGGGAGAGCCGCGGAGGTGGGGACCGCCTCCTCATGGGGACGTACACCCAGCTCTCCAGGTCGGATTCCGGGGCTCTCTGTCCTGCCCGAAGGCCCAGCTGGCCTGCGGGTCCTTAGAGTGGCAAAAACATCCGAAAACTGAGATTGAGGGTCCGGTGGGTGTCTGCACTTTTGTGCTGGGCACCCCAGGGAGGCCCGGGGGCTGGCTGGACAACGCGGTCTGCTGGGCGGGGGGGTTTGGAGGAGCAACCGATGCCCTTTGCACTTTGGGTAGCAAGTGTCTGAGGTGTCTCTGATCCCTGCACCAAGTCGGGGGGGGGTGGCAGGAGGCGGAGGAGGAGGAGGAGGAGGAGGAGGAAGAGGAGGAGGAAGGGGGGGGGCCGTGACCTGCAGTCGTGTTCCCGGGGTGGCACGGCATGTGGCTTCTTCCACGGGATGCTTGGCCTGGGCTCCCTGCACCTGGGCCTTTGGAGGACTGGCCCTGTGCTTGCCAACACTTCCTGCAGGGACCCAGAGCTGGGAGGTTGCATCTCTCAGCCCTGGGTCGGGCAGAGTCCCAGCGGGCCATGCCCACAACCTCTCTCAGCACGGGTCCCCCAGAAGGCTCCTTTGGGACCAGGATTCTCTTGCGGGTGACTCTTTAAGGTCTGGCCCCTGGATGGAGGGGCACCAGGACTAGAGGTGCAGGAAGGGGAAGGGGGTGGCCATGCGAGGGGACACTTTCAGGCCAAGTCCCAGCTTCAGCCTGATCCTCCTGGGAGCCCCGGGGTGGACATCACACCTCCTGGTTGTCCCGCTCTGAGACAAGGAGCCGGGCTTCGCATTCCCACAGCAGCCAGTCGTGGGCTGAGGACACCTGGGGCGTTGGGAACTCCCTGGCTTCTCCTTGGTTTAACATCTGGAGCTGCTTGGGAATTGTGCCGCCACACACACCCGAGTGCAGGTGTCTTCTGCACAGACTGCGGGCCTCGCTCTTCCGAACGCCGCTAGCTCGCCACCCACCCACGGGTGAACCTGGTCAGGGTACTTTCTCTCAGGGGCAGACTCTGATCCGGGCGGGCTACCGGTGTCTCTGTTTGCTCCTTTCTTTCTTCCATTTCGGGAAAGGCTTCCTTACTGGGTGTGGAAATCTCCTATGCCTTTCCTCGCCTATTCTGTCAGCTTTCAAATTCTCTTTCAGGCCGGGCGCGGTGGCTCAAGCCTGTAATCCTAGCTCTCTGGGAGGCCGAGGCGGGCGGATTGCTCGAGGTCATGAGTTCGAAACCAGCCTGAGCAAGAGCCAGACCCGGTCTCTACTGTAAATAGAAAGAAATTAATTGGCCAACTAATATATATAGGAAAATGAGCCAGGCATGGTGGCGCATGCCTGTAGTCCCAGCTACTTGGGAGGCTGAGGCAGAAGGATTGCTTGAGCCCAGGAGTTTGAGGTTGCTGTGAGCTAGGCTAACGCCACGGCACTCACTCTAGCCTAGGCAACAAAGCGAGACTCTGTCTCAAAAAAAAAAAAAAAAATTCTCTTTCAGTTGCCACCCTCACAGATGGATTAGGAAACTCTTTCCGGTGCACTCATTAGTGAAATGACCTCAATGAAGCTGGAATCCAATATCTAATCGCCGATTTTTGGCGAGTCCACACGCCAGGGTGGTTGGGGTCCAATGCAGCCCCGGCCAGGCCCAGGCCCCTTGGACTGGGCCACAGGAGGACACAGAGGAGGGTCCTGGCCCCCACGGTAGCGGTGCGGGCAGTTCCCCAAGGGCTTGGGCGTTTTCCAGAGGTAGGAGATGGAGGGGACTGATTTCTTCAGCGCCCCACAGACCAAGCCACCCCACCCCACCCATGGGACACATCCCGAGAGAGAGATGCCCCATACACTGGCTCCCCTCCCCCATGCGCTGTGCCCCAGCCCTGACCCGGGGGAATAGGCGGCCGCCCACCCACAGGGCGGGGGGCACAGCTGAAAGGGGTTGTGGGGGCGGGCGGCCCCTGGCTGGGGTCAAAGGGCGAGCGCCCGGCGCGTGCGCAGTCCTTGGCGGCAGCGGCGGCGGCGGCGGGGGCGACGCGCTGGGGGTGGGGGGAGGGGAGGTGAAGGAGGCCAGGTGAGGAGAGGAGGGGGGCTGGAAGGGCTCCACCTTGGCGAGTCCAGCCGTGGAGGCGCATCTTGTGTGAGTGTGAGTGAGTGAGTGAGTGAGTGAGTGAGTGTGAGTGTGTGTGTGTGGGTGCGTGTGTGGTGTCTGTGTGTCTGTGTGTCTGTGTGTGTAGAGAGACAGCCCCCCACCCCGGCCCGCCCCTCCCTGCCCGCCCCGCCCCGCCCGTCACCCCCCGTCCCTCGGAGCCCGCCGGACCCGGCCGGCAAACTCAACAGGCCCGGCCCCCGCGGGGCCTGGGGCGGGAGGAGGCGGCGGGGAAGCGCAGAGAGGCTCGGCTTCTTGAGCGGGGCAGGGGCGCCCTCCGCCGTCCACGGCCACACCACCCCGAACGCGCCCGATCTCGTCTGATCTCGGAAGCTAAGCAGGGTCGGGCCTGGGAATACCGGGTGCCGTAGGCTTCTTCTTTTTTTTTTTTGGCCTCTTGTTCTGTCCCCTTTCTGGGAGCGCCGCGGAGGCCCGGGCTGGGGGTCACCCCCACCCTCAGCGCCCGCCGCGGTGCCTGGCGCCCCAGCCCGCACCGTGGGGCCTCCTCTTGTCCCGAGCCGCGACACCGCCGCCACGGGGCAGCATGCGTGGCATCTGGACAACTGTCAGGTCTCAGACCAAAAGTCTGCTTTGTGGGAACCGACACGCTGGAGGAAACCTTGAGAGTCTGAGAGGGGAGGGAGTTGCAGAAGAAGGCCAGGATGTCATTTTGAGGGAGTATGTGACCAGAACTCGTCCCGTTGCTTTTGGGGTTCTATGGGCTACACGTAGGAATCTTTGGTGGTGGCACCTGATGTTGGGGGATCCGGAGTCACACCCAGACCTGCTCCACAGGCCTCCTTTTACTTTTCTCTTCGGATTCATTATTTTTAAAAAGTGTCTCTTATCTCTATTAGTGCATTTTCTTTTCTCTCTCTCTTCAAGCAGATGATGGCAGTCCAAGTATTAAGGTGACATGTGTTGCCCGTGCCCCCCTGTGTTCTTATTCATTTACCTCTCATGTGGTTCCAGCGTATTGTGGGGGCACCAAAGTTAAGGTCGGGTACATCGCCCTCTCCCCGCCTCCCCCCTCGGGTCAGAGCTTCAAGTGCGCCCATCCCCCAGTGGGTGCGCACCCACCCCATTCCTAATGGATGTGGATGCCCATTCCCTCCCCCCACCCTCCCGACACCCACCCGATGAAGGCGATTCCTCTGTGTCCACTTAGGTGTCCATCGGTTCGTACCAATTTGCTGGTGAGCGCGCTCACGTGGTGCTCGTGTGTCCATTCTTGGGATACCTGGCTTACTGGAACGGGTTCCAGCTCTGGCCAGGAGAACACGAGTGGTGCCCTCTCACCGCTGCTCCTCACAGCCGAATGGCACTCCGTGGTGTCCACGCGCCACATTTTATTAATGCACTCCTGGATGGATGGGCACTCGGGTCGCTTCCACGTCTTTGCGATTGTGAATTGTGCCCTAACTGTAACCCTAACCCTTACCCAGCCCGTCTCCTCTGCCCCTGCCTGAGGCACTCCTCCCCGGCCAGGCCCGTCACTGTCCTGGGCCCCCGCCTGACCGGCTCCTCCCCGCCCGGCCTGTCACCGTCCTCTGCCCCTGCCTGACATGCTCCTTCCCGCCCGGCCTCTCACCGTCCTCGGCCCCTGCGTGACCGGCTCCTCCGTCGCCTGGGCCTTCCAAGGGCTTGGTGTGGACGCTGGTTCCAGGACGCCCTCCCAGGAACCCGGTAGCAGGGCGGCCGCAGCGTCTCGCGCAACCCAACCGTCCGCCTGCCGCCCTCGCTAAGCGGCCTGCGGGGGACGTGCTCCCGCTGTGCCGCGGGGGCCCAGCCTGGTGTCTTCTCTGAGGCCCCACAAGGGGAGAGCCGCGGAGGTGGGGACCGCCTCCTCATGGGGACGTACACCCAGCTCTCCAGGTCGGATTCCGGGGCTCTCTGTCCTGCCCGAAGGCCCAGCTGGCCTGCGGGTCCTTAGAGTGGCAAAAACATCCGAAAACTGAGATTGAGGGTCCGGTGGGTATCTGCACTTTTGTGCTGGGCACCCCAGGGAGGCCCGGGGGCTGGCTGGACAACGCGGTCTGCTGGGCGGGGGGGTTTGGAGGAGCAACCGATGCCCTTTGCACTTTGGGTAGCAAGTGTCTGAGGTGTCTCTGATCCCTGCACCAAGTCGGGGGGGGGGTGGCAGGAGGCGGAGGAGGAGGAGGAGGAGGAGGAGGAAGAGGAGGAGGAAGGGGGGGGCCGTGACCTGCAGTCGTGTTCCCGGGGTGGCACGGCATGTGGCTTCTTCCACGGGATGCTTGGCCTGGGCTCCCTGCACCTGGGCCTTTGGAGGACTGGCCCTGTGCTTGCCAACACTTCCTGCAGGGACCCAGAGCTGGGAGGTTGCATCTCTCAGCCCTGGGTCGGGCAGAGTCCCAGCGGGCCATGCCCACAACCTCTCTCAGCACGGGTCCCCCAGAAGGCTCCTTTGGGACCAGGATTCTCTTGCGGGTGACTCTTTAAGGTCTGGCCCCTGGATGGAGGGGCACCAGGACTAGAGGTGCAGGAAGGGGAAGGGGGTGGCCATGCGAGGGGACACTTTCAGGCCAAGTCCCAGCTTCAGCCTGATCCTCCTGGGAGCCCCGGGGTGGACATCACACCTCCTGGTTGTCCCGCTCTGAGACAAGGAGCCGGGCTTCGCATTCCCACAGCAGCCAGTCGTGGGCTGAGGACACCTGGGGCGTTGGGAACTCCCTGGCTTCTCCTTGGTTTAACATCTGGAGCTGCTTGGGAATTGTGCCGCCACACACACCAGAGTGCAGGTGTCTTCTGCACAGACTGCGGGCCTCGCTCTTCCGAACGCCGCTAGCTCGCCACCCACCCACGGGTGAACCTGGTCAGGGTACTTTCTCTCAGGGGCAGACTCTGATCCGGGCGGGCTACCGGTGTCTCTGTTTGCTCCTTTCTTTCTTCCATTTCGGGAAAGGCTTCCTTACTGGGTGTGGAAATCTCCTATGCCTTTCCTCGCCTATTCTGTCAGCTTTCAAATTCTCTTTCAGGCCGGGCGCGGTGGCTCAAGCCTGTAATCCTAGCTCTCTGGGAGGCCGAGGCGGGCGGATTGCTCGAGGTCATGAGTTCGAAACCAGCCTGAGCAAGAGCCAGACCCGGTCTCTACTGTAAATAGAAAGAAATTAATTGGCCAACTAATATATATAGGAAAATGAGCCAGGCATGGTGGCGCATGCCTGTAGTCCCAGCTACTTGGGAGGCTGAGGCAGAAGGATTGCTTGAGCCCAGGAGTTTGAGGTTGCTGTGAGCTAGGCTAACGCCACGGCACTCACTCTAGCCTAGGCAACAAAGCGAGACTCTGTCTCAAAAAAAAAAAAAAAAAAAAATTCTCTTTCAGTTGCCACCCTCACAGATGGATTAGGAAACTCTTTCCGGTGCACTCATTAGTGAAATGACCTCAATGAAGCTGGAATCCAATATCTAATCGCCGATTTTTGGCGAGTCCACACGCCAGGGTGGTTGGGGTCCAATGCAGCCCCGGCCAGGCCTAGGCCCCTTGGACTGGGCCACAGGAGGACACAGAGGAGGGTCCCGGCCCCCACGGTAGCGGTGCGGGCAGTTCCCCAAGGGCTTGGGCGTTTTCCAGAGGTAGGGGATGGAGGGGACTGATTTCTTCAGCGCCCCACAGACCAAGCCACCCCACCCCACCCATGGGACACATCCCGAGAGAGAGATGCCCCATACACTGGCTCCCCTCCCCCATGCGCTGTGCCCCAGACCTGACCCGGGGGAATAGGCGGCCGCCCACCCACAGGGCGGGGGGCACAGCTGAAAGGGGTTGTGGGGGCGGGCGGCCCCTGGCTGGGGTCAAAGGGCGAGCGCCCGGCGCGTGCGCAGTCCTTGGCGGCAGCGGCGGCGGCGGCGGGGGCGACGCGCTGGGGGTGGGGGGAGGGGAGGTGAAGGAGGCCAGGTGAGGAGAGGAGGGGGGCTGGAAGGGCTCCACCTTGGCGAGTCCAGCCGTGGAGGCGCATCTTGTGTGAGTGTGAGTGAGTGAGTGAGTGAGTGAGTGAGTGTGAGTGTGTGTGTGTGGGTGCGTGTGTGGTGTCTGTGTGTCTGTGTGTCTGTGTGTGTAGAGAGACAGCCCCCCACCCCGGCCCGCCCCTCCCTGCCCGCCCCGCCCCGCCCGTCACCCCCCGTCCCTCGGAGCCCGCCGGACCCGGCCGGCAAACTCAACAGGCCCGGCCCCCGCGGGGCCTGGGGCGGGAGGAGGCGGCGGGGAAGCGCAGAGAGGCTCGGCTTCTTGAGCGGGGCAGGGGCGCCCTCCGCCGTCCACGGCCACACCACCCCGAACGCGCCCGATCTCGTCTGATCTCGGAAGCTAAGCAGGGTCGGGCCTGGGAATACCGGGTGCCGTAGGCTTCTTCTTTTTTTTTTTTGGCCTCTTGTTCTGTCCCCTTTCTGGGAGCGCCGCGGAGGCCCGGGCTGGGGGTCACCCCCACCCTCAGCGCCCGCCGCGGTGCCTGGCGCCCCAGCCCGCACCGTGGGGCCTCCTCTTGTCCCGAGCCGCGACACCGCCGCCACGGGGCAGCATGCTTGGCATCTGGACAACTGTCAGGTCTCAGACCAAAAGTCTGCTTTGTGGGAACCGACACGCTGGAGGAAACCTTGAGAGTCTGAGAGGGGAGGGAGTTGCAGAAGAAGGCCAGGATGTCATTTTGAGGGAGTATGTGACCAGAACTCGTCCCGTTGCTTTTGGGGTTCTATGGGCTACACGTAGGAATCTTTGGTGGTGGCACCTGATGTTGGGGGATCCGGAGTCACACCCAGACCTGCTCCACAGGCCTCCTTTTACTTTTCTCTTCGGATTCATTATTTTTAAAAAGTGTCTCTTATCTCTATTAGTGCATTTTCTTTTCTCTCTCTCTTCAAGCAGATGATGGCAGTCCAAGTATTAAGGTGACATGTGTTGCCCGTGCCCCCCTGTGTTCTTATTCATTTACCTCTCATGTGGTTCCAGCGTATTGTGGGGGCACCAAAGTTAAGGTCGGGTACATCGCCCTCTCCCCGCCTCCCCCCTCGGGTCAGAGCTTCAAGTGCGCCCATCCCCCAGTGGGTGCGCACCCACCCCATTCCTAATGGATGTGGATGCCCATTCCCTCCCCCCACCCTCCCGACACCCACCCGATGAAGGCGATTCCTCTGTGTCCACTTAGGTGTCCATCGGTTCATACCAATTTGCTGGTGAGCGCGCTCACGTGGTGCTCGTGTGTCCATTCTTGGGATACCTGGCTTACTGGAACGGGTTCCAGCTCTGGCCAGGAGAACACGAGTGGTGCCCTCTCACCGCTGCTCCTCACAGCCGAATGGCACTCCGTGGTGTCCACGCGCCACATTTTATTAATGCACTCCTGGATGGATGGGCACTCGGGTCGCTTCCACGTCTTTGCGATTGTGAATTGTGCCCTAACTGTAACCCTAACCCTTACCCAGCCCGTCTCCTCTGCCCCTGCCTGAGGCACTCCTCCCCGGCCAGGCCCGTCACTGTCCTGGGCCCCCGCCTGACCGGCTCCTCCCCGCCCGGCCTGTCACCGTCCTCTGCCCCTGCCTGACATGCTCCTTCCCGCCCGGCCTCTCACCGTCCTCGGCCCCTGCGTGACCGGCTCCTCCGTCGCCTGGGCCTTCCAAGGGCTTGGTGTGGACGCTGGTTCCAGGACGCCCTCCCAGGAACCCGGTAGCAGGGCGGCCGCAGCGTCTCGCGCAACCCAACCGTCCGCCTGCCGCCCTCGCTAAGCGGCCTGCGGGGGACGTGCTCCCGCTGTGCCGCGGGGGCCCAGCCTGGTGTCTTCTCTGAGGCCCCGCAAGGGGAGAGCCGCGGAGGTGGGGACCGCCTCCTCATGGGGACGTACACCCAGCTCTCCAGGTCGGATTCCGGGGCTCTCTGTCCTGCCCGAAGGCCCAGCTGGCCTGCGGGTCCTTAGAGTGGCAAAAACATCCGAAAACTGAGATTGAGGGTCCGGTGGGTGTCTGCACTTTTGTGCTGGGCACCCCAGGGAGGCCCGGGGGCTGGCTGGACAACGCGGTCTGCTGGGCGGGGGGGTTTGGAGGAGCAACCGATGCCCTTTGCACTTTGGGTAGCAAGTGTCTGAGGTGTCTCTGATCCCTGCACCAAGTCGGGGGGGGTGGCAGGAGGCGGAGGAGGAGGAGGAGGAGGAGGAGGAAGAGGAGGAGGAAGGGGGGGGCCGTGACCTGCAGTCGTGTTCCCGGGGTGGCACGGCATGTGGCTTCTTCCACGGGATGCTTGGCCTGGGCTCCCTGCACCTGGGCCTTTGGAGGACTGGCCCTGTGCTTGCCAACACTTCCTGCAGGGACCCAGAGCTGGGAGGTTGCATCTCTCAGCCCTGGGTCGGGCAGAGTCCCAGCGGGCCATGCCCACAACCTCTCTCAGCACGGGTCCCCCAGAAGGCTCCTTTGGGACCAGGATTCTCTTGCGGGTGACTCTTTAAGGTCTGGCCCCTGGATGGAGGGGCACCAGGACTAGAGGTGCAGGAAGGGGAAGGGGGTGGCCATGCGAGGGGACACTTTCAGGCCAAGTCCCAGCTTCAGCCTGATCCTCCTGGGAGCCCCGGGGTGGACATCACACCTCCTGGTTGTCCCGCTCTGAGACAAGGAGCCGGGCTTCGCATTCCCACAGCAGCCAGTCGTGGGCTGAGGACACCTGGGGCGTTGGGAACTCCCTGGCTTCTCCTTGGTTTAACATCTGGAGCTGCTTGGGAATTGTGCCGCCACACACACCCGAGTGCAGGTGTCTTCTGCACAGACTGCGGGCCTCGCTCTTCCGAACGCCGCTAGCTCGCCACCCACCCACGGGTGAACCTGGTCAGGGTACTTTCTCTCAGGGGCAGACTCTGATCCGGGCGGGCTACCGGTGTCTCTGTTTGCTCCTTTCTTTCTTCCATTTCGGGAAAGGCTTCCTTACTGGGTGTGGAAATCTCCTATGCCTTTCCTCGCCTATTCTGTCAGCTTTCAAATTCTCTTTCAGGCCGGGCGCGGTGGCTCAAGCCTGTAATCCTAGCTCTCTGGGAGGCCGAGGCGGGCGGATTGCTCGAGGTCATGAGTTCGAAACCAGCCTGAGCAAGAGCCAGACCCGGTCTCTACTGTAAATAGAAAGAAATTAATTGGCCAACTAATATATATAGGAAAATGAGCCAGGCATGGTGGCGCATGCCTGTAGTCCCAGCTACTTGGGAGGCTGAGGCAGAAGGATTGCTTGAGCCCAGGAGTTTGAGGTTGCTGTGAGCTAGGCTAACGCCACGGCACTCACTCTAGCCTAGGCAACAAAGCGAGACTCTGTCTCAAAAAAAAAAAAAAAAATTCTCTTTCAGTTGCCACCCTCACAGATGGATTAGGAAACTCTTTCCGGTGCACTCATTAGTGAAATGACCTCAATGAAGCTGGAATCCAATATCTAATCGCCGATTTTTGGCGAGTCCACACGCCAGGGTGGTTGGGGTCCAATGCAGCCCCGGCCAGGCCCAGGCCCCTTGGACTGGGCCACAGGAGGACACAGAGGAGGGTCCTGGCCCCCACGGTAGCGGTGCGGGCAGTTCCCCAAGGGCTTGGGCGTTTTCCAGAGGTAGGAGATGGAGGGGACTGATTTCTTCAGCGCCCCACAGACCAAGCCACCCCACCCCACCCATGGGACACATCCCGAGAGAGAGATGCCCCATACACTGGCTCCCCTCCCCCATGCGCTGTGCCCCAGCCCTGACCCGGGGGAATAGGCGGCCGCCCACCCACAGGGCGGGGGGCACAGCTGAAAGGGGTTGTGGGGGCGGGCGGCCCCTGGCTGGGGTCAAAGGGCGAGCGCCCGGCGCGTGCGCAGTCCTTGGCGGCAGCGGCGGCGGCGGCGGGGGCGACGCGCTGGGGGTGGGGGGAGGGGAGGTGAAGGAGGCCAGGTGAGGAGAGGAGGGGGGCTGGAAGGGCTCCACCTTGGCGAGTCCAGCCGTGGAGGCGCATCTTGTGTGAGTGTGAGTGAGTGAGTGAGTGAGTGAGTGAGTGTGAGTGTGTGTGTGTGGGTGCGTGTGTGGTGTCTGTGTGTCTGTGTGTCTGTGTGTGTAGAGAGACAGCCCCCCACCCCGGCCCGCCCCTCCCTGCCCGCCCCGCCCCGCCCGTCACCCCCCGTCCCTCGGAGCCCGCCGGACCCGGCCGGCAAACTCAACAGGCCCGGCCCCCGCGGGGCCTGGGGCGGGAGGAGGCGGCGGGGAAGCGCAGAGAGGCTCGGCTTCTTGAGCGGGGCAGGGGCGCCCTCCGCCGTCCACGGCCACACCACCCCGAACGCGCCCGATCTCGTCTGATCTCGGAAGCTAAGCAGGGTCGGGCCTGGGAATACCGGGTGCCGTAGGCTTCTTCTTTTTTTTTTTTGGCCTCTTGTTCTGTCCCCTTTCTGGGAGCGCCGCGGAGGCCCGGGCTGGGGGTCACCCCCACCCTCAGCGCCCGCCGCGGTGCCTGGCGCCCCAGCCCGCACCGTGGGGCCTCCTCTTGTCCCGAGCCGCGACACCGCCGCCACGGGGCAGCATGCGTGGCATCTGGACAACTGTCAGGTCTCAGACCAAAAGTCTGCTTTGTGGGAACCGACACGCTGGAGGAAACCTTGAGAGTCTGAGAGGGGAGGGAGTTGCAGAAGAAGGCCAGGATGTCATTTTGAGGGAGTATGTGACCAGAACTCGTCCCGTTGCTTTTGGGGTTCTATGGGCTACACGTAGGAATCTTTGGTGGTGGCACCTGATGTTGGGGGATCCGGAGTCACACCCAGACCTGCTCCACAGGCCTCCTTTTACTTTTCTCTTCGGATTCATTATTTTTAAAAAGTGTCTCTTATCTCTATTAGTGCATTTTCTTTTCTCTCTCTCTTCAAGCAGATGATGGCAGTCCAAGTATTAAGGTGACATGTGTTGCCCGTGCCCCCCTGTGTTCTTATTCATTTACCTCTCATGTGGTTCCAGCGTATTGTGGGGGCACCAAAGTTAAGGTCGGGTACATCGCCCTCTCCCCGCCTCCCCCCTCGGGTCAGAGCTTCAAGTGCGCCCATCCCCCAGTGGGTGCGCACCCACCCCATTCCTAATGGATGTGGATGCCCATTCCCTCCCCCCACCCTCCCGACACCCACCCGATGAAGGCGATTCCTCTGTGTCCACTTAGGTGTCCATCGGTTCATACCAATTTGCTGGTGAGCGCGCTCACGTGGTGCTCGTGTGTCCATTCTTGGGATACCTGGCTTACTGGAACGGGTTCCAGCTCTGGCCAGGAGAACACGAGTGGTGCCCTCTCACCGCTGCTCCTCACAGCCGAATGGCACTCCGTGGTGTCCACGCGCCACATTTTATTAATGCACTCCTGGATGGATGGGCACTCGGGTCGCTTCCACGTCTTTGCGATTGTGAATTGTGCCCTAACTGTAACCCTAACCCTTACCCAGCCCGTCTCCTCTGCCCCTGCCTGAGGCACTCCTCCCCGGCCAGGCCCGTCACTGTCCTGGGCCCCCGCCTGACCGGCTCCTCCCCGCCCGGCCTGTCACCGTCCTCTGCCCCTGCCTGACATGCTCCTTCCCGCCCGGCCTCTCACCGTCCTCGGCCCCTGCGTGACCGGCTCCTCCGTCGCCTGGGCCTTCCAAGGGCTTGGTGTGGACGCTGGTTCCAGGACGCCCTCCCAGGAACCCGGTAGCAGGGCGGCCGCAGCGTCTCGCGCAACCCAACCGTCCGCCTGCCGCCCTCGCTAAGCGGCCTGCGGGGGACGTGCTCCCGCTGTGCCGCGGGGGCCCAGCCTGGTGTCTTCTCTGAGGCCCCGCAAGGGGAGAGCCGCGGAGGTGGGGACCGCCTCCTCATGGGGACGTACACCCAGCTCTCCAGGTCGGATTCCGGGGCTCTCTGTCCTGCCCGAAGGCCCAGCTGGCCTGCGGGTCCTTAGAGTGGCAAAAACATCCGAAAACTGAGATTGAGGGTCCGGTGGGTGTCTGCACTTTTGTGCTGGGCACCCCAGGGAGGCCCGGGGGCTGGCTGGACAACGCGGTCTGCTGGGCGGGGGGGTTTGGAGGAGCAACCGATGCCCTTTGCACTTTGGGTAGCAAGTGTCTGAGGTGTCTCTGATCCCTGCACCAAGTCGGGGGGTGGGGCAAAAGGCGGAGGAGGAGGAGGAGGAAAAAGAGGAGGAGGAAGGGGGGGGCCGTGACCTGCAGTCGTGTTCCCGGGGTGGCACGGCATGTGGCTTCTTCCACGGGATGCTTGGCCTGGGCTCCCTGCACCTGGGCCTTTGGAGGACTGGCCCTGTGCTTGCCAACACTTCCTGCAGGGACCCAGAGCTGGGAGGTTGCATCTCTCAGCCCTGGGTCGGGCAGAGTCCCAGCGGGCCATGCCCACAACCTCTCTCAGCACGGGTCCCCCAGAAGGCTCCTTTGGGACCAGGATTCTCTTGCGGGTGACTCTTTAAGGTCTGGCCCCTGGATGGAGGGGCACCAGGACTAGAGGTGCAGGAAGGGGAAGGGGGTGGCCATGCGAGGGGACACTTTCAGGCCAAGTCCCAGCTTCAGCCTGATCCTCCTGGGAGCCCCGGGGTGGACATCACACCTCCTGGTTGTCCCGCTCTGAGACAAGGAGCCGGGCTTCGCATTCCCACAGCAGCCAGTCGTGGGCTGAGGACACCTGGGGCGTTGGGAACTCCCTGGCTTCTCCTTGGTTTAACATCTGGAGCTGCTTGGGAATTGTGCCGCCACACACACCCGAGTGCAGGTGTCTTCTGCACAGACTGCGGGCCTCGCTCTTCCGAACGCCGCTAGCTCGCCACCCACCCACGGGTGAACCTGGTCAGGGTACTTTCTCTCAGGGGCAGACTCTCATCCGGGCGGGCTACCGGTGTCTCTGTTTGCTCCTTTCTTTCTTCCATTTCGGGAAAGGCTTCCTTACTGGGTGTGGAAATCTCCTATGCCTTTCCTCGCCTATTCTGTCAGCTTTCAAATTCTCTTTCAGGCCGGGCGCGGTGGCTCAAGCCTGTAATCCTAGCTCTCTGGGAGGCCGAGGCGGGCGGATTGCTCGAGGTCATGAGTTCGAAACCAGCCTGAGCAAGAGCCAGACCCGGTCTCTACTGTAAATAGAAAGAAATTAATTGGCCAACTAATATATATAGGAAAATGAGCCAGGCATGGTGGCGCATGCCTGTAGTCCCAGCTACTTGGGAGGCTGAGGCAGAAGGATTGCTTGAGCCCAGGAGTTTGAGGTTGCTGTGAGCTAGGCTAACGCCACGGCACTCACTCTAGCCTAGGCAACAAAGCGAGACTCTGTCTCAAAAAAAAAAAAAAAAATTCTCTTTCAGTTGCCACCCTCACAGATGGATTAGGAAACTCTTTCCGGTGCACTCATTAGTGAAATGACCTCAATGAAGCTGGAATCCAATATCTAATCGCCGATTTTTGGCGAGTCCACACGCCAGGGTGGTTGGGGTCCAATGCAGCCCCGGCCAGGCCCAGGCCCCTTGGACTGGGCCACAGGAGGACACAGAGGAGGGTCCCGGCCCCCACGGTAGCGGTGCGGGCAGTTCCCCAAGGGCTTGGGCGTTTTCCAGAGGTAGGAGATGGAGGGGACTGATTTCTTCAGCGCCCCACAGACCAAGCCACCCCACCCCACCCATGGGACACATCCCGAGAGAGAGATGCCCCATACACTGGCTCCCCTCCCCCATGCGCTGTGCCCCAGCCCTGACCCGGGGGAATAGGCGGCCGCCCACCCACAGGGCGGGGGGCACAGCTGAAAGGGGTTGTGGGGGCGGGCGGCCCCTGGCTGGGGTCAAAGGGCGAGTGCCCGGCGCGTGCGCAGTCCTTGGCGGCAGCGGCGGCGGCGGCGGCGGGGGCGACGCGCTGGGGGTGGGGGGAGGGGAGGTGAAGGAGGCCAGGTGAGGAGAGGAGGGGGGCTGGAAGGGCTCCACCTTGGCGAGTCCAGCCGTGGAGGCGCATCTTGTGTGAGTGTGAGTGAGTGAGTGAGTGAGTGAGTGAGTGTGAGTGTGTGTGTGTGGGTGCGTGTGTGGTGTCTGTGTGTCTGTGTGTCTGTGTGTGTAGAGAGACAGCCCCCCACCCCGGCCCGCCCCTCCCTGCCCGCCCCGCCCCGCCCGTCACCCCCCGTCCCTCGGAGCCCGCCGGACCCGGCCGGCAAACTCAACAGGCCCGGCCCCCGCGGGGCCTGGGGCGGGAGGAGGCGGCGGGGAAGCGCAGAGAGGCTCGGCTTCTTGAGCGGGGCAGGGGCGCCCTCCGCCGTCCACGGCCACACCACCCCGAACGCGCCCGATCTCGTCTGATCTCGGAAGCTAAGCAGGGTCGGGCCTGGGAATACCGGGTGCCGTAGGCTTCTTCTTTTTTTATTTTGGCCTCTTGTTCTGTCCCCTTTCTGGGAGCGCCGCGGAGGCCCGGGCTGGGGGTCACCCCCACCCTCAGCGCCCGCCGCGGTGCCTGGCGCCCCAGCCCGCACCGTGGGGCCTCCTCTTGTCCCGAGCCGCGACACCGCCGCCACGGGGCAGCATGCGTGGCATCTGGACAACTGTCAGGTCTCAGACCAAAAGTCTGCTTTGTGGGAACCGACACGCTGGAGGAAACCTTGAGAGTCTGAGAGGGGAGGGAGTTGCAGAAGAAGGCCAGGATGTCATTTTGAGGGAGTATGTGACCAGAACTCGTCCCGTTGCTTTTGGGGTTCTATGGGCTACACGTAGGAATCTTTGGTGGTGGCACCTGATGTTGGGGGATCCGGAGTCACACCCAGACCTGCTCCACAGGCCTCCTTTTACTTTTCTCTTCGGATTCATTATTTTTAAAAAGTGTCTCTTATCTCTATTAGTGCATTTTCTTTTCTCTCTCTCTTCAAGCAGATGATGGCAGTCCAAGTATTAAGGTGACATGTGTTGCCCGTGCCCCCCTGTGTTCTTATTCATTTACCTCTCATGTGGTTCCAGCGTATTGTGGGGGCACCAAAGTTAAGGTCGGGTACATCGCCCTCTCCCCGCCTCCCCCCTCGGGTCAGAGCTTCAAGTGCGCCCATCCCCCAGTGGGTGCGCACCCACCCCATTCCTAATGGATGTGGATGCCCATTCCCTCCCCCCACCCTCCCGACACCCACCCGATGAAGGCGATTCCTCTGTGTCCACTTAGGTGTCCATCGGTTCATACCAATTTGCTGGTGAGCGCGCTCACGTGGTGCTCGTGTGTCCATTCTTGGGATACCTGGCTTACTGGAACGGGTTCCAGCTCTGGCCAGGAGAACACGAGTGGTGCCCTCTCACCGCTGCTCCTCACAGCCGAATGGCACTCCGTGGTGTCCACGCGCCACATTTTATTAATGCACTCCTGGATGGATGGGCACTCGGGTCGCTTCCACGTCTTTGCGATTGTGAATTGTGCCCTAACTGTAACCCTAACCCTTACCCAGCCCGTCTCCTCTGCCCCTGCCTGAGGCACTCCTCCCCGGCCAGGCCCGTCACTGTCCTGGGCCCCCGCCAGACCGGCTCCTCCCCGCCCGGCCTGTCACCGTCCTCTGCCCCTGCCTGACATGCTCCTTCCCGCCCGGCCTCTCACCGTCCTCGGCCCCTGCGTGACCGGCTCCTCCGTCGCCTGGGCCTTCCAAGGGCTTGGTGTGGACGCTGGTCCCAGGACGCCCTCCCAGGAACCCGGTAGCAGGGCGGCCGCAGCGTCTCGCGCAACCCAACCGTCCGCCTGCCGCCCTCGCTAAGCGGCCTGCGGGGGACGTGCTCCCGCTGTGCCGCGGGGGCCCAGCCTGGTGTCTTCTCTGAGGCCCCGCAAGGGGAGAGCCGCGGAGGTGGGGACCGCCTCCTCATGGGGACGTACACCCAGCTCTCCAGGTCGGATTCCGGGGCTCTCTGTCCTGCCCGAAGGCCCAGCTGACCTGCGGGTCCTTAGAGTGGCAAAAACATCCGAAAACTGAGATTGAGGGTCCGGTGGGTGTCTGCACTTTTGTGCTGGGCACCCCAGGGAGGCCCGGGGGCTGGCTGGACAACGCGGTCTGCTGGGCGGGGGGGTTTGGAGGAGCAACCGATGCCCTTTGCACTTTGGGTAGCAAGTGTCTGAGGTGTCTCTGATCCCTGCACCAAGTCGGGGGGGGGGGGCAGGAGGCGGAGGAGGAGGAGGAGGAGGAAGAGGAGGAGGAAGGGGGGGGCCTTGACCTGCAGTCGTGTTCCCAGGGTGGCACGGCATGTGGCTTCTTCCACGGGATGCTTGGCCTGGCTCCCTGCACCTGGGCCTTTGGAGGACTGGCCCTGTGCTTGCCAACACTTCCTGCAGGGACCCAGAGCTGGGAGGTTGCATCTCTCAGCCCTGGGTCGGGCAGAGTCCCAGCGGGCCATGCCCACAACCTCTCTCAGCACGGGTCCCCCAGAAGGCTCCTTTGGGACCAGGATTCTCTTGCGGGTGACTCTTTAAGGTCTGGCCCCTGGATGGAGGGGCACCAGGACTAGAGGTGCAGGAAGGGGAAGGGGGTGGCCATGCGAGGGGACACTTTCAGGCCAAGTCCCAGCTTCAGCCTGATCCTCCTGGGAGCCCCGGGGTGGACATCACACCTCCTGGTTGTCCCGCTCTGAGACAAGGAGCCGGGCTTCGCATTCCCACAGCAGCCAGTCGTGGGCTGAGGACACCTGGGGCGTTGGGAACTCCCTGGCTTCTCCTTGGTTTAACATCTGGAGCTGCTTGGGAATTGTGCCGCCACACACACCCGAGTGCAGGTGTCTTCTGCACAGACTGCGGGCCTCGCTCTTCCGAACGCCGCTAGCTCGCCACCCACCCACGGGTGAACCTGGTCAGGGTACTTTCTCTCAGGGGCAGACTCTCATCCGGGCGGGCTACCGGTGTCTCTGTTTGCTCCTTTCTTTCTTCCATTTCGGGAAAGGCTTCCTTACTGGGTGTGGAAATCTCCTATGCCTTTCCTCGCCTATTCTGTCAGCTTTCAAATTCTCTTTCAGGCCGGGCGCGGTGGCTCAATCCTGTAATCCTAGCTCTCTGGGAGGCCGAGGCGGGCGGATTGCTCGAGGTCATGAGTTCGAAACCAGCCTGAGCAAGAGCCAGACCCGGTCTCTACTGTAAATAGAAAGAAATTAATTGGCCAACTAATATATATAGGAAAATGAGCCAGGCATGGTGGCGCATGCCTGTAGTCCCAGCTACTTGGGAGGCTGAGGCAGAAGGATTGCTTGAGCCCAGGAGTTTGAGGTTGCTGTGAGCTAGGCTAACGCCACGGCACTCACTCTAGCCTAGGCAACAAAGCGAGACTCTGTCTCAAAAAAAAAAAAAAAAATTCTCTTTCAGTTGCCACCCTCACAGATGGATTAGGAAACTCTTTCCGGTGCACTCATTAGTGAAATGACCTCAATGAAGCTGGAATCCAATATCTAATCGCCGATTTTTGGCGAGTCCACACGCCAGGGTGGTTGGGGTCCAATGCAGCCCCGGCCAGGCCTAGGCCCCTTGGACTGGGCCACAGGAGGACACAGAGGAGGGTCCCGGCCCCCACGGTAGCGGTGCGGGCAGTTCCCCAAGGGCTTGGGCGTTTTCCAGAGGTAGGGGATGGAGGGGACTGATTTCTTCAGCGCCCCACAGACCAAGCCACCCCACCCCACCCATGGGACACATCCCGAGAGAGAGATGCCCCATACACTGGCTCCCCTCCCCCATGCGCTGTGCCCCAGCCCTGACCCGGGGGAATAGGCGGCCGCCCACCCACAGGGCGGGGGGCACAGCTGAAAGGGGTTGTGGGGGCGGGCGGCCCCTGGCTGGGGTCAAAGGGCGAGCGCCCGGCGCGTGCGCAGTCCTTGGCGGCAGCGGCGGCGGCGGCGGCGGGGGCGACGCGCTGGGGGTGGGGGGCGGGGAGGTGAAGGAGGCCAGGTGAGGAGAGGAGGGGGGCTGGAAGGGCTCCACCTTGGCGAGTCCAGCCGTGGAGGCGCATCTTGTGTGAGTGTGAGTGAGTGAGTGAGTGAGTGAGTGAGAGTGTGTGTGTGGGTGCGTGTGTGGTGTCTGTGTGTCTGTGTGTCTGTGTGTGTAGAGAGACAGCCCCCCACCCCGGCCCGCCCCTCCCTGCCCGCCCCGCCCCGCCCCTCACCCCCCGTCCCTCGGAGCCCGCCGGACCCGGCCGGCAAACTCAACAGGCCCGGCCCCCGCGGGGCCTGGGGCGGGAGGAGGCGGCGGGGAAGCGCAGAGAGGCTCGGCTTCTTGAGCGGGGCAGGGGCGCCCTCTGCCGTCCACGGCCACACCACCCCGAACGCGCCCGATCTCGTCTGATCTCGGAAGCTAAGCAGGGTCGGGCCTGGGAATACCGGGTGCCATAGGCTTCTTCTTTTTTTATTTTGGCCTCTTGTTCTGTCCCCTTTCTGGGAGCGCCGCGGAGGCCCGGGCTGGGGGTCACCCCCACCCTCAGCGCCCGCCGCGGTGCCTGGCGCCCCAGCCCGCACCGTGGGGCCTCCTCTTGTCCCGAGCCGCGACACCGCCGCCACGGGGCAGCATGCGTGGCATCTGGACAACTGTCAGGTCTCAGACCAAAAGTCTGCTTTGTGGGAACCGACACGCTGGAGGAAACCTTGAGAGTCTGAGAGGGGAGGGAGTTGCAGAAGAAGGCCAGGATGTCATTTTGAGGGAGTATGTGACCAGAACTCGTCCCGTTGCTTTTGGGGTTCTATGGGCTACACGTAGGAATCTTTGGTGGTGGCACCTGATGTTGGGGGATCCGGAGTCACACCCAGACCTGCTCCACAGGCCTCCTTTTACTTTTCTCTTCGGATTCATTATTTTTAAAATGTGTCTCTTATCTCTATTAGTGCATTTTCTTTTCTCTCTCTCTTCAAGCAGATGATGGCAGTCCAAGTATTAAGGTGACATGTGTTGCCCGTGCCCCCCTGTGTTCTTATTCATTTACCTCTCATGTGGTTCCAGCGTATTGTGGGGGCACCAAAGTTAAGGTCGGGTACATCGCCCTCTCCCCGCCTCCCCCCTCGGGTCAGAGCTTCAAGTGCGCCCATCCCCCAGTGGGTGCGCACCCACCCCATTCCTAATGGATGTGGATGCCCATTCCCTCCCCCCACCCTCCCGACACCCACCCGATGAAGGCGATTCCTCTGTGTCCACTTAGGTGTCCATCGGTTCGTACCAATTTGCTGGTGAGCGCGCTCACGTGGTGCTCGTGTGTCCATTCTTGGGATACTTGGCTTACTGGAACGGGTTCCAGCTCTGGCCAGGAGAACACGAGTGGTGCCCTCTCACCGCTGCTCCTCACAGCCGAATGGCACTCCGTGGTGTCCACGCGCCACATTTTATTAATGCACTCCTGGATGGATGGGCACTCGGGTCGCTTCCACGTCTTTGCGATTGTGAATTGTGCCCTAACTGTAACCCTAACCCTTACCCAGCCCGTCTCCTCTGCCCCTGCCTGAGGCACTCCTCCCCGGCCAGGCCCGTCACTGTCCTGGGCCCCCGCCTGACCGGCTCCTCCCCGCCCGGCCTGTCACCGTCCTCTGCCCCTGCCTGACATGCTCCTTCCCGCCCGGCCTCTCACCGTCCTCGGCCCCTGCGTGACCGGCTCCTCCGTCGCCTGGGCCTTCCAAGGGCTTGGTGTGGACGCTGGTTCCAGGACGCCCTCCCAGGAACCCGGTAGCAGGGCGGCCGCAGCGTCTCGCGCAACCCAACCGTCCGCCTGCCGCCCTCGCTAAGCGGCCTGCGGGGGACGTGCTCCCGCTGTGCCGCGGGGGCCCAGCCTGGTGTCTTCTCTGAGGCCCCGCAAGGGGAGAGCCGCGGAGGTGGGGACCGCCTCCTCATGGGGACGTACACCCAGCTCTCCAGGTCGGATTCCGGGGCTCTCTGTCCTGCCCGAAGGCCCAGCTGACCTGCGGGTCCTTAGAGTGGCAAAAACATCCGAAAACTGAGATTGAGGGTCCGGTGGGTGTCTGCACTTTTGTGCTGGGCACCCCAGGGAGGCCCGGGGGCTGGCTGGACAACGCGGTCTGCTGTGCGGGGGGGTTTGGAGGAGCAACCGATGCCCTTTGCACTTTGGGTAGCAAGTGTCTGAGGTGTCTCTGATCCCTGCACCAAGTCGGGGGGGGGGCAGGAGGCGGAGGAGGAGGAGGAGGAGGAAGAGGAGGAGGAAGGGGGGGGCCGTGACCTGCAGTCGTGTTCCCAGGGTGGCACGGCATGTGGCTTCTTCCACGGGATGCTTGGCCTGGCTCCCTGCACCTGGGCCTTTGGAGGACTGGCCCTGTGCTTGCCAACACTTCCTGCAGGGACCCAGAGCTGGGAGGTTGCATCTCTCAGCCCTGGGTCGGGCAGAGTCCCAGCGGGCCATGCCCACAACCTCTCTCAGCACGGGTCCCCCAGAAGGCTCCTTTGGGACCAGGATTCTCTTGCGGGTGACTCTTTAAGGTCTGGCCCCTGGATGGAGGGGCACCAGGACTAGAGGTGCAGGAAGGGGAAGGGGGTGGCCATGCGAGGGGACACTTTCAGGCCAAGTCCCAGCTTCAGCCTGATCCTCCTGGGAGCCCCGGGGTGGACATCACACCTCCTGGTTGTCCCGCTCTGAGACAAGGAGCCGGGCTTCGCATTCCCACAGCAGCCAGTCGTGGGCTGAGGACACCTGGGGCGTTGGGAACTCCCTGGCTTCTCCTTGGTTTAACATCTGGAGCTGCTTGGGAATTGTGCCGCCACACACACCCGAGTGCAGGTGTCTTCTGCACAGACTGCGGGCCTCGCTCTTCCGAACGCCGCTAGCTCGCCACCCACCCACGGGTGAACCTGGTCAGGGTACTTTCTCTCAGGGGCAGACTCTGATCCGGGCGGGCTACCGGTGTCTCTGTTTGCTCCTTTCTTTCTTCCATTTCGGGAAAGGCTTCCTTACTGGGTGTGGAAATCTCCTATGCCTTTCCTCGCCTATTCTGTCAGCTTTCAAATTCTCTTTCAGGCCGGGCGCGGTGGCTCAAGCCTGTAATCCTAGCTCTCTGGGAGGCCGAGGCGGGCGGATTGCTCGAGGTCATGAGTTCGAAACCAGCCTGAGCAAGAGCCAGACCCGGTCTCTACTGTAAATAGAAAGAAATTAATTGGCCAACTAATATATATAGGAAAATGAGCCAGGCATGGTGGCGCATGCCTGTAGTCCCAGCTACTTGGGAGGCTGAGGCAGAAGGATTGCTTGAGCCCAGGAGTTTGAGGTTGCTGTGAGCTAGGCTAACGCCACGGCACTCACTCTAGCCTAGGCAACAAAGCGAGACTCTGTCTCAAAAAAAAAAAAAAAAATTCTCTTTCAGTTGCCACCCTCACAGATGGATTAGGAAACTCTTTCCGGTGCACTCATTAGTGAAATGACCTCAATGAAGCTGGAATCCAATATCTAATCGCCGATTTTTGGCGAGTCCACACGCCAGGGTGGTTGGGGTCCAATGCAGCCCCGGCCAGGCCCAGGCCCCTTGGACTGGGCCACAGGAGGACACAGAGGAGGGTCCTGGCCCCCACGGTAGCGGTGCGGGCAGTTCCCCAAGGGCTTGGGCGTTTTCCAGAGGTAGGAGATGGAGGGGACTGATTTCTTCAGCGCCCCACAGACCAAGCCACCCCACCCCACCCATGGGACACATCCCGAGAGAGAGATGCCCCATACACTGGCTCCCCTCCCCCATGCGCTGTGCCCCAGCCCTGACCCGGGGGAATAGGCGGCCGCCCACCCACAGGGCGGGGGGCACAGCTGAAAGGGGTTGTGGGGGCGGGCGGCCCCTGGCTGGGGTCAAAGGGCGAGCGCCCGGCGCGTGCGCAGTCCTTGGCGGCAGCGGCGGCGGCGGCGGCGGGGGCGACGCGCTGGGGGTGGGGGGAGGGGAGGTGAAGGAGGCCAGGTGAGGAGAGGAGGGGGGCTGGAAGGGCTCCACCTTGGCGAGTCCAGCCGTGGAGGCGCATCTTGTGTGAGTGTGAGTGAGTGAGTGAGTGAGTGAGTGAGTGTGAGTGTGTGTGTGTGGGTGCGTGTGTGGTGTCTGTGTGTCTGTGTGTCTGTGTGTGTAGAGAGACAGCCCCCCACCCCGGCCCGCCCCTCCCTGCCCGCCCCGCCCCGCCCGTCACCCCCCGTCCCTCGGAGCCCGCCGGACCCGGCCGGCAAACTCAACAGGCCCGGCCCCCGCGGGGCCTGGGGCGGGAGGAGGCGGCGGGGAAGCGCAGAGAGGCTCGGCTTCTTGAGCGGGGCAGGGGCGCCCTCCGCCGTCCACGGCCACACCACCCCGAACGCGCCCGATCTCGTCTGATCTCGGAAGCTAAGCAGGGTCGGGCCTGGGAATACCGGGTGCCGTAGGCTTCTTCTTTTTTTTTTTTGGCCTCTTGTTCTGTCCCCTTTCTGGGAGCGCCGCGGAGGCCCGGGCTGGGGGTCACCCCCACCCTCAGCGCCCGCCGCGGTGCCTGGCGCCCCAGCCCGCACCGTGGGGCCTCCTCTTGTCCCGAGCCGCGACACCGCCGCCACGGGGCAGCATGCGTGGCATCTGGACAACTGTCAGGTCTCAGACCAAAAGTCTGCTTTGTGGGAACCGACACGCTGGAGGAAACCTTGAGAGTCTGAGAGGGGAGGGAGTTGCAGAAGAAGGCCAGGATGTCATTTTGAGGGAGTATGTGACCAGAACTCGTCCCGTTGCTTTTGGGGTTCTATGGGCTACACGTAGGAATCTTTGGTGGTGGCACCTGATGTTGGGGGATCCGGAGTCACACCCAGACCTGCTCCACAGGCCTCCTTTTACTTTTCTCTTCGGATTCATTATTTTTAAAAAGTGTCTCTTATCTCTATTAGTGCATTTTCTTTTCTCTCTCTCTTCAAGCAGATGATGGCAGTCCAAGTATTAAGGTGACATGTGTTGCCCGTGCCCCCCTGTGTTCTTATTCATTTACCTCTCATGTGGTTCCAGCGTATTGTGGGGGCACCAAAGTTAAGGTCGGGTACATCGCCCTCTCCCCGCCTCCCCCCTCGGGTCAGAGCTTCAAGTGCGCCCATCCCCCAGTGGGTGCGCACCCACCCCATTCCTAATGGATGTGGATGCCCATTCCCTCCCCCCACCCTCCCGACACCCACCCGATGAAGGCGATTCCTCTGTGTCCACTTAGGTGTCCATCGGTTCATACCAATTTGCTGGTGAGCGCGCTCACGTGGTGCTCGTGTGTCCATTCTTGGGATACCTGGCTTACTGGAACGGGTTCCAGCTCTGGCCAGGAGAACACGAGTGGTGCCCTCTCACCGCTGCTCCTCACAGCCGAATGGCACTCCGTGGTGTCCACGCGCCACATTTTATTAATGCACTCCTGGATGGATGGGCACTCGGGTCGCTTCCACGTCTTTGCGATTGTGAATTGTGCCCTAACTGTAACCCTAACCCTTACCCAGCCCGTCTCCTCTGCCCCTGCCTGAGGCACTCCTCCCCGGCCAGGCCCGTCACTGTCCTGGGCCCCCGCCTGACCGGCTCCTCCCCGCCCGGCCTGTCACCGTCCTCTGCCCCTGCCTGACATGCTCCTTCCCGCCCGGCCTCTCACCGTCCTCGGCCCCTGCGTGACCGGCTCCTCCGTCGCCTGGGCCTTCCAAGGGCTTGGTGTGGACGCTGGTTCCAGGACGCCCTCCCAGGAACCCGGTAGCAGGGCGGCCGCAGCGTCTCGCGCAACCCAACCGTCCGCCTGCCGCCCTCGCTAAGCGGCCTGCGGGGGACGTGCTCCCGCTGTGCCGCGGGGGCCCAGCCTGGTGTCTTCTCTGAGGCCCCGCAAGGGGAGAGCCGCGGAGGTGGGGACCGCCTCCTCATGGGGACGTACACCCAGCTCTCCAGGTCGGATTCCGGGGCTCTCTGTCCTGCCCGAAGGCCCAGCTGGCCTGCGGGTCCTTAGAGTGGCAAAAACATCCGAAAACTGAGATTGAGGGTCCGGTGGGTGTCTGCACTTTTGTGCTGGGCACCCCAGGGAGGCCCGGGGGCTGGCTGGACAACGCGGTCTGCTGGGCGGGGGGGTTTGGAGGAGCAACCGATGCCCTTTGCACTTTGGGTAGCAAGTGTCTGAGGTGTCTCTGATCCCTGCACCAAGTCGGGGGGGGGGGCAGGAGGCGGAGGAGGAGGAGGAGGAGGAGGAGGAGGAAGAGGAGGAGGAAGGGGGGGGCCGTGACCTGCAGTCGTGTTCCCGGGGTGGCACGGCATGTGGCTTCTTCCACGGGATGCTTGGCCTGGGCTCCCTGCACCTGGGCCTTTGGAGGACTGGCCCTGTGCTTGCCAACACTTCCTGCAGGGACCCAGAGCTGGGAGGTTGCATCTCTCAGCCCTGGGTCGGGCAGAGTCCCAGCGGGCCATGCCCACAACCTCTCTCAGCACGGGTCCCCCAGAAGGCTCCTTTGGGACCAGGATTCTCTTGCGGGTGACTCTTTAAGGTCTGGCCCCTGGATGGAGGGGCACCAGGACTAGAGGTGCAGGAAGGGGAAGGGGGTGGCCATGCGAGGGGACACTTTCAGGCCAAGTCCCAGCTTCAGCCTGATCCTCCTGGGAGCCCCGGGGTGGACATCACACCTCCTGGTTGTCCCGCTCTGAGACAAGGAGCCGGGCTTCGCATTCCCACAGCAGCCAGTCGTGGGCTGAGGACACCTGGGGCGTTGGGAACTCCCTGGCTTCTCCTTGGTTTAACATCTGGAGCTGCTTGGGAATTGTGCCGCCACACACACCCGAGTGCAGGTGTCTTCTGCACAGACTGCGGGCCTCGCTCTTCCGAACGCCGCTAGCTCGCCACCCACCCACGGGTGAACCTGGTCAGGGTACTTTCTCTCAGGGGCAGACTCTGATCCGGGCGGGCTACCGGTGTCTCTGTTTGCTCCTTTCTTTCTTCCATTTCGGGAAAGGCTTCCTTACTGGGTGTGGAAATCTCCTATGCCTTTCCTCGCCTATTCTGTCAGCTTTCAAATTCTCTTTCAGGCCGGGCGCGGTGGCTCAAGCCTGTAATCCTAGCTCTCTGGGAGGCCGAGGCGGGCGGATTGCTCGAGGTCATGAGTTCGAAACCAGCCTGAGCAAGAGCCAGACCCGGTCTCTACTGTAAATAGAAAGAAATTAATTGGCCAACTAATATATATAGGAAAATGAGCCAGGCATGGTGGCGCATGCCTGTAGTCCCAGCTACTTGGGAGGCTGAGGCAGAAGGATTGCTTGAGCCCAGGAGTTTGAGGTTGCTGTGAGCTAGGCTAACGCCACGGCACTCACTCTAGCCTAGGCAACAAAGCGAGACTCTGTCTCAAAAAAAAAAAAAAAAATTCTCTTTCAGTTGCCACCCTCACAGATGGATTAGGAAACTCTTTCCGGTGCACTCATTAGTGAAATGACCTCAATGAAGCTGGAATCCAATATCTAATCGCCGATTTTTGGCGAGTCCACACGCCAGGGTGGTTGGGGTCCAATGCAGCCCCGGCCAGGCCCAGGCCCCTTGGACTGGGCCACAGGAGGACACAGAGGAGGGTCCTGGCCCCCACGGTAGCGGTGCGGGCAGTTCCCCAAGGGCTTGGGCGTTTTCCAGAGGTAGGAGATGGAGGGGACTGATTTCTTCAGCGCCCCACAGACCAAGCCACCCCACCCCACCCATGGGACACATCCCGAGAGAGAGATGCCCCATACACTGGCTCCCCTCCCCCATGCGCTGTGCCCCAGCCCTGACCCGGGGGAATAGGCGGCCGCCCACCCACAGGGCGGGGGGCACAGCTGAAAGGGGTTGTGGGGGCGGGCGGCCCCTGGCTGGGGTCAAAGGGCGAGCGCCCGGCGCGTGCGCAGTCCTTGGCGGCAGCGGCGGCGGCGGCGGCGGGGGCGACGCGCTGGGGGTGGGGGGAGGGGAGGTGAAGGAGGCCAGGTGAGGAGAGGAGGGGGGCTGGAAGGGCTCCACCTTGGCGAGTCCAGCCGTGGAGGCGCATCTTGTGTGAGTGTGAGTGAGTGAGTGAGTGAGTGAGTGAGTGTGAGTGTGTGTGTGTGGGTGCGTGTGTGGTGTCTGTGTGTCTGTGTGTCTGTGTGTGTAGAGAGACAGCCCCCCACCCCGGCCCGCCCCTCCCTGCCCGCCCCGCCCCGCCCGTCACCCCCCGTCCCTCGGAGCCCGCCGGACCCGGCCGGCAAACTCAACAGGCCCGGCCCCCGCGGGGCCTGGGGCGGGAGGAGGCGGCGGGGAAGCGCAGAGAGGCTCGGCTTCTTGAGCGGGGCAGGGGCGCCCTCCGCCGTCCACGGCCACACCACCCCGAACGCGCCCGATCTCGTCTGATCTCGGAAGCTAAGCAGGGTCGGGCCTGGGAATACCGGGTGCCGTAGGCTTCTTCTTTTTTTTTTTTGGCCTCTTGTTCTGTCCCCTTTCTGGGAGCGCCGCGGAGGCCCGGGCTGGGGGTCACCCCCACCCTCAGCGCCCGCCGCGGTGCCTGGCGCCCCAGCCCGCACCGTGGGGCCTCCTCTTGTCCCGAGCCGCGACACCGCCGCCACGGGGCAGCATGCGTGGCATCTGGACAACTGTCAGGTCTCAGACCAAAAGTCTGCTTTGTGGGAACCGACACGCTGGAGGAAACCTTGAGAGTCTGAGAGGGGAGGGAGTTGCAGAAGAAGGCCAGGATGTCATTTTGAGGGAGTATGTGACCAGAACTCGTCCCGTTGCTTTTGGGGTTCTATGGGCTACACGTAGGAATCTTTGGTGGTGGCACCTGATGTTGGGGGATCCGGAGTCACACCCAGACCTGCTCCACAGGCCTCCTTTTACTTTTCTCTTCGGATTCATTATTTTTAAAAAGTGTCTCTTATCTCTATTAGTGCATTTTCTTTTCTCTCTCTCTTCAAGCAGATGATGGCAGTCCAAGTATTAAGGTGACATGTGTTGCCCGTGCCCCCCTGTGTTCTTATTCATTTACCTCTCATGTGGTTCCAGCGTATTGTGGGGGCACCAAAGTTAAGGTCGGGTACATCGCCCTCTCCCCGCCTCCCCCCTCGGGTCAGAGCTTCAAGTGCGCCCATCCCCCAGTGGGTGCGCACCCACCCCATTCCTAATGGATGTGGATGCCCATTCCCTCCCCCCACCCTCCCGACACCCACCCGATGAAGGCGATTCCTCTGTGTCCACTTAGGTGTCCATCGGTTCGTACCAATTTGCTGGTGAGCACGCTCACGTGGTGCTCGTGTGTCCATTCTTGGGATACTTGGCTTACTGGAACGGGTTCCAGCTCTGGCCAGGAGAACACGAGTGGTGCCCTCTCACCGCTGCTCCTCACAGCCGAATGGCACTCCGTGGTGTCCACGCGCCACATTTTATTAATGCACTCCTGGATGGATGGGCACTCGGGTCGCTTCCACGTCTTTGCGATTGTGAATTGTGCCCTAACTGTAACCCTAACCCTTACCCAGCCCGTCTCCTCTGCCCCTGCCTGAGGCACTCCTCCCCGGCCAGGCCCGTCACTGTCCTGGGCCCCCGCCTGACCGGCTCCTCCCCGCCCGGCCTGTCACCGTCCTCTGCCCCTGCCTGACATGCTCCTTCCCGCCCGGCCTCTCACCGTCCTCGGCCCCTGCGTGACCGGCTCCTCCGTCGCCTGGGCCTTCCAAGGGCTTGGTGTGGACGCTGGTTCCAGGACGCCCTCCCAGGAACCCGGTAGCAGGGCGGCCGCAGCGTCTCGCGCAACCCAACCGTCCGCCTGCCGCCCTCGCTAAGCGGCCTGCGGGGGACGTGCTCCCGCTGTGCCGCGGGGGCCCAGCCTGGTGTCTTCTCTGAGGCCCCGCAAGGGGAGAGCCGCGGAGGTGGGGACCGCCTCCTCATGGGGACGTACACCCAGCTCTCCAGGTCGGATTCCGGGGCTCTCTGTCCTGCCCGAAGGCCCAGCTGGCCTGCGGGTCCTTAGAGTGGCAAAAACATCCGAAAACTGAGATTGAGGGTCCGGTGGGTGTCTGCACTTTTGTGCTGGGCACCCCAGGGAGGCCCGGGGGCTGGCTGGACAACGCGGTCTGCTGGGCGGGGGGGTTTGGAGGAGCAACCGATGCCCTTTGCACTTTGGGTAGCAAGTGTCTGAGGTGTCTCTGATCCCTGCACCAAGTCGGGGGGGGGGGCAGGAGGCGGAGGAGGAGGAGGAGGAGGAAGAGGAGGAGGAAGGGGGGGGCCGTGACCTGCAGTCGTGTTCCCGGGGTGGCACGGCATGTGGCTTCTTCCACGGGATGCTTGGCCTGGGCTCCCTGCACCTGGGCCTTTGGAGGACTGGCCCTGTGCTTGCCAACACTTCCTGCAGGGACCCAGAGCTGGGAGGTTGCATCTCTCAGCCCTGGGTCGGGCAGAGTCCCAGCGGGCCATGCCCACAACCTCTCTCAGCACGGGTCCCCCAGAAGGCTCCTTTGGGACCAGGATTCTCTTGCGGGTGACTCTTTAAGGTCTGGCCCCTGGATGGAGGGGCACCAGGACTAGAGGTGCAGGAAGGGGAAGGGGGTGGCCATGCGAGGGGACACTTTCAGGCCAAGTCCCAGCTTCAGCCTGATCCTCCTGGGAGCCCCGGGGTGGACATCACACCTCCTGGTTGTCCCGCTCTGAGACAAGGAGCCGGGCTTCGCATTCCCACAGCAGCCAGTCGTGGGCTGAGGACACCTGGGGCGTTGGGAACTCCCTGGCTTCTCCTTGGTTTAACATCTGGAGCTGCTTGGGAATTCTGCCGCCACACACACCCGAGTGCAGGTGTCTTCTGCACAGACTGCGGGCCTCGCTCTTCCGAACGCCGCTAGCTCGCCACCCACCCACGGGTGAACCTGGTCAGGGTACTTTCTCTCAGGGGCAGACTCTGATCCGGGCGGGCTACCGGTGTCTCTGTTTGCTCCTTTCTTTCTTCCATTTCGGGAAAGGCTTCCTTACTGGGTGTGGAAATCTCCTATGCCTTTCCTCGCCTATTCTGTCAGCTTTCAAATTCTCTTTCAGGCCGGGCGCGGTGGCTCAAGCCTGTAATCCTAGCTCTCTGGGAGGCCGAGGCGGGCGGATTGCTCGAGGTCATGAGTTCGAAACCAGCCTGAGCAAGAGCCAGACCCGGTCTCTACTGTAAATAGAAAGAAATTAATTGGCCAACTAATATATATAGGAAAATGAGCCAGGCATGGTGGCGCATGCCTGTAGTCCCAGCTACTTGGGAGGCTGAGGCAGAAGGATTGCTTGAGCCCAGGAGTTTGAGGTTGCTGTGAGCTAGGCTAACGCCACGGCACTCACTCTAGCCTAGGCAACAAAGCGAGACTCTGTCTCAAAAAAAAAAAAAAAAAATTCTCTTTCAGTTGCCACCCTCACAGATGGATTAGGAAACTCTTTCCGGTGCACTCATTAGTGAAATGACCTCAATGAAGCTGGAATCCAATATCTAATCGCCGATTTTTGGCGAGTCCACACGCCAGGGTGGTTGGGGTCCAATGCAGCCCCGGCCAGGCCCAGGCCCCTTGGACTGGGCCACAGGAGGACACAGAGGAGGGTCCTGGCCCCCACGGTAGCGGTGCGGGCAGTTCCCCAAGGGCTTGGGCGTTTTCCAGAGGTAGGAGATGGAGGGGACTGATTTCTTCAGCGCCCCACAGACCAAGCCACCCCACCCCACCCATGGGACACATCCCGAGAGAGAGATGCCCCATACACTGGCTCCCCTCCCCCATGCGCTGTGCCCCAGCCCTGACCCGGGGGAATAGGCGGCCGCCCACCCACAGGGCGGGGGGCACAGCTGAAAGGGGTTGTGGGGGCGGGCGGCCCCTGGCTGGGGTCAAAGGGCGAGCGCCCGGCGCGTGCGCAGTCCTTGGCGGCAGCGGCGGCGGCGGCGGCGGCGACGCGCTGGGGGTGGGGGGAGGGGAGGTGAAGGAGGCCAGGTGAGGAGAGGAGGGGGGCTGGAAGGGCTCCACCTTGGCGAGTCCAGCCGTGGAGGCGCATCTTGTGTGAGTGTGAGTGAGTGAGTGAGTGAGTGAGTGAGTGTGAGTGTGTGTGTGTGGGTGCGTGTGTGGTGTCTGTGTGTCTGTGTGTCTGTGTGTGTAGAGAGACAGCCCCCCACCCCGGCCCGCCCCTCCCTGCCCGCCCCGCCCCGCCCGTCACCCCCCGTCCCTCGGAGCCCGCCGGACCCGGCCGGCAAACTCAACAGGCCCGGCCCCCGCGGGGCCTGGGGCGGGAGGAGGCGGCGGGGAAGCGCAGAGAGGCTCGGCTTCTTGAGCGGGGCAGGGGCGCCCTCCGCCGTCCACGGCCACACCACCCCGAACGCGCCCGATCTCGTCTGATCTCGGAAGCTAAGCAGGGTCGGGCCTGGGAATACCGGGTGCCGTAGGCTTCTTCTTTTTTTTTTTTGGCCTCTTGTTCTGTCCCCTTTCTGGGAGCGCCGCGGAGGCCCGGGCTGGGGGTCACCCCCACCCTCAGCGCCCGCCGCGGTGCCTGGCGCCCCAGCCCGCACCGTGGGGCCTCCTCTTGTCCCGAGCCGCGACACCGCCGCCACGGGGCAGCATGCTTGGCATCTGGACAACTGTCAGGTCTCAGACCAAAAGTCTGCTTTGTGGGAACCGACACGCTGGAGGAAACCTTGAGAGTCTGAGAGGGGAGGGAGTTGCAGAAGAAGGCCAGGATGTCATTTTGAGGGAGTATGTGACCAGAACTCGTCCCGTTGCTTTTGGGGTTCTATGGGCTACACGTAGGAATCTTTGGTGGTGGCACCTGATGTTGGGGGATCCGGAGTCACACCCAGACCTGCTCCACAGGCCTCCTTTTACTTTTCTCTTCGGATTCATTATTTTTAAAAAGTGTCTCTTATCTCTATTAGTGCATTTTCTTTTCTCTCTCTCTTCAAGCAGATGATGGCAGTCCAAGTATTAAGGTGACATGTGTTGCCCGTGCCCCCCTGTGTTCTTATTCATTTACCTCTCATGTGGTTCCAGCGTATTGTGGGGGCACCAAAGTTAAGGTCGGGTACATCGCCCTCTCCCCGCCTCCCCCCTCGGGTCAGAGCTTCAAGTGCGCCCATCCCCCAGTGGGTGCGCACCCACCCCATTCCTAATGGATGTGGATGCCCATTCCCTCCCCCCACCCTCCCGACACCCACCCGATGAAGGCGATTCCTCTGTGTCCACTTAGGTGTCCATCGGTTCATACCAATTTGCTGGTGAGCGCGCTCACGTGGTGCTCGTGTGTCCATTCTTGGGATACCTGGCTTACTGGAACGGGTTCCAGCTCTGGCCAGGAGAACACGAGTGGTGCCCTCTCACCGCTGCTCCTCACAGCCGAATGGCACTCCGTGGTGTCCACGCGCCACATTTTATTAATGCACTCCTGGATGGATGGGCACTCGGGTCGCTTCCACGTCTTTGCGATTGTGAATTGTGCCCTAACTGTAACCCTAACCCTTACCCAGCCCGTCTCCTCTGCCCCTGCCTGAGGCACTCCTCCCCGGCCAGGCCCGTCACTGTCCTGGGCCCCCGCCTGACCGGCTCCTCCCCGCCCGGCCTGTCACCGTCCTCTGCCCCTGCCTGACATGCTCCTTCCCGCCCGGCCTCTCACCGTCCTCGGCCCCTGCGTGACCGGCTCCTCCGTCGCCTGGGCCTTCCAAGGGCTTGGTGTGGACGCTGGTTCCAGGACGCCCTCCCAGGAACCCGGTAGCAGGGCGGCCGCAGCGTCTCGCGCAACCCAACCGTCCGCCTGCCGCCCTCGCTAAGCGGCCTGCGGGGGACGTGCTCCCGCTGTGCCGCGGGGGCCCAGCCTGGTGTCTTCTCTGAGGCCCCGCAAGGGGAGAGCCGCGGAGGTGGGGACCGCCTCCTCATGGGGACGTACACCCAGCTCTCCAGGTCGGATTCCGGGGCTCTCTGTCCTGCCCGAAGGCCCAGCTGGCCTGCGGGTCCTTAGAGTGGCAAAAACATCCGAAAACTGAGATTGAGGGTCCGGTGGGTGTCTGCACTTTTGTGCTGGGCACCCCAGGGAGGCCCGGGGGCTGGCTGGACAACGCGGTCTGCTGGGCGGGGGGGTTTGGAGGAGCAACCGATGCCCTTTGCACTTTGGGTAGCAAGTGTCTGAGGTGTCTCTGATCCCTGCACCAAGTCGGGGGGGGTGGCAGGAGGCGGAGGAGGAGGAGGAGGAGGAGGAGGAAGAGGAGGAGGAAGGGGGGGGCCGTGACCTGCAGTCGTGTTCCCGGGGTGGCACGGCATGTGGCTTCTTCCACGGGATGCTTGGCCTGGGCTCCCTGCACCTGGGCCTTTGGAGGACTGGCCCTGTGCTTGCCAACACTTCCTGCAGGGACCCAGAGCTGGGAGGTTGCATCTCTCAGCCCTGGGTCGGGCAGAGTCCCAGCGGGCCATGCCCACAACCTCTCTCAGCACGGGTCCCCCAGAAGGCTCCTTTGGGACCAGGATTCTCTTGCGGGTGACTCTTTAAGGTCTGGCCCCTGGATGGAGGGGCACCAGGACTAGAGGTGCAGGAAGGGGAAGGGGGTGGCCATGCGAGGGGACACTTTCAGGCCAAGTCCCAGCTTCAGCCTGATCCTCCTGGGAGCCCCGGGGTGGACATCACACCTCCTGGTTGTCCCGCTCTGAGACAAGGAGCCGGGCTTCGCATTCCCACAGCAGCCAGTCGTGGGCTGAGGACACCTGGGGCGTTGGGAACTCCCTGGCTTCTCCTTGGTTTAACATCTGGAGCTGCTTGGGAATTGTGCCGCCACACACACCCGAGTGCAGGTGTCTTCTGCACAGACTGCGGGCCTCGCTCTTCCGAACGCCGCTAGCTCGCCACCCACCCACGGGTGAACCTGGTCAGGGTACTTTCTCTCAGGGGCAGACTCTGATCCGGGCGGGCTACCGGTGTCTCTGTTTGCTCCTTTCTTTCTTCCATTTCGGGAAAGGCTTCCTTACTGGGTGTGGAAATCTCCTATGCCTTTCCTCGCCTATTCTGTCAGCTTTCAAATTCTCTTTCAGGCCGGGCGCGGTGGCTCAAGCCTGTAATCCTAGCTCTCTGGGAGGCCGAGGCGGGCGGATTGCTCGAGGTCATGAGTTCGAAACCAGCCTGAGCAAGAGCCAGACCCGGTCTCTACTGTAAATAGAAAGAAATTAATTGGCCAACTAATATATATAGGAAAATGAGCCAGGCATGGTGGCGCATGCCTGTAGTCCCAGCTACTTGGGAGGCTGAGGCAGAAGGATTGCTTGAGCCCAGGAGTTTGAGGTTGCTGTGAGCTAGGCTAACGCCACGGCACTCACTCTAGCCTAGGCAACAAAGCGAGACTCTGTCTCAAAAAAAAAAAAAAAAATTCTCTTTCAGTTGCCACCCTCACAGATGGATTAGGAAACTCTTTCCGGTGCACTCATTAGTGAAATGACCTCAATGAAGCTGGAATCCAATATCTAATCGCCGATTTTTGGCGAGTCCACACGCCAGGGTGGTTGGGGTCCAATGCAGCCCCGGCCAGGCCCAGGCCCCTTGGACTGGGCCACAGGAGGACACAGAGGAGGGTCCTGGCCCCCACGGTAGCGGTGCGGGCAGTTCCCCAAGGGCTTGGGCGTTTTCCAGAGGTAGGAGATGGAGGGGACTGATTTCTTCAGCGCCCCACAGACCAAGCCACCCCACCCCACCCATGGGACACATCCCGAGAGAGAGATGCCCCATACACTGGCTCCCCTCCCCCATGCGCTGTGCCCCAGCCCTGACCCGGGGGAATAGGCGGCCGCCCACCCACAGGGCGGGGGGCACAGCTGAAAGGGGTTGTGGGGGCGGGCGGCCCCTGGCTGGGGTCAAAGGGCGAGCGCCCGGCGCGTGCGCAGTCCTTGGCGGCAGCGGCGGCGGCGGCGGGGGCGACGCGCTGGGGGTGGGGGGAGGGGAGGTGAAGGAGGCCAGGTGAGGAGAGGAGGGGGGCTGGAAGGGCTCCACCTTGGCGAGTCCAGCCGTGGAGGCGCATCTTGTGTGAGTGTGAGTGAGTGAGTGAGTGAGTGAGTGAGTGTGAGTGTGTGTGTGTGGGTGCGTGTGTGGTGTCTGTGTGTCTGTGTGTCTGTGTGTGTAGAGAGACAGCCCCCCACCCCGGCCCGCCCCTCCCTGCCCGCCCCGCCCCGCCCGTCACCCCCCGTCCCTCGGAGCCCGCCGGACCCGGCCGGCAAACTCAACAGGCCCGGCCCCCGCGGGGCCTGGGGCGGGAGGAGGCGGCGGGGAAGCGCAGAGAGGCTCGGCTTCTTGAGCGGGGCAGGGGCGCCCTCCGCCGTCCACGGCCACACCACCCCGAACGCGCCCGATCTCGTCTGATCTCGGAAGCTAAGCAGGGTCGGGCCTGGGAATACCGGGTGCCGTAGGCTTCTTCTTTTTTTTTTTTGGCCTCTTGTTCTGTCCCCTTTCTGGGAGCGCCGCGGAGGCCCGGGCTGGGGGTCACCCCCACCCTCAGCGCCCGCCGCGGTGCCTGGCGCCCCAGCCCGCACCGTGGGGCCTCCTCTTGTCCCGAGCCGCGACACCGCCGCCACGGGGCAGCATGCGTGGCATCTGGACAACTGTCAGGTCTCAGACCAAAAGTCTGCTTTGTGGGAACCGACACGCTGGAGGAAACCTTGAGAGTCTGAGAGGGGAGGGAGTTGCAGAAGAAGGCCAGGATGTCATTTTGAGGGAGTATGTGACCAGAACTCGTCCCGTTGCTTTTGGGGTTCTATGGGCTACACGTAGGAATCTTTGGTGGTGGCACCTGATGTTGGGGGATCCGGAGTCACACCCAGACCTGCTCCACAGGCCTCCTTTTACTTTTCTCTTCGGATTCATTATTTTTAAAAAGTGTCTCTTATCTCTATTAGTGCATTTTCTTTTCTCTCTCTCTTCAAGCAGATGATGGCAGTCCAAGTATTAAGGTGACATGTGTTGCCCGTGCCCCCCTGTGTTCTTATTCATTTACCTCTCATGTGGTTCCAGCGTATTGTGGGGGCACCAAAGTTAAGGTCGGGTACATCGCCCTCTCCCCGCCTCCCCCCTCGGGTCAGAGCTTCAAGTGCGCCCATCCCCCAGTGGGTGCGCACCCACCCCATTCCTAATGGATGTGGATGCCCATTCCCTCCCCCCACCCTCCCGACACCCACCCGATGAAGGCGATTCCTCTGTGTCCACTTAGGTGTCCATCGGTTCATACCAATTTGCTGGTGAGCGCGCTCACGTGGTGCTCGTGTGTCCATTCTTGGGATACCTGGCTTACTGGAACGGGTTCCAGCTCTGGCCAGGAGAACACGAGTGGTGCCCTCTCACCGCTGCTCCTCACAGCCGAATGGCACTCCGTGGTGTCCACGCGCCACATTTTATTAATGCACTCCTGGATGGATGGGCACTCGGGTCGCTTCCACGTCTTTGCGATTGTGAATTGTGCCCTAACTGTAACCCTAACCCTTACCCAGCCCGTCTCCTCTGCCCCTGCCTGAGGCACTCCTCCCCGGCCAGGCCCGTCACTGTCCTGGGCCCCCGCCTGACCGGCTCCTCCCCGCCCGGCCTGTCACCGTCCTCTGCCCCTGCCTGACATGCTCCTTCCCGCCCGGCCTCTCACCGTCCTCGGCCCCTGCGTGACCGGCTCCTCCGTCGCCTGGGCCTTCCAAGGGCTTGGTGTGGACGCTGGTTCCAGGACGCCCTCCCAGGAACCCGGTAGCAGGGCGGCCGCAGCGTCTCGCGCAACCCAACCGTCCGCCTGCCGCCCTCGCTAAGCGGCCTGCGGGGGACGTGCTCCCGCTGTGCCGCGGGGGCCCAGCCTGGTGTCTTCTCTGAGGCCCCGCAAGGGGAGAGCCGCGGAGGTGGGGACCGCCTCCTCATGGGGACGTACACCCAGCTCTCCAGGTCGGATTCCGGGGCTCTCTGTCCTGCCCGAAGGCCCAGCTGGCCTGCGGGTCCTTAGAGTGGCAAAAACATCCGAAAACTGAGATTGAGGGTCCGGTGGGTGTCTGCACTTTTGTGCTGGGCACCCCAGGGAGGCCCGGGGGCTGGCTGGACAACGCGGTCTGCTGGGCGGGGGGGTTTGGAGGAGCAACCGATGCCCTTTGCACTTTGGGTAGCAAGTGTCTGAGGTGTCTCTGATCCCTGCACCAAGTCGGGGGGTGGGGCAAAAGGCGGAGGAGGAGGAGGAGGAAAAAGAGGAGGAGGAAGGGGGGGGCCGTGACCTGCAGTCGTGTTCCCGGGGTGGCACGGCATGTGGCTTCTTCCACGGGATGCTTGGCCTGGGCTCCCTGCACCTGGGCCTTTGGAGGACTGGCCCTGTGCTTGCCAACACTTCCTGCAGGGACCCAGAGCTGGGAGGTTGCATCTCTCAGCCCTGGGTCGGGCAGAGTCCCAGCGGGCCATGCCCACAACCTCTCTCAGCACGGGTCCCCCAGAAGGCTCCTTTGGGACCAGGATTCTCTTGCGGGTGACTCTTTAAGGTCTGGCCCCTGGATGGAGGGGCACCAGGACTAGAGGTGCAGGAAGGGGAAGGGGGTGGCCATGCGAGGGGACACTTTCAGGCCAAGTCCCAGCTTCAGCCTGATCCTCCTGGGAGCCCCGGGGTGGACATCACACCTCCTGGTTGTCCCGCTCTGAGACAAGGAGCCGGGCTTCGCATTCCCACAGCAGCCAGTCGTGGGCTGAGGACACCTGGGGCGTTGGGAACTCCCTGGCTTCTCCTTGGTTTAACATCTGGAGCTGCTTGGGAATTGTGCCGCCACACACACCCGAGTGCAGGTGTCTTCTGCACAGACTGCGGGCCTCGCTCTTCCGAACGCCGCTAGCTCGCCACCCACCCACGGGTGAACCTGGTCAGGGTACTTTCTCTCAGGGGCAGACTCTCATCCGGGCGGGCTACCGGTGTCTCTGTTTGCTCCTTTCTTTCTTCCATTTCGGGAAAGGCTTCCTTACTGGGTGTGGAAATCTCCTATGCCTTTCCTCGCCTATTCTGTCAGCTTTCAAATTCTCTTTCAGGCCGGGCGCGGTGGCTCAAGCCTGTAATCCTAGCTCTCTGGGAGGCCGAGGCGGGCGGATTGCTCGAGGTCATGAGTTCGAAACCAGCCTGAGCAAGAGCCAGACCCGGTCTCTACTGTAAATAGAAAGAAATTAATTGGCCAACTAATATATATAGGAAAATGAGCCAGGCATGGTGGCGCATGCCTGTAGTCCCAGCTACTTGGGAGGCTGAGGCAGAAGGATTGCTTGAGCCCAGGAGTTTGAGGTTGCTGTGAGCTAGGCTAACGCCACGGCACTCACTCTAGCCTAGGCAACAAAGCGAGACTCTGTCTCAAAAAAAAAAAAAAAAATTCTCTTTCAGTTGCCACCCTCACAGATGGATTAGGAAACTCTTTCCGGTGCACTCATTAGTGAAATGACCTCAATGAAGCTGGAATCCAATATCTAATCGCCGATTTTTGGCGAGTCCACACGCCAGGGTGGTTGGGGTCCAATGCAGCCCCGGCCAGGCCCAGGCCCCTTGGACTGGGCCACAGGAGGACACAGAGGAGGGTCCCGGCCCCCACGGTAGCGGTGCGGGCAGTTCCCCAAGGGCTTGGGCGTTTTCCAGAGGTAGGAGATGGAGGGGACTGATTTCTTCAGCGCCCCACAGACCAAGCCACCCCACCCCACCCATGGGACACATCCCGAGAGAGAGATGCCCCATACACTGGCTCCCCTCCCCCATGCGCTGTGCCCCAGCCCTGACCCGGGGGAATAGGCGGCCGCCCACCCACAGGGCGGGGGGCACAGCTGAAAGGGGTTGTGGGGGCGGGCGGCCCCTGGCTGGGGTCAAAGGGCGAGTGCCCGGCGCGTGCGCAGTCCTTGGCGGCAGCGGCGGCGGCGGCGGCGGGGGCGACGCGCTGGGGGTGGGGGGAGGGGAGGTGAAGGAGGCCAGGTGAGGAGAGGAGGGGGGCTGGAAGGGCTCCACCTTGGCGAGTCCAGCCGTGGAGGCGCATCTTGTGTGAGTGTGAGTGAGTGAGTGAGTGAGTGAGTGAGTGTGAGTGTGTGTGTGTGGGTGCGTGTGTGGTGTCTGTGTGTCTGTGTGTCTGTGTGTGTAGAGAGACAGCCCCCCACCCCGGCCCGCCCCTCCCTGCCCGCCCCGCCCCGCCCGTCACCCCCCGTCCCTCGGAGCCCGCCGGACCCGGCCGGCAAACTCAACAGGCCCGGCCCCCGCGGGGCCTGGGGCGGGAGGAGGCGGCGGGGAAGCGCAGAGAGGCTCGGCTTCTTGAGCGGGGCAGGGGCGCCCTCCGCCGTCCACGGCCACACCACCCCGAACGCGCCCGATCTCGTCTGATCTCGGAAGCTAAGCAGGGTCGGGCCTGGGAATACCGGGTGCCGTAGGCTTCTTCTTTTTTTATTTTGGCCTCTTGTTCTGTCCCCTTTCTGGGAGCGCCGCGGAGGCCCGGGCTGGGGGTCACCCCCACCCTCAGCGCCCGCCGCGGTGCCTGGCGCCCCAGCCCGCACCGTGGGGCCTCCTCTTGTCCCGAGCCGCGACACCGCCGCCACGGGGCAGCATGCGTGGCATCTGGACAACTGTCAGGTCTCAGACCAAAAGTCTGCTTTGTGGGAACCGACACGCTGGAGGAAACCTTGAGAGTCTGAGAGGGGAGGGAGTTGCAGAAGAAGGCCAGGATGTCATTTTGAGGGAGTATGTGACCAGAACTCGTCCCGTTGCTTTTGGGGTTCTATGGGCTACACGTAGGAATCTTTGGTGGTGGCACCTGATGTTGGGGGATCCGGAGTCACACCCAGACCTGCTCCACAGGCCTCCTTTTACTTTTCTCTTCGGATTCATTATTTTTAAAAAGTGTCTCTTATCTCTATTAGTGCATTTTCTTTTCTCTCTCTCTTCAAGCAGATGATGGCAGTCCAAGTATTAAGGTGACATGTGTTGCCCGTGCCCCCCTGTGTTCTTATTCATTTACCTCTCATGTGGTTCCAGCGTATTGTGGGGGCACCAAAGTTAAGGTCGGGTACATCGCCCTCTCCCCGCCTCCCCCCTCGGGTCAGAGCTTCAAGTGCGCCCATCCCCCAGTGGGTGCGCACCCACCCCATTCCTAATGGATGTGGATGCCCATTCCCTCCCCCCACCCTCCCGACACCCACCCGATGAAGGCGATTCCTCTGTGTCCACTTAGGTGTCCATCGGTTCATACCAATTTGCTGGTGAGCGCGCTCACGTGGTGCTCGTGTGTCCATTCTTGGGATACCTGGCTTACTGGAACGGGTTCCAGCTCTGGCCAGGAGAACACGAGTGGTGCCCTCTCACCGCTGCTCCTCACAGCCGAATGGCACTCCGTGGTGTCCACGCGCCACATTTTATTAATGCACTCCTGGATGGATGGGCACTCGGGTCGCTTCCACGTCTTTGCGATTGTGAATTGTGCCCTAACTGTAACCCTAACCCTTACCCAGCCCGTCTCCTCTGCCCCTGCCTGAGGCACTCCTCCCCGGCCAGGCCCGTCACTGTCCTGGGCCCCCGCCAGACCGGCTCCTCCCCGCCCGGCCTGTCACCGTCCTCTGCCCCTGCCTGACATGCTCCTTCCCGCCCGGCCTCTCACCGTCCTCGGCCCCTGCGTGACCGGCTCCTCCGTCGCCTGGGCCTTCCAAGGGCTTGGTGTGGACGCTGGTCCCAGGACGCCCTCCCAGGAACCCGGTAGCAGGGCGGCCGCAGCGTCTCGCGCAACCCAACCGTCCGCCTGCCGCCCTCGCTAAGCGGCCTGCGGGGGACGTGCTCCCGCTGTGCCGCGGGGGCCCAGCCTGGTGTCTTCTCTGAGGCCCCGCAAGGGGAGAGCCGCGGAGGTGGGGACCGCCTCCTCATGGGGACGTACACCCAGCTCTCCAGGTCGGATTCCGGGGCTCTCTGTCCTGCCCGAAGGCCCAGCTGACCTGCGGGTCCTTAGAGTGGCAAAAACATCCGAAAACTGAGATTGAGGGTCCGGTGGGTGTCTGCACTTTTGTGCTGGGCACCCCAGGGAGGCCCGGGGGCTGGCTGGACAACGCGGTCTGCTGGGCGGGGGGGTTTGGAGGAGCAACCGATGCCCTTTGCACTTTGGGTAGCAAGTGTCTGAGGTGTCTCTGATCCCTGCACCAAGTCGGGGGGGGGGGGCAGGAGGCGGAGGAGGAGGAGGAGGAGGAAGAGGAGGAGGAAGGGGGGGGCCTTGACCTGCAGTCGTGTTCCCAGGGTGGCACGGCATGTGGCTTCTTCCACGGGATGCTTGGCCTGGCTCCCTGCACCTGGGCCTTTGGAGGACTGGCCCTGTGCTTGCCAACACTTCCTGCAGGGACCCAGAGCTGGGAGGTTGCATCTCTCAGCCCTGGGTCGGGCAGAGTCCCAGCGGGCCATGCCCACAACCTCTCTCAGCACGGGTCCCCCAGAAGGCTCCTTTGGGACCAGGATTCTCTTGCGGGTGACTCTTTAAGGTCTGGCCCCTGGATGGAGGGGCACCAGGACTAGAGGTGCAGGAAGGGGAAGGGGGTGGCCATGCGAGGGGACACTTTCAGGCCAAGTCCCAGCTTCAGCCTGATCCTCCTGGGAGCCCCGGGGTGGACATCACACCTCCTGGTTGTCCCGCTCTGAGACAAGGAGCCGGGCTTCGCATTCCCACAGCAGCCAGTCGTGGGCTGAGGACACCTGGGGCGTTGGGAACTCCCTGGCTTCTCCTTGGTTTAACATCTGGAGCTGCTTGGGAATTGTGCCGCCACACACACCCGAGTGCAGGTGTCTTCTGCACAGACTGCGGGCCTCGCTCTTCCGAACGCCGCTAGCTCGCCACCCACCCACGGGTGAACCTGGTCAGGGTACTTTCTCTCAGGGGCAGACTCTCATCCGGGCGGGCTACCGGTGTCTCTGTTTGCTCCTTTCTTTCTTCCATTTCGGGAAAGGCTTCCTTACTGGGTGTGGAAATCTCCTATGCCTTTCCTCGCCTATTCTGTCAGCTTTCAAATTCTCTTTCAGGCCGGGCGCGGTGGCTCAATCCTGTAATCCTAGCTCTCTGGGAGGCCGAGGCGGGCGGATTGCTCGAGGTCATGAGTTCGAAACCAGCCTGAGCAAGAGCCAGACCCGGTCTCTACTGTAAATAGAAAGAAATTAATTGGCCAACTAATATATATAGGAAAATGAGCCAGGCATGGTGGCGCATGCCTGTAGTCCCAGCTACTTGGGAGGCTGAGGCAGAAGGATTGCTTGAGCCCAGGAGTTTGAGGTTGCTGTGAGCTAGGCTAACGCCACGGCACTCACTCTAGCCTAGGCAACAAAGCGAGACTCTGTCTCAAAAAAAAAAAAAAAAATTCTCTTTCAGTTGCCACCCTCACAGATGGATTAGGAAACTCTTTCCGGTGCACTCATTAGTGAAATGACCTCAATGAAGCTGGAATCCAATATCTAATCGCCGATTTTTGGCGAGTCCACACGCCAGGGTGGTTGGGGTCCAATGCAGCCCCGGCCAGGCCTAGGCCCCTTGGACTGGGCCACAGGAGGACACAGAGGAGGGTCCCGGCCCCCACGGTAGCGGTGCGGGCAGTTCCCCAAGGGCTTGGGCGTTTTCCAGAGGTAGGGGATGGAGGGGACTGATTTCTTCAGCGCCCCACAGACCAAGCCACCCCACCCCACCCATGGGACACATCCCGAGAGAGAGATGCCCCATACACTGGCTCCCCTCCCCCATGCGCTGTGCCCCAGCCCTGACCCGGGGGAATAGGCGGCCGCCCACCCACAGGGCGGGGGGCACAGCTGAAAGGGGTTGTGGGGGCGGGCGGCCCCTGGCTGGGGTCAAAGGGCGAGCGCCCGGCGCGTGCGCAGTCCTTGGCGGCAGCGGCGGCGGCGGCGGCGGGGGCGACGCGCTGGGGGTGGGGGGCGGGGAGGTGAAGGAGGCCAGGTGAGGAGAGGAGGGGGGCTGGAAGGGCTCCACCTTGGCGAGTCCAGCCGTGGAGGCGCATCTTGTGTGAGTGTGAGTGAGTGAGTGAGTGAGTGAGTGAGAGTGTGTGTGTGGGTGCGTGTGTGGTGTCTGTGTGTCTGTGTGTCTGTGTGTGTAGAGAGACAGCCCCCCACCCCGGCCCGCCCCTCCCTGCCCGCCCCGCCCCGCCCCTCACCCCCCGTCCCTCGGAGCCCGCCGGACCCGGCCGGCAAACTCAACAGGCCCGGCCCCCGCGGGGCCTGGGGCGGGAGGAGGCGGCGGGGAAGCGCAGAGAGGCTCGGCTTCTTGAGCGGGGCAGGGGCGCCCTCTGCCGTCCACGGCCACACCACCCCGAACGCGCCCGATCTCGTCTGATCTCGGAAGCTAAGCAGGGTCGGGCCTGGGAATACCGGGTGCCATAGGCTTCTTCTTTTTTTATTTTGGCCTCTTGTTCTGTCCCCTTTCTGGGAGCGCCGCGGAGGCCCGGGCTGGGGGTCACCCCCACCCTCAGCGCCCGCCGCGGTGCCTGGCGCCCCAGCCCGCACCGTGGGGCCTCCTCTTGTCCCGAGCCGCGACACCGCCGCCACGGGGCAGCATGCGTGGCATCTGGACAACTGTCAGGTCTCAGACCAAAAGTCTGCTTTGTGGGAACCGACACGCTGGAGGAAACCTTGAGAGTCTGAGAGGGGAGGGAGTTGCAGAAGAAGGCCAGGATGTCATTTTGAGGGAGTATGTGACCAGAACTCGTCCCGTTGCTTTTGGGGTTCTATGGGCTACACGTAGGAATCTTTGGTGGTGGCACCTGATGTTGGGGGATCCGGAGTCACACCCAGACCTGCTCCACAGGCCTCCTTTTACTTTTCTCTTCGGATTCATTATTTTTAAAATGTGTCTCTTATCTCTATTAGTGCATTTTCTTTTCTCTCTCTCTTCAAGCAGATGATGGCAGTCCAAGTATTAAGGTGACATGTGTTGCCCGTGCCCCCCTGTGTTCTTATTCATTTACCTCTCATGTGGTTCCAGCGTATTGTGGGGGCACCAAAGTTAAGGTCGGGTACATCGCCCTCTCCCCGCCTCCCCCCTCGGGTCAGAGCTTCAAGTGCGCCCATCCCCCAGTGGGTGCGCACCCACCCCATTCCTAATGGATGTGGATGCCCATTCCCTCCCCCCACCCTCCCGACACCCACCCGATGAAGGCGATTCCTCTGTGTCCACTTAGGTGTCCATCGGTTCGTACCAATTTGCTGGTGAGCGCGCTCACGTGGTGCTCGTGTGTCCATTCTTGGGATACTTGGCTTACTGGAACGGGTTCCAGCTCTGGCCAGGAGAACACGAGTGGTGCCCTCTCACCGCTGCTCCTCACAGCCGAATGGCACTCCGTGGTGTCCACGCGCCACATTTTATTAATGCACTCCTGGATGGATGGGCACTCGGGTCGCTTCCACGTCTTTGCGATTGTGAATTGTGCCCTAACTGTAACCCTAACCCTTACCCAGCCCGTCTCCTCTGCCCCTGCCTGAGGCACTCCTCCCCGGCCAGGCCCGTCACTGTCCTGGGCCCCCGCCTGACCGGCTCCTCCCCGCCCGGCCTGTCACCGTCCTCTGCCCCTGCCTGACATGCTCCTTCCCGCCCGGCCTCTCACCGTCCTCGGCCCCTGCGTGACCGGCTCCTCCGTCGCCTGGGCCTTCCAAGGGCTTGGTGTGGACGCTGGTTCCAGGACGCCCTCCCAGGAACCCGGTAGCAGGGCGGCCGCAGCGTCTCGCGCAACCCAACCGTCCGCCTGCCGCCCTCGCTAAGCGGCCTGCGGGGGACGTGCTCCCGCTGTGCCGCGGGGGCCCAGCCTGGTGTCTTCTCTGAGGCCCCGCAAGGGGAGAGCCGCGGAGGTGGGGACCGCCTCCTCATGGGGACGTACACCCAGCTCTCCAGGTCGGATTCCGGGGCTCTCTGTCCTGCCCGAAGGCCCAGCTGACCTGCGGGTCCTTAGAGTGGCAAAAACATCCGAAAACTGAGATTGAGGGTCCGGTGGGTGTCTGCACTTTTGTGCTGGGCACCCCAGGGAGGCCCGGGGGCTGGCTGGACAACGCGGTCTGCTGTGCGGGGGGGTTTGGAGGAGCAACCGATGCCCTTTGCACTTTGGGTAGCAAGTGTCTGAGGTGTCTCTGATCCCTGCACCAAGTCGGGGGGGGGGCAGGAGGCGGAGGAGGAGGAGGAGGAGGAAGAGGAGGAGGAAGGGGGGGGCCGTGACCTGCAGTCGTGTTCCCAGGGTGGCACGGCATGTGGCTTCTTCCACGGGATGCTTGGCCTGGCTCCCTGCACCTGGGCCTTTGGAGGACTGGCCCTGTGCTTGCCAACACTTCCTGCAGGGACCCAGAGCTGGGAGGTTGCATCTCTCAGCCCTGGGTCGGGCAGAGTCCCAGCGGGCCATGCCCACAACCTCTCTCAGCACGGGTCCCCCAGAAGGCTCCTTTGGGACCAGGATTCTCTTGCGGGTGACTCTTTAAGGTCTGGCCCCTGGATGGAGGGGCACCAGGACTAGAGGTGCAGGAAGGGGAAGGGGGTGGCCATGCGAGGGGACACTTTCAGGCCAAGTCCCAGCTTCAGCCTGATCCTCCTGGGAGCCCCGGGGTGGACATCACACCTCCTGGTTGTCCCGCTCTGAGACAAGGAGCCGGGCTTCGCATTCCCACAGCAGCCAGTCGTGGGCTGAGGACACCTGGGGCGTTGGGAACTCCCTGGCTTCTCCTTGGTTTAACATCTGGAGCTGCTTGGGAATTGTGCCGCCACACACACCCGAGTGCAGGTGTCTTCTGCACAGACTGCGGGCCTCGCTCTTCCGAACGCCGCTAGCTCGCCACCCACCCACGGGTGAACCTGGTCAGGGTACTTTCTCTCAGGGGCAGACTCTGATCCGGGCGGGCTACCGGTGTCTCTGTTTGCTCCTTTCTTTCTTCCATTTCGGGAAAGGCTTCCTTACTGGGTGTGGAAATCTCCTATGCCTTTCCTCGCCTATTCTGTCAGCTTTCAAATTCTCTTTCAGGCCGGGCGCGGTGGCTCAAGCCTGTAATCCTAGCTCTCTGGGAGGCCGAGGCGGGCGGATTGCTCGAGGTCATGAGTTCGAAACCAGCCTGAGCAAGAGCCAGACCCGGTCTCTACTGTAAATAGAAAGAAATTAATTGGCCAACTAATATATATAGGAAAATGAGCCAGGCATGGTGGCGCATGCCTGTAGTCCCAGCTACTTGGGAGGCTGAGGCAGAAGGATTGCTTGAGCCCAGGAGTTTGAGGTTGCTGTGAGCTAGGCTAACGCCACGGCACTCACTCTAGCCTAGGCAACAAAGCGAGACTCTGTCTCAAAAAAAAAAAAAAAAATTCTCTTTCAGTTGCCACCCTCACAGATGGATTAGGAAACTCTTTCCGGTGCACTCATTAGTGAAATGACCTCAATGAAGCTGGAATCCAATATCTAATCGCCGATTTTTGGCGAGTCCACACGCCAGGGTGGTTGGGGTCCAATGCAGCCCCGGCCAGGCCCAGGCCCCTTGGACTGGGCCACAGGAGGACACAGAGGAGGGTCCTGGCCCCCACGGTAGCGGTGCGGGCAGTTCCCCAAGGGCTTGGGCGTTTTCCAGAGGTAGGAGATGGAGGGGACTGATTTCTTCAGCGCCCCACAGACCAAGCCACCCCACCCCACCCATGGGACACATCCCGAGAGAGAGATGCCCCATACACTGGCTCCCCTCCCCCATGCGCTGTGCCCCAGCCCTGACCCGGGGGAATAGGCGGCCGCCCACCCACAGGGCGGGGGGCACAGCTGAAAGGGGTTGTGGGGGCGGGCGGCCCCTGGCTGGGGTCAAAGGGCGAGCGCCCGGCGCGTGCGCAGTCCTTGGCGGCAGCGGCGGCGGCGGCGGCGGGGGCGACGCGCTGGGGGTGGGGGGAGGGGAGGTGAAGGAGGCCAGGTGAGGAGAGGAGGGGGGCTGGAAGGGCTCCACCTTGGCGAGTCCAGCCGTGGAGGCGCATCTTGTGTGAGTGTGAGTGAGTGAGTGAGTGAGTGAGTGAGTGTGAGTGTGTGTGTGTGGGTGCGTGTGTGGTGTCTGTGTGTCTGTGTGTCTGTGTGTGTAGAGAGACAGCCCCCCACCCCGGCCCGCCCCTCCCTGCCCGCCCCGCCCCGCCCGTCACCCCCCGTCCCTCGGAGCCCGCCGGACCCGGCCGGCAAACTCAACAGGCCCGGCCCCCGCGGGGCCTGGGGCGGGAGGAGGCGGCGGGGAAGCGCAGAGAGGCTCGGCTTCTTGAGCGGGGCAGGGGCGCCCTCCGCCGTCCACGGCCACACCACCCCGAACGCGCCCGATCTCGTCTGATCTCGGAAGCTAAGCAGGGTCGGGCCTGGGAATACCGGGTGCCGTAGGCTTCTTCTTTTTTTTTTTTGGCCTCTTGTTCTGTCCCCTTTCTGGGAGCGCCGCGGAGGCCCGGGCTGGGGGTCACCCCCACCCTCAGCGCCCGCCGCGGTGCCTGGCGCCCCAGCCCGCACCGTGGGGCCTCCTCTTGTCCCGAGCCGCGACACCGCCGCCACGGGGCAGCATGCGTGGCATCTGGACAACTGTCAGGTCTCAGACCAAAAGTCTGCTTTGTGGGAACCGACACGCTGGAGGAAACCTTGAGAGTCTGAGAGGGGAGGGAGTTGCAGAAGAAGGCCAGGATGTCATTTTGAGGGAGTATGTGACCAGAACTCGTCCCGTTGCTTTTGGGGTTCTATGGGCTACACGTAGGAATCTTTGGTGGTGGCACCTGATGTTGGGGGATCCGGAGTCACACCCAGACCTGCTCCACAGGCCTCCTTTTACTTTTCTCTTCGGATTCATTATTTTTAAAAAGTGTCTCTTATCTCTATTAGTGCATTTTCTTTTCTCTCTCTCTTCAAGCAGATGATGGCAGTCCAAGTATTAAGGTGACATGTGTTGCCCGTGCCCCCCTGTGTTCTTATTCATTTACCTCTCATGTGGTTCCAGCGTATTGTGGGGGCACCAAAGTTAAGGTCGGGTACATCGCCCTCTCCCCGCCTCCCCCCTCGGGTCAGAGCTTCAAGTGCGCCCATCCCCCAGTGGGTGCGCACCCACCCCATTCCTAATGGATGTGGATGCCCATTCCCTCCCCCCACCCTCCCGACACCCACCCGATGAAGGCGATTCCTCTGTGTCCACTTAGGTGTCCATCGGTTCATACCAATTTGCTGGTGAGCGCGCTCACGTGGTGCTCGTGTGTCCATTCTTGGGATACCTGGCTTACTGGAACGGGTTCCAGCTCTGGCCAGGAGAACACGAGTGGTGCCCTCTCACCGCTGCTCCTCACAGCCGAATGGCACTCCGTGGTGTCCACGCGCCACATTTTATTAATGCACTCCTGGATGGATGGGCACTCGGGTCGCTTCCACGTCTTTGCGATTGTGAATTGTGCCCTAACTGTAACCCTAACCCTTACCCAGCCCGTCTCCTCTGCCCCTGCCTGAGGCACTCCTCCCCGGCCAGGCCCGTCACTGTCCTGGGCCCCCGCCTGACCGGCTCCTCCCCGCCCGGCCTGTCACCGTCCTCTGCCCCTGCCTGACATGCTCCTTCCCGCCCGGCCTCTCACCGTCCTCGGCCCCTGCGTGACCGGCTCCTCCGTCGCCTGGGCCTTCCAAGGGCTTGGTGTGGACGCTGGTTCCAGGACGCCCTCCCAGGAACCCGGTAGCAGGGCGGCCGCAGCGTCTCGCGCAACCCAACCGTCCGCCTGCCGCCCTCGCTAAGCGGCCTGCGGGGGACGTGCTCCCGCTGTGCCGCGGGGGCCCAGCCTGGTGTCTTCTCTGAGGCCCCGCAAGGGGAGAGCCGCGGAGGTGGGGACCGCCTCCTCATGGGGACGTACACCCAGCTCTCCAGGTCGGATTCCGGGGCTCTCTGTCCTGCCCGAAGGCCCAGCTGGCCTGCGGGTCCTTAGAGTGGCAAAAACATCCGAAAACTGAGATTGAGGGTCCGGTGGGTGTCTGCACTTTTGTGCTGGGCACCCCAGGGAGGCCCGGGGGCTGGCTGGACAACGCGGTCTGCTGGGCGGGGGGGTTTGGAGGAGCAACCGATGCCCTTTGCACTTTGGGTAGCAAGTGTCTGAGGTGTCTCTGATCCCTGCACCAAGTCGGGGGGGGGGGCAGGAGGCGGAGGAGGAGGAGGAGGAGGAGGAGGAGGAAGAGGAGGAGGAAGGGGGGGGCCGTGACCTGCAGTCGTGTTCCCGGGGTGGCACGGCATGTGGCTTCTTCCACGGGATGCTTGGCCTGGGCTCCCTGCACCTGGGCCTTTGGAGGACTGGCCCTGTGCTTGCCAACACTTCCTGCAGGGACCCAGAGCTGGGAGGTTGCATCTCTCAGCCCTGGGTCGGGCAGAGTCCCAGCGGGCCATGCCCACAACCTCTCTCAGCACGGGTCCCCCAGAAGGCTCCTTTGGGACCAGGATTCTCTTGCGGGTGACTCTTTAAGGTCTGGCCCCTGGATGGAGGGGCACCAGGACTAGAGGTGCAGGAAGGGGAAGGGGGTGGCCATGCGAGGGGACACTTTCAGGCCAAGTCCCAGCTTCAGCCTGATCCTCCTGGGAGCCCCGGGGTGGACATCACACCTCCTGGTTGTCCCGCTCTGAGACAAGGAGCCGGGCTTCGCATTCCCACAGCAGCCAGTCGTGGGCTGAGGACACCTGGGGCGTTGGGAACTCCCTGGCTTCTCCTTGGTTTAACATCTGGAGCTGCTTGGGAATTGTGCCGCCACACACACCCGAGTGCAGGTGTCTTCTGCACAGACTGCGGGCCTCGCTCTTCCGAACGCCGCTAGCTCGCCACCCACCCACGGGTGAACCTGGTCAGGGTACTTTCTCTCAGGGGCAGACTCTGATCCGGGCGGGCTACCGGTGTCTCTGTTTGCTCCTTTCTTTCTTCCATTTCGGGAAAGGCTTCCTTACTGGGTGTGGAAATCTCCTATGCCTTTCCTCGCCTATTCTGTCAGCTTTCAAATTCTCTTTCAGGCCGGGCGCGGTGGCTCAAGCCTGTAATCCTAGCTCTCTGGGAGGCCGAGGCGGGCGGATTGCTCGAGGTCATGAGTTCGAAACCAGCCTGAGCAAGAGCCAGACCCGGTCTCTACTGTAAATAGAAAGAAATTAATTGGCCAACTAATATATATAGGAAAATGAGCCAGGCATGGTGGCGCATGCCTGTAGTCCCAGCTACTTGGGAGGCTGAGGCAGAAGGATTGCTTGAGCCCAGGAGTTTGAGGTTGCTGTGAGCTAGGCTAACGCCACGGCACTCACTCTAGCCTAGGCAACAAAGCGAGACTCTGTCTCAAAAAAAAAAAAAAAAATTCTCTTTCAGTTGCCACCCTCACAGATGGATTAGGAAACTCTTTCCGGTGCACTCATTAGTGAAATGACCTCAATGAAGCTGGAATCCAATATCTAATCGCCGATTTTTGGCGAGTCCACACGCCAGGGTGGTTGGGGTCCAATGCAGCCCCGGCCAGGCCCAGGCCCCTTGGACTGGGCCACAGGAGGACACAGAGGAGGGTCCTGGCCCCCACGGTAGCGGTGCGGGCAGTTCCCCAAGGGCTTGGGCGTTTTCCAGAGGTAGGAGATGGAGGGGACTGATTTCTTCAGCGCCCCACAGACCAAGCCACCCCACCCCACCCATGGGACACATCCCGAGAGAGAGATGCCCCATACACTGGCTCCCCTCCCCCATGCGCTGTGCCCCAGCCCTGACCCGGGGGAATAGGCGGCCGCCCACCCACAGGGCGGGGGGCACAGCTGAAAGGGGTTGTGGGGGCGGGCGGCCCCTGGCTGGGGTCAAAGGGCGAGCGCCCGGCGCGTGCGCAGTCCTTGGCGGCAGCGGCGGCGGCGGCGGCGGGGGCGACGCGCTGGGGGTGGGGGGAGGGGAGGTGAAGGAGGCCAGGTGAGGAGAGGAGGGGGGCTGGAAGGGCTCCACCTTGGCGAGTCCAGCCGTGGAGGCGCATCTTGTGTGAGTGTGAGTGAGTGAGTGAGTGAGTGAGTGAGTGTGAGTGTGTGTGTGTGGGTGCGTGTGTGGTGTCTGTGTGTCTGTGTGTCTGTGTGTGTAGAGAGACAGCCCCCCACCCCGGCCCGCCCCTCCCTGCCCGCCCCGCCCCGCCCGTCACCCCCCGTCCCTCGGAGCCCGCCGGACCCGGCCGGCAAACTCAACAGGCCCGGCCCCCGCGGGGCCTGGGGCGGGAGGAGGCGGCGGGGAAGCGCAGAGAGGCTCGGCTTCTTGAGCGGGGCAGGGGCGCCCTCCGCCGTCCACGGCCACACCACCCCGAACGCGCCCGATCTCGTCTGATCTCGGAAGCTAAGCAGGGTCGGGCCTGGGAATACCGGGTGCCGTAGGCTTCTTCTTTTTTTTTTTTGGCCTCTTGTTCTGTCCCCTTTCTGGGAGCGCCGCGGAGGCCCGGGCTGGGGGTCACCCCCACCCTCAGCGCCCGCCGCGGTGCCTGGCGCCCCAGCCCGCACCGTGGGGCCTCCTCTTGTCCCGAGCCGCGACACCGCCGCCACGGGGCAGCATGCGTGGCATCTGGACAACTGTCAGGTCTCAGACCAAAAGTCTGCTTTGTGGGAACCGACACGCTGGAGGAAACCTTGAGAGTCTGAGAGGGGAGGGAGTTGCAGAAGAAGGCCAGGATGTCATTTTGAGGGAGTATGTGACCAGAACTCGTCCCGTTGCTTTTGGGGTTCTATGGGCTACACGTAGGAATCTTTGGTGGTGGCACCTGATGTTGGGGGATCCGGAGTCACACCCAGACCTGCTCCACAGGCCTCCTTTTACTTTTCTCTTCGGATTCATTATTTTTAAAAAGTGTCTCTTATCTCTATTAGTGCATTTTCTTTTCTCTCTCTCTTCAAGCAGATGATGGCAGTCCAAGTATTAAGGTGACATGTGTTGCCCGTGCCCCCCTGTGTTCTTATTCATTTACCTCTCATGTGGTTCCAGCGTATTGTGGGGGCACCAAAGTTAAGGTCGGGTACATCGCCCTCTCCCCGCCTCCCCCCTCGGGTCAGAGCTTCAAGTGCGCCCATCCCCCAGTGGGTGCGCACCCACCCCATTCCTAATGGATGTGGATGCCCATTCCCTCCCCCCACCCTCCCGACACCCACCCGATGAAGGCGATTCCTCTGTGTCCACTTAGGTGTCCATCGGTTCGTACCAATTTGCTGGTGAGCACGCTCACGTGGTGCTCGTGTGTCCATTCTTGGGATACTTGGCTTACTGGAACGGGTTCCAGCTCTGGCCAGGAGAACACGAGTGGTGCCCTCTCACCGCTGCTCCTCACAGCCGAATGGCACTCCGTGGTGTCCACGCGCCACATTTTATTAATGCACTCCTGGATGGATGGGCACTCGGGTCGCTTCCACGTCTTTGCGATTGTGAATTGTGCCCTAACTGTAACCCTAACCCTTACCCAGCCCGTCTCCTCTGCCCCTGCCTGAGGCACTCCTCCCCGGCCAGGCCCGTCACTGTCCTGGGCCCCCGCCTGACCGGCTCCTCCCCGCCCGGCCTGTCACCGTCCTCTGCCCCTGCCTGACATGCTCCTTCCCGCCCGGCCTCTCACCGTCCTCGGCCCCTGCGTGACCGGCTCCTCCGTCGCCTGGGCCTTCCAAGGGCTTGGTGTGGACGCTGGTTCCAGGACGCCCTCCCAGGAACCCGGTAGCAGGGCGGCCGCAGCGTCTCGCGCAACCCAACCGTCCGCCTGCCGCCCTCGCTAAGCGGCCTGCGGGGGACGTGCTCCCGCTGTGCCGCGGGGGCCCAGCCTGGTGTCTTCTCTGAGGCCCCGCAAGGGGAGAGCCGCGGAGGTGGGGACCGCCTCCTCATGGGGACGTACACCCAGCTCTCCAGGTCGGATTCCGGGGCTCTCTGTCCTGCCCGAAGGCCCAGCTGGCCTGCGGGTCCTTAGAGTGGCAAAAACATCCGAAAACTGAGATTGAGGGTCCGGTGGGTGTCTGCACTTTTGTGCTGGGCACCCCAGGGAGGCCCGGGGGCTGGCTGGACAACGCGGTCTGCTGGGCGGGGGGGTTTGGAGGAGCAACCGATGCCCTTTGCACTTTGGGTAGCAAGTGTCTGAGGTGTCTCTGATCCCTGCACCAAGTCGGGGGGGGGGGCAGGAGGCGGAGGAGGAGGAGGAGGAGGAAGAGGAGGAGGAAGGGGGGGGCCGTGACCTGCAGTCGTGTTCCCGGGGTGGCACGGCATGTGGCTTCTTCCACGGGATGCTTGGCCTGGGCTCCCTGCACCTGGGCCTTTGGAGGACTGGCCCTGTGCTTGCCAACACTTCCTGCAGGGACCCAGAGCTGGGAGGTTGCATCTCTCAGCCCTGGGTCGGGCAGAGTCCCAGCGGGCCATGCCCACAACCTCTCTCAGCACGGGTCCCCCAGAAGGCTCCTTTGGGACCAGGATTCTCTTGCGGGTGACTCTTTAAGGTCTGGCCCCTGGATGGAGGGGCACCAGGACTAGAGGTGCAGGAAGGGGAAGGGGGTGGCCATGCGAGGGGACACTTTCAGGCCAAGTCCCAGCTTCAGCCTGATCCTCCTGGGAGCCCCGGGGTGGACATCACACCTCCTGGTTGTCCCGCTCTGAGACAAGGAGCCGGGCTTCGCATTCCCACAGCAGCCAGTCGTGGGCTGAGGACACCTGGGGCGTTGGGAACTCCCTGGCTTCTCCTTGGTTTAACATCTGGAGCTGCTTGGGAATTCTGCCGCCACACACACCCGAGTGCAGGTGTCTTCTGCACAGACTGCGGGCCTCGCTCTTCCGAACGCCGCTAGCTCGCCACCCACCCACGGGTGAACCTGGTCAGGGTACTTTCTCTCAGGGGCAGACTCTGATCCGGGCGGGCTACCGGTGTCTCTGTTTGCTCCTTTCTTTCTTCCATTTCGGGAAAGGCTTCCTTACTGGGTGTGGAAATCTCCTATGCCTTTCCTCGCCTATTCTGTCAGCTTTCAAATTCTCTTTCAGGCCGGGCGCGGTGGCTCAAGCCTGTAATCCTAGCTCTCTGGGAGGCCGAGGCGGGCGGATTGCTCGAGGTCATGAGTTCGAAACCAGCCTGAGCAAGAGCCAGACCCGGTCTCTACTGTAAATAGAAAGAAATTAATTGGCCAACTAATATATATAGGAAAATGAGCCAGGCATGGTGGCGCATGCCTGTAGTCCCAGCTACTTGGGAGGCTGAGGCAGAAGGATTGCTTGAGCCCAGGAGTTTGAGGTTGCTGTGAGCTAGGCTAACGCCACGGCACTCACTCTAGCCTAGGCAACAAAGCGAGACTCTGTCTCAAAAAAAAAAAAAAAAAATTCTCTTTCAGTTGCCACCCTCACAGATGGATTAGGAAACTCTTTCCGGTGCACTCATTAGTGAAATGACCTCAATGAAGCTGGAATCCAATATCTAATCGCCGATTTTTGGCGAGTCCACACGCCAGGGTGGTTGGGGTCCAATGCAGCCCCGGCCAGGCCCAGGCCCCTTGGACTGGGCCACAGGAGGACACAGAGGAGGGTCCTGGCCCCCACGGTAGCGGTGCGGGCAGTTCCCCAAGGGCTTGGGCGTTTTCCAGAGGTAGGAGATGGAGGGGACTGATTTCTTCAGCGCCCCACAGACCAAGCCACCCCACCCCACCCATGGGACACATCCCGAGAGAGAGATGCCCCATACACTGGCTCCCCTCCCCCATGCGCTGTGCCCCAGCCCTGACCCGGGGGAATAGGCGGCCGCCCACCCACAGGGCGGGGGGCACAGCTGAAAGGGGTTGTGGGGGCGGGCGGCCCCTGGCTGGGGTCAAAGGGCGAGCGCCCGGCGCGTGCGCAGTCCTTGGCGGCAGCGGCGGCGGCGGCGGCGGGGGCGACGCGCTGGGGGTGGGGGGCGGGGAGGTGAAGGAGGCCAGGTGAGGAGAGGAGGGGGGCTGGAAGGGCTCCACCTTGGCGAGTCCAGCCGTGGAGGCGCATCTTGTGTGAGTGTGAGTGAGTGAGTGAGTGAGTGAGTGAGTGAGTGTGAGTGTGTGTGTGTGGGTGCGTGTGTGGTGTCTGTGTGTCTGTGTGTGTAGAGAGACAGCCCCCCACCCCGGCCCGCCCCTCCCTGCCCGCCCCGCCCCGCCCGTCACCCCCCGTCCCTCGGAGCCCGCCGGACCCGGCCGGCAAACTCAACAGGCCCGGCCCCCGCGGGGCCTGGGGCGGGAGGAGGCGGCGGGGAAGCGCAGAGAGGCTCGGCTTCTTGAGCGGGGCAGGGGCGCCCTCCGCCGTCCACGGCCACACCACCCCGAACGCGCCCGATATCGTCTGATCTCGGAAGCTAAGCAGGGTCGGGCCTGGGAATACCGGGTGCCGTAGGCTTCTTCTTTTTTTATTTTGGCCTCTTGTTCTGTCCCCTTTCTGGGAGCGCCGCGGAGGCCCGGGCTGGGGGTCACCCCCACCCTCAGCGCCCGCCGCGGTGCCTGGCGCCCCAGCCCGCACCGTGGGGCCTCCTCTTGTCCCGAGCCGCGACACCGCCGCCACGGGGCAGCATGCGTGGCATCTGGACAACTGTCAGGTCTCAGACCAAAAGTCTGCTTTGTGGGAACCGACACGCTGGAGGAAACCTTGAGAGTCTGAGAGGGGAGGGAGTTGCAGAAGAAGGCCAGGATGTCATTTTGAGGGAGTATGTGACCAGAACTCGTCCCGTTGCTTTTGGGGTTCTATGGGCTACACGTAGGAATCTTTGGTGGTGGCACCTGATGTTGGGGGATCCGGAGTCACACCCAGACCTGCTCCACAGGCCTCCTTTTACTTTTCTCTTCGGATTCATTATTTTTAAAAAGTGTCTCTTATCTCTATTAGTGCATTTTCTTTTCTCTCTCTCTTCAAGCAGATGATGGCAGTCCAAGTATTAAGGTGACATGTGTTGCCCGTGCCCCCCTGTGTTCTTATTCATTTACCTCTCATGTGGTTCCAGCGTATTGTGGGGGCACCAAAGTTAAGGTCGGGTACATCGCCCTCTCCCCGCCTCCCCCCTCGGGTCAGAGCTTCAAGTGCGCCCATCCCCCAGTGGGTGCGCACCCACCCCATTCCTAATGGATGTGGATGCCCATTCCCTCCCCCCACCCTCCCGACACCCACCCGATGAAGGCGATTCCTCTGTGTCCACTTAGGTGTCCATCGGTTCATACCAATTTGCTGGTGAGCGCGCTCACGTGGTGCTCGTGTGTCCATTCTTGGGATACCTGGCTTACTGGAACGGGTTCCAGCTCTGGCCAGGAGAACACGAGTGGTGCCCTCTCACCGCTGCTCCTCACAGCCGAATGGCACTCCGTGGTGTCCACGCGCCACATTTTATTAATGCACTCCTGGATGGATGGGCACTCGGGTCGCTTCCACGTCTTTGCGATTGTGAATTGTGCCCTAACTGTAACCCTAACCCTTACCCAGCCCGTCTCCTCTGCCCCTGCCTGACGCACTCCTCCCCGGCCAGGCCCGTCACTGTCCTGGGCCCCCGCCTGACCGGCTCCTCCCCGCCCGGCCTGTCACCGTCCTCTGCCCCTGCCTGACATGCTCCTTCCCGCCCGGCCTCTCACCGTCCTCGGCCCCTGCGTGACCGGCTCCTCCGTCGCCTGGGCCTTCCAAGGGCTTGGTGTGGACGCTGGTTCCAGGACGCCCTCCCAGGAACCCGGTAGCAGGGCGGCCGCAGCGTCTCGCGCAACCCAACCGTCCGCCTGCCGCCCTCGCTAAGCGGCCTGCGGGGGACGTGCTCCCGCTGTGCCGCGGGGGCCCAGCCTGGTGTCTTCTCTGAGGCCCCGCAAGGGGAGAGCCGCGGAGGTGGGGACCGCCTCCTCATGGGGACGTACACCCAGCTCTCCAGGTCGGATTCCGGGGCTCTCTGTCCTGCCCGAAGGCCCAGCTGGCCTGCGGGTCCTTAGAGTGGCAAAAACATCCGAAAACTGAGATTGAGGGTCCGGTGGGTGTCTGCACTTTTGTGCTGGGCACCCCAGGGAGGCCCGGGGGCTGGCTGGACAACGCGGTCTGCTGGGCGGGGGGGTTTGGAGGAGCAACCGATGCCCTTTGCACTTTGGGTAGCAAGTGTCTGAGGTGTCTCTGATCCCTGCACCAAGTCGGGGGGGGGGTGGCAGGAGGCGGAGGAGGAGGAGGAGGAGGAGGAGGAAGAGGAGGAGGAAGGGGGGGGCCGTGACCTGCAGTCGTGTTCCCGGGGTGGCACGGCATGTGGCTTCTTCCACGGGATGCTTGGCCTGGGCTCCCTGCACCTGGGCCTTTGGAGGACTGGCCCTGTGCTTGCCAACACTTCCTGCAGGGACCCAGAGCTGGGAGGTTGCATCTCTCAGCCCTGGGTCGGGCAGAGTCCCAGCGGGCCATGCCCACAACCTCTCTCAGCACGGGTCCCCCAGAAGGCTCCTTTGGGACCAGGATTCTCTTGCGGGTGACTCTTTAAGGTCTGGCCCCTGGATGGAGGGGCACCAGGACTAGAGGTGCAGGAAGGGGAAGGGGGTGGCCATGCGAGGGGACACTTTCAGGCCAAGTCCCAGCTTCAGCCTGATCCTCCTGGGAGCCCCGGGGTGGACATCACACCTCCTGGTTGTCCCGCTCTGAGACAAGGAGCCGGGCTTCGCATTCCCACAGCAGCCAGTCGTGGGCTGAGGACACCTGGGGCGTTGGGAACTCCCTGGCTTCTCCTTGGTTTAACATCTGGAGCTGCTTGGGAATTGTGCCGCCACACACACCCGAGTGCAGGTGTCTTCTGCACAGACTGCGGGCCTCGCTCTTCCGAACGCCGCTAGCTCGCCACCCACCCACGGGTGAACCTGGTCAGGGTACTTTCTCTCAGGGGCAGACTCTGATCCGGGCGGGCTACCGGTGTCTCTGTTTGCTCCTTTCTTTCTTCCATTTCGGGAAAGGCTTCCTTACTGGGTGTGGAAATCTCCTATGCCTTTCCTCGCCTATTCTGTCAGCTTTCAAATTCTCTTTCAGGCCGGGCGCGGTGGCTCAAGCCTGTAATCCTAGCTCTCTGGGAGGCCGAGGCGGGCGGATTGCTCGAGGTCATGAGTTCGAAACCAGCCTGAGCAAGAGCCAGACCCGGTCTCTACTGTAAATAGAAAGAAATTAATTGGCCAACTAATATATATAGGAAAATGAGCCAGGCATGGTGGCGCATGCCTGTAGTCCCAGCTACTTGGGAGGCTGAGGCAGAAGGATTGCTTGAGCCCAGGAGTTTGAGGTTGCTGTGAGCTAGGCTAATGCCACGGCACTCACTCTAGCCTAGGCAACAAAGCGAGACTCTGTCTCAAAAAAAAAAAAAAAATTCTCTTTCAGTTGCCACCCTCACAGATGGATTAGGAAACTCTTTCCGGTGCACTCATTAGTGAAATGACCTCAATGAAGCTGGAATCCAATATCTAATCGCCGATTTTTGGCGAGTCCACACGCCAGGGTGGTTGGGGTCCAATGCAGCCCCGGCCAGGCCTAGGCCCCTTGGACTGGGCCACAGGAGGACACAGAGGAGGGTCCCGGCCCCCACGGTAGCGGTGCGGGCAGTTCCCCAAGGGCTTGGGCGTTTTCCAGAGGTAGGAGATGGAGGGGACTGATTTCTTCAGCGCCCCACAGACCAAGCCACCCCACCCCACCCATGGGACACATCCCGAGAGAGAGATGCCCCATACACTGGCTCCCCTCCCCCATGCGCTGTGCCCCAGCCCTGACCCGGGGGAATAGGCGGCCGCCCACCCACAGGGCGGGGGGCACAGCTGAAAGGGGTTGTGGGGGCGGGCGGCCCCTGGCTGGGGTCAAAGGGCGAGCGCCCGGCGCGTGCGCAGTCCTTGGCGGCAGCGGCGGCGGCGGCGGCGGGGGCGACGCGCTGGGGGTGGGGGGCGGGGAGGTGAAGGAGGCCAGGTGAGGAGAGGAGGGGGGCTGGAAGGGCTCCACCTTGGCGAGTCCAGCCGTGGAGGCGCATCTTGTGTGAGTGTGAGTGAGTGAGTGAGTGTGAGTGTGTGTGTGTGGGTGCGTGTGTGGTGTCTGTGTGTCTGTGTGTCTGTGTGTGTAGAGAGACAGCCCCCCACCCCGGCCCGCCCCTCCCTGCCCGCCCCGCCCCGCCCGTCACCCCCCGTCCCTCGGAGCCCGCCGGACCCGGCCGGCAAACTCAACAGGCCCGGCCCCCGCGGGGCCTGGGGCGGGAGGAGGCGGCGGGGAAGCGCAGAGAGGCTCGGCTTCTTGAGCGGGGCAGGGGCGCCCTCCGCCGTCCACGGCCACACCACCCCGAACGCGCCCGATCTCGTCTGATCTCGGAAGCTAAGCAGGGTCGGGCCTGGGAATACCGGGTGCCGTAGGCTTCTTCTTTTTTTTTTTTGGCCTCTTGTTCTGTCCCCTTTCTGGGAGCGCCGCGGAGGCCCGGGCTGGGGGTCACCCCCACCCTCAGCGCCCGCCGCGGTGCCTGGCGCCCCAGCCCGCACCGTGGGGCCTCCTCTTGTCCCGAGCCGCGACACCGCCGCCACGGGGCAGCATGCGTGGCATCTGGACAACTGTCAGGTCTCAGACCAAAAGTCTGCTTTGTGGGAACCGACACGCTGGAGGAAACCTTGAGAGTCTGAGAGGGGAGGGAGTTGCAGAAGAAGGCCAGGATGTCATTTTGAGGGAGTATGTGACCAGAACTCGTCCCGTTGCTTTTGGGGTTCTATGGGCTACACGTAGGAATCTTTGGTGGTGGCACCTGATGTTGGGGGATCCGGAGTCACACCCAGACCTGCTCCACAGGCCTCCTTTTACTTTTCTCTTCGGATTCATTATTTTTAAAATGTGTCTCTTATCTCTATTAGTGCATTTTCTTTTCTCTCTCTCTTCAAGCAGATGATGGCAGTCCAAGTATTAAGGTGACATGTGTTGCCCGTGCCCCCCTGTGTTCTTATTCATTTACCTCTCATGTGGTTCCAGCGTATTGTGGGGGCACCAAAGTTAAGGTCGGGTACATCGCCCTCTCCCCGCCTCCCCCCTCGGGTCAGAGCTTCAAGTGCGCCCATCCCCCAGTGGGTGCGCACCCACCCCATTCCTAATGGATGTGGATGCCCATTCCCTCCCCCCACCCTCCCGACACCCACCCGATGAAGGCGATTCCTCTGTGTCCACTTAGGTGTCCATCGGTTCGTACCAATTTGCTGGTGAGCGCGCTCACGTGGTGCTCGTGTGTCCATTCTTGGGATACTTGGCTTACTGGAACGGGTTCCAGCTCTGGCCAGGAGAACACGAGTGGTGCCCTCTCACCGCTGCTCCTCACAGCCGAATGGCACTCCGTGGTGTCCACGCGCCACATTTTATTAATGCACTCCTGGATGGATGGGCACTCGGGTCGCTTCCACGTCTTTGCGATTGTGAATTGTGCCCTAACTGTAACCCTAACCCTTACCCAGCCCGTCTCCTCTGCCCCTGCCTGAGGCACTCCTCCCCGGCCAGGCCCGTCACTGTCCTGGGCCCCCGCCTGACCGGCTCCTCCCCGCCCGGCCTGTCACCGTCCTCTGCCCCTGCCTGACATGCTCCTTCCCGCCCGGCCTCTCACCGTCCTCGGCCCCTGCGTGACCGGCTCCTCCGTCGCCTGGGCCTTCCAAGGGCTTGGTGTGGACGCTGGTTCCAGGACGCCCTCCCAGGAACCCGGTAGCAGGGCGGCCGCAGCGTCTCGCGCAACCCAACCGTCCGCCTGCCGCCCTCGCTAAGCGGCCTGCAGGGACGTGCTCCCGCTGTGCCGCGGGGGCCCAGCCTGGTGTCTTCTCTGAGGCCCCGCAAGGGGAGAGCCGCGGAGGTGGGGACCGCCTCCTCATGGGGACGTACACCCAGCTCTCCAGGTCGGATTCCGGGGCTCTCTGTCCTGCCCGAAGGCCCAGCTGGCCTGCGGGTCCTTAGAGTGGCAAAAACATCCGAAAACTGAGATTGAGGGTCCGGTGGGTGTCTGCACTTTTGTGCTGGGCACCCCAGGGAGGCCCGGGGGCTGGCTGGACAACGCGGTCTGCTGTGCGGGGGGGTTTGGAGGAGCAACCGATGCCCTTTGCACTTTGGGTAGCAAGTGTCTGAGGTGTCTCTGATCCCTGCACCAAGTCGGGGGGGGGGGGGCAGGAGGCGGAGGAGGAGGAGGAGGAGGAAGAGGAGGAGGAAGGGGGGGGCCGTGACCTGCAGTCGTGTTCCCAGGGTGGCACGGCATGTGGCTTCTTCCACGGGATGCTTGGCCTGGCTCCCTGCACCTGGGCCTTTGGAGGACTGGCCCTGTGCTTGCCAACACTTCCTGCAGGGACCCAGAGCTGGGAGGTTGCATCTCTCAGCCCTGGGTCGGGCAGAGTCCCAGCGGGCCATGCCCACAACCTCTCTCAGCACGGGTCCCCCAGAAGGCTCCTTTGGGACCAGGATTCTCTTGCGGGTGACTCTTTAAGGTCTGGCCCCTGGATGGAGGGGCACCAGGACTAGAGGTGCAGGAAGGGGAAGGGGGTGGCCATGCGAGGGGACACTTTCAGGCCAAGTCCCAGCTTCAGCCTGATCCTCCTGGGAGCCCCGGGGTGGACATCACACCTCCTGGTTGTCCCGCTCTGAGACAAGGAGCCGGGCTTCGCATTCCCACAGCAGCCAGTCGTGGGCTGAGGACACCTGGGGCGTTGGGAACTCCCTGGCTTCTCCTTGGTTTAACATCTGGAGCTGCTTGGGAATTGTGCCGCCACACACACCCGAGTGCAGGTGTCTTCTGCACAGACTGCGGGCCTCGCTCTTCCGAACGCCGCTAGCTCGCCACCCACCCACGGGTGAACCTGGTCAGGGTACTTTCTCTCAGGGGCAGACTCTGATCCGGGCGGGCTACCGGTGTCTCTGTTTGCTCCTTTCTTTCTTCCATTTCGGGAAAGGCTTCCTTACTGGGTGTGGAAATCTCCTATGCCTTTCCTCGCCTATTCTGTCAGCTTTCAAATTCTCTTTCAGGCCGGGCGCGGTGGCTCAAGCCTGTAATCCTAGCTCTCTGGGAGGCCGAGGCGGGCGGATTGCTCGAGGTCATGAGTTCGAAACCAGCCTGAGCAAGAGCCAGACCCGGTCTCTACTGTAAATAGAAAGAAATTAATTGGCCAACTAATATATATAGGAAAATGAGCCAGGCATGGTGGCGCATGCCTGTAGTCCCAGCTACTTGGGAGGCTGAGGCAGAAGGATTGCTTGAGCCCAGGAGTTTGAGGTTGCTGTGAGCTAGGCTAACGCCACGGCACTCACTCTAGCCTAGGCAACAAAGCGAGACTCTGTCTCAAAAAAAAAAAAAAAAAATTCTCTTTCAGTTGCCACCCTCACAGATGGATTAGGAAACTCTTTCCGGTGCACTCATTAGTGAAATGACCTCAATGAAGCTGGAATCCAATATCTAATCGCCGATTTTTGGCGAGTCCACACGCCAGGGTGGTTGGGGTCCAATGCAGCCCCGGCCAGGCCTAGGCCCCTTGGACTGGGCCACAGGAGGACACAGAGGAGGGTCCCGGCCCCCACGGTAGCGGTGCGGGCAGTTCCCCAAGGGCTTGGGCGTTTTCCAGAGGTAGGGGATGGAGGGGACTGATTTCTTCAGCGCCCCACAGACCAAGCCACCCCACCCCACCCATGGGACACATCCCGAGAGAGAGATGCCCCATACACTGGCTCCCCTCCCCCATGCGCTGTGCCCCAGCCCTGACCCGGGGGAATAGGCGGCCGCCCACCCACAGGGCGGGGGGCACAGCTGAAAGGGGTTGTGGGGGCGGGCGGCCCCTGGCTGGGGTCAAAGGGCGAGCGCCCGGCGCGTGCGCAGTCCTTGGCGGCAGCGGCGGCGGCGGCGGCGGGGGCGACGCGCTGGGGGTGGGGGGCGGGGAGGTGAAGGAGGCCAGGTGAGGAGAGGAGGGGGGCTGGAAGGGCTCCACCTTGGCGAGTCCAGCCGTGGAGGCGCATCTTGTGTGAGTGTGAGTGAGTGAGTGAGTGAGTGAGTGAGTGAGTGTGAGTGTGTGTGTGTGGGTGCGTGTGTGGTGTCTGTGTGTCTGTGTGTCTGTGTGTGTAGAGAGACAGCCCCCCACCCCGGCCCGCCCCTCCCTGCCCGCCCCGCCCCGCCCGTCACCCCCCGTCCCTCGGAGCCCGCCGGACCCGGCCGGCAAACTCAACAGGCCCGGCCCCCGCGGGGCCTGGGGCGGGAGGAGGCGGCGGGGAAGCGCAGAGAGGCTCGGCTTCTTGAGCGGGGCAGGGGCGCCCTCCGCCGTCCACGGCCACACCACCCCGAACGCGCCCGATCTCGTCTGATCTCGGAAGCTAAGCAGGGTCGGGCCTGGGAATACCGGGTGCCGTAGGCTTCTTCTTTTTTTATTTTGGCCTCTTGTTCTGTCCCCTTTCTGGGAGCGCCGCGGAGGCCCGGGCTGGGGGTCACCCCCACCCTCAGCGCCCGCCGCGGTGCCTGGCGCCCCAGCCCGCACCGTGGGGCCTCCTCTTGTCCCGAGCCGCGACACCGCCGCCACGGGGCAGCATGCGTGGCATCTGGACAACTGTCAGGTCTCAGACCAAAAGTCTGCTTTGTGGGAACCGACACGCTGGAGGAAACCTTGAGAGTCTGAGAGGGGAGGGAGTTGCAGAAGAAGGCCAGGATGTCATTTTGAGGGAGTATGTGACCAGAACTCGTCCCGTTGCTTTTGGGGTTCTATGGGCTACACGTAGGAATCTTTGGTGGTGGCACCTGATGTTGGGGGATCCGGAGTCACACCCAGACCTGCTCCACAGGCCTCCTTTTACTTTTCTCTTCGGATTCATTATTTTTAAAAAGTGTCTCTTATCTCTATTAGTGCATTTTCTTTTCTCTCTCTCTTCAAGCAGATGATGGCAGTCCAAGTATTAAGGTGACATGTGTTGCCCGTGCACCCCTGTGTTCTTATTCATTTACCTCTCATGTGGTTCCAGCGTATTGTGGGGGCACCAAAGTTAAGGTCGGGTACATCGCCCTCTCCCCGCCTCCCCCCTCGGGTCAGAGCTTCAAGTGCGCCCATCCCCCAGTGGGTGCGCACCCACCCCATTCCTAATGGATGTGGATGCCCATTCCCTCCCCCCACCCTCCCGACACCCACCCGATGAAGGCGATTCCTCTGTGTCCACTTAGGTGTCCATCGGTTCATACCAATTTGCTGGTGAGCGCGCTCACGTGGTGCTCGTGTGTCCATTCTTGGGATACCTGGCTTACTGGAACGGGTTCCAGCTCTGGCCAGGAGAACACGAGTGGTGCCCTCTCACCGCTGCTCCTCACAGCCGAATGGCACTCCGTGGTGTCCACGCGCCACATTTTATTAATGCACTCCTGGATGGATGGGCACTCGGGTCGCTTCCACGTCTTTGCGATTGTGAATTGTGCCCTAACTGTAACCCTAACCCTTACCCAGCCCGTCTCCTCTGCCCCTGCCTGAGGCACTCCTCCCCGGCCAGGCCCGTCACTGTCCTGGGCCCCCGCCTGACCGGCTCCTCCCCGCCCGGCCTGTCACCGTCCTCTGCCCCTGCCTGACATGCTCCTTCCCGCCCGGCCTCTCACCGTCCTCGGCCCCTGCGTGACCGGCTCCTCCGTCGCCTGGGCCTTCCAAGGGCTTGGTGTGGACGCTGGTTCCAGGACGCCCTCCCAGGAACCCGGTAGCAGGGCGGCCGCAGCGTCTCGCGCAACCCAACCGTCCGCCTGCCGCCCTCGCTAAGCGGCCTGCGGGGGACGTGCTCCCGCTGTGCCGCGGGGGCCCAGCCTGGTGTCTTCTCTGAGGCCCCGCAAGGGGAGAGCCGCGGAGGTGGGGACCGCCTCCTCATGGGGACGTACACCCAGCTCTCCAGGTCGGATTCCGGGGCTCTCTGTCCTGCCCGAAGGCCCAGCTGGCCTGCGGGTCCTTAGAGTGGCAAAAACATCCGAAAACTGAGATTGAGGGTCCGGTGGGTGTCTGCACTTTTGTGCTGGGCACCCCAGGGAGGCCCGGGGGCTGGCTGGACAACGCGGTCTGCTGGGCGGGGGGGTTTGGAGGAGCAACCGATGCCCTTTGCACTTTGGGTAGCAAGTGTCTGAGGTGTCTCTGATCCCTGCACCAAGTCGGGGGGGGGGTGGCAGGAGGCGGAGGAGGAGGAGGAGGAGGAGGAGGAAGAGGAGGAGGAAGGGGGGGGCCGTGACCTGCAGTCGTGTTCCCGGGGTGGCACGGCATGTGGCTTCTTCCACGGGATGCTTGGCCTGGGCTCCCTGCACCTGGGCCTTTGGAGGACTGGCCCTGTGCTTGCCAACACTTCCTGCAGGGACCCAGAGCTGGGAGGTTGCATCTCTCAGCCCTGGGTCGGGCAGAGTCCCAGCGGGCCATGCCCACAACCTCTCTCAGCACGGGTCCCCCAGAAGGCTCCTTTGGGACCAGGATTCTCTTGCGGGTGACTCTTTAAGGTCTGGCCCCTGGATGGAGGGGCACCAGGACTAGAGGTGCAGGAAGGGGAAGGGGGTGGCCATGCGAGGGGACACTTTCAGGCCAAGTCCCAGCTTCAGCCTGATCCTCCTGGGAGCCCCGGGGTGGACATCACACCTCCTGGTTGTCCCGCTCTGAGACAAGGAGCCGGGCTTCGCATTCCCACAGCAGCCAGTCGTGGGCTGAGGACACCTGGGGCGTTGGGAACTCCCTGGCTTCTCCTTGGTTTAACATCTGGAGCTGCTTGGGAATTGTGCCGCCACACACACCCGAGTGCAGGTGTCTTCTGCACAGACTGCGGGCCTCGCTCTTCCGAACGCCGCTAGCTCGCCACCCACCCACGGGTGAACCTGGTCAGGGTACTTTCTCTCAGGGGCAGACTCTGATCCGGGCGGGCTACCGGTGTCTCTGTTTGCTCCTTTCTTTCTTCCATTTCGGGAAAGGCTTCCTTACTGGGTGTGGAAATCTCCTATGCCTTTCCTCGCCTATTCTGTCAGCTTTCAAATTCTCTTTCAGGCCGGGCGCGGTGGCTCAAGCCTGTAATCCTAGCTCTCTGGGAGGCCGAGGCGGGCGGATTGCTCGAGGTCATGAGTTCGAAACCAGCCTGAGCAAGAGCCAGACCCGGTCTCTACTGTAAATAGAAAGAAATTAATTGGCCAACTAATATATATAGGAAAATGAGCCAGGCATGGTGGCGCATGCCTGTAGTCCCAGCTACTTGGGAGGCTGAGGCAGAAGGATTGCTTGAGCCCAGGAGTTTGAGGTTGCTGTGAGCTAGGCTAACGCCACGGCACTCACTCTAGCCTAGGCAACAAAGCGAGACTCTGTCTCAAAAAAAAAAAAAAAAAAATTCTCTTTCAGTTGCCACCCTCACAGATGGATTAGGAAACTCTTTCCGGTGCACTCATTAGTGAAATGACCTCAATGAAGCTGGAATCCAATATCTAATCGCCGATTTTTGGCGAGTCCACACGCCAGGGTGGTTGGGGTCCAATGCAGCCCCGGCCAGGCCTAGGCCCCTTGGACTGGGCCACAGGAGGACACAGAGGAGGGTCCCGGCCCCCACGGTAGCGGTGCGGGCAGTTCCCCAAGGGCTTGGGCGTTTTCCAGAGGTAGGGGATGGAGGGGACTGATTTCTTCAGCGCCCCACAGACCAAGCCACCCCACCCCACCCATGGGACACATCCCGAGAGAGAGATGCCCCATACACTGGCTCCCCTCCCCCATGCGCTGTGCCCCAGCCCTGACCCGGGGGAATAGGCGGCCGCCCACCCACAGGGCGGGGGGCACAGCTGAAAGGGGTTGTGGGGGCGGGCGGCCCCTGGCTGGGGTCAAAGGGCGAGCGCCCGGCGCGTGCGCAGTCCTTGGCGGCAGCGGCGGCGGCGGCGGCGGCGGGGGCGACGCGCTGGGGGTGGGGGGCGGGGAGGTGAAGGAGGCCAGGTGAGGAGAGGAGGGGGGCTGGAAGGGCTCCACCTTGGCGAGTCCAGCCGTGGAGGCGCATCTTGTGTGAGTGTGAGTGAGTGAGTGAGTGAGTGAGTGAGTGTGAGTGTGTGTGTGTGGGTGCGTGTGTGGTGTCTGTGTGTCTGTGTGTCTGTGTGTGTAGAGAGACAGCCCCCCACCCCGGCCCGCCCCTCCCTGCCCGCCCCGCCCCGCCCGTCACCCCCCGTCCCTCGGAGCCCGCCGGACCCGGCCGGCAAACTCAACAGGCCCGGCCCCCGCGGGGCCTGGGGCGGGAGGAGGCGGCGGGGAAGCGCAGAGAGGCTCGGCTTCTTGAGCGGGGCAGGGGCGCCCTCCGCCGTCCACGGCCACACCACCCCGAACGCGCCCGATCTCGTCTGATCTCGGAAGCTAAGCAGGGTCGGGCCTGGGAATACCGGGTGCCGTAGGCTTCTTCTTTTTTTATTTTGGCCTCTTGTTCTGTCCCCTTTCTGGGAGCGCCGCGGAGGCCCGGGCTGGGGGTCACCCCCACCCTCAGCGCCCGCCGCGGTGCCTGGCGCCCCAGCCCGCACCGTGGGGCCTCCTCTTGTCCCGAGCCGCGACACCGCCGCCACGGGGCAGCATGCGTGGCATCTGGACAACTGTCAGGTCTCAGACCAAAAGTCTGCTTTGTGGGAACCGACACGCTGGAGGAAACCTTGAGAGTCTGAGAGGGGAGGGAGTTGCAGAAGAAGGCCAGGATGTCATTTTGAGGGAGTATGTGACCAGAACTCGTCCCGTTGCTTTTGGGGTTCTATGGGCTACACGTAGGAATCTTTGGTGGTGGCACCTGATGTTGGGGGATCCGGAGTCACACCCAGACCTGCTCCACAGGCCTCCTTTTACTTTTCTCTTCGGATTCATTATTTTTAAAAAGTGTCTCTTATCTCTATTAGTGCATTTTCTTTTCTCTCTCTCTTCAAGCAGATGATGGCAGTCCAAGTATTAAGGTGACATGTGTTGCCCGTGCCCCCCTGTGTTCTTATTCATTTACCTCTCATGTGGTTCCAGCGTATTGTGGGGGCACCAAAGTTAAGGTCGGGTACATCGCCCTCTCCCCGCCTCCCCCCTCGGGTCAGAGCTTCAAGTGCGCCCATCCCCCAGTGGGTGCGCACCCACCCCATTCCTAATGGATGTGGATGCCCATTCCCTCCCCCCACCCTCCCGACACCCACCCGATGAAGGCGATTCCTCTGTGTCCACTTAGGTGTCCATCGGTTCATACCAATTTGCTGGTGAGCGCGCTCACGTGGTGCTCGTGTGTCCATTCTTGGGATACCTGGCTTACTGGAACGGGTTCCAGCTCTGGCCAGGAGAACACGAGTGGTGCCCTCTCACCGCTGCTCCTCACAGCCGAATGGCACTCCGTGGTGTCCACGCGCCACATTTTATTAATGCACTCCTGGATGGATGGGCACTCGGGTCGCTTCCACGTCTTTGCGATTGTGAATTGTGCCCTAACTGTAACCCTAACCCTTACCCAGCCCGTCTCCTCTGCCCCTGCCTGAGGCACTCCTCCCCGGCCAGGCCCGTCACTGTCCTGGGCCCCCGCCTGACCGGCTCCTCCCCGCCCGGCCTGTCACCGTCCTCTGCCCCTGCCTGACATGCTCCTTCCCGCCCGGCCTCTCACCGTCCTCGGCCCCTGCGTGACCGGCTCCTCCGTCGCCTGGGCCTTCCAAGGGCTTGGTGTGGACGCTGGTTCCAGGACGCCCTCCCAGGAACCCGGTAGCAGGGCGGCCGCAGCGTCTCGCGCAACCCAACCGTCCGCCTGCCGCCCTCGCTAAGCGGCCTGCGGGGGACGTGCTCCCGCTGTGCCGCGGGGGCCCAGCCTGGTGTCTTCTCTGAGGCCCCGCAAGGGGAGAGCCGCGGAGGTGGGGACCGCCTCCTCATGGGGACGTACACCCAGCTCTCCAGGTCGGATTCCGGGGCTCTCTGTCCTGCCCGAAGGCCCAGCTGGCCTGCGGGTCCTTAGAGTGGCAAAAACATCCGAAAACTGAGATTGAGGGTCCGGTGGGTGTCTGCACTTTTGTGCTGGGCACCCCAGGGAGGCCCGGGGGCTGGCTGGACAACGCGGTCTGCTGGGCGGGGGGGTTTGGAGGAGCAACCGATGCCCTTTGCACTTTGGGTAGCAAGTGTCTGAGGTGTCTCTGATCCCTGCACCAAGTCGGGGGGGGGCAGGAGGCGGAGGAGGAGGAGGAGGAGGAGGAAGAGGAGGAGGAAGGGGGGGGCCGTGACCTGCAGTCGTGTTCCCGGGGTGGCACGGCATGTGGCTTCTTCCACGGGATGCTTGGCCTGGGCTCCCTGCACCTGGGCCTTTGGAGGACTGGCCCTGTGCTTGCCAACACTTCCTGCAGGGACCCAGAGCTGGGAGGTTGCATCTCTCAGCCCTGGGTCGGGCAGAGTCCCAGCGGGCCATGCCCACAACCTCTCTCAGCACGGGTCCCCCAGAAGGCTCCTTTGGGACCAGGATTCTCTTGCGGGTGACTCTTTAAGGTCTGGCCCCTGGATGGAGGGGCACCAGGACTAGAGGTGCAGGAAGGGGAAGGGGGTGGCCATGCGAGGGGACACTTTCAGGCCAAGTCCCAGCTTCAGCCTGATCCTCCTGGGAGCCCCGGGGTGGACATCACACCTCCTGGTTGTCCCGCTCTGAGACAAGGAGCCGGGCTTCGCATTCCCACAGCAGCCAGTCGTGGGCTGAGGACACCTGGGGCGTTGGGAACTCCCTGGCTTCTCCTTGGTTTAACATCTGGAGCTGCTTGGGAATTGTGCCGCCACACACACCCGAGTGCAGGTGTCTTCTGCACAGACTGCGGGCCTCGCTCTTCCGAACGCCGCTAGCTCGCCACCCACCCACGGGTGAACCTGGTCAGGGTACTTTCTCTCAGGGGCAGACTCTGATCCTGGCGGGCTACCGGTGTCTCTGTTTGCTCCTTTCTTTCTTCCATTTCGGGAAAGGCTTCCTTACTGGGTGTGGAAATCTCCTATGCCTTTCCTCGCCTATTCTGTCAGCTTTCAAATTCTCTTTCAGGCCGGGCGCGGTGGCTCAAGCCTGTAATCCTAGCTCTCTGGGAGGCCGAGGCGGGCGGATTGCTCGAGGTCATGAGTTCGAAACCAGCCTGAGCAAGAGCCAGACCCGGTCTCTACTGTAAATAGAAAGAAATTAATTGGCCAACTAATATATATAGGAAAATGAGCCAGGCATGGTGGCGCATGCCTGTAGTCCCAGCTACTTGGGAGGCTGAGGCAGAAGGATTGCTTGAGCCCAGGAGTTTGAGGTTGCTGTGAGCTAGGCTAACGCCACGGCACTCACTCTAGCCTAGGCAACAAAGCGAGACTCTGTCTCAAAAAAAAAAAAAAAAATTCTCTTTCAGTTGCCACCCTCACAGATGGATTAGGAAACTCTTTCCGGTGCACTCATTAGTGAAATGACCTCAATGAAGCTGGAATCCAATATCTAATCGCCGATTTTTGGCGAGTCCACACGCCAGGGTGGTTGGGGTCCAATGCAGCCCCGGCCAGGCCCAGGCCCCTTGGACTGGGCCACAGGAGGACACAGAGGAGGGTCCTGGCCCCCACGGTAGCGGTGCGGGCAGTTCCCCAAGGGCTTGGGCGTTTTCCAGAGGTAGGAGATGGAGGGGACTGATTTCTTCAGCGCCCCACAGACCAAGCCACCCCACCCCACCCATGGGACACATCCCGAGAGAGAGATGCCCCATACACTGGCTCCCCTCCCCCATGCGCTGTGCCCCAGCCCTGACCCGGGGGAATAGGCGGCCGCCCACCCACAGGGCGGGGGGCACAGCTGAAAGGGGTTGTGGGGGCGGGCGGCCCCTGGCTGGGGTCAAAGGGCGAGCGCCCGGCGCGTGCGCAGTCCTTGGCGGCAGCGGCGGCGGCGGCGGCGGCGGGGGCGACGCGCTGGGGGTGGGGGGCGGGGAGGTGAAGGAGGCCAGGTGAGGAGAGGAGGGGGGCTGGAAGGGCTCCACCTTGGCGAGTCCAGCCGTGGAGGCGCATCTTGTGTGAGTGTGAGTGAGTGAGTGAGTGAGTGAGTGAGTGTGAGTGTGTGTGTGTGGGTGCGTGTGTGGTGTCTGTGTGTCTGTGTGTCTGTGTGTGTAGAGAGACAGCCCCCCACCCCGGCCCGCCCCTCCCTGCCCGCCCCGCCCCGCCCGTCACCCCCCGTCCCTCGGAGCCCGCCGGACCCGGCCGGCAAACTCAACAGGCCCGGCCCCCGCGGGGCCTGGGGCGGGAGGAGGCGGCGGGGAAGCGCAGAGAGGCTCGGCTTCTTGAGCGGGGCAGGGGCGCCCTCCGCCGTCCACGGCCACACCACCCCGAACGCGCCCGATCTCGTCTGATCTCGGAAGCTAAGCAGGGTCGGGCCTGGGAATACCGGGTGCCGTAGGCTTCTTCTTTTTTTATTTTGGCCTCTTGTTCTGTCCCCTTTCTGGGAGCGCCGCGGAGGCCCGGGCTGGGGGTCACCCCCACCCTCAGCGCCCGCCGCGGTGCCTGGCGCCCCAGCCCGCACCGTGGGGCCTCCTCTTGTCCCGAGCCGCGACACCGCCGCCACGGGGCAGCATGCGTGGCATCTGGACAACTGTCAGGTCTCAGACCAAAAGTCTGCTTTGTGGGAACCGACACGCTGGAGGAAACCTTGAGAGTCTGAGAGGGGAGGGAGTTGCAGAAGAAGGCCAGGATGTCATTTTGAGGGAGTATGTGACCAGAACTCGTCCCGTTGCTTTTGGGGTTCTATGGGCTACACGTAGGAATCTTTGGTGGTGGCACCTGATGTTGGGGGATCCGGAGTCACACCCAGACCTGCTCCACAGGCCTCCTTTTACTTTTCTCTTCGGATTCATTATTTTTAAAAAGTGTCTCTTATCTCTATTAGTGCATTTTCTTTTCTCTCTCTCTTCAAGCAGATGATGGCAGTCCAAGTATTAAGGTGACATGTGTTGCCCGTGCCCCCCTGTGTTCTTATTCATTTACCTCTCATGTGGTTCCAGCGTATTGTGGGGGCACCAAAGTTAAGGTCGGGTACATCGCCCTCTCCCCGCCTCCCCCCTCGGGTCAGAGCTTCAAGTGCGCCCATCCCCCAGTGGGTGCGCACCCACCCCATTCCTAATGGATGTGGATGCCCATTCCCTCCCCCCACCCTCCCGACACCCACCCGATGAAGGCGATTCCTCTGTGTCCACTTAGGTGTCCATCGGTTCATACCAATTTGCTGGTGAGCGCGCTCACGTGGTGCTCCTGTGTCCATTCTTGGGATACCTGGCTTACTGGAACGGGTTCCAGCTCTGGCCAGGAGAACACGAGTGGTGCCCTCTCACCGCTGCTCCTCACAGCCGAATGGCACTCCGTGGTGTCCACGCGCCACATTTTATTAATGCACTCCTGGATGGATGGGCACTCGGGTCGCTTCCACGTCTTTGCGATTGTGAATTGTGCCCTAACTGTAACCCTAACCCTTACCCAGCCCGTCTCCTCTGCCCCTGCCTGAGGCACTCCTCCCCGGCCAGGCCCGTCACTGTCCTGGGCCCCCGCCTGACCGGCTCCTCCCCGCCCGGCCTGTCACCGTCCTCTGCCCCTGCCTGACATGCTCCTTCCCGCCCGGCCTCTCACCGTCCTCGGCCCCTGCGTGACCGGCTCCTCCGTCGCCTGGGCCTTCCAAGGGCTTGGTGTGGACGCTGGTTCCAGGACGCCCTCCCAGGAACCCGGTAGCAGGGCGGCCGCAGCGTCTCGCGCAACCCAACCGTCCGCCTGCCGCCCTCGCTAAGCGGCCTGCGGGGGACGTGCTCCCGCTGTGCCGCGGGGGCCCAGCCTGGTGTCTTCTCTGAGGCCCCGCAAGGGGAGAGCCGCGGAGGTGGGGACCGCCTCCTCATGGGGACGTACACCCAGCTCTCCAGGTCGGATTCCGGGGCTCTCTGTCCTGCCCGAAGGCCCAGCTGGCCTGCGGGTCCTTAGAGTGGCAAAAACATCCGAAAACTGAGATTGAGGGTCCGGTGGGTGTCTGCACTTTTGTGCTGGGCACCCCAGGGAGGCCCGGGGGCTGGCTGGACAACGCGGTCTGCTGGGCGGGGGGGTTTGGAGGAGCAACCGATGCCCTTTGCACTTTGGGTAGCAAGTGTCTGAGGTGTCTCTGATCCCTGCACCAAGTCGGGGGGGGGCAGGAGGCGGAGGAGGAGGAGGAGGAGGAGGAAGAGGAGGAGGAAGGGGGGGGCCGTGACCTGCAGTCGTGTTCCCGGGGTGGCACGGCATGTGGCTTCTTCCACGGGATGCTTGGCCTGGGCTCCCTGCACCTGGGCCTTTGGAGGACTGGCCCTGTGCTTGCCAACACTTCCTGCAGGGACCCAGAGCTGGGAGGTTGCATCTCTCAGCCCTGGGTCGGGCAGAGTCCCAGCGGGCCATGCCCACAACCTCTCTCAGCACGGGTCCCCCAGAAGGCTCCTTTGGGACCAGGATTCTCTTGCGGGTGACTCTTTAAGGTCTGGCCCCTGGATGGAGGGGCACCAGGACTAGAGGTGCAGGAAGGGGAAGGGGGTGGCCATGCGAGGGGACACTTTCAGGCCAAGTCCCAGCTTCAGCCTGATCCTCCTGGGAGCCCCGGGGTGGACATCACACCTCCTGGTTGTCCCGCTCTGAGACAAGGAGCCGGGCTTCGCATTCCCACAGCAGCCAGTCGTGGGCTGAGGACACCTGGGGCGTTGGGAACTCCCTGGCTTCTCCTTGGTTTAACATCTGGAGCTGCTTGGGAATTGTGCCGCCACACACACCCGAGTGCAGGTGTCTTCTGCACAGACTGCGGGCCTCGCTCTTCCGAACGCCGCTAGCTCGCCACCCACCCACGGGTGAACCTGGTCAGGGTACTTTCTCTCAGGGGCAGACTCTGATCCTGGCGGGCTACCGGTGTCTCTGTTTGCTCCTTTCTTTCTTCCATTTCGGGAAAGGCTTCCTTACTGGGTGTGGAAATCTCCTATGCCTTTCCTCGCCTATTCTGTCAGCTTTCAAATTCTCTTTCAGGCCGGGCGCGGTGGCTCAAGCCTGTAATCCTAGCTCTCTGGGAGGCCGAGGCGGGCGGATTGCTCGAGGTCATGAGTTCGAAACCAGCCTGAGCAAGAGCCAGACCCGGTCTCTACTGTAAATAGAAAGAAATTAATTGGCCAACTAATATATATAGGAAAATGAGCCAGGCATGGTGGCGCATGCCTGTAGTCCCAGCTACTTGGGAGGCTGAGGCAGAAGGATTGCTTGAGCCCAGGAGTTTGAGGTTGCTGTGAGCTAGGCTAACGCCACGGCACTCACTCTAGCCTAGGCAACAAAGCGAGACTCTGTCTCAAAAAAAAAAAAAAAAATTCTCTTTCAGTTGCCACCCTCACAGATGGATTAGGAAACTCTTTCCGGTGCACTCATTAGTGAAATGACCTCAATAAAGCTGGAATCCAATATCTAATCGCCGATTTTTGGCGAGTCCACACGCCAGGGTGGTTGGGGTCCAATGCAGCCCCGGCCAGGCCCAGGCCCCTTGGACTGGGCCACAGGAGGACACAGAGGAGGGTCCTGGCCCCCACGGTAGCGGTGCGGGCAGTTCCCCAAGGGCTTGGGCGTTTTCCAGAGGTAGGAGATGGAGGGGACTGATTTCTTCAGCGCCCCACAGACCAAGCCACCCCACCCCACCCATGGGACACATCCCGAGAGAGAGATGCCCCATACACTGGCTCCCCTCCCCCATGCGCTGTGCCCCAGCCCTGACCCGGGGGAATAGGCGGCCGCCCACCCACAGGGCGGGGGGCACAGCTGAAAGGGGTTGTGGGGGCGGGCGGCCCCTGGCTGGGGTCAAAGGGCGAGCGCCCGGCGCGTGCGCAGTCCTTGCCGGCAGCGGCGGCAGCGGCGGCGGCGGCGGGGGCGACGCGCTGGGGGTGGGGGGAGGGGAGGTGAAGGAGGCCAGGTGAGGAGAGGAGGGGGGCTGGAAGGGCTCCACCTTGGCGAGTCCAGCCGTGGAGGCGCATCTTGTGTGAGTGTGAGTGAGTGAGTGAGTGAGTGAGTGAGTGTGAGTGTGTGTGTGTGGGTGCGTGTGTGGTGTCTGTGTGTCTGTGTGTCTGTGTGTGTAGAGAGACAGCCCCCCACCCCGGCCCGCCCCTCCCTGCCCGCCCCGCCCCGCCCGTCACCCCCCGTCCCTCGGAGCCCGCCGGACCCGGCCGGCAAACTCAACAGGCCCGGCCCCCGCGGGGCCTGGGGCGGGAGGAGGCGGCGGGGAAGCGCAGAGAGGCTCGGCTTCTTGAGCGGGGCAGGGGCGCCCTCCGCCGTCCACGGCCACACCACCCCGAACGCGCCCGATCTCGTCTGATCTCGGAAGCTAAGCAGGGTCGGGCCTGGGAATACCGGGTGCCGTAGGCTTCTTCTTTTTTTATTTTGGCCTCTTGTTCTGTCCCCTTTCTGGGAGCGCCGCGGAGGCCCGGGCTGGGGGTCACCCCCACCCTCAGCGCCCGCCGCGGTGCCTGGCGCCCCAGCCCGCACCGTGGGGCCTCCTCTTGTCCCGAGCCGCGACACCGCCGCCACGGGGCAGCATGCGTGGCATCTGGACAACTGTCAGGTCTCAGACCAAAAGTCTGCTTTGTGGGAACCGACACGCTGGAGGAAACCTTGAGAGTCTGAGAGGGGAGGGAGTTGCAGAAGAAGGCCAGGATGTCATTTTGAGGGAGTATGTGACCAGAACTCGTCCCGTTGCTTTTGGGGTTCTATGGGCTACACGTAGGAATCTTTGGTGGTGGCACCTGATGTTGGGGGATCCGGAGTCACACCCAGACCTGCTCCACAGGCCTCCTTTTACTTTTCTCTTCGGATTCATTATTTTTAAAAAGTGTCTCTTATCTCTATTAGTGCATTTTCTTTTCTCTCTCTCTTCAAGCAGATGATGGCAGTCCAAGTATTAAGGTGACATGTGTTGCCCGTGCCCCCCTGTGTTCTTATTCATTTACCTCTCATGTGGTTCCAGCGTATTGTGGGGGCACCAAAGTTAAGGTCGGGTACATCGCCCTCTCCCCGCCTCCCCCCTCGGGTCAGAGCTTCAAGTGCGCCCATCCCCCAGTGGGTGCGCACCCACCCCATTCCTAATGGATGTGGATGCCCATTCCCTCCCCCCACCCTCCCGACACCCACCCGATGAAGGCGATTCCTCTGTGTCCACTTAGGTGTCCATCGGTTCATACCAATTTGCTGGTGAGCGCGCTCACGTGGTGCTCGTGTGTCCATTCTTGGGATACCTGGCTTACTGGAACGGGTTCCAGCTCTGGCCAGGAGAACACGAGTGGTGCCCTCTCACCGCTGCTCCTCACAGCCGAATGGCACTCCGTGGTGTCCACGCGCCACATTTTATTAATGCACTCCTGGATGGATGGGCACTCGGGTCGCTTCCACGTCTTTGCGATTGTGAATTGTGCCCTAACTGTAACCCTAACCCTTACCCAGCCCGTCTCCTCTGCCCCTGCCTGAGGCACTCCTCCCCGGCCAGGCCCGTCACTGTCCTGGGCCCCCGCCTGACCGGCTCCTCCCCGCCCGGCCTGTCACCGTCCTCTGCCCCTGCCTGACATGCTCCTTCCCGCCCGGCCTCTCACCGTCCTCGGCCCCTGCGTGACCGGCTCCTCCGTCGCCTGGGCCTTCCAAGGGCTTGGTGTGGACGCTGGTTCCAGGACGCCCTCCCAGGAACCCGGTAGCAGGGCGGCCGCAGCGTCTCGCGCAACCCAACCGTCCGCCTGCCGCCCTCGCTAAGCGGCCTGCGGGGGACGTGCTCCCGCTGTGCCGCGGGGGCCCAGCCTGGTGTCTTCTCTGAGGCCCCGCAAGGGGAGAGCCGCGGAGGTGGGGACCGCCTCCTCATGGGGACGTACACCCAGCTCTCCAGGTCGGATTCCGGGGCTCTCTGTCCTGCCCGAAGGCCCAGCTGGCCTGCGGGTCCTTAGAGTGGCAAAAACATCCGAAAACTGAGATTGAGGGTCCGGTGGGTGTCTGCACTTTTGTGCTGGGCACCCCAGGGAGGCCCGGGGGCTGGCTGGACAACGCGGTCTGCTGGGCGGGGGGGTTTGGAGGAGCAACCGATGCCCTTTGCACTTTGGGTAGCAAGTGTCTGAGGTGTCTCTGATCCCTGCACCAAGTCGGGGGGGGGGGCAGGAGGCGGAGGAGGAGGAGGAGGAGGAGGAGGAGGAAGAGGAGGAGGAAGGGGGGGGCCGTGACCTGCAGTCGTGTTCCCGGGGTGGCACGGCATGTGGCTTCTTCCACGGGATGCTTGGCCTGGGCTCCCTGCACCTGGGCCTTTGGAGGACTGGCCCTGTGCTTGCCAACACTTCCTGCAGGGACCCAGAGCTGGGAGGTTGCATCTCTCAGCCCTGGGTCGGGCAGAGTCCCAGCGGGCCATGCCCACAACCTCTCTCAGCACGGGTCCCCCAGAAGGCTCCTTTGGGACCAGGATTCTCTTGCGGGTGACTCTTTAAGGTCTGGCCCCTGGATGGAGGGGCACCAGGACTAGAGGTGCAGGAAGGGGAAGGGGGTGGCCATGCGAGGGGACACTTTCAGGCCAAGTCCCAGCTTCAGCCTGATCCTCCTGGGAGCCCCGGGGTGGACATCACACCTCCTGGTTGTCCCGCTCTGAGACAAGGAGCCGGGCTTCGCATTCCCACAGCAGCCAGTCGTGGGCTGAGGACACCTGGGGCGTTGGGAACTCCCTGGCTTCTCCTTGGTTTAACATCTGGAGCTGCTTGGGAATTGTGCCGCCACACACACCCGAGTGCAGGTGTCTTCTGCACAGACTGCGGGCCTCGCTCTTCCGAACGCCGCTAGCTCGCCACCCACCCACGGGTGAACCTGGTCAGGGTACTTTCTCTCAGGGGCAGACTCTGATCCTGGCGGGCTACCGGTGTCTCTGTTTGCTCCTTTCTTTCTTCCATTTCGGGAAAGGCTTCCTTACTGGGTGTGGAAATCTCCTATGCCTTTCCTCGCCTATTCTGTCAGCTTTCAAATTCTCTTTCAGGCCGGGCGCGGTGGCTCAAGCCTGTAATCCTAGCTCTCTGGGAGGCTGAGGCGGGCGGATTGCTCGAGGTCATGAGTTCGAAACCAGCCTGAGCAAGAGCCAGACCCGGTCTCTACTGTAAATAGAAAGAAATTAATTGGCCAACTAATATATATAGGAAAATGAGCCAGGCATGGTGGCGCATGCCTGTAGTCCCAGCTACTTGGGAGGCTGAGGCAGAAGGATTGCTTGAGCCCAGGAGTTTGAGGTTGCTGTGAGCTAGGCTAACGCCACGGCACTCACTCTAGCCTAGGCAACAAAGCGAGACTCTGTCTCAAAAAAAAAAAAAAAAATTCTCTTTCAGTTGCCACCCTCACAGATGGATTAGGAAACTCTTTCCGGTGCACTCATTAGTGAAATGACCTCAATGAAGCTGGAATCCAATATCTAATCGCCGATTTTTGGCGAGTCCACACGCCAGGGTGGTTGGGGTCCAATGCAGCCCCGGCCAGGCCCAGGCCCCTTGGACTGGGCCACAGGAGGACACAGAGGAGGGTCCCGGCCCCCACGGTAGCGGTGCGGGCAGTTCCCCAAGGGCTTGGGCGTTTTCCAGAGGTAGGAGATGGAGGGGACTGATTTCTTCAGCGCCCCACAGACCAAGCCACCCCACCCCACCCATGGGACACATCCCGAGAGAGAGATGCCCCATACACTGGCTCCCCTCCCCCATGCGCTGTGCCCCAGCCCTGACCCGGGGGAATAGGCGGCCGCCCACCCACAGGGCGGGGGGCACAGCTGAAAGGGGTTGTGGGGGCGGGCGGCCCCTGGCTGGGGTCAAAGGGCGAGCGCCCGGCGCGTGCGCAGTCCTTGGCGGCAGCGGCGGCGGCGGCGGCGGCGGGGGCGACGCGCTGGGGGTGGGGGGCGGGGAGGTGAAGGAGGCCAGGTGAGGAGAGGAGGGGGGCTGGAAGGGCTCCACCTTGGCGAGTCCAGCCGTGGAGGCGCATCTTGTGTGAGTGTGAGTGAGTGAGTGAGTGAGTGAGTGAGTGTGAGTGTGTGTGTGTGGGTGCGTGTGTGGTGTCTGTGTGTCTGTGTGTCTGTGTGTGTAGAGAGACAGCCCCCCACCCCGGCCCGCCCCTCCCTGCCCGCCCCGCCCCGCCCGTCACCCCCCGTCCCTCGGAGCCCGCCGGACCCGGCCGGCAAACTCAACAGGCCCGGCCCCCGCGGGGCCTGGGGCGGGAGGAGGCGGCGGGGAAGCGCAGAGAGGCTCGGCTTCTTGAGCGGGGCAGGGGCGCCCTCCGCCGTCCACGGCCACACCACCCCGAACGCGCCCGATCTCGTCTGATCTCGGAAGCTAAGCAGGGTCGGGCCTGGGAATACCGGGTGCCGTAGGCTTCTTCTTTTTTTATTTTGGCCTCTTGTTCTGTCCCTTTTCTGGGAGCGCCGCGGAGGCCCGGGCTGGGGGTCACCCCCACCCTCAGCGCCCGCCGCGGTGCCTGGCGCCCCAGCCCGCACCGTGGGGCCTCCTCTTGTCCCGAGCCGCGACACCGCCGCCACGGGGCAGCATGCGTGGCATCTGGACAACTGTCAGGTCTCAGACCAAAAGTCTGCTTTGTGGGAACCGACACGCTGGAGGAAACCTTGAGAGTCTGAGAGGGGAGGGAGTTGCAGAAGAAGGCCAGGATGTCATTTTGAGGGAGTATGTGACCAGAACTCGTCCCGTTGCTTTTGGGGTTCTATGGGCTACACGTAGGAATCTTTGGTGGTGGCACCTGATGTTGGGGGATCCGGAGTCACACCCAGACCTGCTCCACAGGCCTCCTTTTACTTTTCTCTTCGGATTCATTATTTTTAAAAAGTGTCTCTTATCTCTATTAGTGCATTTTCTTTTCTCTCTCTCTTCAAGCAGATGATGGCAGTCCAAGTATTAAGGTGACATGTGTTGCCCGTGCCCCCCTGTGTTCTTATTCATTTACCTCTCATGTGGTTCCAGCGTATTGTGGGGGCACCAAAGTTAAGGTCGGGTACATCGCCCTCTCCCCGCCTCCCCCCTCGGGTCAGAGCTTCAAGTGCGCCCATCCCCCAGTGGGTGCGCACCCACCCCATTCCTAATGGATGTGGATGCCCATTCCCTCCCCCCACCCTCCCGACACCCACCCGATGAAGGCGATTCCTCTGTGTCCACTTAGGTGTCCATCGGTTCGTACCAATTTGCTGGTGAGCGCGCTCACGTGGTGCTCGTGTGTCCATTCTTGGGATACTTGGCTTACTGGAACGGGTTCCAGCTCTGGCCAGGAGAACACGAGTGGTGCCCTCTCACCGCTGCTCCTCACAGCCGAATGGCACTCCGTGGTGTCCACGCGCCACATTTTATTAATGCACTCCTGGATGGATGGGCACTCGGGTCGCTTCCACGTCTTTGCGATTGTGAATTGTGCCCTAACTGTAACCCTAACCCTTACCCAGCCCGTCTCCTCTGCCCCTGCCTGAGGCACTCCTCCCCGGCCAGGCCCGTCACTGTCCTGGGCCCCCGCCTGACCGGCTCCTCCCCGCCCGGCCTGTCACCGTCCTCTGCCCCTGCCTGACATGCTCCTTCCCGCCCGGCCTCTCACCGTCCTCGGCCCCTGCGTGACCGGCTCCTCCGTCGCCTGGGCCTTCCAAGGGCTTGGTGTGGACGCTGGTTCCAGGACGCCCTCCCAGGAACCCGGTAGCAGGGCGGCCGCAGCGTCTCGCGCAACCCAACCGTCCGCCTGCCGCCCTCGCTAAGCGGCCTGCGGGGGACGTGCTCCCGCTGTGCCGCGGGGGCCCAGCCTGGTGTCTTCTCTGAGGCCCCGCAAGGGGAGAGCCGCGGAGGTGGGGACCGCCTCCTCATGGGGACGTACACCCAGCTCTCCAGGTCGGATTCCGGGGCTCTCTGTCCTGCCCGAAGGCCCAGCTGGCCTGCGGGTCCTTAGAGTGGCAAAAACATCCGAAAACTGAGATTGAGGGTCCGGTGGGTGTCTGCACTTTTGTGCTGGGCACCCCAGGGAGGCCCGGGGGCTGGCTGGACAACGCGGTCTGCTGGGCGGGGGGGTTTGGAGGAGCAACCGATGCCCTTTGCACTTTGGGTAGCAAGTGTCTGAGGTGTCTCTGATCCCTGCACCAAGTCGGGGGGGGGGGCAGGAGGCGGAGGAGGAGGAGGAGGAGGAGGAGGAGGAAGAGGAGGAGGAAGGGGGGGGCCGTGACCTGCAGTCGTGTTCCCGGGGTGGCACGGCATGTGGCTTCTTCCACGGGATGCTTGGCCTGGGCTCCCTGCACCTGGGCCTTTGGAGGACTGGCCCTGTGCTTGCCAACACTTCCTGCAGGGACCCAGAGCTGGGAGGTTGCATCTCTCAGCCCTGGGTCGGGCAGAGTCCCAGCGGGCCATGCCCACAACCTCTCTCAGCACGGGTCCCCCAGAAGGCTCCTTTGGGACCAGGATTCTCTTGCGGGTGACTCTTTAAGGTCTGGCCCCTGGATGGAGGGGCACCAGGACTAGAGGTGCAGGAAGGGGAAGGGGGTGGCCATGCGAGGGGACACTTTCAGGCCAAGTCCCAGCTTCAGCCTGATCCTCCTGGGAGCCCCGGGGTGGACATCACACCTCCTGGTTGTCCCGCTCTGAGACAAGGAGCCGGGCTTCGCATTCCCACAGCAGCCAGTCGTGGGCTGAGGACACCTGGGGCGTTGGGAACTCCCTGGCTTCTCCTTGGTTTAACATCTGGAGCTGCTTGGGAATTGTGCCGCCACACACACCCGAGTGCAGGTGTCTTCTGCACAGACTGCGGGCCTCGCTCTTCCGAACGCCGCTAGCTCGCCACCCACCCACGGGTGAACCTGGTCAGGGTACTTTCTCTCAGGGGCAGACTCTGATCCGGGCGGGCTACCGGTGTCTCTGTTTGCTCCTTTCTTTCTTCCATTTCGGGAAAGGCTTCCTTACTGGGTGTGGAAATCTCCTATGCCTTTCCTCGCCTATTCTGTCAGCTTTCAAATTCTCTTTCAGGCCGGGCGCGGTGGCTCAAGCCTGTAATCCTAGCTCTCTGGGAGGCCGAGGCGGGCGGATTGCTCGAGGTCATGAGTTCGAAACCAGCCTGAGCAAGAGCCAGACCCGGTCTCTACTGTAAATAGAAAGAAATTAATTGGCCAACTAATATATATAGGAAAATGAGCCAGGCATGGTGGCGCATGCCTGTAGTCCCAGCTACTTGGGAGGCTGAGGCAGAAGGATTGCTTGAGCCCAGGAGTTTGAGGTTGCTGTGAGCTAGGCTAACGCCACGGCACTCACTCTAGCCTAGGCAACAAAGCGAGACTCTGTCTCAAAAAAAAAAAAAAAAAAATTCTCTTTCAGTTGCCACCCTCACAGATGGATTAGGAAACTCTTTCCGGTGCACTCATTAGTGAAATGACCTCAATGAAGCTGGAATCCAATATCTAATCGCCGATTTTTGGCGAGTCCACACGCCAGGGTGGTTGGGGTCCAATGCAGCCCCGGCCAGGCCTAGGCCCCTTGGACTGGGCCACAGGAGGACACAGAGGAGGGTCCCGGCCCCCACGGTAGCGGTGCGGGCAGTTCCCCAAGGGCTTGGGCGTTTTCCAGAGGTAGGGGATGGAGGGGACTGATTTCTTCAGCGCCCCACAGACCAAGCCACCCCACCCCACCCATGGGACACATCCCGAGAGAGAGATGCCCCATACACTGGCTCCCCTCCCCCATGCGCTGTGCCCCAGCCCTGACCCGGGGGAATAGGCGGCCGCCCACCCACAGGGCGGGGGGCACAGCTGAAAGGGGTTGTGGGGGCGGGCGGCCCCTGGCTGGGGTCAAAGGGCGAGCGCCCGGCGCGTGCGCAGTCCTTGGCGGCAGCGGCGGCGGCGGCGGCGGCGGGGGCGACGCGCTGGGGGTGGGGGGCGGGGAGGTGAAGGAGGCCAGGTGAGGAGAGGAGGGGGGCTGGAAGGGCTCCACCTTGGCGAGTCCAGCCGTGGAGGCGCATCTTGTGTGAGTGTGAGTGAGTGAGTGAGTGAGTGAGTGAGTGAGTGTGAGTGTGTGTGTGTGGGTGCGTGTGTGGTGTCTGTGTGTCTGTGTGTCTGTGTGTGTAGAGAGACAGCCCCCCACCCCGGCCCGCCCCTCCCTGCCCGCCCCGCCCCGCCCGTCACCCCCCGTCCCTCGGAGCCCGCCGGACCCGGCCGGCAAACTCAACAGGCCCGGCCCCCGCGGGGCCTGGGGCGGGAGGAGGCGGCGGGGAAGCGCAGAGAGGCTCGGCTTCTTGAGCGGGGCAGGGGCGCCCTCCGCCGTCCACGGCCACACCACCCCGAACGCGCCCGATCTCGTCTGATCTCGGAAGCTAAGCAGGGTCGGGCCTGGGAATACCGGGTGCCGTAGGCTTCTTCTTTTTTTATTTTGGCCTCTTGTTCTGTCCCCTTTCTGGGAGCGCCGCGGAGGCCCGGGCTGGGGGTCACCCCCACCCTCAGCGCCCGCCGCGGTGCCTGGCGCCCCAGCCCGCACCGTGGGGCCTCCTCTTGTCCCGAGCCGCGACACCGCCGCCACGGGGCAGCATGCGTGGCATCTGGACAACTGTCAGGTCTCAGACCAAAAGTCTGCTTTGTGGGAACCGACACGCTGGAGGAAACCTTGAGAGTCTGAGAGGGGAGGGAGTTGCAGAAGAAGGCCAGGATGTCATTTTGAGGGAGTATGTGACCAGAACTCGTCCCGTTGCTTTTGGGGTTCTATGGGCTACACGTAGGAATCTTTGGTGGTGGCACCTGATGTTGGGGGATCCGGAGTCACACCCAGACCTGCTCCACAGGCCTCCTTTTACTTTTCTCTTCGGATTCATTATTTTTAAAAAGTGTCTCTTATCTCTATTAGTGCATTTTCTTTTCTCTCTCTCTTCAAGCAGATGATGGCAGTCCAAGTATTAAGGTGACATGTGTTGCCCGTGCCCCCCTGTGTTCTTATTCATTTACCTCTCATGTGGTTCCAGCGTATTGTGGGGGCACCAAAGTTAAGGTCGGGTACATCGCCCTCTCCCCGCCTCCCCCCTCGGGTCAGAGCTTCAAGTGCGCCCATCCCCCAGTGGGTGCGCACCCACCCCATTCCTAATGGATGTGGATGCCCATTCCCTCCCCCCACCCTCCCGACACCCACCCGATGAAGGCGATTCCTCTGTGTCCACTTAGGTGTCCATCGGTTCGTACCAATTTGCTGGTGAGCGCGCTCACGTGGTGCTCGTGTGTCCATTCTTGGGATACTTGGCTTACTGGAACGGGTTCCAGCTCTGGCCAGGAGAACACGAGTGGTGCCCTCTCACCGCTGCTCCTCACAGCCGAATGGCACTCCGTGGTGTCCACGCGCCACATTTTATTAATGCACTCCTGGATGGATGGGCACTCGGGTCGCTTCCACGTCTTTGCGATTGTGAATTGTGCCCTAACTGTAACCCTAACCCTTACCCAGCCCGTCTCCTCTGCCCCTGCCTGAGGCACTCCTCCCCGGCCAGGCCCGTCACTGTCCTGGGCCCCCGCCTGACCGGCTCCTCCCCGCCCGGCCTGTCACCGTCCTCTGCCCCTGCCTGACATGCTCCTTCCCGCCCGGCCTCTCACCGTCCTCGGCCCCTGCGTGACCGGCTCCTCCGTCGCCTGGGCCTTCCAAGGGCTTGGTGTGGACGCTGGTTCCAGGACGCCCTCCCAGGAACCCGGTAGCAGGGCGGCCGCAGCGTCTCGCGCAACCCAACCGTCCGCCTGCCGCCCTCGCTAAGCGGCCTGCGGGGGACGTGCTCCCGCTGTGCCGCGGGGGCCCAGCCTGGTGTCTTCTCTGAGGCCCCGCAAGGGGAGAGCCGCGGAGGTGGGGACCGCCTCCTCATGGGGACGTACACCCAGCTCTCCAGGTCGGATTCCGGGGCTCTCTGTCCTGCCCGAAGGCCCAGCTGGCCTGCGGGTCCTTAGAGTGGCAAAAACATCCGAAAACTGAGATTGAGGGTCCGGTGGGTGTCTGCACTTTTGTGCTGGGCACCCCAGGGAGGCCCGGGGGCTGGCTGGACAACGCGGTCTGCTGGGCGGGGGGGTTTGGAGGAGCAACCGATGCCCTTTGCACTTTGGGTAGCAAGTGTCTGAGGTGTCTCTGATCCCTGCACCAAGTCGGGGGGGGGGGCAGGAGGCGGAGGAGGAGGAGGAGGAGGAGGAGGAAGAGGAGGAGGAAGGGGGGGGCCGTGACCTGCAGTCGTGTTCCCGGGGTGGCACGGCATGTGGCTTCTTCCACGGGATGCTTGGCCTGGGCTCCCTGCACCTGGGCCTTTGGAGGACTGGCCCTGTGCTTGCCAACACTTCCTGCAGGGACCCAGAGCTGGGAGGTTGCATCTCTCAGCCCTGGGTCGGGCAGAGTCCCAGCGGGCCATGCCCACAACCTCTCTCAGCACGGGTCCCCCAGAAGGCTCCTTTGGGACCAGGATTCTCTTGCGGGTGACTCTTTAAGGTCTGGCCCCTGGATGGAGGGGCACCAGGACTAGAGGTGCAGGAAGGGGAAGGGGGTGGCCATGCGAGGGGACACTTTCAGGCCAAGTCCCAGCTTCAGCCTGATCCTCCTGGGAGCCCCGGGGTGGACATCACACCTCCTGGTTGTCCCGCTCTGAGACAAGGAGCCGGGCTTCGCATTCCCACAGCAGCCAGTCGTGGGCTGAGGACACCTGGGGCGTTGGGAACTCCCTGGCTTCTCCTTGGTTTAACATCTGGAGCTGCTTGGGAATTGTGCCGCCACACACACCCGAGTGCAGGTGTCTTCTGCACAGACTGCGGGCCTCGCTCTTCCGAACGCCGCTAGCTCGCCACCCACCCACGGGTGAACCTGGTCAGGGTACTTTCTCTCAGGGGCAGACTCTGATCCGGGCGGGCTACCGGTGTCTCTGTTTGCTCCTTTCTTTCTTCCATTTCGGGAAAGGCTTCCTTACTGGGTGTGGAAATCTCCTATGCCTTTCCTCGCCTATTCTGTCAGCTTTCAAATTCTCTTTCAGGCCGGGCGCGGTGGCTCAAGCCTGTAATCCTAGCTCTCTGGGAGGCCGAGGCGGGCGGATTGCTCGAGGTCATGAGTTCGAAACCAGCCTGAGCAAGAGCCAGACCCGGTCTCTACTGTAAATAGAAAGAAATTAATTGGCCAACTAATATATATAGGAAAATGAGCCAGGCATGGTGGCGCATGCCTGTAGTCCCAGCTACTTGGGAGGCTGAGGCAGAAGGATTGCTTGAGCCCAGGAGTTTGAGGTTGCTGTGAGCTAGGCTAACGCCACGGCACTCACTCTAGCCTAGGCAACAAAGCGAGACTCTGTCTCAAAAAAAAAAAAAAAAAAATTCTCTTTCAGTTGCCACCCTCACAGATGGATTAGGAAACTCTTTCCGGTGCACTCATTAGTGAAATGACCTCAATGAAGCTGGAATCCAATATCTAATCGCCGATTTTTGGCGAGTCCACACGCCAGGGTGGTTGGGGTCCAATGCAGCCCCGGCCAGGCCTAGGCCCCTTGGACTGGGCCACAGGAGGACACAGAGGAGGGTCCCGGCCCCCACGGTAGCGGTGCGGGCAGTTCCCCAAGGGCTTGGGCGTTTTCCAGAGGTAGGGGATGGAGGGGACTGATTTCTTCAGCGCCCCACAGACCAAGCCACCCCACCCCACCCATGGGACACATCCCGAGAGAGAGATGCCCCATACACTGGCTCCCCTCCCCCATGCGCTGTGCCCCAGCCCTGACCCGGGGGAATAGGCGGCCGCCCACCCACAGGGCGGGGGGCACAGCTGAAAGGGGTTGTGGGGGCGGGCGGCCCCTGGCTGGGGTCAAAGGGCGAGCGCCCGGCGCGTGCGCAGTCCTTGGCGGCAGCGGCGGCGGCGGCGGCGGCGGGGGCGACGCGCTGGGGGTGGGGGGCGGGGAGGTGAAGGAGGCCAGGTGAGGAGAGGAGGGGGGCTGGAAGGGCTCCACCTTGGCGAGTCCAGCCGTGGAGGCGCATCTTGTGTGAGTGTGAGTGAGTGAGTGAGTGAGTGAGTGAGTGTGAGTGTGTGTGTGTGGGTGCGTGTGTGGTGTCTGTGTGTCTGTGTGTCTGTGTGTGTAGAGAGACAGCCCCCCACCCCGGCCCGCCCCTCCCTGCCCGCCCCGCCCCGCCCGTCACCCCCCGTCCCTCGGAGCCCGCCGGACCCGGCCGGCGAACTCAACAGGCCCGGCCCCCGCGGGGCCTGGGGCGGGAGGAGGCGGCGGGGAAGCGCAGAGAGGCTCGGCTTCTTGAGCGGGGCAGGGGCGCCCTCCGCCGTCCACGGCCACACCACCCCGAACGCGCCCGATCTCGTCTGATCTCGGAAGCTAAGCAGGGTCGGGCCTGGGAATACCGGGTGCCGTAGGCTTCTTCTTTTTTTTTTTTGGCCTCTTGTTCTGTCCCCTTTCTGGGAGCGCCGCGGAGGCCCGGGCTGGGGGTCACCCCCACCCTCAGCGCCCGCCGCGGTGCCTGGCGCCCCAGCCCGCACCGTGGGGCCTCCTCTTGTCCCGAGCCGCGACACCGCCGCCACGGGGCAGCATGCGTGGCATCTGGACAACTGTCAGGTCTCAGACCAAAAGTCTGCTTTGTGGGAACCGACACGCTGGAGGAAACCTTGAGAGTCTGAGAGGGGAGGGAGTTGCAGAAGAAGGCCAGGATGTCATTTTGAGGGAGTATGTGACCAGAACTCGTCCCGTTGCTTTTGGGGTTCTATGGGCTACACGTAGGAATCTTTGGTGGTGGCACCTGATGTTGGGGGATCCGGAGTCACACCCAGACCTGCTCCACAGGCCTCCTTTTACTTTTCTCTTCGGATTCATTATTTTTAAAAAGTGTCTCTTATCTCTATTAGTGCATTTTCTTTTCTCTCTCTCTTCAAGCAGATGATGGCAGTCCAAGTATTAAGGTGACATGTGTTGCCCGTGCCCCCCTGTGTTCTTATTCATTTACCTCTCATGTGGTTCCAGCGTATTGTGGGGGCACCAAAGTTAAGGTCGGGTACATCGCCCTCTCCCCGCCTCCCCCCTCGGGTCAGAGCTTCAAGTGCGCCCATCCCCCAGTGGGTGCGCACCCACCCCATTCCTAATGGATGTGGATGCCCATTCCCTCCCCCCACCCTCCCGACACCCACCCGATGAAGGCGATTCCTCTGTGTCCACTTAGGTGTCCATCGGTTCGTACCAATTTGCTGGTGAGCGCGCTCACGTGGTGCTCGTGTGTCCATTCTTGGGATACTTGGCTTACTGGAACGGGTTCCAGCTCTGGCCAGGAGAACACGAGTGGTGCCCTCTCACCGCTGCTCCTCACAGCCGAATGGCACTCCGTGGTGTCCACGCGCCACATTTTATTAATGCACTCCTGGATGGATGGGCACTCGGGTCGCTTCCACGTCTTTGCGATTGTGAATTGTGCCCTAACTGTAACCCTAACCCTTACCCAGCCCGTCTCCTCTGCCCCTGCCTGAGGCACTCCTCCCCGGCCAGGCCCGTCACTGTCCTGGGCCCCCGCCTGACCGGCTCCTCCCCGCCCGGCCTGTCACCGTCCTCTGCCCCTGCCTGACATGCTCCTTCCCGCCCGGCCTCTCACCGTCCTCGGCCCCTGCGTGACCGGCTCCTCCGTCGCCTGGGCCTTCCAAGGGCTTGGTGTGGACGCTGGTTCCAGGACGCCCTCCCAGGAACCCGGTAGCAGGGCGGCCGCAGCGTCTCGCGCAACCCAACCGTCCGCCTGCCGCCCTCGCTAAGCGGCCTGCGGGGGACGTGCTCCCGCTGTGCCGCGGGGGCCCAGCCTGGTGTCTTCTCTGAGGCCCCGCAAGGGGAGAGCCGCGGAGGTGGGGACCGCCTCCTCATGGGGACGTACACCCAGCTCTCCAGGTCGGATTCCGGGGCTCTCTGTCCTGCCCGAAGGCCCAGCTGGCCTGCGGGTCCTTAGAGTGGCAAAAACATCCGAAAACTGAGATTGAGGGTCCGGTGGGTGTCTGCACTTTTGTGCTGGGCACCCCAGGGAGGCCCGGGGGCTGGCTGGACAACGCGGTCTGCTGGGCGGGGGGGTTTGGAGGAGCAACCGATGCCCTTTGCACTTTGGGTAGCAAGTGTCTGAGGTGTCTCTGATCCCTGCACCAAGTCGGGGGGGGGGGCAGGAGGCGGAGGAGGAGGAGGAGGAGGAGGAGGAAGAGGAGGAGGAAGGGGGGGGCCGTGACCTGCAGTCGTGTTCCCGGGGTGGCACGGCATGTGGCTTCTTCCACGGGATGCTTGGCCTGGGCTCCCTGCACCTGGGCCTTTGGAGGACTGGCCCTGTGCTTGCCAACACTTCCTGCAGGGACCCAGAGCTGGGAGGTTGCATCTCTCAGCCCTGGGTCGGGCAGAGTCCCAGCGGGCCATGCCCACAACCTCTCTCAGCACGGGTCCCCCAGAAGGCTCCTTTGGGACCAGGATTCTCTTGCGGGTGACTCTTTAAGGTCTGGCCCCTGGATGGAGGGGCACCAGGACTAGAGGTGCAGGAAGGGGAAGGGGGTGGCCATGCGAGGGGACACTTTCAGGCCAAGTCCCAGCTTCAGCCTGATCCTCCTGGGAGCCCCGGGGTGGACATCACACCTCCTGGTTGTCCCGCTCTGAGACAAGGAGCCGGGCTTCGCATTCCCACAGCAGCCAGTCGTGGGCTGAGGACACCTGGGGCGTTGGGAACTCCCTGGCTTCTCCTTGGTTTAACATCTGGAGCTGCTTGGGAATTGTGCCGCCACACACACCCGAGTGCAGGTGTCTTCTGCACAGACTGCGGGCCTCGCTCTTCCGAACGCCGCTAGCTCGCCACCCACCCACGGGTGAACCTGGTCAGGGTACTTTCTCTCAGGGGCAGACTCTGATCCGGGCGGGCTACCGGTGTCTCTGTTTGCTCCTTTCTTTCTTCCATTTCGGGAAAGGCTTCCTTACTGGGTGTGGAAATCTCCTATGCCTTTCCTCGCCTATTCTGTCAGCTTTCAAATTCTCTTTCAGGCCGGGCGCGGTGGCTCAAGCCTGTAATCCTAGCTCTCTGGGAGGCCGAGGCGGGCGGATTGCTCGAGGTCATGAGTTCGAAACCAGCCTGAGCAAGAGCCAGACCCGGTCTCTACTGTAAATAGAAAGAAATTAATTGGCCAACTAATATATATAGGAAAATGAGCCAGGCATGGTGGCGCATGCCTGTAGTCCCAGCTACTTGGGAGGCTGAGGCAGAAGGATTGCTTGAGCCCAGGAGTTTGAGGTTGCTGTGAGCTAGGCTAACGCCACGGCACTCACTCTAGCCTAGGCAACAAAGCGAGACTCTGTCTCAAAAAAAAAAAAAAAAAAATTCTCTTTCAGTTGCCACCCTCACAGATGGATTAGGAAACTCTTTCCGGTGCACTCATTAGTGAAATGACCTCAATGAAGCTGGAATCCAATATCTAATCGCCGATTTTTGGCGAGTCCACACGCCAGGGTGGTTGGGGTCCAATGCAGCCCCGGCCAGGCCTAGGCCCCTTGGACTGGGCCACAGGAGGACACAGAGGAGGGTCCCGGCCCCCACGGTAGCGGTGCGGGCAGTTCCCCAAGGGCTTGGGCGTTTTCCAGAGGTAGGGGATGGAGGGGACTGATTTCTTCAGCGCCCCACAGACCAAGCCACCCCACCCCACCCATGGGACACATCCCGAGAGAGAGATGCCCCATACACTGGCTCCCCTCCCCCATGCGCTGTGCCCCAGCCCTGACCCGGGGGAATAGGCGGCCGCCCACCCACAGGGCGGGGGGCACAGCTGAAAGGGGTTGTGGGGGCGGGCGGCCCCTGGCTGGGGTCAAAGGGCGAGCGCCCGGCGCGTGCGCAGTCCTTGGCGGCAGCGGCGGCGGCGGCGGCGGCGGGGGCGACGCGCTGGGGGTGGGGGGCGGGGAGGTGAAGGAGGCCAGGTGAGGAGAGGAGGGGGGCTGGAAGGGCTCCACCTTGGCGAGTCCAGCCGTGGAGGCGCATCTTGTGTGAGTGTGAGTGAGTGAGTGAGTGAGTGAGTGAGTGTGAGTGTGTGTGTGTGGGTGCGTGTGTGGTGTCTGTGTGTCTGTGTGTCTGTGTGTGTAGAGAGACAGCCCCCCACCCCGGCCCGCCCCTCCCTGCCCGCCCCGCCCCGCCCGTCACCCCCCGTCCCTCGGAGCCCGCCGGACCCGGCCGGCGAACTCAACAGGCCCGGCCCCCGCGGGGCCTGGGGCGGGAGGAGGCGGCGGGGAAGCGCAGAGAGGCTCGGCTTCTTGAGCGGGGCAGGGGCGCCCTCCGCCGTCCACGGCCACACCACCCCGAACGCGCCCGATCTCGTCTGATCTCGGAAGCTAAGCAGGGTCGGGCCTGGGAATACCGGGTGCCGTAGGCTTCTTCTTTTTTTTTTTTGGCCTCTTGTTCTGTCCCCTTTCTGGGAGCGCCGCGGAGGCCCGGGCTGGGGGTCACCCCCACCCTCAGCGCCCGCCGCGGTGCCTGGCGCCCCAGCCCGCACCGTGGGGCCTCCTCTTGTCCCGAGCCGCGACACCGCCGCCACGGGGCAGCATGCGTGGCATCTGGACAACTGTCAGGTCTCAGACCAAAAGTCTGCTTTGTGGGAACCGACACGCTGGAGGAAACCTTGAGAGTCTGAGAGGGGAGGGAGTTGCAGAAGAAGGCCAGGATGTCATTTTGAGGGAGTATGTGACCAGAACTCGTCCCGTTGCTTTTGGGGTTCTATGGGCTACACGTAGGAATCTTTGGTGGTGGCACCTGATGTTGGGGGATCCGGAGTCACACCCAGACCTGCTCCACAGGCCTCCTTTTACTTTTCTCTTCGGATTCATTATTTTTAAAAAGTGTCTCTTATCTCTATTAGTGCATTTTCTTTTCTCTCTCTCTTCAAGCAGATGATGGCAGTCCAAGTATTAAGGTGACATGTGTTGCCCGTGCCCCCCTGTGTTCTTATTCATTTACCTCTCATGTGGTTCCAGCGTATTGTGGGGGCACCAAAGTTAAGGTCGGGTACATCGCCCTCTCCCCGCCTCCCCCCTCGGGTCAGAGCTTCAAGTGCGCCCATCCCCCAGTGGGTGCGCACCCACCCCATTCCTAATGGATGTGGATGCCCATTCCCTCCCCCCACCCTCCCGACACCCACCCGATGAAGGCGATTCCTCTGTGTCCACTTAGGTGTCCATCGGTTCGTACCAATTTGCTGGTGAGCGCGCTCACGTGGTGCTCGTGTGTCCATTCTTGGGATACTTGGCTTACTGGAACGGGTTCCAGCTCTGGCCAGGAGAACACGAGTGGTGCCCTCTCACCGCTGCTCCTCACAGCCGAATGGCACTCCGTGGTGTCCACGCGCCACATTTTATTAATGCACTCCTGGATGGATGGGCACTCGGGTCGCTTCCACGTCTTTGCGATTGTGAATTGTGCCCTAACTGTAACCCTAACCCTTACCCAGCCCGTCTCCTCTGCCCCTGCCTGAGGCACTCCTCCCCGGCCAGGCCCGTCACTGTCCTGGGCCCCCGCCTGACCGGCTCCTCCCCGCCCGGCCTGTCACCGTCCTCTGCCCCTGCCTGACATGCTCCTTCCCGCCCGGCCTCTCACCGTCCTCGGCCCCTGCGTGACCGGCTCCTCCGTCGCCTGGGCCTTCCAAGGGCTTGGTGTGGACGCTGGTTCCAGGACGCCCTCCCAGGAACCCGGTAGCAGGGCGGCCGCAGCGTCTCGCGCAACCCAACCGTCCGCCTGCCGCCCTCGCTAAGCGGCCTGCGGGGGACGTGCTCCCGCTGTGCCGCGGGGGCCCAGCCTGGTGTCTTCTCTGAGGCCCCGCAAGGGGAGAGCCGCGGAGGTGGGGACCGCCTCCTCATGGGGACGTACACCCAGCTCTCCAGGTCGGATTCCGGGGCTCTCTGTCCTGCCCGAAGGCCCAGCTGGCCTGCGGGTCCTTAGAGTGGCAAAAACATCCGAAAACTGAGATTGAGGGTCCGGTGGGTGTCTGCACTTTTGTGCTGGGCACCCCAGGGAGGCCCGGGGGCTGGCTGGACAACGCGGTCTGCTGGGCGGGGGGGTTTGGAGGAGCAACCGATGCCCTTTGCACTTTGGGTAGCAAGTGTCTGAGGTGTCTCTGATCCCTGCACCAAGTCGGGGGGGGGGGCAGGAGGCGGAGGAGGAGGAGGAGGAGGAGGAGGAAGAGGAGGAGGAAGGGGGGGGCCGTGACCTGCAGTCGTGTTCCCGGGGTGGCACGGCATGTGGCTTCTTCCACGGGATGCTTGGCCTGGGCTCCCTGCACCTGGGCCTTTGGAGGACTGGCCCTGTGCTTGCCAACACTTCCTGCAGGGACCCAGAGCTGGGAGGTTGCATCTCTCAGCCCTGGGTCGGGCAGAGTCCCAGCGGGCCATGCCCACAACCTCTCTCAGCACGGGTCCCCCAGAAGGCTCCTTTGGGACCAGGATTCTCTTGCGGGTGACTCTTTAAGGTCTGGCCCCTGGATGGAGGGGCACCAGGACTAGAGGTGCAGGAAGGGGAAGGGGGTGGCCATGCGAGGGGACACTTTCAGGCCAAGTCCCAGCTTCAGCCTGATCCTCCTGGGAGCCCCGGGGTGGACATCACACCTCCTGGTTGTCCCGCTCTGAGACAAGGAGCCGGGCTTCGCATTCCCACAGCAGCCAGTCGTGGGCTGAGGACACCTGGGGCGTTGGGAACTCCCTGGCTTCTCCTTGGTTTAACATCTGGAGCTGCTTGGGAATTGTGCCGCCACACACACCCGAGTGCAGGTGTCTTCTGCACAGACTGCGGGCCTCGCTCTTCCGAACGCCGCTAGCTCGCCACCCACCCACGGGTGAACCTGGTCAGGGTACTTTCTCTCAGGGGCAGACTCTGATCCGGGCGGGCTACCGGTGTCTCTGTTTGCTCCTTTCTTTCTTCCATTTCGGGAAAGGCTTCCTTACTGGGTGTGGAAATCTCCTATGCCTTTCCTCGCCTATTCTGTCAGCTTTCAAATTCTCTTTCAGGCCGGGCGCGGTGGCTCAAGCCTGTAATCCTAGCTCTCTGGGAGGCCGAGGCGGGCGGATTGCTCGAGGTCATGAGTTCGAAACCAGCCTGAGCAAGAGCCAGACCCGGTCTCTACTGTAAATAGAAAGAAATTAATTGGCCAACTAATATATATAGGAAAATGAGCCAGGCATGGTGGCGCATGCCTGTAGTCCCAGCTACTTGGGAGGCTGAGGCAGAAGGATTGCTTGAGCCCAGGAGTTTGAGGTTGCTGTGAGCTAGGCTAACGCCACGGCACTCACTCTAGCCTAGGCAACAAAGCGAGACTCTGTCTCAAAAAAAAAAAAAAAAAAATTCTCTTTCAGTTGCCACCCTCACAGATGGATTAGGAAACTCTTTCCGGTGCACTCATTAGTGAAATGACCTCAATGAAGCTGGAATCCAATATCTAATCGCCGATTTTTGGCGAGTCCACACGCCAGGGTGGTTGGGGTCCAATGCAGCCCCGGCCAGGCCTAGGCCCCTTGGACTGGGCCACAGGAGGACACAGAGGAGGGTCCCGGCCCCCACGGTAGCGGTGCGGGCAGTTCCCCAAGGGCTTGGGCGTTTTCCAGAGGTAGGGGATGGAGGGGACTGATTTCTTCAGCGCCCCACAGACCAAGCCACCCCACCCCACCCATGGGACACATCCCGAGAGAGAGATGCCCCATACACTGGCTCCCCTCCCCCATGCGCTGTGCCCCAGCCCTGACCCGGGGGAATAGGCGGCCGCCCACCCACAGGGCGGGGGGCACAGCTGAAAGGGGTTGTGGGGGCGGGCGGCCCCTGGCTGGGGTCAAAGGGCGAGCGCCCGGCGCGTGCGCAGTCCTTGGCGGCAGCGGCGGCGGCGGCGGCGGCGGGGGCGACGCGCTGGGGGTGGGGGGCGGGGAGGTGAAGGAGGCCAGGTGAGGAGAGGAGGGGGGCTGGAAGGGCTCCACCTTGGCGAGTCCAGCCGTGGAGGCGCATCTTGTGTGAGTGTGAGTGAGTGAGTGAGTGAGTGAGTGAGTGTGAGTGTGTGTGTGTGGGTGCGTGTGTGGTGTCTGTGTGTCTGTGTGTCTGTGTGTGTAGAGAGACAGCCCCCCACCCCGGCCCGCCCCTCCCTGCCCGCCCCGCCCCGCCCGTCACCCCCCGTCCCTCGGAGCCCGCCGGACCCGGCCGGCAAACTCAACAGGCCCGGCCCCCGCGGGGCCTGGGGCGGGAGGAGGCGGCGGGGAAGCGCAGAGAGGCTCGGCTTCTTGAGCGGGGCAGGGGCGCCCTCCGCCGTCCACGGCCACACCACCCCGAACGCGCCCGATCTCGTCTGATCTCGGAAGCTAAGCAGGGTCGGGCCTGGGAATACCGGGTGCCGTAGGCTTCTTCTTTTTTTATTTTGGCCTCTTGTTCTGTCCCCTTTCTGGGAGCGCCGCGGAGGCCCGGGCTGGGGGTCACCCCCACCCTCAGCGCCCGCCGCGGTGCCTGGCGCCCCAGCCCGCACCGTGGGGCCTCCTCTTGTCCCGAGCCGCGACACCGCCGCCACGGGGCAGCATGCGTGGCATCTGGACAACTGTCAGGTCTCAGACCAAAAGTCTGCTTTGTGGGAACCGACACGCTGGAGGAAACCTTGAGAGTCTGAGAGGGGAGGGAGTTGCAGAAGAAGGCCAGGATGTCATTTTGAGGGAGTATGTGACCAGAACTCGTCCCGTTGCTTTTGGGGTTCTATGGGCTACACGTAGGAATCTTTGGTGGTGGCACCTGATGTTGGGGGATCCGGAGTCACACCCAGACCTGCTCCACAGGCCTCCTTTTACTTTTCTCTTCGGATTCATTATTTTTAAAAAGTGTCTCTTATCTCTATTAGTGCATTTTCTTTTCTCTCTCTCTTCAAGCAGATGATGGCAGTCCAAGTATTAAGGTGACATGTGTTGCCCGTGCCCCCCTGTGTTCTTATTCATTTACCTCTCATGTGGTTCCAGCGTATTGTGGGGGCACCAAAGTTAAGGTCGGGTACATCGCCCTCTCCCCGCCTCCCCCCTCGGGTCAGAGCTTCAAGTGCGCCCATCCCCCAGTGGGTGCGCACCCACCCCATTCCTAATGGATGTGGATGCCCATTCCCTCCCCCCACCCTCCCGACACCCACCCGATGAAGGCGATTCCTCTGTGTCCACTTAGGTGTCCATCGGTTCGTACCAATTTGCTGGTGAGCGCGCTCACGTGGTGCTCGTGTGTCCATTCTTGGGATACTTGGCTTACTGGAACGGGTTCCAGCTCTGGCCAGGAGAACACGAGTGGTGCCCTCTCACCGCTGCTCCTCACAGCCGAATGGCACTCCGTGGTGTCCACGCGCCACATTTTATTAATGCACTCCTGGATGGATGGGCACTCGGGTCGCTTCCACGTCTTTGCGATTGTGAATTGTGCCCTAACTGTAACCCTAACCCTTACCCAGCCCGTCTCCTCTGCCCCTGCCTGAGGCACTCCTCCCCGGCCAGGCCCGTCACTGTCCTGGGCCCCCGCCTGACCGGCTCCTCCCCGCCCGGCCTGTCACCGTCCTCTGCCCCTGCCTGACATGCTCCTTCCCGCCCGGCCTCTCACCGTCCTCGGCCCCTGCGTGACCGGCTCCTCCGTCGCCTGGGCCTTCCAAGGGCTTGGTGTGGACGCTGGTTCCAGGACGCCCTCCCAGGAACCCGGTAGCAGGGCGGCCGCAGCGTCTCGCGCAACCCAACCGTCCGCCTGCCGCCCTCGCTAAGCGGCCTGCGGGGGACGTGCTCCCGCTGTGCCGCGGGGGCCCAGCCTGGTGTCTTCTCTGAGGCCCCGCAAGGGGAGAGCCGCGGAGGTGGGGACCGCCTCCTCATGGGGACGTACACCCAGCTCTCCAGGTCGGATTCCGGGGCTCTCTGTCCTGCCCGAAGGCCCAGCTGGCCTGCGGGTCCTTAGAGTGGCAAAAACATCCGAAAACTGAGATTGAGGGTCCGGTGGGTGTCTGCACTTTTGTGCTGGGCACCCCAGGGAGGCCCGGGGGCTGGCTGGACAACGCGGTCTGCTGGGCGGGGGGGTTTGGAGGAGCAACCGATGCCCTTTGCACTTTGGGTAGCAAGTGTCTGAGGTGTCTCTGATCCCTGCACCAAGTCGGGGGGGGGGGGCAGGAGGCGGAGGAGGAGGAGGAGGAGGAGGAGGAAGAGGAGGAGGAAGGGGGGGGCCGTGACCTGCAGTCGTGTTCCCGGGGTGGCACGGCATGTGGCTTCTTCCACGGGATGCTTGGCCTGGGCTCCCTGCACCTGGGCCTTTGGAGGACTGGCCCTGTGCTTGCCAACACTTCCTGCAGGGACCCAGAGCTGGGAGGTTGCATCTCTCAGCCCTGGGTCGGGCAGAGTCCCAGCGGGCCATGCCCACAACCTCTCTCAGCACGGGTCCCCCAGAAGGCTCCTTTGGGACCAGGATTCTCTTGCGGGTGACTCTTTAAGGTCTGGCCCCTGGATGGAGGGGCACCAGGACTAGAGGTGCAGGAAGGGGAAGGGGGTGGCCATGCGAGGGGACACTTTCAGGCCAAGTCCCAGCTTCAGCCTGATCCTCCTGGGAGCCCCGGGGTGGACATCACACCTCCTGGTTGTCCCGCTCTGAGACAAGGAGCCGGGCTTCGCATTCCCACAGCAGCCAGTCGTGGGCTGAGGACACCTGGGGCGTTGGGAACTCCCTGGCTTCTCCTTGGTTTAACATCTGGAGCTGCTTGGGAATTGTGCCGCCACACACACCCGAGTGCAGGTGTCTTCTGCACAGACTGCGGGCCTCGCTCTTCCGAACGCCGCTAGCTCGCCACCCACCCACGGGTGAACCTGGTCAGGGTACTTTCTCTCAGGGGCAGACTCTCATCCGGGCGGGCTACCGGTGTCTCTGTTTGCTCCTTTCTTTCTTCCATTTCGGCAAAGGCTTCCTTACTGGGTGTGGAAATCTCCTATGCCTTTCCTCGCCTATTCTGTCAGCTTTCAAATTCTCTTTCAGGCCGGGCGCGGTGGCTCAAGCCTGTAATCCTAGCTCTCTGGGAGGCCGAGGCGGGCGGATTGCTCGAGGTCATGAGTTCGAAACCAGCCTGAGCAAGAGCCAGACCCGGTCTCTACTGTAAATAGAAAGAAATTAATTGGCCAACTAATATATATAGGAAAATGAGCCAGGCATGGTGGCGCATGCCTGTAGTCCCAGCTACTTGGGAGGCTGAGGCAGAAGGATTGCTTGAGCCCAGGAGTTTGAGGTTGCTGTGAGCTAGGCTAACGCCACGGCACTCACTCTAGCCTAGGCAACAAAGCGAGACTCTGTCTCAAAAAAAAAAAAAAAAAAATTCTCTTTCAGTTGCCACCCTCACAGATGGATTAGGAAACTCTTTCCGGTGCACTCATTAGTGAAATGACCTCAATGAAGCTGGAATCCAATATCTAATCGCCGATTTTTGGCGAGTCCACACGCCAGGGTGGTTGGGGTCCAATGCAGCCCCGGCCAGGCCTAGGCCCCTTGGACTGGGCCACAGGAGGACACAGAGGAGGGTCCCGGCCCCCACGGTAGCGGTGCGGGCAGTTCCCCAAGGGCTTGGGCGTTTTCCAGAGGTAGGGGATGGAGGGGACTGATTTCTTCAGCGCCCCACAGACCAAGCCACCCCACCCCACCCATGGGACACATCCCGAGAGAGAGATGCCCCATACACTGGCTCCCCTCCCCCATGCGCTGTGCCCCAGCCCTGACCCGGGGGAATAGGCGGCCGCCCACCCACAGGGCGGGGGGCACAGCTGAAAGGGGTTGTGGGGGCGGGCGGCCCCTGGCTGGGGTCAAAGGGCGAGCGCCCGGCGCGTGCGCAGTCCTTGGCGGCAGCGGCGGCGGCGGCGGCGGCGGGGGCGACGCGCTGGGGGTGGGGGGCGGGGAGGTGAAGGAGGCCAGGTGAGGAGAGGAGGGGGGCTGGAAGGGCTCCACCTTGGCGAGTCCAGCCGTGGAGGCGCATCTTGTGTGAGTGTGAGTGAGTGAGTGAGTGAGTGAGTGAGTGTGAGTGTGTGTGTGTGGGTGCGTGTGTGGTGTCTGTGTGTCTGTGTGTCTGTGTGTGTAGAGAGACAGCCCCCCACCCCGGCCCGCCCCTCCCTGCCCGCCCCGCCCCGCCCGTCACCCCCCGTCCCTCGGAGCCCGCCGGACCCGGCCGGCAAACTCAACAGGCCCGGCCCCCGCGGGGCCTGGGGCGGGAGGAGGCGGCGGGGAAGCGCAGAGAGGCTCGGCTTCTTGAGCGGGGCAGGGGCGCCCTCCGCCGTCCACGGCCACACCACCCCGAACGCGCCCGATCTCGTCTGATCTCGGAAGCTAAGCAGGGTCGGGCCTGGGAATACCGGGTGCCGTAGGCTTCTTCTTTTTTTTTTTTGGCCTCTTGTTCTGTCCCCTTTCTGGGAGCGCCGCGGAGGCCCGGGCTGGGGGTCACCCCCACCCTCAGCGCCCGCCGCGGTGCCTGGCGCCCCAGCCCGCACCGTGGGGCCTCCTCTTGTCCCGAGCCGCGACACCGCCGCCACGGGGCAGCATGCGTGGCATCTGGACAACTGTCAGGTCTCAGACCAAAAGTCTGCTTTGTGGGAACCGACACGCTGGAGGAAACCTTGAGAGTCTGAGAGGGGAGGGAGTTGCAGAAGAAGGCCAGGATGTCATTTTGAGGGAGTATGTGACCAGAACTCGTCCCGTTGCTTTTGGGGTTCTATGGGCTACACGTAGGAATCTTTGGTGGTGGCACCTGATGTTGGGGGATCCGGAGTCACACCCAGACCTGCTCCACAGGCCTCCTTTTACTTTTCTCTTCGGATTCATTATTTTTAAAAAGTGTCTCTTATCTCTATTAGTGCATTTTCTTTTCTCTCTCTCTTCAAGCAGATGATGGCAGTCCAAGTATTAAGGTGACATGTGTTGCCCGTGCCCCCCTGTGTTCTTATTCATTTACCTCTCATGTGGTTCCAGCGTATTGTGGGGGCACCAAAGTTAAGGTCGGGTACATCGCCCTCTCCCCGCCTCCCCCCTCGGGTCAGAGCTTCAAGTGCGCCCATCCCCCAGTGGGTGCGCACCCACCCCATTCCTAATGGATGTGGATGCCCATTCCCTCCCCCCACCCTCCCGACACCCACCCGATGAAGGCGATTCCTCTGTGTCCACTTAGGTGTCCATCGGTTCGTACCAATTTGCTGGTGAGCGCGCTCACGTGGTGCTCGTGTGTCCATTCTTGGGATACTTGGCTTACTGGAACGGGTTCCAGCTCTGGCCAGGAGAACACGAGTGGTGCCCTCTCACCGCTGCTCCTCACAGCCGAATGGCACTCCGTGGTGTCCACGCGCCACATTTTATTAATGCACTCCTGGATGGATGGGCACTCGGGTCGCTTCCACGTCTTTGCGATTGTGAATTGTGCCCTAACTGTAACCCTAACCCTTACCCAGCCCGTCTCCTCTGCCCCTGCCTGAGGCACTCCTCCCCGGCCAGGCCCGTCACTGTCCTGGGCCCCCGCCTGACCGGCTCCTCCCCGCCCGGCCTGTCACCGTCCTCTGCCCCTGCCTGACATGCTCCTTCCCGCCCGGCCTCTCACCGTCCTCGGCCCCTGCGTGACCGGCTCCTCCGTCGCCTGGGCCTTCCAAGGGCTTGGTGTGGACGCTGGTTCCAGGACGCCCTCCCAGGAACCCGGTAGCAGGGCGGCCGCAGCGTCTCGCGCAACCCAACCGTCCGCCTGCCGCCCTCGCTAAGCGGCCTGCGGGGGACGTGCTCCCGCTGTGCCGCGGGGGCCCAGCCTGGTGTCTTCTCTGAGGCCCCGCAAGGGGAGAGCCGCGGAGGTGGGGACCGCCTCCTCATGGGGACGTACACCCAGCTCTCCAGGTCGGATTCCGGGGCTCTCTGTCCTGCCCGAAGGCCCAGCTGGCCTGCGGGTCCTTAGAGTGGCAAAAACATCCGAAAACTGAGATTGAGGGTCCGGTGGGTGTCTGCACTTTTGTGCTGGGCACCCCAGGGAGGCCCGGGGGCTGGCTGGACAACGCGGTCTGCTGGGCGGGGGGGTTTGGAGGAGCAACCGATGCCCTTTGCACTTTGGGTAGCAAGTGTCTGAGGTGTCTCTGATCCCTGCACCAAGTCGGGGGGGGGGGGCAGGAGGCGGAGGAGGAGGAGGAGGAGGAGGAGGAAGAGGAGGAGGAAGGGGGGGGCCGTGACCTGCAGTCGTGTTCCCGGGGTGGCACGGCATGTGGCTTCTTCCACGGGATGCTTGGCCTGGGCTCCCTGCACCTGGGCCTTTGGAGGACTGGCCCTGTGCTTGCCAACACTTCCTGCAGGGACCCAGAGCTGGGAGGTTGCATCTCTCAGCCCTGGGTCGGGCAGAGTCCCAGCGGGCCATGCCCACAACCTCTCTCAGCACGGGTCCCCCAGAAGGCTCCTTTGGGACCAGGATTCTCTTGCGGGTGACTCTTTAAGGTCTGGCCCCTGGATGGAGGGGCACCAGGACTAGAGGTGCAGGAAGGGGAAGGGGGTGGCCATGCGAGGGGACACTTTCAGGCCAAGTCCCAGCTTCAGCCTGATCCTCCTGGGAGCCCCGGGGTGGACATCACACCTCCTGGTTGTCCCGCTCTGAGACAAGGAGCCGGGCTTCGCATTCCCACAGCAGCCAGTCGTGGGCTGAGGACACCTGGGGCGTTGGGAACTCCCTGGCTTCTCCTTGGTTTAACATCTGGAGCTGCTTGGGAATTGTGCCGCCACACACACCCGAGTGCAGGTGTCTTCTGCACAGACTGCGGGCCTCGCTCTTCCGAACGCCGCTAGCTCGCCACCCACCCACGGGTGAACCTGGTCAGGGTACTTTCTCTCAGGGGCAGACTCTCATCCGGGCGGGCTACCGGTGTCTCTGTTTGCTCCTTTCTTTCTTCCATTTCGGCAAAGGCTTCCTTACTGGGTGTGGAAATCTCCTATGCCTTTCCTCGCCTATTCTGTCAGCTTTCAAATTCTCTTTCAGGCCGGGCGCGGTGGCTCAAGCCTGTAATCCTAGCTCTCTGGGAGGCCGAGGCGGGCGGATTGCTCGAGGTCATGAGTTCGAAACCAGCCTGAGCAAGAGCCAGACCCGGTCTCTACTGTAAATAGAAAGAAATTAATTGGCCAACTAATATATATAGGAAAATGAGCCAGGCATGGTGGCGCATGCCTGTAGTCCAGGCTACTTGGGAGGCTGAGGCAGAAGGATTGCTTGAGCCCAGGAGTTTGAGGTTGCTGTGAGCTAGGCTAACGCCACGGCACTCACTCTAGCCTAGGCAACAAAGCGAGACTCTGTCTCAAAAAAAAAAAAAAAAAAATTCTCTTTCAGTTGCCACCCTCACAGATGGATTAGGAAACTCTTTCCGGTGCACTCATTAGTGAAATGACCTCAATGAAGCTGGAATCCAATATCTAATCGCCGATTTTTGGCGAGTCCACACGCCAGGGTGGTTGGGGTCCAATGCAGCCCCGGCCAGGCCTAGGCCCCTTGGACTGGGCCACAGGAGGACACAGAGGAGGGTCCCGGCCCCCATGGTAGCGGTGCGGGCAGTTCCCCAAGGGCTTGGGCGTTTTCCAGAGGTAGGGGATGGAGGGGACTGATTTCTTCAGCGCCCCACAGACCAAGCCACCCCACCCCACCCATGGGACACATCCCGAGAGAGAGATGCCCCATACACTGGCTCCCCTCCCCCATGCGCTGTGCCCCAGCCCTGACCCGGGGGAATAGGCGGCCGCCCACCCACAGGGCGGGGGGCACAGCTGAAAGGGGTTGTGGGGGCGGGCGGCCCCTGGCTGGGGTCAAAGGGCGAGCGCCCGGCGCGTGCGCAGTCCTTGGCGGCAGCGGCGGCGGCGGCGGCGGCGGGGGCGACGCGCTGGGGGTGGGGGGCGGGGAGGTGAAGGAGGCCAGGTGAGGAGAGGAGGGGGGCTGGAAGGGCTCCACCTTGGCGAGTCCAGCCGTGGAGGCGCATCTTGTGTGAGTGTGAGTGAGTGAGTGAGTGAGTGAGTGAGTGTGAGTGTGTGTGTGTGGGTGCGTGTGTGGTGTCTGTGTGTCTGTGTGTCTGTGTGTGTAGAGAGACAGCCCCCCACCCCGGCCCGCCCCTCCCTGCCCGCCCCGCCCCGCCCGTCACCCCCCGTCCCTCGGAGCCCGCCGGACCCGGCCGGCAAACTCAACAGGCCCGGCCCCCGCGGGGCCTGGGGCGGGAGGAGGCGGCGGGGAAGCGCAGAGAGGCTCGGCTTCTTGAGCGGGGCAGGGGCGCCCTCCGCCGTCCACGGCCACACCACCCCGAACGCGCCCGATCTCGTCTGATCTCGGAAGCTAAGCAGGGTCGGGCCTGGGAATACCGGGTGCCGTAGGCTTCTTCTTTTTTTTTTTTGGCCTCTTGTTCTGTCCCCTTTCTGGGAGCGCCGCGGAGGCCCGGGCTGGGGGTCACCCCCACCCTCAGCGCCCGCCGCGGTGCCTGGCGCCCCAGCCCGCACCGTGGGGCCTCCTCTTGTCCCGAGCCGCGACACCGCCGCCACGGGGCAGCATGCGTGGCATCTGGACAACTGTCAGGTCTCAGACCAAAAGTCTGCTTTGTGGGAACCGACACGCTGGAGGAAACCTTGAGAGTCTGAGAGGGGAGGGAGTTGCAGAAGAAGGCCAGGATGTCATTTTGAGGGAGTATGTGACCAGAACTCGTCCCGTTGCTTTTGGGGTTCTATGGGCTACACGTAGGAATCTTTGGTGGTGGCACCTGATGTTGGGGGATCCGGAGTCACACCCAGACCTGCTCCACAGGCCTCCTTTTACTTTTCTCTTCGGATTCATTATTTTTAAAAAGTGTCTCTTATCTCTATTAGTGCATTTTCTTTTCTCTCTCTCTTCAAGCAGATGATGGCAGTCCAAGTATTAAGGTGACATGTGTTGCCCGTGCCCCCCTGTGTTCTTATTCATTTACCTCTCATGTGGTTCCAGCGTATTGTGGGGGCACCAAAGTTAAGGTCGGGTACATCGCCCTCTCCCCGCCTCCCCCCTCGGGTCAGAGCTTCAAGTGCGCCCATCCCCCAGTGGGTGCGCACCCACCCCATTCCTAATGGATGTGGATGCCCATTCCCTCCCCCCACCCTCCCGACACCCACCCGATGAAGGCGATTCCTCTGTGTCCACTTAGGTGTCCATCGGTTCGTACCAATTTGCTGGTGAGCGCGCTCACGTGGTGCTCGTGTGTCCATTCTTGGGATACTTGGCTTACTGGAACGGGTTCCAGCTCTGGCCAGGAGAACACGAGTGGTGCCCTCTCACCGCTGCTCCTCACAGCCGAATGGCACTCCGTGGTGTCCACGCGCCACATTTTATTAATGCACTCCTGGATGGATGGGCACTCGGGTCGCTTCCACGTCTTTGCGATTGTGAATTGTGCCCTAACTGTAACCCTAACCCTTACCCAGCCCGTCTCCTCTGCCCCTGCCTGAGGCACTCCTCCCCGGCCAGGCCCGTCACTGTCCTGGGCCCCCGCCTGACCGGCTCCTCCCCGCCCGGCCTGTCACCGTCCTCTGCCCCTGCCTGACATGCTCCTTCCCGCCCGGCCTCTCACCGTCCTCGGCCCCTGCGTGACCGGCTCCTCCGTCGCCTGGGCCTTCCAAGGGCTTGGTGTGGACGCTGGTTCCAGGACGCCCTCCCAGGAACCCGGTAGCAGGGCGGCCGCAGCGTCTCGCGCAACCCAACCGTCCGCCTGCCGCCCTCGCTAAGCGGCCTGCGGGGGACGTGCTCCCGCTGTGCCGCGGGGGCCCAGCCTGGTGTCTTCTCTGAGGCCCCGCAAGGGGAGAGCCGCGGAGGTGGGGACCGCCTCCTCATGGGGACGTACACCCAGCTCTCCAGGTCGGATTCCGGGGCTCTCTGTCCTGCCCGAAGGCCCAGCTGGCCTGCGGGTCCTTAGAGTGGCAAAAACATCCGAAAACTGAGATTGAGGGTCCGGTGGGTGTCTGCACTTTTGTGCTGGGCACCCCAGGGAGGCCCGGGGGCTGGCTGGACAACGCGGTCTGCTGGGCGGGGGGGTTTGGAGGAGCAACCGATGCCCTTTGCACTTTGGGTAGCAAGTGTCTGAGGTGTCTCTGATCCCTGCACCAAGTCGGGGGGGGGGGGCAGGAGGCGGAGGAGGAGGAGGAGGAGGAGGAGGAAGAGGAGGAGGAAGGGGGGGGCCGTGACCTGCAGTCGTGTTCCCGGGGTGGCACGGCATGTGGCTTCTTCCACGGGATGCTTGGCCTGGGCTCCCTGCACCTGGGCCTTTGGAGGACTGGCCCTGTGCTTGCCAACACTTCCTGCAGGGACCCAGAGCTGGGAGGTTGCATCTCTCAGCCCTGGGTCGGGCAGAGTCCCAGCGGGCCATGCCCACAACCTCTCTCAGCACGGGTCCCCCAGAAGGCTCCTTTGGGACCAGGATTCTCTTGCGGGTGACTCTTTAAGGTCTGGCCCCTGGATGGAGGGGCACCAGGACTAGAGGTGCAGGAAGGGGAAGGGGGTGGCCATGCGAGGGGACACTTTCAGGCCAAGTCCCAGCTTCAGCCTGATCCTCCTGGGAGCCCCGGGGTGGACATCACACCTCCTGGTTGTCCCGCTCTGAGACAAGGAGCCGGGCTTCGCATTCCCACAGCAGCCAGTCGTGGGCTGAGGACACCTGGGGCGTTGGGAACTCCCTGGCTTCTCCTTGGTTTAACATCTGGAGCTGCTTGGGAATTGTGCCGCCACACACACCCGAGTGCAGGTGTCTTCTGCACAGACTGCGGGCCTCGCTCTTCCGAACGCCGCTAGCTCGCCACCCACCCACGGGTGAACCTGGTCAGGGTACTTTCTCTCAGGGGCAGACTCTGATCCGGGCGGGCTACCGGTGTCTCTGTTTGCTCCTTTCTTTCTTCCATTTCGGGAAAGGCTTCCTTACTGGGTGTGGAAATCTCCTATGCCTTTCCTCGCCTATTCTGTCAGCTTTCAAATTCTCTTTCAGGCCGGGCGCGGTGGCTCAAGCCTGTAATCCTAGCTCTCTGGGAGGCCGAGGCGGGCGGATTGCTCGAGGTCATGAGTTCGAAACCAGCCTGAGCAAGAGCCAGACCCGGTCTCTACTGTAAATAGAAAGAAATTAATTGGCCAACTAATATATATAGGAAAATGAGCCAGGCATGGTGGCGCATGCCTGTAGTCCCAGCTACTTGGGAGGCTGAGGCAGAAGGATTGCTTGAGCCCAGGAGTTTGAGGTTGCTGTGAGCTAGGCTAACGCCACGGCACTCACTCTAGCCTAGGCAACAAAGCGAGACTCTGTCTCAAAAAAAAAAAAAAAAAATTCTCTTTCAGTTGCCACCCTCACAGATGGATTAGGAAACTCTTTCCGGTGCACTCATTAGTGAAATGACCTCAATGAAGCTGGAATCCAATATCTAATCGCCGATTTTTGGCGAGTCCACACGCCAGGGTGGTTGGGGTCCAATGCAGCCCCGGCCAGGCCTAGGCCCCTTGGACTGGGCCACAGGAGGACACAGAGGAGGGTCCCGGCCCCCACGGTAGCGGTGCGGGCAGTTCCCCAAGGGCTTGGGCGTTTTCCAGAGGTAGGGGATGGAGGGGACTGATTTCTTCAGCGCCCCACAGACCAAGCCACCCCACCCCACCCATGGGACACATCCCGAGAGAGAGATGCCCCATACACTGGCTCCCCTCCCCCATGCGCTGTGCCCCAGCCCTGACCCGGGGGAATAGGCGGCCGCCCACCCACAGGGCGGGGGGCACAGCTGAAAGGGGTTGTGGGGGCGGGCGGCCCCTGGCTGGGGTCAAAGGGCGAGCGCCCGGCGCGTGCGCAGTCCTTGGCGGCAGCGGCGGCGGCGGCGGCGGCGGCGGGGGCGACGCGCTGGGGGTGGGGGGCGGGGAGGTGAAGGAGGCCAGGTGAGGAGAGGAGGGGGGCTGGAAGGGCTCCACCTTGGCGAGTCCAGCCGTGGAGGCGCATCTTGTGTGAGTGTGAGTGAGTGAGTGAGTGAGTGAGTGAGTGTGAGTGTGTGTGTGTGGGTGCGTGTGTGGTGTCTGTGTGTCTGTGTGTCTGTGTGTGTAGAGAGACAGCCCCCCACCCCGGCCCGCCCCTCCCTGCCCGCCCCGCCCCGCCCGTCACCCCCCGTCCCTCGGAGCCCGCCGGACCCGGCCGGCAAACTCAACAGGCCCGGCCCCCGCGGGGCCTGGGGCGGGAGGAGGCGGCGGGGAAGCGCAGAGAGGCTCGGCTTCTTGAGCGGGGCAGGGGCGCCCTCCGCCGTCCACGGCCACACCACCCCGAACGCGCCCGATCTCGTCTGATCTCGGAAGCTAAGCAGGGTCGGGCCTGGGAATACCGGGTGCCGTAGGCTTCTTCTTTTTTTATTTTGGCCTCTTGTTCTGTCCCCTTTCTGGGAGCGCCGCGGAGGCCCGGGCTGGGGGTCACCCCCACCCTCAGCGCCCGCCGCGGTGCCTGGCGCCCCAGCCCGCACCGTGGGGCCTCCTCTTGTCCCGAGCCGCGACACCGCCGCCACGGGGCAGCATGCGTGGCATCTGGACAACTGTCAGGTCTCAGACCAAAAGTCTGCTTTGTGGGAACCGACACGCTGGAGGAAACCTTGAGAGTCTGAGAGGGGAGGGAGTTGCAGAAGAAGGCCAGGATGTCATTTTGAGGGAGTATGTGACCAGAACTCGTCCCGTTGCTTTTGGGGTTCTATGGGCTACACGTAGGAATCTTTGGTGGTGGCACCTGATGTTGGGGGATCCGGAGTCACACCCAGACCTGCTCCACAGGCCTCCTTTTACTTTTCTCTTCGGATTCATTATTTTTAAAAAGTGTCTCTTATCTCTATTAGTGCATTTTCTTTTCTCTCTCTCTTCAAGCAGATGATGGCAGTCCAAGTATTAAGGTGACATGTGTTGCCCGTGCCCCCCTGTGTTCTTATTCATTTACCTCTCATGTGGTTCCAGCGTATTGTGGGGGCACCAAAGTTAAGGTCGGGTACATCGCCCTCTCCCCGCCTCCCCCCTCGGGTCAGAGCTTCAAGTGCGCCCATCCCCCAGTGGGTGCGCACCCACCCCATTCCTAATGGATGTGGATGCCCATTCCCTCCCCCCACCCTCCCGACACCCACCCGATGAAGGCGATTCCTCTGTGTCCACTTAGGTGTCCATCGGTTCGTACCAATTTGCTGGTGAGCGCGCTCACGTGGTGCTCGTGTGTCCATTCTTGGGATACTTGGCTTACTGGAACGGGTTCCAGCTCTGGCCAGGAGAACACGAGTGGTGCCCTCTCACCGCTGCTCCTCACAGCCGAATGGCACTCCGTGGTGTCCACGCGCCACATTTTATTAATGCACTCCTGGATGGATGGGCACTCGGGTCGCTTCCACGTCTTTGCGATTGTGAATTGTGCCCTAACTGTAACCCTAACCCTTACCCAGCCCGTCTCCTCTGCCCCTGCCTGAGGCACTCCTCCCCGGCCAGGCCCGTCACTGTCCTGGGCCCCCGCCTGACCGGCTCCTCCCCGCCCGGCCTGTCACCGTCCTCTGCCCCTGCCTGACATGCTCCTTCCCGCCCGGCCTCTCACCGTCCTCGGCCCCTGCGTGACCGGCTCCTCCGTCGCCTGGGCCTTCCAAGGGCTTGGTGTGGACGCTGGTTCCAGGACGCCCTCCCAGGAACCCGGTAGCAGGGCGGCCGCAGCGTCTCGCGCAACCCAACCGTCCGCCTGCCGCCCTCGCTAAGCGGCCTGCGGGGGACGTGCTCCCGCTGTGCCGCGGGGGCCCAGCCTGGTGTCTTCTCTGAGGCCCCGCAAGGGGAGAGCCGCGGAGGTGGGGACCGCCTCCTCATGGGGACGTACACCCAGCTCTCCAGGTCGGATTCCGGGGCTCTCTGTCCTGCCCGAAGGCCCAGCTGGCCTGCGGGTCCTTAGAGTGGCAAAAACATCCGAAAACTGAGATTGAGGGTCCGGTGGGTGTCTGCACTTTTGTGCTGGGCACCCCAGGGAGGCCCGGGGGCTGGCTGGACAACGCGGTCTGCTGGGCGGGGGGGTTTGGAGGAGCAACCGATGCCCTTTGCACTTTGGGTAGCAAGTGTCTGAGGTGTCTCTGATCCCTGCACCAAGTCGGGGGGGGGGGGCAGGAGGCGGAGGAGGAGGAGGAGGAGGAGGAGGAAGAGGAGGAGGAAGGGGGGGGCCGTGACCTGCAGTCGTGTTCCCGGGGTGGCACGGCATGTGGCTTCTTCCACGGGATGCTTGGCCTGGGCTCCCTGCACCTGGGCCTTTGGAGGACTGGCCCTGTGCTTGCCAACACTTCCTGCAGGGACCCAGAGCTGGGAGGTTGCATCTCTCAGCCCTGGGTCGGGCAGAGTCCCAGCGGGCCATGCCCACAACCTCTCTCAGCACGGGTCCCCCAGAAGGCTCCTTTGGGACCAGGATTCTCTTGCGGGTGACTCTTTAAGGTCTGGCCCCTGGATGGAGGGGCACCAGGACTAGAGGTGCAGGAAGGGGAAGGGGGTGGCCATGCGAGGGGACACTTTCAGGCCAAGTCCCAGCTTCAGCCTGATCCTCCTGGGAGCCCCGGGGTGGACATCACACCTCCTGGTTGTCCCGCTCTGAGACAAGGAGCCGGGCTTCGCATTCCCACAGCAGCCAGTCGTGGGCTGAGGACACCTGGGGCGTTGGGAACTCCCTGGCTTCTCCTTGGTTTAACATCTGGAGCTGCTTGGGAATTGTGCCGCCACACACACCCGAGTGCAGGTGTCTTCTGCACAGACTGCGGGCCTCGCTCTTCCGAACGCCGCTAGCTCGCCACCCACCCACGGGTGAACCTGGTCAGGGTACTTTCTCTCAGGGGCAGACTCTGATCCGGGCGGGCTACCGGTGTCTCTGTTTGCTCCTTTCTTTCTTCCATTTCGGGAAAGGCTTCCTTACTGGGTGTGGAAATCTCCTATGCCTTTCCTCGCCTATTCTGTCAGCTTTCAAATTCTCTTTCAGGCCGGGCGCGGTGGCTCAAGCCTGTAATCCTAGCTCTCTGGGAGGCCGAGGCGGGCGGATTGCTCGAGGTCATGAGTTCGAAACCAGCCTGAGCAAGAGCCAGACCCGGTCTCTACTGTAAATAGAAAGAAATTAATTGGCCAACTAATATATATAGGAAAATGAGCCAGGCATGGTGGCGCATGCCTGTAGTCCCAGCTACTTGGGAGGCTGAGGCAGAAGGATTGCTTGAGCCCAGGAGTTTGAGGTTGCTGTGAGCTAGGCTAACGCCACGGCACTCACTCTAGCCTAGGCAACAAAGCGAGACTCTGTCTCAAAAAAAAAAAAAAAAAAAATTCTCTTTCAGTTGCCACCCTCACAGATGGATTAGGAAACTCTTTCCGGTGCACTCATTAGTGAAATGACCTCAATGAAGCTGGAATCCAATATCTAATCGCCGATTTTTGGCGAGTCCACACGCCAGGGTGGTTGGGGTCCAATGCAGCCCCGGCCAGGCCTAGGCCCCTTGGACTGGGCCACAGGAGGACACAGAGGAGGGTCCCGGCCCCCACGGTAGCGGTGCGGGCAGTTCCCCAAGGGCTTGGGCGTTTTCCAGAGGTAGGGGATGGAGGGGACTGATTTCTTCAGCGCCCCACAGACCAAGCCACCCCACCCCACCCATGGGACACATCCCGAGAGAGAGATGCCCCATACACTGGCTCCCCTCCCCCATGCGCTGTGCCCCAGCCCTGACCCGGGGGAATAGGCGGCCGCCCACCCACAGGGCGGGGGGCACAGCTGAAAGGGGTTGTGGGGGCGGGCGGCCCCTGGCTGGGGTCAAAGGGCGAGCGCCCGGCGCGTGCGCAGTCCTTGGCGGCAGCGGCGGCGGCGGCGGCGGCGGGGGCGACGCGCTGGGGGTGGGGGGCGGGGAGGTGAAGGAGGCCAGGTGAGGAGAGGAGGGGGGCTGGAAGGGCTCCACCTTGGCGAGTCCAGCCGTGGAGGCGCATCTTGTGTGAGTGTGAGTGAGTGAGTGAGTGAGTGAGTGAGTGTGAGTGTGTGTGTGTGGGTGCGTGTGTGGTGTCTGTGTGTCTGTGTGTCTGTGTGTGTAGAGAGACAGCCCCCCACCCCGGCCCGCCCCTCCCTGCCCGCCCCGCCCCGCCCGTCACCCCCCGTCCCTCGGAGCCCGCCGGACCCGGCCGGCAAACTCAACAGGCCCGGCCCCCGCGGGGCCTGGGGCGGGAGGAGGCGGCGGGGAAGCGCAGAGAGGCTCGGCTTCTTGAGCGGGGCAGGGGCGCCCTCCGCCGTCCACGGCCACACCACCCCGAACGCGCCCGATCTCGTCTGATCTCGGAAGCTAAGCAGGGTCGGGCCTGGGAATACCGGGTGCCGTAGGCTTCTTCTTTTTTTTTTTTGGCCTCTTGTTCTGTCCCCTTTCTGGGAGCGCCGCGGAGGCCCGGGCTGGGGGTCACCCCCACCCTCAGCGCCCGCCGCGGTGCCTGGCGCCCCAGCCCGCACCGTGGGGCCTCCTCTTGTCCCGAGCCGCGACACCGCCGCCACGGGGCAGCATGCGTGGCATCTGGACAACTGTCAGGTCTCAGACCAAAAGTCTGCTTTGTGGGAACCGACACGCTGGAGGAAACCTTGAGAGTCTGAGAGGGGAGGGAGTTGCAGAAGAAGGCCAGGATGTCATTTTGAGGGAGTATGTGACCAGAACTCGTCCCGTTGCTTTTGGGGTTCTATGGGCTACACGTAGGAATCTTTGGTGGTGGCACCTGATGTTGGGGGATCCGGAGTCACACCCAGACCTGCTCCACAGGCCTCCTTTTACTTTTCTCTTCGGATTCATTATTTTTAAAAAGTGTCTCTTATCTCTATTAGTGCATTTTCTTTTCTCTCTCTCTTCAAGCAGATGATGGCAGTCCAAGTATTAAGGTGACATGTGTTGCCCGTGCCCCCCTGTGTTCTTATTCATTTACCTCTCATGTGGTTCCAGCGTATTGTGGGGGCACCAAAGTTAAGGTCGGGTACATCGCCCTCTCCCCGCCTCCCCCCTCGGGTCAGAGCTTCAAGTGCGCCCATCCCCCAGTGGGTGCGCACCCACCCCATTCCTAATGGATGTGGATGCCCATTCCCTCCCCCCACCCTCCCGACACCCACCCGATGAAGGCGATTCCTCTGTGTCCACTTAGGTGTCCATCGGTTCGTACCAATTTGCTGGTGAGCGCGCTCACGTGGTGCTCGTGTGTCCATTCTTGGGATACTTGGCTTACTGGAACGGGTTCCAGCTCTGGCCAGGAGAACACGAGTGGTGCCCTCTCACCGCTGCTCCTCACAGCCGAATGGCACTCCGTGGTGTCCACGCGCCACATTTTATTAATGCACTCCTGGATGGATGGGCACTCGGGTCGCTTCCACGTCTTTGCGATTGTGAATTGTGCCCTAACTGTAACCCTAACCCTTACCCAGCCCGTCTCCTCTGCCCCTGCCTGAGGCACTCCTCCCCGGCCAGGCCCGTCACTGTCCTGGGCCCCCGCCTGACCGGCTCCTCCCCGCCCGGCCTGTCACCGTCCTCTGCCCCTGCCTGACATGCTCCTTCCCGCCCGGCCTCTCACCGTCCTCGGCCCCTGCGTGACCGGCTCCTCCGTCGCCTGGGCCTTCCAAGGGCTTGGTGTGGACGCTGGTTCCAGGACGCCCTCCCAGGAACCCGGTAGCAGGGCGGCCGCAGCGTCTCGCGCAACCCAACCGTCCGCCTGCCGCCCTCGCTAAGCGGCCTGCGGGGGACGTGCTCCCGCTGTGCCGCGGGGGCCCAGCCTGGTGTCTTCTCTGAGGCCCCGCAAGGGGAGAGCCGCGGAGGTGGGGACCGCCTCCTCATGGGGACGTACACCCAGCTCTCCAGGTCGGATTCCGGGGCTCTCTGTCCTGCCCGAAGGCCCAGCTGGCCTGCGGGTCCTTAGAGTGGCAAAAACATCCGAAAACTGAGATTGAGGGTCCGGTGGGTGTCTGCACTTTTGTGCTGGGCACCCCAGGGAGGCCCGGGGGCTGGCTGGACAACGCGGTCTGCTGGGCGGGGGGGTTTGGAGGAGCAACCGATGCCCTTTGCACTTTGGGTAGCAAGTGTCTGAGGTGTCTCTGATCCCTGCACCAAGTCGGGGGGGGGGGCAGGAGGCGGAGGAGGAGGAGGAGGAGGAGGAGGAAGAGGAGGAGGAAGGGGGGGGCCGTGACCTGCAGTCGTGTTCCCGGGGTGGCACGGCATGTGGCTTCTTCCACGGGATGCTTGGCCTGGGCTCCCTGCACCTGGGCCTTTGGAGGACTGGCCCTGTGCTTGCCAACACTTCCTGCAGGGACCCAGAGCTGGGAGGTTGCATCTCTCAGCCCTGGGTCGGGCAGAGTCCCAGCGGGCCATGCCCACAACCTCTCTCAGCACGGGTCCCCCAGAAGGCTCCTTTGGGACCAGGATTCTCTTGCGGGTGACTCTTTAAGGTCTGGCCCCTGGATGGAGGGGCACCAGGACTAGAGGTGCAGGAAGGGGAAGGGGGTGGCCATGCGAGGGGACACTTTCAGGCCAAGTCCCAGCTTCAGCCTGATCCTCCTGGGAGCCCCGGGGTGGACATCACACCTCCTGGTTGTCCCGCTCTGAGACAAGGAGCCGGGCTTCGCATTCCCACAGCAGCCAGTCGTGGGCTGAGGACACCTGGGGCGTTGGGAACTCCCTGGCTTCTCCTTGGTTTAACATCTGGAGCTGCTTGGGAATTGTGCCGCCACACACACCCGAGTGCAGGTGTCTTCTGCACAGACTGCGGGCCTCGCTCTTCCGAACGCCGCTAGCTCGCCACCCACCCACGGGTGAACCTGGTCAGGGTACTTTCTCTCAGGGGCAGACTCTGATCCGGGCGGGCTACCGGTGTCTCTGTTTGCTCCTTTCTTTCTTCCATTTCGGGAAAGGCTTCCTTACTGGGTGTGGAAATCTCCTATGCCTTTCCTCGCCTATTCTGTCAGCTTTCAAATTCTCTTTCAGGCCGGGCGCGGTGGCTCAAGCCTGTAATCCTAGCTCTCTGGGAGGCCGAGGCGGGCGGATTGCTCGAGGTCATGAGTTCGAAACCAGCCTGAGCAAGAGCCAGACCCGGTCTCTACTGTAAATAGAAAGAAATTAATTGGCCAACTAATATATATAGGAAAATGAGCCAGGCATGGTGGCGCATGCCTGTAGTCCCAGCTACTTGGGAGGCTGAGGCAGAAGGATTGCTTGAGCCCAGGAGTTTGAGGTTGCTGTGAGCTAGGCTAACGCCACGGCACTCACTCTAGCCTAGGCAACAAAGCGAGACTCTGTCTCAAAAAAAAAAAAAAAAAAAATTCTCTTTCAGTTGCCACCCTCACAGATGGATTAGGAAACTCTTTCCGGTGCACTCATTAGTGAAATGACCTCAATGAAGCTGGAATCCAATATCTAATCGCCGATTTTTGGCGAGTCCACACGCCAGGGTGGTTGGGGTCCAATGCAGCCCCGGCCAGGCCTAGGCCCCTTGGACTGGGCCACAGGAGGACACAGAGGAGGGTCCCGGCCCCCACGGTAGCGGTGCGGGCAGTTCCCCAAGGGCTTGGGCGTTTTCCAGAGGTAGGGGATGGAGGGGACTGATTTCTTCAGCGCCCCACAGACCAAGCCACCCCACCCCACCCATGGGACACATCCCGAGAGAGAGATGCCCCATACACTGGCTCCCCTCCCCCATGCGCTGTGCCCCAGCCCTGACCCGGGGGAATAGGCGGCCGCCCACCCACAGGGCGGGGGGCACAGCTGAAAGGGGTTGTGGGGGCGGGCGGCCCCTGGCTGGGGTCAAAGGGCGAGCGCCCGGCGCGTGCGCAGTCCTTGGCGGCAGCGGCGGCGGCGGCGGCGGCGGGGGCGACGCGCTGGGGGTGGGGGGCGGGGAGGTGAAGGAGGCCAGGTGAGGAGAGGAGGGGGGCTGGAAGGGCTCCACCTTGGCGAGTCCAGCCGTGGAGGCGCATCTTGTGTGAGTGTGAGTGAGTGAGTGAGTGAGTGAGTGAGTGTGAGTGTGTGTGTGTGGGTGCGTGTGTGGTGTCTGTGTGTCTGTGTGTCTGTGTGTGTAGAGAGACAGCCCCCCACCCCGGCCCGCCCCTCCCTGCCCGCCCCGCCCCGCCCGTCACCCCCCGTCCCTCGGAGCCCGCCGGACCCGGCCGGCAAACTCAACAGGCCCGGCCCCCGCGGGGCCTGGGGCGGGAGGAGGCGGCGGGGAAGCGCAGAGAGGCTCGGCTTCTTGAGCGGGGCAGGGGCGCCCTCCGCCGTCCACGGCCACACCACCCCGAACGCGCCCGATCTCGTCTGATCTCGGAAGCTAAGCAGGGTCGGGCCTGGGAATACCGGGTGCCGTAGGCTTCTTCTTTTTTTATTTTGGCCTCTTGTTCTGTCCCCTTTCTGGGAGCGCCGCGGAGGCCCGGGCTGGGGGTCACCCCCACCCTCAGCGCCCGCCGCGGTGCCTGGCGCCCCAGCCCGCACCGTGGGGCCTCCTCTTGTCCCGAGCCGCGACACCGCCGCCACGGGGCAGCATGCGTGGCATCTGGACAACTGTCAGGTCTCAGACCAAAAGTCTGCTTTGTGGGAACCGACACGCTGGAGGAAACCTTGAGAGTCTGAGAGGGGAGGGAGTTGCAGAAGAAGGCCAGGATGTCATTTTGAGGGAGTATGTGACCAGAACTCGTCCCGTTGCTTTTGGGGTTCTATGGGCTACACGTAGGAATCTTTGGTGGTGGCACCTGATGTTGGGGGATCCGGAGTCACACCCAGACCTGCTCCACAGGCCTCCTTTTACTTTTCTCTTCGGATTCATTATTTTTAAAAAGTGTCTCTTATCTCTATTAGTGCATTTTCTTTTCTCTCTCTCTTCAAGCAGATGATGGCAGTCCAAGTATTAAGGTGACATGTGTTGCCCGTGCCCCCCTGTGTTCTTATTCATTTACCTCTCATGTGGTTCCAGCGTATTGTGGGGGCACCAAAGTTAAGGTCGGGTACATCGCCCTCTCCCCGCCTCCCCCCTCGGGTCAGAGCTTCAAGTGCGCCCATCCCCCAGTGGGTGCGCACCCACCCCATTCCTAATGGATGTGGATGCCCATTCCCTCCCCCCACCCTCCCGACACCCACCCGATGAAGGCGATTCCTCTGTGTCCACTTAGGTGTCCATCGGTTCGTACCAATTTGCTGGTGAGCGCGCTCACGTGGTGCTCGTGTGTCCATTCTTGGGATACTTGGCTTACTGGAACGGGTTCCAGCTCTGGCCAGGAGAACACGAGTGGTGCCCTCTCACCGCTGCTCCTCACAGCCGAATGGCACTCCGTGGTGTCCACGCGCCACATTTTATTAATGCACTCCTGGATGGATGGGCACTCGGGTCGCTTCCACGTCTTTGCGATTGTGAATTGTGCCCTAACTGTAACCCTAACCCTTACCCAGCCCGTCTCCTCTGCCCCTGCCTGAGGCACTCCTCCCCGGCCAGGCCCGTCACTGTCCTGGGCCCCCGCCTGACCGGCTCCTCCCCGCCCGGCCTGTCACCGTCCTCTGCCCCTGCCTGACATGCTCCTTCCCGCCCGGCCTCTCACCGTCCTCGGCCCCTGCGTGACCGGCTCCTCCGTCGCCTGGGCCTTCCAAGGGCTTGGTGTGGACGCTGGTTCCAGGACGCCCTCCCAGGAACCCGGTAGCAGGGCGGCCGCAGCGTCTCGCGCAACCCAACCGTCCGCCTGCCGCCCTCGCTAAGCGGCCTGCGGGGGACGTGCTCCCGCTGTGCCGCGGGGGCCCAGCCTGGTGTCTTCTCTGAGGCCCCGCAAGGGGAGAGCCGCGGAGGTGGGGACCGCCTCCTCATGGGGACGTACACCCAGCTCTCCAGGTCGGATTCCGGGGCTCTCT